>NC_132885.1:23768469-25008469 GCF_030463535.1 Salminus brasiliensis
CTTCTTCATCCTCTCCTCTGGCCTCTTCCACTCTAGGACTCCTAGCCTGCGCCACTCTTTGCTCATCGAAAACTTTGCTTCTTCGTCGCACCTTTCACCTTGCTGTAATTGCCCTGTGGGAGATTGAATTTGATCGTAGTGAGGAGGCGGGGCAGGGGAAGAGAGCTCATGCTGAGTGAAGGTGCGTGGCAGAGAAAGGCAGTCAGAAGATTCTGACCTGGCTCAGGGTCACTGCATAGGTCTTCAGCAGACTTGTCCCTGTTCCGCTCCTGCTCTGCCAGGTTCAGTGCGGTGGTGAGAGGGGTACAATCGAGGTCAGCGTGGAGGTGTGAAAGGGCTGCTTCCTTCAGGGCAATGCTCATGTTGTTGACTGGGCTCAGGTGGAGGTGTCCTGCTCCTCCCGGCCTTAGAGTGGGCAGGTGGACTAGTTGACCTTTCCATTCTCCGAACACAAATGCGTTTTTCCAAGGCAACTGTGGTGAGGTTGAACAAGCGTTACTGTATAACGACATTAATCCTTGTGACACCAGTAGAGTCTTAATGCAACTCCAAAACCGGAAAGTTTGCAACTGCTATTAATTACATTATATTTATTTTGCATGCATGTTATTGTCCAACACAGTTGGGTGATTTCCCTGCCCAAACACAAACACTAAACCAGACTGTATAAAAGGATTAGTTGAATCATGCCCTGAAGGTCCAGATTTTTGCTCTAGCCCTAGAGTTGGGGAAATCTGGGGGTTCCTGAGAACTTTTCAATGCTTTTACATGGAAAGCAGCTATCACTTGAAAATAATAAGGAACTCTAAGGGTTGCCAGGAAAGGATTAAGCGTAGTCCTTGACTACACCACATTCTGAAAGGAGTCTCTCATGAAGACACAATGTAGTCCACAACTAGCCTTAAGCCCTGACTGTGAAAAACAACCTAGCGTTTACAAAAACAAAACGTATGCACTGCATTTTCTCATTACCCATTAACTCAAAAGGCGAGTGAAGCATGATAGTTCAGTTTAAGGACATCTTGGGAGTAAGAGTGATTCCACACACTTTAGCTTGCTCAAGTACAATTAGTTTAGTCACACGAGAGGTCCTGCAGTTTTGGAGGTGGACGAGTTGCTGTAAAGGGCTTCAGTCTAGCTAATAGCTGCACTTTTAGCTCCTCAAGCCGCTTGGAGTCCTGGCCTAAAGCTTGGCCTTCGCTGTGGGTGGAAGCTATTATGAACGGCCATAATGATCCAGGAGAGCGTTTGGTTGCTTCGGCACCCTCACAGTGGATCAGCAGAGTCAACGCAGAGAGGAGAGAGGAGTTTGGAAGGTCCTGACCTGCTTTCAGCCAGGTCCAGTATAAACACTCCGGTGTCACTGGAATGGAAGAGTTTTGGTACAGAAAGAGTCAGCGCGCAAAGTGCTGGATGCTGTTTAAGTGCAGTAGTGGCAGCGGTGGTCTGCCAGTGGGAGGCTGTGAGAGACGCCCAGCTTTTGACCCTCTCTCAGGCAGAGGTGCCCTGAAGCGTGGGTAGCCCTGATGGAGGTCCGCATGCGTGTGGGTGGTGTGGAGGGCTGCCATTGCCAGGTTTGCAATGCCAAAGGGGAATACCCAGTGGGAGGGAGAAAGAAGGAATAAGGGAGAAAAAGAAAAGGAAGAGTAAACAAAGAGTGCTCTTCATGCAGTAGCTCTGCAGTTGGCCCACTAGGCCCTGACCCTTGCCCCCATCCCTGTATCTTTATTAGCCTGTTTTCACAACCTATGGCACTCGTTCAGTTCATTCTCATTATTCTTTAGCAAGCAAGCCCTAACTATTCTCAACTTCTGCATTTTCTCTAACTAAAAACCATTTACTGCCCTGTTTACATTAATGCCAAGCAGAGCTCACTCCTTTGTTCCCCACAAGCCTTCTGTAAAAACTCCTCAAGTCCAGGTCCACCAACTCTTAGCCTTAACTTAACCCACATCAGCATGTTAAACATCATATGACACCCTGCATGCTTTACCCACACCAATACGTTCACCATCACCAGCTCTTCAAGCATCAGATTAACCCACACTTGCACTTTCGTCAACACTAACTTGTCACGCTTTTTCCTTCACTTGACTTACATCAGCACATCCAACATCGTAAGAAGTTCAGCTTCAGCCTAAAAGCCAAACTAATCAGCATGTTTATTGTCATCCAATACACTTCCAACCTTTCAACTTAACCCATACCAGCACGTTCAGTGACCAGCCTCAACTTGAGCTACCTGAATTTTCTGTCGTGTGAAAAGTCATGTGGTGTGAAAAGATGGAAAATATCCAGAAAGTAAAAATGCCCAAGAATTTAGTTTCAACTGCCTAGTCAGCTCTGCTGCAGCTTAGCAAAGCTGCCTAGACAGTTGGAACAAAATCGTGGGGTGGATTTCTGCTTTCTGAACCTAAATTTTTAGTTGTGTGAAAAGTCATATTGATCCAGAAAGTAAAAATCTGTCCCAGAAGCTTAGCAGAGCTGCCCAGGTAGTTGGAACAAAATCCTCAGGTATTTTTTTACTTTCTGGACCTGAGTTTTCTGTATATAATTATTGATACAGTGATAATATTCCTTAATTCAAATGTAGATCAAAATTATCAAGAGAAGATAACATTATGAACTTAGTATGGAAAACCGAACTGAATTGTGAGCTGAGTACATCATCCTGTCCCTCATTATGACTCGATATTGTCTCTCTTCTGCATGTGACTCTGTATTATTGAAGATTGAACGCACATCATTTTTGCTCAGCTGTAATGTGTCACTTCCCCGAAGTCACTACATCAAGGTCATGTTTTCTGGAACAGTGGTCCGTGTGATAACTCTGTAGGAGTGCTTGACAGGTTGGTGTGTGTGAGTGCGTATGTGGCGGGATGTTACAAGTCCCAGTTTTTTTTATGAGCAGATGGGAAATAATGAAACACATACATGCAAACACATACACACACAGTCATTCATCTATCACACTCCATACATCTAATTCTTTCTGCTCGGATGGTGTTAAGGCCCTAAAGCTTGAGATGGAAATGAGATGTGAATGACACTCTCGCTCAGCGAGAAACCATTGAGAAAGAAAATCGACTGGTACCACATTCTTAATATACTGCACACATACACATGCTGAGAAACCATGTATTTCCTCCTGTGCAGGAATCATCTTTGACTTTCATCACAATGTCAAAGCATTTGTGTGGCTTAGAGACTGTAGCGGTGGAGACTGAGAGGCAGTTGATGTGTTCTATGCCCTCTGATTTGATATGATTGGCAGATACTGAAGTGTTTTGTCTCTACGGTGCGTGTAGATGCGTATGTTTGTATTTGTGTGTGCTAGTTATATTTTTAAAGACTAAAAATGCTCTGACTCTGTAAGAACAAGTGAAAAACAGAGCTGACCGACTGTGTGTGTGTGTGTGTATATATATATATATATATATATATATATATATATATATATATATAGAGAGAGAGAGAGAGATAGATAGATAGATAGATAGATAGATCAATATATAGATATAGATAAATCTGAGTAGAGTAGAGTAGTGTTCAAGCCAGGCCAGGTCAAAACTATAGAAAACTGCAATACATACAACCCTGAAAAAGGGAGATGTCAAAACAAGTGAGGGTTAAAACCATGAATAAGTGAAAAATTGGCAACCAGAGCAAAAGGGGAAAACCAAAAGACAAAAGAAAAGAAGGACAAAAAAGGGCCAAAGACTAAATCAGGAACTAATGCTCAGTATGCAGTGACAAGTCAAAGGCTGTGGGTAACCGAGAGCCAGGAAAGATACAGTTCAGTTGGGTCCCCGACCAGAAAGTCACCTAGAAAGTAAGCAGCATTTCTAGACTGTATATAAAGAGTCCTTCTCTTTGGAACAGCCTTCTATGAAATCCACATAATGCTGGGTGGCCCACACCTGGTATTAGGCATAGTGCCAAAAGGTACATATTTATATTGTCCTATTCTATTGGAAATTGCTCTCTACAGCTCTCTCCCAGCACATTACTGACTGTGGGGATGTACAGTATTTCAGTAGCAGTTCCCGTTTTTACTCTTTTGAATTTCAAATTTGATCGAAATGTATTTTATTCTGAATTTAACCCTTTATTTAAGTGACCCTTAGGATTACTCAATTCCATCTTTTCATGACGAACAGATTAAAAATCGCTCATGCCCTAAATCAATTTGTAAGCGCTCGACTGAAACAGCCCTCGCTGTTTCAACTGAGAACTTCTTTAACTGGCAAATGTTCCAGACAACACACTCCTAAAGTACTAGTTTTGTTTTGGAGTATTTCCGTGTTTAATACACTGTTATCGTTTGTTGTCAGTCAAAAGATCTTGTCATTTCACACGTTCCGCTCTCAGTGGTCCTGCTGTCATTTGTCCGTCCGTTATATGCTGTGTGTGTGTATGTGAGTGTGTATGTAATCTCTGCAGGGTTCTGTGGTTCCCAGAGTGATAAATGAGAGTGGTAAATGGATCTTCTTTCTTGTCCTTGTCACCACATCCATCTCTCTCTCTTATCCTAGCAACTCCAGCCCAGCAAAGGCACACGCTCCTAACACCATTTCTTTTTGGTTTTTGGGGTTAAGATTAGGTTAAGAATCGGTTTAGGAAACCTGTTATTACATATGGGTAGACATTCAATATCGCTGTTGGAAAAAAAAAACTAAAACAATAACCTTTTCAGGAGAAAGAAAATTTGTCTTAACTTGCCATATAGTTAAATAAAACATATGTTAATCCATTCATCATAATAGATATTTGTGCTTTCACACAAAAACCTTGTATCTCCCTTTTTGCCGTTTCTCACTTTTTGACATTATTTAAATGTGCCAGTTGTTCTTTACATTGAGTCAAAATGTCATGATGAATGAGCCAATAGAAATGCTCCAAGAGTACTTCATATTAAATGATTGTTTATTCCTGCCACTTCCAAAACCAGCCAGTGATCTATCCATCTAAGCTCAGCTTCTTACAATCACTGTAAATTAAATCCTGCCCGCTAGTTATTGTGTGGATCATGCAAAACCCTTTGCAGACGCCTACTTCTTTCATTCATGCATCATACGTCACCTTTTTTTCTTCAAATATGTCAGTATGAACGCAAAGCAAATCAAAACTAATATCAAACAAGGGGCCATTTTCTTGCTTGGTGTGGACCAAGAGAACCAAACTACAAATATAAACACAGCCTTCGAATACTGGCACCTCAAATGAACTGGCTACTTGAGAACTCATCACATGCTCATCCCTAATTAAAGTGAGCTTTATTTCTTTTATATTTAATCCTCTGCTCTACTTTATCTAAGTCTTTAGCAATGTTTTGATCATCAGCATTGCTTTGAGAATGACCCCATGAGCTGGGATCTGGCTCATGAAGCAACTTTGAAAATCAACACTGCATAAACTGCGACTTCATGAATAGCTATGAAAGCTATATTAAAGCTCATGGGCCAACTACAATGTTAACGCTAAAGTATGCTGCCATTCTGACATTCTACTGGTTGCTACAATATCATGGAATATCAGGGAAGTGGTTTTGTTGGCTGTAATATTGATTGAATGGGCTCTGTTCAGCCTTTTGCGGGTGTTGTGCAGATATGGGAATAAAACAGTGTAGGTCATGTTGAGTTATGTTATTGCCATTGTGACCTTTGTGACATTGCCTTCACTTTTGCTTAGGTTCAGTGTGGTGTAATGTAGTTCTTTTAGGGCACATTGAGACCACAGTTGAAACAAATCTGTAACCCTCTCTATTCGTTTCTCTATTCCTCTAATAAGCTGATCAAATGAAAGACTTGCTAGAAAGATAGCCCTTGTAAGGTTCACTGAATCACATAAAGCAAAGTAATGTGTAGAAGATGAATGTGGAGGTCATCTTCAACTTGCCAACAGAATGTAATTGGTTGTAAAGACCAAGTTAAGGCAAAGGGAATACGTTTCCCCATGCCGTCGGGAGTAGGGGACACAGATATCTAAAGTGAAACCAAATTAGACATTTGGGTTAATAATCTCTCTGTCTTAATTTTTTCTGTCTTTTTACAGATAGCACCTGCTGCCAGGTTTAAACACAGACCAATCTAATTTTGTGATGTGTTGACAGTTCAGGACCCATGCTGAACTTCTATGAAAATGTTGAAAACCAAGTAGTAGCAACCAAGTAGCATGTAGAATTCATCCACCCTAAATTTGCCAAAAGCATTTTAAGGCATTTTCAGAGGTTCTGAACTCTTGAAGGCATCTTGAAGGTATATTCTTTAAAAAAAAAAAGAAAATTTCTGTCCTGGATTGTTTAATTACTGGTAGATATATAACTCTCATTGTCCAACAAACAGACTTTGTTATTGATATTGGCTAGTGGCTGGAATAGTGGTTAATAATTGCATTACCAGTAAATACCAGTCATTATAACATCAAACAGTTTTGTGAATTAGATAGACAAGTGTAAAGCCAACAAATTCTAAAATCCAAAGCCAAGAACCCTTTAGGAACCTTTAGGAACCATTTTTTGAAGTTATGGTGGGGGTACCGCTGTAGTTTGCATTGTCCTGCTTTGTTCCACATAATAAGGCAATTGCTGAATTGGTGGTTATTTTTACTATTAAAACACCTGGCATTGATGCTTTAGAACTCTCACCAAGTTTGATAACCACTGTGCGAGGATATTTCTGATGTCCTGATGATGTCTTCTCTTATAGTGTTTAGGAGGTCCTTGAGTTTTGAAAGTGTGAAGATTAATGAGTTTTGACAAGGATTTAAAGGTGGACTTCAGACCATAAATCTGCCTCATCTGAAGCTTCCTCGTCCTCTTTTCAGGGTCAGATACTTTATGCTGGGAAGTGTTGTGTGTTTATGTGTATGTGTGTGTGTGAAGGTGGAAAAGATAACCTTTAGGAGAGGCATGGTAACTTCGCAAACCAAGGTCTTTCCATTGATTGTATTTCCAGGCTGTCTGTCTGGAATTCAAAACTGAAAATATAATCGATATGTTGGGTTCTATCACTAGGACCTAAGTTTGAATCCCAGCAATCACACTGTCTTCCGTGTCTGAAAATCCATAAGTTCCATAAGAGTCCTCAGTTGTATTAGTGGGGGGAGTAGTATACGCTAAAAAAGATGTCTGAAATTATTTCAACATACTTCAGTTTTCTATACACTCAACAGATTTCGGATTTCAGAAATCTTTTAAACTTCTATTTAAAGTGGAATTTACTACTCAAAGTCAAGATAGCCTCACCAACCCAGGTTTTCCCAGAGTTCAAAATCCAAGATGGCTGCACCATACATTAGCAGTAATAAAAGCAGCAATGGTTTTATACCATTTATTTGAACTTCTGTCTATTTGTGATATTTGGAAGTGCAAAAAACATACAAAATAATGTGTTGCTATCGCTAACAATGCTAACCTGGGACAATGCTAACAGTGCTAACCTGGGATATACAAAGTGGGAAATACTGGTAAGGATTGTTGAACCAGTTGTGGTAAACTGTTTTTGGAAATAGAAATAGAAAATAGTGTACAATTACCGTAATGTTTAGCTGCAACTCATTCCCAACTCCGACATCCGACTTCCTTGGTAAATGGAACAGATCACTGTTGTACTTTATTTAGGATCATCTTTCGTATCTACATCAAATGCAAAGAAGCAGTAAGACTCTCCTTCAAAAGCACAGCAAAGCTACAATACTGCCTAAGCAGCAGCTCAAAGAGATGTGCTGATTAGAAAAAGAACGCCCTCATCTTCCCACATTCGCATCTGTTGTACTATAGAGAGGATTCAGACAGAAGGTAGAAACTGGCAACAGCCAATACTGAGGAGAAAAACTGGTGAACGTGTTGAAAAAAAGCAAAAAAAGAAAGCTAGAACTAAACAGAGAAAGAACAAAGAACATTCCAGTGTCCTCAAGGATCAAGTATGGCTTTTAAAGTAGAAAAGAAGCCAAGGATTTAATCGATAATACCGCAAGCTTAAGAAAGTAATATTTTCATACAGCAACTGTGAATCTACAGTATGTGCTGCTGTGGTAGCTTTAGTGTGCATTTTAAATAGCCTTTGAGATATGCTCTGGAAAGTTTTAGCAAACGCCAGCAGCTGTGCTCACCTTCATGCTTTTCAAGTGCTTTCTGGAATGTTCTTTAAACATTAATAGGGTCACACGTCAGACCTCCCTCTCCTCCCCTCCATCTTTGAATGTGTTTGGATTTGCCTCCATCCTTAATCCTTAAACAGGATTACAAGTTTTAGTCTTCTTTTTCTTCTGCTCCATTTCTCACGCCCCCAAAACACTTGCTGGTTTAGGAAGCCAGTGGTGGGATTATCATAATATTAGAGAGGTTCGACACCACTCATGATATATGTCCTCATTACCATGGTGTGGAGGAATCTAACAAGATTTTGGGATTCTAGGTATTTCACTGGTACACTCCCTAAAACATAACATGGTAAAAATGTTTGGTTTTCTAGAGAGCTTTTCAATGGATGGTTCTTTAAAGAACTAACAGGCCCTATAACTAATATCTGCTTGAAAGTTCTTCATGAAATTGATGAAAACATTTCTTCTGATTTTTATATGCAAGCCGAACCATTCAGAACTCATGGAAATGTTGCAATTCCAACCTGAGCAACACTGTGCTCTGTTTTATAGTCAGGGCTGTATGTTTCGGCCAGTGTTTCCCTGAAATGCGGTGACCAGAGGCCTGTATGGAGCTTAGAAAATTCTTTCCTCTATCTCTCTCGCCTGTCACACCAGGGTCTGAGTTTGACTGGCACTTTGAAACATTAACAGTGAGATGCAATTCAGAAGGGACTATTGGCCTGGGGTCTGCCCAGGACTGAAGGATTGAGGAACCATTACCAGAGCTTTAATTACTACACACACCCACACATACACACACACACACACACACATCCACACAGCGCCATCCTTCTCTGTATTCTCCTACTTTCTCCCTTCAGTCTGTGCAAAACCCCCTTGACTCTCATACGGTACACATCCAAAAGGCTGCGTAGGCAGAAAAAGATTAATTTCTTCTTGCGAGCACTCTGAGCACTCTCTCCGGCTGGAGAAGAATACTGCTTTCCCCACCTGTTCCCCTGCCATAAACCTGTTTCCTCAACCTGCCATTGTCCCCTCAGCTACAGGCTGCACGTTTGCCACCTGCTGGCCCTCCCTGTGGACACCCCCATTGTTTATCTTTGTAGGACACGGTTCTAAAGTGGCCAGCAACAGACTGATTTGTGCACTCGGATAGGTCTTTCAAACAGACAAACATGTCCGTGATACACTCCTCCTTCCTGTATCACTCTAGGTACTTTTCACCTCATCTCCTTCATCGCACTCAAAAGGGTTCACTTTTAGTCACCATTGTTCTCCAGTCCAACTGATGACGGCCATTATTTTTTCACTTTGCCCATTTCATCTTCTTCTCATTTTGTCCACTGTTCACATCACTTCTCTGTCAGGCAGAAAGAGAAGGGGGAGAAGGTTGGATGCAATGCTTGATCACCAATAGTGACGTGCTCTATCTCCGACTGAATGGAAGGAGCCGATCTGAGAAGCCACTACAGGCGACAGTATTGATCCGTTTGGCTTGAGCACTTGTAAGGCATTTACAGCCCTCCAAAGACACAAACCCCTCTACAGATCCTATCAATATCCCAGACCCGACCGAGCAAGCATGCTGCCCACTGCATGTGTTTGCCTCAGTAAACATACACAAGTCCAGCCTCTTTCCTGTCTGCTCAGCGGGTCTCGGAGATGACCTCCCCAGAGATAGGCTATAATGGGGCTGTGGATTTTGTATGAGATGTTATCAGAGGCTGTGTGAAGAGATCTGTCAGGGCCTGATGCATGGTGTAGGGCACTGTTTTCTCAACTCTACAGCCAGGCAATAAATGTTTACAATGAATTAGTGTGGTTTGCTAATTCTCAAGGAGAATGCTCTTTGAATGATTAATGGAAAATTCCTTCATTCTAATCCCCATCTGCTTCATCTAAATGTTATATAATTATTTACCACAAACAATCATCTTTATATATTTCCTTGTGTAAAAACTTGTTCAAGTTAGTAGGTTGTCTATTCTTTTCTATACTATTAAAAAGGTGCTAAAGGGTTATTTTTGAGCACTGCCATAAAGAGCCATTTATGTAAATGAGATAAACACTGATTAGCCATGACAAGAGGTGTCTAGACAACTGAGACAGAGCATCTCCAAAACATCATGTAGGTCTTGTGCATTTATTCTGTTATGCAGTGGTCAGCACCTACCAAAAGTGGTCCAAAAAAAGAACAACCAGAGAAAAGGTGACAGGGTCATGGTCACCTGAGGCTCAGTAATGCAATCCGTGGAGACCCCACCTCACAACATACAGGACTTAATGGATCTGCTGCTCACCCCTTGGTGCCAGATAGCACAGGACACCTTCAAAAGTCTTGTGGAGTCCATGCCTCGAATGGTCAGATATGTTGTGGTGGCACAAGGGGTACCTACTTAATATTAGGCAGGTAGTAATAATGTTATGGCTGATCAGAGTATGTTTAGCCAGTTGGTAGAGGTTCTTTTTAATTTAAAGTGTCTTCATACTCACAGCTTCCTTACAAATATGGTTCTTTATGGAACCAAAAGTGTTTTTTTCTATTTCACTCCTCAAATAATTCTTTGGGCCCAACGTTTTTATAGTGTTTGTGTCACAAACAGCAGCTGTGGAAAATTTGCAACATTTTACAAGGATTCAATTGAAAGTTAAAAGTGCTTATTTTATGGTATTTATACTATATGTCTTTACTATGCACCAATAATTATTTTCATTACTGTTTTTAGCTGAATTTTGCAACCTTTCAGCAGCCCCCCCCTCCTTACATTCATGTCCCACTGAGAACCCAAAATCATAGAGCATTTCATTCTAACAATGTAACCTAATTAGGACCTTTGTGTTTTCAAAAAACATATATGTCCCCAGCTCTTCCCCTAACTACTTTTTACAACTTTCTGCCAGTTTGTTATTCTGAAATTTTACTTTTCTCCCAGTTCTCCTTACATTTTAAACCTCAACCATTTGTATGTCAGGATGAAGCCAGCATGTGAGCAACAGAACTGACAGAAAACAACGTCCCGCGATCACCAAATTGTATTACAGCAGAAAGTGTGAGTAATGAAGTGAACCATATAGCCGAGAACATCGTAAGCATTGGCCTTCAGTTCACGAGCAGCGATAGTGAAGTAGCATTAACATATTCATGCCAATATGAATATAACAGCTATTTAATGAGGCACAAATCAAACAAGCCACCATGATTAAGTCATTCAACTGCAAAATGTAAGAATGTGCAAGCAGCAGCCTATTGAAGGTAGGCTCTTCTGCTTAGCCATTGTACAGTGCAGTGCGTAATTGTCTGTGGGCGTGAGTGAGGACCTGCACATCAGCTCTCTACAGAGAAACCTATGCTTCCCTGAGGTGCTGTAAGAATGAAATGTCAGAGAGGTGGAGGCCACATCATGGACATTTTCTCTTTTACAACCAGAGCATACATTCAGCAAGAGAGAAAGGCGAGGCCGTGTGTAAAACGAGCGAATAATCAACAGTATAGAATGGCAAAATCGAAGTTGTGGGCCTGTTATTAATGAGATGAGTGGGTTATCTCCCACAACATAAACAGACACCTTCTTGCACACTGTACAAATATGGGGTGGAAGTGTTTGCACAATCCTCCATGTCATATTGATTGTTTTTCTGATGCCATTCACCAACAGATAAAATGCATCAAATCTTGCTTAATAAAGTATGAATGGCCTGATGAAGAAAAGTAATACCCCTTTACACCATAACCTTCCTTTAATGCATTTGAAAAAGTGTTGTAACGTGGCTGTCATATTGGTATAGCAGGCAGTGCATTGTACTGAATGGAGAATGAGATTGAAGACTGGAGTTTTACTCTGTTAGCGGTGGTGCGTGAGGGTGAATGGAGACGCGAATCCATGACTGATGGAGAAAATCAGAGTAGGCAGTGTACAACGAAAGCGCTCATGAGAAAAAAAGGGGGGTTGTCACGGAGGGCATACCTTTCATTGGAGAGCAGCGGGAGTTCCAAAGCTGAGAAAAGGTGTGTATGCAAGCAGACATGTTGCTGGCGCAAATCTGCTGCTGCTTTACATTCACTGTGTTTTGTTGTTTTTCGTACTGATATGTATTATTTGCATGTTCATTCTGATTTTATGCCATAGGCTGAAAGTGATTTCTATTTAACATATTAAATATGTTTTAATATATTTAAGCATTTGAACATTTGATCTTTATTTGAACAATACCGAATAATGGAGGTAAATGACTAAACACAAACTGAAGGAATGTCTTGTAAAATGTAATTAACAGAAATGTAGTCTTTTGTGTGGGAAAAGTTAGGGAACCCCCACATTTATTATTCCTTAAAATGCTTAAAAGTAGTATCAGGTGCAGGATGATGACTAAGCCATCATTAGAGGGGATTTTGGGGGAGCCTGTCTTATTTCACCCTCAGACATTTGGTTTGGTTTGCTCTTGATTGGTGAACTGAGTGTTATTACCATGGTGAGATCCAAAGAGGCCTCTTAGAAAGAAGGTTGTAGATGCAGATGAGTCTGAAAAGGGGGTTAAAAGGATCTCAGAACACTTAAAAAATCACTGAGTTTCACTGTCCAATAAATAATTTAGAAGTGTACAACTATAACAACTGCCAACATGTTGAGAACAGGCTGACCTTGCAGGTTCAGCCCAAAAGCAGACCTCCAGATGAGAAAGGGAGTCCAAAGGTAGTTTCTGTCACAGTTGATATCAAAATGTGTGCATCTACCATGAAAATGAAACCAAACAAGTTAGATTTTCATTGGAGGTGTGCAGGGAGAAACCCTTTTCTGTCAAAAAAAAATTAAGTTTTGGTATTGGTGAAACCTGTAGTGATATCACTCACTTCACTAATCAAGAGCAAACTAAACACAATGTCTGAGGTTTTAAAAAAAAGATCAAGGTCTATATGGAGTGTCCCATGTGTTATAATCAACACAGGGCCTCTATCTGGACCAGCTTTATTCCTTGGTCTGGATAGTTTTCCCTTTAGTTTTCTAAATGTTATGTATGTGTATAAATGTTGCGGTTGTGGTTGTTTTTGTTGATTATTTCTGTGTGTTGCTGATATGGTATGTGCTTAGATTTGAGAAAGGCTCTATATAAATTGAAATTAGCATTACTATTATTAATTGTAACTGCTGAGGCTGCTGTGACTGGGGGAAACAGCAGGTGAAACAAGACCCCAGCTTTTATGTTGTAACATCAGTTCAGCAATTTGGAGTAACATGCTTTGCTCAAGGGCACTACAGCAGCAGGCAAGGGGAAAGTAAAGACCCTGGCTGCTGCAGCCCTGAGACACTGAATCGAAAAACACACTGTGGTACACACTGGCTTAGAACTACAGTATTAAAAATTAAGGCTTCTCAGTGGTTCATGGCTGGGGTGTGTGTTCAACTAGTACCAAACCTTCATATTGTGTGGAGGTTCACTGTAAAGAACTGCTTTTAAATTTAGAGCTAAAACAGGCCAGACATCATGTCAAAGAAGATAATAGATTTTACAACAATTAACTGTTAATTGGAAAATATGGGGACGTGACTGATAGTTTGTACAGTCTTGAGCAGCCTGGCTTTGTTATTTTGGCTTTGTTTTTTCAGTTCATCCCATGAGTGTAAAGAATCTATAAATTGGTGAAGAAAGATTACATGTTACAGTAAACTGTATAGTAACTTCTCTACTAAAGCTGAAGTTACTGCCAAAGCATGAGTGGACTGAACTAAACAGTTCAGGTCAGTTTTTTTCAGTAGTGGACATACGCTGAAAAACCCATAGCTGCTCTCATTAAAGCAGCTATATAGATAATTGATTTCTTGCTCCTGGGCTCCCCCTAAAGTCAGGAGGAGCAATTTGCCCTTTGAGTCACCTCTAAAAGACACATTTCTGAGCCAGCTGAGAGAGACAGAAGGCACTATTCTCCCTATTACAGTGGATCATCACAATTATTTTTGAAGCTGTTGTTTTAAGGTACAAATGCAACATAATACTGATGTAAAGCCCACTGTTTATTGAAAATACTATGGTGTATGGTGAACTTAGCAAATATATATTTGACTATGCATATTTATTGTTCAAATAGTTTAATTAAATTATTTGACACAGTAGTTTTTAAGTACAGTCTTACTTTTTGCTAAATGTACTAGCTAAAGTGGAACACAGTTGTAACTATTTACTAATCTTTAAGTTTTAAAGCACACATGAAGGCTCAATCAAGCATTCAAGCACCGAAGGCTAGCTAGATCTGTTGACTTTGCCTATATCCTAACATGTTGTGCTACATAATGTAGAAGAACTGAGGGTCTTAAGATAGCTTTAGGTGCAACTAACTAAAAAATACAGGGGTGTAGGAAACCGTACAACTGCAATCAACTGTCATTGACTGTATTTAGAAATGCAGTAAAGTAGAGATTTTATAGATTATCTTCTTTACATAAGTAGTAAAATACTAGAGAAATCGCTGTAATTGTACAGTGCTGTTAAATTGCAAAAGGTTCTTTACTTAGAAATATGGTTCTTAAAATCAGCATGATGTGAGTATTGGTGTTTTTTGCTACTAGGCAACCGCCTACAGCTTTGAAGTGTAATTCATTTTTTGACCTTTGCCAAAAATACAAATTGAGTCCCTCCACATAGACACATGCATTTGTTGACAAACTGAGAGAAATAGAACTGGCATCAGCTGTGAATGAACCTGTGAAATATCAGTTGAAGCAGGCTGCATGTGCGAGGGAATTTATTAGGGCTACAGCAAAACTCATTGTCAGGACAAGCAGAGATCAGGAAACAGGCAGGCAGGCATAACTCAGGCCAATCCATAATCTAAGTAATAGAACTATGCTGAGGGTCAAAACCAGAATACACAACAAAGTACAACAAGCACATCAAGGATTGGTAGCGTCCCAGTGACTTCACCAAGAATGCTCCAAACAGAGTTGCTTGAGAAGTCCTAATCAGTCTAGTCATGAACAGCACCTGTGTGCTGGAGATGAGCCTCAGGTGAGGGGCGGAGCTTAGCCCCATGTTCATTAGATCACATGTCTTGTGCATGAGCTCCCCACTGAGACCAGCAGAGGGAGACATTACAGAACCATGTCGGCTGTCGCGGTACATTAATTTTACAGGGTTTAACGTTACGTAGTTCTCATGGGAGGCCTCTTGCAGCCCCACCAAAGTTACATAGTGCAGGAGCCAGAGTGGCCATTCTCCCTGCTACAGTTAGTGGATCAAAATGATTCTGAAGCTGCTATTTTAAGGTAAAAGTGCTACATAATGTTGTTTTAAAGAGCTCTTCACCAAAAGCTTCTGTGGCAATGCTCCAAAGAAGCCTTTCTGGCACCTTTCTTTTTAAAAGGGTGACCAACGGTTTATAATGCAGAACCCTTACCTACGGGGCTTTGGCGAACCTGAATTATAGTACAGTGGTTAAGCAGCAGGTTAATAAAACCGATAGCCTAGTAATGCGTGATGGAGTGGCAGCAAAAGCTTGCTGTTGGTTAACAAGAGGATTTAGCTGGTCACTTGGATGGCATGGTGCCACTGCTGCGTATCTGCCTCTATCTCTGCCAAGTTGAGATGTATTTCCATGCAGCACAGCCAATCTCGTTTAGCGTTTAGTAAAATTAGTCCAAGTGATGCAGATTAAATGCCTGTTCCTATGCAAATGAGTGATTAAACATGGTGCTCTGCTAGAGCTCCACTTAAAGGACAAACAAGCTCGTTTGATTAAACCTCATTAGTTACCTTTCAGGATAAGAGCAAAATTTACTGCTCTGTGCAGCTCCTGGAGGGAGGAGTGTAAATAATGTAAGAAGATGGTGAGTGTGTGTGTGTGTGTGTGTTTCTCAAAATTCGTTTATCAGATAGAACCCGCGAGGTGTGCCACTCTTTGACCTTCCCAGTCAAAAACTGCCTGATGACTGACTGCCCTTCTGTATTATTTACCACTAAATGACTGCCCTGCCACCTGGGCAGGAAGGCAATTAAAACACAGAGTAACACACACACACACACACAAACACATGCATTGTCACCCTGAATGACCCAGTCATTTAAGCGCAGGTCCATAATCACTCTCATTTTCTGCTCTCACAGGAACACAATTACAACCCCCCCCTTGGCAAACGCTCCCCATATGCATCATACCACCTAAATTAATCCCATTTATCTCATGTGCCTCAAAGACAATGGGATTACACAGTGACAAACTGATTGTGAATCATTTAACATGTCTTATGAGGCTCAAGTGTTTATTCACTAACTATAATGGGATTATTGCTTTGTCCAGTTATATTGGTACTGCTGCGTCATTTGCAGGCTATGTCCCCTCGGCCATTTCCCCTCTACTCATTCCCCAGACACTATGTATATGTACTCGTTTCCTCAGTAATCTGATTACCTGAACAATGTCGGTGTTACACTGCAAATATCTCAGCCACATTCTCATAAGAATGCATCATGCAGTGTTTAGTCCTACGACAATGAAAGAGAGGCTCTATGTATCCCTCATAAATTAACCCTTCACCCGTTAGAACCTGTATGTAAGCCCACACTTCAGTTCTTCACTGTTATAACAGCATTACTGTCATAATAAACATCATTGTCTTAGGCCCGAAAATAGAGCCCTGTGGGATTCCATGTGATATGCTGAACCAAATAATTTACAGTAGTTTCTGCATTAGGATTACATCAGATTCTGAACCCATTTTCTTCACTGATTCCATGACTTCGGTTTTGGTCTCATTGTAGAGTTTAGACATCTGTGTGACAGTAAAATATCTTCAAGATGGGGTGCTGCTCTGCTCTGTATCTCTGCTCCAAGGTGTGCAGCATAGCACAAAAGCCCTAGTTCTCGACGACTGGCTACAGACGCAAATCCAGTAGAAGTAACAGAGTTTGTCATTTGCTTTCCTTCTGAGTTGGGTGGACGCTTTGACATTGCTTGCTCGATGGTGCCTTGGTTGGATGCAGAATGATGCCAGATTCTTGCTCAGACACAGTCCAGCACGGTCACAGTGAGTGTTCTAACCTGTGGCACCCAAATAGAAGCCAGACAGCTAACTAAATGCATACAGCTGCGACTTTAGGCAGGTCTCAGATGGGTCTGAAACAGTTCTATGTAAATCAAATATAAATAGACTTCATTATTTAGCAAACTAACTAATTATACAATTCATTGGTTCCTAATGCTGATCCTGCGGTACCACTGTCCTGCATATTTATAGTTTCCCCTGCTCCCAACACACCTGATGAACTCATGAGCTAATTAACAAGCCCTTCCTGAGATGTTCTATTACAGCATGCAGGGCAGGGGCACTACATGACCACAGCTGATAACTCCTGATGTGATTAGTTGTGTAGCATAAATACATATTAAAAGTATGTCAAAGCAACAGCAGTGGCTAGACTAAATGGGTTAATGCACAGCACTGACTGTTAACTCAATTAATGTTGAACTCTAATGGTCACACTGTAGGTGCGACTATATCACTCCTTTGTAGATAGGTAGGATCAGGCAGACAAGACAGGCCTGGAAAAAGAAATGAGCATTCAGAGGAGAGAAACCATGCTTGTGAGAGAGAGTGAGTGTGGTAGGGACGTCAGAAGGCTGATGGGCTATAACTCTGGATGGAGGGTATAAAGTGTCCAGCAGGCAGGGCCGCTCTGAGCCTGAGGGACGATGGCAGAGCCTCTGTTCTGATAGAATGTGATAACCACCGTATATCAGCCACTGCAGGATCAATACCACAACACTACCACACATACAAACACACGCCACCCAGCCTGTCCACTCGGCACTCACACACCAGGCCTAAACACACAACCACACACACACACATTCATACACACACCCATAAAACACAGCACACACCAACTTAACATTAGTCTTCTGCTCATGAAGTTAGTGATCAATATCACCAGGTTCACTCAGAGCTCTACATTTGCACAACATTTCAACTTGATACATCACCAGGAGAGGATGTGAGGCTGACTCACGGAAGTACCACTTAGTACAGTGGTTGTGCATGTTTTGCTGTTTTCCTTCAAAATCCACGGAGGACAAGCAGCCAGGCTTTTTTCTGTCCTGGCACCGAAGTGGTGGCATGAGGTTCCCTTGGGTGTCCGAACAGAAGAGTCGCTCACTGTCTTCAAACGCTGACTAAAGACCTCTTCCAAGAATACTGGAAAGTGTAGTGTGTAGAGTATTGTGGTATCCATATTGACTTTTGTATTTAGTAGATATCTAAACGTAAAAGTAGCTTTTGGATCCTAACCAATACAAACTAGCTAAGGGTATTTTCTGAGTAAAAGTGAAGCACTTTTGTAAGGTGCTCTTGAGAAAAGTGTCTGCTAAATGCCTAAATGTAAATGTAATATAAATGAAAGACACACAATCTAACCAAGCTGTTAATTAATGCTTTTACAATGCAAAACATTTGATGTTCTTGCCTTTCACTCTTCTCTTTTAATGTGGTGCATCTGTGCTGGTGCTAGGCCTAGACTATATCTTTCTTTCAGAATCATCAGAATCAGAAATACTATTGATCCCAGGAGGGAAATTGTGGTTGTTACAGTGTCAACCGTTCTTGTAAAAATAAACACTCTATAAAATACATTTAAAAACAAAGATAAAGAATATGTCCATGTATTTAAATTATATGAATATAGTAAAGTGACATAGTGCTAATACCTTTGAGAATAAACATGGGATATTATTGCCCCAGAGTTATTGCACAGTACAGAATTACAGTACTATTATTATTAGTTAAAAATGACCTCCTGTGGCACTCTGTGGTGCATTTCAGTGGAATGAGTCTTGCGTTGAATTGATCTCCATCTCCATTCATAATACTGTGTTGTCCAGGACTAGGCTTGATCCCTGTCCCTTAAACCAAACCTAAGAGTTCAGAAGTTCAGCCCCTAAAATGATCAGTTTATTCAGGATTTAACTGAATTATAGACATAATAAATGCTGTTTGGCATTGTTTATGATAAGCTGTGAAAGTGTAGCATAAAATGCTATGCTACAGATGTCCTAAAAAAGAAAACAAGTGTCCTAAAAAATCTTAAGAAAACAATTAAGCCTTTCTTAAAGAAATATTTAAGAGCTTTTTTGACAGTTTTAGGAGTTTTGTCTTGGGAAAGCTTTTGTTTTGTTTTTTTACATGGCGTCCAAATTCAACGATGAATAGACCAATAGAAACGCTCCAAAATGACTTCCATTAACAAGGTTTTTGCCTTCTATCGTAAATTTGAAATTTTGGAGATACAAGGTTCTTGTGTGACAGCAACAATATAGTGGTAGAAAACACAGTAGCAGTACCTGCTGATCTATTTTACCCTGCCTGACATCAACACACACACCTCGGCTACTCTTAGGGCAGATTCTAACGAGTTAAAGGTGTTAAAGCCAAAGTCTTTTAATGTGTCACTGATGAGACGTTATACAGGATATACAGTTCACAACTATAAGATGAGGTGGGTGTGTTAGAGCAGAGCTTTTTCAGGGCCAGATAGGAAATCACTGGTTTGGGAGGTAAGTGGACAGTTTGATTGTAAAATCAAACAAACACCAGGGTTAAAGCTCTGGTTTACTAGATATCAGTGGCATAAGTGCTAAGGGGGCGATGACGGCAATCACACTGGGCCCCAAGGCACATAAAACCTTTATTGGGTCTCTCACATTCATGCTAACACAATTGTACACCCATGATTCACAAAAAGATCCAATTTCTTAACAGCATAGTTCGCCAGTTATGTAAGCTATATATGCGTTTATTGAGGATTGATAAATAGTAAGTATCTGACCTTGGCTGACAAAACAAAAAAAAATCAGACATGATGTTACAAGCCTATTTACAACCCTGTTATTTTGCCTTTTAAAAAGGACTTGTGGAAAAAAAAACAATGTTAGTAAACTGAAGCAATTATAGCCGGTTAGCTTTTAGCCTTGCACCCACTTGCTTCCCCAGATTTGGATTTCTACTCTTACTGGTAAAAAAAAAAAAGCCTGACCTTTTGTTTTTAATGTGTGTTTAGCTCCAGTTAAGCTCAGCAGTGGTAGTCCAGTCTTTTTTCCAAGGAGTGAATGGAGGAGTACTGGTAAAAGACTGGTGTTAGCTTTTAGCCTAGATCGGATTCTGGTTGCTCCCCTTCTGTGGGCACTGGCACAGGAAATGCTGCAGAGTCTAGTGGTGATGTTCTGTTATCCAGTATTACAACAACACCATATTCTCTTGACGCATGGCCTTCATATTTTACCATTTCACTAGCTTTGACTGGGGCTTTTACTTGTGGGCTGTTTTTTTCAAATATAAAGTCAAGTCAAGAGTGTTATGTAACAGTTTGGTGGGGATGAGGGAGGAGATGTTGTAATTGCCCAGTTTTACAGTTCTGTTTTGGATATGCCAGATTTTCTTTTGAAGGAAGATTACAGTAGTATTGGAGGTTCACGGTATGTCAGTTCCATATTTAATAAAATTTGACATTCTAGTGCCCCTTTTACACCACACACACACAGTCCTAATGCCTTCTTCTTATTCATAATGAATCGCATCCATGGTAACTATTTTACACAGATCCTTCAAAGCATGCAAAGTTTATTCATTTGTTTAGCACTTATTATCGTTTCTTTGATATGATAACTCTAACCTCTTAAACTCCACAGAACCACCAGTGGGTCCTGGCTTTTTCCTCTATTGTTATAACTTAGGAACAACTCAGACAGTTTGCATTGCTTTGCATGTATTTACTGATTACTAATCCTTAGGGTTTAAAAAACAATCAAGTTCAAATAAGATCAAGTGCTACAAAAAAATGTTCAAAAAAGCATTTAGTAAATTTGATATCTTCATAATCCTCAAAATTTCGCAAGACTTTGTTTTGAAGCATCATTTTGACAATCGCCTGTCTCAGCAAAACATGGCTCTGTAGTTTCTGTAGTTTACGTGTCAGTCAGTGACCCTGTCTTGTCAAAGTGTGCTATTATAGGCCACTACGAGCGAATGACGGGCAGAAGGCAGAGAAGTCTGTCTTGCGAGACCAGCCAGAGAGTAAAGGGTGTGGGAGCGGAGTGCTGAACGAGGGTCAGGTGTATGTTGAGCGCTCACTGGTTAATTGCCTGGAGGAAATGGGAGTGCAGTTGGAAATTACAGTGTTCCTTATCACGGTGCATACAGAGCAAGCGTGTAGCTGTCAGAAAGCAGTGAGGTGTGTGTGACACTCTGCTGACGGGCGCCTTCACTGACGGCCTAATCTCCATCAACTGCCCGTCTGCCATCAGCTTGCTCTCGCGCTCTCTGTGTGTCTGTCTCTCGTTTTCGTTCACATTCTCTCAGTCAGTGGTAGAATATATCTCTGTCTTCAACCTGTAGAACCTATTTTATCTGGCAAGCTTGTTTGTTGAGTCATTCTACCCTTTACTCTCTTTCTCTTTCTGCTCTTCTCTTCTCTTTTTTTTTTTAAATTTAATAGTTCTGCTTAAACAGTCATAAGAAAGTAGCGAAAGGTTTAGACCTAATTCTATGGATTTTTCAGACTTAGAATTAGGTTTAGACAGTGAAAGTGAAGTATAGGTGCATAATTTTACACAATGGCAAGCTTTTCTCTTTTAGATTGAAGTATACATGTTTAAGTATTTCTCTCTCTAACCAGGTTTCCATCCGGCTGTTAAATCCAATTACGTTCAAGCGAATAAATGAAATGTCAAAAATGTTGTTAAGTGAATAAGGCTTTCGTCAGCTCGGTACAAGTGAATAGAAACTCTATACATTATTTATTAAAAAAAAGGTCTATATGTATTTGCCATCAGGGTCGGCTCTAGATTATATGAAGCTTTGGACAAGATTAGAAAGTAAAACGCTTTACAGCCGTTCAACAGCAGTACAATGGAATTCAGCCTCTGCATTCAACCTATCCATACCAGTGAACACCCACTTACTCACACACTAGTACATAGAGGAAGTGAGAACACCCAGAGCCACCTTAGCACCCAGCGAGCAATTGGGAGTTCAGTGACTTTCTCAAGGGCGCCTGAGCTGCGAATGTTGAGAGTCCAGGGAATCAAACCAGTGACAGTGGTACATTTAGACCATGGCTATTCCAATGATGCATTGGAGGCTGTACAGTTATTGTACAGTGTACAGTGTTGGTTGGCCTCTATATAATTATAGAAAAATAATTTGTAGTAATTTGTAGGAATAAAAATAATCTTGTGTACATGTATCGTGTACTGTATTTTGTTATTGTATGATTTCAGTATTCAGTACATGTGCAGCATACATGCAACACATACAGCTCTATATACAGCGCAATAACATCTGCATTCAATTGTAGGATTGTGTCTTCAAGTCATGTTGGACTCATGAGTGTCTTTGGTATTGTTGGATGGTGTAACGTAGTGGGTAACAACACTGCCTTCCCCGAAGACTAGGGTGCAATTTCCAAGGCCAGTCAAGCCCACCACACTACATCCATAAGAGTCCTTGGGCAATACTTCTAGCACTACATTTGTCTACCTGTGTAACACGATTCAGAGTCGCTCTAGGTAAGAACATCAGCCAAATACTGTACATGTAAATGTTGTTGTTTTTTTCTCTGTGGGCCTATATATCTATTCATACAGTAAAGAATACAGTCAATAAGAGTGAAAAAACACGTTAAAAATGAGAGTGCCAACAGCTCTTACACTGCCTCTTACGTAAATTGTTCTGTAGACTTTCTACAGCACAGTAGACTTCTCACCTGAGACTGCTTGCAGCTGGCCTTACTGAATATCACTTGTAGTTTCAGAAACTACATTTCAGTACATTACAGTTTGCTACAATTTTCTGTGTGCCTTTGTTTTGATGTGGCGGCAAAAACGGCATAGGCATGACCATATCTCCAGCATATCAATTAATTAATTTAATTTGCAAAAAAGCAAAGAATATAATGTGGCGGCCCTAGTCATCTGCTTACTCTGTCCTGATCTGTCCTGACCTGGTCTAAATATACCTAGAAATACTCAGTAGGCTCAGAGTGGATCAACAGTCTAATGCACTTCCACTATGGCCTGGGGGTCACCAGTTTAAATCCTTAAACAATGCCATTTGGTCATATTCTCCCTGGGTGGGTAGATGGCACTCTCTGCCCTCATCGCTCTTAAAGAAATGTTAGCTGACACTGGCGTGTTAGCTGGTGAGGTGGAGATGGGGAAATGTATGCATTGGTAGTGCTAGGTTAATTGACAGTACCAAATTGGGACAAACAAATGATTAAATACTTGGATAAACGCCTTCTTACTCTCTTATTCACTCCCATTCCCTCACTTATTAATTTGATCTGCTTCTTTACCTGTATTCTGTCTCTCTCTCACTTACTTGCTCTTGCCCTGCTCTTCTCTTATTTTTCTATTATGTCTATAAAGGCAAACACGCATACTTTTCCCTTTTTTGCTGAATTGCTCAAATGAATTCAGTGAAACAGTAAGAAAGAAGATTTTATGAAGTCATAAATGGTTACTTCTGTGTAGATACATCTTTCTCGAACCCTAAATGATGACAGCATACTTTTACACTGCAGACAGGCAAGCTTTTGCATTTTGCAATTAAGGATGGCATGTTTAAGCTTCTCTCTCTTTCTATACTTCCTTCTCTCTCTGTCTTTCTCTCTCTCTCACGTACACCCAGCTTATTAAGGTTATGTTTGCACTGACTCACACCCCTCCAAATACCCAAGATGAAGTGTTCTGTCTACCCCTGAACTTCACTGAAATTACATATTGATTTGTAGTGCACAAATCAGAGCTGGTATTCTTTCAGTATATACAAAGTCCTGTAGACTACACTGTAATAAACCCTGAGAAGCTGATGAACACAGGGGCTTTTAAATGTGAGATGCTCAAAGAAATTGATTTAAGAGACCTAAGAGATTGATTGTCGCTTCTCCATGAAGCTGTAGACAGTTCTATACATGCAGAATGGAATTTGTAAACGTGGCTGCTGCACTATATGCAGTGTGTTACTGATGCTGCCTTAACCCCTTTAAGCAGCCTGTGGACCGCCGGCATGCGCTGTTACTAACTTCTATTACCAAAGAACCCCCCCCCCCCGGGTTTGTACAGAAGTCCCTGTAGTTACTAAGTTCTACACCTTAGCGTGTAATAAGTAACAAGTTGTACAAAAGCTGCCTGCCTTCAGCAGCCGGAACCCAAGAGAGCACAATTGGCCCTGTTTTCTCCAGGTGGGTAGATGGTTGTCTCTCTCTTCCCACATCACTTAAGTGTGATGCTAGATAATGCATCAGAGCTGGGTACCCAGGGTAGGGGCTATGGCTGATTGCGCATGTGTCAGAGGAGGCATGTGTCAGTCCTCCCACTTCCGGTGTTGGGAGCATTACATGTAAAGGGCGAGATTGTAACAAGTGGGTTGGTTCATTGGGTAAGTTAAGAAAAAAACAAACAAACAAAAAAAAAACTAAAATCATGGTTTGGAAAATATATGTTGACTGAATGTCTGAATACTGATTTCAGTTTTTGATCATCCCTTATTATATTTTGCCGAAACTGCTCAAACACTGCTACAGAAAGAAATACACAGCCAACAGCATCATAAACCACAGTGTGCTTGTGTGCTGGTTCAGGCTGAATTTGTTATAGGATTGGATCATGTTCATTCTTTTTTCAATCTATCTGTTCCAGGATTTTCTGCTAATATTAGCCTGGCACCAATACCCATCAACACTAATATACCATATCTTACTGAAACTAACAGAAATATATATATATATATATACAATTTTAATGCTCTGTTGGTAAAGACAAGTTGCTTAAAGCAGAGATTAGCGTTCTCATCAATGCTAAACACTGAAGTGTGTGAACTGCATTGCTGTAAAGGGCTTTTTTTCTTCATCTTTTGTCACATTTGCCCCTTAGGCTGTAGATTATGTGATCATTCTGTGTATTAATATGTTTTGGAAAGTACATTTACCAGCTTTTTCTTGATTTTAACGGGGACGTGTGCGAAAAGCGCTGAGTTTTCCAAAACATAACATTTGTCCCCTGGCTGTGAAACACTACTTCAGTGCAAAATCGCTGATGCTTTATGGTTCAAATAAACTCTTTGAAGTTGGACAAAGGCTTTTTATCAGCATAACCACCTGCGAAATTACAGACAAATTTCCATTTTACTGTTGTATTTAGCCATGCATTAGCGTGGGTGGTTCTCCTGCCTTCTGCATGAGCACGCAAATAAACTCCAAACCGCTGTGGGACAGAAATGACAGCCAACATGTTCCATGCCTTCTCATTTACACTGATTTCTTCATTTCAAGCCTCTCCTCCAGCATTCAGAGCTTGAATCACAAATCGTCCTCTCAAATATCCCCTTCATTTGACAAGTGCTGCCGGTTTAAGGCAGCCATGTATGCTTTATGCCTTTAAACGTTCCACCACATTATAGATAAAAATGTCTACAGCTGCCACGGGAAACATATTAGTGGTGTATAATTGATTCCTGGTTAATTGCCTCTTTCGTCCTGCAAACTTTCCGGTTGTAAGGGGACGGAGGTAGATAGTTCTCTCTTGCCTCCTAATACGAGTCAGTGCTCATATTTAAATGAACATCACTACAACGGACTAATTGAATAAGTTCCAACCATAACCAATCACTTGTTTAATGACCCATTGCAGTCCAAGCCAAATGCTACACAGACACGCTGCTTGGTAAGATATGTTTAACGTCCAATGTGTTGCCAGCTGGCCGCCCTCCACTCGCCATAGAGGCTATGCAACCGGGGTCTGTCTTACAATAACTTATGTTTCACAATGAGCGCAATATTTACAGCGGAAACTGGCAGCGGGGAGGCCGTTCAAATCCGAGCTGAAGAATTTCCTCCGGTTTATGAAAAAAAATCAGTTGAAAGCAGTCGACCGAACGGAAACAATCTGACCCTTATGCATGTTTGATAGCAAACCATGGACCCTTATATTTGCCAGGAAATTTAGCCTCCGCTGTAGACACCAGATGCCTAGCGTTCTTTAACGCGGCATCATGTCTGCAGCTCTCCTCTACACGCTTTACGCTCCCAAGTCCAAGACCTGGATTCATGCACACGTTCTGTTTATGGGTATATTCAATCTGTGCCACTCTAGTGAGCTGGAGTTGCTGGATCTTAATAAGTTTAGACTTGTTTGCCAACATTTGCTATTCTGAAATGACCTGAGGAGCTGGAAGAGTGGAATCAGTGGAAATTTGTTCAAATGTGCACATCAGACAGGAGCGATCAAAGTGTAGTTCTCGGTGTCTGTGATTTTATGGTGCATGCTGAGAGAAAGGATGTGTGGTGCACTCACTCCAGGGGACATTCCAAAGTTAAGGAAAAGTGTTACTTTGAGTGTCTGACTCAGTACGCATGGGCCTTTCAAATCAAAACTGACATCTTGCTGTTGATAAAATACTGCTGTTTTAAAGGCTATGCCCCTCTAGCTCTTTAGTTTTTGTATGAAAATGCATATTCAAATATGAGCAGAACGTCACATTTTACAGATCTGTTAAAACATAAAATCTGGGGATCACTGACTCGAATCCCAGGTCATGCTGTCTGCCATCAGCAGCCAGAGCCTAGAAGAGCACAATTGGCCTTGCTCTCCTGGTGGGGGGGGGGTCCCACATGCTGGGCGGCAGTTAGAAAAGAGGCGGTGGCTCATTGCAGAGGTGTCAAAGGAGGCATTTGTCAGTCCTCTTGCTCCCAGTGTCATATAATAAAATAATAATAAATTACATCTAAATGTGTACAGTGTATACTGTAAATGTAAATGTATGGCAATATGGAAATAATTATCCGTAAAAAACTTTAAATTTGGTGTATTTGTTGTGCATCTGTTGTATTCTGTGATCAGTTTGTTTCATTCATGCTTGCAAATAGGCCTGCCAGTGTGACACTGCCAGTGGCACTGAGAAGCGTTTAGAAGACGAGAGTGAGAGAGATGCTTGTTGGCTGTTTATTCTCAGGCCGTTGCAGTTGGCTGCCCTGCTTACTACTTCAGCAGTTTCATCCAAATGGCAGCATGGCGTCCAACACGGCTCTGGCAGAATCCACAGCATGCCTCAGTCCTCTGCACCACAGTCACTGTACAGACTCCTCACAGGACTGCACCACCACAAAGGACATGATTCTTATCAAGGTCATGTGAGACTGTGCCGGAGATCATAGAGAGGTTATAAAGCAGGAATAGAGCGTACTAATAAGCGCAGGTTTGGGATCAGAGGAAGCGGCATGGTCGCTGAGCTGACCTCTAATTAGAATGAAGATGTAGTCAAAGAGGGTGAACAAGGCCTCCAGCAAGTTCAAAGCACTGACTGCTGTGAAGACCCAATGTTTTTTTTAATTGATTCAAATGATTAAAAAGTGGCATGTGGTCGCACACGCATAAAATGTGTTACATGAACACAAAATAATACATAGGCCTATTGTATACGCCAGGGGTGGGAAACAGGGGCCAGAGTTCAGCACATTTTGCTAATCTTCCTGCTCTAACAGACCTGCTAAACCTGACAATTGACGGGCAAGTTGAATCAGGTGTGCATGAGCAGGAAAAGCACAAAACTGTGCAGAAATCTGTTCCCTCAGGACTGGAAATGAACTGCCCACCCAAGGTATATGCTTTTTATAGAGCTGTATACTGTTCAAATGTTCAGAATGTGCTTTTAAATGATATTTCATAATATATAACCTATTTTGTTGCAGATAAATTGCAGTTTTAACCTTTAAACAATACAGTACATATGTGTACTCCAATAAGCTGTTTTAACTGTATCCCTATACTGATGATATAGAGATTACACTCTATTATAGAACCCTATTAACAATATTTAATTTTTTTTCTTAAACAACCTGCACAGAATATTATGACCACCTACCTAATAGTGGTAATAACCACCCTTGATAGAGATTAACATGTGGACAAGTTAATCGAGTCGTCGTTCCCCTCTGGCATCAGTGGAAAGCCATGTGGCAGGGCTTTCTACACAAATAAATAAGCGAGCACACCAGTAAGTTGTAGTAAAAGTGCAAAACAGGCATCTTGGGCTATGTGGGATTTACTCAAGCCACGACAGTGAAGGTGTGTTGAGAATGAATGCACATTGAGCACCTTCCAAAGGGATAACACCAACTATTAATGACAGTGGGGGCCGATGACTCCAGCAAGTGGTACAAAGCAATCGACACAGGACCAGTTAACACCATCTGTCACCTTATACAGTCCATGTCATGACATCTCGCTAGGGTCAACCTAGCTAACGGTGATTATTCCCACTAATAGGTCGGCGATCGTAACAGTCTGTCATAATATTCTGACAACTGTACAAAGTAACACTGACTACCTGAATTTTCAATTGAAACGTGAATTGTATAGAAAAGTATGGTTGTATAACAAATGCATAATTACGTAGCACATGCAGGTGCAGCGTCATGGGGGTGCTGTGGGAAGTGTTGCAGTTAAACACAGACCAGTTTCACGTTCCTTCTGCAACCAAAAAAAATCGTCTGTGAAAAAAAATAAAAGGGATGCCAAAAGTGCTGGTTCAGTGTAGTGCAGTGTTTATACATGGCATGGATTCAAATTTATGGCTGTGAGGATCACAACAGCGCCATCAGGGTAACCCACTGACTATTGGGCAGGTCACCTCAACCACACTCTTTGGAACAAGCAAAGCAGGCTACGTAATGATACATTATTATTATGTGAAGCTAATTCCAATCTGTCAGAGTCAAATGAATGGTGCCTGAGAACACCTAGAGAGCACAGTAGTGTAATGTGTGAACTCTTCACTTTATTTTATTATTTCTTTGTTGTATAAAAGTTTGGTTTGTGCTCACAAACCACCTCAGGAGTAAAAGTGCTGGTCTAGAATATTTGTTTTTCTGTCACTATCATGTATACAGATGAATCAGCTTTGAGATCAGTGCTCTGACTAACCTGAAATACTGATTATGAGTAACAGAGTAAATGTATATGCAGAGATAAAGGCTAGTCCTAAGTCCTGATTTGTAAATGATTGTCAAATGATATCAGCACAAGGGCTCACAAAGGCTTTACTGTGGCCCAGGGGGAGTGAGTTGGAATCCCAAGCCATGCCGATCAGAAAAATATTGTGCAGAACTTCATCCTCCACTATGTAAAGCATCCTGCATGCTGTGGCTATCCATTTAGCAATAGCTAGCATTAATTTGCAGAAGGTTGACATGTCTGTTAAGTGTGGTCTGTCCCATATAACAAAGGGCTAACACTGTAGGTGTTAGCTTTGTTTGCTTGGCTTGCATGTGATTTTGTGGGCTGGATGCTCTCCAGAACTTCTCATTCCCCATTATCCACTCATGCAAATAGTATAAAGCAACTTATGATCCAGTCTGATTCACTTAAAGGCTTGAACTACAGGTGATTTACAGGGTGAAAAAGAACCCAAACTGGTTTAAAGTGAGATTAACACCTCTGAAGCATATACTGTGGTACATGGGCAGTTTAGGAATTATCATGCTCTTCTTGTGCAAATTCAATTACAAATAATCTGTCGGATGAAATTATGATTTCTTTAGATGAACAGGACTGTTCAAACAGTAGTTATAAAAGATATACACTCACCGTGCAAATTATACGAAACACCATAGTAATACTGAGTAGGGCCTTCTTTTGCTCTCCAGCCTCAGTTCTTTGTGGCATTCATTCCACACAAAGCTAGAAAGATTCATTTGAGGTTCTGGTCCATGTTGGCATGATTTCATCATGCAATTTCTGCAGGTTTCTCAGGTACACCTTCATTCTCTGAAGCTTCCATTCAACCACATCTTGAATATGTTCCACTGGATTCCGATCCTGTGACTGTGGAGGCCACTCAAAAAGACTCATTGTCAAGTTTGTAAAACAGTTTGAGGTGACTTTTGCTTTGTGACAGATGTTTATGTGGTCATAAAGAGATGAACTTTTAAGCTTGATACTTGATTGGTGTTAAGAGGCCCAAAGTGTGCCAAGAGAACAGTTTCCACAACATTACAACCCCTCCACCTGTCTGAGCAGTTGTTGATGCCAAATTCTGACCCTACCACCTGTTAGCCTCAGTAGAAATCGAGATTCATCAGATTAGGCTGCATTTTTCTGTTCTGAAACTGTCCAGATTTGCTGAGCCTGTACCCACTGCAGCCTCACCTTTCTGTTCTTGGCTGACAGAAGTGAAACCCGAAGTGGCCTTCTGTAGTTGTAGCTTATCCACCTCAAGGTTTGATATGTATATGTGTACATACTGACATGATTTTCTGCTCACCACAACTGTACAGAGTGATTATCCATACAACTATTGTAGCTGCTGTACTGTAACTGTACAGTAACTCCCTCATCAACAAGACATTTCCATCTGCAGAACCGCCGCTTGTTGGAGTTTTTTTCTTATTACACCATTCTGAATAAGCTCTAGAGACTACTGTAGAGACAGTTGAAATTCCCAAGAGATGAGCAGTTCCAAAAACTTTTTTGACATTTTTCCCCATTCTGATGGTGAATGTGAGTGTTGCACCACTGCAATATGATTCTCTAATAGGTGCATGGGTCTTCCTAAATAACCTGTTCTATGATTGTATGTAGTTCTATAATATTTACATGGTTTATGTTCAGAATGCCTCCTGTTTTTTGTATGTCTTCAGGTGGATAAGTTAACCCCTTAAACAGCCTAGGCCGAAAGCGTTATTACAAACTTCTATTACCAGAGAACAGACACTTTGTACAGAAGTCCCTGTAGTTACGAAATACTACACCTTAGTGTGTAATAGGCCTTCCTGTATTAGGGGTTAAATAAAAAAAACATAATAAAAAGATAATTACAGTATAGAATATCATTGCTTTGTTCATAAAATACCTACAAATCAGAAATCTATTAGTTAATAAGGGATTCCAACAGGTGGTTCCAAACCATGAAACAGAACATCTGACATCAGAGCATCTCATGCATACCTATTGTGGTGCATGTCAAGTATGCAGCGTATATGTACAAATCCGGGTCTCTAGATGTGCGCTAGGTTGGTCTGAGTGGAGGACAGATCGAGGCGGAACTGCTCACATATACTGTATGCTCTGCTGCTGATGTGGAGGTTAACAGTATGAGTAAAACCACACGGGTTTGTCCTCTCATTAAAGTTACATGCAGGGAAGAGTGTTGCGGCTTTACACTTGAGAGGCCATTAGCAGGCTGAAGAGAGGAACAGGCTGTGGATATTAGTAGGAAGGCCTCCCTTCTCTCTTTCTCTCTCTCTCTCTCTCTCTCTCTCTCTCTCTCTCTCTCTCTCTCTGTCTCTCTTCTTCTTCTTCTCTCTCTCTCTCTCTCTCTCTCTCTTTCTCGCTCTGAGTGGCTGGCTGCACAGTAAGAGCAGGTCAAGCAGACTCTGCCAGTGTCAAATGCTCAGTTAAAAATAAAGGCTCCCCTATGGGCTCGGCTCACAGGCAACAAAAACAATGGCCCCATTAGAGAGCCCATTGCAGCACTGGAGAATGCTGACAAGCACACTTATTCCCCCCTGATATACTGCCTCAAATTATATCTAATAAATCAAGCGTGTTTGTTCTAGGAACAGCCCGTGATTTGCGTACAAACAACAGGAACACCTCTGTGTGCGTCGGCAGTCTGTGGAAAGGGGAGAATATCTGTGGGGGATTTCTACAGAAATTGTTGTTTAGCAAGACAGCAGAACAGCTGTAAAGTGCAAATCTCTGTATATTCACTCTGATTCATCAGATGAATAGGTTTGCCGCTCAAAGAAAAAGTGTTCCAGCGAGACAAAAGCAATGAGGCCACTGTCAGAAGGATAAATGAGAGCCTTTCTTGGGCATGATTAATCTTTATACATGCTCACCCGTTGCCATCAGATGGGAAATAGGCCAGGTGTAAAGAGTAATGCTTACTACACCGAGCTGAGCAGTATGGTGTAATATTGGAGACTTTTGGTGGGAGTGTTGCACTCAGATATTGTGTTAACAAAGGATTATTGGATGTATCTTTCCCTCTCTCTTTTCCTCTCTCTTTCTTTCTCTCTGACTCTCTGTCAGTGACTCTCTCTTGCTTTCTTGTATTCTCTCTCTCTTTCTCTCTTTTTCTGTTGCTCTTTTTGTCCCAGTTTGTCTTTTTTCCCTCTATTTCTTTCTTTCTCCTCTACCTCCATCTCTCTTTCCTTCTCCCACCCTCTCTTTTTCCCCTCACATTCTTTATGTCTTTCTCTCTGTCTCTCTCTCTCTCTCTCTCTCTCTCTCTCTCTCTCTCCCTCAGTCTTCATGTCTTTCCCTTTGCTATGTCTCACTAAGCCCTTTCTGTGTCTCACCTTTCACATTGTCTCTCACACTCCCTCTTTTTCCTTTTACTCTCTCTCCCTCAAACATTGGTCTTCTCTTTGCTTTCTCTCCCTCTCCTTTCTTTCACAAATGTTGGGCTTCTCTTTCCACTCTCTCTCTCTTTCTATGTCTCCCTCACATTCTTCAAGTCTTTCCTTTTGCTATGTCTCTCTAACCTCTCTCTGTCTCTTTCCTTTCACATTGTCTCTTACTCCACCTCTCTTTTTTATTTTCTTTTTTATTTATTTACTTTCACAAACACTGGTCTTCTCATCTTTCTCTCTCTCTCTCTCTCTCTCTCTCTCTCTCTCTCTCTCTCTCTCCCCCTCTCTCTCTCTCTCTCCTTTCACAAACGTTGGTCTTCTCTTTGCTCTCTCTCCTTCTTTCTTCTTTCCTGTTCGTTCTCTTTCTCTTCTATAATCTCTTTTTCACCCCCTTTTTTCACTTTTTCTCTTTCTCTTTCTCTCTTTTTTCTTTTACTCACTCTCACACTTCTTTCACAAATGTTGGTCTTCTCTTTGCTCTCTCTCCCTCTTTCCTCTTTCACATTCTTTCTCTTTTGCTTTTTTTGTATTCTCTCTCTTTCATATTTGGCACCATGGACCCAACCCGCCTCATGTTAATCATTCAGGCTGATGGAGGTGGTGTAACGATGTGGGCACCATTAACACAAATCCATCACTGTTTGAATGCCACAGCCTGTTTGAGTATTGTCGCTCATCATGTGTATCCCTTCAAGGCCTTAACTTACCCTCTCTCTTCTTACGGCTACTTCCAGCATGATAATGCACCATCTCACAAAGCTACAGTTGCATTCTCTCCCTCTCTACTTTCAGATGCTCTCTCTCTCTCTCTCTCTCTCTCTCTCTCTCTCTCTCTCTCTCTCTCTCTCTCTTTCTCTCTCTATCTCTGATTGGTATAATCTCAGCTGCTATTTGTGAAGTCATCAGAGAGAGATGGACAATTATATGTGGACTCGAGGAGAAAGATGCCTGAGACAGAAAGAGAGAGAGAGATAGAAGGCATGCATATATGGAGCAGAATAGAGAACAAGGAATGCAGCCTGATTGGGTATTCCACTCAGGCTGTTGCTTAGCGAGACCAGTAACTGGGCCTTCTGATTGGTGATCAGGGACGTGCCAGGGTCCATCATCGGAATAAGCTAACCTGAAATGTGGAGTCAAAATGTGCATGCACACGTGGGCACTCACAGGCACACACAGTCCACCATCTCTACAGTACTACAGTAAGTGCTGTAATGTGGAGCCACACCGCCCTCATCTCATTTGTCCAAAAGCACAGGGGTCTATGTCACACTCTGGCTGCAGCAACATGTATTAAGAGGCATGGAGTACAGCAAGTCCTCTCGGCATTGTTTGTGTTTAGGGGCCTGGTCTGATGTGTAAGAGGTGTGAAATGAGGAGAGAGAGTCGTCGCCGTCTCTCCACCCCCCCATCCCCCACCACACACACACACACACACACACACCCCACCACCACCCCACCCTTTCCGTCGTGACCTGCTCTGATGTGGCGATGGCGGCAGCGAATGGATTTGGAGGCACTAAGCCTGTGTTGGGGAAATGGGATTTTATGCAAATGCGACGTAACACAAGCGTGGGGCAGCACAATCGGCCATGTAAACTTGGCGCCGGCTCACCCGGGCTTATTTCACACTGAGAGGAGCCAGATTAGCCTCATATTAATAATCCACCTTTTTGGAGGGAAGTGAATGCGAAGAGGGATAATGGAGCCGAGGCAGAGGCGAGAACGCTCCACATTGATATTTGCAGTGGAAATCTGCTGTTGACGCTGAGTCTTTCGCATTCTAATACGAGCGTCTTATTAACCCGATCCAGTGTGCGAGAAACAATTGACACCACCTAATGGACTAACAGCAGCCCCTGGACCCAGCATGAAGCCTTTTCAAAGCAAGGAAGCATTAGCATGCTAGCTGGTAGCTAGCTTGTTTTTATTTCCGCAGTGTTGTTAAACTGGTGAATGGATGCTTTATGACGTATTGGCGTCCTGCCTTGATCTATGGACATGAATTAGAGCATCTGCGTGTGTGAGAAATGCTACAAACAGCCACCATCGCAGCTTCAAAAAAATCGTGCTTTTTTTTTTGTCGAGTTTGGGTTTAGAAGAAGATATACAGCTGTGTATGAGCTCCATTTTCCAGAGTACCACCCTGTTACTCCTTGTGTGTATGTGTGTGAGCAAAGCTGAACGATGGCCTGGGGTAGACTGTGTGCATAATGAAATTGCTTTTGATAGGAGGAGAAGCTAATGCATGCCCCTGCTTATTGTTCTATTACTGCAGCAGCTGTCTGAATGACTAATGCGTGTAGTTAAGCCCAGTAGGTCTGTACACACATAATACTGACTTATAACACATTCAGAAGCACTGGCACATGTATGTCAGCGGCGCCTATTGTCTTCAGCAGATTTCTCCGCTACTGTCTTTTGTGATTCACCCTCAATTTACAGACAAAGTGCCTTATTTATAGACACGAACGTTTTTAAAGACTTACACTGATGTCTTTTTTTCTCTTTTTCATTCTCCCGCTCAACCCTGTATAATATGTTCAACATAATATATATATATATATATATATATATATATATATATATATATATATATATATATATATATGCATGTTATCACCAATATGCAGTTGTACTGCCCTTTCTTTATTAAATACATGTGAGCATATTATAGGGTATTTTTTTGAGGTAACTCACTGACTTTAGTTAAACCCTTTTCTAACTCAGTTTGGTAAATAATACATTTTAAGGCAAGCTTCACCCCCAATTTGGAGCTCCCAATATCACCTGACTTTTCTCAGTCTCCTGACCATGGGAAGGCTGTGGTGTTTGAACTCCAGACTCTTAGGCAGTTAGACTGTTGGGCCACTCTAGAGCTGTAAAGCTGTGTGCATATTCGTGTCCAAGTAATAATAATTGCACACTTTTAGAGTGGCACAGTGGTTCAACTACCTGCTCAATAAGTGTGAAGTTCCAAACGCAGCAGAGCTCCATTATTAAAAGCCTCCCATCCGAGGACTCAAAATGTGAGGTGGAGAAATCTTTGACTAAATATCAGTTTAGCATTTTAGGTTGCCTTTAAATGTGTTACAGTTCATATGTGTAACTAGACACTAACAGTAAGTATCTATACATACTAGTCATATGTCTCATATATAGTACACAGGGCAGCCATGACATTTACACCATCTTCCTGATATTAAGTAGGTCCCCCTTGTGCCACCACAACAGATCTGAACATTCGAGGCATGGACTTAACAAGACTGCTAAAGACGCCCTGTGGAATCTGGCTCCAAGACGTTAGCAGTAGATCCTTTAAGTCTTGTAAGTTGTGAGTTGGCGCCTCCATAGATCAAATCAATGAGCCGTAGGTGCTCATGACTCTGCCATGGCTCAGATCCTTATGCTTGCCCATTTTCCCTACTTCCACTAATTCACCTTAAAGAAGTGACTGTTCACTTGCTGCCTAATATATCCCATCCCAAGACAGATGCCACTGTAGAAGAAGATAATGAATGTTTTTTTACCTCACCAGTGATGTTAATGTTATGGCTGATCGGGGTATACTTATGTCAATAATACATTCAAGATAATATATTATTAACAGCACTAATTCTTTTAATGCATTTTGCTAGTTTGACTATTTAAACCATCCATAGCTTCACATTGAAACCACCGCTCACATACTGTCAGTTTCTATGACACAATAAGTGAGTCATTCTGATTAAGAGGTCTACATTTCACTGTCCCCCCCTCGCCTCATACTGCGAGTGACCACCAATAACGTGGGTGTGATGTGCCAAACATGCTGAGGGTGCATTAAAAACAGTAGTGAAACAGAACGCGAGACGGATTGTGAGATCGAATGGCAGAAAACAATAAACATGATTGAGACTCTGTGGTTTGATAAAGTTTCATTTTAAATGTTTATAAATTGCCAAGGCTTAGTCTATATGCTGCTGTTACTGTAGCCTATTGGCATTATGCCTAATTCCAGGCGTGTGTTCCCTTTAATGATAGTGATCCATCTAATACTTTTGGGATGAGTTGGGAAGTTGGCGATGAGGTTGGGTGGTGATCATCCAATGTTCTGACCCCACTAATGCTCTTGTCCCTGAGTGCAATCAAATCCTTACAGCAATGATCCAAAATATAGGAAGTCTAATACCCTTGATTTTGGAAGAAACAATAAATGAGCAGGTGTCCCAGTACTTTTTTCCTTATATATGCGTATATCTGTCCAACATTTAAATGTTGACATATTGTAAAGAACAACTTCCCAATTTAAATAATGACAAAAAAATTGCAAAGCTGGAGATACAAGGTTTTAGATTGAATTATTAGTAATGTGTATAACACATACATTCTTATTATTCAAATGTTTATAAATTTATATGCATGACAATGTAATATATATATATATATATATATATATATATATATATATATATATATATATATATATATAATATTAGTAATATACTGTATCTCATATAGTCTACACTTAACCGCTGGTTGAACAACAGGTTTTGTCCTTTTTGTTTCAAAATTAAAATATTACTTTCATAAAAAGGCCTTTTGTCAGTCCTGACATTATTTGTTAGCCGAGTTTTGCCTGTATTATTCTTTTTTTCAACAAAGTCGTCCTGAAAAAACATTTTCATCCTAAAAAAATGTATGAAAAACAAACACTCACAAAAGCAAACACACCTGGCTGCGAGTGCATTATCTCCAGGCCAGCCTGGCCTGATGAGTGTGTATGCAGATAGCCCATCTGTTGCCTGGCCCTGTTCTCTCTCTGTCTCCGATAAGTAGAACACACGGGAGGTCTCATCTGCCCACCACAGCCATCAGCCACATACAGGAAGCTACATAACACATGAGCTGCTTCACGCGTGGCTTGTTTCACATGCTCCTTCTTTAGCATGTATCTTTTCTATACCTTTGTGATGATGAGCATAAGTTGAAAGTCCATTTCAGTCCTGTTTTACCTTTGCATAACCATCCATACATTCTGATGCTTCCTTTATTGTTGGCTGCACCCAACAGCAGCACTAAAATCACATTATCAAAGGTAACCGTAACCCTAATCGTCCATAATCGCCCACACTTAATCTCCTCACTATTAAAACTACATGACTCACATACAGTATGAGTAACCAAACAGGATTAACCAAGAGACCAGTGACAGCCCCATTGTATTTGTACTTCTGCTTCACCCTCTGTATTTACATATCCTGCCCAGTCTTCCAAGAGAGCTTGTGTAACTCACACATTGTCTTACATCCACCACCCACCCACTGTCACACTGTTGGACAGGTAGCAAGCTGACACTGTCACAAACACAAGCCCACAGAGAGTCCAGTCAGGCAAGACGACCTGCATTCAGACAGCTAAAGCCTCTAAGCACACTCTCAGCCAGTCAAGGCCAGAACAGTGGCCACTCATGCAGTCAAGCATGCTGCTGGACAGCCCCTATCAGGGACGGTTTCGGATAGATAGGCAAGTGTTCAGAAATATGGAGTCCAGCAGGTTCACCTGAGGGAGACTGAGAGAAGCTCTGATGTTTGCGACTTGGCACAGGCTCTGTTGGACGGTAATTATTTGAGACACTGACTTTCCACAAAGTTTTGCCCAGGAACTTTCTCTGCAAATGTCACCACTGTTTAATCAGCAGTAATGATGAAGCGTTTTATAATTATTAGCTCAGTATAGGTGGCGTTCTCGATTATGGAAATAATCGCCCAAGGGAATGGGAATATTTTGAGCAGCTTTATTAAACTGCTTTGTTTTTGTTACATTTTTGTTTGGGGGGGGGGGGTGCTAATCAGTTTATTCAGTAGCTGTTTGTGTATTCAGTGTCTTAGCATTCAAAGTGTATGCGAGGTATAAAGCAGTCTGTCCTGGATTTTAATTAGAATTGTAAATGTCCGTTGCCAGGCCACTGAGAGTTCATTGCATCAATGCCAGGAAACTCCACTGCAATCGTCTCTGTAATGTCCGAGTTCCAAAGAACTGTCACAGTGAAGACACACAGTCTCCTTCACCACAGGGTCAAAGCCTTCAATTACTACCCTGTAATGGGGCAAATAAGACCTGAGCTCTGTGTGTGTGTGTGTTTCCGTGGGCAGACCAGTCTTGATTAGATTATAAGAGTGCAACAGGCCCTATTAAGATCAAGCTCGATCGGTTCAGGGATTGGGTTTGTGTCTTTAACCTTTTGCTTCCTGAAAGGCTGCAGTGATTAGGCATTATTCAGTTGGCAGACCACAACAGTCCAGTGAAAGGTTAAAGAGTGAACGCATGGTCAGAATAAAGGGTTAGAAGCCATACAGGGTCATAATGAATGAATAATGAATGTCTTAGTAGTTGCTACTATACCCTTCCAAATTCACTCTTTATTTTTTATAGGATATAGTTGTATGTATTTTCTCAATGAATGAGAACGTTCATGTTGGTATTTTAGGTATTTTGTATAAACTATTCCTTCTCATATTTCAGTGTACAGTAATCAAAACCCTTTATACGTGTCTGATCTCAGCTAAGCACAGTGAATATTAAGTGTTTTTGAGGTCTGAAGTATTGTTTTTGTTTATCTAATAATTATTTTGCTTTGCATTGGTTTATTTAAAGTATTAATTTGAACTTAACTGGTTTAAATTGAACTGGCAGAAAAAAATTGAGCTTATTTGGGCTTATTATATTAACTGTGATATGGGTATCAGTGCGATTTAAAATTTTGATTAATAGTGCTGTGTCTTGTATTGTACACAAATTGAGGAACTTCCAAAAGTTTATCATGGATCTCATACTTTTTACAATATACATTATTTCTTGTTTACATTCCACACTGTAAAATGCTTCATCTTTTTAACGTAATACAAAAAATTGGCAACAAACAATCTGAATCTGATTTTATTTTAATAATTAAACCAGCATTACAGTATTTATCTAAATACAACAGATAAAGATAGATAGATAGATAAATTGCTTGTTACCATATGCAGTATTATTGTTTCTTAAGGTTTTCTCATTTTACAGTACAGTTTCTAGACTTGTTACTAGTCACCCAGACTAGTAAATGTAAACATCATAATGGTTCAAATAAAAATCTGTAAAATGCAGAACAGAACATGTTCTGGCTTATAAAACATGTATATGTTTTTTTTCATATTGAAGAGAAATATAACAAATTACAGAAAGCATGTTTGGGAAGCTCCCTTGGACGATTTCTACAAAGCAATGTCAGTTAAGTACATAATGTAAAATAAGTGGTTATCATAAATATTATCAATCAATTGTAGTATAAAGACACCTGTCTGGAAAGTACAGTCACTGATTTATTATTATTTCTGGCTACAAATACATCCATAAAGACAAAAGAACATGAGTTGTCAGTGGATGAAAAAAAAAATCCAAATCTCTGAACATCTGAACTTTGAAGTTCAGTGAAATTGATCATGAAGATACGGGGAGTTGGGAACACGTGTAAATCTGCCTAAAGCAGGCCGTCCTCACAAACTGAGTGACAGAGCAATAAGGAGACTAGTGAGGGAGGCCACCTATGACTACTAGGTGGGTGAATACTTTTTATAGGCACTGTAAGACCTGCCGTTGTGTAAGATTTCCGTTGTTATTTCATATATTAAAAATGTGACCATTATGAACTGATAGTCATATTTGACAATTTGCAAAATCTGTAAATATTTCCTTTCATTAAAATGATTGTAGTATAAAACTAAAGGCTAAAACATAGCATGTCAGATTTATCTGACAGCTTTTCACAAATAAAAGCAAAATAACCCCAAAATGAAATGTTGACACACGATTTGTAGTGTATTTGTAGGGAAACGTTAACTTACTCAGTGCTTTGTAGATTAGCCTCTCTCTCTTTCTTTGTAATGTCAGTCAGGCAGAAGAAACTGTAAAGCTCCTCTAGCTTTAAATCAAAAACCAACACCCAGGGTTGCCCCCTGAAAACTTCCTAGGGCCTAGATTGCCAGCACTAGTTCTTTAGTCTCAGTTTGTTAACCTTACTGCTGGCTTATCAATAACAAGTTGGCCGCAGTTCCCTCGCAACAACAGTGGTAAGCTGGCCTGCTGAGAAGAAGGCTATGTGAGAGAAAGGCTCATTCTGTAGTCCTTCATGAAGCCATGGTTGAACAAACACTGTTGGAGCTTCTAAAGTGTGCAAACGCTGCAGCACAACAAGAACACAGTAATAGCTTGAGATAAGTTGAGATTTTTGAATTCCTAAGCTACTACTGTCATGCCTTTCAGTCAGCTACAGTTAATTAAAGGAATTTATTTATGTGAGGTGCTGTTGTGCATTTTGTTTTTGCTCTAAATCCAACAGAAACCCTTTTATTGATTTTAGGTAGTGAAAGCAATGTACCTTAAACAAAAGGCATATGTGACTGTTTGGCTTGGGCTAATGCGTAACGGCTGGTGTAGTAACGGCACTGCCTTCCCCATGGCAGGGATGCTACACCAATAAGGTGAACTGTACTATTGCGTTGTGTGTTGTGCGAGTTGTCTGTATTCTAAAGCAGCTAACGTTAACCTTATATCTATGTGTTGTTTTGGATTAATCACACTAGAAAACAAACACCCACACAGGGCAGCAGAAACAGGCTAATCAGTCTGTTAAGACTGTAAAATGTCATACAGTCGTCAGCTTTTCTTTAGGACAATAATATTACAATAATGACATGCTCTCGATTGCTTATTTATATGAGTTGAACAGGGTTTCTGGTTTTCTTTAGGATTGTACTTTAGGGCAGTGGTGGCTCAGTGGTTAGAGCTCCGGGCTATTGATGACAGGGTTGTGAGTTTGATACCCGGGCTCGGCAAGCTGCCACTGTTGGGCCCTTGAGTAATGCCCTTCACTCTCTCTGCTCCCTGGGTACTGGAGTTGGCTGCCCACCACTCTGGGTGTGTGTGTGTGTGTGTGTGTGTGTGTGTGTGTGCGCTCACTAGTGTTTGTGTGTTCACTACCACAGATGGGTAAAATGCAGAGGATAGTACAGTGACAGATCTTTGAACCTTTTAGAATCATTACAGTTAAAATTTTTTATATCTTGCTTTAATAGGAGGGAAATTGAATGCAAGTGAAGGCTGCTAAGTTAAGCACAGGTTTTCTTATTACAGCTTGCTTACCTTTATTGGTAGCACTGTATTGTTGCAGTCCTTCAGTCCAAATGCAAACAAATCCTGCATCCATGAAATGTCTGTGGGCATCAGAGCATTACTAGTTCCTGAACTGTTTATAGTCCAACCACAGCCGGTAATATCCAGGTACGAGGATGGAGGCAGCAGTGACAGCCTTACCACTTGTTGTGGTCAGATCCTTTGGATCTACCTTGTCAATAAAAGCCAATTCACCTGAGAAACAGTCCCTGGCATCCTTTCACTTTCCTTCTGTTCCTTCAGTTTTACTGCTTTCAGTGCTACCAATGGTTGCAAATGTATGTAAGTTCATTGTTGTTACTTTCACTGCACCGCTTATTATAGTCAGTCCCACCAAAGGGATTGAAACATAGGCTTGAAACATGACACAACAATCAGCTTTAGCTCCACTAGTTCATTAGGTGATTCAGCTTTCCCCAGCACACAATGTGTCTCTACATAGCAACACCTGTGTTAAGCAGTGCAAAACAGCCAGTCATACCGGCCACACACTAGCTGATTTATATATTTTTAGAGATATAACCCATGCAAAATATTTGCTGTGCACTTATCTCACAGCATTTAATCTATATTCCACCTTAAAATAACTCCACACTTGCATGCAGAAGCTAGTAACAGTTCTGAACAATTTAGGGTGGAACGGAATATTCTGGTAAAAAGCTGAAGAATAACTCCAGCATTCATGTGAATGCAGCTCGTCACATTTCAAACATCACATTTATCGATTTATGCCTCTGTAAATAAACACGGCTGCACTAAGAAGGCTGAGGTTCATGCTGGAATTCCACCGTTCCACCTTAAATGGTGCAGAAGATACAGCTTGCTTTAGGTGAAATACAGATTTAATGCTGCAAGATAAGCACACAGCAAATGTTTCATGTTCTTTATATCTTTACACTTTTATTCTAAAGCATTTTATATCAGTCAGATTAGGTGAATAAAGGATTCAAAGTCATGAGGCCTCACCTCTTTATTAAAACTGGCAAAATAACTGCTACGTTAATATAGTACACAATACCACTGAGTAACAGTCAAATTCTAAAACTCACTCTGTGCGGATCATCACAGACAGACAGATTTAAGATGCTTCCAGATCAGTTAAAATATTGTCCAAGAACTCTGCATCTAAGCCAAGACCTGTTGAGATATGGTATATTGTGAGAGGCTGTATCTGTAATTGTGGAAAGGAAACAGCCAGAAAGTCCCAGAGATTTCCATCTCTGTTCCCCTGTAGATTTACCATTCTGGAGAGTTCACATGCAGCTCACTTGACTCGACTGTTCAGATGCATCTTCATTACCTGGATCAGGTGTGTTACATTAATGCTGGAACTAAGCTCTGCAGAGTAGTACATTAGCTGGACCAGGAGTCAGCTCCCCTTTACTAGAGTGTGTGCTGAGGCTGATTATGGCTGTTTCTACTCTGTGTTTTCTCACACTGGCCTCTCAGTGTCCAGCAGGAGCAGCTGTTGAGCTACACTGAGCTTCAGAGCCAGTGTGTGTACTCTGCCGCACTGCTAGCATGACTCATAGTGGATATCATACTGGGCTGCTTAGCATGGAAACATCATAAATCATCTGCAAGCAGGCCTGCTGGCCTGGTGCTCACTCACTGCAGCGACACATCAGGTCACCCACACTGCTCAGGGGTTAAAAGGCCAACGCAAGTGGTTTGACCAAGTGTTTGCTCAGGAAAGAGCTGATTCCCATCTAAGATGAAGAACGATCCTGTGTGTTGAAGTACTGTTTATTACTTTTATGCCTCAGTGCAACACACTGAGTCAGCACTTTGTGATAGCTAACCCGACTGCGGCTATACGTTAGCATATTACACATTACAGCCACAAGAAGTCTGGAGCTCTTCTACAGCCCGGCCCTGGCGTGGGACTGACAATAAGGAACATTTTCATTAAAGCAGCAATCGATTAAGTTATGAATAAAGGTTCTCTCCATTTATTCCATCCAGTTCTATGGTAATGGTGGGCCAGCAGATGCCATCCTCACAGAGATCAATGCGTTTTGGGCATGGAGTTTAGGCACGACGGGAACCACTAAGGTTAACAACTTGCATATAAAATGCAATAAATGCTGACATTTAAATAGGTTCCACTCTTAGTTTGGCCCTCTTCATTTTAAAGGTCTGGGTGGTAAGAAGGCAGTTATGGTTTATTATGCATCATAAAAAGTTTTTTCCCATTCATTTCAGCTTTCTGAACACTGCTTTTATTTTCAGATATTTGCTGTTTGGATGCTGTGATCGTATTGATATCATATGGTATTATTGGAGGAAAATTTTGTAACTGTTTGTAACACTAGGGTGGTAAAATCCAGTGATGGCTCCCACTTCACAGACTCTTAATCACATAAGTTACGGTTATAGTCATATTATTTCTCTAGAAGTCTCATCAGGGTCAAGCAAGTAAAACTGCAGGTGCGGAAAGATTCAGATGAGTTCAGATGTCTAAAATAATTATACCTCGTTTTTTATTATTCAGATTTTTATAGGTGTCCTAGAATGTCAAACTGTATATACTTTGTTGTTGTTGGATAATTAGAGTTCCGTATAGGGAACTGACGAACCGTGAACCTCAGACACTGTATAACCAAAACAGGGTGTAAAACAGACCAGTTCCAAAACCTCAAAGGTGTTACATAACAGTCTTGACTCATTATATTTAGGCCCCAAACATGTACCTAAACCCAGCCCACTAGCACATGCCTTTCAAATAAAAACATAGCAGCTAGTTTGTGAGAACATGAAAGTAAGGCTAAAAGGATAAAAGCTAACACTAGCTGACCAGGTGAAACAATGCAGCTGGGAGAGCAAGCAGCCACGATGGCCATGATGCCTAGGAGAGAGCCGGGGAAGCAAACAAGTGCTTGCTGGGTGCTTTCTTAAAAGCTAACCCTACAAGACCCTTCTACAATCTCTTCAGCTGGCTTACCACAAACCTTGCCGACTGGATACTGTGGGAATGTAGAGAGAATAGCAACACTATCTGGATGGACTAGGGAATAATTACTATAATTACAAAGCTAGGCTATGCTAGGCTAGGTTAGGCTATGTTATGTGAATGTGAGCTGTCATGGTGATTTAAACCAACCAATAAAAGCCCATCTTTTTCACGAGCTCACCACAAAAGGCAAAATAAGGCAAAATAACAGGGCTGTAAATAGACATGTTAAATCACATATAAGCAATATGAACAAGAACAAAGTCCCATACTTACATATTATACATTAAAAAGCAACTTAAAATATTCAATAAATATATTATTTGGTGCATCTCATCATATAGGCAGCAGAGAAATTATAGAGAGTCGAATACAAAAAACTGAAACATGCTAATATGCCATTTTAACACTTTTGTTGTCAAACAGCTATATGGGTCAGCCGTGAGCTTGTGGGACATTGAAAAAACTTGTGGAAGTGGAAACGGATGTTCAATTCTGAAGGATTGGAGATGATGTCAGAGCAAGTCTTACAGACAGTGATGGAGCAGTAGGGTGTGATGAATAGCAATTTCGATCCTAACAGCAAAATGGAGGGTACGCATGAATAATTGATTCCAGAGCTACTAATATCCCTAGGAAGAAGTGTTAAATTAAATATGATGTGTTGTGGGCCAGCAGAAGACGCCTTTATTTGGGCTGTATTAAAAATGCATGCGCTTCATGCCAAGTGGGTGCACTTCTATCACGGAAAAGAAAATTCTGCTGCAAATCCTGTGTCTGAAACTTCATCTATAATTGAGTACATTTTGAGCGTTCTAAAGGACTTCTGGAAAACCACAGTACGCCTGTCACAGATCCGGATTTTCCTCACCTGTATTCTTCCTTCTTTTCTTTCCTTTTCTTTTTTGGTTGCAAAAATAAGGCAGTTTTAGGTTCTGCTACTTTCTCTCTTGGTTTGTTCTCACAGTTGTCCCACTCTTTGTCTTTGTGTATTCCCATCGCTCCGATGGTTGATTCTTGTGTATTTTCGTGTCTGTGTACTCATAAGCTACCTCCTGCAACACATGGCAAATAATTCAGTGCACTGAGGAAGGACGCGAGGTGTCAGTGGGAATGTGCCTGTTGTCGTTATTAATTACATATTGGTAAGAATGGTTGGTTTCACTGCTCATAATTATTAGCCTGGGACTGTGGCATGTAATTATGTCATAAACATGGGGTCGTATCAACATTAGAGTCTCATGGTGCTCTATGCTCCCCTGACTGTCCCTCTATTTAATGTTCTGTCACAGCTGGCTTGTTCGCGAGCCTTGCCTAAATATTTGTACTACGCCTTGGGAATGTTGTGGCAAACCTAGGCGGATTTGTGTGCCTACTGCCGGCACCTTTCTAGCAAAGACAATTATGAATTTGGTTTGCGGTCGTTTCATGCAGAAACAGGGCTGTGCCGAGCGTCAGATTTGCCTAGAGAAAACTCCAGCTCCATCCGGATTCACGGCAGGCCTCCGTTCGCCCTCCCTTTCTTTAACAAACCACACTCGCACACCTGTTCTGGAGCAGACACAAAGACGCTGGGATTTCCTGAGGGGGAGATGTATAAATAGCTTTTCTCCCAGCAAGCAGTAGGTTACCTGATGGTGAGATGAGCCGAAGAAGCCCTTCATGGCTCGCGCCTTCTTCCCCGCTCACGGTGCACTCCTGCGCAGAGCAGGGACCCATACAGTGCTTATGTCAGATTGATATGTTGCAGATGGCAGCTTAACAAGTGCAAATGCATTGAGTTCAGGCAATAAATCTATTTGGTAACGCCTTACTTCTCCAACCTATCCTAACACCCACAGAGGTGCTGGAATTTGTAAACCCTGTAGAATGTTCTATATTTCTGCATACATTGGAGCTAAAACTTCATCAGATCTTTTTTGCATTTGGACAGATATGCACCCCTTTATGTGTGAAAAAAACAAACACTGTAATTAAGTAAGAACTTTATACCAGCTATGAAGCTTAGTGGTGGTAGTGTGATGGAATGAGGATGATTTGCAGCATCAGGACCTTGCTACTGTTGAGGAAACTAGGAATGTTTGGCTGAAGTGCAGTTGGGTCATTTAACATGACAATGACCCAAAGCATATAACTAAGTCTGATAAAAAAGGTGAAATTTAAATATAGTCAAACCTAGTCCTAGTCAAATTCCTGGCCTAAACCATGTTGCAGGCCCTGAAATGTGCAGTTCAGGCTTGAACGCATACAATTGTCACTCAGTTGAAGCATTTCTATAAGGAGAGTTGGGCCAAAATTACAGGCGGTGTACTATTAACAATTCCAGACAACTCAAGTGTTTGGTTGCAGTTGTTGCTGACACGTGGAATGTAACCAGCTATTGAAAAGTAGTGGGCAATCACTTCTGAACATATGGAAATTGGGGGTTGTATATCGTTCCTTAATAAATACATTAAAAGTCAAATTATTGGGTATTTTGTTCCCTCATGGTCCCTTTAATGCATTATTAGGTGACTGCTTGAGATGTAATGCCAGTGTTTGAAATGTACACAAATTCAGGAGTTCTGACAGGGTGCAAACACTTTGAAGATCTGCTCTAGTGTATGAAACCTATAACCTGTTTTTTTAAGCTACCAGTAATGCAGCATTGCTGAGCATCTTGAGGTGCAGAAAAGAATGCTAAGCACTCAGTCATCGCAGCGAGAATGCACTCGAGTGTGTCCCCACATGCACTTGACCGTAGGCAAATTGCACAGCTGGGACTTGAACCTGAATGCCGATTATGGGGTGCTCCTCTGCACTGGTAAACCATGTTCTTACTAGTGGTGCTGTTAGGCACAGTATTTATACAGTTGTTTTAGATTGTTTTTCCCAACCAAGGTTCACCTTTAATATTTGTGTGATTTTTTTGGAACTAAAATCATCAATTTTTCCACAACCCATATGTTCAACTCTGTTAATTCATGTGAGTCAGTGCAGCTTGGTTTGCAGTGGCGCATTTGCTTATACTATCAGGATTTCAAAGATTTGATAAAATCTAGTCTTATCTGAACTGTTAGCTTGGGTAGGATGTTCCCAGGGATTTGACGACGAAGTGGGACAACTTCTGCCCTTTGGTCTCATATCCTGTATGTATACTATTATTTTTTATTAATATTTAGAATTACCAGCAGATTGATATAGCACAGCATCATTTTGCACATATTTGCACATACATATTTCTACATTTTCTTTTTATATCATATCGTCATCTCCTACATTCTGCACCCTAAACTGCCACTCTTGTATCTACCTTCTTTATTTATATTTGTTTTTTTTTTTTATCTGATTTTGACCCATTTTCTCCATAATTTGGACTGTCAATTAGTAACCAACCCGTACATTACCCCTCCCCTGTAAAATGAAGCATGGGCAAAATGGGCAGACATGAACACCCCCCTTATATGTGGTGAAAAAACCCTGCATTTTAAATTAAGAACCTTACATTAGCTGTGAAGCATAGTGTTGGTAATGTGACGATTTGGAGAAGATGCTTTGCTGTATCAAAACCTTGCTATTGAGCGTACTATGAATTCTGCTCTGTCTCAGAGAATTCTTCAACAGAAAGTCAGGTTGAAGGGTACTGTAGTTGCATCAAAGCACACAAGCAAGTCTACTTCACAGTAGTTAAAAAAACAGAAATTTTAACTTTTAGAATGGCCTTGTCATATGGTGTTTCAGGACCATGATGACTCAAAAGCATGTCACATCCTCAGGAAATGTGTATATCTGTAGTTGACAAACACTGATAAATGAATGAATTTCTTTTTTGTGACTTTTTAGAAATGATTGAAACTTTGCAAAATGTTAGAATGAAAGCCTGTTTCCACCTGTTTGATCAAGTTACTCAGTTACATCATGCTTGTGGTCGTTGTCAGTGGTCTTGTCTCTTTCATTCTTCACCGCAAAGCAAAGCTATTTTATTTATGAGATCACTGTATCATGGTAGGTTTGCTGATGTGCAGACAACATGACTGCTTCAAACAGCACCATTACAAACACTGACAGCTTTCCGTCTGCCATCTGCTAGCTTGCAAGCTAAAGCTAACATGTTTTTTTGGTAGCACTTTACTTGGATTGTCCATTGTAGATGCCTCATAAATACTCATCTGACATTTAACTAACATTCAACAGTGATAGTCAGTTAAATATAAATGCCTGTCTATTGAGTTTAACCCAACTCCTAACCCTAACTTTAACGTTAACCTTACACTTTCAGAGTTAGGTCTAAGGTTAGATTTAAGGTTTAGGTTTAGGTTAAGGTTATCGTTAAAGCTAGGTGCAAAGTTCTATTCAGTAGACAGTCATTTACATTAAACTTAGAGTTCAGATGCATTTAATATATATTCAGTTGAATGGTAGTTAAAAGTCAGGTGAGCATGTATGAGGCATCTATAATGGACCATCCAAGTAAAGTGATACCGGTTTATTATCTATTACCAAATGTTAATTTAGATTTGACCTAATAAACAAGTTTTTCCAATGACACACAAGATCACAAGGCAAGGAGTCTGTTGGGAGTGTTAAAAGCAGGGCGGAGCATAGGGGATACGCCACATTTGATGAATAGTGCAGGGAGACAGAGGAAAGGAGGAGGTAAGGACAGACCAGGTTCAGCTCTTTAACCCCGTTAAGTCAAATGAGATACAACATCCCAATAACTGATTAAGTAAACACTAAAAATAAGTATGTAAACATCAGAAAAGTTGAGGAAATGCCATTAAATGTGTTTACCACTTTATTCATGCTACCAACCACTGTTTATTGGTTGTTTTTGTTTACTGTGACTTTAAGACTGATGTGTGTCTTCAAGACCTCTGTTCTGATTTGCTGCTATGTATTGTGCCTCATTCAAAAAGCAGTTCATGCTGAATTACACTTGCTGGAACACACTGTTGAGTTCCCTCTAAAATCCTCAGAAACCTCAGGGGAAAAAAGCCTGCTTTCGAGTATCTAGATCTTTTGAAAGGCAGAAATGATCCATTTGGTTGCTGACAAGCATAAACAGTGCAGCAATTCCTCACCAACATTTACGTCCATAACACTACTACATTACAGTCTGTCAACAGTAACAACACCCCTTAAGTCAGTGTAAATGGACAGGCTGAATTGCTGAACGTGTGATCAGACTGTATGTAAATGCATTCCTGGATTTCCTGAATTTGTTCCCTTGCCACCCTTATTTTTGGAATTTACACAAATTCAGGAATTCATTCAGCCAATCAGTGACATCACAACCATGATGGATTTCAAACAGGCTGAGTTTGTATGGGCTTATAGAAGCGTTAAAATGGAAATCTTCAATTTTTCAATAATGAGAGCTCAGAAGTGATATACTGAGTCCTTCTTCTAAACGAAAACCCAGCATAACCAAAAAAGGGATGGAAAACTGACCAATTCCAAAACCCCAAAACTTTACATACACGCAGCCCACTAATCAAAGACCTAGACAAAGCCACAGGAGGATATGGTGTTGTTGATCATAGAGAGCAGCACATCCCCACCAGCCTTTTCTAGTAATGAAAATACAGGTTACCACACAAACCAGTCCTTGTGAAAACGTCTTTTCCTGTGTAGTAGGGGAGCTCAAACTCGGCACTCAACGAAGTGAAAGCTAGAAGGAAGAGGAAAAGAGGCATCTGTTGCTCAATAAACAAACTGGACTACTTCGGCTGACTACCAACAAGGAAAAGTACCAGCTCATTGTTTTACCAGTAGAACTCAAGAAAGTTGAACCCAGTGAAGTAAGTGGAGGCAAAGCTAAATCCTAAGCCGACTCCAGTCTCCCCAGCTTGCTAACAGTACATGGCACTGAGAGGACATAACATAGGTCAGCAGCAATAACTGACTCTAGGAATATCACAGTGTTTTGTCACAGTGTTAAAACCATATGCGTGTTCTGTGAGCCAGTGCTGGTGCCATAAACCAGCCAATTCTTTCCCACAAATCTACCATAAAAGTAGTGTTTTATTCTGAGGTAAAATAACAGAGTTGTATACAGACTTGTTCAAATAACATCTGAGCATTTTTCACTCCAACCAGCGTCCTGTAGTTACTGCTTCTACCTAAACAACAACTGACTACTCAATAAATGCACCGTGTAGCAATGATTTGCTAACAGATTGTAAGACAGAGGCTTGTTCTGTTAGCTTGCTATTTAATGTTCAAATTATTTTGAGTCGACCAAAACAACTCTCTGCCTCTCTCCTTTGTTTTTTTAAGCAATGAACAGCGTTTGGTTCAAACATTCCCCTGTTTCAGAACAAATCGGTCAAAACCTGACTTTGACATCAAATAAACATCAGTGTTAAACAACAGAACACCAGTGTGCCTGTCTGCCTCCTGTCTTCTTGTAGGTCCTCCTCGCATGCCTGTCTCCTGAGCTGCTGTAGACTGATGAATGGTAAATAAAAGAGGAGGTGTCGTAAGGGAGATAACGCATGGTTTTACTGCTAATATCCGTCTAAGGGAAGGAGGCAGGGACACTTAATAAAACAGAGAAATGAAACTGTCACAGCATCTCACCAGGGCTCGGTGTCTGATGCTGTCTCCCTCTCTGCAAGTTTTAATACTCGTTCTCCAGTCTTCTGCTGCTCAGAAGCCCCAAGTGGACTTCTGGAGTTGGGAGTGTCATTTGCGTACAGGAAAAAAGCAATAACTGAATTATTAACTTCACAATCTAGTTGCCATGATGCTTTTCTTAGTCCCCGTCCTTATTTACATACACACAAGCACAAGAGTGAGATGTGTCTATTGGATTTCTATATTCAGTGAAGAAGCACATAGAATTTCAATAGGCAGTTTTTACTTTTTGACATAATGTGAATCTGGCAGTTGCTTTTTACATTGAACCCCAGTTTCATGATGACCAATAGAAATACCTGTGAATGCCTTGGAATAAAATCTTTTTACATTGGCTTCCATTGAAAGAATGTTTGTTTCCTTCTCCTGTAAAAAAAAAAAAACTGTTTTAGAGACACAAGGGTTTTACATGAAACTAATGATATGCAAATTGAATGTAGTGTGCTGTGAGCATGATGCAATGTGCAGTCGATGTGCAGTAGAGCAGTATGTGTGACTGAGAAGATTTTGACATTCTCCTCCCAACACATGAACTGGGCCTGCTTAGCATTTATATACAAGCAAGAGAGAATAGCAGACTGAACTGTAGCATACAGTACACCAGTCCGTCTGGACACATTTCCATTCGTTGTGTTTCTGTACTCAATGTATTGAGGTATTTCCTTTGATTTGTCTGAAGCTAGGCAGGTGGATCTCAAAGCTGCAACCGATGCCTCCTCATTTCTTCTGTTCTTTGTCCTGCAGCCTGTGACCCAGAAAATGGATCAAGGTCCACTATCTTTAAGGACATATAAATTCTGTGAGTAAGGATTCTAGAGGAAAGGAGACAGGAGGCCTAGAGAGCAGAAAAACCCCACAAATACATCCTCAATAACACTAAAGGCCTTTTTATTGTAGGTGCAGGTCTGTGCTGCAGTTTCTTCACCTCCAACCTGTGTTTGTATTAGATAATTACAGTTAATGGGAGGGTGCTGTGAATTGCATTTGAATGAGGCATGCTCATGTGAAAAGTCACTTGGGAACAGGATATAACACAGGAGACATATTAGCTAAACTCTTATTTTAAAAAGGGTCCTTCGGGAGTTCTTTAGTAAAGTCAAAGGCTCTATATAGAACCTAGACAACTAAAAGAACCCTGGTTAAAATAGCCTTTTTTCCAGTACTCTGAAACAACCATTTTCAGGACTATATAGACAAGGTGTGAGAATCTCTAGACACCTTGATTATTCAGAGGGCTGCAATGCGATGATGAAACTCATCAGTTATCAGTGCATCTTGGTGCTTCTTTTTTCTCACTGTTTGAATCTACTTGGTACTTTTAAAGCAACGTATTTGTACTCATCCATAATACATTTACTTCTAATATATTTTATTAATAAAACAAATGGAAGCCATGTGGCCAAAGGTTTTGTAGTTGGGCTGCAATGGACAAACATAGTAATTTGCCTTACCTTACCTAGTGGGCTTAGCATTTCTCATGTAGGATTTCTCATGTAGGACGCATTTAAGTGGGCTCTTAGGTCTGTTCATTCAGGTTCACATAGACTCTTGTGGCTGTGCATGAACCTATGGGCATCACCATTTACTTTAACAAACTCCATTTACTATATTGTCCTTGCTCACTCCATGCATCACTTTTAGCAGCACAAACTTTCATTTGAAATTTCTATGACACAAAATTACTTTAAAAGCTTTTTTTTTCTTGGCATGGGAGGAAATAGATGAACTTGCCCTTGTGCATCCCACTCCATTGTGCGTCAGTGTTACAAAGATGCATTTGCACCCCACTACCTCTCTTTCCTACAAGACTTTCTCTCTATTAACCTGACAAATTGATCATTTGTCCTGAATGCTTGCCCAATAGCAGACACCCTTTTCAAGCCAAGCGTCTGTTCACACACCATCAAAGCCCATTTGTGGAGATGGTTTGAAGAGGCTCGTTCATTACAGCTCCTTGATAGATACTGTACAGTTCCGCTTTCTACTGTAGCAGCGTGAGTTGTCCGTCATGGAGACGATGTGTAGAAGCCATAAGCTAAATAGCTCTAGTTCATCAGAAGCATAATGAGTGACACTAATGTAGCTGTGTCAGTGAGTGAGGTTGGGGTGTTTGTGAAAGGGCTCTGTTTGAGAGTATTCCAGTGAAGTGATAGTAATGGTTGTATTTGCTCCGTTGCATGGAAACAATTTGTCTTCTTTATAGGCCTATTTGGTGCTCCATTAGGCTAGAGTTGACCTCTGTGTATCGTGGTCTTGCTGGAAAAGATATGAACCACTTGGTAACGACAGACCATTTGGTGGTATGTTTTACAGTACAATGGGAATATTTCACAGAGCTCTTCTTGTTTACAAGTAAATCCCTCATGTTAAGACATGTTAATTGCTTGAGTGTCTGATGTAGAGTTGTAAAAATAAAGGTGCTACAATGGGTGCAACAAACGATGCACACAGAAGAACCACTTTTGTTTCTGTAAAAACATTTGCAGTAAAGATGAGTGAATTGTGAAGAACCTTTACATCAAGTGATGATTCGTTAGACCTTTTAAAGGTTCTTCACAAGTGGCTCCTCTATGGCATCGCTCAAAGAACCATTTGTAGCACCTTTGGTTTTACAAGTGTATCACTCTACTAGCTCATCATGTCATTGGCTTTGTCCGGGCACATGCAGTTTGCAGTATAGAAAACACGGTTTGTCAGATTAAAAATAACGGCACATGTTCTTTTCACATTTGTTGAGTCAGTAACTTTCAGAGGTTCAGAACGCTTTAACTACAGGTCCTCATAATGGCACAATTATTTTAAAAAAGCAATTAATGTGGATTCCCCCAAGAAAGGACTTTATAATGACAGTTCTGGAACTCATTAAAAAGATTACTCACATGCTTTTCATTTTCAGGCTCATTGTCTGCTGCAGGAAAATCTGAGCTGGATCAAATTATGGTGTAAATAATTCTAATAATGTCTGTAAGAGCTGCTCTTCTGTTTAACCCATAACTGAATGGGCGTTTTGTCAGCTGTAAACCTGGAATCATTCGTGACCCAGCTTTTATTTCTAACAAATTTCAGATTAATCTAATTGATTCTAACATTTAAAAAAAGTTTTTTGTGAAGGTGACCTTTTTTGTGCAGTGTGCACAAATCGGTCATGTCTGTGATAAAATTACATTACTTCACATAACTTTTGGCCACTCATTAAAAAAGTTCTCAAAACAAATTCAAAAAGTCTGCTACAAGAAACACTGTATCATTACAAACTTTGGTCAGAAATAAGGGGCTTCTGTAATACATGTTGTCAAATCTGTGGGTGTGACTGTAGTAAAAGGACAATTGTCCTAGCAAGAATAAACAAGAATAAACAAATTTGCTGTAAACAGCAATGAAATCAACTGAAAGCCTGCAGTTTAGCTATTTCTTCGCCTTTTAGCAGTAAGAAAAACAGCACAAAGTTATAATTACACTATATATAGAAAGAAGCCTCTTCCTCTAGTCTGATTTAGGTAATTTAAGTGTACCTTTTGGTTTACACTAGTCCAAGGTCATCAATGTGTGTGGTGCTCCCTCACTTACGTTTCATGAGATATGTACTACCGGATGGCCGTCTAACATGTCAGCTGAATTTTAGGCCACTATGGAGTTCATCTCCAATTTGGTTTACCCCTTGGTTTACACTAGTTCAATTTGGTTTACCCCTTGGTTTGCACTAGTCCAAAGTCATCAGTGCATGTGATACTTCCTCACTTACTTCTCATTGGCTGTGTTGGATTGCTGTCTAACACGCCCTATTCCCATGCTTTGAACGAAATGAATCCCTATTTGCATTTTAGGCCACCATTGAGTACATCTCCAATATTTCCTTTAGCGTCCAAATCATGAAGTGAAATTCCAGAGGGATTTTGAGGATACCGCTATTCACTTATGAATCAGCTGAATGTGGACCAAAGCACATTGCAAGTGTCTTGTTACTACGCAACGGGCATTATGTTAATGGCGACTGCTGAGACACTATAAAAAACTCTCACTGCTCTGGATGACGCTCTGGATGAACTGCAGCAGCAGCTCTGTACAGTTAAAAACCAAGACCCTTCTTTCAGCAGAAACACTAACTGCAGGTTAATGCAGTCATGGCTGAAGAATTAAATAGTGAGTTTTTCACTTTTTTCCCCATTGCCTGCACTTTTTAAAACTTTATGTTGTGTCTAATAATAGAAAACTTCTGTCTCAAACACAAACGCTGGCTTGTTTATGCTGCTGATGAAAGCTGATGCTGGTGTCCAAATTCATTTAATAGAATGTTACTACTGTTTAGTAAACGAAATAGTTCTCCCCCATATGGTGCAAAACTGTTTAGGGAGTAGAGACTCATTTCGGTTAGAGCCCTGTGTTTTTAATGGCTGCCTTTGGATGTTCTGTCCATTGTTTGTGAATAATGGTCAGTAGTTACTCACAAAGCTGTCCCTCATTAAGAGTTTTCCTTGAGTGTCTTGCTTTTTTTGGCTACAAAAAAAAACACATAATACGCTTTTGTCAGCCATTCATGTGCAATTTAAAAAGTTGGGCATTTTCCAGTTTTACCTTAGATGCAGCACAACTAACCAGACTATTTAAAACATATACCAATGTCTTCCTATGCAGTGGCTTCTGTTCAGTGAGGTTCATAGGCACCTTAAACTCACTGATGCAATCCACAGAGGTCCGACATTTGTCTTGGTGACAGATACCACAGGACGCCTTCAGAGGTCTTGTGGACTCCATGCCTCGAATGCTCAGGTCTGTGGTGGCGGCACAAGGGGATATACTTAATATTAGGCAGGTGGAACTACTGTTATGGCTGATTGATGTAGGTGACTGTTAACTAGACACAGAACCTAAACCTTTTTTCTCACATTTGAAAAGGTCACAGAAACGTAAATGGGCTGCTCTGCTATTGGCTACCAGGAGTCGTAATAAATCTATTCAGGTGAATTTGATCAGCTTAGTTCATCAATCGTCAGTCATATAAATTAGATGACAGTAAAGTGGATCAGCTCATTAGCTTAGTTGCTCTTCCTCCACATAGTCGTAAAGACCCTCCTGGGTAGTAAAGGTAGGGCTGGAAGGGATGTGTAGGACAGGAGCAGTAGCTAACATTTCTGGGCAAAGCTTTTGCTTATTTCTGCACTTCACTAATAAAACCTGGCAAGTTCCCTTCATAAAACTGGCCAATCGTTTTATTGACTTTAGTGACTTTAGTGACTCAGTGTGTGCATTTAAGGTCTAAAGGTATCCAAGTTTGTCCACAGGGAGCCCCAGATGGTTCACATTTCTCCTAGAACCCAAGTAGTAACACTTAGAGACACAGTGAGCAAAAGTTAGGTAGTTAGTCTGACTATTGGACTTAGTCTTCTTCTCTGTAAGATTCCAGACTGCACTTCACACTGGTTCAAGTTTCATTGTTTGTCATATATTTTAGGCAGCTCAGGGTGTAAACCCAATTTGAGAAGAAGCAAGCTGCCTTCCATGTTATATATATTTTTAATTGAGTGTTCATTAAACTTCGTCACTTTGCAGGATCTTTACAAAGGAAGCAGCTGTTGTCACTGGTCCCTGGGTACCCACAAATCTTCTTCATTCCTCACTCAGATTTTCTGGGCCATCCGAAATCCCAGCAGCTCTCCCTGAAACACTTTCATTCAGGTCTCCTTTTTTTCAGACAGGACTGTGCAGTGTGATTGGTGGCACATTTCTCTTTGTTTGTTTGTTCCTTCCTATTTTCTGCCTAGTTAACTCTCGACTCTGTAGCCAGTGCTCACTGTAAAGCTTTTGATGGAGCCTGTAAAAGCACAATGAGAGCACAGACATATTTTCCACAGGCAGGCACTCATGCCGTCGGTAGCGATGAGGGGAGGATCCCATTACATCTGCGGGATTATGAGAAGAGATGGAGTGTAGCACCTGCTCAAGCAGGCTCACTGTTAGCTCCAATAAAAAAAAAAGAAAACTGAGACAAAGCACCTTCAACTTTACACCACAGTGTTTCTCCATCCACGGAACCAATCATTTTTAATACAATAAGAGGAGGACGAGGCACAGCCCGCAGAGTTGTGTCTCGGCGGTCTCTCGCACCGTCGCTCTTTGCCCCGGACTTTAATGGGCTTTTTCATAGTGTGTATTTTCAGTGCAGATATTGAGATCAAAGCCTAGGCTCCCTGCTTGGAGAGGGGCCGAGGCCCTGCCGCTCAGAGTCAATAAACCATCGATGATGAGTTTGTGTTTTTCATTTGGCGGAGGTCGCTCCCAAAGCACGGCAAACGTAGAGGGTAATTATGCCCCAAAGATAGCATATTGTGTTCTTTTTTTAATATCACTCAGTCTCATGTTGATATACTGTACCTCTCCATAGGAGAGTGTCCTATAAAAAATATAATAAAGGTATAAGTCTTGTTCAAAAGAGATGCAGACTAATATTGTTTTTTTTACGCTTTTAGAAGGCTCTAGGCTTGTCTATATTTATTGATGAGCAGACAGACGAGGTTATATTGCACCAAAGTCAGATAAACACTCAAGATCTTGGGTTACCTTGGTGATAGGATAAAAGAATCTTTGGTTGGAAATGGTTAACTGCTTGCAGGTCATTCATTCAGTCAGTCATGCAGTGACTGAGAGTCAAGGTGAATCATGTTCTCTGCTTAGAACATAAGAGCATGCTCAACTGTCTTATGTTTCACCTCTTATCTCTTTGGCTAGACGGCTTTCCAGTAAGTACATCCTGACGGAACGCCAGGGAGAAATCAGATCCGTACGCCCCCAGATTCAGGCTGTTTTATTGTAATGAAGGATAGAGTGTGAGTAGCTTTTTGGACACTGTGTGGTCGGAGTAAGAACAAAGTGAACTACAGCTTGGCTTGACCCATAGATTAGTACAGGTGTGTAGTTACAGAAAGCTTTAGTTTATAATTTTGGTTTGTTAACATTAGTAGATTTTCTTTTGTTCTAGACAGTATATAAAATTCCATACAACCTTTATTAATGCAATGCTATTTATGCTAGTGTTTATGAAGGTAATGAGTGTTAATGCTTATTTTTTTGCTACCCTAATATTAACCCCTTAAAACACATGTGTTTTTACAAACTTCTGTTACCAAAGAATAGCCCCACCAGTTACAAGCTCCTCTAGAGGGGGTTTTTTAAATATTCTTCACACTCACTCACTCAATCTCTGTGACAAACATGGTACTTCATGGAAGGAGAAGTGGTTCTTCTATGACATTATTTAAAGAACCATTTGTAGCACCTTTTTAAGAGTATACAGGTAATACAGGTAAAAAGTATTTGTTTACTGGTTTAAATTATTGGTTACTGGTCTAAATGATACTGGTTTAAATGATTGATACTGGTTTAAATGATTGGTTTACTGGTTAGAATCTACTGCTAGAGGTGTTCAGTGAATGCCTGCCCAAGGGGCACATATTAAAATGGGTCTGTGTTTTGGGTCAGAGCAGTTTGGATTGCTTATTAGCTAATGCTTAATACTAAAGCTTTCTTATATGTAAATGAACAGAACAATGATCTGTGTGTCACATAACATTCTGTTTTCCAAGTATAAGTTTAAATAGTAATTTCAGTTTTGAGGCAGCCGAATTGTCTTCACATTTAAGAAATTAAGGAGTAGATGTAGTTTGCAATTCTTTTTTTTTTTTTTTACTATTGTAAGGGACAATGCACCAATGCAAGTTTTTTACTCACCTTTACACCTGTGTAATTTGATGTGACAATAAAAGTGATTTGATTTGATTTTATTGCCCAGTCCATGCATTGTGACAACAGCTCCAGTTGTGTGACCAACTGGCCACTAAGAACAAGTTTTCATAGGACAGTCCTACCGAGGACCGCCCTACTTTGGCTGCAGCCTAGGCTTTGGAATCCTGCTGGTTTTGCACTTTTTGTAACCTATAAAAAGAAATTATTGGACAGACATCAATGGTGAAATGGTAAGGATTCCTCATTTCATGGTTAAGTTGAGGTGTAGAAAAAGGGTTAATGTTAGGTTAGCTATAGATTTTGGTTTAGGTTGGGTTAAGATGAGGTTTAGGTGTAGGTTAAGGTGTGGCACAGTACTTTACGGGTATATTTTTGTAGGGTTTTTTTGGGTTACAGTAACTTTGGGTTTGGTGAGTCGTGTGTTGCGAGTTGATTCTAAGTCCACTTTGCCACTAGAGGTTGCACTCCCTCGTAGCTGCACTCCTTTGTAGTAACAAGTGTGGATGTTTTATATAAAAACTATATATATTATCCCATACACCCACTGCATAAGTTCAAAAACAGTGAGGTGGTTAGGCCCCCTTCTGGTTTTCTCTATTTGTGTATCTTCCCCAGCACTACATGTTAGCCCTGTTAATTTTCTCCAAATTTTGTGTTTATTGCTGTGACCGATTCAGAAATGAAGCACAATAGCACTACCAAATAGGGCACAGTCCAGTTTTCTAAGAAGCTGTGGGTGCTGATGGTAATGCTGATTACCTAACTAACTGATTGACTGTAGTAACCTGTTTTCCACTGATTGACCTCCTGCAAGGGCTAACACCAGACTAGAGCAATCAGCACAGGAACAAACAAACATTGTAACGTGCACCTGAGTTTTACACTGCAGGCTCTGCCAATGCTCCAATCCAATCAGTTTCTAGGATGATTGGCATTGCGCTTGTTCCCAGTGAGGGACCCTCCATCTCCCATGAGTCCACGCTCCATAAATCACACCGTGTCAGCATGGGATCCGGCAACTTTGTCATAAATCAGAGAGCAAAAGAGGACACGTTCAATCAGCATCATTATCCTTCGCTCCTTTTGGAGGAGGGCAGCTATTTTGAATGCACTGATTATGCCAGCGCGGTGACAGGGGACCTCCCATGGCTGATGGAGTGCCTCATTAATATTTAGTGACAGTGTCACGGCGCGAGGCCCAGAGGAGTGTGTGTGTGTGACACGGTGCCGGGTCTGCGGGGAGTGCCAAACATGCCGACACTCTTTTGCACCCTCCCTTTCAGATGTTGTACAAACCATTCAATTACTGTTACACAATGACACAAACCCATTCATTTATTATTTAGCCAGGTTGTTAATTGCCAGGGATTTTTTGGCTGGTTTTCCAGACAGCCCCAACTGAGGAATGGAAAGAACAAATTCAGGGCCCAGTGTGAGTGGGAGAATAAGAGAGTTGAGGTATTGACAGGTTTTCAGTACAGAGGATGGACTGAAATGAAAGACTGTCTGAGGAACACCGTAGGGAAGGATGAACGTGAGAGTCGAGATGGATGTACTTGTGTGTGTCATTGAGACAGGAATGGGTGAGCCTGAAAGAATTTCTCACCATTGAATTTTTGGATGTAAGAGATTGACAAATAGTTCGGTGGGTGTGATGCCAGCTGATTGACACTATCGGCCTCAGTGTGAGACATCGACTGTATTTGCTGGTGTACAAGTCTCCAGAGCTGACAGCTTAAGCCACTCTATCCCTGCAATGTTTGGGGAAGCATCTTCCAGTAAAGAGATACTTTGCCAGCATACTGATCAAAAGAGGAGAGTGGAGGAGGGTTAAGCCTCCACTACCTTTACATAAACATCACTAAACTGGCGCTCAGTGGCACTGTGTGCCAGCCAGCCAACCTTGAGAGTGCACTCAGCCTCAGATGCTCTGCCTACAGAAGTAGACGAAGCATTTGATACAGAGCAGCCCAACCCTGCTTCTGGAGATCTATCATTCTACAAAGTACTATCAACCCTATCGAAACACCCTTTAATGTGCCTTTGTTTCTGACCTTTGTTTATTTGATTTGGTGGATCAGGTTTGTTGAAATCACCAGTGAAAAGACTTCCATTTAACATTCCTTTCTAACTTAGTTTTTCATAGTTTTAGGTCATACATTTTATCATCACTATTATAGTTTGAGTAAAAAGTGCAAATTTTAATTTGAACAATAATTTCAATATTTGACCCCATTTTGCTTTAATGACAGCATGTGCTCAAGCTGCATAGACTCCACAAGTTTCTTAATAGGCCTCTATTCGGAGTTATCTGAATACAAGCTTTAGCGGAAGAGCTAGGATTATTTTAAAAATAGAATGATACTTGCTTTGTCAAATATTGGGAATTTGCATTAATTTACAAAATGAAAGCAAATTCCAAATATTTGACAAAAAAGATTTTGCTAAATGACAGCTTGACAAATGAATATTTGACACAATCAAGTAACATTTTTTATATAATCCTTGCTTTTCCACTAAAGCTTGTATTCAGATAACTCTGAATGCATTTGGTTTACCGAATAGAGGCCTATTCACAAACATAATTTAAAATTTCAAAAATAATTTAGAATCTATAATCATTCTTTTTTATTTCAGTTATAATTTCTTTCTTGGTTTCATTCTTTTATTTTTTATTATATTATTATTATATTGTTTTTTATTTATTATATTTGCTTATTTCTAGCTTTAAATAACATAATATTCCAGATATACAATTAGTTCTCAAACTTTGGACTATACGCAGTCCTATAAGATACCTCGCAGTTGCCTGTACATTGTGACAACAAATCTTTTTAGGTATACAGTAGTTATACAGTAGTTTTCAGTTTTCAAGGGTTTTCTTTATTCAGTATTTAGTAGGTATGTTTGTATGTTTGCCATTGCATACAATGTTAGATTTAGCCACTCTCTGGCAATATGCAGAGGAATATATTGCAGGCCGTAGAGAATTCTCAGTTTGAAGTACATGACAATGCTACAATGCTATATATATATATATATATATATATATATATATATATATATATGTTATAACTAATTTCTGGTCCCTGTTTTTTTATCATTTGTCACGTGAATGTAACTATGCTGACTGCTGTTACAGTGGAGTTTTATGGCTGAAGTGTAGTTATGTAATTATGTAATTACAGTCAGAATAATGGAGTCTGGTGTAATTATACATGTCTAATTGGGTGAGGTTAATTATATTTATATGAATTGTCGCTTCAACCGGTTACAACTATTTACATACACTTAATGACAGGATTGAAAAACAGAAGTTGATACACATAAGCTACTATAATTAGTCAGTCACTGCACCACCAGAGTATGGCATTATTATTACATGGATTGTTATTGTGTAACTACATGGTTATTAGACACACTCAAAATAAAGTGGGACAATTTCCTATTAAAAAGAAAAAAAAAGATATCATGTCAAGAAATAAGCAAAATTACTTGCCAATAATTATTCAATAAGACATTTTCAAATTATCATAAGTAAATAAAGTAAACAAAAGTCTATATTTAAGCTAAATAAAAAGTTAAAAAATAATAACAATACAACCTGTTAAACTAGATTTCATTGTCAGCAGTTCAGAAGTAGTAGAATTTAGCGTTAGGCGTCTTGCCCATGGATTCTTATTGGTATGGTGTGGGGTGCTTGCCCAGGTGGAGAGCAGTAGTGTCACTCACCACACCATTTCCGATTATAGTAGTCCTAAAGAACAAAGTAGAAGAGCTTGGACAGGTATTTGTACTTCCACTGATCATGTCTTTAAACAACATGGAACAACAGATAAAATAAGCCAATTAAGAAACTAAGAAGATTCTTTGTGTCTTATTTGTCTCTTCTCCTTGGCCCAGGGACACCTGTGAGAACAAGACAACGAGACAGCTACAGAAATGGATTTTTTATTTACTTGTTTTCCTTTATTTGATCCGTCAGTTAAAGGCTGTTTTCAGCTCATGGAATAGCTTGTGACGTCTTCACAATTAATTAAAACAGCAGGACTCTGACAGCAGGAACCGAAAACAATTACCATTTCCAGCGTGGCCCACATTTCACGTGTAATCTCATTTGAATCGGAATCTAATGCAAGTAAGAAGATAAACATATTATAGGGTTTTCTATGGAAATCTGCTTACAACATATGTGGTACAGTTTGTGAGCATTTTATAATAATGATGCGTTTTCTGTACTGTCAATACATCTTGTGAATAAAATGGAACAAAAACTGGATCTCACAGCAACACACACAAAAAAAAACCACAGTCTTCTAACTTGGTCTGAATAAGCATTTGCACTCAGTTAACTGTCTTTCTCAGTGGCCCTGGTGGTCAGTTCCCTCATTTTTGCGCCGTGCTCGGAGTGAGGCATTCTCTGCTGCATTCAGAGCTGCTCTCGCTGTAGGATGAGGTGGCCAGATGCTTTCAGCCTGCCGTCCGCTGAATTGGAGCAGATAAGAACTGTTCCCTGGCCCCATCTTCAGCCTGCTGCATGCAGCATGCAGGCCTGTCTTTGTCTGCCAGGAGAGCAGGATTCAGCTCATTCATATCTGCTTTATTCAGGCAGGTCAGCTTGTGTCAAGTCAATTCCGCCATGATAATAAATTCTCATAGACCCAACAGAGGGGCCGATTCAATTTCAGCATAATGAAATCTTAACCCCCAGCCCCACAGCCAGTTCCTCTAGGAGAGGAACTTTGTGGTCAATTCTCCCGCCTCTATTCATGACTGTGTCTCAAGAATAGACTCAGGACAGAGACTTTCCAATGCCACGCTCCATTGTCTAGGGTAATGACTTTAAAAACACACTCTAGATAACGTCCGAAAGTAGTTCGACACTTTGTCCTTTCATTTGTAATGTCTGTTCTGAGTTATGACTTTTAAAGTAGTCCTACAGTTTACACATGATTGGATTGTTTTTCTGAGGTCATTCACATTTCTCTACACATTACTAATATTTGTATGAATATTACTAACAATAATAAGTAACAATAAGTAAATAAATGTCATCAATCAGTAATAAGCAACACAATGTCATCATACCTTCACTCTTAGTCAAAAGGGGTCTATATAGTACTATATACTATATAGTATTGACTTTTGGTCCTACATAGAATGACTGTTCTGTAAAGAAGTGGTTCCTTAACTTGACTTAACCTCGACCAGAATTAGCTCAGTCCAATTTGCAGTGCGTAGGGAAAAGCAAAAAAAATGGACCTGAAGATGAGAACCACTACCTTCAAGAACTACACCCATCAGGTTTTCCATGAGGCCATGAAAATGTTTCCACATTTAAATGTGTACTTTAGGTGTTCAAGAGTTTCTAAATAGAACCATTGAATGAACTAAACAACCCTAGAATACACATTTTAGGGGTAGGTGATAATCAATAATCACAGTAGTTTGTATTTGTTTACACATTGGCCACTCTATTTGAAAACAGGTTCTTTAAGAGTTCTTTAATAAAGGCAATTCTAAGATACAGAACCACAACAAATAACTAGTTGTTCTACATAGCATGAAAAATGGTTCCACTATTGCCATGAGTCAGAAAATCCACTATTGCCATGAGTCACTGACCTTTGATCAGTGTTCAGTTTCTGACCTTAGAGCCACTCTTTGCTGGGTATTTTTGTGTGACATACAACTCCTAACCTAGCAGTGACATTGATGTGGCTAAAGTAGAATGAGTATAAAGTAGGAAAGCAAATATCAGCACAACAAAATCTAAAATAAAATATGTTCATCTCAACAAAGCTTTAAAAAATACTTTTGATTTATATGGAGGGCTATGGACGCTATGGACATTGTTTACTTTGGGAAATTTAGATGTAACACTGCATTTCACTGAACTCAGGGCTTGGCAGAGCACATTGTACAAATGAAGAAGGCTGGAAGTTAAATATTTAAAAGATATTAAAAGAAAATAAAAATGGAATAACTTATAAGTATTTATTATATTATATATATTGGTCAACAGCTTCAACTAATCCCTCTATGTCAAGGCTGGTCTTTAGCCTGGCTAGCACTCTCTGCAGTTTGGTAACATTCTTCAAAACTATGTTGCAGTGAATGAGTAGGTGTCTCAGTACTTTTGTCCATTCAGTGCTATTTATATTTATGTTATTATCTATGTTGTTGAAGTAACTGTCTTTACTGTCCTGGGAAGGGTTTCTAATACATTTTGAAGAATTACTGTGAGGATATGATTGCATTCAGCCATAAAAGTGTTAATGAGATCACAATGCTGGATGATCACCGCCCCAGCTTATCCCCACCTCATCCCAAAAGTATTGGATAGGATACCATCTTTTCACAGCTTTCCCCCTTGGGCTTTATAACCATTTAGCCCAAGCCTGGATTTTACACATGGTGCCAATAGGTTCATGTTCATCTGGAGGAGAGTCCTATTCTATTGGCAATACTTCTTTACAAGCACTGTTTTTTTTTTCTATCTGCACTGTAAATATATGAATGTGAAAATATGTGTAAGTGTCCAGTGAGTGTACTTTAGTGGGCAGGGCTGGACAGCTCTGTTAAGAATAGTCACAGAAAGAGATCTCTCAGTAGCACCTGGCCCTGACTGACGTTTTAGGTGAAAGTAATGTATGGACATCGAGAAAAGTGGAAGGGGGAGTGGGGATAGGAGTGAGAGACAGGGCTTGGAGATGCTGTCGGTAGCACTTAATTTAGCGGTGTGGTAGAATGCAGCCCTATCTCTGGGGAGTGGGAGCTCTGAGTGAGAAGCCTGGCTCCATCCACTAACACAGCCAGCTGGGCCTCCAACTGAGCCAGGAAAGAGATTTACTCACTTACAGGTGTGTGGCCTCTGGCCCCAGGAAATCCCTATATACCAAATGCTCCCTCTATGTGTGTGTGTGTGTGTGTGTGTGTGTGTGCATGCATCTATGTGTATATGAAGGTGTTTGTGTAGGCATGCGTATAGTGTATATAGTATGAGCTTGTATTTGCCCAGGAAAAACATGCACTTTCAGTTTACATGATTAGAATGTGTCAGTCGGATGCTCATGAATAAAATGTGTTACATCAGTACAGTGTTCGCCAGAAGACGTAAATTGAAAGACAGTAAGTGTGTTGGTGTAACATACTTTATTTATGTGCAAAACCAATTGGCACTTGTAAATTCAATGCACCATGCAGGGGAGTGCGGGGGCCAACTTCATATTTTTTTTTTACAGTTGAGCATGATTTATTAGATTTGTACCATAATAAGCAATTTACACATCTCTGCTGCAAATGAAAACAGAAGTGTTGTTTCAGGCACTTACTGTTTTTGAACAAATCAGCTTCAGGAAATTGTACTCCATAAGCAGGCCCAGTTATAACAGATAGGGGGGCTTTGTTGGGCTAGGTTGTGCTATTGTAACTCATTCTTTGAATCAAAAGAACAGAAAGGTTGGTTTGCACAGGTGTCAATGGGGGATTTTTTGGGGGATTTTCTGGAGTCAGAATGATATACAGACCACTTAATATCTTCCTGACGCTTTTGGCAGCCACCAACAAGCAAGATGTGCATTTTGGGTCATTGTCCTGTTGCAACACCCAATTGTGTCCAAGATAGTCTAGCTCATGGTTCGAGATTATGCTGGAGAAATTCCTTATTCTTAATTATTCAATCATGATGCTACCACTACCAGGCTTAACAGTTGATACAGTGTTCTTGGGGTTGAAAGCCTCACCCATACTTCTCTAAGCATACACTTTAGGGACGAAAATACTGAGCCACCTGTTTGTTCATTGTTTCTTCTGAAATCAAGGGCATTAAAGAGTTTCTGCCTGCTTTTGCCCAGGAAAGGCTTTTTGCTAGATTTGAATCATTGCTTTGAGGATTTGATTGCATTTGGTGACAAAAGCATTAGTGAGGTCAGGGTGTTGGATGATCACCACCCTACTTCATCCTCTCCAGCTTATCCGAAAAGTATTAGATGGAGCTTTGGATACAGATGGAATTTGCCTTCCAGGGTTAACCCGTCTATGCAGTGAACACACACATACACACTAGTAAGCAAAGACACACAGTGATGTAGTGAGCATATGTGCCATCGCTGCAGTGCCCAGGGAGCAGAGAGGTTTAGGACCCAACAGTGGCAGCTTGCTGAACATAGGTATCAAACCCACAACCCTGTCATCAATAGCCTGCTGCTCTAACCGCTGGACCCCCACTGCTCACTATCATACTGTATTATTTAATATGTGATATCCATTGAAGATTTTCATTAAATCATTAACTGCTAAAACATAGATGAGCTAAAGATAATATTTACGATTTTTGAACGATTTTTACCCATTTCCCCAAATTGCCCAACCCATACATATTCTCCCCCTATCACATGCAGTGCTTCCAGCATTGGGAGAATAAAGACCGACGCATGCCTCCTTTGACAGGTGTACAGCCACTCATCGCCTCTTTTTCTAATCTGCCATGGATGCCACGTCACCGGGCAACCAAAGTGCTCTGCACCCAGTTGTGAGGCATGGGCCAGCTGACATCAGTGCCGACAGCACTGCACTGGAGTGATGTGGGGAGAAAGTGCCATCTACCCACCCTGGAGAGAGCAAGGCCAACTGTGCTCTATCAGGGCCCCGACTGCTGATGACTAGCAGCTTGACCAGGATTTGAACACATCCGAATTTAAATATTGTACTAATTATTTTTAGACATCACCCAGTCTTATCTCTTATTGTTTACTGTGGAAGTCTTAGTTACACTAGTCAAAGACATCTTCCAAGAGGGTTATTAAAATATTTGGTGAATTCTGTGACTCACATATGACATATGATACTTTTGATGAAAATACTTATCATGGAAGAATCGTCATTGATAATACAGGAGGGGGTCTTTAAAGGACAGTCTTTATAATGAATCTCAAGAAATGTATATTAGATAACTATAAAACTTGCAGATTACGTTGCTTGACTGACCAAAATATTTGACTGACCAAAAGCAAGTTCTACTTGGACATATATCTATGTGACATTTTACCCCGTGTTAGGTTGTGTCACTGACTCCTCTGTGTAGATGGAAACAGACTGAAGTCTTTCTAACTCTGTTTTTTTTATAACAGCAAAGATTAGCACTGAATGGCAGCTTCTACCTGTAATGTATACTGTAAAAAAATATGTGTGTTTCTGTTAGGTTTGTGGCTTTAGGGAAAGCTGAAGTCCCTCAGTGCTCTGTGAGATGATTAGACTGGAGCGGCTCAGCCTAAGGGCATTGCACTGCTGCCTGCTTAATTACTGCTTACAGACACTTTCCAGCCAGCATGCTTTGATACCAGAATACCAAACGCACCACAGGATTACTGTAAACCCAATAGTCAAGCCTGTGGTCCCTGGATTCCATTGATTTCATGTGGAGGGTGTTTTTGTTGTTGTTGCTCTGTGTTTTGGACTGAAGCATCACTCACGTTTCAGTGAGTATAAACTTGTAGTTAGTTTTTTTTTTAGATTGTGTGATATTATTCACAAGCATATGAAAATACTGGCTGATAAAAAGCTGTTTTTACAAAATCATAGGTAAATAAACTCAATCTGACGATTAATGATTTGTCTCCTCAACATTAAAATATGCAGTTATTAAATCTAGAGCAAATGTCAATAATATGCGTATTAACTGAACAAAGCTAAATCTACTGCAGACCACTCCAGGACTCCCTTTTAATATCTGAGCTCTGGCTTCTGAGAAAATGCCACCAGCTTCTGAGAAAATTAATTAAAAAACAGAATAAAACCTATGCAGCAGTATTGGCTGGGTCGAATGCTTCTGACAATTCTTTTAAATAAATGAATAGTGCAGCACAATGCAGGTTTTCAAAGGAGCAAACCAGACTGTTTATTATAAATGATGTCAACATTATAAAGCTGGCTTCTGGTGCTTTTGGTGTTGTATATGTAAAACAGCAATATAATGTTGCTAACTAAGAAGGTTTTAAGATTTGGTCATATTTGGACAGGTAGTTTATTTAGTTGCTGGCAGAACAAAAACCTTTCCAAGCCAAAAACATCTCAAAAAAGAAACTTTCAATTAATATGATAAACTAGAATTTGAAGATATGTATTCTTGGTCTGTTTGACATCAATTTTGATATAATGTAAAAGGCACCTTTAAATTACTTAAATTGAAATGACAAAATGATTTTTTTTTTACTTATACTAGTGGGATTTTGCTATGATATTTATACAATGAAGAAAAATAGTAGAAATGTAATGTATATAATGTAATGTATTGTAGATGTCATGTATAATGTATATAGTAGAATGTAATTCAATAATCACAGTTATATAAGCAAATACATAGTTATATAATCAACTAATTACAATTATAAACAATTACAAATCGTCATGTAATTACAATTATACTGGTAATGACAGTTCCACTATTATTGACTTTCTACACTTCAGTTTTCATTTTGTTTTAAAATCAATAAATGACAAAAAAAAAAACAATCAGATTCAAAGTAGAATAAAATCTTTTCTACTTGCAAAAACAAATGTGGTATTAGTATTTAACAATTAGTATTTAACAAATACATTAAAATAAATGCTTTCATATCATTATTTTGCTATTTCCTGTATGCGACTTCTGAAGGAACTCTTGGAGCCAAGCCAAATGGAAAAAGACGTTTTCATATCAGTTCCAAATAATAAATCTGGATTCTCTGGAACTAACAAAGAGGACACAGAACCCAGCATTCATTACTTACAAACTAAGCTTAGATGCAAAAATATGTTTTCCTCACAAGGCGACTTGCTGAGAAGAAAAGGATTATTCAGCGTATGGCATGTTGCCCTCATGTCACCAAATTAGGCAGCATGCTTAGAGTGTGTATCTGTTCTCTACAATTTTCTGTAAGATTGCTTACATCAGTTTGTAATGGTGTTTATAAAAACAATTGGCATGAATTGGGCATAACATCCTTATTAGTAGTGTCCTTTTTATTCAGACATGGAAGCTATATTCACAATAAAATGTGACTGTGTGGTAATATATGTAGCAGGTGGTACAACTTTATCTTAAAATATCTGCAGTTCTTTATATGTTCCTGATGTATATGTTCCTGACATAAGTTACTGATGTAGCACACGTAACAATCATTTTCTTTTCACAGCTAAATGTATTTAAATAAAAAATATTATTATTTTATTAAATAAAAATATATACAATTTATTTTATAAAAAAAATAAACAACAAATAAAATATGATTTATATGATGTTAATCTTAATGTTTTGATTCATGGCTGCTCCAAAGTCATTTCCTCTTTTGTGATGTCATTTAAAGCAACAGTCAATTATTTCTATACAAAAACGAGTTAGTGTGACGAGGTGATTAGTCAAACAGAAAGACATGTATAAGTCATGTAATAATGTTAAAAATGTTATTAAATAACAAATAAATAATGATAAAATGGTTAAATAATTACATTTATTTTTAAAGAAAACTAATTATATATAATATATATATATATATATATATATATATATATATATATATATATATATATATATATATATGTATATATGATGTGACATATTTCTAATATAGATATTTTTAGATGTAAAAGTCACATTGGTCCATACAGACATTTTCTCATACATATATATATATATATATATATATATATAAAACGCAAGGCTTTTCGTGTTATATCAGTGCGGTGGTCAGTCCGGGCACCAATGGATGGAAAATTAATGAGACAGAATTATCAAGATGGATACACATTCAGAGACTTATTAAGATGTTAATATTTATGCTATCATTGGTGCTCTTTCTTAGCTGATGAGGTTTGACACTACCCCGTCCCTGCACGACTTGCTTGCTATTTATATCGGTGTGTGCTCCTGCTGAATTGTGTGACATTCTCCCATCATTCTTTCTGAAACTGATCTGTGTAAGAGTAGAAGCATCTGATAGTCCCTGTTATCTGATACAGGGCATGTTTAAAAAAAAAAAAAAAACATTTAGACTTCAGAGTGGTAAAACCTCATTTTGGCTGCAGTGACTGGTGATCCCTATCTGTTTAATTAGATTATTTGGCTGACAGACAGGCAGGCTTTATCAGAAAGTCCGGGTCCCGTGTGAATGCAGAATAATTAATTGGTTTAATTATATTTAGTTCCACTCCTGATTCACAGGGAAGTTGTCAAAGATAACCCATAACCCAAAATCACAGCTCAGACCAGGAGATTTAGGAGAGATAGGCTGATCCTGGGCCTGTGTGTGTGAGAGAAAGAGATGGTGACCAAATGCATAGCTGTCCGATTTTAGAAACACAGTTAAAAAATATGTGTGAAAAAAAAAAAAACATTTATGAACACTACAAAGTCAAGCGTCCTTCATGCCTTCCGTTGAAACCTTGAAGACAAATGTGTTTTGTTGTCTTGGTAACAGTGGTACTAAAACGAAAATCACAAGCCTCATGTGGTTTAAATGTGGGTCGCTTGTGGGTTGTGTTTTTAGAAGCTTTTGGATTACAAACATTTATTCAGGCATAAAAAGCAATAAATTACAAAGCTCAAAGCTTCGGAGTTCAACTCAATTCCAATTTAGTTCACGTCCAAAACCCCAAGAGATCACAAGGTTGTTTTTACTGGTAATGTTTGGGTTTTGTGTCATTCACAGACAGATTGCCTATTGGCACCATGACTAATGCCAGGTGTGTGTGGGCTAGAGGGTATAAAGCCCCTAGCCTTAAGCTCAGGAGCAGTGGAGCTGTGTTCTCTGGAATGATGGTGGTGATACTTTTATTGCATGGAGGGATAAGGTGGGGTGGAGATCATCCAATATCCTGACCACACTAACTATTAGATCAACACGTCTAATAGCATCATTAGTATTAATAGTTCACTTCAAGGCCAGATAGAGTTCAAAGTTGATCTCAACTGCATAAAATCCAGAGTCATGGCATGCCCTGGTTCAATATCTGGGTCAACTAAGACCTCTCTGCTCCAGAGGTGCTGTAGCATGGCTAACCCTGTACTCTGACCCCAGCTTTCTAACCTGGGATATGCAAAGAGAAGAGTGTCATAGTACTGAATAAGTGTAATGACACAAAGCCACATTATTATTACAAATGACCTAGCACCACCCTTGGTCTTCTGTTTATACAGTATATTGAACCTCCTGATAATTTCTGGAATATTGCAGTAGGTCTCCCAGTAGGTAACTTGCTGGGTCAACTTCACCAGGATTTTGATTCTAGCTTGAGGTCAAACTTCACCCTGTTTTGTTTAATTACATGTAATGACATGTAAAACTGGCTTATAGACCTTTTAAAACAAGCACAGTAAGGAATAAGAATAAAGATGTGGCAAATATCATAGCAGTGAATAGTGAATAAGTAATAAAGACAAAAAACTGCCCCAGCCAATTATTAGATGCAAGTATTTCAATTAAACCAATTAAATCAACGATGAATGTTGGAAGCCCATCAGAGTAAGAATGAGAATCAAATACAACTAAAATACAACTAAATATGTAAAAGGAAGTGAACAGTCTGAATAGTGTTTCCAGCAATATACCGTTTACCTATTTTCTCAGTGGTATTTCAACCACTTATCATCTACGCTTTGCATATTCTTCAGAAATGTCTACATGTTTCTTGTCTCATTTACTTTTCTAAGTAGTTAAGCAGTCTGCCTTAAACAAGCGGTTTGCACGTTATTTTAGAGGCTAAAAATGATCATTTGTCCAATGTTACCTTTCACTCCTTGCCCTAGATTTCTTTTGAACTGCAACAGAGTTGGTTTTATTGGCTTTCAAGGGCCATCCACAAATCATGTCATGACTAAGGGCATGTACACATCACCCACAAGCCACAGCACAACTGTACAAAACTGTATGAAAGTCTCCATGCTAACAACATAACATCCTTTAATAATACATGCTCTTAAGGTTGGGGGCAGCCGTGGCCTAAAGGTTAGAGAAGTGGACTTGGGACCAGAAGGTTTCTGACTCCATTTCCAGCACTGGCATTCGTAATAGCTGAGGTCCCTTGAGCAAGGCACCCAACCCCCAAAATGAAAGCTCCAGGTGTGTGTTCTTATGGTAACCTGTGCTTATTAATATTAATGTCTGTCTACAGTTATGGGTATTTGTAGTGTTTAACAGTTAAAAGATGTTTTGCATACATATTTAATATAATATATATTTAACATATATTTTTATGTATACATTTATTATGATCTTTCACTAAAAGTTTTGGTGGTTGAGGCGAGCAAAAGCCAGCTTTTCTAAAAGTAGCCTAAGGGTTCAGAATGGTAGGAGATTTGCTAGAGAAAGTATGTTCTTGATGTTAATGTCAAATGGTGTGCAGCTTGCTTAAGATGGTGTTTTAATCTTTTCTCTGTGGGCCTGTAATTAGATTCCATTCATGAGGCTGAAGGTATTCTACACTGACATTTGTAACAAGATAATAACAAAACTGTGCTGCAAATACTGTGTTTAATTAATCTGCATAATTAAATAAGCCCCACACTCTTCTGGAGATGAATAGTCCGGATCGGGTCACACTTCTATTGAACATAATTTGCTGATATTATATTGTATACATATTACATGGCTTGTGTTTTGTGTCTCAAAGTTGGTCTTTTCATTTACACACAGTTCAGAAAGTTTGTTGACACAGGCTGTGAATACAGAATTTGTCAGTAAGATTTTAATTAATGTTGGCAGAACATTTTTACATATATTAAATTACACATTTTGTGCAGGAAATTACATCTTTACATGATTTTTAAGTTTGATTGGAGACTTACTTAACTGGGCAGCCAAAATCACAACATTATTTTTTATTTTCAGTTGAATTTATTTGTTGTATTTATTGCAAAAAGCTGACCTGCAGCCCATCTTTTTGGTTGTTGTTTCTGCTGTGGCCTTTTCATAATCTAACACCTGTATACAAAACAAACTCACCACAGCTATTAAGAATAATTAGCACATTTTAGAGCCATGTCACACAGAAATCCTGTATTTCCTAAACAGCAACTTTACAGGATGAGGAAAAAACCTGCTGAACTTTTAGTGGAAGTCAACGTTAGTCATTTCTATTGGTCAATTCATCATGAAATTCTGATGCATTGCTAACAACAACTGTCAGATTTACATTTTGGCAAAAAGTGGAAAATTGGAAAAATGGAGATATCAATGGAAGACTGACCATCGGGCTCTCCTGCCACCCACATCAGACCGGCTACCCTCCCTCCAGTTATTGCTGTCTGCCCTAGTTGCCCTCCCTCCATTACTGAGAACATTAAGGTGCTCCAATTATTAATATAATAATTATTATTATCATTATTACCACCATTAATTATCATAATTTCTTTCATTATTCTTACCATCACTACTATAATTATGTTACTTATATTACATTATGTCCATATCAGTACACCTGAGCAGAACTACAGTCTTATGTGTTGGCACGGTGGTTGTTCTGACCATAGGAGGATGGGTCCCACTTAAAAGTCTTGGTTCCTCACAAGGGTTCTTCCTCTAGCTTTATGAAAGTTTTTCCATGCCACTTTTCCATGCCACTGCCACATGCTCATAAAGCATTTTATGTTTTTATGTTTTTGTTGATCTTCATCTAAACAAGATTTATAAAGCTATAAAGCTGTATTGTGACAACGTCAGTTGTAAGATGTACAAATACATTACAAATACAAATACAGCTAAATTTGATTTGATTAAGGTTATGTTTAGAGAGTGATGACATGTTGTCATCTATACGGTCATCCTAGCTGTATGTGCAATCTACTGTTGCTCAAGCAAATTAGCACTTCATTTGAGACCTTAGTAAATCATCACCTGAGTGCATAATGAAAGAGTAATATGTTAATGGGTATATTTTGACCGTTCTCTAAGAGTAATTATAGAATGGTTGCTATGGGCAGAAGCTCACAGACTTGTTGCCATCCAGATGACTGGCTATTGCTTGACTGTACTGTAATTAATCATTTTGCCAAATGCCAGTGATTTCCTCGCTGCACACTGTGTGAGCAGAACGTGTGTTTGTCCGGCTAGGCCTTTGCTCTTGCATGCCGGGGCACGTAAATCGTAAAAGAGCATTAGTAAGTCATTTTCTGATGGATAGAGAGATTTGACCTCGATCTGCAGGAGTTTTCTCTCTATTTCAGCTCCCTGAGCTCACAGCCCTGACTTTCCATCACACGGCAACTCACGCATTCACGACTCTAACTCATGCATACATTACATAGCTCTTTCAAATGCGGACTGCGGCGCTCCCCTGCACGCCAATGAACCTAAGCAGCCCCACTCGCACAAGCTTTAATGAAGACCACTGGACCCCCACCGCTCTATTTTTACACCACGCTCCGATAAGGAACATGGTAATATCAAGCAGTGCAGAGTTCTGAACAGTGCTTTAAATCCACAGGACAAAGAAGTGCATAGACGAGGGGTAGACCCAGTCGGAGTAATGATAATGCAAGGAAAGCCAGGGAACAGAAAAAGAAAAAGAAAAAGAAAAAAAACAGAGAGATCAAAGCTTCATCTCTTCATCTCTTTCTTTTTCTTCTGCGTCTTTCTGTTTTTTTCATCAGGTTCTGCATCTTCTGCGCAGGCTGGTCTGATTAAAGTGATGGAGAGGGGGGCTTACTGTACTTACCGCTTCCCTCTCATCCTTCCAGCTCCAAATGACATTTTTTACATGCGGCCCGTGGATTGGTGTGATTTTCTAGTGGGATCGCATGAATCTCCTTTGTCTGTGCTTTGTGTGTGATGAATTTCTCATGACCTCCTCTCTTATCTTTCTCTCTTGCTCTTCCTGGCAGGTGTCCTCCAGGTGTCCATCTCATTGAAGAAGGTAGAACTGAGCGTGGGAGAGTCCAAGTTCTTCACATGCACAGGTCAGCCCCCCGCTGTACAGCTATCTTATAACCTTGACTGAAGGAACTGTAGAGGACGAATCAAAAGTTTGGACCCACTTACGCAATTGGTCAAAAGTTTCAGAACACCCCTAAATTTGTAATCACTTCAAGTGCAGTCCAGTGAATAACTTGAAATGGTATGAAGGTAAGCAGTAAACTACCAGGGCTTTTGAATGAGAATGAATTAAAAACTGAAAAATTGTGTAAATTGAAAAAAAATAAAAATAAAAGGGGCCTTTTTAGGGAGCAAGTCACTGGCGAACAGCGTACAGCTGGTCTGTAGCAATGGAAGTAAATTAAACTTTGAAAATCGCTGTTTTATAATACTGTACAACATACTAAAATACAACCGTTTATAATATTTAATCCCTTTGTTTAACAGCAGTGTTGGAACAGTCTGTTGTTTCTGCAATCTCTACCTCAGTATTTACACAACACTGAACATCTGGATTGCTATCATAATGTCTAGAAAATGACACCTTACAAAGGAAGGCAGTAATTCATTATAGCTCTTAAAAATGTAGCTCTTTACATTAGAGAAATTACAAATAAAGTAGTGAGTACATGCTGATGAAAAGCATGAAAAGCCAGGTACTCTTGGCCAAGAACTCTTGCACATTTAACACCAGTGTAAATGCAATGCATTTTCTGTAATCGGATTCAAATAAAGGAGGAATTAAAATGTGATTATGAAAATGCGAGAACCATCTACTGTTCCACTGCGTTGTAGAACCCTGTTGTTTACAGAAAGTAAAATGGAAAAGATGTACGGGTTGATGTGGTGTAAACAGAATTAGGTCAGAGTATAATCCAGATACTAACTGGCTACAAAAAGCGCATGTTAATGCCAGATGTAAACAGGCCATAAGAGTCAACACATTGTGCTGTGCGGGTCGACCTAAGAAAGATGGGTTCCTCAAACTCAGTCTTGGTTCCTCCAAAAGTTTCTTTCTCTTAGTAAGACAGAGTTTTTCCCCGCCACTGTCGCTACCACCATTGTGGTGCTTACTCATATGAGGAGTGGACCTGGATCTCTGTAAAGCGCTTTGTGACAACATTTGTTGCGAAAGGCTCTATATAAATACATTTTGAATTGAATTGTGTGGCTCACATGACAATACCTTGTAGCACAGCTTCACACTGGACCCAGTCTCAGTTTCAGCTGTGAAGAGAAGACTTGGAACTATAGGTTTGACAGGTGGAGTGGCAGTAAGAAAGTCATTGCTAAGATAGCAAAGTAAGAAAAGCAGGCTCACCAGGGCCATGCATCACTGCCAGAGGGCTGCTGAAAAAATTGGGGGTGTTCTAATACTTTTGACCGGTAGTGTAATCATAAAAGAGAGTTCACGTTTTATTTCAGTATTTATCATGGAATAAACATAATTATTTTATTTTATTTAATTATTATTTTGTGTTTTTGATTCTTCACACCACCCACTCCTGTGCCTTGATGCACCTTTGAACATTTCTGTCAGGCAAAATGTTTTTCAATCAGTGTGGAAGATGTTCACATACAGGTTAAGCACTTTTTGGAAGCTAAAATCTGCTTACTGTGCAGGAGTCATTAAAATATATTTGTTCATTTTGGATTCATGCATATGAATGAGCTTCACTCTTTGCACACTATATGATCAAAGGTTTGTAAACATTCCTTCTGAAATTAAGGGGCTAAATAGGAAATTTGCCCACGCTTTGCTGTTGTAACAGCTTCCACTCTTCTGAAAAAGTTGCTGTAAGGGTTTGATTGCCCTTAGGCATAAGAGCATTAGTGAGGTTCAGGTACTGATAACTGTTGGTTTATCAGTTCTGAATTAGAAATGCCACTCAAACCCATACCATTGGAGCTCCATTACTCCAGAGATCTGTTCCACTTCTCTAGAGCCCAATGGTAGGCTGTTGGCTTTTGTCACTGTGACTTTAGAGCAGTCGGTCTGTTAGGATGTCACCCAGAATGTTAAACTAACCCCAACTGTTTACCCACCATTTTTGACAGATGATTTGCTTTGGATCATGAACCTTTACTTTCCTTTTTCATACACAAGAAAACCTTGCTTTCATCTGTCCAAAGAACTGGGCAGGCTTTTTTAGTTTTCTGTCAGTCGAATCTCACCTTTGTGTTCTTGAGCAGTGTGGTTTCAAGAAAAATGTGTACATTTTTTGTCCCGTGTAGCACTACATATGCATGAAGTACTGATACAACCCAGACACATAGAAATCAAACTAATTGAACAGAGAATGTCACAAATTTTGTGCAATTTTATTACCTGAACCCACAGCTCAACCTAAACTTAACCTACTACACCTAAACCAAATTCTAACCTTAACCTAACCAATGTAATTTTATTAACTGAACCTAATTCTAACCTTTACTTAACCTAAATGTAATCTAACCCTGATACTAACCCATGTCATTTTTATTACCTGAATTTACACCTCACCTTAACCTAAACCTCAGCATAACTCTAAACCTACACACCAAATCCGCCAGTGTTAAAACAATTTAAATATTTTGAAATCTTCTTCATAGCAGGACATGGAATTAATCCGGTCTCTGCAGGAGTTTCTGACCCTTAATTCTTTTTTAGAAGCGCCATATTGAAGTAAAGCAGTCAGAAAACACATTCCATATATCTTGGGGTATACATTTAGTGGTATATGTACAAAGTGTATGAGATCATGTTCATCAGTTTTAGGTTTGCATCCTAAAGTAAACCCTCTGTATTTAAATTCAGAAAAAAATCAGATTCTTGATTGAAGACTTTGACAATGATGCTTTAAAAATGTACCAAATTGTTCATTTGACCACTCCAAAAAGATCTGTTCTGTCTCTAAAAGATTTAGAGATTTTGGGGGTTTTTTTACCCTAATGACAGCCTCCTTCATTTGCATCATCACCTCTTTGGACCACATATTCAGAGTTCTAATGATCAGCTACCAAATGCAAAGTCAATACTTAGAATCAACTATAGACCTTTTATGCCCTTAATTTGTCATGAATCAACGAGGGAACAGCCCACATCTGCACAACTGCTTATCAGTAAATTATCCAATTACTTTTAAATCTGTGAACAAAATGGTTGTAATTCATAAAGTTTTTTTTTTATTATTATTAAACCCCTTGAATTACATCTGACAATCTACACTTCAATCACATATTGATTGCCTCCTTTCAAATTCACTGAGGTGATGTAGAGGGAGATCTTGATCACACAAAAAACATTATTGAAATAGCTGCGTTCTGTACTTATGATTACTATTACTTCATGAGCTGCTTCATTGGATTGCAACTGATTACTTGCAGTGAGTTGATTATTGATGGTGTTAAAAACAGACAGGATTTGGAACATGACTTTGTGTGCTTGTGTGTATCTTACACGTGGTTAAGCTGCTGTAAGTGCTGGACACAGTGAGCCCCAGGCTCTACCCAGCAGGCTGCCTTTAACTGGGCGAGGCATCCTGACCCCTGCTGGATGCCCTCCAGGTGATTACTTATTAGTTCACCTGGCTGGACACTTATGAAGCTGCAGCTGCAGCTGCCCACATGCCCTTCAAGCATGCATGCCAACCTTCAGAAGCAGAATTAAGCTAAACAGGCAGCTCTGTTTCCAGAAAGGCTTGAGCAAAAGCAATAAAGTATAGTAGGAAGTAAGAACCTTCCAGGCTACACGTGTTGTACTGACGACCAGTTGCGCACATACAAGCTTAAGTTCCCCATACTCAGTGCTAAGGGTCATCTAGAAGGTTATGAAGCCCTCCAGCAATGGACTCTGAAACAATAGAACTGCCCTCTTTAGAGTGATGGTGCACCACTGAACATAACAATAATCATCCTAAAAATTATACAATTTGGAATGATCTGGAGATGTTCGAGAACCAATCATCCACCTTTAGTACCTGACCTCACTAATGCTCTTGTGGCCGCAATCCTTACCGCAATGTCTCTACATGTAGCATAAAGCCTTCTCAGAAAGGTAGAGGCTGATACTGCAGCAACTGCATGTTAATATGTTGGAAGCGTCGCATGAAGTCAGGGAATTAGTGTCCCGCTTGCTCCATTAATAGCCTCTACTGGGCTGGGATAGCCTCAACTGGGTCCTGGACTTCCTGACCAACAGGCCGCAGTCTGTGAGGATCCACAACCTCTCCTCCTCCACCACAATCCTCAGCACTGGCTCCCCTCAGGGCTGTGTGTTGAGCCCCCTCTTGTTCACGCTGCTCACATATGACTGCTCACCCATCCACCCAGGCTGTCATATTGTGAAGTTTGCAGATGACACGGCAGTGGTCGGATGCATCACAAACAGTGATGAGTCTGGCTACAGGCAGGAGGTAGAACACCTGGAGGGTTGGTGCAGAAAGAACAACCTCTGCATCAACATAAAGAAGACGAAGGAGATGATTGTGGACTTCAGAAGGGGCAGACATGCCCACCTCCCCCTGCATGTCGGAGGGTCTGCGGTGGAAGTGGTCTCCAGCTACAGGTACTTGGGTGTTCACCTGAGCAACAACCTCACCTGGAGCAACAACACTTCCAGCCTGGTCAGGAAGGCACATCAGCGGCTCTACTTCCTCAGGCGGTTGAGGCGAGCTGGGCTCGGGAGCTCGGTCCTCACCTCCTTCTACAGATGTGTGGTGGAGAGCGTCCTATGCTCCAGCATCAACGTGTGGCACGGAAGCTGCTCTGCTGCAGACAGGAAAGCTCTGCAGAGGGTGGTGAAGGCTGCACAGAGGTCTGTCGGAGTCAGCCTCCCCACCACCACGGACATATACACCTCCAGATGCAGGAAGAGGGCTACCTGCATCATGAAGGACCCCACTCACCCAGTACACTCACTGTTTGTCCCGCTCCCCTCAGGCAGGAGGCTGCGGAGCATTAAGTGTAGAACGAACAGACTGAGGAACAGCTTCATTCCGGAAGCTGTAAGACTTTTAAACGCCACTTAGTGGAACCACTGCAACGACACTTTGACGACACTAGTCACTTTAAATACACTCTGCTGCTACCTTCTCCATTTACTGATGCTCTTCTCTCTGTATTTTATTTTCATTTTTACATATATTTTTATATATTTATGTATATTTTATTTATTTAAGTACTGCTGTCTGGGTAAAACTGGGTCCTTGGGTACCACAATTTCGTTCCACCCCATGTACCACATGTGATGCGAATGACAATAAAGTCTCCTTGAATCCTTGAATCCTTGAATCCTTGAGAATGCTTTCCACTAGATGTTGAAACATTACTGCAGGGATCTGATTCTGTTCAGCCAACAGAGCATTACTGAGGTCAGGTACGGATGTTGGATGTTCAGCTCTGGATCACAAACACAATTCCAGCTCATCCCAAAGGTACTCAATGGTACTCCATCACTCCAATGAATGTGATTCCACTACTCCAACAGCTCTCTAGCTGATTCCTAGCACTGGACATGGTGGCCTTAGATTAATGTGTAGCTGCTCCAGAGTGTCGAGCAGTGCACCTTAAAGAAGCTAAAGAGAGTCATTTGAAGGGTGGTCTAGATATTTTGCCGCCATAAAAGCCACATAAAATGCTACATTTTATGAAGAATGAACCAATGTAACTAGTTACACTGTTAAATAGGTGAAAGTGTGCTACAAAGGGTTCTTTGAGTGATATCATAAAATAACCATTTCTGGTTCCATAAAGAACCATTTTTGTAAAAGAGTATGTGAAGAACCTGGTCAGAGAAAAAGCTGTTTTTTCCCACATGGTTTTGGATCTATAGCTAAGCTAGCCTGTTGCTTAGCTAGCTTGGATACAGATACACTGAGTATCAGGCAGCCCAGAGCAGCTGCTATGCTGATTAACTGCTGAGCTACCGACTCAGGTGTGGGTGATAAAAGCTTGTGTCTAGGAGAGCGAAGTCGTAGCCATCTATCTAGGCCTTGAAAAGCTAGCCAGCAAGCTCAACACCACAGCACAGACTATTCCAGCTCACTCAGGCTCAAATCACACACGTTTAATTCAATGGTCTTAACGATATAATGAATGGTCTTAGGAGTGTTTTTGCCTGTTTAAGGCACATTTAGTAGACTGGTTCATCCAGATTTGCATTTCTCTCCCCTCCAGTTGAACCAAGTGAGTCGCTAAACTTGCAAGTATGGTAGCCTTTTTCCCACCTCTTTTCAGAGCGTGATATCACCAATTGGGGATCTCCCACAGCGCCCCCACATTGTGGTTCTCTTAAATGCACATGAGGGAAATAGCCTATTTGGCCATGTACTGGACAGCCATTGTAATTTGGAAGTGCTGTCCTTATTTTGAGATGCTGTCAACATTTTCAAATACTGTGGTGGACAACCCTAGAGTTATATCGCTTAACCCTGGTGGATGTTAAAGTTTTTAAACATTAAAACATTTCTTTGAACTCACATCTCCATCAAAAATGGTCCTTTATAGAACCAAAAATGGTCCTTATATGGCATTACTCAAAGAACCCTTTTAAGCACCTTTTTGTTTATTTTTAACAGTGTAAATCCTTAAATCTAACAGTATCTTATCATTTAATTTGTATTTTAAAAATATGAGTTTCATTATTAAAGCAACCGCATAGGTTATCTAGTTCTATGAATATGAATAGAAGGCTTAGGGCTTCAGTGTAACAGACAGCAAAAAGCTAGTTAACATCCATGGCCTAAAATATACAGGTTATCCTTCATGCGCAGGTTAGCGGGGATAAGTGTCCAGAGAAGTGTAATTGGTTAATCATTCCTTATTAAAGCCTGCTGAGAGGTCTCACAATGGTCAATTGATTTCTCACTGTTTTGGTACAGGCGCAGCTAAATGCATTAATTAAGAGTGACTGAGCAGCCAGTGGAGCTGCATCTCTTGACACTAACCCCCACAGAGCCCACACATACAGACACACACACACACATACCCATGCATGCACACTGCATGTGCTATAAAACCACTAGCTTCCCGCTGGCACTTTCAGTGTCCCAGCCACTCTGTGCTCTCTTTCACTGCTAACTGTCACTCTCATAAATCTCCAGTGTCCATGCAGGACTTAACAAATCATCACATCTATATATTACAGATACAGATACACACAGCTGCACAGTCTTGCCCATATGTTAATATATGCCTTTCTATAACTCCCGAAGACACAGATGCTAAAACATGCACAGAAAATGGCTATCATGAGACAAAAGAAGTCCAGTGCACCCCAAGCTTTCTGTATTAAGCCAGTATTTCAATGTTCCTTGACATGAATGCTGTTTGATCTGCTACTTGAGTTAAAACTCAAGCAGCAAATCAAGTGAGGGTGATGTTTGTGTGTGGCATCATGAGGAACATTAAAATGCAAATAGTATGACCTACTAGAAATAATAAAGCACATTTATTAGATATTAAAATATACTGAATTTAATAAATGAAAAATATTGCCCTTTTATAAAGTTGATTGCTCTAATAAACTGAAAATTGAAACATTAACACATCAGCTATTACATTAGTACTACCAGCCTAATATTGAGTAGGTCCCCCATGTGCCACAACAACAGATCCAACCAGTCGAGGCATGGACTCCACAAACCTCTGAAGGTGTCCTGTGGTATCTGACACCTAGATGTTACCAGCAGATCCTTTGAGTTCTGTAAGTTGGAAGTTGGGACCTCCATGTATTGCATCAATGAACCTTAGATGCCCATGACCCTGCCACCAGTTCACTAGTGGTCCGTCCGTGAAGCACATTTGGTTGGTACTGAATGTGCTTCAAATGTGTTTGTGGTTGGCACAAGACCTGCCTGATGTTTTGGAGATGTTCTGACCCAGTCATCCCGCCGTGTTAGTTTGGCTCTTATCAAAGTGGCTCAGATCCTTCTGGTGGTCCATATTTCTCGCTTTTAACACATCGCATTCAAACACTGCCTGTTCACTTACTGCCTAATATATCCCACCCTGTGGCCCCGATGCCACTGTAGATCATGTAGATAATCAATGTTTTTCACTTCACATCCAGCATCCTGACCTCACTAATGCTCTGACCCAGGACTGAAAATTGAAACATTACCACATCAGCCATTACATTAGTACTGTAGATCATGTGGTCCTTGAGTAGGTCCCTCATGTGCCACAACAACAGATCTAACTAGTCAAGGCATGGACTCCACAAACCTCTGAAGGTGTCCTGTGGTATCTGACACCTAGACGTTACCAGCAGAGCCTTTGAATTCTGTAAATTGTGAGGTGGGACCTCCATGTATTGCATCAGTGAGCCTTAGATGCCCATGACCCTGCCACCAGTTAACTAGTGGTCTGTCAATCTAATCCTCACAGCAATGCTCAAAATGGGTAAAAAAAACACATAACTAACATCAATAACTAACACATAGAAAGTTAGTTATTGAATGTGATGTGTTAAAAGCAGAAAAATGGGATGGCAAGGGCCAACAAGGGCCAAATTGTGATGGTTGGACGTGTGGGTCAGAACACCTCCAAAATATCAGGGCAGGTCTTGTGGGCTCATTGATGCAGTCCATGGAGGCCCCATCTCACAGCTTACAGGGCTTACAGGATCTGCTTCAACCGTCTTGGTGCCAGATACCACAGGACACCTTCAGAGGTCTTGTGGAGTCCATTGGCTGGAGAACTGATGCTCTTGTGGAGCATCTTGTCTGAATACAATTAAATTCTCACACACAGTGTTTTAACATCAAGTGTTAATTCTTCTCAGAGTGTAAAAACCACTCTATTAATACCCTCAGAAGATTGATGAACGGGTGTCTACAAGTGTGTAGAGTAAGTGTCCACTCCTAGGGGTGGATCTTACATCTTTAAATACTGCCTGGTCTTATTGTGTTTATCATTAGTAGACCTTTAAACAGGTGACAAAAGTGACGACTGAATGAAGGACATCTCATTTATGTAAACACATTTGACGTCGATTCCTCTGTCCTTGCATCTTCTTCTCGCATCTCATCCTCTCATCCTCAGAGGGAGGAGCTGAGACACAAGGAAAAGTAGCGAGGAAGGAAAACAAGGACATGCAATTAAAGATATGTGATTTACCCTAGGTCTTCGTGAATCACGGCCACTGGCTTAAGGGTGTCTCACACCTCAAATTGGGCACAAACATCCTTTTCCATGTCTGTGTAATTGTCTTTTTGATAAAGCCCAAAACTCCCTGCTGGTCCATCCTCTCTCTAGCCTCCCCGCCTGTATTTGACCCATGGCTGACCGTTGACTGGCCACCACGTCCAGCATGGGCTGGGTTTGAGTTGCCATGTCCTCTTCCTGCCCCTCTCTATGAGGCCTCTTCTGGGGCTGCTGTGGACCACCTGCTGTGGACCAGCTCTCTGCTTCTGCACTGATAACCCCTTGCTTGGTGCCACTGCAGGGTCCCTTGGCAGAGCTGCATGTCAGGGCCCTGCTGTGTCACCAGTTCTGACCAGCAGAGCAGAGCTCCAGCCACGGGCTCCCCTGCAGTGCAGAGAGCTGAACCACACCGGCTGATTGATGCCCCAGGCTGGGAAGTGTGCTGCACCACACTGATTCTTTTTATGACCTTCCAGCAGGGCAGGATTTATAGCGCACAGCACCTCTGTGCCATGAGTGGCACTCTCTCGGCAGGACACTGCGCACGGGACGCTCCTGTTTATCACTTTATGTGCGCCTGGGATGCTGACAGAGTTTCCAGTGACCTGGCTTATTTGCAAAGAAGGCTTCTCCCCTGTGTTCTCTTGTCCTTTTGAGCTGAAAAGAAACAAAGTAGAGGTCTGTGTATGGTTTCCAGTGCACTGTTCTCTGTGTGTGAGTCAGCCAAGTGATCTTAGGGTGTTCATGTCTTAATCTGTCGTGCATAGTCTGGCCAATGTTATCCTGGACTGTCTGTTTCAATGGGGATAGCACGAAACTAAAGAAGCAAGCATGCTTTTGTCTGATTGACTATGTTTGTTGTAGCAGAAAAATATTACTCATATTTAATTTCCTGTGTGTGTTTGTGTGCAGCGATTGGAGAGCCAGTGAGTCTGGACTGGTATAACCCTCAGGGGGAGCGCATGGTGCCATCTCCGCGTGTTGCTCTACACAATGAAGGCGTACGCTCCAGACTCACCCTCTACAATGCCAACGTAGAGGACGCTGGCATCTACCGCTGCCAGGCCACCGATGCGCAGGGACAGACACAGGAGGCCACCGTGGTGCTGGAGATTTACCGTGAGTACACACAAACAGACAACTTCACTTAACTATGAAGTGTAGAAGTGTTGCATCTACTATTTACACACACATACACATTAAGTAGTTAATGATCCAGCAGTTACAGTGTATTTAACAGAAATTGATCCAGACACTGCACTAATGATACTGCTAGGGCTCCTGAGTGGTGCAACTCTCCAAGTGTGGGCACGGTTATTAGAAATCACTAATGATTAGATTCACCTGGTGAAGTCTAAGTCTAAGACAGTAGAACTGGCCTCACTCTCTCTGTGTGGACAGGATGGGTTTCCCTCTTCACCCATCACTCTGTTTGAGGCTAGCCAACACAGGCACCTGTCATCAGATATAATCGCCTTGACACATCTGCAGCTGACCACAGCAGAGTCGAACCCTAGACCATAGATTTCAGGAGGAGCAGAGATTGTTGCTCTGGACTGCTCCCAGACTCGACCGTCTCTGGACTGCTCCTTCACACATGACCAAACATACAGTACTCAGACCTGGGTCCAGAAAATAGCTCTAGTGTGAAAACACCCCCATTGCAAGTTGCACCCATTGCTGACACAAATGTGCAAATACACACCACACAGCTTGTCTACTCTCTGTAGAGAAGCACTACCAACAGAATAGGATTGTCTGGAGCAGGTAAACATGAACCTATTGGCCAGGTGTGGGCTAGAGGGGTATAAAGCCTGCCAGCATTGAGCTGTGGAGCAGTGGAACTGTGTTTGCCGGAATGATGGTGCTCCTCCAATAAATTTTGGATGAGTTGGATGAGAGTGAGGTGGGGTGGTGATTATTCAGCATACTGACCTCACTAATGCTCCAAAATGTAACAGAAAGACTCTTTAATCCCAAAAAAGTTACTCCAAGTCGCTTCAACAAAAGCTGGGCAAGGGTTTTTTAAATACCCTTGATTTTAGAAGAAACAATGAATGGTAATGTGTCCCAATACTTTTGTCCATATAGTGTATTTACTGAACTCAAAAATGTCAGCTCCCCTTAATAGTTGTTTAAACAGCTCATGGAAAATGAACCAATAGAAATAGTGCACAATTATGTCAAATAATATGTCAAAGCATTAAAGAATAATATCTTACAATAACTTTGCAAACTGTAAGGGCCTGTATGTGTTCCCACAATTCCTTATTCTTATAATTACATAACTAAGCACATTTGTAAACATATTGTTTCATTGTGAACTCATAATTCTGTAGATAAAAGGTTTTGTTCAGATGATGTTATAATGCGATAGACTATCTGCCTCTGCACCTCATCGCTGCCTACTCTAATATTCATTGGATCATTCCCACCACTGGATACCCTGTTGCTAATGTGACTAGCCCATGTCATGTTTCCATTCCACACATACATTTTTCATTTGGTTTAAACTCTTGGCTTCCAGTGCATGGTGAGCATTGTCACTGCTGCTGGGTTGTCATGGAGCTGGAGCTTCCATGCTGCTTCCACGATGGCCTGTGTTGTCTTTGCCTAGGGAGCTTGATAAGAAGCCTGGTTAAATTCTGTGGGTAGCCCATCAGCACGCTACGCTGTGCAGGCAGTCAGCAGCAGTGCTGTTATAGGCCTGGTGCCAAAAAGAGTGTCTTTCTCATCTCGCCTCACGCTGCACTCTGCATGCAGAGTGTGCTCCCGGGGTACAAGGCTTCCTGGAGAGCCCGGTTCTTCAGAGCAGCAGAGGCACTGTCAGAACCGATACGTTGACATCTGCACTGCGAGATCTATCAGCTCCTGCAGCTTTTCAACCAGGGAGCCATGCTTGTCAATCAAGGTGCTGCTGATACTGTGTACCTAGTGGATTGCTTGCCATTTGACGAGGAAAGTTCACAAAGTCTGTGTGTTTAATTTTTGGCGGCACAATCAAATAGTCATATTGTAAAGAAATGGGACACCCTTTGAATACCTTTGTCTTTTTTTAACATATTTAAGCATATGGACATTTGATCCCCATTTGAACACTACTGAGAGATGGAGGTAGTATAAGGAAGTTATTGCGTATTCCATCTGGTTTTATCTCAGCAGCGTCAAATGATGTCGCTCAATATTCTCGTAATCTGCTAATGTAGCCTGCCTGGAACCAAGATAACTGCCCATATAAAAGTAATAACGGCAGAAAAGCTACAGACGCGACAGCAGCGCTAAAAAAGAAACATAACCCGCTTCCTCAAACAGATAAATAGCCAGGCTTTACATGTTGTCCAACTAGTGCAATTTCTGCCTTCTAGCCACGGAAAATCCGTTTGAACCGCACAACAGAGAAAACTTTGATCTGAAATTATTATAATTTTCTCCAATTTATTCTGAATGTCTTATAGCGAGGCATCGGCTCGTACATGGCCGAGCTATAAAGCAATTCAGAACCTATATTGATGCAAATTGCATTCTGGCACAGGGATGCTACTGGCACTGCTCCCACAGAAGGACATTATGCATGTTATGTACACTCGAAAAGCGCCACTTCTCCACTGTATGGTACCTTTGAGAAGCATGCCATCAAATGAGTGTTAAGCGCGCCATCGAAACAGGAAGGCTTGGCGAAACAGAGCATTGCAACCTTGCGAAAAAGGGTGTGTTCCATTCCGAGGATGTTTGACAAATCTGTTGATGTAAACCCAAATGTAACTCCTCTGCCAATGAGGCAGCTGAGGCACATGACAGGGGGAGAGAGAGCGAGAAAGCCAGAGGGTGTAAGTGGCAAGACAGAGAGAGAGAAAGAGACAAAGAAGAAGAGAAAAAGGACATGCAGGGAAGAGACAAAGAAAAAGAGAAAAAAGGAGCAATTTAGTTGGAGACTATGGATGAATGACATTTTCTGTATGGCTGTGGAATGCATTAAACAGGATGACTGTTATCTAAGCCTGATTCGCTCGTACAATCCTGTGAAATGAATGGAAGGAAGGCAGAGGCCGATAAACAGGAATAAAAAAGGAAGATCATGCCAGAGATCTTGTAAGCAAATTTCAATTTCAGGATATTCAGAAAAGGATTGGAAACCAAAGGCAGTGAAAGACTTTGAGATCTTAACGGATCAGATCCCAATGAAGGAATCTCTATCACGATAAAGACTTTCATTTGAGACATTATGGTGATATATTATTCCCCATTAAACATAATTAATAGCTTGCCATGAAAGTCCCAGAGATATTGCATAACACCCCCGCAACCCCCCCCCCCCCCACACCCCTCCGCAACCCCCTGCATTTTCGGGTCTTCTAACTTTGTAGCAGGCTTTGCATTTTCTGACACTCCTCCTGTATTTTAAGCAGAGGAAGTGTGTAAACAGACGTAACTCACAGATCAATACTCAGAGCTGATGTGCTGACGAGGGACTGATGAAGTTTTTCGTCCTCTTAAGGCATTTCTCCTTTTGATGAAGAGAGGCTGCTGTTTACCACAGCCTCCCACGCAAACAGCCTGTGCCGTTTCTTGGGGTGGCAGAATCTGATTTATTGGAATATTTCAATTAATTCTCAGCTGTGTAACTGTGAATAATCATAGACAAAGTGCTAACAAGAATGAATCATCTTCACTGGAACCACGCTGGCTCGTGTTCACTGGCTGGAGTGTGGATGGAGATGTAGAAATCTCTGCTGCTTTGATTTCCACAAGTTTACTTATTATTCTGGATCAAAGTCAGGACTGCTTCGGTTATGGAGGAGCAGGCGCGGCGAACATGACGAAACGTTGAATCAAAGTTTGGAAACTTTGCTCAGGTCATTAGTAACATTTCTCTCGTCGATCTCATCTTTTCAGACAAAGCTCACTAATGAAACTTCTCATACAATTGCAAAGCATTGCACAGAGTTGCACAGAAGAAGTACTTGTGATGTTCTGTGGGTATTTTGAACCTTAATGAACATGGAACACATGAGCACAGGTTAAGGTGTAGAGGTAAAAAAGGTAAAGAGGTGAAGCTGGTGGTAAAAGAGTCCATTAATAATCTTGGGTCTTTAAGTATTATCTAAATCCATGGCCAAACTCTATGTAAAGTAACACGGTTACATCCTCATGTAACCGTGGCTATGTTGGCTATAAGATCACAGTTAGAAGAATTAATGTTTGGTTACTGACCTCTCTGCGAACTCCAGACACTGTATGGATTTGTTCAGTTGGACCAGAGGCTCAGTAAATCAGTACTTTCATAAAGAACATACTGCACAGTAACTGTAAATACTGTCTTCTTTGAGGAGAGCTTTGAAAATAGCTAAGCTAACACATTCTGGCATACAAGTAATGTATTATTTATTTGTATTATTTGAATGTTGCTGTTTCTTTCATTAAATCAATGTTTTAATCCAGATAGACAGATTGACATATTCCTTTTTTTCAGATATGCTTACCATTCTCTGCACTACTTAGGTGTAGAAGCCAAAATCATAATTTCATAATATTTAGGGAGTAAACGGACATTTGAGATTGAGTGTGGGTTCAATACTAACTTCGAGGCAGATCTAACCAAACTACAGACATTTGCAACTGAAGCATCATTTTTTCTCGTTTTTGCATTCATATTTCATATTGCAGTTCTACAGTGAATCACTGAGGAAACATTGAAATTCAGAGTCAAACACTGAATATTAATGGAGAGGCTTAGTCTGTTGCCGTTTAGTCTATTTTCCACCCAGTTGATCATCCTGGCTCTATTTTGTTTAAGGAAATACAACATCTTCAAATGTGGCATAGTTAATTACACATTAGAAACTGAACTCATATAATAATTATAAGAGTATAAGAATTTTGAGCCATGAGAAATTCATATTGAAGGTCCTTATAGGCTAAAATTGCCTAAACACAATAGTTTAAAAGACATCCATCTTGTTTTTTTTTATACAATTGTTAATAATTTTGATGATCATATGATGATATTTATTTATTTGTCATAATAGAAATTAATGTAATGCTCCTCACACTTGGAGGGTAAGGACTGGCACATGCGTAATCAGGCACCACCTCTTTTCAATGGGCAACCAACATGCTTGGATAAAAGTGTATCGAAAGGTATCCAGCTCTGATGAATTCAGCTTGTAGACGCCTGTGCTGACCAGCATCACACTGAAATGATATGGAGAGAGAGTCATCTAGCATCTAGCTATCTAGAAAAAAATTGTGCCCTCTTAGACTCCAGCTGCTGATGGCAAAGCAGCATGACCCAGGATTCAAACCAGCGATTATTCTGTCATAGTGGCAGCGCCACGGCCTGATGTTATTAGCCTAAACACGAGGAACAATTTACACAGACCAACATGACCATGGGTGAAGTAGGGAGTTTGATATTGGGAAAGAAATGAACCATAACTGAGAACAGAGATGTAATAAAAGGAGGGGGCAAGAGTTCACTGGTTGACACATGAATGAGAATGTTTGACATAGCAGTTGAATTATGGAAAGTCTTGTCCTTCAACTCAGGGTCAGTAAATCTCTGAAGAGAGGACAATGATAATAAAAAAGTCTAGTGATTAACTAGCCCCTTTTTTCTATATTATCTTATCCAAAACATGACTATAGGTAAGCTGTGCTACCAAAATAAATAAATGCCCTCACAAATTGGCCATCACTTTTATAAAATGAACTGCCACAGCATACTACATTTACAGCATTCCTCAAGCATGGAACGCAACAAATATATTTTACATTATATATTTTACAGACCTAAAATGTCTCCCAATTGACCCAAGTGACCGCTTGCTATATGAAGGATCATTTAACTCAATCCTGACAACCATCAAACGTTCACACTATTTGCTGTGTTCTGTAATACTCTAGGCAAATAATAATAATATTATTTGCCTGTTCTCTCATCTCTCTCACTCCCAGAGAAGCTAACCTTCAGGGAGGTGCCATCACCGCAGGAGTTTCGTCAGGGCGATGTGGCCGAAGTTGTGTGTGATGTCACCAGCTCACCTGTGCCGGTGGTTGCGTGGTACTACAACAACATGGAGATCACTGAGGACACTGACAGTGAGTAGCTTCTCAACTATCTAACCATGGGCATCTTTTCTACATCATCAGTTGTTGCAGGGATTGCTCATGTGTAACTATACAGTAATTAGGGACATTTCATACAAAGTTGGACCATTATTTTATAACAAATAGTAAGTAAGGAGCCATTTGATATTTAGTTTGGGTTTGGGTTTAACATCTCTTGGCACAGGTCTAAACAAAACCACAGATATTTGAAAGGTAATTATGCTGTCAGGTTTTCACAGTTGACTTGGTCAGTGCCACCAGGTTCAGTGCTTGTGCTAAAATGGCTAGAAAGACTTTTCCTGGCAAGATTCATCCTTCATGTAATGCAACTCAGGGTGACTCTATATTGAAGACATTAACTCATCGAGACTCTTTATGTATGCCCACTATACCAAATAATTCACAATAGTTTCTGTATTAGGATTAATAGCTGAATAATTTATCTAGGATTCAAGGGGTTAAAGTAGAAGATATAGACACAATGTCTGAGTGAAGTTTTCTTTCCTTTTTAAAAACTGTTTACCATCTTTTTAAATGTTATCCCACTTTTTAAACAATTTTCTTTTTTTCTATTCGTTTATTTTAGGACTTATAGTTCCGATCACATGTCTGTTGTGGCACTCAAGTGGTCATGAAGCTTGGCTCATTATTATATAATATCTTATCAGCATGTTCATTTTCAATTTATACCATGTTGGCTTTTACCTGTATAAAAATACCACAGCGGTAAGGTGATCTTAAAAAATAATTAAATTTATTTATTCACTTACCACGGACTTAATTACCACAATGCCTGTTTTGTGTAGAGTTTTATGAATCTGTCCTATTGCATATCAGAAAAGTAGCTCTACAAGGTCTAATAAAATGGTCGGTGAACGTTATGTTGGTATTTTAATTTGCATTTCAAGTATTTGGCCATTTATGAACCTTGTGCTCTATTTCAGAGTTCCAGCTCCTACCCAATAACAACCTGCAGGTCCAGAGAGTGACTAAAACAGATGAAGGTGTGTACCGCTGTGAGGCCAGAGTGGAGGCCAGAGGTGAGATCGACTTCAGGGACATCATCCTGGTAGTCAATGGTGAGTTCTTTCATAGATAAAGTGCTGTAGATCTTTCCATTGATAAGGGACAATCAGCACTAGCTTTTATCTACAATTCTGCCTCCTTTAACCACAAACACTGTCAGTGGGCATATTTTCACTTCTAAAGAGGATACAGTACATTTAGGTACCTACCAAGTCTCAAACAAGGATTTCCCATAATTTGCTGTAAAAATGTGTTTATACTTACACATAATTCCTAATGTATCCAGTGATACAAACAGTACACTCTGTAGTACTGACCTGGAATCAATACCGTGACCAAGATTGTACTGTTTCTATTCAAATTAGCCTACCATATAATGCACACTATGGCCTCAAAGCTGTCTTTATGACTTATGCTTGCTTTTTATGAAGATGAGAACAGATGAGCAGAGATGATATGGAGAGATTAGCCCTCCGGCTTCTTCATGTCTCATGTGATGAGTGAAAACGTGGGCCAGGGAGTCTCCTTAGTTCACTGCTGAAGCCTCTTGGGCTGATCTAATAATGCTGCTCAATGAGGCGTGGCTGATAATCCAGTGGACATGACAACACAAATCAGAGGCTGACATAAAATAAACGCCCTTCCACAATCATGCCCACTAGCCCCCAGCGCTGCCAGGCTTAGCATATTAGTACGCCTGTTTTTCAAATTGCAGTGTTCCTCAGTTTGAGACGTACTACTGAAACTACTGAAGCCTAAATACATGCTTTTAATGAGTCTAAAATGAACCTGCACTATGCTAAGGCCTTTATGTCAGACTGGGTGTAGGACTGCCTACTAATTGAACACAGTTTGAAAGTGAAGACCACACAGTTGATTGACAGTATCTACAGTATGTGAGAAATCTGATTGTGTGTTAGATAGGTGATTGCTGTGGGGAGTGTTGGTGACTAATGCAATAGGAATTGGGTCAGTTTAACAGACAGCATTAGCATTTCATGAAGTATGATACTGTCACTGTATTGTCACAACAAATCAAGCACCGTTCAAGCAACTTTACAATTGTGTTGGTTAAGTTAGACTACTCAACAAACTATGTCAGACTTGTAAACAAACTATGCAGAAAGAACATTTATATGACTGCTGCCATTGTTGTCATTGTTAAAATGCTTTTGCAACATGCATTCACACCTGGTTTTAAGAAGAAAAATTCCAGACAAACTACATTCCTGCAAATACATAAAGCACATAAGACTCCCACAAATACATAAAGCACATAAACAGAGCATTAACGATAAGTGTCCACTGTACGCAAATTAGTCATCCAAAATGTTTTAGTATGTCAATAGGATAGTGGAATAGCAGGGTGGCACAAACAAGACTCACAGCACAGCGCAAAAAGGTTGAGCTGGCTTCAACTTTATGCAAATTATACGCAACAGCCACGTCATGCTGACCAATTAATTCTGTTGTCTGTGCACAACCAGTATGTGCCTACACAGTTTCGTCTGAACAACATGAACATAAACCCAAAAATCTGGTGCATCGTGTAGCTAATTTAGTGTGTTTAATCTCCATATATATAGCTGAGTACAGCAATAACAGCTGAGCTGAGTACAGCAATAACAGCACATTTGAGTGGCAATGCGTGTCATTGGATGTCATTGTAAAATAGACAAATAAGAAATATTCCAACTACTGTCTTATTTCTAAATCTTCTTTTTAAGTCTTACTTCTAATTAAGTCTTTTTAATACCAGGTTTTACGAGAGTAGTCTACTACAGTGTATTTGATTGACACATTCTTTCATGTCTTGCATTGTAGGCATACACCCCTGTGCAGTGGACAAGTATTGTTAGGCTGGTTCACCAGTTTCATACATAGCCCTAGGGTTGAGATGAAATGAAATATGCATAATACGGAAAATAAAGAACAGTCCAAGGAGCATTCTGAAAAGTCTGTATTCTAAATAAAAGGGCCTTTTAATTTTTTTTGGAAAATACTTTATATTATTATTTAAATAAAAATTATATATATATATATATATATATATATATATATATATATATATATATATATGTATATATATATATATAAATCACAAGAACTGTTAACTACATGATAACTACCTAGTTATAAAGTCATAAGTCACATCGCTTACTTTATATTGATGGTCCCCCATTTCAGATTGTGAACAAATTGTGAAATATTCTATTTAACGAATAAATCTCCTGTAACATGCTACATACATTGAGTTTTGTGAAAATGGTACAGGTAAGCTTTCCTTCTTATGACACAAAGTGGAGTGGTGCACCTCCCTCTTGACTCAGCATAACCCTCCTGCAGGTTCTTGGCAGTCATATAGGGGTTTGGATTAGCCATAAAAGCAGTTCTCGCAGAGAGTTTTCTTGCTCTTTCAGATCTCAAATTGACATCAAGAGTTCCCCATAACTGCCATTTCCTAATAACATACCGCACCATAAAAACGAAAGCTGAAAACGCTTCTTCTATCTTCTTATACCCTTCCCAGAGGGCTAAAAGTTTAAACATTCTAAGATTTTTTTTTTAAATGATTAGGCTGACAGCTTGATTAGCTAAAGAGTCTGTGTTTGCTACATCTCAGTTAAAACAAATCAACAGCAACAGAATTTGGACAATGTGTACTAAATAGAGCTCAACCCTAGTGCATATGCAGAAGTTACTGGCACAACCCTGACCTCAGTTTGAACAGAATGTTACAAAGCAACCAGTGAAATTTGATTACCTGAACCTAAACCCAAACTAACCTATTACCTAATGTACAAACCTTAACCTAATGAAATCATGATGTAAACATAACCTAAACTTAACCAAAACCTTTACTCTAACCCTAAACATAACCATAGTCAAATGTTCAGTGGATGGGAGCTCCTTGTAAATCATTAAATATGTAAAAATATGTTCATGCCAATGGACAAATTTCTGGCCGTGCAGTTTTGTGGTATATGTACAAATTCTAGAAGATCTTGTTGGTCATTTGGCAAAGGGTGCCTTAAAAAAGACAAAACATCTACAGGGGACAATCATAAGAAAGGGTCACCTACATGTGTTGATTTATTGTCATTTTCTAGTTTATTGTGTTTGGATAGTATTGTGATATTATAGGATTTATAGAGTTTAGAATTTTCAAATAATTTCTGTACAGTTTTGGCACATTTTCATTTAAAAAGACTTTGTCAATTTGCAAAAAACAAACACAAGTACATGGTTTTATGAGGTTCCCTTGAAACAGTTTCCAAAAAGTGTTTAACTTTAGGTCAATTGATGAGACAGACAGCAGCCCTGCTTGGGGAATGTGGCAGCAATAGTGGGCTGAAGGAAGCAATGAGAGCAAAGAAAAAAATGTTGATAATTTGAGAAGCCCATTCAAATTATTAATTAAACATAATAACACATGCAAGAATTACCGCCATTCAGCAAGGGACCATGTAAATTTAATAAAAATGACAACAGCAGAATTTTCCGCATGTGCCTTATTAAATGTATTCTGAATATGTTATTTTCAGTATTATAGAAAATATGTTAGTCACTACTTTCTCAAAGTATTCTGTCCAACTTGTATGTGTTTTTGTCTGCCAGAATGTGTCCTGCCTGCACCTAAAATAAAAGGCTTGGTACATCTGGCCTTGAGACTGTTCCAGACCTTGGCATTGTTGTAAAATTCTCATTCTTCAAAAAATAGTAACTTGTTTTTTTATTTCTACATACATCCCTTTTTACCTCATAAACTTGTCTCTAAAAAAAACTTCACAACTACAGTCCCTCGTTTTTGCACCAAACTGATTTAGTCTGATCGAACAGCTGGGCTTGGGGAGAGCTGGTTTAGGCCTGTGTCAGATGCTTCACTGAACTGGTTTGATGTCTTTATGCCCAATTGTGCCTCATATTAGCAGAGCCGTTCCATTTGGGCCCCCTCATCTGGGAATAAGCTCAATTAGATTATAGCCTTTGGAAAATGGCTATCGATTGGCAAGCAAGTCAATGATAATCTTGTTGGAGTTGTTTCAGTGCATGACTACCAAGCCCCATGCAGAGTGTGTTTTATTCATGTGTCTCATCACATTTCCTGTGTGTGTGTGTGTGTTATGGTAAATGCAGAAAGACTGTTAATTAAAGGAATCATTTTTAGTGCAAGCTAATAATCTGAGTGCCACTCATTTTAACACCTTTCAAGCACATTGATTCTTAGTCTCTGGAAAAAGCCAAGGTTATAGCATGGACATTCATGAATTGTCATTCTGAACAGCCTAAATCAGTGCACCTTATGATGTTTTTTTTTTTTTTTTTTTTTTTTTACATAAGGCATAACCTCAACGTCGTCCTTGCCTGGTGGAGAGATGACTTTTATCATTATTTGATTGAAACGGTCCTTAGCAGTCTCCACTGTTCGCAAAAGGCTATTCATTTTATATAGTAGCAAAAAGGATACTTTGCTTAAAAATAGTGGGAGCCTTTTCATCATAGAAAAGAACTGGAGTTGGAATGGTTTAATGCTTAACCATTGTTTTTACTAAAGAATTAAAAAACCCTTCTGTTTGTAACTAGCAATGCGCCTGACACTAGGACAATAAGGACTTAACACACGTCTCCTCCGATACATGCAAAGCCAGCCACCACCTTCCCACCTCTTTGTTGTCCCACCTCGCTTGTGCCGAGCAACATTGCTTTAAGAGTGGTGAGGGAAGAGAGCCCTATCTACCCACCCAGAGAGTGCACAGCCAATTGTGCTCTCTCTGACTCTGGCTGCTGATGGCAAAGCAGCATGGCTCAGCATTCAACCTCGCAAACTGGAACCACTTCTTGTAAGGATGTGGAATCTATTTTTTTGTTTTACAAACATTGTATTTTGAACAGAAAATGATGTTTTTATGAGCCAGAACTGAGTTGCAGATTTTGTTAATGGGGTAACTGTATATAGAAGTAGCAGGATGGATTTTTGAGTTATTAGAGCTATATGTTCTGCTCAGATTCAGTCAAGTACTGCAAAACTAGAAGGATTGTGCTTCACTGAATGACCCAAAATATTATGAAAGAAACCGAAGAGCTAATTGAGGCAAAGAATGCTTAATTTCAAATGAGTGATTTTGAATATTCTGCCAGAATTTAGATATGCAGCGCAGGAACAAGGGTGGGAATACAGTATTAATTATTGCAGTTGTTACTTGATTAACCCTAAAAACCCTTGGAACCACCCACGGTTCCTGTTTTTTCCCCCACTGTTCTAACTTAAAAAACACTTTGATTAGTAATCCTTGTTGTGTAATAAAATATATGGAGCATAAGGGGTTAACTAATATTAGTCATGCTTTATTGACAGTGTACCTTACTTAAGTTGAGTTTTGCATGACATGGCACCATAATGCCCATGTACACGTACTTGGTGACCACTGCCCTACATGATGTGAAGCACTGTAGGAAAAACAGCATTGATAACACTGCTCGTAGCACTTCTCATATCTGTATGTGATACATCCCCTGAGGTCCACTGTGCTTTGAAAAATGCAATATGCAGTGTTTGCTCTCCTCTCTGGTGACAGTAGACAGAGTTGATTATGAGAGGAGTGATTGAACTTGGGCTGTAATGATGATGACCCCCATCACAGCCTTCACTGCCGTCAGCCAATCTGCAAAACACTCACTCCGGTTTCAAAGAGCCCGTGCCATGCTAATGCTTTTTATCGTCCTATAGCCTACCTGCCACAATTTCCTTCTAATTCTCTCACTCAGAATCATGCATTAAGAACTGATTGCATTCCCCATCACACAATAACTGCCAGAGGATTGCCGAATTAATTCGGACTGGCCTGTCAGCAATTTGGACTGTCCTAATGAATGACCCATTATGTGCGTTCTGTTAAACAAATAGTGTGTGCATTCATGGCGTCTAATAGAGGGCGAGAAAGATGCTTTCGTTGATCTAATATACTGCCAAGTCAGGCTGAAAGTGACCATGAATAAAACATCCCCTTAATTTAATCTTTTTACCCTAGTTCACACTCCATTAAATTGTGTTATGCCTTTAAAGAAGCATAATTCAAAATGACGCCTGTTTCAGATAGCAGCGCCCAATCCATTCTCCAACCCCAAACAGCTGGAATAAGGGGGAATAAAGGAGAGGAGCTTGTGTTGTAAAGATAAAATGCCAGAGAACGCTGATGAAGAAGCCTGGCCATGAAAACATTCATGCTGCAGTTAAAGCCAAATTGAAGCCACTTTACCATTCTGTACCGTCCATTGTTATGAATTTCTCTTTCATAAATACCCTCCTCCCCTCAACCAGCATTATTGTATTCCCAATATTTATTACATAAACAGACTTTTAAAATATCACATTATGTGCATGGATGCATGCTTAAGCCTAGCATCCTTTTAAGACTTGTTTCTTGTGGATGTTTTTGTCTTACATTAATGCAGAAGGATCACTGTGAATAAGTGAACAGGCAGTTGATTTATTAGAGTGTCAGTATAGGTCCTATCGGGTCGTCTGCCATGACCCACCAGTTGACCTCTTACTCTCCACATTAACCTTTCACAGTATAATAAACTGTGCCGGACAGGAAGTATTGATTTAGAACTGGAGAGCACCTTATGTATTTATTCACTGTCTCACTGTGACTTAAGTGCAACCACATAGAGGGTGATCTGTATGCACACAATATGACTGGTGAGTAAGCAGTTATGGTGTATGTGGATGTAGATTTTAAACTCAGCACAAGAAGCTTTTCAGATTTAGAATTTTTGGATTCTGTAAAGACAACATAGCCAAGCAACCGTTCATTTTTGGTGCACCGCTTATTGAGCATGGTCTCGACATCGTTACAGCAATACATTCAACACAGTGCTACCCCCCAATACAGACTACTTCCCTAACATTGTGAATGACCTTGCCAAAGACACAAAAGGATAAATAAAAAAGAAAGACATGGGACAACATGGAGCTGTAGGTCAAAGTATAATTAGATATTATAATTTAGTATTTGTATCATGGTTGGATTGGAGCTGTTTTAGAGTTTTAGAGTTGTTCTGGTGGTGTAATTATATCTTATCACTATGTCCTCCTGTTTATTTCTTCACATATTTTGCCCAAACTGCCAAACCTTTTTTTTATTCCCACCTGAATCTTCCAGTAATCCTAAACTTTTTTTTTACATATTTCTGTCTTTTCCTTTGAACACAAACTGTCTAGCATCTGTTTCAAGTCTCCTTCAAATGCTCCTCTGTCAGCATATTCCAAAGCATACAACTGTCTGCAGATGCTGAATCTGACCTTAGGTCCTTGGTACGGCTACGTCAAAACTTCCGCATCAAGCCTAGCACTTGGATAGATCAGAAATGATTAACAATACTTCCTGCGTCCTTGAGCAGTGTGGACCGATTTGTCTACATCTACCTTTCTTCCTTTTCATAAGGAGGATAAATGATTACTGATTCAGAATTGGCTTAGAACGAACTTCACCTACTATTACGGTTAGAGATAAAGTGCATTCGGGTCACGGCACCAATATAAAGTCTTCGAACCACTTCCAGAACCAGACTGCTCTATTTGTGCCATTTTTTTTTCTGGGGGGGTGGAGGGTTGGGATAAATTGACAAATGTCTGTACTGTGTGCATAAATAAAAATATTCTGCAGAAATCGAGTGCTTCCCTGGTTCTGAAACGGGTTTGAAGATTCTACAGTAGGCAGAGATCTATGGAGCCTCCCAGAAGGCAACAACTGAATAAAAATGTGCTGCATGTAGGGAGTCAAAGATGATTTTTTTTCCTGTCTGTTTGTAGAGGATTGATTCAGCTGAAGGGAAGGGGGCACTTGGTCTTTGGATGATTTGTTGACAAGGAGTTTATGTCTCAAGGGGATAACCATATTACTGTACCAGAATGATATGGAGACTTTCTATCTCTGAAAAAGACATTTCCTCAGAATCAGGCCATTTTCTTTATCTAACTTGGTTTGTCCAGTTTTATCTTTTTTAGATTTAGTCCAATGTAATTGATCAAAGTCTACTCTTGACAATGTTGACATATTTGTAGTGTGAAATTGGTCACTGTAGTCCCCAGTCAGTATATAACCACACAGAAACATGGTAATGCAAACCTACTCTTACAGCCATGAACCACAAGCCTAGTTAATTAATTATAGAAGATAATCACAGAACTATACAAATATATAAGATTACTTCATCTAAGAGAAGCTAGCCTATAGGGAAAGGCAGTGATGGTAATGGTAAGTAAAATAAGGCTGAAAGACAGTACCAAAATTACAACATGCATATAGATGGAGCCAGGAACCAGTGGGGAAAGATGTGTTGTATTGGTCAATCAAACATTTGATCAATTAGACCTGACATATCGCTGAATATTCTGTTCTGCACAGGCAGATGAATTTGCTGCATATCATCAAAAAAAAGAAATTATTAAAAGCAGCACTATTGCAGTATTGCATGCTATTTGTTTAATACAATATTGTCCTCTGGGCCAATCTCTTCAGTTCCCAATGACAACAGACTCAATTAGTTTAATAAATTTGATAAATAATCCAAAACATTCCCTCAAAATAGGGGAATAAAAACCCAAACAATTCTCATAATCAACTTAATTTATTTTTCTACAAGAGCCAATTCTATGCTTTTTATTTAGTTGAAACAGTTTCCCGACTGTTGGAGTCGTCAGAGGAGGTACAATCTTTGCTAAACTTTATTGGCTATGTGCTGTGGTTATTACATATATTACATGGAAAAATATGAATCAGTGATGTCAGTGATGTAAATAGGCCCCCTATGGGAGTTTTGGGTCATGTCATGTCATGTGTTTTTATCAGTATTAACAGAGCTTAGAGTTTTCATTGAATGTGTTTCCTTCTTTGACAGTTCCACCAGTGTTGTCCGTACCCCAGCAGTCCTTCAATGCAACAGCCGACTACGGCGAATCTGTGACATTCACATGCAGGGCATATGGCTCTCCTGAACCGGATGTTACCTGGCACAGGTATAACTCACTGCATGACACACTTAGTTACTTCATTCTACACTCTATAGTAGGTAGAGGTCAAAACCAAGGACTGTTTACTGTGCATATATTTGCTGCAACTTTATTTGGAACAAACTGTGGCAATGCAAAAAAATCCCATATTTGGCTGAGTTTGCATATTATGGGTTTATGAACTGTAAAACAAAGAGGACGAAATTCACCAAGGAAATCATCAACAAAATGAGCTCACTTACCTCAGCCATTTTCTCCTGCAGTGCTGTGAGAATACGAATGGCCTGTATTGGCCTCATTGTTTACCTGCAGTTACTGTATTGTTTTTCTACCACAACCAGAAATAAAGCATGTGAAATTGTGCTGAAATATTACGCACATGGGGGAGCAAAAAGAAAACTCTCCGAAAGTTTTGCAAAATGAAATCTCTGTTGGAAAAGTAAGGGGAAAGGATTGCAGAGTCGCAGTGCGATGGCCTTAATGACACATTTTGAGTGGACACATTTATTTCACCTCTAATGTGTGGGCTTTGAGTGACAGGCGGCCCAACGTGTTGATTACAGCCCCTCAATCACTGTAATTACCTCTGCTGAGATGGGAGCGAGCGAGATGAATCCGATCTGTGCCGAGCACTTGCACACGCTGACCTTTAATGAATGAGCCTAACCAACGCGCTAACTGAACGCTGAGGCATGACAACAGCACCACCAATTACAGTATGCCTGTTGGAACCTGCCCTTTAATTTTATTTTCAATTCTTATTTGTATTTATTTATTTATTTAAATATGCCACTGTATGCGTATTATATTGGGAATCTGAAGTGTGAATTATTTGTGAACTATTTTGTAATGCTGTTTGAGCTACTTGTTCCTTTTTTGTTTCTGGTCTAATTCTGCATTATTACAGGGACTGCACTATGTGGGCATCGCACTTGCTGGAGTGTCCAATTTAAGATTGTTAACTTTATCATACCTAAGTGTGGTTAGCAGTACAGGGTGTGTAGGGGTGTAACACAGTGCCACCATCTTTCTATATCTGCTTAGTGCTCCACATTTCTGTATTAAGATTTGTACTGGAATGGATGTGAAAGGGTTTAGCATGTAATTGAAAGCAGCACTATGTAGCACTTGTACCTTAAAATGACAGCTGCAAAATCATTGTGATACTCCACTGACCTGTAATAAAGAGAATAGCACCTCTGTTGTGGCTACTGTAGACGCACCGAGCTGCCCACTGCACTATGTAACTTTGGTGAAGCTCAGGAGAACTATGCAATGCTGAGTCATATCTGTGTAAAATCATTTATTCATTCTGACTGTAGGGGCAGTCCAGGGTCAAGAATTGCCAATTCACTGTAATGCTGCTTTAAGTGGCATTTCATTATTCCTGTATGATTAAAGTACATTTAGGTTAATATGTATGTATGTATGTATGTATGTATGTATGGGAAGTCATGGAGGGATGCTTTTAAAAGTAAATGTTAAACTTTTATTTTGTCAGTACAAAATCTCAGTGGGACTTCCTAGTACCATAATATTAGGTAATAATAAAATCAAGGCATGTTTAAAGAATTTAGAAATTCGTAGAGGAATTTAGGAGTTTAAAAGAAAATGTGTTTTTAGTGACCAGTAAAGCATTGTTTAGGTCAGACTATACCACTAAATAAAGAATAAACCTCTGATGCATGGCCACCTCTACATAGTTTTCTGAATCATCTTTTCCAGGAATGTAGCCATGAGGATCCATGTGCTAGTCAGCTCTGCTCCCTAGAGTAATTGTCCTCTGTAAATGCCTCCATAGACATATAAAAAATGGAATGGGGAATTGGATCATTCTGTTTGTTGTTATGTGTTTTATCACTAAACAAAAGAAACACAGTGACAAAGACAAAAGTCTTTATTGTTGGATTCCCTGAGATCAACTGTGTTTCTAAATGTAAGCACATGCATGAATTCAAACAGAATTCAGGTTGCTAGGTTGATTGGTAAATTATACATAGCAGTAAAAGTCTATTGGTTCCTACTGGAGGTGTACTGGAGTGAAATGGTTACAGCAATGTTGCCTGGTGCTTAAGATGAGAATTTTGGGAAGTGTTTCAGAGGTTTTTGAACTGTGAGGGATGCAAACAGGGCGTACATAACATGTACATTATGTACAAAGGTTATGTGTAAATACAATGACTACATTTGCATTGTAGACATCATGACCCCTGGAACCAATCACTACCATGTAACCAAGAAACCTGAGTTTATATACAAAGCACTGTCAAGTTATTTTTCATTCATCACTTTCTGTTTACATGCTACATTGTTATAAATAAAGGTGCTTCTGATGGTTCTTTGGGTGATACCATAGAATAGAAGTCTTCAAATCTGGACCTTGAATCCTGTTTCCAGTCCTGGACTTGGTAATCCTTGGTAGGTGTGACACTATGTGCCCAAAACTTCCAGCAAGGACTGGACTGGAAACTGGATTCAGGGTCCAGCTTTAAAGAGAGCTGGTCCATAGAAGATCCAGTCTTGGTTTACACTCACATTTCTCTTACAAACATGGTCCTGTATGAAACCAAAGTGGTTCTTCTTTGGCACTGGTCAAAAAACATTTGAAGCACCTTTTTTAAAGAGTGAAATTGAAATTCATGTATTTCCATGCATTTTTCATAACAAATGTCACAAAGAAGCTGTACAGAGATTTGGGTTTGAGCCTCATGTGAGTAAGCTAATAGCAACAGTGGCAAGGAAACATTCCCTTATAGCCACAGGAAGAAGCCATGAAAGGAACCAAGACTTAAAAGGAGAACCCATCATCCTCTGCTCGACACCCGATAGCACAACAAGAATAAGGCTTTGAATCATGCCTTAGAAATCCTACAGGAAGTATAAGACATTGAATAAGAGACTGGATCATGCAGAAAATTTTGAAAGTCAATTAAAGGAACGTTTCCCTTTAATTTTCCCTTTAATTTGTCTTGATTGGTTCATATTATAATCCTTCTTCATTAACCAGGTTTATGGCAGAGCCACTGTGGCAACTATGGGAAACGGAACCACCACTATCATTTAGGATCTCACTCTTTCTCTCTAATGGTCTCTCTCGTTCTCTCGCTTTCTCTCTGGCCTCTCCATTTCCTGTTGGCCCACTCCTTTAAACGGATTTCATTTCCGCTCCGTCCGTGCCCAGCATTATGACAGTGTAAAGCTCCTGCTGTAATCTCCTGCAAAACATTCAATTACCCCAGCGCTGAATCTCCCCTGCACACCTTTGCCTATACAGCTCTGGTTATAGGTGCATTTTCTCTGCCAGTACAAAGGAACACGTGACAAAAACAAAACAAGGAATGTGATGTTTTGCTACATAAGTCATGTTTTATGTGTTTTTGCAGTGTCTGTTAGTTAGCCGTTGAGCTTTGTGCTCCTTTATGTCTTTGTTCTTTTGCAGATTGATCCCTGAGAACTACAGTTCAGTTTGTTTTTTGTTTTTTTGTATGAGCCTGTGGCGGGCTGACGTGTGAATGTGTGTGTTTGTGCTGTTAGGAAGGGAGTGGAGCTGCAGGAGTCGGAGCAGTACGTAATGAGGGCACGAGGTACCACTCTCACCATCCGGAACATTAAACAAGATGATGGCGGCTCCTACACCTGCAAAGCCTCTAACAAGGCAGGCGAAGTGCAGCAGGAGATCTTTCTGAAAGTATTTGGTGAGGGATCTCACTTTATGCTGCATGTAGATGTTAATGGAGATGTAGGTTACTTTCCAGAATGGTTCAGTTTTGATGTGTTAAATGTCAGAAGTATTCAGGAAATTTCAGATATGTAGAAAAGAGCAAGTGTTTCTGTTAAAGCTGCTTCAGCAGAGATGCAAATGTTTGATGAATAACAGTCTTGTAGGAAGGCTCATGCTACATGGTTTAAATAGTCCAATAATGAATGAAACAGGACTGGGAAACATTGATCATCAAAATAAGAATCAGCAGTTACAGTGAGCTGAGACATGTTAGGGGGAGGTTTTCAGAGCATTACAACCTGTAATACTATCACGGAGACAAAATATGTTCTAAGTCACATAGAAATGATCCCCTTAGACCCTGTATTTAAGCCCACACAAGCCCTCATCACTCCCATAACTGCATTATTGCCATAATTAACATCAGTTTTATTGGACCCAAAATAGAACCATGTGGGACTCCAGAAGATGTGTTAATCCTAACAGCTACCAAATAATTCACATTAGTTTATGCATTAGGATTGATAGCTGAATACTTGACCTAGGATTCAGGGGGTTAAACTAAAGAACAAAACATACACTCTTACAAACAAAGGTGCTTCAAATGGTTCATTGAGTGATGCCATAGAAGAACCAGTTTTTGGTCCCATAAAGAACTATGTTTGTGTAAGAGATGCTTGAGTAAGAAAATCTTAGTAGTAAAGTATCTTAACATCAAGTGATGATTCTTTCACACATCTCAGTTACACACATGGTTCTTCATGAAATCAAACCACTCCAAAGAACCATTTGAAGAACCTTCATTTTTAAGAGTGTAGTGATATTAAGCAAAGGATGTCTGGGCCTCAGGAGACAAAAAGGTAGGTTTGCACTGAAGAAACTTGAGATCATGATGTGACTGATGGAAATACACACTTCTTCTCCATCCTCCTTCACCCACCGGCTTCTCACCTCCAGCCCTCCAGTGTGAACTGTTTCCCTTCCATAAACAGGCTCCTAAATTATTTAACAGAAAACGGGTGACACTTTCTTTATGGCCAAGAATTTCAATTTAGATTTTCCTGAAGCTGCCAGCATTTCCACAGATTATTCAGATAGCACCTTGTCTGCTCATGTAAATGTATGGAGATTTATTCTGTAGTCATCAGAATCCTTTCAATGTGCAAGCAAAGGGTATTTTTCAAAGAGCTCATTTAAATGAAACCTAGTTATTGGATGGGAGTTTTGTTTTGCAAAGGGTGATGGGAAACGTAGTTGTAACTTTCCTTTTTTTACGACCCCTGACAGCCAGCTGGAGAGTTGCGGGGCTCTTTCCACTTGGCTGGGTATCTATCTCATGCATTTCTCCACACTCATAAAACTTGTTTCTCATTGTAATAAACTATGTGCCAAAGCCTGCGGTTTGAGCTCTGTGGACGCGCTCTGTCTTATTAGCCGCTCACAGCCCCCCTCCTCTGAAATGCATAGGCTTCAAATGAGCTCATAAGTTTCACGATGCTTGTATGGGTCTGTTCCCTTAAAGCTCTGGTCCATTGCCTCCTGAAATAGTTATTTTTTATGTTATATTTTTCTTGTCATTTATAGTACTACTAAAAAGAGTTTTAAAAATGTGACTCTAGTCATTTATTTCCATTCATGCGTCATAATCTGTGTTGCACACTAATGAACTGTGCTCAAAATGAAAGCTTAGACCTTCAGATTTACACGGTTTAAGATTTATCTTCAGCAGTAGGAATAATTCCATGTCAACATGTCAAGAGACTGCTTTGGTTTGTAATAGGAGGTGTATTCATACACATATTTTCAGGCTCAATATGATTTTCAATAAAATCAGCCTTAAAAATTACAGGCCATAATAGGCCAAGCCAAGTTATCTGAGCATCGAATGCTTGCAGAGTGTAACTCCTTCCCTGTTCCTCTGCTAGGATGTTTCTAGATGCTTAGTCTTTTTGACAGCAGAGACTGAGGAGTGCGTGGATGATACAGTTTCACGTTGCTCACTTGTTAGTTACACCCTTAGTTCCAACTTAAAACTGAAGCCCTCTCTGGGACTATTTATGCCTCTTTGCTTTCCCAGTCGACACAGATATGGAACTGCTTTAAGTTGTTTTGAATCTGCCTCTTTTATGCAATACTAAAGGCCCTGTGGGAGTGCACTTCTAATGTATATTTATTGAGTTAAGTGCAGCGATGCAGCTCCTCTTCTACACTGTTTCACCTGGAGGAGGTAGCTGTTTCACATCAATTACCGTACTAATCAGCACCGCCATCCAAAAGATGAATTATTATGAATTTATTATTAAGCATAAGCATTTGTATACCATGCTTTCTATGTGGGGAACCAGGACTATTAGAACTTGGGATTCAGTTCAGGCCACAAATGTCTAAACACCTTAAAACAAATTAGGAAGAAAATAAACTACACATACAATAATATTAATTTCTGCTAGTGGTGTGTTTGCAGTTTCTTGTGCTGGTTTAGATTAAGCACAAATATTTAAAGCTTGTAAAAGACTTTCCATTTTTGATGTTTTCCACACGTAGTTCATCTTAAATGAGTCCATGAGTGGCTATCTAGGGTTACAGCTGCCTGAACTGATAAAAAATGACAGAATCCTGGTTTGGATGTGCTCATATTCACAGACAGTGGTTGATGAAGGACAGCCAGAAGGCCTTGAGTGACATTTGATTCCGGCAAATTGGCCCCACCTATCGTATTGTGATTTGTTAATTATGGTAAATCTGATGTGTTGTAGCTTTAATTTTACCAATTGGAAAAAAATATTTTTTCTAGTTAGTATTTCACAACCCTTTTTCTCTGAAGGCCTAGAGTATTGAGGATCACTGGTGTGCTCCCTTCAGATAAACTATGTGGACAAAAGCATTAAATTCCTAATAATTGAATTCAGGTGTTTCCTATTATTATTCCTGTTTATATTCAGGTTAGTCCTATTATTACAAGTGTATAAAATTAGGCACCTAGCTATGCTGTCTGCCTTTACACATATTAGTAAAAGAATGGGTGGTTCTAAAGGCTCACTGAATTCCAGCATGAAAATTGAAGAAGTGAAATATCTTCCTCCATAGATATTCCACAATCAGCTGTGAGTGGTATCATTGAAAAGTGGAAGCGTTTAGGAAGCACAGGAACTCGTAAAGTTACAGAGCGGGGTCGCTGAGTTCTGAGGTGCATAATGCACAAAAGTAGCCAGTGCTGTGCCTTCTCAATAGTAGAGTTCTGTAGAGGCCAAACCAGCTGTTAGAGCTGAAAAGGAGGGATCAACTCCATATTAATGCCTATGGATTTAGATGGGGATGTCATTAAAGCTTCCGTAGGTGTCCCACTATTTTGTCCATATAGTGTATGTGTGTATGTACAGTATGTGAATGATTCTCAGGATCAGTGCCAGTGCTTGTAGTATATGAGAGTAAATCTGAATCTTTAACACATATATTGCACAAAATATTTGTTGCAAAGTTTCTTACAAAACCTCTCTCTCCCTCTCTTTCCCTGAAAAGTATGTATTCTCTGTATGACATGTTCTTTTTTTCTCAACGTGTAGTCCAACCCCACATCACCAAGCTGAGGAACGTGACGGCGGTGGAGGGCAGTGCTGCTATGATCTCCTGTAAGGCTGAGGGCGAACCACTGCCTGAGATTTCCTGGAGGAGAGCCAGTGATGGACACAGCTTTTCAGATGGAGACAAGGTACTACACACACTGTGGTGTAAAACCAGAAGTTTAGGTTGTTTTTGTGTTACTGAGCTGATATATAACTTTACTTTATAGCTCTGTTACAGTAAATACAGTATTAGTATTTAATATGCAGAATTGTAAAGCTATATCTGGCTCATACTTTGTATAATGCATATCAATGTATATCAATGTACTTGTGTGAAAAGTTACTAGATGATATTACTGCAGAGATAATAGTTCCTGTATTCTTGCAAAGTGGAGTGCCAGAAGCTGGGTATCATACATCATACTGTGTGTGTGTGTGTGTGTGTGTGTGTGTGAAATTGAATGCCTTTTCAATTACTATATACACTGACAAAGCAGATTAATAGGAATACTAATACTGGGTCAGGCCTACTTTTCCTCTCAAAACAGCTTCAATTCTTTGTGCCATGGATTCCACAAGATGTTGAAAACATTTATTTTTTTGAGATTCTGGTCCATGTTGACATGATCGCTTCACTCAGTTCCTGCATATTTTTCAGGAGCACTTTCATGCTGAGAATCTCCCATTCTACCACATCCCAAAGGTGCACTACTGGATTTGGATTCAGGGCCTGGAAAAATCACAGTAGAACATAGTCATGTTCATGAAACCAGTTTGAGATTGCTTTTATTTTGGGACATGTTACATTGTCATCCTTAAATAGCCATTAGACAAGGAGTATAATGTGGACATGAGAAGGGTCAGTATGGTCAGCAATAACACTCAAAAGTGCCAAGAAAACAATACCCACACCACCACCACCTCCACCAGCCTGGACTGTTGACACAACGCAGGTTGTGTTTATGGATTCAAGCGGTTGATGCCAAAGTCTGACCCTACCATCTGTGTGCCTCAGAAATCGAGATTCTTCAGAACAGGCTGTGTTTTCCCAGTTTTAGGTTTGGTGATCCTGTGCCCACTGCTGCCTTAGCTTTCTGTTCTTGGCTCACAGAAGTGGAACCCAGTGTGGTTTTCTGCTGTTGTAGAAAATTAAAATCAAGGTTTAACAAGATGTGCATTCTGAGATGCTTTTCTGCTCTCCACACTTATACAAAGTGATTATCAGCCTTTCTGTCATCTCCATTCTCTTTTGACCGTCTGCGGAACTGCCACTCACTGGATGTTTTTTCTTTATTCCACCACTTTGAATGAACTCCAGAGACCAATGTGCTAAAAATCCAATGAGATCAGCAGTTCTAGAAATACTTGTCGGGCATGAACAATCACAGCACACTAGAAAAATGTAAGATCATGTTTACCTATTTCTGCATTATTTTGTAAAATGGACAATTGGTTGATTAGAAAATAAGTATATGGTGTACAGTGTACAGTGAGTGTATTAACTTAGCAAGTACTATCACACAGTACAAGTACTAGGCATTATACTGTAAAATAATAGTGCTATAAGAATTTATTTGCCTTAAACTGCTTGCTACCGTTGACATTTTCAGTTAAATGACAAAATACAGTGCATATTACTACCTGTACCAACCGTTGGATGAACAGTGTAATTCCTGTACTAATCTGACACAGTGGGCCAGTGTGAAATGTATCTGGGTTCCATAGGAACACCTACAAAAATATAATGCAGGCTCTCCTGATGCTAGTGGGCAAAAGACAAGCGCGAGTAATCGTGTTATAGTCATTGCATCAGAATATGTTTGCTGTGTGCCCACACAGTGCCACATATTTGGCTTCATTGTATTGCAAATCCTGTTCCTTTCCAGCTGTTAAAAAAAGCATGACATTTGATTGATGCACGCACAGTTTACTGCGTGAGCTGCGGTCTCTGGAAATATACCAATCACGGTCACGGCTGTTGGAGCTCATTGCAGTCTCCAATGAAGTCCCGTGGTGTGTTCATGGTCTGTGCTGTTAGGAGTTTCTGCGAGATAACGTTCCACAGGCCAGCGCTGTGCCTGTGCTGAATTAGAATGGACCCTGCACAATGGTTAATGCAATGGGGACAGCCAGTCCAGGAACATGACAAGAGGAAGAACTGTCAAAGATCATTACAATGGCATGAATTCCACAGTTGTTAGATGGCCACAATGGAGGCAAATGAAGTTCCCTTTCAGGGGATCAGCCTATAGAGACCTCACTGGGGGCATGTCCTCCCAGTTGCTGTTAATCTAGCAGCGACTGCTCGGAAAGCGATTAGGATTTGCCTGACTGGAACGCTAAGGAAGGCTCATGCAGAGAGGTGTGGGAGGGGAGAGGCACTCCCAATCACTCAGTATGGGCAGAGCACAGTGTGATGTAAAATACAGGAATACACCATTCATATGGGAGTAGGATCTGAGGTTTAGAAAGCTCTGAATATCACTCTTGCTATTGTAGCTGATCAGGAATCTGCTTCCCTCTGGTCACATTCACATTGTGAGCCTCATTGCTCATTACGTTCAGTTTTTCTGACTTGATCAATCAATGAACAACAAATGATCAATCTTGCGTGACTTTCTACTCTGTAGTGCACTCTGTGAGCCATGCAACTATGATTTCTACTGTATGTCCAAGTTGTCCACAGTGGGGTCCAAATCTGACATCATTAGCAAGATTGATTCTATTGTTTGTTTCTTCACAATTTAACAAAAAGTTCTTCATTCCAAACTACAGACGTATACAAAGTTCTGGTGAAGTATATGTTGATTTTCTGAGTGAATCTAAGGAATTCAATTCAGGCTGCCAACACATACGAGCTGTGATGCAGAGCAGCCCCAACAGCGGGTCACAAAAACTTCCAGGCTGAGGTGAATAGTAAGGCAGGTGGCTTAGGGAGCCATAGCTATAATGCAGAAACACTCAGGTGGGATATTTCAAAGCCATGTCCAACTGACTTTTGACCAATGGGGAAATGGGAAAAATTATGGCACATTTAATAAGTTACAGTTAATTTCATTTTTATCCAGTGTTTTAATAAATAAATAAATGTGAAAAAATGGGTGTTCTAAAATGTTGGACAAATTTAAGTTTGCTTCTAGTGGAAGTTTGTGCAAGAAGCCTTTGATGGGTAGATCAAACTCACCTCAAACTCATCAGAGAGTTATGTGAATATGTGTGGAAGAGATAAGACTACAAAAACGATAAGCTGACCTTTTACATAAATTAGTCATTTTTCATTTAATGTTATTTATTTAATTAAACCTATTTAATTAATCTGCTTCCATTTGAATAGCAACTATGAAATAAAGCAGAATCTTCACTATGTCTTTCCTCATTTTCAGATGTGTATATTTATTTTATTTTGTTTTTATTAACAAACTTGATGTTTTTTATTTATAGTTTTTTTGTATTTATTTTATAACTATTATTATATAATTATATAATTATAATAATGATAATAATAATAGCACAAAACATGTTTTCTATGTGGTCACAGACCTTTGGACTCTATGTCCAGTGGAGAGCTCTGCACATGGACTGAATCCCAAATGTCTCTTTTTTAGATAGTACTAGTTGGGTGCAAAAGCTTCTCTTTTCATGATTTATGTAGCGTACTACATAAAGAACAGTGAGCCCTTTGAGATTCTGCCACTTAAGTGGCAGCAAAAGCCGTCATCGTAAAGATAATGTGCTCTGAAGAGCTCTCAGCTGGTCATTATCAGAGCAAGACGAAGGCTAAAAAATGTCAGATGTATTGCTTTTTGCTGCTATTACTGGCACTAACTTAAAGTTAGACTCTGCTGCCACATTAACAGTGAATCATGTAGTATGAACAGTAGAAAAAAAACATGACTTCCGATCATTAAGGTCACATGACCATGAATCAGATATGAGATCTGTTTGAGGACCATGTCTAAACACGGGAATGTGAATTTATTACTTCAGCCCAGTAATATGAACATAGGATCTGTACAGCCTCCAGTTTTTTAATGCCTGAAAAAAGTTAAAGTTTTTGACCATCAACAATCTTCAAAACAAGGACATGCAGTGTTATTAATGCAAAGCACTGAAAGCTATATTAGTACTACTAGAGCCCTCCATGTGGACAGTTGTGCTAAATGCGAGTGGTGGAGCACAGACTGTCAGACAGATAGACTAGTCAGATCCATGAAGTACTGCACATCTTAAAAGGGTTCTCTAAAGCAATTCCATAGATCAGTAGTCACCAACCCCTTTGCTTGGTGACCTTCCTGAGATTTCACCTCCTACCCAAATCTAGCACATTCTGTTCAGCTAATCAGGGACTTCTAAAGGCAATAATTAGATGTATCAAGTGGAGACAATCTGGGTTGGAGCCAAAGTCTGCAGGAAGGTAAATCTCCAGCAGTATTGTACAGAGGTGGCCACTCCCATAGGCAGCTTAATACGAGGTGAAATGACTGTTTTTAGGGACATAAATACAGTTAGATAGACGTGTAGTCATTAAGGCAAGCACAATATATGGCTATTAAACACTTGGACACTGATGCGGTACTGTAACTGATAAAGATACAAATTGACTCGTAGAGGAAGCAGCTGGAATCACTTTTGCTTACTTCTGAACATTTTCATTCTTTGGTGGGAGGAATAAGAAACAGCAACATGCGGTCTGGAATAAATAGAACTCTGAGTGAACCGTCGGTTCTTGTTGTGAGTGTGTTGGATCTAGGAGAAATGAATGAGCATAAATCTTTACGCTGAATGACTTTGACAGGGGTCGGAGTCAGAGCATCTCTGAAACTGTATGGGTTGCAGGGTGTTCGCAATCAGAAGTCATGAGTACCTACCAAAAGTAGTGAGAGGAGAGACAAACCACAAACCAGTGTCATGGTGTTAGATACCCAAGGTTCATCAAGTGGTGCAATATCAGACAGTAACATTGTCCAGTTTTCTTTTTCATAACTGGTACACTGTTCACGTGGGATAGATGATACCAGGTTGCACTACAGGAAGAAGACAAGCTAATGGAGAAACTGCTCTGGGCAATGCTCTTCTTAAAATCCCTGGGTCCGGCAATTCATGTGGACACCAATTTTACATGTGCTACCTTCCTAAACATTGTTGAGTACCAAGTACATCCCCTTTAGTAGATGGCAGTGGTATTCTCCAATGGCAGTGGCCTCTTTAGCAGGATGATGCTGGATTCTGCCACCTCCTGTACTCATTGTTCAGGAATGGTTTGTGCAACATTAAAAAGAGTTCAAGGTATTGCCCTGACCTCCAAATTCCTTGGATCTCAATTCGATCAAGTGAGATATGTGAGATGTGCAGGAACTGTGGCATGTCCACTCCACAGCAGCTCCAACTCACAACCTTGTTGTTAACCCCTTTAGAGTATGTTGGCCGATCAAGGTTTTTTAATCGTCCATGCAAACATATAAAAAGGTCTGCAACTGAATGTGGCCATACAACAACATCTTTTTCTGAAAGGACCAGTATGGTTGCAAGTTATCCTTCAAGCAAAGCAGAATCGCACCTCATCAGTTGTTCAAAGACTGAGACCAACTGAACAAACAAGTGGAATCAGATGTTCTCTGTCTGGTTTAAAATTAAAACCTGCAGCCCAACCAGCCTTTAATGGGCATGATTGCCATAGAAGAACTGCTTTTGGATCCCTGAAGAACCTTTCAATCATATCTTCAAGCCAAGAATCATTTAGGAACCTTCATTTTAAAGAGTGAAGGAGTGCCTTGACAGCTCAATATTGTGGTATTTTATCTCCCCTTCATTTTGAAGCCTCCTTCTCCCTCCTGCCGTGTCATTATTAATCAAGCAAATTGCTGTTTTCCAAGAGATGCTCATGACTTCTGAACGGGGCTCAAATGCAACTGCAATGTGGCTGCTTTCGTGTGTTCAGACAGCATCTCCCTGAAGCAGTATATCTATGGGAGCTGTAGTCCATATATCATTCACAGGCTGAGCAGGAAATGACTGAGATTAATGGCTGTGTGTGGGAAAAAGTGCGAGTGACAGAAGGAAGACAGCCTTCATAACTGTCACTGTGACTAACCTCCATTAACTCACTCTCACTAATCAAATATGACACAACATACCCTGCTACTTATTATATCATACGCACCTCAGAGGGTGGTGATTCTTAATGCGGGTTTAATTCCACTGAATGAAAGGCTAGGCTCTGTTAGCGCGTTAAACTATAGAGCGTTTGTGGATTTGTCTGCCTCGAAAAAAATATATGTTGAGAGTGCTTTATGTCCCACCAGGACAGCTACTCTTTAGAACCATGTCATCTCATGTATAGATTTTGCAGTCTTCCGAGAATTAGGTTTGAAATTTTATAGTTCAAATGTTTGAGACGTGTAAACATTTAGAAGAGCTTTGGGACAGCATAGATATTTAATCCAGTGGGAGATTGCATTGGATTATGCCATGCTATCACACCGCTAATATGGCTATACAGTTTCAATTTTATAGTCATTAGTGTCAGCAGCGTGTGTTTTTTTTTGTTTCGTTGGGTGTTTTTTTGGGGGGGATAATCCTCAGCTGGAATTTCAGTCATGAGTGTGAAATGTTGAGCATTTTTCTGCATTTGTCTCTTTGAAGTTCAAGAGTCTGCGTTTAAGGATGCTTACCGTCAGCTTTTGGCTAAATTTCACTGCTCTGCATAAGGGTAATAAGAACTAATAAAGCGCTCAGCGCCTTCTGTGATATTGCGTACCATTCGGGGTTCAAACAGCACTGTGTATGTGTGCCTGTCTTTTCAGAGCCCAGACGGGCGTGTGGAGGTGCGTGGGCGTCGTGGTGAGTCCATGCTGACCATTGTGGGCGTGGGGCTGTCTGATTGGGGCCGTTTTGACTGCGAAGCTCTCAGCAGGATTGGAGGACATCAGAAGAGCATGTTCCTGGATATTGAGTGTGAGTGTATATTATTACTCATAGAAACCTCCCACACAAGCACACACACACATACACTCTGATATTGTATCTCTTATAACCACATCAGCAGAAGAGGAGAAACTGGGAAATATTTCAGGCCTTCTCCCAGATTTGATTACTGTCAAAAGTAGAATACATTGTTTTTAGCAGGTCTAGAATCCATGGCGAGTCTGGGGTTTATGAGTATTTGTTGGTGTGTCAAATGTAGACTTAAAGGGCTCATATCATGGAAATCTAAACATCCCTCACTTTTTTTAATAAAAAAGAGCTTGATGTAGTATGTAAATATTGTTAAAGTTTCATACCTTTTACTCCACAGTCCACGTGGCTCATATTTGAAAGCCTATTTTGAATTCATTGTTCTTCTACTGTCATGAAAAACAATGCATTTACATATATTTACTTATTCAGTCTGCTGAGGTTTAGCCGTTCAAGTTGAGGTTATAAGGAAGGTTTTGGCTTTGTCTTTGTGAGTGGGGCACCAAACAGCTGAAGCTAATCAAAACAGGCTGTTTACATACAGTAGGGTAAATTAGCCTAATGTAGGACATTTGTTTCCATTTCAGACTTCTGGAAAGTTTTGCAATATACAAAAGCAAATACATCCAAATTAAATCTGCATAAAGTACCACTCTGAAATCCATAAGACATGCCCTAATTAAACCAAGATAGATATCCCAGATATCCCACTCATAAAATAAATGGTAGTCATATTAGTACTCGTAGTGCCAAGTTTCAGTCTCAAGTCTCAGATATTCATTATTTTTATCAAGACTAAATCTTCTATGCCATTTTCAGTAATTACAATTTAATATTGTTGTTGTTTTTACAGAATCCAAGATCATAGCTGTGGATGTTACAGTGTATTAGTTATAGGTTTGATATATTTTATTGTTGCTGTCATGCAAAATCTTTCGCTTTTTGACGTAATTTGAGTCAGATAGTTGTCTTTTTTCACAAAGTTAAAAATTCACAAAGAATATATCTTCTTTAAAGTTGCAGTTTTGGAGATAAAAGACTTTTTGTCCTTCATTTTTGTCAGTTTTTTTATTTCCTCTATCATTTAAACCCTCTAGCTGCTCTGTATACTGTGTAGATAAATTCTGGATAAATTGGACCAATAGAAATGCTCTAAATGACTTGGAATAAACTCTGATATTACATTCACTTCCATTCGAAGTTAAGAATAGTTGGTGTAAAGTCACCATTTAGGAGATACAGTTTTTTTTCACTGGACAGTGATGATATATGATCAGATCTGTCCTGCAGAGAGAGCAGAATTAATTGCACAGCAAAACATTCAAGAACCTGCTGTGAATTACAAAGTTAAAATGTTACACATTGGGCAAATCACACTGTGCCACTTTTCAAAACATGTTTCCTAAAGTGAGCCAATAAAACATTTGATTGAACACCACAAATATGAAGTATATTTAGACCATTTTTGGGTGGTTTTCTCATGGGGTGCTTCTTGTTTGAAGATTGCACCACAGAAGTCATATGATAATGACATGCCATCACAGCTGGTGCTAACCCATAGTTTTATTGACTTCCATTCATTTGAGAAAGACCTACATAAAATAGAGGGTAGGTTTCACACATTAGGGCAAGTCACCCTATCAGTCTTAAAGAGGCAATAACAAAACCCATCAGTTCGATTTTAAGGGATAAAGCAAGGTTGGAAAATGCTAATGTTAAAAAATGACTCTTTATTAACGTAAACATAAAGATCATAATTTCATTATTAGCATTACAAATGTTGAACCTCTTCCATTAACAGCCAACATCTATAAATAACAGTCTCACCGAGCGAAAATATAAATCCTGTTGAACAGCTACGGGAAGTGTGTGTGAGCTTGTACTGTGAAGAACACAGACTGTCTCCATATTCCATCACCTCCTATCTGCACCATGAAGGGGTAGTAGATTAGCCATTCAGTAAAGGGGGTGGGGGAGCAGCAGGGGTTTTAATAAAGGTATCCCAATGGAGCACAGTGCAGTGAACAATCCAGCGGTGGCGCTAATGATCTCATCCATTCAGTCCCCCTGCCTATAGTGATATGACACACGGGACATCAATCTCTTTAATGAAAATGTGTAAGAGTGTGTGTCTGTGTGTGTGTATGTGCATGCCTATCAAATAGATAAGACACATAAAGATGTAGTGAAAGACAAAAGACCCTGGGGAAGATGACAGATATAGATTGTGGAGGTTGTTTTGGTAAATTGCAGTCAAACTGCAAGGGGTTTGATTGGGAGCCTGTATATACTTGCAAACACATTCCTAGATTTCAGTTGGAATGTGTGTGTATGCAGGCGCACTCCCATCTGTGATAGTGACAGCCCTATTCTGTCCTCTGTCATTCTACTAATACTAGTGAGCAATTAGCCATATATACAGTGAATATTAATATCTTATTAATGTATTAATAAAAATGTCTATAGTTTTAAAACAAACAATGAAAATCAAGTAAATTTTAAAATCTAGGTGGCTACAACTTTGTTACCCTCTCTTACCATCTCTAAGCTCTAGTCTGGGGTTGCCTCAGTTTTGTCTGAGGTACTAATCAACTGATCAAAGGGCAAAGTAACTGGGTTGTTATGGAAAAAGCTTCAAATCAACAACAATGTGTCTTATTGGTCTCTTTAACAGATGCACCCAAGTTCCAGACCAATCACACCATATTTTTCTCATGGGAGGGGAACCCGGTCAACATCAGCTGCGATGTCATGTCCAACCCGCCAGCTACAATGCTATGGAGACGCGACAAGCTGACCATTCCCACAGAGGGCACGGCCAACATGCATGTGCACAACGCCCCCGGCAGGTCCCTGCTGGAGGTATGCTAGTCCCTGCACACACTGTACCAGTCAGCAGACATTTTTATATAACATACAGAAAAGAAGGGCAGTGTATGATTGTGGACAGAGTAAAATACAATTGAAAGTCTAGGCCTTGCATAGTTCTGTCTTCTGAGACATCTGGTTGAAACCTGCTCTTTTGACTCTGCTCTTGTCGCTTCAGGTCACTCCCATGTCAGACCGAGATTTTGGCCGGTACAACTGTACAGCCAGGAACAACATTGGCATGCGCTTCCAAGAGTTCATCTTGGCTCAGGCAGGTGAGTGCTCTGCTTTCCTCCACCAGCCACAGGGCCCTGATCACCAGCCTCTAGAGTGCCATTTAGTAGTCGATTCCCGACTGTGAGTATAATTAGCAGAGCTTTACAGCTCACATGGCATCAGTGTCATAATTCATGTTAAATTCGTAATGGGAAGAAAGTTCAACTTTAGATAATACAATTATGTGTAAACTTGCATATTATGTGTAAATAAGCATTTGCATATTATTTGCATGTAATATCTGTTCTTATGAACAGGTATTATAATGCATGACAACTTAAAAAGTATAAAGTCACACACATGTACTTTTTTGAAAGAGATGTTACCACTTAATTTTGTTACCAATAGCATTGTACAGAAGCAGTGGTGGCTCGGTGGTCAAAGCACCAGGTTACAGATGACAGGGTTGTAGGTTTGATACCCAGGTTTGCTTCTATTGGGCTCTTGAGCAAGGCCCTTAACCCTCCATGCTCCCTGGGTGCTGCAGCAATGGCTGACCAAAGCTCTGAGCAGATGTGTGCGTGTGTGTGTTTATTCACCTTATAAATGGGTTAAAGGTGGAGGCCAATTTCCATCTGTGTCTAACACAAACGGTGGAAGTGGGTGTCTTACGTAAAGACTAGTTGAGCTGAGACGAAGTCAGGATAATGACTCAGACACACTAAGATCAAGACTCATGTTTAGACATGTAGATGTTATCTGAGGTTGATGTACTGATTTTATGGCTTTTTCCAGGGAAAGCTTTCAGCATATCAGAACAGCAGTGTTTTCTTTGGTTATCTTTGTGTGCAACTTCTATCTCTGAACAAATCACAGTTAAGGGTTTCTGCTTTTGCATTTTGCACCAGTTACTCAAGTGAGTTAAGTGGCACAGAAGTCTGATTTAAAGGGCCTTAGTCATTAACACAGGAATGCATTGCACATCTCGTGTTTCTTCTGTTCTGAAATGTGCTTCATTTTACACAGCTGTGCTCTCATGGTAGAGCAAAAGCAAGAAGGGAAAAAATTCCTTGTCAGCTGGTCTCCAGTCCTTCCAACCTCGAGAACGAGATCAGACCAATGTCATTTATTCGTGATCTCAAAACAAAAAGATGAAATTAGGTCTTAAAACCATCCATACAATGTGCACACACTAGTGATTAAACAAACACACACTGTGAGCAGTGGGCAACCACTGCTGTAGCACCTGGGGAGCAGAGAGTGTGAAGGGCCTTGCTCAAGGGCCTTGCTCAAGGGCCCAACAGTGGCCACTTGCTGAGTCTGGGTATCGAACCCACAACCCTGTCATCAATAACCCAGTGCTCTATCCACTAGCTACGACCCCACTGAGCCACCACTGCCCCTAGTTAGCTCTACCCATAGCTACACCCAATGGGGAAGGGAGTTTATGCTCACTGATGTATTTTAGACAGAATATTACATTTTTAATATGACATATAATTCCAAATAGACACGTGTCCAGTCAGAGTTAGTGTTTACAATGTGAGAGAAACTAGCATCAGCTGTTTACTGTGCTCTCACAATAGTGAATTTCTGGTTTCCATACATAACAAGAACTTCTCATTAATCTTCTCATCTGGGCAAAAAGAAGCAGTAGCCTGCAGCACCTATTAGCCTGTAGCTAGCAAACCATAATGCATGTCCTGTCAATTCTAAAGGAACTTAAAGAGCAAGAAAACACTGATGTTTCTGGATGGACTACATTTACACAGTGAATCTAAAACAGAGGATACCTAAGGTGGTCATTTACTGGATTCATCATGGGTATGATGTCACAACCATGAACACAGTCACAAATTGCTGCCTGTATAGCCTACAGCAGCTTAGCCAACCCATTCATCTTGTCGTGGTGAGTGCTGTTAGTGCAGAGATGCTGCAGCAGACTTATTGCAGTTATTGTGTTTTTCATTGATTTAAAATGAAAGGCAAAAAACCAACTCCTTCTCAGCGTAGTGGATAAAACTAAGGTGTGAATTACAGAGGAGTTTTGGGAGAATCTAATCCCCCTCAATTGTTTGCATTCATTTGAGAAGTTCTGCTTCTCTAGCTTTCAGACTAAATGGCTCAGTTGAACAAAGGAAACTGAAGAAGCACCCGGAGAAGAACCTCTAAAACATTTATGAAACATTTAAAATGGTTAGATTGTGACTAGATGTTAAACTAGTAGCTTTTTGATGTGGTAAGGAGGGGTTTGAGCTAAGAGATTTGCCTCAGTATGGAACAGATACAGTATTGGAGTGGAAGATATGAGGAAAGTGTTTTAACGTTTATATATCATTGCACCATGACTGGACTGGATAAGTTTACCACAATACCAGTCACAGAAGTGAGCTCCAACTATGGCTGAGAATCCACTTGTATTTAAAAGAAGAAGGAAGTTTTAATTAATGCGTCCGTAGTCGGTAGCGCTAGCATGTTGACTCAACCTCAGTATGGGAACTGGCCTTGCCCAGCATGGCTACTATGGTGTAAGGGTGCTAGCCACTGGCCTCGCCCAACATTGCTACCCCGGTGTTGGCATCACTACACCAGTGTTAGCAACACTTTCACAGTGTTAACCTCACTACCGTGCTGGTCATCGGTCGTGCCCGGCATCGCTACTGTAATATTTGTATATCGCTATTGCAGCATTAACATCGCTACCACACCCGCTGCCTACCTTGCCCAGCATCTCTACTGCGATGTTAGTCACAAGCCATGTTAATGAGGTCCTGGGCCATTCACATCTAAAAACCAGTGAATATGTAGTCTACACCTTAAGGCTTGAGTTCTTGAGTCCATGCAGCCAATGACGGTCTGACAGAACTAGGCTTGCCTGTTTGTCTATTTGTTTACTTGTCTTACAGGTAGAGTAATATAAAGATTTTATCAAAAAATATATCACCTGTGTGAAAACGTAACTGTCCCCTAAACCTAATAACTGATTGTGCCACCCTTGGTAGTAACAACTTCGCTTTTCAAGCATGAACTGCCCATTTTGGGTCTTTCTACAGCATCTCAATAAGATTCAAGTCAGGACTTTGACTTGGCCACTCCAAAACTTTAACTAAGCCATTCAGATGTAGACTAGTTGGATGCTCTGACACATTTGTCACATAAATGTGACAAGTATTCAAAAATAGAAGGAATCAGCCAGTCCATTTTCACAGCACTGTATATGAGAAGAACCAAAATCCAAGTAGAATACAAAACAATGTAGAGTATTGACCCCAGTGGACTTATTATCTTGGACTTACGTATCTCAGTCATACATATATACTTTGCATACCCTCATACACAGTAAATAAGGCAGTGGAAACACCGGTACTGAGTGTATTTTCTCGGTTCTTCAGCCTCTGCCTGATAGCACACACCAGCAGACAGACCGAAGAGCCAGTACATTAACATTCCAGAATAGCACCTCCCAGTCCACTCCATCTGCCTCTCTCTCCCTCTCTCATACACACTCACTCTCTCTCTCTCATTCATTTTCTGTCTCTCTCTTTCTCTCTCTGTTTCCCTCTCTCTCTCTCTGTCTCTCTCCATCTCTGTCACTTCACACAAACACACACTCTGTTATTCTCTCTTGCTTTCACTAACACCCATTTAATTTCTTTCTCCTACCACTCTCTCACTTACGATCTCTTTCTTCATCAGTCGTTCATGTTGCCCCTTCCTCTCCTTCCTGGCCTCTCTCTCTGCCTGCCTCCCTCTCTTCCACTCATAGAGGTATGTGTTTGTTATTCAGCTCAGGACACCACTTCTTGCTCTGTTGGGGAAAATGAAGGGAGAGATCCTGAAGGAGATTGTGACTGGTAGACAGATACCTGAATGAAACCTCATCCTCAAACCACCTGAGTTTAGCACTGTTGCGACTGCTTTAATGGTATAGCACACTTAACAAGCTGTACAGTGAAGATCACAGTTTTTAAAAATGTGTTTTTCATTGATTTAAAATGAAAGGGCAAACAGAGTAACCAGTGTTCACTGCGGCAGATAAACAAAGGATGAATTACAGGGGAGTTTGGGGGAATCTGATCCCACTTAATTCACTGTTTTAAGAAGTTTTGAGAAGTTTTAAGAAGTTCGCCTTCCCTGATCACTGTTTTTACTGTTGTCCATCAGGCTTTCTCCCCAGGCTACCTAGTTGTATTCATAGCATCTGTGCTAGCAGATTAAACAGCCCAGTGACAATAAAGTAAACATTAGAAGCACATAGATGGGAATCTCTAAAACATTTATTAGTTCGGAGCTGACATGCATGTTTGAGAACAGACAAAGTTGGAATTGAGACCCATTTAAAAAATGGATTCTGGGAACCATGTTTATAGGAACTAAAATATTTTTTATGACTGAAAGTTGCTACTTCTTTTGAGCTAATGCTAAAGCTAACACTGAAACTGTTCAATGCAACTCAAGAGGGCATCTTTCAAGGAATTTTAGCAACCTTTTTTTGACCACAATGAGCAAACGTTTGTTTGGAGAAGTAGGGGTTTAGAATTTCATGAAAAGAACACCTCTCCAACTGTTAAGTGCGGGGGTTGATCGATCATGCTTTGAGCTTGTGTGGCAGCCAGCGGCACAGGGAACATTTTATTGGAAGAGGGAAGAATACATTCAATTAACCACCATCTGTAGGCAATCATCACACCATCTACAGATGAAAAGAGGATGGTTTCTACAGCGGGATAAAGATCCTAGACACACCTCAAAATCCACAACGGACAGCTGACGGGTTTGCTATGGCCCTCATAGACCCCTAAAGTCTATGCATTTACAAGCTGTGAAAGGGGGTGTTACGAAGTACTGACCATGCAAGTTGCCCAAACTTTTAATCCTTTTCTTTTTTCTGGAACTGCAAAATATCTAGCAAATGTTTGATCTTTAACTTTATAAATTAAAGGTGAAATCTGGAACTTTTTTGCACTCTCTTAGCTATTAAACAATAACAGCATGTATCAACAAAATGGTGAGTTTGGAGAAGGAAACAACAGCCTTAATTTTGAATGGAAGTTAAGTTAAAATAAGAGCTTATTCCAAGTAATTTAGAATGTTTCTATTGGTCCATTCATCCAAAACTATTCACACAGTAGTCAGAGCATCTACAAGGTTTAAACCATGGACAAAACTAAAAACGGACAGAAATGGAGAGACATGGTTTTCATTGGACAGCAGCGATGTATAGCATATATTCCAATGTCATGACATTGCATACAAAAACCTGTGTGTTTGCTTGTAAAAGATGAAGCCTTGAAGATTCTGTACAGTCCCTGATACACTTCAATACCCTTGACAGGACTAGCATTAATAAAGCGTGAAATTCAACCTTCTCGTTTGTGTCTGTTTCAGATGTTCCCTCAAACCCCTACTCTGTGCGCCTCAGCTCCGTAGCCCAGCGCACAGCAACAGTTACCTTCATGAAGCCAGACTCCCACGGTGGAGTTCCCATTGACCACTACCTGGTCAGATACAAAGACATCAGCGCACATGACTGGAGAGATGTGCAATCGCATGGAACACATAGTGAGTGCAGTGTCCACTGTTCATCTGATAGCTTTAGCACTGTGTAAAATGCATAAGATGTGCATAAGACATGTATATGTAGGCACAAGTTTGGACAAAAGGTAGGCATCTATAAGTGGGGCCAACGTGGAATCCAAGGACAAAACTTTTTGGTTACCAGTTGGAACAGGAACCATACAGGTCCATATAGACCAGTTAGCTGGAAAGTCACCGAATCCTCTACAGAATCATCATACTTCTGCATAGTATACACAGTACAATTTAACCTGTTACACCCTTAAACCCTTTACACTGCATTATAATCATAATTTACATCAGTTCAGTAGGCCCTAAAATAGAACCCTGTGGGACCCCACACGTAGGTTAAATGACTTGATCGTTTTCACTGTAGGATTAATAACTGCAAAGGTTACAGACCATTTAGACACTATGCTATATTTGAGTTTGCTTCCTGTAGGGGGACAAGGGTGTCCGGAAATGTGCGTACCATGTCATAGTATTTTTGTTGTGCTTGTAGACATACCAGTATTTTTTTTTCCTGGAAACTTTGCAGTTATAGAAGGGTAGAAACTCACAAACAAAGCCTGTTAGATTCTTCTTTATTTGCTGTCATATTTCAGGCTGTTTTATTGTGCTGGATGTGACGTTATGGCCGTCGTCCATTTAAGTGCAACACATCAGATTGTGCTGTCTGAAAGCCTTTTGGTTTAAGTGTTAATGAGTCTAGCAGAGCAAACTTTATAGAAGGAAATAAATCCAACCAAAACACATCTAAAATAAATAGTAATAAAAGAAAGTGAAGAAAGTAGACAGACACAGTAAAAAACACACCCAAACTACTTCTTCCAGGGATGTGGACAGTGTTGAAGTCTGTAAATAACCATTTGTACCTGACTCCTGCCAGCATGTCCACACACATAGACACACAGAAACACAAGCTCACACACCACAAAACACCTGTGGTAGTCTTGACCTTCTGCTGGTGTCTAGGTGTGGCTGTCTGTATGAACTGGAATATAGGAAGCCAACTCGGAGAGCCTTCCTCGCCGCTGTTGGAGATTACAACGTTTCAAGATCACAAATTGATTTTTCCTCCACAACACCCAGAAGGGTTTGCAGGAACTTAAAGGACAAATCGGACAGCCAGATAAGCAAGCTCGACTACTTGAAGGGCCCAGGGCTAATATCCATAATGCTGAAAAAAGCTGGGGCTGGAGGGCATGATTGGGGAAAGCAGTAATTGGAAACCTTGGTCATGATTGAAGAAAGCAGGAGGGACTTTGAAATAGGGACCTCCATCTATACTCATTTCATGTGTCTGTTGCACACATTCCCTTGCTCTCTCTTCTCTCAATCTCTTTCTCTCTCTCTCTCTCTCTCTCTCTCTCTCTCTCTCTCTCTCTCTCTCTTCTGTCCTATCCCAGCGGTAGTGCTGCTCACTAACCTTGAGCCCAACACTACTTACGAGGTACGAGTGGCAGCTGTGAATGGAAAAGGCCAAGGCGAGTTCAGTCGCACAGAGAGCTTCCAGACGCTGCCCATCCGTGAGTGTGTAACCTTCATTGGAACCCCCAGCTACCCAAAGTGCTCACATCCAACCGCCCCTTGTCATTTGATATGTCTGACTGGCTTATCAATAACTAAAACTGTATAACTATAACTTTTTATATAAACTCTAATGATGCACCGAAATAAATTAATAATCAAATGTTTATGTTTATTATTTATTGCATGTGTATTATTAAATAGTTTACTCTTAGTTAACCAAGGCTGATCTGATGCTTGGCTGTTTGAACAGTTCACATTAGGCTGTAAAGTCAGACATTTGTTATGAGACCAAATCATAAGCACACTCTTAAAAGCTATTTGGAGCAATTTGGACATTTTTAATGTAAATAATAAGTGAAGAGGGTGTAACAAACATTACAGTTTGGTGAACTCTAACTATTTTACATTAAAATAACTTAAACTTTTAAGCCAGTTTGCTTACTTTTAAAAGTAAAATAGCAAATGCTTTTTACAGTGTCCTGGTAGCATGCATCTAGATGCACCTTGTAAACAAGTGGCGCCTAGCCCTGGACCAGGAAAACATCCAGCCCTGAACATTTTAGTGGTTTTCTGCTCTAAATCACCACCTTCACACTCATGAAGCACTTCTTAATTAGCTGATTAGCTGGATCAGGTAAGTTTGGAGCAGGGCAAACACTAACACGTGCAGGGCAGGGGATTCTTCAGGACCAGGGTTAGGTACCAATGACGTAATCAATGCCTTTATCCACTCAAACGTGCCAGTGGCATCATGACATCATTAAATGCAAATGAGAAATCTTGATCTTCTGTGTTCATGTGGCATCAAAGAGTCTACTGGCTTGTACAGGTTTACCATGTATATTCAGTATGAAAAAAGTGCTTTCTATATTCTGAATTTTTTTAATAATGAGTTGAAGTGTCAACATATTTCAACTATTAGAATAAATAGAATATAGTACTTACTATAAACTATTAACTGCTCTAATATTTTACATTGGGACATTGTCTGGTGTAATATAAATATTAGATTTAAATATTAGGTTAAATTTGTGCATTGTTAAAAAGTAGACTTGTAAAGCATAACTTTTTAACTTTTTTGTGAAAGAAAAAAACCTGAATGAGACTTTTGCTTTTCAATCAATACCTGTGTGCATCTTTTATAGACTCAGTATTAAATGTATGGTGTTTTAAGAAATCTGGTGTGTTCCTCAGGAGAACCGAGTCCACCATCAGTGCAAGGCCAGAGAGGAGTGGGGAAGGCCTACAGACTTGGCCTTGTCAAACAGGACGACGGAGGAATGCCGATCCTGGAGTACATTGTTAAATACAAAACAGTGAGTTGTGAGTTTTATGTTGTGGCTGTCGAAATAAAATCTCATATCTTTATTTTTTGCATTTTTAATTTTTTCACACAATTTAAAAAACACCTGCTTTTTCATTATGTCAGAATTTCATGATAAATGGACCAACAGAAATAGTCTAAAATTACTTTTTGCATTGACTTTGGCTTTGACCATTAACCCTTTCTGAGTAACTCCTGGTAGTCTGTAACGGTCCACCCAGACTGAGGTCTAGAATGCGACCGTTATACAACATTGGATGTAGGTCCTCTGCAGAACGTTGTGGGGAATTTACAGGCTGCACATGCAGACAGTATTAGATCATGAATCCTGTGGAAACCTTTTATAAACCTTTTTTGCATGTTTTTCACATTGTATTCACTTAGACTGACTAATATAAAGTGTTTTAAACTAAACGATTTAAAAACGTAAATAGCAGGACAGTGTAACCGTGCACTAACCATGCAGCACCAAGTTCCACCTTAAAATGGTACAGCAGTTACATTCTGGCAGTTACGTTCTGCACCATTTAATATGGAACAGAAACTGCCAAGAAGACACTGGCGAATAAGAACAGCTTCGATCTGTTGGACGCAGCTGGGTTTGTTTATCATATCATAAATCCCTGCATTCAGTGGCAGAAATGTAACACTGATCATCCTTGCTTATTATTTATTGCTGCATGTAGTACATACAACAAGTGTTTTTAACCCAGGCCAGTAACGGTATACTCTAGGCAAGGAGCACCCCAAATATAAACAGAATTACTGGGGGTTACAAAGAGATCCCTTCTTTCAGCTTGGTGGAAGATTGAAGGTAATGAGAGTAAAAGACCTAGATGACTTTGCAGTCATTGGTCAGTCTCAGCTTCACCAAAGTTACTAAGTGCAGTAGTGGCATGCCAAGCCCGGAGTTGCAACAACAAAGGCACTATTCTCCCTATTACAAGTCAGTGGAACATTACAATGATTTTGAAGCTGCTATTTTAAGGTACAAATGCTAATGATGCTCTAACAAAGGAACAACATCATAGGAGTGTATTTTGAGCATGGTTCCTGACAACAGGGCAGCGACACGCTGCTAGTATGAGAGGCCAATGTACGTCGATTAACACAGATAGCATGTTTTGCCATGTTTTGGCAGCATGTTTTCAGGGATATGCTGAGGTATGTTGGGAGTATGTTGTGGAAAGGCTGATCAGCTAATGGATTTAATGAACATGTAGAATTAAAGATGATTGTTGCATCACATGAAAAGTCTGGTGAACATTCACCACCCATAGGTGGGACCATACTAACAAGAGACCATCTATGGCAGATCCCACCACTGGGACTGTACTTGGGTTGAAATATAAGGTTTCTTCCTTCTCCTGTAAAGTTACAGTTTTGGAGATGCACAAATGTGTTCCAACAGTGATGATAAACATCTCATTCATCTATCTATTCATACTTTCTTCATATTTCGTCATATTCATACTCTTTTGACAGGTCCCAAATAGCAGTTGAGATCTAGCCTGTGGTTAAAGCCTGGCAGCGTTTTCATAAGAGCAAACCTGCGTGTGAGTGGGTGCTCCTGCTGAGGATTAGAGTGGTTAAAGTGTGTGTACTGTGTGGCTGACTCAGAGCAAGCAGAGCTCTTCCTCCAGACACAGAGCTAAGAGCAGTAGGAGCTGTCAAAATAGTCTCTGTTTGTGCAGGTTCCAGCCTCTTGTATCCTCGCCGACGCAAATGAAGGCATGAACGCAGAAGGCCACTAATGCAGATAGGGGGGAATCGGCTTTTGCTGATTTGTTCTTTTTTTCAGTGTCAGGAGACAGGAGCGCTGTGTGTTTGGGCTTTGAAGTGTTGAGTGTGCAAGTGGTGTATGTACAGTTTATATGTGTGTGTGTGTGTGTGTGTGCGTCTGTGTGTGTGTGTGTGTGTGTGTAATATCATTGGTACAACTCTCTGTTGTTCTCCAATTAGTCTCCAAAAGGTGAGCACTTCCTCCAGTTGTTTAAGTGGTGTTGAAGTGGCTGTCAGTTTCGTTCATCTCCATATAACACCTCATCTGTCAGCACTTATTTATCTGATCTAGAACTGCCATGTGTGCCTACACAGCCAGTGCCAGCCACATCACTCTCCACAGCAACAGAGCATCTATCACAAGTGAGAATATGCAGATTTAATTGGGCTAATATGGAAATGTGAAAACTGTACATAGCTGTTAACGTTTGAGAGGAAGAATTGCAGAGTGTGTATAGTGTGTCTAAGTCTATAGTGAAGTGTATAGAGTCACATCAGCAGTTACAAACAAGGAGGTAGAATATTATGTAAACACAGGATCATGTATGGAATAGATACAGTACTAAGAAAACCCAGGCTTCCTTTTTTTCTTCACAGTGCCCCTTCAGCCCATAATTACCAGTTGTACCAGAAGACTAGAGAAATGAGGGCTGTGAATAGTACATTTTATCTTGACAATTAATGAGATGGAACAAGGTAGGACTGTTGATTGTCTTGGGCGTAGGCTCCGCTGTCAGCCCAGGTCTTGCACCATCAGGACTTTGAGGCAGGGGGCGGAGCCTACCCCGGGCATCTGTCGAGACCAAACTGATGGAGTTGGGGAGGAAGGAGGAAGACACGTGACATCACTTCTAAAAGCAGCAAAATGTGTGAAATTAGATGCCTTTCCATACAGGTGGTGGTTGGTGATTGGCTGAGTGTTGCTGCATCAGTGTTGCTGCATCCGAGTCTCTTGGTAAAACTTTTGCTTTTAGAGCTTTCATTACATAAATCTTTTTAGCTGTTTCTAATTAAGCATAAGCACAAGAATTGAGACAAGAATTTCTTCTCAAATTGAGAAGAAAAAAACACCTTTATAGGAGGAGAAGCACAAGATGACTCATTAGACCACATTTGTCTTCTCAGTGCTCTGATGTTTAAACTCTGTGGCCATCGCTCCAGGTTATATGCTTTCTTTGAAAGTGGTTTCCAAGTAAGGGTCCTCTTATTATTGGCTTTAAGAATTTAATAGGGTACAAATTAACTTTGAAGATTCTAACTGAATTTCCATTTGAACCTTATTAGCAGGGAGGCATTTTTTATTGTCGGCTTTTGCCTGACAACCGACTGTGAATTATAACCTCTGTTTCAGAGCTTTCCCCCTGCTGATCATCTAACATCCTTTACAGCTAATCATCTTACCAAGTTTGTCCCCACCTTCCTCCCATAGACCTCTCTCCTTACAGAGCATAGTGACGTCTTATCAGTTTTCTTTAGCGATGTGAACACAGCGTTGCTACTGTTGTGCTTAGAGGGTAGATCACACTTTATTTATGCTGAAATATGGATACATCGCATAACTAATAACTCTCATTCTCTTACCCCTCCCTCATCTCTCTCTCTCTCACACAAACACACACACACAGCTGTTCCTCTCTTAGCTCTTAGCTTAATCCAGCCCCTTAATCCAACCCATGACTGAAAAAGGTGTTGAAGCATTTTCTCTACTAAAGCTTCTGTGTCTGAGCTTCGTTTGTGGTCGAGGCTAAAGTTCTCAAAACTACACTGAGATATTACAAGTAATTAAAAAAATAAAAAGCCGGATTCCTCTAGCCAGTTTGTGGGTGGCATACCACACATTTATTTGCCCAAAAATGCAAGGACGTGCTAGCTAGCATTCTAACTTGTGACTTGTTAGTCATATTGTTGGGATTAATGCAATTCAATGTTTTAAAGTCAATGAAAAATATTTTATTACAAGTCATTTTGGAGCATTTCTATTGGTCCATTAATCCAAAAATATTTATACACTAAGCTCAACAGCAACAGGGTTTAAATGATGGGGGAGAGGCACATACTTTTGCTGATATTTTGTTGATGTACACATTTCAATCAGTTCAGTCAGAGTATGGAATATGTGCAATCTTTTTTTTGTTGCGGCTGTAAACCTGCCATTTCTTTGGGGATTAATAAAGTTTCTATCTATCTAGATATCTATCAGGAAGTTGGCGTGATATTTGAGTGTGGCTTGTTTACAGGATTTGGCATGACTGTGGAGAGTTGCTATACTGGCGTGTCTACAGATCATTCAACCCTAGAGGCCATCTCACTCTGTCCCTAGCTCACATCATTTCCCTCCTGCTGCTGCTGCTGCTAATTTACTTACACTGATCTCACACTCATCTCTCCTTCTCTTTCTCTCCCTCACTCTCTCTCTGTCTCCCTCTTTTTCGGTCTCTCTCTCTCTCTCTCTTCTCTCTCTCTCTGATGTCCCCGTGCATGTGGGGTAAGAACAGGGGAAATGGAGATGTCACACTCTGAAGAGACAGAGTGCCTGAGGCCTGTCAGGCGTGTGAAATGCATATTCAACCGTTTAGCTTTTAAAGAGGTCTGGCGGTTTGAAAATGTCAAAATATGAAAGAGGAAGAGTTTTCAGAAGTGGAGTGTGGGCTGGAGTTTAGTTTCAGTGCCTTTTGTGTGGGTTTAGTTGCAGTACAGCCAGTAAAACAGCATAAACATACCCTTGCACCCATACACACTGACACATAGGGACATAGACAGCACAGAGTGGCATGGAAAAGTTTGGGCATCCTGGTCAAAATGTCTTTAACTGCGAATAGATAAGTGACTAGGAGATGATTGTCCAAAAAGCATAACATGATGAAACATTCCCCTGTACAATTGTACAAAACATTTTATGTTGAGTGGTAAAAAGGGAAAGGAAATGACAATGTTTGGGCACCCCAAAAGATTTGGGTTCAGACATTAAATAGGTTGTCCAGGCTATGCACATTTTCCAAGCTTTAAAAATACTCAACCAAATAGTGGTTGTTGTGGCGCAATGAATAACATCACAACACCAATGACACATTGGTAGCTCACTGGCAGTTTTGTGGGAGTTGATTCCCGGTCTGGATGACCATGCTGTGCTACACCAATAAGAGTCCTTGACCAAGACACTACATTGGCCTGCCTCTGTAATACGAGTTACCTTATAAGTCACTCTGAATAAGAACGTCAGCAAAATGTCATACATTTTAATGTAAATGTACCCTTGATTCCTCAAACCTTGGCCCAATAAGCAGCAGCAATTGACTCCTCTAATCAGTGCCTAGTATTTTGACAATCATAAAGATTGATGCTCATAAAGCTTTAACTCCTTATTACACACTCTGGCATATTATTCAGTAACTGCAGGGACATCTGTACAAACTGTTTGGGCTATTCTCTGGTTATAGAGGTTTATAGCAACACCTTCAGGCTGTCGACAGGCTATAGACTTTTTAAGGGGTTAAGAATAGAATAGGGTTTTAGAATAGTGTCTTCAGCTAGATGTTTGTACTGTTGTACTTGTACTTGTTTGTACTGGTTGTAATGTAATTAAGACATGAGAGATAACAGTAACAGTGGAGATTACATCCAAAAAACATGCTGAGGGAACTGCTTATAGGATCACTAGAAAGGCAAATAAAAACCTTGTTTGACTGCAGAAGACCTTAAGGAAGATTTAGCAGACTCTGGAGTGGTGGTGTGCTGTTCTACTGTGCAGTAACACCTGCACAAATATGACTTTTATGGAAGGAACAACTGATGAAAACCTCTCTTGTGTCTTCACCAACAAGCAGCAATTCAGCATCAGATGTTTTTAAAGCCTGGTGCATTTTCTCTTCACACTGTTAAGAGTGGATGGATCAGTAATGGGTAACCCAATAATTTGGGTTTGTGTTGCAGCCAGTGGCACAAGTAACATTTCACTGAGCAAGGGAAAAATAAATTCACTTAAATACCAGCAAATCTTGGAAGCACACATCCCACCACCACCAAAAAAAGTTAAGGATGAGAACATCTTAAAATCCACAATGTACCCCAAGAGGTGCACGATGAAGGTTTTCCAATGGCTCTCACAGTCCCCTGATCTCAACATCATTGAAAATCTTTGGGCAGCATGGATAGCTCTCAACTGAGCAGTGCCTGTCAGACAGCTTTTGAATCTCTCAGAACTAAAAGTCTGTTGAAAAGGAGAATCGGTGAAAATCCCCCAAACAAGAACTGAAAGACGCTCAGCTGCTACAAAAGGTGTTTACAAGCTGTGAAACCTGCCAAAGAGGATGTTACTGGAAGTTCTGACCATGCACAGGTACCCTCAATTTTGCTTCCAGACATTCTTTTTTTTTGTTATTGTGAAACTGTGAAATATAGGAATAAAATACAAGTAATCTTGCTTCAAATATCTTACTTTATGCAATAATAACTTGGAATAACATGAAAACCTATTGGGAATCAGGTCATCTTATACTCACCTGCTATTCACAGTACTAGAATTGTTCATCAGCCCAAACTTTTGCATGCCACTCTATATGGATATACTGTATTTGTTTAGTTATTTGTTTATACACATTTCCCCTGGACATGCTAACAAAGCAAATGGAGAATGCATTGGAATACATCTGGTCTTTGTGAGTGTGTTGGGGGAAGTTTGTGGGTTACAAAGGAGATGAGTGGTTCTGAGTAAAGACAGAACAGATGGCTGCTGGAATCTGCTTCTTTCATCCGCTTTTTCATTATTCCTCTGTTTCTATGACAATCTTAAATGATTTATCTGAAACGATGAAATGTGGTAAAATACTTCTGTGCAAAAAAAGATGTTGATCTTCATGCCTGTAAACACACCATCTGCACCAAAACAATAGCTTGCACATTTGTTTGAAAATTGCACAGCAGAAAATGGAGTACTCGTCAAAAATTAAGGTAACAAGTTGAAAGGCTCTTTTTGCAGTGGTTTAGCTTGCGTTGATTTTTAAATTAAATTGTTCAAAGTCTGCTAATTTTGGAGAGCACTGGAGCTCTCCAAAAGAAGCAGACTTTAAACACTAGAGTTTTAGCTAATCATCTACACCTGTCTTCAAATGTGCTGGAATGGAAAGCCAATTTATTTGTTTTAGCTCTACATCAAAAACATTTAGGTTTGAGATCAAGAGGTAAATATGATACAATATATCAGAATTTCAGCTTTTGTTTGCTGATATTTTTGTCTAATTGTGTTAAACTTGAACATGGCAAGTGTTGTTGTCAAACCATCATATTTTTAGATGGGAAAAAGCATAGCAATAGATAGTCTTACAGTAAATTAAGGTCAATGAGTTATTGTCTTATTGCTAATGGTGGAGTGCCATTGGAAGAAATTCCCTGTAAAGATTTCTATAGACAGCTGAATTCATTCTTCTGCTACCAAAATGATTTAAATTATCAAAAACTAGATAGACAAACATGTTTTGGAACAGGCTTGAAAGGCCAAGCTGTGACACAACCTTCACCATGCTTGACTGATGAGCTTGTATGTTTGGGATCATGAGTTGATCCTTTCCATTGTTTGGTAGAAGACTGTTAGAGACTGCTGGGGATATCATTGACTGTTTCACAGGGTTTCACATCTTCCTCAGGGCTTCTTTAATCAACTTGTGTTGTTGTTTTTTTTGGCTGACCTGTTCAGTGTCTGGTTGATAGATCAATGGTTCCTTCTTAAGTTGCTGTGCAAGCAATACCCAATGCTTCAGAAAAGGGTCAGTTTTCGGTCTTTTCTCAGCTTCTAAATTACTTGCTTTTCTCCCATAGACAACTGATGTTGGTTTATCCTTTTTAACAACAAACTCAGTATTCAGACATGAAACCCAGGGCTCAAACCAAGAGTAGACATTCAGAGCTATTTATTGTTTAAATAATACATCTCAGCGGATACACCTGGGCAAGAAGAAACACTGGAGAAATGGGTGGATTTGAACAAAAGGTGTGTTTTAAACATTAACATGTAAATATATAGAAAAAACACTGCATACCATTTGAACTAGGATATCAGAATTTCTAAGTAGGTGGATTTCCATATTCGGAAAGTTGGGAAAGCCTCACCAACTACGAGTGCAAAATCCAAGATGGTTGTACCATACATCAACAGCGTTAAAAGCAGTTGTATTATCAGTAATTATCAGCAGTTGTTGTTATTACAGTTGATTATCTACAGTTGAGTATCGCTAACAATGTTAACCTGAGCCAATTCTAACAATGCTAACCTGAGACATAAAATGTGTATAGGACATATTTTGGTTAGATTCACCATAAAACACCAGTAAAGGATTGTCAGAACAGTTCAATCAACAGAATGTTTAACTGAAATGTGGTCAACTTAGGTGTGACGCCATTCCCAGCTCCGACATCCAACCTCCAATGTAACTGGAACGCAGCGTAAAAGCTGAAATTCTGATCCATCAACTTATATTCATCTTTTGTTCTCATCTATTTTGATTTGGGATAAACCCAAATATGTCAAGTATATAATTGGCCATGCTGTTCCAGTACTTTCCAAACCATTCCTATAAATTAAAACTTGATTTAATTCAACTTTAATATTATTGAGTATTGTTAGAAAATTTACTAGAATGTAATCATGAACTACTAGAAAAGATGTTAGTGTATTCACTAAGCTTGTGCATGTATGTGTGTGTGTGTGTGTGTGTATGTGTGTGTAGGATAAAGAGGAACAATGGATGACCAAGTTGGTTCCAGGTGTGAATGACTTTGTGCTGCTGCAGCCACTCCAATGGAACACGCAGTACGAAGTAGAGATCACCGCCCGCAACGTCAAAGGCCTGTCAGAGCCCACCTTCGTCAAATTCTCCATGCCACAGAAACCAGATATCACAGGTACGCGCACCTCCACAATACATAGCACCCAAAGAGTACACATACATAACACCCTCTATTCAATATGCCTGCACCTGAAAAACTCAAGGACAGTCACAAAGCACCCCCTCCCCACTCGCACTTGAGGTGGATACACACAAACAATGGATATAATATGGTATTCAAATGTACCGGCAACCAGCAAGCCGGTATTCTAATTGCTTGCAAGAATGCAATTCCGTGTAAATTCCACCCACCGTTAATTCGTGCTTATACTTAGCCAGACACGGTAGGCATCCACTTCATCACCCTCAAACATGCAGCCCACGAACACTTACTGCTACTCGATAATGACCCTTAAATGCTTTAAAAGTTTGAGTCATTTAATCTTAAGAGCTCATCCTTTGCAATCATAATGAAATCAGCAGCATGGCTCAGCCAATCAGATGCTCTGGATAACTAATAGCTGACTCTATCAGGCCCTGCTATTGGCCAGGTGTGAAACAGCCCTGTCTGGGTTCAGTCACAGAAAGTGGAATAGTATAGTTTTAATTAAAGTGGAAATAGCAGCAGTACTGGTATGGAGCTGCTCTACAGGCTAAGAGTTTGCTCCTCTCATTAAGACCAGTGGTGGGTAGTCGCATGCAACCCACTCTATTGCACTTACTTAAGAAACCTAGTGAATAAAATTCCTATTTCTAAAAGAGTCCTTTTAATACCCTGATCTGAGTACATTTGTAAGGAAAGAAGAGCTTATACGCTGTTGCATTCGTCTTCTGGTTACATTTTCAAATCATTTGAATTCTTTTGCAAGTTAGTTCTGTGGCTGGATTCACAAAAGTGCCCTTTAAACAGCCTAGGGCCCACTGGTGGGCCAAAAGTGTTATTACAAACTTCTATTACCAGAGAATTGCCCCACAGTTTGTACAGAAGTCCCTGTAGTTACTGAGTAATACACCTTAGTGTGTAATAAGCCTTAATGTGTTAAGGGGTTAGGAGAGAAATTCTTCTTAGATTTACTTTTTGTTAAACTTAATATTTAACATAAATATTCTTCAAGAATTCTTCAGAAATGTTAAAAATAATAATTCTATCTTTTTTTTACAGACTTTTTACTAAATAATTTAAATAACATAACATAAAAAGTTAAATTCAAATGAAAAATGCCTTAATGCTAAGCTGTGAAATGCAGTATAAAAGGCTATGTTACAATGGCCAAAGACAATAATATTTAAAATACATTCTTAAGAAAATATTATTCTATATATAGAATGTCTTAAGAGAATATTAAAAGATTATTACTTAAGTCTTTGTTTTTTTCAGGAAAGCTTTTGTGAATCTGACCTCTGATTAACTGCAACAATCTGCCCAGAGTGAGTTCTTTTGGGCTGCACTCTGCTGGAGCTCTGAATTGCATGGAAAGAAATGTTATATTGTATAATGTTATCAGTAGGCAGCCATAAGGCACAAAGTTTCTCCAGTGTTTTTTTTTTTTTGTAAGTAATGAGGAAAAGACATCGGAGTGTATTTTGAGCATGCTTTCTTAAAACACACCATGTTTAAACAGGCAGGGTTGGCAGTGTGTAGCCGGCATAAATGGCAAACCTATGTTGATATACATGGATTTTGGCAGTATGCTGTTTGCTGGGGAAGCAGATAGGTTAGATGAACTACTTGATCGTTCCAAGGCTGTTTGTTAAGTCATGTCCAAAGATGAATGTTCTTTTCTAATCAGAGACCAGCCATGGCAAATCCCACTGAAATGACAAATGTAGTTGCAAAAGGGTTAATTCTTTAAATTTCTACATCACTCTTCCAGAGATTCTTCATTTTTCATCCTGATTGGTGTCTTTTCTGTGAGTTAGTAATGCCCCACAGCTCTGTCCAGTCAAAATGAGATCACATTTTACATGACTTACATGAGGTGTGTCTACATTTTTTAATGTATATATATATATATATATAGTACCAGTCAAAAATGTGGACACACCTGGTTGAATGTATGCTGATCACATATATCACATAAATGTATGCTGATCACAGGCCAGGCTCACAGGCCAGAAGGGCAGCCCGAGCATCTTTATAACATGACTCAAAAAACACCATGTGCCAGGCACAGTGGCTCATTTTAAAAACATGGGGGGTGGGGTTCAGGTAGGCCTAAGTTGTAGCACCATGTTATGTTTGTGAGAGTGGAAATACTTCTCAAACCCTGCACCTACAGTATGTTAATGTGCAATAGTACATAAATCTTTACTCATTTAGCAAGACCAATAAATATCCTTAAAAGTGTAAATCATCTCCTTCCCGTCCAACTTGCCCCCCCCAGCCATGACATCCTATACATCCAACTACGATGGATACCTGTGTGTCCCTGAGTGTCTTTTTTTGTAACGTTTGGAGGTCTAGAATACTGAAAATCAGCTGTTACTTTATTTATAACAATATATTTCTGCTCTGACTCAATAAATGTCTTTTACATCAAGACACAAGGGTTGCTTGATGAATGCAGACAATATTTGTCTACATGAAAAAAAGATGTATGCGATTGATCAGAAAATTACACTGTGAGGTTGTTTGTTTCTGTCCTGTTGTTTATTTTATCTGTGTAAGGGCAGGGATAAATGAGCTCTTCTCCTGCTGGTGTTTGTATGGGTTTATTGGTAGATTATATTGTTTGTTATTGCTCTATGTTTTTGGTGAGTCATATTTTCATAATTAAGTTAGCTTTGAATTTCCATAGGACATTCTGCCCACACACACACATGCTCTGAAGGCTGCCTTTGTTACTTGAGCAGTCTTTTAATGACCATTTCTACTTCTACTTTAGCAATTAATATGTTTAAAAATAACAATACTTAAAATTGAGTATGAATTGAGGCTACTCTACCAACCCCTGATTAATACAGAACCACAGCATGTGCCATTTTTCAAATGCCGAGAGAACAAGAGAGGATTGGGAGTCTAATGGAGGTCAGATGACTGGTCGTCCTCTTACATTATACATGCAAGCTGTGGACAGCGACCCTAGTAGAAAAGGTGGCTAAGCAGCTGTTGGTCTCCAGCAAGTTGGGCCTTGTCTTTGTTCCCACCTCAAAATTATACCTAATTACATACACTTGATTCATCACAATCTTTCTTTTTATGATCAGGTTTCCATGGAAGAAATGCAAGTTGAGACAAAAGGGGAAAACAGCAGCCCTGACTGCTGTTGCTTGGCGACCCTAATGATAGGCATTTAGGATCATCGCTAAAAATGTGATGTTGTTTCACTCAAGCTAAAGTTGGCTCATAGGTCAGGAGGGCAGCCTGAGCATCTTAATAAAATGAGTCAGAAAACGCCACCTGCCAGGCACACTGGCTCATACTGAGAAGCCTACTAATCAGAAACAAGAAATTGTGGTACACACAGCTGAAAGTCAGTGTGTAAGTATATTTGTGTTTGTGTGTGTATGTGTGATTCCCATTGTTAATCGAGTATATTTTCTCCCACCTCCTCTCCTTTCCCTTTCCTTTCTCTCCCTCTACACCTCCATCCCTCCATCTCTGTCTCTGCGTGCTCTTATTTATAATTCTATTGTGCTTGTGTCTGCGCCGGTTCACTCTAAACAATCCTACTCTCCTATTCCCACCTAATGCATAATGGAACGCGTTCGGGGCCACATCACAAAAAAAACCCCAAAACAAAACCAAAAAAAAAACAACAAAAAACTCTGGGCTCTTTGTTTTGCAATGAACTGCCACTAAACCCTCTTTTCCTTGCTCTCATAAACTGCTTGTTTAAAATTAAATTAATAATAAAACCACTGATTCCCAATTTAAATTTAAATTGGATATCGGTTTTGTGTTGCCCACTATTATTACCATGTTTTCATTACTCACTGTGTCTAAAACCTTCTCATTTTTAACCATGCATCTCTTGTCTGACTTTAAATAATGTGTGTTTATGTGCCGTTATCATTCATGCATTCATTGCTTTCCATTCCTCCACTGGACACTGCTACAACCCCTTATCCTTGGGCCTGCATCTACTTCCTCCTCTTTCCCCCATTCTTCCCCACCCCTCCCCACCACTCCATTGCAGATCAGTGTTGTGAACCCCCTGCAAGTGGACATGGACATCCCCCCCTGCACCCCACCCAAGCAACGGCGTTCATCGGAGCCACACTGTCACTCGCCCTGCATTTGTATGTGTGTTGATGTCATTCCATCAGTCCACCTTACCTGGGCCCAAAGACTGAAACAGGGACTTTTTTACCTGCTCCCCATTCCCCCAGCAATGAGCTGTCCCCAGGGCCAGGGCTATGCCAGCTCATTGCACCCGTCAGTCTCCAGCAGATTTCCCCCTCCCGAGTCCCTGATGGCACTGACTGACCTGCACTGCCTCAGAGTCAATCACTATTCTTTTACTGTGAAACATGGTGCCATCTCCCACAACAGGACCCTTCTGTACATATACATGCTTTACTATGAAGGTGCCAAAAGAGTTTCTTTAGAACAGTGCCATAGAACAGTGTTCACTAACTGGGATTCTGGTTGTAAAGTCAGAAGGTATCCACCTAGAGATATCCACAGTCTGCCACACCTGCTCCAGATAATCAACTAGAAGTTCTTCATTTACGGGGTCAGAAGCACTGATCTTCAGCTCACATGTTTCAGACCGAAACAGAAAATGATGCATTGTCAAATTTTAGTTCTGGACATATTTGACATCAATACAAAAGATACAAACAACAGTCATATATACCTAAAAATATAAAATGCCATATACCTTTTCTATATACCATCATCCCATACAATTACATCCCTTATAACCATTTTTTGCCATTTTAAGACTGGCATATATATATATATATATATATATATATATATATATAGAAAATGTTATTCCAAGTCATTTTTGCATCATTTTTTTTGCAGAAATTTTATGAAATTAATAGAACATTAAATGAAGCGTGCTGGGCAGGGGTTCAGGCTGGTTTCAAGGTGGAGCTTAAAGCTGTGCCACATGGTTAAAGTAAGTGGCAGGGAAGAAGGGAGGAGACGTGAACATGGGTATGATGTCCAATATGAAGATTGGGGGAGTGGGAGTGAAGGGTTTATATATATATATTAATGATATTTAAATATTACATAATATGTTTATTTTAAAAAAGTCAATTAAATTAAATGACTCTAATAAATTAAATGGAGAATGGCACCACCGCCTAATCCTAATTTGTTTGCTAATTAGCTTAGCTAAAACTTGAAGCATTTAACCAGGCCTGGTGTTTTACACACTCAGCATTATGTCTAAAATGCATATCACTCATTTACCTACCCAGGCCTCAGTACTGCTTTGTGGAGTCTCCCTGGGTTCTGTGTTAGGGTCTATGAAGTTAAATATAATAGTACTGCAGTTATAAGGGTGAAGAACTCATGTGGGCCTATGTACAGATTTTAAGGAAATTCTTAAAAAAACAAAAGTGGTTCTTTCATGGCATTGCTCCAAAGAACCCATTTAGCACCTTTATCTTTTTAGAGTGTAGAAAAAGGTTTTCCACTGCACCAAACCTGCCCAAATTGTAACCGCTTTGTATGTAATTGCAGGATTACCTCTAGCCTCAGGCTACAAATGCAGTGTTAAATTTGTGATGAACTCTTGTGCTTATATGTGTCATAAACACACACACACACATAGCTAAAGAATTGAGGACACTGGCACTACCTGGCATCTCGCTTTTGCTGTTTGGGCACATCGGCTGTGTTTGTTTATTGTTTTCTTCATGACTGTGGAAAATGCCAGCAGTTGTATCGCTTGAGCGAGTGCATTTAATGATGCTGCAGATTCACGCACACACACACAGATACAACACAGCACTCATTAAACTGAGTCAAGTAGGATTTCAAGTACATCTGACTTTTGTGCACTGGTCTCATAAATCACACTGGGCCTTTTTTCTTTCTACCCTTAATAAGTTTTGCATTAGCTGGGGTCTTTCCCTTTTATAATATCAAAATGTAATGGTGTACAAATTGGTTTTCATTCTCTGTATAAAGCATTAGCTGGGGGACAGCCGGTGTTCAACGCTGATGAGAAACATGGAGAGAACTGGAATTAGTTGCTTTTTGAGGATAAGAACATTTGTCTGCATTTGACCTTAATCAAATGCATCTCTGAATAGAGCTTGTAATGGCACAAGAATAGGGAAATAAGCTAACAGCCATTTGTATGCATTACAATGACACTAACTGTGCATCTGTTTATCTGTTTATCTGTTCAAAGCAGTGGAAATGGACACAATTCATTTCATATGATTTAATATATGTTGTTTTTTAGGGTGATTTAGATAGCGAACTGCAGATTTCAACAACAATACAGTTTAACTGATCAGCATGATTAAAAAAATCATAAGGTCTTTAAAGTCAATACAAATCGAAACTTATTTATTGCTCAATAACAAAAAATGCAGTGAAATTCAGAATTTGCTTTTCCTAGAATGCGATACACAGGTCAGAAATGTGGGCTTTGTGTATGCATTAGTACATGCATTAGCACTGAATAATGTATTTCCAAAGCAATGCTTGAATATTTATGACCAGCATGTGCCAATAATCACAAGATGACATAACATGATAAAAATGCCATTGTATTGGCATGAAGGCTCTTAAACTCAAGTGACTGACGTGTTCCAGTTACAGCACTGTTATGACGCATCATTCCCAAACTAAAGTAATAATTTTCATGCATATTTCCCTGTATCCTATTTGTGTGAAAGCCAAAAAAATATGTTGTGTTTTTAACTAAACCTCGGCTAAGATGCTTTATAACAATGTATTTTGTACCACAATAGAGGATATGCACATGACGTCACAGGTGATGAGAGTCATTGCAGCCATGCCCACTGAGTGGCAAAAAGATTGACTGAGTGGTAGCATTAGTATTCATGCACTAAACACAATAACAGGAAAGAGCTGTTGTGCAATTGACTATACAAACATTCAGCAAGAATTCTGAGCTATCCTGGTGGGAGGAAAAATCAAGGCCACCGTATTTACATATTTAGCGACATGCTAAGTTCAATTAAAAGGGAAAGCAAGCAAATCTGGATGAAGTAGTCTACTAAGTGTGCCTCCAAGACCATTCACTTAACTTTGTGCTCTCAGATATAAAGCATTATCTTATAAACGGGTGTGATTTCAACCCCAGTTAGTTGGCCATTCATGACTACACATCACTGTCCATGGACCATTGGTTCTTTGGTAATTGGTTGGCTCACTGTTTAGTCCAACTGCTTTTAACTTGAGCAGATTATTATTTGCTTAATTTCTCATTTGGCTACTTTCCCTAATAAACTCAGCTATGTTGCAAAATGTTTTGCCAGCCAGTCCAATTAAAATTGGGCATGGAAATACCAGCCCACTTTACTTGCCAGTAACCAAGCAAAAGGATGTAAACCATCAAACAAGCCACCAGTAATAGCCAAATACAGCAAGCCACAGGTAACAGTCACAGGTAACAGCAACAAAGAAATGTGGTTAAATAACAATAATACACTCAAAGTCATGTTATACTGTGGGTGTTGACACAGGTGCGCTAATCTTTGGCAGACGATCATCTTGTGTGCATGAATCAATGTGTGTAGCTTTCGTATAACATAACAAATCTCCTAAAGCAAGGAAGGTTGCTAAAGATTGTAATTGTACAATATCTCTTAATACAGATCCATTTTTAAATCCAAATATTATTTACTTCCGCTACCTTCTAAAAATATTTAATGTTTTTTTTTTTGTCCAATCTTTTTTTCAATATTTGTGGCAACCCATTCTAATGAATGTGACACAGCTACTTTACGTTGCACCCATTGTTGACACATATGTGCGAATGCACACACACAGCTTGTCAAATCCCTGTAAAGATGTGTTGGCAATAGAACAAGATTAAACATGAACCTACTGGCACTAGCATTGAGAACTGTGTTCTCTGGCATGAGTTGAGTAGTTGTGGATAAGGTCCTAACTCTTTAGGAGAGATCCTAAACTCTTTTTAACAATAAACGAGCAGGTGTCCCAATAATTTTGTCCACAGAGTATAACTGTAATTTTACGCTATAGATCTTTTTAGGTAGCATCTCACCCTGTCAGAAAGTGACATTGCTTTGATTGTATTGTGGAAAAGCCTTCGATTGTGAATGAAACTTAACTCGCCACAAGAACAGAATGGCTCTTTGTTGACTGTTCCAACTGGAATTGATTCCGGCAAATGAAATGGGCCTGTTGTTTTATTGCTGCCCATTACAACTGATCACAATGCTCATAAATAAGCTTTTCTTTTTCAGGGAAAGACATAAACTAAATCACCCCAACCAGGCAGTGTGCAGCCATTCATCTTAAAGCTTGATGCAACCCAGTCATAAATCATTGAAGCATTTCAGTAATATGAAGAAATACATTGGGTTATATTGATAAAGAAGGGACTATGCAAAGATACTGGCCTTGAATAAGCACCATTTACAGGCATTTTCCCTTCAAACCACTTCAATATTTAATGAAAACACAAAAGCTGAAGGGGTCAGATAGGTTTGTTATCATTCTGGCAGAGACACAAGATCTGCTGGTTTTGTAGGGAATTAAAAACCCCATAAACACACTATTTTACATATTGAAAGGCCACATCTGACGTGATTAGACATTCTTATGCATAACTTTGCATCAATATCTAATACTTGAACAGCAAAAGAAAAATAGCAAGAACACAGCTTGGTTGGTGTTTGGAAAATTACAGCCTTTTCTACTTTAATGGTGTGTTTTATCATTTGGCTTTATATTTTTTCTCATGCTGCATTATGCTTCAAAGGAATGTGAGTAAGAGAGTAAGAGAATGTAGTAGAATCATTACATGACATTCTTGAGTAATTGAATAATACATAAAGAGTTGTGGCAGGTGTAGTCATCACCATTGCGATGAGTGTTCTCAAATGCTTTGGTACTGGAATTTCCATGGAAATCCCACTGTGCATTTCATCTGCCCTTAAGTTGAATGTCCACAATTCAAGGTATATTTTTGTCCCTTAAGGTGCAAACAGTATACGGTACCCTTAAAGATATATGGACTTCTATATGGACACTATATGGACAAATGTATTGCCACACCTGCTCATTCATTGTTTCTTCCGAAATGAAGGGTATTTAAAAAGAGCTTATCCTGTTTTTTGTTGGAGTAACTGTCTCTACTGTCCAGGGAAGACTTTCTTCTGGTGTTTGGAGTATTGTTATAAAGGTTTGATTGCATTCTGTGACAACAGCGTCCGTGAGGTCAGGATGTTGGATGATCACTACCCCACCCCACCTCATCCCCAGAAGCATTGGATAAAGCACCATCATTCCAGAGAACACAGTTCGACTGCTCCAGAGCTCAAGGCATGGAGCCAATAGGTTCATGTGTGTCTGCATTTGTACATCTGTACCTGCAATGGGTGCAACATAAAGTAACTAAATGTATTCATTAGAAGGAGTGTCCACAAACATTTGGAACATACAGTGTACAAAATCTTCATGACCCAGCTGTGTGCTAGTTGTTAAATTAAATGTAATGGCGAACATATTTCCTTAAAAGGCTCATAACTAAACTGTTTATTTAGAAGAATATAATATATTTTTAAAAAAAGGTCAAGCCAGGACTGCAAACTATGAGGTAGAATATGATTCAATTATTTGTACTAAATGAAGGTGTAGAAGATGTATCATTGATAGTCCCACCCCACTGACAGCATTTGCTCCCCAAAAAGTATAGTTTAGTATCTCGTTTTCTAAGACATTAATTATGCAAAGATTTTTGGCACACTCCTTCACTGGCTCCTAACTGTCTATCAGAAAAAGTTTCATGCAATGTTCTTTCACCATGAACTCCAGGTGGTGGGTTATTATCATGAACTGACCTCTGATTGGTGTGGCTTCACATGCACATTGTCAGTTCTGAGCCATCAGCCTTGCCCCTACGTAGAGCCATCTTGCAGGGAGATAATGGCCTTCTCGGTGACCATCGCTCTGTTAAACCGCTAACGACTGTAGGGTCACCTCTGCTTGGAGAGCATAACGTCTTAATGGGCGTCTGGGTCTTTAAAGCATCGTTATGGGGCCATGCCTCACTTGTGCCCTCAGTGTGGGCAGCGCTTGGGCAGCTGGGAGGGCAATTTGGTGAGGTCGGGACTGGTATTTATGTAATGACCAATGCTTTCAATTGCAGCCTGGCTCCAGTAAAACACCCTTCAGGGGTATATATATATATATATATATATATATATATATATATATATATATATATATATATATATATATATATAAAACCTCTTCTATGTTGATGTAAAACTTGCTGGAATGTACATATTAACACAGTGGCAGGCCTGTAATTTGGGTTTGGGTTCCAGACCACATGAACCAGTTTCCTCTCAGCTGAGGGTGAAATGATGATCTTAGAATCTGCAGTTGTTTAGAAATGGGTTCAGAAGACATTCCTGACATGTTCACATCTATGGTCATCCTTCTCAGATCTGCACTGAGTGCCTTGGAGTTTCCCGCTGTACTGTGTGTTGGTCAATCCAATAAGTGGTGTCAAAAAACAAATCCTTTTTATGTGGGCACAGAAGCTACCAGTTGTAGTCAATTATGATCACTAACAGGAAGTTCAGGAGGACTTAAATTTGGCAAATTTGGACTGTTTAACTCAGAATTAATAATCCAAGTGGGTGTATGCATAATTCTGGTTATTTATATGTAATCATGACCCTGTATCAATTTTTCAAAATACTTAAAACCCTTAATAATTTTTTATTAAAGATGTATATTATATACACATGTGGACAAAATTGTTGGTACCCCTCAGTTAATAAAAGAAAAACCCACAATGGTCACAGAAATAACTTGAATCTGACTAAAGTAATAATAAATAAAAATGCTATGAAAATTAAAAAGAAAAAGAAAGTCAGACATTGCTTTTCAACCATGCTTCAACAGAATTATTTTAAAAAATAAACTCATGAAACTGAACAAAAATGATGGTACCTTTAACTTTGTTGCACAACCTTTTGAGGCAATCACTGCAATCAAACGATTCCTGTAACTGTCAATGAGACTTCTGCACCTCTCAGCAGGTATTTTGGCCCACTCCTCATGAGCAAACTGCTCCAGTTTTCTCAGTTTTGAAGGGTGCCTTTTCCAGACGGCATGTTTCAGCTCCTTCCAAAGATGCTCAATAGGATTTAGGTCAGGGCTCATAGAAGCCACTTCAGAATAGTCCAATGTTTTCCTCTTAGCCATTCTTGGGTTTTTTTAGCTGTATTTGGGGTCATTATCCTGTTGCAAGACCCATGACCTGTGACTGAGACCAAGCTTTCAGACACTGAGCAGCACATTTCTCTCTAGAATCCCTTAATAGTCTCGAGATTTCATTGTTTCCTACACAGATTTAAGACACACTGTGCCAGATGCAGCAAAGCAGCCCAAGAACATAACAGAGCCTCCTCCATGTTTCACAGTAGGGACAGTGTTGGATGTCAGATTTTCATTTGTTCATTTTTTAAAGATTTTTTTATTATTATTACTATTATTACCATTTTATTATTATAATTACTTTTGTCAGATTCAAGGTATTTAACACTAGAAAAAGAACAGTTAAAAAAAACACTGAAAGTCCAATATTGACCATGCCATGAACAATGCCATGTTCATGAGTGAATTTAAGGCTGTATATCCAGCCTTAAGCAAAAATCTGGGCACATTGTGTTGTTGTTGTTGTTGTCAGAAGAACAAAAGGACAGATATTCATTAATCACACACCATTAGAAACATTAATAACTTGTTCTTTATGAATATTACTTTGTCATAAGAGTTTTTGGTTAATATCTCGCAATGAGATAAATGACTTGTTTTATGGTTCTCACAGTTTTATCCATTCCAGCAAAGCCCAGCAGATGGCTAGACTGTTCCTGATTCCAGCACATATTTTCTGAATCTTGTTTTGGAAAGATTTGTAGCATGTTTTAAGTTTATTGCTAAGTGTTGTTTCAGACGCTAATCTGTCTGTCGATTCATTATTTGTAGCTGCCAGAATCTCAAAAAGGAGCATAATGAGAATATCCTCATGCTTCGTCTGCTTTTCAGTCACGTGGCGGAAGGGTTCTTTATCTTAAAGTGTTTCCAAACTAGCAAACCTCCAAACTCTCTTTAAGCCCTACTTAGTCATGCATCAGTGTGACACAGTCATTAAGCCCCACACATGATTATAAGGCTCATTACCCTGTCAATCAGCAGCTGGGTACCCACCCACAGACCTCCCCTCAGCGTGTGGGTTCAGTCCAGACACGATCAATCGAGCCTGAATTATTGCTGCTCATTGCTGAGACTCAATCACCACTCAGACCTAATTAATTGAGTGCGTTGAACCCAGATGCGGACGAATCACGCCCATTTGTGGAACTTCAGGATAAGTAATATTAATGAGATGCTAAATTGAGCTTCTAATGACATTATAAATCAACAACAAATCAGTTTAAGGAACGAGGACCCATTCTTCAGACAGCGCCGAAGGAAAAAAGATGGTGAAAAACTGATGTGTTGCCCAATAAGTCACAGGCATGTGGTTACGTTCTCCATGCATCAGGAGTACCACCTAGACTGAGATCAATGTTTGTGAAGAGCATTAACTCCACACTATTGTGTAGTTTCAATTAAGTTGTACATTCTCAAAAAAAATTTAATTATTTGCATTATTCCTTACAGTATGTCAGGCACTATTCAATTCAGTTAACAAGCATCTACTTTAGATAAAGTTGGGTCTTTAAAGCATTATTACTGTTCATCATAACTGTTAAATTCAGAAAAAAATATATAACACCTTAAACATGCCATATGTTTTGTTGACTTATTTTAAACATATAATTTGAATAGGATGTCCAAATTTTTGCATATGACTACACATGGACAATCACTGGTTATTAATATGGCCGGATGTGAATGTTGGTATTGTTTGTGCAAATTATAAGCAAATTTGTAAAAATGTGTATTTAAATGCACAGGATTGATCAAAATGCAGTGATCATTTGTTAAAAGTGTATAAAAATTGACATGTTAATGCATTTTATTTACACATGCTCATTTCTTGTTTGGATGCCAAAATGACCTGAAAATCAGAGCTAAAATTTCTAATACAATAAGCAAAGCTTTGGTTAAATATTGCAGAATGTATTATTTTTTTATTTTACATTTAAAGTCATTGTATACAATATTTAAATTCAGTATTAATGTGCTCAGAAGTAAAGTTCGTTTTAAGGGCAGTGGTGACCCAAACAGATCAAAATTAAGCTTTGAAGTGTACCAATCGGCTGAGTGTATGTACGCACATCAGGACTTGCCTGTGTGATCAGAAACAACTATCACATCCAAGTCGGTTTGTCACTGGGTTAACCATTTACTATCAGGTTCCTCTATGTGCTTTTTTTGCATGATGGTGTGGTTTACAAATGTCTAACAGAAGTAAAAATACAAGAGATTATTCATTTTACAATTATTTACTGTTATTTATGGTTAATAGGGTACAGTAAGTTACTGTTAAAGTAATGCAATTAATAGCTAGTAATAATGTAGCATAACATAACAATTTTATACAATACCATATATTCAAATTAAATGCAATAGGTTCTCCAGTTAACCACACAAAGAACCATTTAAATAGTACTAAAATAGTTATTTGAGTTGGTTCTGTATATAAGGGTAAACCAAAGACCTAGGTCTTGGAAAAAACAAACAACTTAACTCTGCTTTTACCTTCCTTTTTCTTTTTTTCACCTGATTTTCCTGTGAATCACAAAGTGTTTATTTGTTTTATGGTCTCCACACTTCCTCTAGAGTGCCCAACCCCACTCACCTCGTTCTTCTCCTGATTCTCTGTCATTATGTCCAGATCAGACCACAAATGGATGGGATGCTAAGTTAATGGCAGCATAGCACTCAGCAGCCCTTATGATTGATGTGTTCAGGTCTGGGGAATGGCCTGAAATGTTATTTTTAAAAGAATTTTTCCACTTTGAATGGCTTTTCAGACAGCAGTTCATTCCCATGAGGCTCATACATACTGTCAGGCCTTTTACCTGTTACAGGGCTAGCTCAACTGCATGACCTTGAGAATGTACACGTATGGTCAGTTACAAGGTGACAGTACAAGACATTTAACCTTTTATCTCACGGAAGGATTAATAACAATTGTAATCTCAGTAAAGTGAGGCTGAATATTAATGCTGAAGATAAATCAGGCCCGCCTAGTGAGTCATTATGTAAACATGTACCTTCCGCTTTTGTAGAGCTGCATCGGTTTCTATACGACTATTCATCAACACTAAATATGCTCCAATGACATGGATGCACTGTTTACCTACTCACTGAAATGCTTTTCATGTTCTTCCTATTAATTAATTCAGATGAACCAGCAAGCGTAGGCCTTCGGCAATGACAGTCATTGATTTCATTCTTCTTCTCAGCGCCTCTAGCCCACCACCTCTATCTCCAAACACAGCTCGTGCTGAAAACTTTTTTTCTTCTTCATTATTAATGAGGTTGGCTGGCCTTGGGTTGTACTTTGTGTCTTGAATGGGAAGCTGCTGAGAAACTGCTTTCATTTTATGTTTAAGGTCAAAACATGTAACACATGGATTCTGAATGCTGGTAGTCAGTGTACAGGAGCTAGTTTATTATGCGCAATCCATACAAATTGAACTGTTCCTGTTATGGCAGTAATGCGTTCACAGAAAGTATGCTTAGGGGAGGTGCAGCACACTCCTTATCTGCTTTCTAGTGGATGTTCAGTGTTATAACTTGACTTCAGTTTTAAATTGTTTAAATAAGTGATTAGAAATGGCTAACAGGCAGCAAATTGGGGCTACCAGTTATTAAGGTTGTTAATTTGTTGCGGTAAATTTGTTTCAGTATTCTACTGAGTAAATGCAACAGTGGCTTATTTAGTGTTCTCATTATTCGAAAATGGCTAATATAGAAACAATAGGAGTAGCTAGAGGGAGCCGCACAGGGCCTTGGCCTTCCCACCTGGAAATTAAGCATAAAATGCAAGGTCGGCATGTGTAAAGATGCTGAGCTTTTTATCCTCTTGTCTTTTTCTACCTTTTACAAAAGAAAATAACATCACGAGTTTTGGAAGCACCATTTCTATGTAAAAAAAAGTACAGAAAGAATACATCAGCAGCCTGCTCCACTGTTTTTCCTTATGGTGCTTAGTAGATCTTAAATATATTCACCTTAAACGTTAGGACTCATTTAAGTAGCTACTCTAGGCTATGTACCTAACTAGCATCTTGTAGTAGATGAATGTGGTACAGAAAGCAAAGTTACTATGAAAAGAAAGACTGGGAAAACTTATGAGAACATCTCATCCTTCAGTCATTTATGCTAAGTCCTAAACAGCTACACTGTAAAAGGCATTTAGCCATTAGTCGATGCTGTAGACCACAGTTAATCAATAATGTGATAAGCTCAATATTCCAAAATGTATTTTATTAATTGATGCATCAACTACCATAAGATAATGGTAGTTGACACCTCACTACCCTCACCACTATGTCTCTGAGAGTGTTTTCTGGCTAATCCACCACTGGCTGTTTCTGGCTGTTTGTGCAATGTGGGCTGTAAATGTGTGTCTGTGTAGCTGATGGTGCTGTATGTCTCCTGCCTCAGCAGACTCCCTGTTCAGCGAGCTGGGTTTGGGGGCAGTGGTGGGCCTGGGCCTAGCTGGCCTGCTGCTGCTGTTGGTGCTTGTGGATGTCAGCTGCTTCTTCTTGCGCCAGTGTGGCCTGCTCATGTGCATCACCCGGAAGCTCTGCAGCAAGAAGACTGCCACCAGTGGCAAGAGCAAAGAGCTGGAGGAAGGAAAGGCTGCCTACCTGTGAGTGTCCCCAGGGGGTCGTGGGGGTGTGCATGACTGATCACGCTTACTTCTTTAGTTTTTTGCTTTTTTAGCCTCTGCTTACTCACCGACTTAAGCATTTTTCCCCCCATAGCTCTTTATACACTCTCAAAACCAGTGTGTTAATTACTTAACCACACATTTTAAATGTTAGCTATTTTAACACATGTTTGTGTCAGGTTTAAAAATGTGTACAGTGCCCACATCATACATATATAGCATTTTTACAAATATGTCTGCTAAGCCTTTTGCTCCTGTTCAGGTGTCAATGGGACAAAAATGCTGGGTTAAACTATTCAGCTATATTTAGCTATAAACATTCAGAAAATATCATTAGGTACACCCACTAGAATCCTCTACTGAGGCAGAAGAACGTGTATAGTATATTGCCGTTAAGCTAACAGCAATGCTCTGGAACATTTTTTCATTTACCTCTTTCATTTACAGCTTGTGAAAGATAGTGTATGTTTGTAAAGGACATCAGCATAAAGTTTACTTTGTATCTCACAGTTTAACAGTGTCCCTGTTTTCCAAAACTCCTGAATCCTGGTCAGGATACGCACATATTCACAGACAGTGATGTATGTAGGACTTCCAGAGGATTCCTGGAATTATATTTTTGGACAAAAAAGATCCTATCCATTGGAAATCTGAATGGGATTGGTTAATTCCTCACATACTCTGTCATGTTATGGGTTAATCGCTAGTCTTTGTGCCTTCAGTTTTACCAGTGTAGTCCAACCAAAACCTACTAATGAAATACATACTATAATATTTGCATAGTTTGATAACAAGCAAGATTATACTGAATAAAAAATCAACTAAGATTACAGACATGTAGTTTTTGTAATTCCCCCAAATTATTATGCCCTGGAGATATCAGAAATCTGTCTGACTACATATTTCACTCGATTTACTGGCATTTAAGCAACTCGTGGTGGCTTGTTTTGCATTTTGGTGGCTTGGATTTTCCTCCTCCTTTTAAAACCAGATGTAAATGTGATGTCGGTCTAACTGAAGTGTGGCTAAATGACTTTCTTTAACAAAGGCAGCAGACAGAGGCACAAACACATGCTGAAAGAATTTTACATATAATACAACATTTAATCTCTCTGCACCAGATGTACGCATGTGAGAAGATGCAGCACAAAATATATCAAGATGCAGCCGCAGTATGCACACACTGTCAGTGTTATTGTTTCCCAAAAGCTATTTAGTAGAAGTACACTCCTTTCCACTGTGAAAAAAATAAAGTCAGGCCAACTTAATGATTAAGTAAGTTTAACTCCATTTTAGTCAGAAGTTTTAGTTTGGTCAACAGTACATACTGAGTTGAGCAACTCAAAAACTTTAATAAATGAGCTTCAGCTAAAATAATTTGTAAATTCCTCCCCCTCTACAGTTTATTCACATCTGCAGATTAGGACTCCTGTATCACATGATGTCCCCAGTCTAGGAGGCTTTTCAGGTGCTGAGCCTTTGCTAGGATTTGAACTGATGATCTCCTTACTTGATGAGCAGGCAGTTAGATGGATGTGCCACTCTAGAGCTTTGAAATGACGTGCAGGGCTTTCTTGGTGCATATATGTAGATGACTTCACAGCTCTAGAGCAGTGCTGCTGTCTAACTGCCTGTTTGTTAAGAGACAGAATATAATGGTTTGAATTCCATCAACACTACATATCTCCATGGTCAGATGTGTGAGAACTGGAAGGCCTCCAGCCCTTGTGATGGGCAACACATTTACTAAAGCAGAACTTTCTTCTTCAGCAAATGGTTAATTTTGTTGCTTCTCAAGCTTGTTGGTGACTCCACTATTGCCGCCGATGCTACGTGCAGTTGGCATGATATGTGGCACCCTTGGTAAATAGAGCATTCATTTCTGATGCACTATAAGTCCTTACTGCGGTCGCATCAACAAATATTTGAGCTGTGCCTCTACTTACATATAGGCCTGTTATTAATAGTGTTATTAATGCATCGGTTTTGAGAGTGTGCAGTCAGTTTCCTTCTGCATTCTTTCTGTTGTTGGAAGCCCTTTTTCTTTCACAGGACTCAATACCTTCTCCATCATTCTCTCCCATTTACCGTACTTCATTCTCATTTTCATGCTCTGCTCCATTGTTTGGATAAGAAGTAAGTAATGCATTTCTTACATATGGCTCATACGGCTCACAGCAGTGTGTCACATAATAGCAGGGCCTGCTTTATCTTATCTGAGTCTCGCTTTATCCTGCAATACCGCCCAGGCTGTGTGTGTGTGTACAGGGAAGACCCACAGGGAGGTGGTCTCATGCTGTAGCGAGCCCATGACCTTTCTGGAGGTGCTTTATCTGACTTCTTCATGTCTAGTGCTGAAGAAGTGTCTGTTTTCCAGTCATGTAATATGCCTGTGCGATGTGTCCCCTGGCTGGGAGGAATCAAATCCTGTCACGTTTGCTTGGCTCTGAGTTCAGAGGGATTAGAGGGGAAGATTGCCTTCAGCTCCAATAACAAGCAGCATGGCTTTAAAAGACTCTTTTGATACTCTCTCGAGCAGGCCGCAGGACGGCCTCCATCAGATAGGCCTGCTTCTGCCTCCCCACTGTCCTAAAGCCTGGCTCCTAATAACCTTATTAGAGTGATGATGCTCCATGTGAACTGAGTTTGGCTTCCATTCTCATGGCATGCTGGGTGATGAAGAGTCAGATAGCAGGCAGGCGTGATAAAAACCACTCTGGCTCACACCATGTCCTCTGCAGGACCTTGAGGCCACAGACTCACTCAAAACACCTCTATACAACCTGCTCACAAATTGAGACACCACATGACATGAGGTCATCTATTCCAACTGCATTATGCAACGTCTGACCGATGCTACACATTGTTCAATAACTAGTTTGACTTTGACTAGTGACATTGTAGGAAGAGGAAATACAATTCTTAACTTTAGAATGCGTTAATAAAAACAAAGGTTTAAATCCAAGTCATTTTGGACCATTGCTATTGGTCCAATGCCAGCAAGCAAATATGTGGTCTTTTAACTGCATCAATGAAATACTGAAATCTTAAAGCCATTCTCAAAGTTTATTTATAATTATTGTAATGTAAGACATGGGAGTTTTTTCTTTTACATTTTGTACTTACCTGGGTTAGCTTTCTTGAGCCAGTTTGCTAGTCAGCTATGGCAGTCCAGTTTGTTTTGGAGTGAGCAGACATTGGAGGGAAGAAATGGTTAAAGGCTAGCATTAGTTTTTAGCCTAGAACGCATCCCTGTATGCTCCCCAAAGCTCTCGTTTCGTCACATGGCAAAATTTGTTCCATGCCTCTGTTTCGGTACAGGAAAAGCTGTGGTCATTGGTTCACATAGCAACCTGTAGTCCCATATCTGGAGGTAATGCTCTGCTCTCCAGTATCGGCAGCATCATATTGTCCCATTGCCGTTGCGTTTTACTGGTTTTAACTATGGATTTTGGTGGTGGGCCGGGCTTATGTAATCTCTGGGGGAGTGAATATAAAGTTATGCAACAATTTAGAGGTTTTGGTATTGGCCTGTTTTCCAGCCCTGTTTTGGTTATGCGGACTATTCTTTTCAAGTAGGACACAACAGTGGGTTTAGGGTTCACAGTATGTCCATTCCATGTACTGAACTGTCATTATAGAACTTACTTTAGTACATACTTTACTGTGTTTAGATTACACTGTTAAAAAAGTGCTAGCATTAATGCCTAGCTTCATTCCTTTGTGTTTTGTTCCCACTATACATCTTGTCTTTGTCAAATCACTAATCTACTCTTCTGGGTTGTGCCATTATAGACACTCCATGCTAAGCTTGGAGGACAATGTAAATTCAGTTGAATGATTATTAACTGCAGAATTGTCGTGTTGAATAATATTAACGTAATCCAAATTCAGTTGCGGAGTTCTCTCATGTGAGTGTTACAGAGCCTTCCCTGTTGCTTGCATCTTCCCTGATGGTAATAGTCCTATAATTACTAATTACAGAATGACAATGTTACAGTAGAGCTTATATTGTCAGGCTGAAAATGTATGCCATCATCTTTCCTAGTGATAAACAAAGATAATTAATAATTAGCTGATGATTTTCTATTTATGTAGCCTATAAATAAGTGCAGTCTACTGTACTGCCCACGTTTTGGAACTAACCTGTGTTTGTGGTGCTTTCGTCCACTCCCTGCAGGAAGCTGCCACTGAAGGAGGAGAACGGCAAAGAGTCCCTCAAACCGGACACGATCGAGATCAAAGTTCACGGTGACAACAGCCTACACACAACGCAGGAGGACAGCAAAGCGTAATGAAGGCACTGCCGCGCGCTAAAGAGAACATGCGCTGCGAGTTACCCCCGTCCAAAACCAAGCAAGCTAACGAGAATACAAACACAAACGCGGCCGATTCAGAAGTCCCTTGTTAGAGACCGATTGTCAGGGGTATGAGAAGGGAAACTGTGTACATATGGAGAAAAAAAAAGGAAAGGCCACACAGCGGTTGTTTTGTGATCTTTCGGAGGATGCCTCTCCATGGAAAGGCTCTCGTTTATCTGTGGTTGTTCTTTCTCTCTTTCTTTCTTCCTTCCTTCTTTTTTCAAGGCTTTGCTGTTGCTTTGTGTCCGATTCTCTGTTACTTGAAGCAGTTTCAGTCTGTGCCCTATGGTCCACTCTGTGTCTGTCTGTCTGACTCTCTCTCTCTCTCATTCTCCTTGTCTCGCTCTCTTTCTCTCTCTCGGGTGTCTCTCTCTACCACATGATCACTCAAACTCTCCAGAAAGCTTTCATACTCACACACACACACACACACTTACAAAGCCCTTTTTCACACACAACTCTCTGCTGTATATTCTTTGCGTAAGTCTTGGTTCACAAAGAGATGGAGTGCATCATGTCACGGTCTGACCTCTGTGTGGGCTCCCCATTACCCCCTCTCTCAATGTGTGTGTGTGTGTTGTGGTATTGGGTAACCGTAGTGTGTTTCTGTTCTTGCCTTTTTTCCCCCCACTGTGCAGCATCCACCTCTGACAGTGAAGTTTATTACACAGTGTCAGCAGTGAGATGAAGGGCTTTACCATCAGAGGGACACCACAATTGGCCCACTCAAGAATGTTCTCACAGCATGTCCTGGCTTTGTCCATACATACCGACACCCTTGCTCTCACTCTGAACTGAACACGGACTTCGTCTTTGTGAAAAAAGGAGCGAATCTGAAAACGGAACGGACGCAGACAGCAGCACACCCGGCCATTTGGATCCATGGTACAAACTAAAAGGAAATAATGTGTATCTGGATTGTTGAGGTAATGCTGAAAATAATCCCTTCTGTTATTGTTTACTGCCCTGATTTTGTGAACGTGTGCGTGCGTATGTGTGAATAAGTGCGTGGGCTCGGTACGGCCTGGGTACAGTATGTGCAAACACACATGTAAAATACAAAGATTGGACATAAGGTGAATTGTAAACACTGTATGGGTTAGAAAATAGATAGTAGTGAAAACACGAAGGTGACGAAACGTGATCTGCTAAGGCATATCAGTGTAAATATTCATATTTTTTGTCAGGGGAAGCTGGAGGGGGGGAGGGGGGCATCTCTCATGACTTTGGTTGTGTTTTGTGCAACACAGACTTTGAATCTTTGCAGATCTGCACACCATCTGCATTGCCTGAATGCAACCCCCTGTTAATATCGCCCATGGCTTGACTGTGATAGTTTGACAGCAATAGAGGCATTGTTTCCTATAGCCCCGGGCCCTGTTCTTCATCCCTGGCTATGCTAGTTAGCTGCATACCTTTCAAAGAAGCTTTACCTGACTCTGGCTCATAGCGCATAGCAAGGGTGGTCAAAAGGGTACCAATAAACATGCAAAAGTCCAAGGGTAAAGATGCATGCATCTTTAGAGAATGACTCCAGCATGAAGAACTGTACTCATCATATGGCGTTTGGAACGGGTCAGGACATTCAGAAATGACATAAAAGGGAAACATCAAACAGACTCTGCTACTTTTCACCAATGACCCAAAGAAACCAGGCTGCATTAAATCAGGACAAACACGACTGTCACCACACTGAATATCTCAAAAACCTAAGCTTAAGGTATTGCAAATAGCATTGGTTTTATAACATCTCTCAAAGGTTAAACATAATGGTATCACACAAGTACAATACTGTGCAAAAATCAAAGACCACACTTCATTTATTCCATTTCTAAGACAGCTATTAAGTACAAGTTATACATTTTCACAAGATATTTCTGAGGAGATTAGATCATGCACTTGGGTAAAATCAAAAGGAAAATGAATGGAAAAACATGAATTTCAAGAACTGATTAAAAGAAGCTGCGAAACTGATTAAAATCTTTGTGAAAGAGAAAAGGATCATACTCCTCTCTCAATTCAGACCTGAACAAATCCACAGACTCAACACTGTGGGTCTGAAAGGATGTGTAGATGATCAAGAGGCTCTTACTGAGAAAAGGAAACAGGTTTGCAAATCAAACAAAGACATAGCAAAATAATGGGCTGACCACCTCCAGACCTCAACATCATTGAATGTGTTAGAATGATTTAAATAGTGAGAAACAGAGAAAGCTGTATGTTATCATGACTGAAACGCAACCATGCTGCTAAAAGCTTTTACCTCCCAAAACTTAATCATTTGTATGTTTCTGTTGTGTGCCCCAGCCCCCCCCCCCCCCCCTGTGATATAACAAAAAAAAAAGCAGTAATGCAACAGAGTACTATGGCATCCATATCTCCGGATGGTGAGGTGGTCGGCATTGCCTGGATACTGACTGAAGAGTTTTTAGATTAATAATGTTTATTGTGCTGATGGTGGATTTCTTGAATCGATCAGTAAAGTGAGCTACAGTATGTGTTGTTTCGCATATCTTTCGGTCCATTAGATAGCTAACTTACTACTAATATGCTAGTTAGCATCTTGCCGCTCATACCGTAAGTAACTCGGATGTGTGTTCATCTAACTTCTTATTAAACTTGCAGGGATGCAAATGCACCGATTTGCTGTTTGACAACATGCTAACGTTAACTTCGGTAGTTGAACTTAGTTAGTGAACTACATTTCCCACAATGCTGCATCGCCAAACCCTTCGGCATGCAGTTTTCCAAGACGCCTTTGTAGCTGTGGGGGCAAGTTACGCAAGTTAAACGTAGTTAAGCATATGTTTCTTCCGGTGTGGTCTTTTTGTGGCATGGTTAAGTTTCAGGTGTGATACCAAGTTGGGAAAAAACTCAAAATTCAAAGACTGAACTTTGGAGGTGTCGAAAGGATTTAATTACTAAATACATTAAATACATAAACTGAAGTCTGTGTAATTCCTTTTCTGTTAAATTGATGTGTGTTCTGCTGATTTCCTAACTCAGTAAAATGAATAGCTTGTACTTTTAACTAGTAATGGCTATTTTGACTGGAAATGACAAAAGGGTGGTCTTTTGCACAAAACTGTACACCAGCTAAGCATGAGCTTACCAGCCACAATTCCAGATAGGAGTTCTTACATTTGGCCTACTCTCAATCAAAGGCTGTCACTTTGCTTTCACTTATGTGATTTCTTCAACGGCAACAGAGTGTTCAGAGTTACATGTGCAGTGCATTTTAAGTATTACAGACTTTTCACTGTCAACCCAGCAGGAGGTTTCTGGAATGTTGTCCATTTAATTTCAGCTTGTCTGCTACTCTGAGTGGGGGGGGGGGGGGGGGGATCCATAAAACCCCACTGTACTTGTGGAACTCTTGTAATCCAGTGTAATTTTCAGCTGTAAATAAAAGTGTCCTGATATATAAAAAAAACATCTGTGATTGCTGCCGTGTTATATAAGTCTTTTTTATGAGCTTAATCGGTTCTCCGCACAGCTGCTTTCTTCCACTGTGCTGGCTAAGTACACCTCCAAGGTTGAGTCTATAAACTCCAGGCATTTCATAGTCTCAGCCTGTGACTTTTACAGAGAAACTAGTCAGCTTATGTACATACGGATTAAGCATCTGTAGCTGAGGAACTGAGTTGGCTCAAAATGCCTGTTCTCTAATGATTATGCCCCCCGTCCCTTGTACATTATATGTCCAAATGTTTGTAGACACTGCTCCTAATTACTAAATTCAGGGTAGATTTTTCAACAGAATGTGCTCCTTTGGAACAGATGTTTTGGAACAGATGATGACCAAGTGTTTTTGGGATCCAGAACTAATCGTCCAACATCAGTACCTGTCCGCACTAATACTCTTGTTGCCCTTCTACCCTTACTTACTACTTAAAACTACAGTTTAGCAGATGTCTGCAAACAGTCGGACACACAGTGTATCCCTAGGGAACCTTTTTACTTAAGAAAGTCTGACTCACTTAGTAACTGAAATGCAGGTCATCTGCTCCACTATGGCTATTTCCTGTTTCAGTAAGTGAAATTCTCAAAACATTTTTATTTTTTTCTTGCTCTGACTCACTTGCCTCAGCTCTTAAAGAGACTATTAATTAGGTGATGTACCGAAAAAAAATTTAAACCATTTTTGTTCCCCATGGAAGCTTTTAGTTAAGTAGTTTGAGTTGCCTTTTTTTTCAAATAATTATGCTTTGAAAGGTTCTTTAGAAAACCAAAGTGCCTGTGCCATCATGTCAAAAACTCTTTTGAACCCTTTGAGCACCTTCATTCTTTATCACTGCCAAATTCCACCCACTTACTGCACTTTCAAGGAAATGGTAAATATAGAACCATGGCCATAAAGAACCACTGGGATTATTTGATTTGTTGGAACTTCTTTTTAGATGCTGTATAGAACCCTTTTTGCGTACAGTGTGGGACTCATTTTTAAAAATGCTACCAGTGCTGGGAAGATGAGGGGAAGCTAATGCTTCCTCCAAGGCTTGAATGAAGCAGCTGCATCTTTTAGAACTTCCCCTAACGCAACGTAATTGGAAAGCTAAGCAAGCTTGGAGGAGAACACTAGTTGCCAAAAGAAAGAGAGGTCCATCTACCCAAAGAAAGGAAAGCCACCTCTCTTTCACCACTTAGGAGCCCCTTATCTTTATTTTAGTAGTGTGCACAACCTGTAAAGAACAAATGTAAATGTAAAGTGGAGAACTGTAATGTAATCTAGTATATTTCTTAGGTACAGCAACTTTCTGTAAAAAAAAAAAAACATTGTACTGTACCTTTCAAATGCGTTTATTCTGCTGTTGTTAGTCCAACTAAAGATGCAGAATATTTGAATGCATTTTACACTGATATAAAATCAATTAGTTTCTAAAACAGACATTGGGTCGCCTATATTAACCTAGTATTAACAACCAGAAGTGCATTAAACTACAATAATGTGATGTTCAGATGATTGGCTGATTGATGATCAGTACTGTGCCGTTATAAAAATAGGGTCATTTTTCGCAATGCAAACCTACACATACTGGTTCAAGCACTTGCTACGGGAAACTAGCTGGGAAGTTGTGTTTACCTATATCTTTACATGTGTTATCACATAGTGCAGCAAATGTGAAAACCCTCACTTAACAGAGCCCCCCCTTCTGGAAGCACCATTGCATTTGTACTGGAATCATGCAGGGTACATCACAGCTCCAGAGAGGGGAGCTTCATCAGAGGAACAGGCATCAGAAGAGTCATTAGTCCTGTGGACTGGTGGGTAATGTGCCATGACTGAGGCTTGATGCAGTCCAGCCGCTCAGTGTCAGCACTGGGCTTTGTGCTCCTGCTATTCAGGCTTTGCTTTGTCAGGCTATTTCTTGTATTATTATTATGATGATGATTTCCAGTCATCTCTCTCACATCAGCGGTGCATGGATTCAGGGTGCATGCTCCTACTGTTGGTAATATGGATTTGATGGAGCTTGAATCCAACTCCAGTCCATCATTGCTTCTGCCGCAGCGTTTTGTAATGGAACTTCTGAAGGCAAACTTTTTGAGTGCTGGATCTGTAAAACGACTTCACGTATATTAGATTCCAACGCTCGGCTATCTATCAAATGGATTAGTCTAAGAACCTGTATTGCATCTCAGTTTTTAATGATTCTGAGAGAGAGTCTTGTGATTTGGATTTACACTGCTTCAGATACCATCTTCTCTGAACTGTGTGTGTGTGTGTGTGTGTGTGTGTGTGTGTGTGTGTGTGTGTGTGTGCGCGCATTTTTCAATCACTGATTCCCTTCACTGGGCAGTCTAGCGTGGGCTGATGTGGTGGAATGAGCTAAATATCATCAGTCTGTTACAGTACAGGACGCTGAAGTTGGAAACGTGTTTGCTGTTGTCCTAATTAAAGCAAGGCCTATTGTAATTAGCTGTTTAAGAACACTCACAGATACCTGATTACGGCTGCATTTATAATTAATTGTTTGTAGTCATTAAGGGAATGCAGATTGTGTAAACATTTAATTACTTTAATTTGCTGCTGTGTAGAGCCCAAGATGGTGATTAAAATGCCTTACTTTGAAACGGGAGCACAGCTTGGAGGAAAGGAGTAAAATGACAAAGTGGTAAACAACAACTGGTGCACGGAGGATTTCTCTCCGTTTCGCTCGGAGGGTGACGCAGCGCCAATTCACACCGTGAAATGAAACGAGTGTGACCGATTAAACATAGCTGAGGTGAGGATGCGCTTGGTGAGGGCTTATAGGCTGAAAGCGACCACTTTTCATTCCTGTTCATTCACACTTTCGTGTACTTACTGTCCTAGGTGAGTCAAGGTGTGCGGCAGGGCTGCCGTGACTAATATTAGAAGGCCACATTAACTCGAACCTGGCCAGACTCCTCCTGCCACCTCCAAGACTGTGCAGGGAGAGAGTAAATAGGGAAGTTGCTGGACTAATTAAATGCTCTGAAACAGCTGAAAGTTGGGATAATTAAGTAGCACAATGAAAGAGCAAAGCATTTGAAGTTATTTGCAATGTTCTTGGACGCCAGTGATAGACAAGAGGCAACGCCAGGAACTATGGGAAGAAGCTGTGAATGGAAGCTGGGTTTTTCTGCTTGACTGACAGGAGATCTAAGGGAGCGTCTATAAACGTTCCTCAATGACTCGGTTTAAGACTCCGTAATGCAGTACATAGAAAAATAAGTAAATACAGAATAATAAAAATAGCTTTTGTTTGGTCTCCGTCTTGTCTTTCACCAAAACTCGCAGCACACACACACACACACACACACACACACACACACACACACACACACATACATACATACATACACTGGCATAGAAGATTTTGACATTTTATGCCAGACTGAAAACTCCATGCTCAATGAACAAATCCCTCTTTAAGCCTGGAGGGTGAAGAAGCTCGGCTGTAATCTGCGCACTGCCAGAATCTTGCTGTGAAGTCAGCCACCATTCAGGGCCCTCCCACTCCTGATAATGGAGCGGCTCTCCGAGTGCTTTAAAAAGGACACACAAGTTCTTCAGAGGTTGGTGTTCGAGTGACGAGCAACCTTTCCCCGCTAAGTACCGACAAGCCCCGCTGCTACAATGCCTCTGCATTTACTTTATTTGCACACTCCAACACACCCTGCGAAAGCGAAGGAACACGTGCTGGCGTCTTGAGGCGTCCTCACAGACCTCGGCGAGCAAATCCTGCGGTAAGCCTGCTGGCAGGTGCTCCTCCTCTCTAATCTGCCCGCTCTCAGAATCTCCCATGATGCCATGGACTGTTTGGAGCACCTCCTCACCTGCGATAAGGCATGCCTGAGGGACAGACTCAGATAAATGCTTTATAATTAAAGAGATGGAGAGACGTGTCAGGGGCGCAGTGCAGCTAATGCCTCACAGGCTGCCAGAGCTACCAAACCACCAGGATGATTCTTTCTATACTTTCTTTCTCTTTCACTTTCTCTGTCTCTCTCTACCATGCGCTCTCTCTCGCTCTCGCTATGGCCATGGCCTAACTAAGCTGAGCTATCTGAAAAAAGGCAAGAGTTTAATCAGTGGAATGCCTGAGATAACCTTCCCATTGAGCGCTCATTCTGGTGCTTTATGCGATTTCATCAGCATTAACGATAAGGGTTAATGAAATGCTTTTCCATTTATTGGGGCCAAACATCTGATTCGGCACCAATGCACCATAATGGATCGCATGTTAGACGTTAGAGAGCGCATTAACTTATCTCTCCAGCCATAAAGCTGTTGGCACTGCATTTTCATCTGCATTTGGATCGTTGCACACCGTGTGCACAAAAGTTGATTGAAAATGACTAACACACACAGGCCCTAATGGAGCAGCCCCAGGGTGGGTTAAAACAATCAATTTCCTAAAGACTGCCAATTTACCTCCTAATCGTCCCTTTGGTTTCTCAGAGGAAGAGGGATCATTCGAATGCAGGAGGTTGCGTACTCATTGAATGTTGCGTTTGGCTGAGAAAACCTTGAAAATCTCATGAAAACCTTCATCAGATGGCTCATCCATGCCAAATACCCAAAGATTAAAGATTCGCTAAGCTGCCGAGTTGCTTATTTGAACGAGGAGTGCGGCGCTCAGGAGGAAGATCAGACCCAGATCTGCCCTTCAGCTCGTAATGCCTTTGCTGAGGAGCATAAAGACGTGGACTCTGACAGAGAAGGAGTGGGGCTGTGTATTTTGGGGATGAATATGAATAGAGTCCGTCAGCCATGCTTCGCTAATGAGAAAAGGGAGCAACCAGCGGACAGCCCTAATTAATTATGTGTTGACATTTATGGATAATAACCTTATGGTGGGTATCAGGTTTTATGAATATACATGGTTCATAATCAGAGAGCCATAAAATTACCAGATCATACATAGGGTTGCATATATGTATATATATATATATATATATATATATATATATATATATATATATATATATATATATATATATATATATATATAAATATATATATCAGTGCATATCTCTGTAGATTTACAGTTTAATCCCAAATCATCTGATATTCTAATTTAATAGAGTTGGGTAGTGCAACAGTGCATGCACTGTAATGAATTACCTCTTATTTGATTTATGTTAAACCACCACTGAGAAGAGGTATTGAGGCCAACACCTTCTGACACAAATTTGAGGTTGATTAATCATTATTTGATTATGAATGTGTTGTCATGGATTTTGAAAAATGCTCTCATAATCATGCATTAATTACATGCCAGACCTCTGTATTATCCGTACGTGCTTGCTCCTTAAATCCCGTATTTTGCCCTTGCCAAAACTCTGAACGACTGCCTCTATGGAACCTGTCCGTCACTCCAGTGACCTTACTGTAGAGTCGGTCCACTGCAGTCAGCCCACTGCAGTTGGCCCTTCCTCACCATTGGAGTGGGTGTGTTCCGCAACTGATGGATGCCTGCAGTTACCGCCAGCCATTGCGCTCAGGTTATTCGGAGGTCGTCCTCCTTCATGGGCGTCCCGGCGCACCGCTATCAGCAATACAACAGCTCATTAGCGGCTGCCTACTTTTTAATTAAGGATTCCACATATGTTAATTAGATCTGATTGCAACTACGTCGCTCAGCCGCACGCTAACTGATGTCGCTGGGAAATGAGTGGTAATGTAGGCTGTCTGGGACGATAGCACGGCGATTAAGGAACACATGTTGCCTCTTCCATGAGGCCAGATACAAGCCGTGCATATATGCCTGTGTAATTGCATTGACAATGGCTTCTAATGAGCTGTTTGATAGGCAATGAGGACAATAAGGTGCGGTACTCATAGGAGGTTAGTACTGAGTAGTACTATGTCTGATTGGCCTCTGATTACAATAGTACATACATTTCAGAATACATGCTGCAAAAAAAGGTGCTACAAGGGCTCTTTGAACAATGCCATTGAATTTAGGTTCCACAAAGATCCATTTTGGGGACCAAATTGTCAAAGTTTTAAAAAAGGAGATGTAATTTTCTTTACACTATTTTTTATTATTATTATTTCTTCATTTTTATGAGTCGCATGCCATAACTGCACTTCATATGCAGCGGTGAAGAAATCTGGCTCAAGCTTTACTGGTTGCCCGTATCAGTAGCTCCCTGTGCTCCCTGCTGTAACCTGGTGGCGAGGATTGTCTCTTGTGGTCCCGGTGCTTGGGGAGGCGGCTCTCCTGAGCTTGGTAATTGCTTGGCTGACTCTGTCATTTCCGCTTTCGGAGGGACGCAGTCGATAAATCAAATAAATGAGGCCTTTGCCAAGGTTAGATGTGTTCCACAGTGCAGAGTTCAGCCTTTTCTATTGTCTGCGATTTCTAACAAACACACCACCATTGATCTTCGCACAGCACATCAATAAATGTGGGGGAGTGAAGGAACAAGTTGTGCTCAATCTTTGCAGGCCACGCTAAGGGAAAAAAAAACCTTTGTTCTTTTACTGTATAGGGGGCTCCCTGTATGGTTTGGGAATACATTTGGAAAGTCGGAAACCCCTTGATCTAAGAGTACTATCTGAACAAAAATGCTCCACTGTGTATATTGGATGAGCTTCATCAAGCAATACCTATTAGCTGCTGCACATACTTGCTATTCACAGTCTTAATCAGCTGACTTCAGATTCTTAAAGGAATAGTTCACTGGTTTACATGTCCAAATCTATGTTCTCATGCTCAGGAGAACATTTCTGACTGAAATAGTGATTTTAATGCAACCTGTAGATGCAGAAATAGCCTTTCATGATGTAATTAGATTAGATTAGATTAGATTAGATTAGGTTCAACTTTATTGTCATTGAGAAAGAACAAGTACAAGCCAATGAAAAGCAGATAGCATCTAACCAGAAGTGCAAAGCAGCGATCATATAAAAAAAAGGGCAATTGATGTGCAAATTGAGCAGAATGAGGTAGATTGTAATAAGGTGCAGGTAATGGAACTAAATGAGATTCAGCTTCAAAATACAAGAGGCAGGGCAGTCTTCACTCGGGGCAGCTCATTCACATAATGATAACTTACACTCATGAAAATCTCTCAGAGAGCCTTACAGAACCCCCACAAACAAAACTGCAACTGAACTAGTTACGCTACCAAGGCCTACTGTTCCAGACCAGGATTCAACAGGACCATAAGCACTGGCCCTAGTGGCCTCCTATTGTCCAAGGCTTCAGGGAGGCTCAAAATCCAAATGCTAATTGCATCATTTAGTTGACTAAATAATGAAATAAGGATGCAGAACCTGGGCTCACAGGGTTTTGTTGGTGCCAGACAAAATTATTATCATACAGACCCAATATGGCATTCCATTTTAATGAAGATTAATCATATTTTTGAGACTAACAAATCCACAAAATTGACAACATAGATTTCCAAATAGCTGCACAAAGCAATACAGTTTATGGTGCTAAATGAACACAGTACTGTTTATGTACCTCTGCTTACAGCAGCCACCACGAACAGTAAGCCATCCTTAGCCATTATGTACCACTGTGTTGCTGTAAGCTTTGAAATCTGTCCTTATCAAGCACAGCCAAGTGAAGAGAGTGAGAGCACTGCTGGTTTGCTGTGAACAGAGCTGGTATCTTCATCTGCTCTGTATTCTAGATTGATCTGTATTCAAGTATTCAAGGATCTGTAACTGGACTGTATTCTACCCTGTTAGCTGGCCTGGTCAGCTGAATGACAGCAGAGCTTTCATTCTCAGCTCACTTACTCTTCAAGTCACTTAGTGTGACAGTATGTCATTTTCATGGATAACACAAGCTAAACACAAATGATATTTACACGTATTAAACTTACAATTAGCATGAGAGTGTTAAAATGATAAAAGACGTAGTGTCCATGCTGTAACAGATGGGCCGTTCTAGAACTGGGGGTACATTTTTCGTCTCCTAGATAAATCTTGAGCTATTAAAAAAAAAAAACAATCTTCATGAAATCAGTTTTGAATAATAATACTAATTACATTCATTTTTCAATATTATTGATGCTCAATGTACATTTTAGGCACAATTCACACTAAATATTAACTAAATGACTCCCACCCCACATTATTGTCTTTGCCTCCTAATTTGTACATTTAACATTTTATAGAATTTTACATAGGTCTATAATTAGGTTTAATTTTTTTGTGCTAACTCTGTTAATAGTTATGAAGTCATTAGAAAGACTATATGTTTTCTGTGTAATTTGTGATTTCAGTATTTAATATATATATAGCTTATTCCATCTGTTCCAGTGTTCTGGTTAACTCTAATACCTATACTTATAAAGCTGCATAAAATCAGTTTTAATTAAAAAAACGTGACCTGGGGCCCCACGCCGTTGCTGTCACTATGATTAGATCATGCCGATTATATCAAATATTCAGAAAATATTTATTAATTTGTTAACAAAAAAAGATGTGACCTGTTTGACCTGATGTCACTTCGTCTGGCAGGAAACGTGGAAGAAGGTGAGATATGTCAAACTTCTCTATTTATTTTATAAAATATATGAATTATATTTTATTTTATAAAATGTATAAAAGCTTGAGGATAATTAACAGTCTATAAATTATTTGTCAACATTGTTATTGTGACATTGAGGAAATCTCCCATCCAGTTTTTAATAAATTATAATGTGTTGAAAAACCATAAATTTCTGTTTTTAGACACACCATGTAGAATCAAGTTTGAGGTTAGCACATGGAGTTAAGGCACAAAATGGCAGAAAATGTCAACTCTGTTAATGGTTTAAATGGTTTAAACAGTTTAACAATAACAAAGTTGTTTTTGTTAAACAACTTTTAAGGTTTTATGTTTTTCAGCTCTATAGTATTGCTGGGGGTGGAATTTCAGTGCTCGTCTACACAGACATGTGAAAGTGCCTTTACTTCTAAAACCTGAACCTAACATTGTGGACTCACATTAATTGTTTCTCTGTTAACCCTTGCTATGGCACTCACAGCTATGCAATGGCATAGAACAAACAATGTGCATCACCTCAAGCATCCCCCCAATTGAAGGAGAGCAGAGGTGGGCTCTACATGCTGCAGTGATTTTACCTGAGCAAAATAGCACCTCATGGCAGCTTCCAGAACATACTTTATAGAAACTTCACATAAAATGCAAACAGTTAGCCAACTAAATTGCTCACCTCAGACTCTTCTTTCATGCAGTGGTTGAGATGCTGGTGGGTGGATCTTTCAGAATAGCAGAGTAGCAGTTTTTGATCCTGTAACATCAGTGGTCACCTGGTTAACTCTGCTTGCAGTTCATGTTCACAGTCCTACAGAGTAAAATACTGACTGTATACACATAATTATATCTCTCGTTTGGTGCATCAGCTGGTATGATATTTGAGATTAAATTAGCCTGCAGCCACATTCAGTGTGTAATTAAGGTCTAAAGGTTAATGCAGAAGGGCTTATTACAAACTAAGGTTTCTTACTTAGTAACTACAGGGACGTCTGTACAAACTGGTGGGGCTATTATTTGGTAATAGAAGTTTATAATAACATTTTTGCTTTTAAAGTGGTTAATGGTAAGCAACAGCTCTTATACGTACTGGCACAGCACAAACAGTTGGTGTTGTTTTTGTAAAAAGTCACAAATCAAAATAGGGTTAAACAGTGAAAATGTCATTTGCTCATCCTTATATGTAGAGTTCAATCAAGCCACAACATGAATCAATAAATAAAACATAAAACTGAAGAATAAAAGTCTGGGTACTTGTTTTGATATCTTGGTATATTATTTATAATTTGACTGCTGGAAAGGCAAAATGACAGTCAGACATCCTTGTACTCCATGACCTGTTTAGTTGTTTTTGAGGCATCATTAGGTAAGGCTTTCAGACGTACCATGGCCACTACAAAGTCTACAGCAGTGCACCTCTTACAGCCCTCTCTAAAATGACCTCTAATTAATGAATGCTTCTTTTATGGACTGTAGAAACAAATGGATTTACTGTTCAAAAGTGATTCTGGGCTAGGATGATCTGGCCTTACAAGCTGAAGAGGCTAAAAGGTTTTTTAAAGCTATGATTGCAATATAATGTTGCAACTATTATGTTGTTTGGAAAGTTCTGTGAGGAGCTTGGATGGGTACTGTAAACATGTGCACAGCCCCCTCTTAGTGGACTCTCATTTTACCCAGCAGGTGGGGGAAACAGAAAGGAAGGAAAAGAGAGAGAGAGAGAGAGAGAGAGAGAGAGAGAGAGAGAGAGAGAGAAAGAAGAGTGTTAGGAGGGCTATAGGGCTGGAGGAAAGCAGTTGTGAGTAAGAGGACCCCTGCGACTGCAGCGCAATAACAGTGATCATTTCTGACAGGATCATAAGTGGCCATGCACCTTTCATTTGTCTCTGGCCACCATGTCCTGCCTGGTCTCACTAAGAGGGACACACAAGTGTCAATATCAAAATACCAAACCCTTCCACCTTCACAAAATCTCAGTATGCATACAAAACACGGGTCTGGCTAAGAATCAGTTTTAGGGGGAGTGCATCACACCAATATCTTCAGTGCCTCAGGGTGTTTTCACACCTGAAGGTCCAGACCATGGTCTAAACCAAGGTTGTATGTTTTTGTTACACTGTAAACATTTGATCAGGTTAGTTTTGGTTTTCACAATTTAGTGATACTAAATTTTTAGCATACTAAAAAACTTGCATACTTTCTGTTGTCAGGTGCATTTCTCTTGACATTGACTTACAGTGATTGATTTGTAAAAGGGCATGCATCTGACATTGGCATGTTGTCCACAGGTGCATTTTGTTGTCATTAGGGCTGCACAATACTTCTTTCCAGCATCTCCATTGCAATGTGGGCACGCTCAATACTCACACTGCAGGATATGCAATGTCACATAAGGCAAGTTTACTGTTAAGTGCATTGTTAAGGTCATGATGCTAGATGATTGATCAAAATTCCTTAATGTGTTTAATATCGCAAAATAAATTACCAGAAATGCATTGCAATGTCATTTTTTTCCCAATATTGTTTAGTGGCCCTAGATTCCACTATACTGTTAATATTATGGCATTACTACAAGCTGCACCAATGTTAAGTGCAGTACTGGAGACTAGTTCAAATCTGTCAAATAAACATTATCGTGCAGCAGCTATATAGTCTTCCAACGAACACAATCGTCCCCAGGTGCTCCTGCAGCTCATTTATGTTTTTTATGGGGATTTTTTTTTACTATTATTTTTATATACAATATTCAGGCCAACGTTTTGTAATTGGTCCAAAAGTATGAACCATCCAAAAAAAGTTGTTTCACACTGTAAACATTGATCCCAACTGAGACCACCAATTTTGGTGAGACCAAATTTTGGACAGTGGTCTGAGGCACCTTTCACACCTGCTATATTGGTTCAGACCAAACTGAAACGCCTGCAGGTCCAAATCAAACAAGGTAGGTGTGAAATCACATTCTGGGGGTTTGAAACCCCTGTACCAGAGGTTCTTTGTCCTGTACGTTTTAGATTTTACAATTTAGATAATATTCTAAACAGTTTCTGCTCCAACATTTAGTGTCGCTCTCTTTAGATGGCAATTGGTTAGAATGACATAAGTCAGTACCAGCCCAGTAACAGTTTGGTCCTGTTTTCCATGTGTATTATACATTCCTCAATTCTCAATTTCTCATGTGTACAAAAAGACACTGTTGGTGTAGACAGGAAAGCAGGAAGGGAAAAAAGCTTGTTCAGACAAATGTGGATGCCTATGAACGGTGGACAGGAAGCCACAAGAAAGCACTGGCTGGAGCTGGAATCAATCCTCAACCCAGTGTGGAGGCCTGTAATCCAGAAATGCTTCTCCATCACACAGTGGTATCACTCTTTGCATCGCATGTGCATCTGACTGACATATCCACACATTCATATACACACACAAACAGACACACACACACACACACACACACACACACACACACGCCTACACTGAACCCCCCTGGGTATCCTAATTCTCAGCTCAACCATAGCATGAGTGAGGGTGGAATGGAGAAGGTGTATAATGAAACCGTAATCGTTGGTGTCTCTCTGGAGGAATGGAGGACAAAGTCCCTCAAGGCTGCGAATCTCAGGGAAGGATGGCATGTCTCACAAGCGATTAGAGCTGAGGCCACCTGCCAGTGAGGATTACGGCTCGCAGTGGAGCGGACTGCAGGTAGTGCTCACAGCAGCGCTCAACAGCATGAAATACCACCTCTCTCCCCAGCTCCACATCCAAAATACTGCTTCCCCAAGAACTTTCGAGCTTACTGAAAAGCCAGCATTCCTCAGAGACTCAACACTCTCTGCAAAACTCCTAAATGGCTCAAAGAAAATCTATGATTGTTAAAAAAAACAACCTTTTCCCATGACATAGAACCTTTTACAACTCCATCACACATTGATTATTCCAAGAAACATCCATTGAAAAGTTCTTTAGGGAGACAAAAGTGAATCCTCTATGACACTGCTCCACCTTTTTGGTTATCTTCATTTTTTAAAGGGATGATTTACTACTGTTCTGTTCTTTAAGACCTACAGTCTTACACTTTAGTTATGTAAAGGTTCTTTAGTAAAGGTAACAGCTAAACTGTCTATAGATCCATTGTCAACTCAAAGAACCATTTGAATGCCTAAATAGTTAAAGGTTTCTTAGGAGCCTAGTATTGCAGGACTTCCATTGGCCACATAGAATTGTCAATGGCATTTCAGCAATGGGAGTAACTAATGCTGCAGTAGTGATGCTGGACAAGGCCAGTAGTCTCCAGGGTTGCGATGTTACTGTTGCAGTAGCAATGCTGCATGAAGCAGTCCTTGCGCATGCGTTTCTCAACAGTCAGTCCTTCAGTCAGCCAGTCTCTCAACCAACTGGCAAGCGAAATTGCCAGTTTGGCAAAAATATCCCTCAAAAATGTTTATACAAGAATGGTTCAGATTGTCACAACATATAAAAAAATCCCTAAATCTATTCCCAGTGAGATTTTATTTTACCGTTTACCATTACGTACAGATTCAAAGAGTTCATTGTGGACTACTGAAAAACCTCTGTGTGGGTCTTTCATCAGCACCTTTCATTTGGTTAGGAAGGTGCAGAAACATCTTTGCTTCTTGAGGAGAAAGGACAATATATTTCCTCAGATCCTCGCAAACGTCTACCACTGCACCAACAAGAGCATCCTGACCAACTGTGTGACAGTGTGGTACAGCAGCTCCACTGCGGCTGCCGGGAAGCCCCTGCAAAAGGTGGTGCATAATACTCAGCGTATCATTGACCCACAGATGCCTGCCATCCAAGACTTTCTGTACAGGGACTATAACCTCCCACTATCCAGGGAGCTACAGGAGCATCTTTGCCAGAAACAGTTGGCTGAGGACCAGCTTCTTTCCATCAACCATCCCTCTGCTGAACTTTACTGAATAAATTGGATTTATTTATAGCCCTGGCATTCACTAATACACAACATACTGTACGCTGCATACTGAACACATTGTACATATTTATTCTGTATCATGTTTTTGATATCATTTTATCTATTTCTGTATTTTTTCTCAAAATCACTGGGATATCATAGCAGCCATCTAGTGCAAACAAGCTGAAATACCATTGCAACCACTGCACAGTTTTGTTTAGGGATTGCATTTTTCACAAGTAATGCTCAAACCTGGGCCTTTGGGAATATTCAAGCACATGGACTGTCAGCTATTTCAGGTTTAAAATAACACCTTCACCTACAACTTATTTCAGGATATTCCCATCATGAGGTAACAACTTTAATCACCTTAGTCTGAGAATCCGTCTGCCCTTTCAGAGTCTTCCTGGGTGCCTCACTGAATGAACACCTGGGGCTCCTGCCTGTTCATCAAAACCAGCAGAAAACATCTGCTCAGTGTTCACTGCAGTGGTACAGGCCTGTGAGAACCAACATCTCCATTATCCCTATTTTATTTTGGGCTTGGTGAGTGATTTGGTCCTGGCAGGGACTCCTCTCCGGCTGCCGTGGGCTGCGTGATGGAGGCTAGGTCAGGGATGGGGCGGTCGGACGTGACAGGCCCACCTGCTCCAGGCTGGGCTGGATGGACGGCACCAGCTGTTTCAGCATGTAGCAGGGCTGGGCAGTCACCCTGATGAAAACCCCCAGTACATCTCCAGCTGCTCCTGCTGACATCCTGCATCTCTACATACCTTACAAGAGCCAGGGAGACAGAAAGAGAGGGTCAAAGGCACAGTGCTTCAGTTCACTCTCCATGCCCTGACCTTGATCATTAAGTGTGTTATCAGTTATCTTCTACTAACCTGAGTTGATTTTCAAGGCGATGTTTGCACAATTACTGCATGCAATACTAGTTTATAGCTGTTGGCTTTTCAGCAAATGGTGATTTTTATTCTTTAAATGTTTGCCTTTATGGCCAAACTCATTTTCATTCTTCAGGGAAATGAAATCTGAACAATAACAAAAAAAATCATGTGTTTTCTTCCAGATCTTACAATTGGAAACAAGCTTTTGTCCAGGACTAATCAATACTAAGACATATTGCAGTAGTTGGTGAATTTAGCTTTAAGCCCAATCTTTAAAACAAACTCCATTCAAGTGCTAATTGTTAATAAAAGGTTTCAGCATAATTGATTTTTTTCCCTCTACTCTTTACCAATCTTCCATTTATACAGTCATAGCTTATTTCCCCACAGGCCAATTTCAGCAAATGTTTATGTGTGGAATGAAGGCGTAAATTGGCAGAACAGCAATGGTAATCTCAGTGGAAAAGACATTCACTCCATGCACACATTAACAGAGGTAAATTTGTATAATTCCCTTTTGAAAGGCCAGAAAAGGCACAGAAAGCTGACTAATAGAATACTTTTGTCTTCTTTTCAAAAGTTAAGCTCAAATGACTTTTTTTGCATAATGCTGGGAATCAAACACACAACACAAAGAAGGGTTCTTTGTTAGCAAGCCACACTCCCTGGAAAAGCTGAGAGTTCAGCGAGTGTTCAGGGGACACTGCCTTTTTTGTTTTTCAGCCTCACTGTAATGTGTAAGGCTTTTTGCCATTGCCAGAAAAGCACCCTGTGTGGCACAGACCTTTTCCAGAGCCAAAAGTGATTTGCTGAGAGGCTTCCGCAAGCCAGAGAAGAAGTAGCTTGTTTTAGATAATTATACTGTACAGCTTGCTAGAGCCACAACTGCTGGGGGTCTTTTTTAGCCCAGGGTCTTTTCTTTAAGGCTAAATCAACATTTTCAGGTGCATTTTGAACAAAACCAAGTAAGCACACTTTCTCTAAACAAGAAAAAATGTGCTTGAATGTGTGCGGATCGTCATCATCATCTTGATCCAAATGCTAGGGTTTATTTCCACCCTTACACATACACATTGCCAAGACCTACTTGAAACCCCCCAAATACAACATCCTAACTACAGTGAAAAGTGTTGCCCTCTCTTTAAAAGCAAAAATAAGGTCAACACTTTGGGGGGTGTAAGGGGCGAAATACCTCTGAAACCCTGCAACTACAGTATGTTAATGTACATTAATACATAAACATTTGATTTTATTGGCATGACCAAAAAATAGCCCTAATAGTCTATAAAGCCTATAATCTCCTTTCATACACCTTATGCCTACTTGAATCCCCCCCATGCAACACATTCCCAACTATGGTGTGTTTGTGTGTCTCCAGGAATATCACCCTAGCATTTGGATTAAATGGTTTTAAGATGATGATCAGCACACATTTTTTATTATTTTTTTAAATGTAGCATTTTCAATATATCATTTTAAATATAGCATTTTTTATATAGCAATTTTAAATGTTGCATTTTAAATATAGCATAGAAGTTACACCACACTCTTGCTAACCTCATTACCTGTCAGTAAAAAAGAGCTCCTGGTTTGCAATGCCTGTTAGCCTCGATATTCTAACTATGGTGTGTCTGTGTGTCCCCAGTTTCTTCTTTTATCAAAATAAAAATATGACACACCAGCATTTGGATCAAATGTTTTGAGATGATGAACAGCACACATTCAACCAATGTCTTGGCTGGTACTGCGCATTCGAGTGAAACACATCAGCTTAAAGTCATGTACATTTTTTTTTACTCCTCTGTTCAAATGGCAATTTTAATCTCATTAAAACAAGTGAAGAAATATTGCATTTTAAATATATGATTTGTAATGTAGCAGTTTAAATATTGCATTATAAATATTGCGTTTTAAGTAAAATACCTCAAATATAGTATATTTTTAACATCACATTATAGCAATTTTCAAATATAGCATTTCCCAGCTTGTTTTAGAGCACAATTTCTGTTTATTTACAGAATTTTGACACATTGGTAAAAAATTTAATAATCAACTGTCACAATGTCTCCCCCTGTTGGGGAGACTTGTTACTGATGCTCCGCCCATTACCTGATTCAGACCAGGAGGTACACCTGACTCTTGCTAACCTCATTAGCCCCTGGTTTGCAATGTTTGTTTGAAAAGTCTCTGTGCAGTTAACTTGAGTTCAGAGCCGTGGTCCTGATTTTATGGATATGTATATATTTAGTACACAGAGTAAGCGTTTCAGTAGAATGTTACTAACAGAGCAAAGCCCTTTATTGTAGAATAATTTCATTCTCTTTTTGATTTTAGGAACGGTAACTGTAACATTTCAGAAGCTTTTCATTTTGGGCTGGGCTGCAGATCTCTGAACAGTGTAGGCACACCTCTTCATTTAGCCTGATTTCATTCAATAATTCTTTTTAATACAAAAAGTAGCATTTTTAGGCAGAACATTTTTAGGCAGAACATTTTTAGCGAACACCTCTGACTCAGTGTTCTCCAAAAATTACAGGCTTCCAACCTAAATCTAACACCCTTCATTCAGCTAATTAAGGACTTGTGAAAGCAGTAATTAGATGGATCAGGGGTCGATTAGGCTGGAGCTAATAACTATAGGAGGGCAGACTCCCTAGAAGGATTCTCTGATGAATCTGATTATACTGTCCTTATGCATATACACTAAACATATGAATGATGTTAAACAATGTTAATCAAGCAAAAATATAAACATGTATTGAATGTTGCCCAAATTACTAATTAGTTCAACACTTCAGGCTAATCTGAAGAGAGAAAACATTTCTGTCAGAACTTTCAGTAAATAAGAAAATGATTGGCTATTGATTTGTGATTACTGGTCGCATTTTGTACTGTTTGTTTCCTGAGTGTAGAAACGTAACCTCTTAACGCAGAAAGGCTTATTACACGCTAAGCTGTATTATTCAGTCACTACAGAGAGTTCTGTACAAACTGGTGGGGCTTTTCTTTGGTAATAGAAGTTTGACACAACACTTTCATCCTGCAGGCGAGCCATAGGCTGTTTAAGGGGTTAAAGTGTTTTTATGATTATGCACTGAGCCATATATCACACTCAATCTCAGAGGCAATCATCTATTATTTGGTTCCATTTTTCCAAACTTTATTACTTTGACCCTTTTAGGGCTGGTCTGACTTTCAGGCCAGTCTCCGAAAGTGATTTGTTCTCTCATGGTAATAGCTGACACTGTCATGCACTTCTCCCAAATAAATGGGGGGTAAGAGTTTAAGGTAACGACTCTCTTGTGCAATAATGATGATTGATAGCATTGTGTTTGGTCATGAGATCTACCACTTAACTGTGACATTGAGGACATGAAAGTCTAATGCCACAACACTATATAAAAATGGATTTTATTTCATGCAGTAAATTTTTACTTTCACCTCAAAGTTTATGTGAAAGTTTTGGGCACTTAGTTTTAAACCCTTTTATGTTATGACGGAACAACCGATGTACATATGTATTCGCAAAGGAAGGGGCTGTTATTTCACTTTATGACATACATAGGAGTTAAAAGAACCAAGAGTTTCTCAAAAGTCTGGTAATTTTGGTCATTTATTTTTCACTCTTCTCGCATTCTGAAAGCTGAATAAAATATATGCTTAGAAGGTAAAAGGTGGTTTCAGTGGATGTCCCATGTTTTGTCAACATTCAGAAAATCAGGACAATGGGTCATGTTGAGTTGCCTGTCGATCAGTGAAGCTCACCTATAGCACATGGAGTGATAAGTACTGTATGTGTTGATGGGAAATATGGTTAGATGAAATTTATGGCAGAGAAAATAGCATAAAAATTGCCAATTGCAAAAATCAAAAAAGTATGGATAATAACTGTTCTGGTGCAAAAACAACAGTAAATTTTACACAATGTTCTCAATAGAAAATAACATATCTGGCAATGTCAAAAAGTACAATGTTAATTAAGTACGTACTACCTTGTTATGGCTGATATTATGAAGGAAGAGGGGTCCTGACACATTTATTGTAGCGCTGTGCATTTTTAAAAGGCAAATCATCCAATTCCCCTATTAATAGCAATGCCCCCAACACTAGAAGGGTGAAGACTAGCACAGGTCTCCTCCGACACATGTGAAGCCAGCCACTGCCACATTTTCAACCGACACTGATGCAGCAGGGGTGGGTAGCCAGCTTGCTCAGAGGAAAGCGTGACAGCTCTGATACAACAGCTAAAAGACACCTGTGCTGACCAACATCACACTAGAAGTGATGTGGGAAGGAATTGCCATCAACCCACACCTCAGAGAGCAAGGCCAATTGTACTTTCTTGGACTCTGACTGCTAATGGCAAGCAGCATGTCCAGGAATTCAGACCATATTCATTCTTCATCTTCAGACCAAAGTGGCAGCGTCTCAGTCCACTGGACCACTCTGCTATTTGGTTTGCCTTTCACTGCTCAACATCAGGGTTTTTTTGTTTGTTTGTTTTTTGTTTTTTTACAGAAATTCTAAAAAAAGTCATTTTCAGGGACACGAGACATCAGCTTTAAGCCATTTTTGACCTTACCAATGCCGTTGGAGTAGCTAATGCTTGCTAATTGATCTTAGCTGAGCAAGGTCTAGCTCAACTGTTGCTGATTCCCCTGTCAGCTCCATCAGTTGGGTAGAAGTTTCCATTTTATTGTGTTTTCTACTTTGTCAAAAGTGGAGCCTTGACAGCTTAAGTCACGTAAATGTCTGTAAACCTAAACAAGTCACTAAACATGACCCAGACTGTACTCAGAAGATGGATGCAACCTCTGACATGAAGTCCACACTTCTAAAGTGTCAATCCAGCTTTGAAACTGATCAGGTTTTGCTCTACTCACACAAACCTCTGAGCTTTTTATCCTGCAATCCACATTGTATGCCTTTCTAAAAGAATCTCACTTTGAACCCTTTGGAAAATGAGTTTTGCCAGAGGTCTCCTGCTCTAATGTCACATTTAAATTCACTTTGTTCTCGGTGGCAGACTGATGCGCCCGGTAAAGGACAGTCCTCTCTGATCTCCTTCCTCTGCTCCTTTAAGCCTAGAGCTCAGTTGCTCAGCCTGTACTGTCTCAAGTTGCCACAGTGACTGGGCTTGGAGATGAGATTTTGGTTTCCATGGTGACACCGCGTGAAGTTGACAGCTGGCTTAAGTGGGTTCATCCTTGAACATTAAAGACAGCAGAAGCTAAGATACTGCCTGTTGAGCCACAGTCATAAGTCAAAATTACCGAGCTCATAAAGCAGCATGATATGCCTGGCGCATTACGACTGATTGGTAAGTCTCCTAAATGATGTTTAAAGACGGCAGAGAAATCAAGAAAGAAAATCAAAGCAAGACATAGAGATTGACGAATGTTGATTCTGCTGTTTCAAACTGGCTGTGTTTCTCACACAGTACAGCAGAGTAAATAAATTAGGTCGGAAATCACAGTTCCATTATAAGGCCTGTCTAGTCAGTAAAACACAGATTTTATAAAGACTTGAAATTGCATCACAACTCCTCGCTTTAAAGACACTACTGTACTACTCCTTAAAACAAAAGCCTTTCTCCAATTGATTAAACATCCTATTAGCTGTAAATCACTGTATAATGTTAAGACTTGAAGTTTAATGCACCATAAAATACATTTATTGAGTAAAGTTGTTCTGTGATGTATTAATCGCAAGCATTACTTTGGGCATGGTGATAAATGCTCAGATGCATTTTTACAAGCAACCCTGTTATTCTACCATACAATGCAACATGCTGTTTTTCCTTTTATGTTTTTTACCTTTTGGTCTGGTTTACATCACTGTGATGGTCCACATAAGCTGCATAACCTAGCATAACCTAGCACTGCAACAAGAAGAAATAATGTTTTGTAATCATTTCCAAGTCTAACCGGATAGTGTTGCGATGTGTCCGCTCAACATGGTGTGCAGTTAGCTAGTTAGCTGAAGAGAGTAGCCAGTTGGATGTGTAAGCTTTTAGCCTAACGCCTTGTTTGCCCTTATAACTTCTTCAGTAGGCCTAGTGTTAGCTTTGGGCCTTTTAGACACTCCACAGGTTTCCATGTACCACGGCACAGTGTTCCGGCTTTCAGATGAACCTTTCCTTTCCCTTCTATCTTCTTCAAAGACCCTTTTTCCATCTCCAATCAGCCTAGCATCAGCTTTGAGCCCTCAGCTTTCACATGGAGATACAGCCACCTGGCTTCCCTGCACAAATACCCACAGCAGCGATGGCTCTGGTCAGGCATTATCTCTTCACCAGTCAGCCTAGTATTACAGTGTAGCCTTTTTAGCCTTACTTACATATTCCCCTGAAGTAACATGGCACGTAACTTCCATGATTTTACAAGGTAATTGTTTTATTCTAGGTAAAGGAAACAGACAGTTTAGATGGAGATTATTTAGATGCTATTTGCATCAAATGTGGGTCCAAGATTCATCTGTATTATCATTAACTCCCAGAACTTCACATAAACACACCCATAATACTTGGCTATGCCTCTCCTGACCTTCACAATATCACCAGCCCTGTCAGATAAATATTACATTAGTCTCTCGAGGTCCTGGCCATGTTAGCCCATGGTTCCAAAACATCATGTCCAAACAGAACACAACATTGACATTGACAGTTGAGTGTATAGGTCCAAATCTGTGACTCCGTTTACACCTGGTCATGTCATGTGACTAGTATCTGGATTGTATCCTGATAGGATTTTATGCATTTACACTTGGTGGTCAAATCTATGGTTAAATTCTGATCGTTGTGTGGGAAGGAATATGCAAATTCGCTTGTTAAGCGGGATTTATTACACACGAATTTCTGAAGTTGTACTGTGAGGGGTTTTGTTGTTGAATGTGTCTTGGAGAGATGGATGCATGTAACATATGTGCGATCTGATTTGTGTCAGGTTTAAATGCGTCTCAGATGCAGTCACACTTGTATTTGTATGTGGCTTGGCCTTATCCAGTTCTAATCCTAATACTCAATATGGATGAAGTGACCAGGTGTAAACAGGGTCTGTGTGTGTGTAGTGTGTTCATCAGACATGGGAAGTATACGGCTGTCCAGCAAACTCACCACACCTCAATCCCAATTTTTATTCTGGAACAGCAGCTGAAATGTGCACTAAATGGTCTGGTCATTTTGCTGAAAAAAGTGGCTCAGCATTTCATTTATAACATTGTTCAGTTTCATTTTTAAAAACACAATCTATTAATTCTGCAAGCCTAAGCAGCTTGAATCACATAAATGAATATTCACCAGTGGCTATGCCTGCTAAGCTTTAGTTATGCTAACTAAACACTTTTGTAAGGCAAAGGAGAAGAAATATTCCATTAAAAGAATTGTTCAGTGTGCCCTGAAGGTGTCATATAATGACATACAGTTGGTAACACTACACAGTCCCATAGGCTGATAGTGCTAAAAGGATAAAGATTAGAAATGGTGTATCCATGTCAATAAAATGGAAACAGCTTGCAAGATCTTAGCTACATCAGTTGTGCTTTGGATTGGTGACAAGTTTGACAGGTTATGTGGACCACAAACAATGTATAGGCTGACCTAATTACAAACCTGTTCCAGTTCCACTTCCTCCTTATGTGTCTTCTAAACAGGAAATTAGTAAAATTTCTTCAGATTCTTGGGATACTGGATACCTGCATGATTACAGTTTCTAAGCTACGACTGGGTAGTTGGTGTTTAACTGAATGCAAATTCATCTTTTTTTAAACAATTTGATACTATGCCTTAATGCTAGAACACTTCTACTATTTGCATAGACCCCCCCATAATTTTGTTGTTAAAGCTTTCCAAGTGTCTAATTATTATCCAGGTAGTCCAGAGCATTTGATCCAGATAGCATCTGCTAGAAAAATGGTCATGATAGTTGTCCAGCATCGCTACCACAATGCAACCATGACTCAGCCTTGCCTTTATTGTCAGATAAAAAGGAGCTGGTGATTTCTTCTGGTCCAAAGGTATTAGTCCCCCTGTCTGTGAAATGTGTGGTGTCTAAATACTGTCATTTGTTACAGCAGATCTTTCAGAACATCTCTGTGCACAGGAGGATTTTTTGCCATTATTTTTTGACTGCAACAAAACTATTCTAGTGAAGGCATCTGTCACCATCCATGTGGTTCTTTATAGAAGTTGTGGAAAAACTGTGTAAGAAATATGGTAGAACAAGATACACCTCAATGTTCTGCAAACAATCAAAGAACAGACAACTCTCTTTCGTGATCTCTTTCACTGGCATGAATAAATTGTTGCCCATTATGCATTCATCACTGTCCTTTACTCAAACTAAGCAAGTACACTCCTAATTGTACATAAATGAATGTGATTTAAAAAACTGTCTCTCTGAATGTGGGAGTGCATCACATTCAATTGTTTTGCTGAATTCAAAAGCGTCAGGCTGGTGAAACTAACACATGCTCTGAAATAAGATTGGCCAGCTCGAGTAATCAATGGCTATCTGCCATCGCGCCATGCCACACACTCAACAGTGATAAGTCAGGGCTAATCCATTGCCTAGCTGCTGCGTGCATTTAGCCTAAGACGTGCATCTGTTGCTCTGGCATCTTCGTGTGTGGCCTTGAGGTCCAGGCGGTGCTAAGAACCTTAATTCCGCTGGTTTGCAGAGACTGAAGTCTTCAGCCTCTCTGCCAAATGGATTTTCATTAAGCCCTCAGCTGAAGGCTGTGCCAGAACTTTGATAAAGGAAGCATTTCATCGGTTTGTTTCATTTTTTCCAAGGTATTTTTATTTATTTATTTATTTATTTATTTATTTATTTATTTATTTTCTTCTCTTTTTTTGGTCCACTTTTTTCTGCATGTTGATGTCAATTTTTCTTCTAAAATGAATTAACTTGCCTGTTATGGGCTTTGATGTTGTTGGGTGAACAGAACTCGAAGCAAAGAGGCAAAAAGCAATTCCACACACTGAGGCAGAAAGGCTCCTTTTCAACTTTGATCGTTACCAGCCAAGAATTTCCAATTTTCCACCAGTGCGCTGTTGTGGTGGCAAAGCAGGATATAAGATCACACTTGCTTTTTTTCTGTCTGGTCATTTACATCTCACATTACTGTGATGTGGTGTAAGAAGCTGTGTGATCCTATCTCATTCAGTCGGCTTTTAGATAGACACACAAACACACACACACACACATATATCTGAAGCTGCAACATCTAAGCGTGCTGTGTAGCGCAGCAATCAAGTCGAGACATTGCTATCTATCACAGATGCAAGAATCTATATTTCTCTTGTATTTCCCCTTCTTTTCAAACAGCATACAGAAATGAAGCCTCCAGTAGTACACAATATGTAAAGTAAATGGTTTCTTGGAACTACTTCAGTGGTTTGATATCAGCTCGGCCGTGTGTCACTTATCTGCGGAAGACAGTGGGTTTATTTTTCTTTGACATTGAGCTAAACTTTGTGTGAATCTATTCTGTAACCCTTCTTAATGGAAATACTGTGTAAATTGAGGCACAATAGGCGTGTGGAGATGACAGATGTCTGTAACTCTGACTGATCTTAAATCATCGCTCAGTAGGGTGCCCATTTTGGTTTTCAAAAAGAGGACAATGGGGACACGCAGGCATCCACAGGAGGCTTACAGAATAGGACCATGACAGGAAAAAATCCTTCTTTCGCCATTTTTCACTTTTTTAAATAATATTAAACTGGCATTTGGCATTGTCTAAACATTTCATGATGAATGGACCAATAGTAACGCTCCAAAATGACCTGGAATCAAATCGTTTAACATTGACTTCTATTGAAATTTAAGATGTTTTTTTTTCCTTCTCTTGTAAAGTTTTCGATAAGAGCTATGAGGTTTTTGTGCGACAGCAACAATATGCAACAGATGTCAAGGGATCTAGTGCAAACAGTCCAGGTGCAATACCATAAAAAAACACCAAAAAAGCAGTCAGCAAAACCAGAAAAGACCAGACAAGATAACAAGATAGAAACTAGAAAGCTACACTATCTTCAGGAAATTAGGGTGGGAGACTTCACAGGGAATGGAGAAGTCAGAGAGGGGTGTTTAAAGTCTTTCTTGATTACTCACAGACTTGCTGTACTCTGGTGTGAGCTGAGAGACCTGGCCAAGATCAGAACTCCTGCAAGTCAGATGCCGGGAGCACAGTCATGATGTAGCTATGATCATTATGTCGAGTCGAATGTCATTGGTTTGTTATTAATTAACTGTACACTATTTTTATTCATTACACACAATATATGCTAAAAAATAATATGTTTCATCATATATTTTGTAAAATATAACATTGAATAACATGTAGCATAATTTATTATTAATTTATATTATATTATAGTCAAACTAAGGCTGTGTAACTTTTGGAAGCAAATTTTGTTAATTTTGTGTCCTTTCTTCTCCAAGATTTTATGAGAAGTCCTCCTATAGTCCTCCTATAGTGTTGGAGGCATTGCTAGCAATAGGGGGAGTTCAAATTGTATAGAAAATGGGGTAAAATTCACCACATAAAATCAACAGAATATTATTGTTGGGAAACTAAGGACTTACTAAGTCATGGCCACGGCCCAATGATCTCATTCCCATGTAAGTCTAGGCTTTTTATTAATATATGCATTATTTGAGGTCATTCCTGTTTATCTGTTTATCGCTTTTTATAGTACTTTAACAGTTTTGGGAAGAGTGATAGAGCGAACAAACCTAGAACAAACCTAAACCTTTTCAACCAATCAGCTTGCATGGGCGTAACTAAACATTGTATAAATGTGAATAAAGAATTTACCTAGAAATACTTCAGAATCTTTATTTCGTTATATAAAATAAAATAAAATAACATGCCTGAAGCCCCACCATCTCCCAATCAACATTTGTTGCAACCCACCACCACCCCGTTGACCCCCTTTAACTCAGTCATATCTCTCCGTCCTAGAACTCTTATCAGAGTAAAGGGTCATTGCATGATCTGAACTCACAAAATGAAATAAATTCCAGATTTTCAGCCTAGTCTCTAACTTGTAGACCCTATAGTACTTTGGCCAGATTTCATTTGGTTTTCCCTGAAATACATGACCATGAGATCTGATTTTACTGTCCTGAATAAAAAGACACATCCACACATGCATTGCATTGTTTCTGCTGTACTTGAAGTAACCTACTGTAAACCTACTAGTTATTACTAGTCTATTAGAGTTATAGCATGCTTTTAAATATTGGATAAAACTCGCAAAAAACTCTTCTGCTTTAGCGGACAATTATCTTCTCACCTGTGAGGGTGATCCAATTTTAATATCAGCGCAATGCATCTTGGGTGTGTTTGCACCTGGCTTTTCACGTGAAATTGGAACGTGATTCAATCACTGGAAATGCATGATGACTCAAGGCAGTGGCCAAATTAGGATCTTAACTAGGGCCTCAGTGCCAAAAACAATAGGAATGAAAAATGTTATGATAATTCAAGGAAAAATGAAATGGCAATTGAATTTGCAAGTTTACTTGCTATTATGTCTCAAACAAGATAAAAAGCTTTACATATCATTTTCTCAGAAGCCTAGAGCATTTGCTCATTACTGTATATGTTACCATATTATTATTAACTTACAGTAAGAAGCTAGTCTAAACTTTTAACAGTACATGTGTGTAATGTGACAGCATGCCAGTCCCATAATCAGCCCAATAGCCCAATCAACTAAAACTTTACAGGGAATGCTGACGAAGAACCAGGTTTAGTTTTGTGAGGAACCACTGAGTGTGCCACGTAATGAGATCTCTGAGCTAGACAGGGTCTGAAAATTATCAGCAGAGATGATCTTAGTTGGTGGCAGATTACTTTGATGGAAGCAAATAGATGAAAAAATATCACATGGTCCTCTCCTGCCCACCCCCTTAGTAATTATGCCACTTATGCAGGCTGTAAATATCTGAAATAGCTGTAAATATTCTCTACGCTTGTTGTATGTAAGCTGAAACTGTGGGAGACTGAGTGTGAGTGGATGTATGTTCCAGTAGCAGTGGTTCTCAAAAAAAAAGCAGCATGTACAGTCAATGGGGATTTATATTCTGTAAAACTCAGGTGGCTAATTGACAGTGTATTCCCCAGAGGGATTCTTACCCCAGGTAGAGGGACAAATAGAGGCCTGTTTTGAAGGATTTTCTTTTATTTATGCTATAAAATAGAACTGGCAGCTATTCCTGGTTATTTCTTCTGTGTGCAGGTTTGTGCAGGATGATTAGCTTTATAGTAAATGGCCATTTTTCTTAAGTAAGGTATTTTCTCCCATTTCTCCTCACCATTCTCGGATGTGAGGGTGCATTGTAAAGCAGAGCTTAGTTAGTCCTGACTAATAAACATCAGTAATTGAGCTGCAGTAAAACACTGTGTAAGATGTTTGATCTATGTTCCTCTCCTTCAGATCTTATCACATTGATTAGACTGTTGGGTAACTCTACACTGAAAATCTGAAAAAGTATAAAAGGAACTTTTGGAAGTTCTTCCATTTGAAATTGTGGATGATATCCTTAAGGTGCTTTGAGAAACCATCAAGGAACGTTTATCTTTCCTATTCTTGAAGGTTCCTCAATGCCCCTTAAAAGAAACTTAACATGAAATTACAGTATATTTAGAGCTCTAGAGTCACACAACCATCTTACTGCCTGCTTGCCAGGAGACAGGAGATTATAAGTTCAAATCCCCTTAACATCACAGTCCCCCAGAATCTAAGAAAGACCTACTCCCATGTGATAGGTGAAGTTCCAACCTGCAGATGGAAATTAAGCAGTAAATAAATTGAGAGGGAGGGACAGAATCATATGTACTACTGTGAAGCTCAAGGTACAAATGTTAAAGCTCAACCTACAATGTGTTGTTGACCTAACTGAGATGCAGAACAAACTTAAACTTGGTGGAGAACTTGGTTTTATCTTTTTCTATTCAAATCATCTTCAGGAATTTCACAATAAAAGTAGCAGATTCAGCTCTGAACTTCCCAGAAGCACTGATGAAGCTTAAGTGATGTTCAAGTTCATTAAAGTCATAATTCTGAATGCAAAACCCGACTTCAGCTTGTTTTCCTCTTTGTTTGCAACACAGAGACCAAGGTTTACTTTTACATCAGCTCTCTAAGAATGAATAAAACAATCCATTCCTTTCGTTGAGATCAATTCTGATCTGAGACCTCTTCTGCACAGTCTGAGGCTGGCATAGACATGTAGTTGAAGTGTTCTCCATGCCACCCTGCCACTCCCGGTATCTCATGATGCATCACTCTAGTCATGGTACATAACCCCCTTTCTCATTGCTCTCTCCTTGGCACTGGTTCTTTTTTTCAACAAGGGCGTGTTTCTCATTCATCATACGCGCTGCATTTATCCAGTGGTACGGTAGGAGATGGATGAGACCACTTTACCTCTAGCAGTCCTCCGCCCAGTCCACAGCACACAGGATGAATGAATCCACTTTAACGGTTTAGCCCTATCCCAGCTGACAAGAGCAATACTTAAATCCTTCTACTCTTTTTTTTTTTTTTTTTTTTTGGGGGGGGGGGGGGTGGTCAATGATCTGGATCGTTGTTATCAGCTCACCGATGGGTATTGCTGATGAACACCCAGACATAGTGTATATATATTCAGCCCATCCAGACATGTCTAGTTCTGGTAGAGGTTAGAAACACAATAGAACACTTCACTGACCTCCAGCTTTGTGTATGGTAATGGAGTTAGTTGGGGGTGATGTTTTGTTACAGCTTTGTGGAAAGTGGATTGAAGCATCCACCTGAGAGACTCTCATTGCAGCTTATTATTTTAAATCTCCCCCCTCTCCTCTCTCGTGCCTGGCCTGCAACGGGAGCCCCAGTAGTTGATGTAGATAACGTATCACTCCCCATAGCCGGAGTAACTGTGGGGGGAGTGAATGTCACATTCAATCGGGCTTCTTCAGACTCACCAGTGCCGCTATTTACATGTGAAAGCTACTGAGGGAGATTGCTTGTTTACATGTAGGTGGGTCATGCTGAATTTATTCTGTTTCATGCTGAGGTAATGTCAACTACACTTTTAGGGCCTATGAACGCACCATTTCTGCCTGCTAAAATCAACGGGTAACAGACAGGCAAAGTGATCTTTTTGGAAAGAATCTTTACCTGCAAACAGTGAGTCACCCGATATTATCCTGCACCAGCAGTTATCTTTAAACATAAAATGTGAAGCGTTTGGAGAACATTGGAATAAGTGTGCTGTTCTGAGCTCCAAAGTGGCAGTTTGTAGAAAGCAGGTTGAGTGGAAAAGAAAACTGGTTGATAAAGCCAGGCTAATTTGGTGTTCAGGCTGGATGTGAAATGTTCATGCAGCTTCAGGAAGGTATAACATAGTATAAAATAGAACTGTCAGCTATTCTTATTTATTTTATCTGTGTGCAGATTGGTACAGGATGATTAGCTTTATAATAAATGGGCATTGTTCCCATCTGCAAGTCCCCCCATCTCATGACATCCTAAAATCTGTAAAAGTATAAAAAGAAGTTCTTCAGTTTGAAACTGTGCATGACCCTCTTCAGGTGCTTTAAAGAACCGCCAAGGAACCTTTTTCTTCTAAAACCCTGTAAACAAATGATGTAAACACTGATTTGGTGCTCAGGCTGGATGTAACTTACATGGTGAAATGTTCATGCAGCTTCAGGAAGGGTGCAAGTAAAGGGTGTAAGAAAATATCAATGTACTGAAGTATTTTATTAAAATGTATTTCTATAGAAATATCAGGACTAATAATATCACAATAAGACACTCAAAGTCAGGCTATACCATAGATATCGGCACAGGTTTGCTCACTTTAGAACATGACTTCTCATGATTTCTTTTTTATGATATTTCTATGTTGTGATTTATATATTTAAAAATACATAAAGCAACATTATGTATCAATTATTATCTTAAAATAACAGTACCATAAAGCCATGGTGAGTAATTTTTAAGCTCGACTGACTTTTAACGTGGAGAATGACGTCTCTGTTGTTGTTACTCCGGCACATAATATAGTGATTGCACTGTAACTAATGTAACTTTGGTGAAGCTACACCAGACCTTTCTCGAGGACTGCATAACGCTGCATAACCCAATCATATTTGTGTAAAATCCTGCAATGTTAATGATGAGAAGAAAGTAAATGTTTCTATTAATATCTTTAATAGAGAAACAACACCAAGAAAATGGCAGAAGTTTGCTTAAAAATGTGTTTATACAACTGCAAGAGGCGGGACCTTTTTCTGTGATGTCACCAGACAGCCTGGTTAGACTGTTTTATTTGTGTGACCAATAGGCTACTAAGAAAGAGTTTTCATTGGACAGTCCCGAGGACCTGCCCAACCTCGACTACAGCCAAGGATTTGGAACGCAGCTACTGCCAGATCATACGTGACCCATATACTTAGTTACATGGCTGTAAAGTTTTGTGTGAAACTGCCTAACGGACACTCAGAAACTCATCCTCTGTCTCTATTTTATTTACACATTCCATACTTCTGTGATGCTAAGACACTGGTAAACCCATTTCAAGCACCAAAACAATTTGTCCACATGAGTAATGGTATATATATAAAAAAAATGCTTTTAGAAACTCACATCTGCAAAGTGAGAGCTGAGATTATTCTGAACATTTTGATGTAAAACTTGTGGGTAATTTCTATATGCATTTCTATATGTATTTCTATATGTCTTTAAAGGGTACATTTAAGAAGATATGCAAAAATCAAGAAAATCCCTCAGACTCTAGAAGGTTCCATTTTTAATTTATGTTGAATTTTAATTGCTTTGTTGTTTACTATTTTTACAAGTTTTTTATATTTTTTGTTTACTTTTCAATATGTTAATTCACTGGTAAATCAAAATAGATAATAATTTATTTTATTTGTATATGTTTTATATGTAGTCTGATTATATTCAATAGAAATGTTGATGTTTCTTATCAGTTATTAAGCAACAATTTTTTTGCCATTATAAAGAACAGATGCTGGATGGAGATATTGCTGAAAGATTGAAGTGTGGACAGCAGAGTGACCTAGCAGGCCTGGCGGGGCAGGGGAGGACTGACAGAGATGGATGGAGAGCTTACTGTCCTCTCTCTGAGGGTCAGAGCAAAGCAGTAGGAACAATCCCATCAGCCCTTGCTACAGCAATCTCACTCTCAGAAAGAACTGGAATTGTTGAGGTTAAAGGCCACTCACACTGGCTTTCACCCACAAAACAGGCTCAAAAACCCTTCAGACACAAGAATGTCAAAGAACGTTATATTGGCTATATTGGCAGCAGAAGCTCACCATGATACAATTACTGAAAATATTAAATATCATGTCAGTGTTTAAGTGATGTAGTTTAACCAAATGTTCCTGCTTAAACGCTAGTTTTGACATACATGACTGTGGCAAGTCCATTTTGTCCATGAGAACATTAATCTGATACATTCGAATGTCCACAGATTTTAACTAGTAGAACATCAACAAGCTCACAGACACTTTATCCCTTTTATGTATTATGTATTTATGTTCACTCCTGTTTTTCCTCCTATCTGTTACCTTACACGTGTGTATTTTTATATTGGATGTGGAGGTCGTGCCTAATACACAGTTGAGGTTAGTCAGTAGATACTTTAAACAGCGACAGCGACGTATGCCTGAATTGTACTTGTGGCTCCCTGCTGCTTTTGCCATCAGCACAGAGTATGTTGTTGTTAGAGTTTGATGATTTCACTTATATGGCCAGCTTTTCAAGAACCTTGACCATCAAAGACCAGCTAAGACCATCTGAAACCAGCTACCAGTGAAAGCTGTTCTGTTGAATGTTTAGCAGTGAACACCGCTACTTCAATGAGTTTGAAAGTCACTGGTTAATTTACATTTTTTTTCATCTTTCAAAAACTGCCTTAAAAAGCTTGTGTGATCATGGCAACACATCAGGGGTCTCACATAGTTTGGTGCCGAATTCATTAAAGAGGCATAAAGAAGCACAAACAGGCCTAAATACAGCACAAAGTTAAAGCCCTTTTTCACTGTAACAAAGATTTTCTCACTCAGAAAGTCCCCATAACTTGATCACACAAAGTCAAAACCTGATTTGTACCAGGGGGAAAAAGCAGTCAGAATCAGGGTCTTTTTTTATGTTGATGTGGTGACACCATTTTCTCTGAATCACCCACTCTCTCCTGAACAAGCAGAGAAGAAATGTTTTCGTAGCTTTTTCCAAATGTGAGAGCAGGACGTTCTGTCACGGTGTAAAGAAAAAAAAGTCCCATTAGTTGGTAACAAATATACGCAAGATATTATGATGTCAAGGTTTTATGCTCATAAATCTTTACTCTGGAGATAGTTGTCAAAAACCTCAGTTTTCAGATGGCCTAAAACGCCATGTCCATGTGGATAGAAGGCCAAAAAAAGAGCACAGGCTATGTTCTTGAAAATGTCCAGATACATGTGGGCAGGGCCTTAGAGATGGTGCTTAGTGCTGTTCACCCACCTCTAGTCATTGTCGCATATAGGCCCTAGTGTTTGTACACAATAACTTTTAACAAGCTAATTCATAGCATTTTTAACAAAGAATATGAGTTTTGTTATATCTCTCCATGAAAACTAATCAAGTCCTAGTTTCAAAGGAAATCACACTACATCTGAAAACTCAATGTGGAGAATGCCCACTGATCAGCCATAACATTAAAACCACCTGCCTACTATTGTATAGGCCCTCCTCATGTCGCCAAAACAGCTCTGACTCAATGAACGGACTCCACAAGACCTTTGAAGGCAGTCGGTGGTATCCTTCACCAAGACGTTAGCAGCAGATCTTTTAAGATTTTTCAGGAAGTTGTGAGGTGGGGCACTGGTGCATCATTTCATATCTTTCTGAAATACCCGGCATACCAAAAATGACAAAGTGAAGAATGAGCCCTGTTACTAGTTCACTTGTTGTCCTGCCTAAGACCACTGTTGGTAGGTACTGACCATAGCATACCAGGGAAACCTCACAAGCCCTGCTTGATGTTTTGGAGATGGTCTGGCCCAGTCATCCAGCCATCACAATTTGGCCCTTGTTAAAGTGGCTCAGATCCTTATGCTTGTCCATTTGTCCTGCTTCCAACACATCACATTCACTTATTGATTAATATGTAGGTCTTATTCACTTCACCTCATGTTAATGTTATGGCTGATTGGTGCATCATTTCATGTAATTTTGAAACATCTGGCATACCAATAATCACATAGTGAATAATGTTGATTCTGCCATATCAATAGTAACAAAGCAGGGAACACAATTTTGTGGAATTCCAAAACATCTGGCTTGTCCATAATGACAAAGTGAAGAATGTTGAATTTTATGAAGTTCTGAAACATCTGGCATATTAATGATGACAAAACAGGGAACAATATTTTGTGGAATTCTAAAATGTTGACTCTGGCATATCAACAATGACTAAGCAGGGAATACAATTCTGTGGAATTACGAAACATTTTGCCTATCAATGACAAAATGGGGAACACCTGGCACATCTGGCATATTCATAATGATGAATGAGGTAAGAATGGTGAATTTGGTGGACATCTGGAGCATCTGAAATAGTAATAATGACAGTGTAAGCTGGAACTGTCCATATATAAGGACAGTATATGGAGAATATTCTCTTTACACTGCTGTCATATCGTCATGCCTGCTTGAGAACTCAAAGGGCACATGCACGGATATACTAAATGAACCAGGCACTGTTCCTAGGAGACGTGGTTTCTGCAGACAATGCATTTTTAATGCCAGAGATCAAGCAGTCAAAAGGCAAAACTCTCACTGTCCGCAATGTGGCATGATGTTTAGATAAAGCAAAAAAGCAAAATGAATGAAATAAAAGAAAAAGAAAACATAAACTCCAGGAAAACTGCCTACACAAACTATTAAAAGCAGGAATTTATTTCTTTAGCCCAGTGGTACAGTGGGGCTGAAGATATGAATGCTGATGTGCTGCAAACACTGACATTTAACTGTGCCTGTACCTGTCCTTTGCTACAGACTTGTGAGATAAATATGTCAATTATTCAGCAGCTCCTCAGCATCTTTACCCGAGTCAGTGTTGAACATTTCCCATCCATTAGTTCGTGTCTCCTCTGAGAAGATAAAGTACTTGTTGTTTGCACTGCTGCATCTTTTAAAAACACTTCACTTCAACAGCAAGTTGCGACACTCTTAAACATATAGGTGCTTTAAATGCTAAAAATGCTCCAAGCGATGCCATAGAAAAACCAGTTTGGGTCCATAACGAACCTTGCTAAGAGAGATTACTGTAAAGAACCATTACATACATCTGTTACATTAATTGATTGATCAATTGAATCTTCAAAAGGCTCTTTACACTCACACAGCTCTTTTACAAACATGGCTCTTTATGGAACCAAAAGTGGTTATTCTAAGAACCATTTAAAGCATCTTTATTTTTAAGACTGTAGATCTATGTATAACTGTTTTGCTTTTTTCCTGTTTGTATGCATTGATTACTTGGTTGGTTGGTTGACTGATCGATTGATTGGATTATTGCTGTAATACTTACTGTCATTTTTCTAGAGTTTCTGTTCATAATTTAATCATTATTTAAGGCACTGAAATGCAAGCTAATTTCACTATTGCATGCATTCAGTAAACCTTGTATTTAAAATATGTTTGTATTTAAAATATAATGTTTTGTACATGTGGAATTGAAGATTTTGAATTTTTAACACTAAAATTCTTTTAGTTCGAATTCATTTTCCCATAGACAAAAGACAACATATCCCAGGGCCAGACTAAAGGGGGAGCTCAGGTTTCAGCAGACAATAAACCTGTCCTTGTTTGGACAAGTGGAAGGTGAAAATATTGTGCTCTGGGCTGAGAATTCCCAGTAGCTGTCTTGCTGTCCCTGACTAATAGCAGCTAACTAGCTAGCTGAATACTGTCACTGTTAGCTATTTGTGTTTGAAAGATGTAAAATGTGTGTATGTGACTGTTTGTATGTCTTTTTCTGTGTTTCTTGTAAACTCTTAATAATAAAGGTGTTACAAAAGGTTCTCTAGTGACACCATAGAAGACCCACTGTTGGTTCAATAAGCAACCATGTTAATAGTATAATAATAATATTGGTACTATCACATTAATATTCTGTACAACTGAAAGCGTCAAGTATCAAATAGGCACAGATTTACTAAAGGCCTCTGTCTCAATTCAGTCACAATCCCTGTGGACTGTAGAGTTTTTGCAGCACATTCATGAGGAGTGAATGGCCACTGCTGGAGCACTGCAGACAGCATCCCTGTCCGCAGTGCAGAAAGAGATTCAGGGGCTGCCCGGTGATGAACAGCAACTCAGTGCTGGCAGAAGTGGTCCAGAAGGTGTCCTGGGAAAGCTGCAGTCCTGCAGTCAATGCTAAGAGGATGGCGTGTGACCTCTGCTCTTGATGCAGGCAGATTTCTGTCCCATTTGCTCTGTCCTTTGGTGTAAGGCTGGTGTCAAAGTGAACTGCACACTCTCAGGCCTGCACAAACCAAACACTGGCTGATTCAACACAGGAGGAGAATGACCCACAGAGCTGAACTTAAAATGGAAACTAAACCATTTGGGAACAAAGGCAGAGACTGTGTTAACACGCTGACAGGGCAGGTTGTGACTTTCATTAGAACAGGCTGGTATCTTGGTACAAACCAAAGAAATGTAATCAATATTCAATTCAATGCATAAATTAACTAAAAAATGACTAGTGACAAGAGACTGTGCCAATCTTCGAAACACAACAGCAATTACCAGCACCATGAAATACATTTCATTGATGTGTGTCTTTTACTTCTAGGGAATATTTTGGTGAACCTGTGAATAAAAATGTGTAAAAAAAATACCCCAAGAAATTGTTAGTGAGTTAAAACTGATCCCTCTGTGCCGCAACTGTAATTTAGCCTGGCTGGCTCTTGCTGTGAGGTGGTTATGTTTTTAAAGTGATGTTAAAGGCTCAGAGGGGGTAATTACAGTTTTTCTCAGTTGTTTAGATGCCCTTGCCTAAACTTTCACCTAATTCTTACAAGCGTGCCTCAGAACCCCACAGCATTAATGCAGCTGTGCACTGTACTATTTCAGTTATCTTTGCTTTCATGCAAAACGAACATGCCAAAATACTTCCTACAAAACTTTAATACAATTGTGACAGAGTGTGAAATTTCAGTCAATGGGCTATGGCCATTTTACACTCACATTCTCATAGTGATTCACTGCGTAAATCTTAGTGTACAAAATACTGCTTACAACAGCCAATGTGATTGGGATTCAGTCAGAGAGTGAATTATTGAGTTATTGAGCGAGTGTGTGAGTGAGAAGTCAGGTCCATGAAGTTAGGTGTTACATTTTAGTCCATTTTAGGTTTCGGTTGATGTAATTATAATATTTCACAATTGTGCAGCATCTAATTACAAACATATATGAATAAATAATGCAACTAATAAATGCTTCGTACAAAAGCTTTGTACAGTATTGTACACTATTGTAAAATGTTGTACAGTTATTTTACAGCTTTAACTGGATATGTTTCTACTGCAAAAAAAATCAGAACATAGATAATTTATAGAGAATCAAACACAATCAATGAATTATAATAGTGGCCTAGACGACGGCAGTCTATGGACCCCTATAGTACTTCCTCCAACACCAACCCGGTAATTCCATATGAAGACCTCATCTTAAAAAGATTTCTATACATTTGTAAACATTTTTGTAAAAGAATAAAACCTGCCATGTAAAGCAAACCACAAAAAAAAGGTTATTAATCATAATACAGCATTGATATTTCTTGTACTGGCAAAGCCCGCTCTTAGCAATGACTATCATGAAAAAAGAACATTTAAAAAAGTTTCACATCTTTTGAAATGAAATCCTTCATATATACTGTTAAAGCCGAACTAATCCAGAGTATCTCATTGTCTAATTATGCATAATGCGTTAAAACCTTACATTTACATGGAAATGTTGTAGAGCTTAAGTTATGTTGTAGAATTAGAAACCAAATCATTTTCCTGCTTGATTTTTTTTTTTGGAGAAACTGTATGACAGATGTTGACAGACGTGTTTACGGGATCTGATAAGATCTGTCATCAGCTTCCAGCATTTATAGCAAACCACAATTGCACTGTAGGTCATATAAAGTCTTAATTAATAACAAACATTTCTTTAAAGAACTGTTACAAAGAAGAATCATGACCTGCTGGAATACATAACTCTACAGCAAAGGAAGGTTGGGGTGGCGGAAGACCTGCCAGATGAACATGCACCTGGAGAAGTTAGAACTGTAACCAACCTATAACCATAAGTGAGGATGGATGGGAAATGTGTAACCTAAAGGGAGCAAAAACTGATGTAAAAAGGATATCTACAATATTTCATAAGTGGAATTTTGTATAAATATAAAGCATCTAAAATGTCACAAGTCCAATGGGTGTGTTTGGGATTTTCTTTGCAGGCTATCATGTACTTTTTTATTCGAGTGAACCTAGGCTGCTGTAGCATAAGACAAATTAGTCCTGTATTATATACACATGTTGACATGCTGAAATTTTACTTGCCCTGTCTGAAAAAGCACCTCAACATGTCATTTTGGCATTATTTCCTGATGTAATCGGCTGCAAACATGGCTTAAATATGGTTTACACAAAGAATTGTCTGCTTCGGCACAGGAGAAAGTTTTTTGTGTTTGCAGCTGCTGTGATTTCTTGTGTGGTCAAAAAAGGCACAGGATACAGCACCTTGTCCTACCTGTTTGGTATTCACAAAGCAGCTGTGTCCATATGTTTCCTGGAGGTGTGTCGAGCACTGAGGATACTCACTCACCAGCACATTAACCTGCCAAAGGGCAGTGGCTCTGAGAGATGGCGAACAGTTTTGAGGAATGGTGGGGGTTCCCACTCTGTAATACTGCAAGCTGTGGTTGATCATTCAAAACAGGACTGTAGAAAGGCTAATTTCAAAACCCTAAAACTGTCGTCACTCATTTTATGCCAAACTCAACGACAACTAGGAGAACATCCTATTACCGATACACTGAGGAGCAGCACATCAGCACCATTCTTTCTTTTATGCTGGTTAAGTGGGGAAACTGTGATGGCGACTTTTCCTGTGCCAGTGTCTCCAGAATGGGAGCTCAAACTTGGCATACAACTAAGTGAAAACCAGAAAAGTAAATTCATCCAAGCCAACACTAGCTCCATTTACCATCTCATCTCTCCAACATTCACTTTCTCGCAAATAAACTGGACTGCCTTAATTGATTACCAAACTGGAGGTAATCATCAGAAGAGAAAGCACCAGCTTATAGTGTTTTTTCTTTTTCTTTTTTTTACGGTAAGACTCAAGAAAGCCAAACCTAGGGTAACGAATAGGTGCTGCAATCTCTTCAGCCCAGTGGACACAACAAGAGGACAGTGACACTATCATTAATGAGTCCGCCATTAAAAGGAAAATCAGCACATTTCATTCTGAGAAAATAACAGGGTTGTAAAACCGTGTCTTTTCAACCAAAACAAAGTCATAGGTGTTAACGGCCTGCCTGATCTCCTATTTAAAAAATGTCCACGTTGGTGATTTGTTAGCACTGTGTAAAACAACAATGAGGAAACACAACCTCTAGCAGTGAAGAAAATGATACAGGCAGCTGCTGTCATAGTCGACTCACAAAGTTCTAACCGAACGTTACAGTAACCAAGGAAAAAATACAAAAATGTAAAATGTAACATTATTAATTAATTCTACACCTAAACCTAACTGTAGCGCTGATTCTACACCTAAACTTAACCATAGTGAAATAAGGGAATCCTTAGCGCTTCTCCATTGATGTCGGCCCGTCAATTCTTCTTTTTTTTAAGCTTCAAAAAGTGAAAAACCAGCAGGACATTATCCCTCAGTGTCATTGTTTTGGAGTTTTCTTCTAGTATATTGTGTTTTATATGTGTTGTGTTGTGTGTGTGTGTGTGAATTTGGCTCAACAGCACTACCAGTGGCTGGGTGGAAAATCGAGCAAATGCTATGTATTTTATATATTCACTCAGTTTCCCCCTTTTCACCAGTTTTGTCAATGCCATCTCATTCCCCTATTACCTTACATACTCACGCTGAGTGCTGCTAAGGGCTGTGGCATTACTGGGAATCAACTTCATGCCCCTCTGATGATTGAGCACTTAAACAGCTCTGCCACTCTGAGGCCATGGAACTACAGCAAAACCAGTGAAAGCAAACCACATTGTTTACTGACAACAACATAAGAATTGAATACATTTATTTCTGCATGGGTGACTGCCCTTTATCTAAGCACACATAATGCTCTCCCTCGCACTGTATTATAAATATTTAAATGTTCTAAGCCTTTAAAGATGCAAGTGTGCTCAGTTGATTGCTGTGAGCAAAGCCTAAACACAAACGAATGAATCCTTTGCGGAAGCTGTAAGATGGTGTGGTTTAGTGGCACTCCACTGAGAGAGATTTGGCTGGGTTTAACTTTTCACAAGTGATGTGACACCAGATCCCAAGGCAGCCCAAGTGTGAGTTGGCCCTGTGTGACTGAGTAAGAGGAAAAGTTTCCACAGTAATCCCAATGGATTTGAGCTGTGGTGCTCTATTTTTGCCAAGGAAGACTTGATTTTTGGTAGATATTTTGGGCAGGTGGGAGGAAACCTACACGGATATGAAGAAAACACATAAAACTCTTTACAGACAGTGACTAAGCCCCTGGAGCTGTGCAGCGCAATTGTAATGATGACATTCATGAGTGGTGCATGCTCTGAAACCTATTAGCAGATATGAGCTTGAGGAAAGCTATTATGCTAGTAAAACCACATGACAGAAACAAACCACCTATCGCATGAGAAGTTTAAATCATGTGTGCCTTTGGGTTGAACTTGGAATGTCAACATATGTCTTGTTGGAGAGAAGCCAGTGAAGAAAAAGGAAGATGAGATGAACCCTTTTAGATTTTGGTATTTGGTCAAATTTTTATTCAATCATGTCAAACCAGTGCAATACTCATACAATGATGCATAAAGGTTTGTAAACCTTCTAGAATTGTATATATTTCTGTATACATTTCATCTCAAACTTCATCAAGTATGTGAGGAGAACCAAATCAGACAAAAATATTAGACTTGGGCATTTGTTTATTGATGAAAATGATCCAATATTGCATATCTGTGGCAAAAGTATGTGAACTTTTAAGATTAGCAGATAATTTGAAGGTGAAATTAGAGTCAGGTATTTCCAATCAATGGGATGAAAATCAGGCATGAGCATGTGCCCTGTTTTATTTAAAGGGGATCTAGCAAAGTCCGATCTTCACAACACATTTTTGTAAAAGTGTATCATGACACGAACAAAGCAGATTTCTGAGGACCTTAGAAGAAGAGCTGTTGATGCTTATCAGACTGGAAAAGGTTACAGAACCATCTCTAAAGAGTTTGGACTCCACAAATCCACAGACAGACAGATTGTGTACGAATAGAGAAAATCCAAGAACATTATAACCCCTTCCCAGGAGTGCCCAACCTACAAGGATCATGCCAAGAGCGAGACATGTAGTAGTCTGCGAAAGTCACAAAGGAACCTAATGTAACTTTGGAGCAGCTGAATCCACCATCAGGAGAACACTCCACAACAGTGGTGTTCATGGCAGGGCTGCAAGCAGAAAGCAGCTACTCTCCAAAAAGAACATTGCTGCCCGTCTGCAGTTTGCTAAAGATCCCATGGGCAAGCCAGAAGGCTACTGTAATTATGTTTACAAGACACAAGATGCCAATATTCACCATTTGTGTTAGACACAGATGGAATTCAGCCTCCACCTTTAACCCGTTCGTTAAGAAAAACACACAGTGACAGTGAGCACAGAGTGCCTGGAGTGGGCAGCTGCAATTGCTGCCATGCCATTGCTGCAGTGCCAAGGGAGCAGAGAGGGTTAAGGGCCTTGCTCAAGGGTCCAGCAGTAACAGCTTGCCCAGTATGTGGCACTGGATGTAATACTGGATCATTTTCCTTAATAAATAAATGTCAATAAATACAAGGGGGTTCATCCTGCTTGCGCCCAATTTTCCCTGGTAGGCTTTGAACCCACCGCAACCTCGACCAAGAATAAGTATATACGAAGATAAAAGAATATTGGTACAACCTCCTAACCTTTACTTCACAGGTCCTTTTCCTCCATTTGGAAATATGTCAAATTACAGAAGAAACATTATGCTAATTTGCTGCCTTAGGAGTTGGAATGAAGCTTGGGAACTAATCATCCAACATCAGTAGATGATCTCAGTAATGCTCTTGTGGCAGAATGCTACCAAGACATCTCAGCAATGTTCCACATCCAATGTAAAGCCTTTCAAGAGGAGCAGAGACTATTATTGCAGCCTTCTTCTTCTGCAGACGATTGCCTTCAGAAGAAACGTTGGAGGGAGCATGTGTCTACAAAGGTCTGGTCATAATAGTTTGTTTTAGTCAGATTTACTAAATTATTAACGTGCACGTAGGCAGTGAAAATGCACTGATGGAGTTTGACATCAGGTTTGGTCGCTCTGTGCCTGTTTTTGATAGACAGCTCTTTGGTGAGAGGGCTGCAGCATCTGTGGGCCACAACAACACTAATGAGCGAGGAGAGCATCTGCATACCCGCACACAGAGAGCAGTAAAGCTGAGCTGTCCTCTCTACTTACTGTCAAGCCTCCACCTAAACCCTGCCCAATTCATCACCATTCACAGGCACGTAGGCCAGCGCATTCAGCCTTCCCTTCCCTTCACTCTTGACGGCGGTCTGATATGACGCTTGCATTCAGCTGAATAAGGAGTCCTCTACAGTTACAGAGCTACTCAGGAGGCCTACTTGGACATGCTACCTCTAAGTAACTGGATTATCAGCACTGGGTGACCCTGAAATAAAAAGAGTTAACACATCCCTTTCGCAAAGGCATCCCAGATCTATGTTTGACCGCAAAATGAAAGTGCACCAGAAGAGGGATTGAAATGGAATAGGGATCTAATTTCTATTGGATGTCTGCCCCATGACGGATAGTGTTGCCATGTGCCACATAGTGTTTCTTGAAACCGCCTTCCTGGTGCATCCCCTGAACACTGGTAATTACATACCCATCTGTCCTTCCACGCATCCACCATTCATCATCATCATCCGAACAATTCCATTAGCTCCCGATGCATTAAGAGCATGCCTGTGTAATTGGAGAGAGGGAGAAAGATGCGAGTACCCCAGCTCTCTAACAGTGTTTGACAAGGTTAATTCCTCAAACTTCCTTGTGTTTGTTGTGTTTGTTGCTGAAAGCTCAAAGCAGTCTAGGACATCTGGCTTACTGTGTATATATCTATAATACTCTGTATCTGGAAACAGAGGCGGTTATCTCCAGTCACTGCATATCAGTGGGTACTTGTTATTTCCTCTCCTTCTCCTCTCTGTGGCCTTAAAGTCCGGCAAATGCCTCCCACTGAACGAGGCTGAACTTTGAAGTTACAGTCACAAGAGCGATAATTGCTGTGCTCATTCGTCGACACCAGGGCAAGTGGCAGCACCAGCCCCAACCAATGTCAACAGCCATGAAACTAAAGGAGTTTCAAGTTCTGTAAGAGGATGTACAGTGATAAATTATGTTTTTGAATTTGGACCAAATGGTTGCACATGGTAAGGTAAAGGGACGTGTTGAACATCAAAATACGATCAATTTTGATCATATGCTACTAAACTTGATGGTTATACTAAATATAGATGCAATAAAAATGATTCAACCCATTGCAAATTTATATTAGCAAGGTTTGCTTGCAAAATATACAAACGTACAGCTGTTTGTCATCAACCCATCAAACAAGACTAATTTAAATAGCTCAACACAAATAATATAGCAAGAAATTTCTCCAAATTCAACCCAAAATATCACTTTTAATAACCACTTCAGTCTCAGAATTATTCAACCCCTCCACAACAAATATTTGTAGTACTTAGTAAAGCACTCTTTGCTGAGACCTGTTTCCTGCAATGTTCCTGATGGATTTTAGCCCATTCCTCTTAGTCAAAGCCCTCCGCATCGCTAAAATTCTTGGGTTTGTGAGCTGCATGTGCCTTCCTTAAATCCCATGGATTTTCTATGGGGTTCAAGTCAGGCGACTCCGGATGACCACTCTAGAGTATTCCAGGACTTCTTCTGAAACCAAGCCTTGGTGGACATTCTCGTAGGATTTCCTGATACAATGAAGCTGAGTCACCGCAATGCTTTATTGTTGGCAGGGTGTTCTTTTCAGCATCATTCTTACTGCCCCAAATATACTGCTGATCCAAACATACCCGATACGTTCCAATTTTGTTCCATTGCTCCACCGAACAGAATCCCAAAACTTCAGCGACTTATTTATATGGTTTTGAGTAGATTGAAGTTGGCTTTTCTTAGTCATATTAGTTTTAATTTAATTTAATTAACAATGGGGATTAAGTAACGTTGATGGTAACTGTATGGTGTTTCAATGGAAAAACAGAAATATATAAACACTACTCAAAAACAGCTAAATTCACTGATCAGAGACCTCATTGCGGCTCTAAAGAATTATCTTGTTTTTGAGTCAATTCTCAATGTAAAGGTGACATGTTATACACCTTTTCCCCCAAGTTAACATAGTTCCTTGGGGTCTTAATGAAATGGCTGTGACATGCTTTGTACAATACTTCCAGTGTGGGATCTGGTGTTCTGTGTTTTTCTTTGTTGTTCCCTTAACTGCTTAACTCAGTTGGTTACTAATACAGCTGCTTGCCCACAGTTGATTGTTCACTGCTTAATTCAGTTGGCTACAAACGCCTCTCAAATTTCATCTGAAAACTGCACAGAACTCTCATCCTGTAGTTGTCAATAAAGTCTCCAGGTTAAGAATGACAGAATATTTCCATGGAAAACATAACCTTATTAGACTTTGAGACAATTCTGAATTCTCTCCCACAGCATGTTGACGTTAGATTTCCTTCCGGAGAAGCAGGTGGCAGTATGTAGAACATTAATGTCAAAATCCAGATATGGCAAACATGAGCAATACTCTCCAATGCTAATGTAGCCTTTCATGTTGGCTTTGCACTTCACCACTATGGGTCTATTTTTGATGTGTGCCGCAGGTGCCAATCTAGTGGTTTCTAGGCAGAAACAACATTTAAAAACGCAGTATTTGCTGTATGATATATTCTTGCTAAATGTACAATCTAGAGCATTCAACATCTTATCATACAACTGAAAGTAATTATTTGTTTATATTCGGAAACAGGAAGCTATTTGTCACCTGATATTGTGTATTTTGTCAATGAATTGAGATCTATAGAAGTGAGGAAGCAGTTTTATTTGAATCATTTTTAGTAAATAAGATGTGCCTAGAATACATACCTGTATACATACCTAAACATTCCGCTGTGTTTTTTCCATCTCTGTGCCGCTTTATTTCTGGAATGCTACCTAACAAACCTGAGCTATCTTGACTGGAACATTGTCTGGTACATGTATGGCCATGTGTTCATGAGCATGTGTGGGTGCATTTGCAGTTAAACCGTACCCAACATTTAGCAGTGAGTCCATATACTTGATGGTGCTGCTTGAGCCGTGATTGGAGTGTGTGTAAAACTCTGTATAGGCCTGCGCTGTAAACAGCTTTCATGATCACAGCGCTTTTTTTTCTCCAGGCTTTACTGAAGAGACTAATCACAGGTTCCTGCCAGCGCAGCACGATCACTCGCTTTCATCCCACCTGCTGTGAGCTCACAGCTAAAGCAGCACCAGGATCCATTCCCTGTGCTCCGCGACTAGCTGTTGTTCTTTTTAACATCTTAAAGGTACAATGCACTTGCCCATGGCTGGTCACATGGCAACTCACATTTCCAGGTGACAGCATTAACAGCATTTGGAGAATGGAAAGATCTTGGCTTAGATGTACATTTTTAGGTGGTATAGAGCCGTTATTATTATTAGAACATTATGTGGACCGTTCTCATATCTCATTTACGTAGATGTTTCCCTCCATTGAAGTATTCTTTAGAGAACCACAAGGAAAACGATGATTTTCAAACTGTGCTGGTCAGTGGCCCATTAGGAATGGAGTTAAAAGTCTGTTCTGACCGTTTTTTAGCAATCATTGGTGATGCAAATGTCTTTATAAAATTACCTTTGAGAACAACTCAACTACATTAGGTTACAATGAGTCTTAATACATTAACTGAATCTTTTTAGTGAACTAAACTGAAAGTGAATAGTCATGAATTTTTAAATTGTTTAGTTCTTTTTTGTTTGTTTTAAACTGTCAAAAACAGTGATGGTCTGGTAATAATGCAAGCCTGCAACACCGAAGCAAGTCAGTCAACCATTACATAAAATATATCTGCATTAAAGGCACTGAAGGTTGAGGGGAACATCTACAATATAACATATAAGGTATCAGAAGCCAATGGAAAAGGTGCGAACTCAAATATTATACTCAATTATTATAAGTTGATTCCCCTCAAAGATCTGGAAAATGATCACAAATGTTCACTTAACTAACATTTGAACAATAGGTGGGATATATTCAGTTATGCACAACAGGCTTAATTTAAAATGTAATGTAAAAACAACTTGAGGTGTAATAGTCTAGTATTGATAAATGGGCAAATCAAAACATCTGACTGATTGTGCTGTGCAGCGATACCTGCACCAAATGACCTTCAAAGAAGAAACGTTTTAAAAATCAGGTTATCTTTTACTACCTCAGTGAGTACTGCAACTACTACTAATTCTAGACAAAAACCTTTTAGTCATTAAGCAAAGCAATGGGGATTCCCAAAGCAAAACTTTATTCCAACGTCTTTTTTACAAAGAGAGGAACACACTCCTGTATTAAATAATGTATTTTTTAAATATAAGCTGTTCAGTTTCTTCATGCAAGGCAACGTTGTGGAGCTGGATTTGTTGCTTTCCTCTATAGCGAACCAACAAACATTCTTTTGCCTTTCAGTGCTACAGATTTGACTTGTTAGCCTGAAATGCCACATACACTTACATCACCCTCTGACCCTTAGCAAGAATGCTTGAGACCGGCCATAAACACTATTCAACAGATCAGCCCAGAACTTTGGCTGGCTTCTTCAGTGCATGATAAATAAATAAAGACTTAATGACTCTCAAATAGACCCCGGTTTGAGTTCACTTAGATACCAGTTTTCAGCTACTCCTACACCCTAAAAATGCTGGGTTATTTTTTCTAGCCAGATGTTGGTTTGAGCCTATTAGGCCATTTTGTTGGGTTAGGGAGGAGGTCGGGGCAGACATAAATGCAAGTAAATTATTTAACATAAAATAAAACACAAAAAAGCAAAGCAAAGCAGAAACCATAGAAAGATAAAATGGACATTAAAACACATACATGGCCTAGAGCCACACAATAATCTGCCCTGAAACATGCATAAGAAAAGGAACATTGAAATAAAGGGACACCCAGACACTGACAAGAAACACCTGAGAAAGATAACGAGAGGGCAGGGCTACGAAAAAAGGCACAGGTGGGAGCACTATTGATAAGACAGGGCTGGGGCTTAGACAAGAACACACCCAAAACAGAGCCATGTGCTGAAGAGAACATGGGAAAAACCAAAACAAATGCACAAGGAAAAACAAGAGACAACTGAGCAGAAGGACACAAACAGTCTGGCAGTTATTTTCTCAGTGCTAAGTTTTTTTATGTTGTCCACCTGGTGGGTTAGAGTCTTAGTGATAATGCCCTGACCACTACGCAGATTAAACCATGCACACAGCCCCATTTACTACTGCCAGTTAATGGGTCACTAGGTACTAAGTACTGATCAATCTGCAGAAGAAAAAACATTTTTAGTAAGCTGGTGGCTCACTGAAGCCACACCGATTCGATGTGTTTTTAATTTGGTTTGAGAGAGAGTATTATTTGCACTCAGGAGGACATGGCCACATGATTATGAGAGCAGAGCAGAGCAGTGGAAAAGGAGCATGAAAGACAAAAAAAGAGAAAAAGCCAGGCTGAATTAAGTTGTACTCAATCAAATGGGCCATTAAATAGAATGAACACTGCTGAGGGAAATAGTGGATCTGGTGGAGAAAAAACATTCCCACAACACACACCAAGAACAATACCATTTCATAACAATTTAACCCACAAGCAAGCAAATTTCCTTACAGCACTTTGGCCTTCATTTTTACATTTACATTTAAGGCATTTAGCAGACACTCCCATCCAGATCGACTGGATGAGACTGGAAAGAAGAAACTTGAGCTAGTTTGAATAGACTAGTAATTCAAAGATACCTCTAAGATTAGACACTACTAAACACAAGTCAGTAAGGTGACCACTCTGCTATTCGCCAAAGTATTCTCAAAAGACGTGGGTCTTTAGTCTGTGTTTGAGGACAGTGAGCGACTCTGTCGTTTGGACACCCAGGGGAAGTTCATTCCACCACTTTGGTGCCAGGACAGAAAAAAGCCTGGACGCTTGTCTTCCGTAGATTTTAAGGAATGGTGGGTCAAACCGAGCCGTCAAGTACGGAGGGGCTGGTCAGATTCAGGTTTTGAATCTGATGTGGGCAGCTACATTTGATTAGTGCTTGAGACAAAACCAGCTCATTTTAAGTGTCATGTTTGCTTCTAAAGGTCTGTTTAACTACATTTAACTATTCATACTCTTTGATAAAATGTCAAACTATATACAATCAGTTCTGACCCCATTTCTAAAAGAAAAGGATGAAATACAAGCCATGAAATTGTTGTTGGGACATATATGTTACATCAGGATATTAATCATAAATTATTTACAGAAGAAATCACGTGACATCTTTATCACCATAAGAACAAACCTCTTAAAAGCTGCTCAATTAATTTAACTGACTCAATTATTTTGAATCAGTATTCAAAACTGAGTCTGGTCTCTTATGGGTTAAAGACCACAAAACAATAGAGGACAATTATGCATCTTAAAAATATAGAAACTACATTCAACAACTGGTCGACTTCTTCCTCGTCCGTTTCTCCACAAGAAAGCAGAGCTCAACATCCAGCAGCGACCTGAAACTACTTTTGTATTTACCTCGTATTTTCTGTAGAGCCAAAATATATATTGCTACCATAACCCACTACTACCATACTACCATAACCCATAACTAACATTTACACAGTGCCCTCCATAACGATTTGGATAAAGAGACATTTTCCTTGATATGTCCCTCTGCATCACAGTTTCAAATCAAATATCAAATCAAACCAATCAGACGTGATTAAAGTGCACATTCCAGACTTTAATGTAAGGATATTGGCATATATTTTGGTTTCACCATGCTAAAATTACAACACAAATGACCCCTTCCCCTCATTTCAGGGCACCAATGTTTGGGACATTTGGCTTCACAGGTGTTTATAATTACTTAGGTGTGTTCCATTGCTTTGTTAGTGCAGGCAGAAGAAACCCAGGGTGTGTATTTGTCAGAAGACTTCATGAACAGTAATACTACACTGCAAGATGCAAACCACTAAACCTTATGATCAGATTAATTTGCAAAAAAGTTCTTAAAAGAGCAGGGGAAAGGTTTTGTGGACAGATGAGACCATGATTAACCTGTGTCAGAGTGATGGCAAGAGCAAAGTGTGGAGACAAAAAAGAACTGCCCAAAATAACTGATCCAAAGCATACCATGGTGGAGGGGTGTCATGGCTTGGGCGCATATTGCTGCCACAGGTGCTGGCGCTCCTATCTTCATTGATTATCTATCTGCTGAAGGCAGTAGCACAAGGTATTTAAAGGGCTGTTGGAACATCTAATCAGCAGAAGTTCTCATAAATGCCTCCAAACTGGGCAGAACTTCATCCTACAGCAAGACTATAATCCCAAACATACTGAGGCGACACAGGTGTTTTTCAAAGTTGAAATATGCATGAGTGGCTTTGAATGATTTAAAATGTTAGCCTGTGGAGCAGAGGGGTATGTCAAGGAAACCTGGTGTGCACTTTCTCGCTAAAAGTTTACTTTTGACAGCAATAAAAGGTTGACAACAGTTTCAGTCTGCTGGGCTAACATCGCTCAAACACTAGCTTTCCCAGCTGTGTGGCTGACAACTACCCAAACTGGCTTGTTTTCATCCCAGTACTTTTTAGAGTACAGATAAAGTTGCAGGCTACAAATATGGCATGGCTTTGGTTTGTAGAGCTGCTACTCAACAGCTTGGGTCACAGAGATGCTCCAAATATCTGAGTGTTCATTTCAGTCAACAAACAAGGATGCTAGGGGCACTCTGAATGCTCAGTCTCTTCAATAATGTCTGGAGGGCTGGCCCTATGCCTTACTAATAAAGAATCAACTCAGGCTACATTATTGCAGGATCAGCATTACTTTTGATGATTTAGGACTGCAAATGGTTGTGAATTCCAAGATTTATTTATCAAATATCTTCACATATACATCTTGAAAATCTTGAATAACAACATCAATGTATCTTTCTCTCTCATCTCACTCCATCAGACTGACTTTCCTACACTTCTGAAAAATAAAGGTGCTACAAAGCCTTCTTTACTAGTATGGACCATGCCTGAGGAAGCTGGAACGGGGAGCTGCAGCTGAGGTAACCAGTGGATGGCAAGGGAGGCGATGTAGTAAAGGTGTGAGAGTGAGAGTGGCGGGTATACTGTATATAGGGGTGAGGAGGAGGAGGAGTTCGAGGGGGGTGGTCCTCGTCTCAAAATTCAGTTATGAACTGACTTCACTTCGAGCAATGCCATAGAAAAACACTTCACACTCAAGCTCCTTTTCAAAGAAAAACACTATGTAGCACCTTTCTTTATCAGAGTATAGCTAAACAGTGAAAAATGTGTGCAATCTGAGGCAGCTGGTTTTATGACTGCATGGTCTTAACATATCATGTAAAAAAAAAAAATGAATGGACGCTCATTTTAATCTTGGGCACTTTACATAAGAAATACAGAGAACCTTCTCTGGAGACTACCCAAACCTTAATATCGACTAGTTTTAGGTGTGTACCATGAACACACAGAGAAATTTCATCAGGGTGTAATATAAATCATAGGCCCATACATGTTATTTTTATTAGGCCTTTGTGTTCAAAAGGAAATGCTACATGTCAGGGACTGCTTAAGTTGTCACCCCCTCACTTTTGGAGTTGAGTTGAGCTCTCCGCTTACAATTGCGTAATCTAGATCAAACAGTCAATCTGCTCAAGCATCCGTGACAAGATAGAACCTGTGTGAAAAAAAGCAAAAGCGTCACAAAAAAGCACAAACAGTACAAATATTACTAAGAGGATGTTGCACAACAGTGTGCTGCCTGAGCAGATCATCACATCTGCCCAGTCACACTTAAAGAAATTCTAAGATATCACTTAAATGTCTAGCAATTTTTTTAAGTTGTGTAAATTACATTAACCCCTTAAACTCTGAAGTTCTGTCAGCAGGTCTACACTTCAATTCTTTGCTCTTGTAATTATTCCACTGTTATAACAAAATCTTGTTTCCTCCAAAATGTGGAAGTTTGTCTTAATCCATTTATCATGCAGTGTTCACACAAAGTAAATGTAGGTGGCGTTTTCTAATTGTGCATAATACAAAAATCATGAAAAAAGGATTGGAAGGCATCATTAACGGATATTACTCTCCAGTCAGCAGCAGTGTGGACGTTCTCAGAAGGTAAATAAAAGAGTTTAGGGTTTGCGGTGTGGAACTATTTTACACTGGACCATTGAAAACAGATCATAATATTTGAAACTTTATAAAAATATCACTGATGTGCTCTGTTTTTTTATTGGCGGGAGAACTTTTTTTAACCAGCACTGAAGAGTACATTCAGAACCAATTAACCTTAACGCTACTACACACATAGACTTGGAACAGATCGGGGACAAACCTGATCAGAACAATCCTAATGCATGTTAGGCAGTAAGTGAACAGTCAGTTATTGTTAAAAGCAGGACAAATAAGCAAGCATAAGAATCTGGGTCAGAACATCTTCAAAACTGCAGGTCTTGTGGGGTGTTTTTTTGGTTTGTAGTGGTCAGTACTTAACATAAATGCTCCACAGAAGGGCAACCAGTCAACCAGTGATGGGATCATGGGCACCCAAGGCGCACTGATGGGTGTTATCCTATAGAAGAGCTACTGTAGCACAAACCTGTGAAAAAGACTGACATGCTGACGTCTTGTGATGTCTTGTGGAGTCCATACCTCAACGGGTCAGAGCTGTTTTGACAGCTCAAGAGGGACCTACACAATAGTTATGGCTGATCCTACACAATAGTTATGGCTGGTTTGATACAATCATTTGCTAGCACAGAAATCCCAAAGATTGATTTACAGCTTAGAGGTTAACATTACTTTAAGGTAAGATTTTAGTCAGTTATGGCTGCTATTCAACAGGTGAAAGCACTAACTATATTGCTCTTCCTCACTTAGGGTGCTGGAAATGACTTGAGTACTATCTAAATGCTCTTCTAAGCTTCATCAACTCCTGGAGGTTTTAAACTTTTGCTATCACGAAATATCCTTAGGGTTGATTAACAGCTTAGAGGCTGCTCTTACTTTGAAGTGAAATTTTGTTAATTTATGGCTGTTATCCAGTGGGCAAAGGCAGCAACTGTTAGCGCTCTTCCTCACTTAGGGGTGGAAATGACTCAGTGAAATTGAAATTGAATTTCTTTTTGTGTTGTTGTTGTTAATTGAATCTTGTTTTGCAAAAGCCTTTCTTACGTCTTTTTGTTTTTCTGTGCTAATATAAAGTGAATGAAATGTGCCAAACAAATAATAAACATGACTTGTCTTGATAGTATTCCCCAAGGGTGGGTGTTAACATTTTGCTTTCATGAGGTTTGTAAAAAAAGCATTTAAATAAAGGCTTTAAACACCTAAACAGTGTGCAAAACTCAGAATACTAATTATACCCTGCTTGTTGTTTACCATCTTGATAAAACTGGTCTAATGGTCATAAATAGTTTTGATATACGTATACATTTGTGATCAAGCTCATGTGATGTAGATGTAATGATGGTACCCGCAACAGGACGAATCGCCATTACGAACTTCCTTCCAGGTAGATATCTAGATATTTAGTGGTGCCACACTGGTCCAACAGGCCTTTCTGAATTATTAAACCAACACCACAAGTTCTGTGATCTTATGTAGGCTACTAAAGCTGTTGTGGTCCAAGCTGGCCTTTAAAATAAGTTTGTAAAACAATTCTTTGCAAACCAGTTAAAACATTACGGTGGACCAGGACTGATTCTATGCGATTGTGAAAATTGGTGGAAGAATACAAGGAAGATGTGCTACTTAAACTATAGTAAACTGTAGTAACAAATAAATAAACTAACTGGGGGGAAGGTACAACAATGTTTAACTGTTTAAAGCATGGTGTATCACATATAATAACTGAATGGATGGACAGTATCAGAAATCAGCTGTGCCTAAATGTAAACCTCATTCACTGTGTCCTGAGCTATATTTGGCGCTTCAACCCAGAACAACATTTGGCCTATACACTATGAAGAGTGCATTAGTAACAATTTATCACAACAACAATATTAACTTATGACAACATATTGTCAAAGTACCCATCCTTAGTTACTGAGTAATTCACACTGCACACTGGATTAGTAGTATTATAAGCCTTAGTATGTGTACTAATATGTACTGTAGCAAATGGTAATATTCTCTTTATCTAGAGCCCCTGGCATCACATTGAGTGGATTAACACTGCTTCTGTGCTTCATTCAACTTTCTGTCATAGCCTCATGCATATTTTAATTAGTGGTCTTGATTTCTAGCATTGTGCCCAATATCCTCTCACATCCCTCTGCACTGCTGGATATGTATTGATTTTCAATATTGCTCCAGCGGTATTGCTTCATGCAAGTCCGCTGGGTTTCGACTCGGTGCAGCTTTATGCTCCCAGCCTCTTCACAGCACAAAGACTGTCCTGCTGGGCTCAGGCTTCTAATAAGAGCCTGCTTTTTTACCAGGATCCTGAAACTAATTAAACCGCCTCTGTGGATGGATTGCAGAAAGACAGAGGGACAGTTGCATATTCTCTTACTCCACCCAGTGGTTCATAAGGTCTGTTGCACTCTCTCTGTTCAGGCAGAAGGAGCACCTGTCCACCTCTGATCCCACTAGGCAATGGCTGCTAGTGCAGTTGCATCAAGCTCGAACATTTTGAATCATTAACAAAACAAATGGAAACTCTGATGCATGTTTGTGTCCTGTCCCTTATCAAGCTGTCTCATAAACAGTTGCTGCTTTATAAAAACAAATTCATTGGAGCGTGATGACATCATGAGCAATGCTGTAATCCAGAATCCAGTTCCACAGGTTTTCTACAACCCCTAGGGCTATTTAAGGCCTTATCTCCGCATGGAAACCACTGCAAAATGATAGCTTTTCTTGATTAAATTGCCTTAACGATGTAAAGGAGTCAGACAGTAATTATATTTCCTTTAGAGAGCAACCCTCTTAAATTCCCATCATTATTACATCCTGTGATTAATTATATCGTAACTGCCTAGAACACAATACAAGTTATAATACTGCTGCTGAGTTAACCACCTTACTTTTTTCAAAGGACTTCTCCTTATAGAACATTATGGTTGAAATATTTTCTTGAGAATGGATGTGCCATTGATGACTGGCTGTTTTTTAACAAACTCAAAAAGTTTGCTAATAAAGTTACCATGTTCCAGGACAACACTAGCAAGTTGCACCCAAAGCAGAATAAAGCTTAAATGTGTGGCAAGAACAAGAACGTCACGACCATAAACCCCTGAGGAAAGTGCAGTGTCGTAATCACTGCTTGGAAAAACTCCAGTTATTCCAGTTCACTGAAATCTACACCCATGAAATCCAAATTAATGACTGCAGTTGGCAGTTGACTGTGACTGCTGTTAACTGACGTTCATCAACTGGTTTACACATATTTGTGGGAACAGTGTATGTTTGAATTAAATAAACAATGAGTAATAAGAGAAGGCTGTACATAAATTAATATTGGAACATAAACATTTAAGCTTTGCACAATAAAGACTACTTATACCTATTTGTATTTACTCTCACATGTCAATCATTATCATTTAGCATACAATGTGATGAATTATTCAAACAAAATCCAATATGACAAATACCACCATACAGACACCAACACTATTGAAAGAAAAAAAATATCCATCACCAACTGACCCTGTGTGGAAAAAGTAATTGCCCCCTTAGTTAGTGAATCTGTCAATCAACCAAATTTACCTGACATGATAAATTAAACTAGACTCTCCTAGACTAGATTACTGCCAGCCCTGTTCAGTTTGCAAAAAAAAAGCAAAAATTCACATTCAGATTCACAATCGCCATGTTCAGTGGTGTCACGCCTACGTCTGTTTTGTCTCACTACATGATCACAAGTAGTGTGATGGTGTGGACATAACTGACAGAGCCAAGAATACTGCTCTCTCCACCAGAAAATTCTGCAGGAGAATGTCTGGCTATGAGTTCATGATCTGACGCTCAAGAGCAATTGGGTTATGCAGCAAGAAAATGATACAGGGCACAAAAGGAAGTTCATCTGCAAGTTTCTTAGCTCAAAGGAAACCTCCCATCCACTGGTGGTGCTATTTTGCGAACATACATTTACATTTTACATTTACATTTACATTTACAAACATACACACAACCCAATCAGCCTGAAGATTTGAGAAAACAGCGGCACCACTGCATTTCGCTTTTCTCTGTTATTGAGCTTATACTAAAGGTTTTAATGGATGGAGACTCTTGCACAAACGGTAAGAACGACATTTTACATTTAAGGCATTTTCTACCATAGTTACGTTAAAGGTTAGGTTACATTTAGGTTATGGTTGGGGTTATGTTTAGGTTAGAGGAAAGAAAAAAAAGGTTGTTCAGCTGGTTTAACATTTAACTTTAACATTTTCTATTAAACTGTTTAATTTCTGCAAGTCTGGGTAATCCGTGCCTATGAGTTGGACTATATTTAGTACATAGTGTATGACTTGAATGGTATTTTGGTCACAAACTCCTATTAAGATCAGACTGAGGGTGATTTTTTTAAATAAATGAAATAATTGTGTTACAGCTGTTTTTTGTGTCTTCTCGGGTTCTTCTTGTCCTTTATTAGATTTTGTATGCGTATATACAACCATTAAGCATGTCAAATGTGCTAGACCATATTTGGGTACACTCTGTGGACATACTGTCAATATTCAATGCAATGTATAATAAGTAATAGGAATAAGGGGCAACAGACATGATGAATGGAAGCCCAGGGACTAAAGCTAGACTAGTTGTGCCATTAATGCTGTCTGTAGGTGACTCTCTCAGGTAGGCATCACTGCTAACTCACAGACTCACTTGGGATGAAGTTTACTTGTCAAACATCTGTGAGCTAATATGAAAATTACACTAGGCTGTCCCGAGGCTTTTCAGGTGTGTTTGAGAAAGCCTATCATCTATCATACATGGTGGACTGACGCAGCACTGATGAGGTGTTGGGGGGGGGGGGGGGGGGGTGGAGGCTTCGCTTTGCAGAGGAAGATTGCACCTTAAGCTGCTGATCAAAGTAATTTTATGCCAAGCGTGTGTGCAAATGTAGAAACAGCCACAGGCAACAGAACACTTTTCCCCAGTTACTTTTTTTGAAGTCTTAACAGCAGTGCAGATGAAGCATGGGTCAATCAAAGTGCCAGTTGTTCTTAAAGTGTACTGTGCCGTCTTGCATGACCATGTGTTTAAGTTTGTTTTGGGGAGGCGAAGTACAGAACCTTGTTATATCCTTTATCAAGGAGCAAAACATGGGTGGGGACATTTTTCTGTTCTCTGGGTGGAAACATGGGTGGAATAAAAAATAAGCTGCTCTCCGGGATCTGGAAATAAAACCACATCCAGACCTACATCGTATTATGCATGAACATCAAGTTCTGGCATGATAAGATAAAATACTGGGAGAGGCACAGTATAGTGCCTTAAAGAGAGAGATCTAGGTGCCAAAAGGAAGTCCAGTGTTTGTAGAGCTGAACCAGCACTGACGTGGGGAAAGTCACCAGGAAGCAGTATAAGGGCTGCTTCACTGTGCATGCCTCCTTCCCTTCTGGTTAATGGCAGTCCATCCCCGACCCTCTAAAAGCCTGAGAATTTGCATAGAAATGACTTCTGGATCAGGAGATGGAGAAGTCTGCCTATAGCAGAGCCACCCTTTTGAGGCTCATCAATCAGACTAAATGAGCACAACACAAAACTCAGCAGTAAGACATTTCATTTGGAGACAGACTCATGTTTACCAATAAACAGCACCAGGGTGTTCATTGAAAAAGACATTAAGACGGCAACGGGGAATCTATTTGAAAAGGCTTCTTTTACTCTTAGCCCAGCTAAGTTCGACGTTCCTTTAATATCAGTATTCTTGGAGTTGTGTGACATAGTGCATACCATCATATTGAACTGAAGACCTAATGGAAGACATTTCACCCCTATTTTTGTAACATATTAAAAAAAAAAGACACGTGACAAAAGAAAGAAATGGGTGAAGGAACAAAGGATGAGCTCAGTTGAGGAATATCAATCAAAGAAAGGAAGAACTGTGCATGATATTGGCTACTGCATGTGTGTTTGAGGGTGTCCATCTCTTGCTGTGTCTAAATAAATAGGCTCCATGCAGACAAAAGCCTTAAAACAAACAAAGAGGGAGAGAAAATTGGATCTAGATGCAGCGACAGCTAGACTGCATACTAAGAAATACATGAAGATGGAAATCTAGCAACAACTGGCAAATGGGTAAAACCGTGCATTGCATCCAACAAAACAGGACATATAGTGAATTCATATTCATATAGTATTCAGACCCTTTTACTTGTTGCACATTGCTCTGTTGGGTTGAGAATCTGATATTGAATGGACGCAGTTGCTATTTTTATAAGTGAATCTACACTTTACCCCCTTCATTAAGTAAAAAAAAATGATTCACAAAAGTATCCAGGCCCTTTATTAAACACCCTGTAGAAGCCCCTTTGGCAGCTAATTACAGCTGTAATTATTTTAGGATACACCTGTACAGGTTCTGCACACCTGGATTTGGACAATTTATCTTCATGGCAGATTTCCACCAAAGTAGATATCAAGTACCTGTGACTTGCAATCTTCAGGTCTTTTCAAAGATCTTCAATATAATAGGGTCTAAGTCTAGGCAGTGACAAAGCCACTCAGATACATTCAGAGACTTGCCCTAAAGCCAACTCAGTGTTGTTTAGGTATGCGGTATGCCTTAGATTATTGCCATGTTGAAAGGTGAACAGTCACCCCCAGTCTGAGTTGGCATGTGCTCTGAAGGAGGTTTTCTTTAAGAATATTCCTGTATTTGGCTGCATTCATCCATCCCTCAATTGTTACTAGTCTCCCTGTCCCTGCTGCTGAGAAGGATCCCCACAGTATGATGCTGCGACCACCGTGTTTCACTGTAGGGATGGTATTAAACAGGTGATGTGCAGTGTCTGTTTTTTGGCAGACATAGTGCTTGCTGTTCTACCCAAAGAGTTCAATTTTCATCTCATCAGAGCAGAGAATCTTTTCCCGCATGTTGCCAGACTCCACGCAGGCTGTCATATGCCTTTTTCTTAACAGCGGCTTACATTGTGCCACTCCGCCATCACGGCCTGGTTAATGGAGTGCTGCAGAGATGGTTGTCCATCCAATAGGTTCTCTATCTATTCACAGGAGCTCTTTTAGTTGGACTGTTGGGTTTTTTTTTTACCCTCCCTGACCAATGCATTTCTTGTCTACATGCCAAATTTGACTGAATAACCAACTTTAGGAAGGTTCAAGGTTTTGCTAAGCTTCTATGCTTGACCAGATTTTGATCCTGGAGGTCCATAGACAGTTTCTAGGACTTTATGGCTTGGTTTTTACCCTGACAATGTCGTGTGCACCCTTATGGATCCAGGTGTGTATCTTTTCAAACTATGTCCAATCAGTTCTAACTAGAAGTCTAGAAGTTCTAGAAAATTTCTTGATTTGTTCATTTTCAAAACCCTCTAAACACAGATTTTCATTTTGTTATTATGGGTAGATAGAGCCAATATGTCCACTCAAATAAGTATCATAATAAAGTATAACTGCATAACTGTAGTAAGTAAATAACACATTTGGACATATTGGTTCATGCCAACAAAAAGTATGCCTGCATTCTCAACAAGTCCAATCTAGCTTGCAGCAGTGATCCTATGTGATTATATCTTCAAACAGGGACATTAGTAATGCAATATAGCATGCTGGCATAAGAAAGAGCTCCTATTTCTCAACCTTGAGTTGTATTTTCTTTCCAGTCCCACTGCTCTCAGCAAGGGTCATTGCAGTGTTGCACTCAGAGAGATAGGCCTCATGCCAGCACGCACCTAGCAAAAACTGAGCGTCATTCAGGCACTGCCACAGGACCGTCAGAAGCACAGTCCACCTGAGTCACACTCAACCGGGTCAAAGGCCCACCCCGTCCTGGCAGCGTCGCTATGAGCCCTTACCGCATTTCATTAAATGCTGACTGTAACTTCCGCTCCGTAGTCCTGCTGCAATCCCTCAGCAGTGTGGAGGAAGGCAGCCTACATTCTGCACCCCACGGTTTGCGATTTCACCCATCACTTCCCCTTCAAAGAGGTGCCAATCATGGGGCTGCATGGCAGCGTGCAGCTCCACAGCGCCAACAACCGTGAAATGTCAAATTTCCATTTAAAAAACTGGACTTGGAGAAGAGCCAAGAACCCAGGTTCAACTCTTGTACAACGTATCTTGTAGCTGTCTCACGCTCTACAGCAGTCTAACTCCGTAATACATTTAATAGAACACATGGAAGCTATGCAAAGGCAAAGGCTGTGGCAGTCACGCTTGGTGATCTCTTGTGCTCAAGACTGACTGCAAGTGCTTACAAAAGTGTATTGTCAACATAAGTAGGTGAAAGAGAGTGACTGTTTCTAAGAGAAACAGACAACATCTCAGTTCTCCACTGTGGAACAATTGTACTAGTATGTGCTAAAAAAGAACTTCGAGGGGTGTACAGCAGACCAGCAGGCATGACCTCAGAAGCTGGCAGTGTGTGCCACTCTCAGACACAATAATTTCCTTGTGTGCAGGGCATCTCCCAAGGTTAACCTGAACTTTTAGGCAAACATGTGATGAGGCGGCTGAAAAGCAGACTTTTCCGTGTGGACTTTACACTCTGGGCCCGTCATTTTAGGAGAAAATCATTAAACCTGAGAAGGTAAAAAGAGTTCATTTGCAAGCATGTCTCCTCTTACTGCTGCTGAATGCTTTCTGAATGTCAGAAATGTGGGTTTCTAGAATCAACCACAATGGAAAGAATCTCACTTCCTTTGTTTTAAAGGCTCCTGCGAATGTGAGGCAATCCGCAGTTTCATAAGGGCACAAATATGTTCACATGAAGCAAGTCAAGAGGATTACCAGATTCCCCTGAAGCAATGCAGTGGGCGTTCCACAAGTGCCGACAGTGCCCCTGTGCCTATCTCACCGAACAGTCAGAGTCCAGCTCATGAGTCATCTTATCTACAGCTCAGCGTACTGTAGTTTCGTCAAGCCAACTGTCAGGACACACAGGTTTTGCACACAGCAATAAGGAGCTCAGTTTTGCTCCATGATTAAACTAGATCAACTCCAAGTCAAGCCACCCCAGAGCTGGTCCAGATGGGATTGCAGATTCTGACAACAGAAAACAACATTATGATTGACAACAGGAAATGGATAATGATTTCCTATCCAGCTATGTATGCTTCCATCATGAATATTGCAAGAATTCAGAGATGTAGAGATAAAGGAATAGGGAAATATTCACATAAAAAATATGCTTTTCTGAGCATATTATACATATCCGATGTGAAGAACACTGCCCAACTGCAGATTTCATCACAAAGAGAACCCAGTTAGCACTGTGTAGCTTGACTATGTGCAGTGTAGTTTGTGAAACACTGAATAAAAATGCTAGTTTTCATAGTTTCTGAGTATTGTTAACACTACAGGTTTTATTTGTAGTCAGTTCCAATTGTCAGTATTCATATTGTGTATCCTGAAAATGTCTTAAAGCATTATGATTTCATGTTTCTGCCATAGATTGGTGCATATCATCCTTCTAATTACTTGTTTAAAACATTAACTAATTAATTAATTAATAAGTCGATTTTAAGTACATGCCTCGTTATAATTTTCCATGCTTATTTCCCTCAGTTACAATAACAGTTTCTTTTTCATGAACATCCTCTTCGTTTTGCACTTACTCCAGTAGTGGGTAGAGCTGAAAAATGTCCTTGACTCTTGAATTCGGTGATGTAAGGGTGACACTTAGAGGCAGACTGGTAGCAGTACAACTTTCCCATAAATTTGCTATATGTGAAATGTCAATAGGGCTCATCCAGTAGCAAAGCAGACACACACTCTTCTTAATGAGTGTCAGGTCATCTGTAAGACAAACCATAAACATATCCAACCACACCCAACTGTAGAAGCTCACAATTGAAAAGAAAGAAATGAAAAGAAAAAGAACGTGGCAGAGTACCAAAAGGGCCTGAAGGGTTGAATGAAGAACATCATCACTTTCCATTGTTGGCAAACAAACTAGCAACAAATTGCCAGACAATTAGTCCTGTGAAAAGTGACATCAAAAGAAATAGCGAAGCAGATTAAGCCTCATGATTAGATGGGACTGTCGAGTCTGGCTTAGGTTGATTTTGGTAGGCTTCACTTCTGTATCTGTCCAAACCACCACAAGTCATCTGACTGCAGTTTCTTAGCCAAATCACATTTCAGACACACAGGGCTTGGTAAAGGTCAGTGGTTACTTCTGTCTTCTGTTTTCATGGAAGTGAGCCAGAAAATTAGGTAATAGTAATAATTCAGAACTCAGTTTTAATATATTCACATGGCACACACCTCGTTTTGTCTTGGCCTAAAACAGAAATAACTGCATAGCTACTTTCATATTTAATTTGGGGTTTTTTATGTGTTTTTTGTTTTTTACAGTCCATCACAAGAACCATCATGTGACAAAAAAATGTTGGCCTGACAGGTATTCACCGAAGCAAAGAAGCATGTGTCCCAACAATTGTGGTTTAAACTCTCAAAGTCTTGGGTGTCTTGTTGACCTCAGGATCCTCAACTCCAACTGCATTTCTAAAGCAAATAGTAAAACCCAGTCTACTAGCTGTAAGTCAAGTTGTCTGAACATGTGGTCTAATCTCATCGGCTCAATGGAGAAGCTTCTTCAGTGTAAATGAGTCGTGTATCAGGCTTCAATCAGGAACGACAGATCCAACATGTTATCCACTTTCAGCCTTCTGTGCCCGGTGGTGTCAGTTTCTAACTGCCTACAGCTCCTGTATCAAGTATACATTTTTTTCACATTATTTTAGAATACTTCCAGTCTAAAACCCTGCCCGTACTTGTACAGAAAAATAGACATTGTTTTTTTAACATTGCAGTATTCATAACATAATCTGAAAGCCCACTCTGGCAGCACTTACTATTTGATTCCCTCCACCTTTCCAAAACAAGCTGAGTGATTAGAACCGAACTTACAATCAGCCCTGAGTCCAAAAAGTAGAGTGTATACAGAAGCTCTGAAAGCTTGTGGTTACTCAGACTAGTCCCTTGTCAAAAATGCAGTAGCAGCACCCTGACAGGTGTAAGGGGGAACAACGTTGTTATCCTCTATGTGGCTGGAGTGGTTTAGAAACCCAGGAGAATTTTCAATGAAGGCTGCAATGCAGTGTATATTTAAACCTAGCAATGCTATAAGGCAGGACCTTATACACTCACTTGTGCTCCTGGAGATCCATGTTAACCAAATTATATATCCAAACATGGTTAGAAACCCCTACTAAACAGAGAATTTGGTTACCTTAAGTACATTTTACAGTATACATACTGTACATTTAATCACAGTACCTATAAAAGGCTGTAATTTGCATTACTGTAATATCACAGGACTGTAATTGTACTTTTTTAGCACAGAAAATATCAGACTGCTGTAAAAGGCATTACTGCATTCATTTTAACACTGAAAGAAAAATAAGAATGGTTATATAATATAATATACAATTATATCAAATATGTTTAAATAAAGATTTAGTCATTTATTTATTTATTTAGTCATTTATTGTATCATTTTTAACACTTTAATAGATTTTTATGTACTAAATGAATGTTGTTAAAACTAACAAGAGAAAAAACAAGTGACATGCTTTACCAAATGGAGCTAGTAAGCACTACTTATCTTGTGCACCAACACCCGTAGCTATATATGCGGGCACACACACAAAGGTTTATCCAGTAATCCAGACTGGTGACATCATCAACTAAATGTTGCCTGATAACAAAATCTATCAAAATTTCATGTACAAATTGTTTATTTTGGTAATGCTATGCAGACATGTGTCTCTCTATAACGTTTCTCACACTCTCAGTGCAGAGTAGCTAGCGGTACGTATAGATGCAGTACCATAGAGCGGTGGCATGGAGAGTCAAGTTCAGGTTCTTGCTCTCTACTCATATAAACATGAAGAAGATAGAGCCTTCAACACCAATTTTCACACTTGGTATGAGTTTACTACATCTTCCTAGACTGACTGTTTACCAGCTGAAAGATATGTGCTGAAAAAGGGCTCGGCTAGTAACGTTAACAAGCTGGTAAGGTAAGGTAACAGACCACTAGCATATGTCTGTTTATCTAAACGACTGGGTGCCTGGGTGTACATTTCATCCAACTTTCGGTGTTTTTTTAACAGTCAGTGGTGGCTCAGTGATTAGAGCACTGGGCTAATGATCCGATACCTAGGCTCGGCAAGCTGCCACTCTTGGGCCTTTCACCCTCTCTGCTCCCAGGGCGCCACAGCAATGGCTGCCCACTGCTCCGGGCATGTGTGTTCACTGTCATTGTGTGTGTTTGTTCACTAGTGTGTATGGATTGGTTAAAGGCAGAGGCCAAATTCCATGTCCAAATGTCCAGATATGAATATAGTTGTCTTGTCTTGTCCATAAAGACATCCTTCTGTCTGTGTGACAATGAATACTAGTATCTGAGTTGCAAATAATAGAAAAGGTACTATTAGCAAGATGGATTATTGCTCACATGGCTGAAACTGCTCAGAATTAGCATATTGTGATTTACACAATAGAATATGTTTACAGTAGATTTCCCCCACCACTGAATTTTGACCATTATGCTTAACAGATCAACAGTAACATGCTGTATTCATTTACATTTACATTCAGGGCATTTAGCAGACGCTCTTATCCAGAGCGACTTACAAAAGTGCTTCGCTATTTACTCAAGAATAACCTTAGCTAGTTTGAATAGACTACAAATACAAAGATACCTCTAAGCTTAGACACTACTAAACACAAGTCAATATGTAGTAAAGTCTATTGTACTCTATAGTACTCTACTATTCATCCAGATTCCACAGTAAGAATTTGTTTAGTAAACAGTAATAATACAGTGAAAACTACAGACAGTTACAGTGGGACCTCAGTAATGCTATCATGGCTGAATGAAATTAGGTCCACCCCACAGTGTACATATTTTAGTGTAAAGTCTATTTAGAACACTAAAGGCTGTTACTGCGGCAAACTCTTATTTTGTAACTCTCTCCTTGACCGCTGAAGAATCGCTGCATAAGCAGGTGTCTACAAACCTTTGGACATATAGAGTACTTTCTGCAGACTTCACCTCCCTGTCTAGTCCCCTCCACCCGAACCTGGTTCATCTGATTAGCTCTATGATGTGTGTTTGAATTAGGTAGGAGTTGAAACCTGCAGGAAGTGTCTGTAATCCCTGCCCTACCCCTAACCAACACATAGAGCGGCATCATAAATTTCTGCCATTCTGTAAAAAACATTGTTCCTATGGTGGATTATGAATATTTATATTATTATAAATAAAGATAAATATATTCTTCATTTCACGTTAACTCCTTAAACAGTGTACGCAGGTCCACACATGGGTTCTTCACCCTTATAACTACTCTCAGAATGATCAGGTTCATTGACCCTATGATATTTATAATTACATAAGTAATTCATGGTAGTATCTGCTTTAGGATAAATAACATACTAATATGGGTATACATGGTATAATAAGTAATATTGGCTTCAAAAGGTAAATGTTTGTTTAATGTAAGAAGATTTTTGACTATTTTATTGATCATGACTAAAAAATGTGTTATGACTTTTAATATGATACCAGTGACATGCTGTATAGAGTGCACTGAGGAATGCAGAAACATGCAGACCTACTGTGAGTTCAGAATGCATTCAGGCCCCTATGTATTAGCCATTTTTACCCATCAATCTACACATAACCACCCATAATGATGAAGTGGAAACAAAGTTATTACTTAGAAATCAGAAACTTCACACCTCCAGGTTCCAAAAGTTGACTCATGCCTTAACGTGTTGCCACATGTATCATCATCAGATGTTCTTCATTGAAGCCAAAATGTTATACCCACTCACAGATGAAGCAAATTACATAAAAAATGAGTCTGGGATATATTCAGCAATATGTATAGCAAGCAGTTTTCATAGTTCCATAGGTATGAAGACCTGAGCAACTCTGACAAGGGCTGAATTCCTATGACCAGATAACTGAGTGAGAAAATCTCTGAAGCAGCAAAGTGTGTGAAGTACTCACTGAAAGCAGTGGTAAATAAATGACCTGAAAAGAGTTGAAGATGTTGTTATTGTCGGTACAATCCCCAGATCTCAATGTAATTGAGCGTTTGTGGGATGTGCTGGAACAACAAATCTGACCCACCCTAACTCCCAACATCGAGGATTTAAAGGATCTGTTGCTAACATTTTGGTGCCAAATCCCGCAGGGCACCATTAGGTTTTTATTGGAGTTTGGCAGCACATGAAGGACTATATTCAGAAACATGTACGCATTTCTAAACTCAGTGTCATAAGCAGCAGCAGTGTGTCGTACAGCAGGGGGATTGGAGGATGTTTGGGGCGTTATTCTGTAGCTTAATTGTATACTTTTAGTATAAACATCAGCCAGTAAACAAGGTAATGGCATTGTCATTGTTCATGTTTGTCATTTCTATATTTTTTATTACACTAAGGCCCATAAGACCTAAAAGGCTTCAAAGACAAAACACCAGTGACACAGTTCCATAAGTTCTATGGAACCCTGCCGTAACAGTGCCACCACCATGCTTGACAGATTATGTGGTATGTTTCAAATCTTGAGCCATTTCTCTCCTCTCCTTTGTTGTACTCAGGTTAATCTCAGATTCATCTGTCCAAACAGCCCTGTTACAGGACATGTTCCAAACAATGTTGATCCAGAACTTGTTCCGGACAGGTTAATTTTTGTGTGTTTCCTGACAGTCTAATCTGGTCTTTCTGCTATTGGTTTGCATCTCAGAGTAAAATCTCTGTATTTAAATTCATTAAGGCGTCTCTTGATTGTAGAATTTGACAATGATATACATACCTCCTAGATGTTGTAAAGGGGTTTTTCTTCACCAATGAAAATAATTCTGAAATCATCTTTCTTAGTTATCCTCTGTGCTCTTTTGGTGTTGCTGAGCTCCACAGTGCATTCCTTCTTTTTAACCCCTTAACACTGCAAGGCTTATTACACACTAAGGTATTACTCGGTAACTACAGGGACTTCTGTACAAACTGGTGGTAAAAAAAAACGTAGGTAAAAAAAAATGGTAGACTTTTGGAGACGTTTTATGGGGGGGGGGGAAATATTGATTTGGCTATTCCTAAAGTTTCTACTATCTATCTGCTATGTTTTTAGCCCAGTGATGGCATCCATATCCTCATCTCTGATCCTCTTGGGCCAAATGTTGAGACTTCCCATGAACAGCTACTAAATGCATAATCAGCATTTAGAATCAACTCCAGACTTTTTATGTCCTTTATTTGTCTTGAAATAACTGTAATTCCTAGCTGTTTAAAAAGGATAGTTTTGTCTTCTTCTTGAATTTAAGCTGAACATCTATACTTCACTTCAAGTCCTTTGTGGTGGTGTACAGAGGCAAAATAACAACAACAAAAAAAAGTTTTTTTTAATTGCCAGAATACGTTTGGACCTGACTGCATATCCGTTCCCCTGACAGGTGTTGTATGTAACTAGATAATGGTTTTCATTTCACTTTTAATGTTGTGACTGATCTGTGTATTTTCTCTTAGATTACTGGTCTCAGGCATACTGGTTTAAAATTTCCTTCTGGTCTCATTAAGTTGTTTATACAGTCAGGGTTATGTAAGCACTCTGAAATAGGGCCAATACACATCTTACACTTCAGGCAAGTTGCTTCCTGGAAATGTTTGGAGCTTGTATTCATGGCTGAAAACTGAGCTAGTATGAAAACGACATTCTTCAGTGAAACCTGACTAAAAGCTCTTTTGTTGCAACACTCTTGAGCATATCACATTGCAAGTTGCATAAACTTCAACATATAAATAAATAAAAACAGTTTCTGTCTATTGTGTACAGTTTTTTGTGTTTTGACAGAATTAGAATCTGGTGGTTGGTATATGAAATAAAATGTTTTTTTGTTGTTTTTTTTCATTGACCTCCTTTGAAAGAAGCTTTTATTTTGGCGTACCATTTAAGTGGACACTTGTCATGGTTAGGGCAATGGGCATTTTTAAATGCTGAACAAAAAAAGCAGTGCTATGAGGTTGGACTATGACACCAGTGATATGCCAGTAATACAGTGCAAATAGCAGACACATACAGTGGATTCAGAAAGTAAACAGAAATCTTTACTTGTTGCACTTTGCGTTATGGATTTGATTTTGATATGGATATATTTTTACCCATCAGTCTACACATAACCCCCATGATGACAAAGTGAAAACATGTTTTAGAGGGTTTCAGAAACCTCTATGAAACATCACACCTCCAGTTTCCAAAGGTTGACTCACAGCAACACATGTTCACAAATACAATGTTTCAAAATGTTGGACCAATAGAAATGATCCAATGGCATCTACTGAAAGTTAAGAAAGGTTCTTTCTTCTCCTGTAAAGTTGGCATCTTGGAATTACAAGGTATTTACGTGGCAGCAATGATATGCACATTCAGAACAAATGTCCAAATCAAACATAAGGGTAGATAAACAGCTCACAGTCTAGCAATAGCCTGGATAAAGACATTTCTGTACTATTAGACACACTTGATAGACTTCAGTATTCATTCAAACTTTTTAGGTTTCACCTGTGTGGACTATAAAGCTGCCTTGCAGGTGAGTGTGAATCATCAGGACAAACAATGTTACAAAGCCAGGCAGACAAGTGTGCACTTGCTTGAAATCAGATTTTTCATGATTATCTATATTTTAAATCACAGGGTGAGCTCAGGTAAAGTAGGACATCATTACATCATGTGCTCCATGGGAATTTATGAAATAATGACATTATTATTGCAAGTTTGACTGCTTTTAAAAAACAAATACAAGCACTGTGTCTCAGGGTCTCAGATGCACTACCACTATGGCCCGGGGATCGTGAGGTTAGATCCCGGGCCAAGCTGCATTGCCATCAGCGGTCAGAGTCCGAGAGAGCGCAATGGGCCTCATCACTCTTAAATATAATAATATAAATATAAAAACAAATATAATTTTATGAACCATTTTTTATCAGCTTTTGATAATCAGCTGTTGACAAAACATTTGTAATATTGAAGCAATGCTTTAGTTTAGCTTTACAACTGTACAACTCAAACTGCAAACCATCCCCATGGGACGAGTAGAATCAGATCCTCTTTCAACAGATGCAGTGAGATTCAGTGAGGGAGGAAATTTCAACATATGATAATCAGCTGTTGACAAAACATTTGTAATATTGAAGCAATGCTTTAGTTTAGCTTTACAACTGTACAACTCAAACTGCAAACCATCCCCATGGGATGAGTAGAATCAGATCCTCTTTCGACAGACGCAGTGAGATTCAGTGAGGGAGGAAATTTCAACATATGATCAGTGTCGGAAAACAAAAGCTCATATGGTCAAAATGGTAACTTTATCAGATATTTGAATGGAATTAATTTTGTGATGGCAAATTTTGTTCTGACTTTTAGCAAAGAAAAGCAGAATGAAAAGCATTTTTATTTGACCTCACTTTTAAATTAGAATTTTTGATCTATTTAACTATCTATTTGAACTATTTAGATTTATCAACTATTTTCATAAAATAAATTTTTTTAAGAGCTGCATTTGTTAAACCAACGGGTTTGACAGATATTCTCAATGTTATCTCATTAACCCATTAGCCCACACTCTTACTGTACAAAGTTTACAAATTCGGGTCAAAGTAGTTACTGAATAATAGGTCTCATGATTAACAGGCTTATCATTTAGTTCTTTGTCTAAGACTTATTATTTATTAACTTATATGAAATTTTTAGTTTGCAATATAAGGCCCACATACAGGCCTTAGGCAATAGTTGTCCAATCCTGGTCCTGGAGGTCTGTTACCCTTAAAGAGATTAGATCCAATTCATCTGATCAATATTTATTTGACTCGGCAGGGTCTAAGATCTTTTTCCATTGTCTTCCATTGAAATCTTTTATTTTAGCATACCATTTTACTGGACAGTTGTCAAGATTAGGCCAGTGCGCATTTTTAAATGCTGGACGAAAAAAGCAGTGCTATGAGGTTTTACAATGACAACAGTGATATGCTGAGTGGAGTACAGTTAGGAATATTAATTAGACACATACAGTGGACTCAAGCATTCACAAACAGCATGAATAGATATATTAGTCATTTTTACCGATCAGTCTTAGCATAACCCCCATAATGACAAAGAAAACATGTTTTAGATGGTTTCAGAAATCCCTTATAAATTAAAAACTTCACACCTCCCACTTCCAAAGGTTGACTCATGACTTAACATGTTCACAAATACAATGTTTAAAAATGTTAAGATAAATGGATCAATAGAAATGATTCAATGATGTCCCCTGAAAGTTACGAAAGTTGCTCCCTTCATCCTGAAGAGCTGACATTTTTGAGTTATGAGGTATTTGCGTGGCAGCAACAATACGCACATTCAGAACAAATGTCCAAATCAAAAAGAAGAGTAGATAAAGAGCTAACAGTCTAATAGTAGCCTGGAATAAGACATTTCTCTACTAGTAGACACACTACATAGATGCCAGTATTCATACTTAGATTCATAGGCCCTGCAGAGAGTGATGAAAACTGGCCAGTAGATCACTGCAGCTGCCCTCCCACCCTTACAGGACCTCTACAGCCATCAGCATCTCTTCTGACCCCACTCACCCTAGAGCCAGAACCACCAGATTCAAGAACAGTTTCTCACCAGCAACACCAATCTCAACCTGAATACACATACATACATCAGCAACACCAACCTCAACTTGACCGCCACCCCCCAACACACACACACACACATACAGCTCAGGGACTGTATGCACTTTGCACTTTGACTGATGAACTCCTCTCTGGACATAAGCTGTGTACTATTCTCTCTACCTGAACGCTAGCTGCTACTTATTCCTGCACTGGACACTCTGTTTATGCACAAGATGCTCTTCATACATTCCTGAACTCCCTGTTTTATTCCTAATTTACCCACACACACAGCACATCACTGCTCTACCTATTTATTAAATTTGTACTGTTAGTATAGTAACTTAGTTTAAATCTTAATCACCCAGCCTTCATGCACACATTTACACATGCACAGATTTGCATATGTTTGTATTCATTGAAGTTATTGTGTTAGTACTTATTGTCTGTGCATCCTGTCTCATGTTTTGTCTATTGTGCTTGCACTATGTTTTGCACTATTCTAAGTTAATTGAATTGAATACCTGTTATTCCACCTGTGTGCATTATAAAACAGCATACACATCTAAAGGTTGACTCTACAGGGTCTAAACTCTTGTTGACTTGACGTGTTCACACATACATTCTTTTAAACTTTCACGATGAATGAACCAACAGAAATGCTCCAAATACTTGGGGTAAAATCTTTTCACCTTGAGGTCCATTGAAAAAGATTCCTTCAACCTTTTTAGATTTCACCTGAATGGAATATAAAGCTGCCATGCAGGTGAGTGTGAATCATCTGCTAACACAATGTTGCAAAGCCAGGCAGGCAAGTGTACACTTGCTTGAAGTCAGAGACAATCATGTTTATCTATATTTTAAATAAATAAAGATCTGCTGTCCTCAAGAGTTCCAACACACCTGACTCCAATGTTTTTAAACCCCTGAGGGTCTTTGGAACTAGATCATGCATTACAGATACATGCAGGGTGGTAGATCAGCAGGGTCAGGATTGGACACACTTGGTTTAACAGATGAGGGTTCATGCTTACTAGAGGTAATTTAATATTTTGTATTTCAAATATAGGAAACCAAAGGATCCAAATATATGAAAGGAAGACAAAAAGACACTCTAATCATTTTAGGAAAAAAAGGTCACTCTAAAACTAGAAAAGAAAATAATCGAGAACATTCCAAGTGGTTGTGACTCCTCAATGAAAGGCATGTATAATAACTCAACAGTTTACACAGGCCAGTGTCAGACAAACAGGTGAGACGAGTGTACCGGACTCTGCCAAATGAAAGACCTTCGAAGTCACATGCAGAAAATTCCTGGTGAAACCTGTTCACCAAAAGTCTTACGTTTGTCAAAATGACTTTAAAGACCAAAGGTGGCTGTTGACTGAATTCAGGACCTAGAGACAGTTTTGCAGTTATGAATATAGCCTTTTTTTATTTAATTATTTCGTTTAGATATTGGGACGTGTTCCTTCTTTTTTTCAGTTTCATACTTTAAAAAAGTAGAATCAAGGTAGAACTTTGTCAGAACTAGGCCGAAACATTTGTAGGCAGATGACAACTGTATTTTGATGCCACTGTACAGGTTTTAAAAGACATGAAAAAAAAACAAGACTGTTGTGCTCAGTTGGATTCCTTAGACAATCATTAATAAAGTCTGACATGGTATTACAATGCTTATCCCCTGACGGGACTACAGTTGCAGAGTAGCGTACTTTCCCTGCTTGCCCAGTGAATAGAACAAAAAAATTAAGGTACTTTCCCCAAAGCCAAGGCTAAGTTTAGAAAGTTTACAGTTCAGTGTTGCAGTATGCTTTTCACACACACACATATACTCTCTCACACACACACACACACACACGCATGCCCAAAGGGATTTTTTCTTGGGTGAACAGAAAGTATGGTAGGGATCAGGGCATTTGTGTTCTTCTTTCTTTGTCAAGTGAGCTTTTCCTCAATGGCACAACCACTTCTGCTAATGTAGTTTAGTAGGGAAACCCTCTGAAAGTTCTGATGCCATTGTAAACCACAGATCACAGATCCTACTGACAATATGGAACATTTTGTCTGCTTAAGTGCTTTCGTGTTGCTTACAGGGCCACCCATAAGTCCAAACAGAAATGCTGAATCAGCTTAGGCATACGCACTGATCACTGGTCTGCCATAACATTTCAAAACCACTGACAGATGAAGTGAATAAGCCTGATTATTTTGTTACAGTTACTGTCAAGGTTTGGGATATATTAGGCAGCAAGTGAACAATCAGTCTTGAAGCTGATGTGTTAAAAGCAGGACAAATGGGCAAGCATAAGGATCTGAGCCACTTAGACAAGAGCCAATTTGTGATCAGAACATCTCTAACATAGCAGGTCTGGTGGTGTGTTACCGGTATGCAGTGATCAGTACCCAAGTCCAAGAAAGGACTACCAGTGAACCGATGGTAAGGTTACAGGTGCACCAAGGTTTACCTGAATGGCTGATAAAGTTAATGTTGGCTATGTATTGTGGAGTTTGTCCTCCAATGGGGCAGAGCTGTTTTGACATGCTTAAGCGATAAGGGCAGTTAGGAGCTGTTTATGGGCCAGTGGGTCTGTATTAGTCAGTAGTGCTGGTGGGGCAGTAAGGAGGTGTTTATATGTTAGTGGGTCTGTATTAGCCAGTAGTGCTGGTGGGGCAGGAAAGAGCTGTTTATATGTTAGTGTGTCTGTATTAGTCAGTAGTGCTGGTGGGGCAGTAAGGAGGTGTTTATATGTCAGTGGGTCTGTATTAGTCAGTAGTGCTGGTGTCAGTAGTGCTGGTGGGGCAGTAAGGAGGTGTTTATATGTTAATGGGTCTGTATTAGTCAGTAGTGTTGGTGGGGCAGTAAGGAGGTGTTTATATGTCAGTGGGTCTGTATTATTCAGTAGTGTTGGTGGGGCAGTAAGGAGCTGTTTATATGTTAGTGGGTCTGTATTATTCAGTAGTGTTGGTGGGGCAGTAAGGAGGTGTTTATGGGCCAGTGGGTCTGTATTAGTCAGTAGTGTTGGAGGGGCAGTAAGGAGGTGTTTATATGTCAGTGGGTCTGTATTATTCAGTAGTGCTGGTGGGGCAGTAAGGAGGTGTTTATATGTCAGTGGGTTTGAATTAGTCAGTAGTGTTGGTGGGGCAGTAAGGAGGTGTTTATATGTCAGTGGGTCTGTATTAGTCAGTAGTGTTGGTGGGGCAGTAAGGAGCTGTTTATATGTTAGTGGGTCTGTATTATTCAGTAGTGTTGGTGGGGCAGTAAGGAGGTGTTTATATGTCAGTGGGTCTGAATTAGTCAGTAGTGTTGGTGGGGCAGTAAGGAGGTGTTTATATGTCAGTGGGTCTGTATTATTCAGTAGTGTTGGTGGGGCAGTAAGGAGCTGTTTATATGTCAGTGGGTCTGTATTATTCAGTAGTGTTGGTGCGGCAGTAAGGAGGTGTTTATATGTCAGTGGGTCTGTATTATTCAGTATGCTGGTGAGACAGTAAAAAATAAAATGCTTCTTTGATCTTATGAAAAAACATTTGTTATGTAGTGAAAACAAAAGATAATACATGCAATTTAATGTATAATGCATAGAATAATATCTAATATCTAATATATATAGAATAAAATAAAATATGCAAATCCATAACGCCTTAAGGCTTCCGTACATACAGCCTGCATAAACAATGCTTGTTTTTTTAGGAATGCCTTCCTGCAGGTCAACCAAAAAGATTAATAAATTATTTGAAGGGCCTGTAACTGACATGGGCCCTAAAACAATTATTAATTGAGTATTTTGAGAATTTTGAGTTGTGGGGTCCAGTGTCATTTCTTTTCATGGGTCCCAGAATCCCTGGGGGCACCCCAGATTACAATCACTTCAATAAAGGCATGGTCTACACTCATAATGTAAAGTATCATCTCATAGCTGATTGCAGCACTTGTTTGACTGTATCTGTATTTAATTTATGTTCCTTTTAATGTGATCATAATTGCCTAAAAATGACATCATCAGAAGTGATTTGAACAAATTACTTGTATATTTCTGTTTTTTTCATCTCCAATTCCCACCCAGTAGCTAAGACCCATCACATAATGAAAGCTAGCATGCACTTCCTCTGAATTATACTGTCTGGGACACCCAGTCACAGATGACTAAGGTCCAGCACTCAGACTGCTGCACCACTCCAGAGCCCCCCAGCAAAGTCAAAAGTAACCTCTATAAGCTATTGTTTGAATGTTGCCTGAAGTAAATTGCCTGAAGCTTTTATTTGCATTTTGCTTTGCGTTTAGCTGAAAATTGGCAGCTGGCTAGTGTACGCAAAAGCTGAAAAGGAAGTTGTGCAATCATGTCATGCCAACTGACCATGTCTTTACTTTAATCAAAAACAAGTTTACTGGCCCACATTTAAGCCAGTTCACTTCAGCACTGTGAAAAATATAAGTCAGGTCAACCTAAAAATTAGGTAACTGCCTTCACAGCGTTTGAGGCAAATCAAGGCTGGGTGCAAGGTGTAACCTAATACTTCTCAATGAAGGTGGAATGTAGCACATGCAGGTGTAGAGTATAAAAAGGAAGACATTATCCAAGGGTTAGATGTGAGGTCTTACGATGGTTGCTACATAACTGGTTATGATCAGGAAATATTACTCAACTGAAGTATGAAGTAATTGTGAGATCTCAACAACAGATTTCGGGGGGGGGGGGGGGGGGGGTAAAAGCACACATATTTACAAAACAATTTATTGGTGGTGATTACATTCAGAAATCTGCTTTACAATAAATCCGTATTTGTATTAAATACAAGCAAGCAACTCTATCCCATAGGGAGTACACTACAAGAATGAAAACACACACCAACAGAAAACCATCTCACATGGAGGTTTAAGTATAAAAGTAACGCCAAAGCACACATCTGAAAAAAAGTCTACTCTCAATTATAGTAGAGTAGAGCATTACATTAACATTTGGGTGAGGGTGTCTGTCTGTTATTCAGGGAATGTCTCTTTGATTTATCGGCTGGATATAAATGTATAAAAAGAGCACCGCTGACCTTTGATTCTGAAATCAAGATATAAGCAGCATGATATAATAGGACAGAAAGTAATAAGGTCCAGGGAGATATTCATTCTCTGCGTTTTCCCCCCTTTTTCACACTTGTTTTTGTTCACGCCTTGATATCTCCGTACATTCAGTTACTCTGCACTGTTCTTCAGTGAAAAAAAAAAATAAAAAAAATAAATCAACCAGGTTTCAGGTGTCTACTCTGACTTGTTTTTCCTGTTCTGGTCCAGAGACAGCAATGCTTACTTTAATATGAAACACTGAGAGATTGTTATCATGGGAAATTTGACTATTTATGTATAACCACAAAAGTTGTCAAGCTGCATTTTCACAGTTTTCGCTCGCCCACTGCAGAAACGTCTGCCCTAGTTCACTCGATCACAGTAGAAGAGTAGCCTACCACAGTTCTGTAAAAAAAATTACATTTCTGTACAGCTGGAATATGTTATAGGTGATCAACACCACTAACATAATCCCTAATGCCCAAGATTAGTCCTGCTGCTGAGCACATACTGTCCAAGCTTTTCCGAGCCATAGTTAACGACTCATTCGAAATGATGTTGAACTTTGTAGTCTCCATCACACAGGGCTGTATTCTATTACTGGGAGCCCTGCCATTGGATCCAGAATTATCTCCTGTAACAGTACAGAGATTTGATTTAAAGCACTGAAAACATGTCAAGAAAACCAACAAGAGCTCAACATGTCAACAGACATTCAATAAGGTGAAATGGCTAATACAGACTAAAGCCATAACTTAGAAAAATAGTAGATTGGTTGATAAGTCAGAAAATCTCAAACCTGGGAATTCCACCTTTTTTGGCATCATTCATTTAGTGAGAAGTAAACAAATTTAGTGGTTTGGGTTTTTTTTGTATAAAAGCTTTGCTATTTTCTTTGGGTAAGAGGAACCAGGAGTTGCAATGTTTACACTGCAAATATGCCCATTGTACTTACTACCCCCATGTTTAGTAAATCACTGAAAACATTACGCTTTCCCTTTCAGCCATGAAAAGTATGTTACATTTTATGCAAAATCTTCCCGTGATGTTACTTCTAAATGCTTTTAAGCACTTTGGACAACTGGTTACTATCACTACTATCACTGTGAACATTTCTGGACTTGGAATTGTGCATTTCACATCAAACCTCTTTGAATGAATGTTTACATGTAAACTGTTTAATGATACAGTATTAGTATTCCTTCCTAAAAGAACTTAATGGTAGCTTAGAGTTTTTACACTAATATCTTTTAACATAATAATGTAATATTTTACCCTTCTTTGAATCCTTTGCCGACGTCTTCTCAGCAGGATCACACATATTATAATCGCCACTATTCCGAATCCTATCAGTGTTAAGGGAAATCCAACCTTGATGTTTCCATAGACCTCATCTGTCTCTGCTAAAACAGCAAAAACATCATTGTGAGTTTTTCACTGCATCATTTTGACCACAATATATGGACATATAATAACATATGAAAATAAAATATGGGAAAACACACACACACACACATGCCAGTGCACTGGAGAAATAAGCAAAACAACTCAAAAGGAATAAAAACAAAATACTATGGGCCAGATTCATAAAATGCTCAGCCAGACATAAAAAAATTGCTAAATACTAAATGAGGATTTTACTGTTTTTTACTGCTTTTCCTTGATTTGCATACTTCACATGTGATTCATAACTGAACTGTTGTGCAAATAAAAAATAAATAAAAAAAACAACCTCATTAAAACTGACAGTAAATGTCCTGGTAAGAAGCCAAAAGGGATTTAATGATTTCAGATATCTTACAGCAGATCAGATATGTTTGGTTACACGTACAAGTCTTGATCCATATCATGGCAAACAACTCAGCTGCAGCTCAGATGAACTACTGTTGTTTACTTGACCAAACAGTATTTCTTTTAGTAGAACCCATGGCTCTGCTTTTTAACCCCTTTCTGATACTCAAACAGCCCAAACATTGTACTCACGTGTGAATGAAGGAGTTTCTGTGAAATCTGCCGAGGAAATAAACAGTGGATGCATTAGAAAAGTATTTAGCGTTTCTCTGCAATAGTTAATTTAAGGAGTGTCCAGGCTTATATGCAGAAGGCCATTGTGGCTGCAAGTTTTCATTCCAACAGAACTGGAGGACACGCCGGCCCTGCAGTGAGAACTTGCAGTCCTATTGGCCCTTGCGAGATAAGACTACACATTCCTGAGAATGCAAAGTCAATAGTAATTCAGTGGTCCTTAAACCAGTCCTCTGGGAACCTAATATGGTCCAGTTTTTTGTTGTAACCCATAGAGCATGAATGAATCAATTTGTTTGAGAACCACTGGTTTAATAGACTTGTGCACTACTTTTACACTTACATTGAGATTTTTTAGCTGCTTACCTGTCATTTTTCTGCTGACTGTCAAACTAACAAGGTTTTCGTTCAGAGTTTCCTCATCAAATGTGTAACATGTAAAATTCCTTTGATCAGACTCAGAGACTTGGAGTAGAAGCAAGGAACATTTTCCTTTCTCTTTGGGCAGGTAGAGGACACTCCTGTCCTTGTATAAATCATGTGGTTTGTTGCTGTGGTTCTTTAAGGCATTATAATGGTTTACTACAACTTCACCAGTCTGCCATACAACTTCCTCAGTAGTACTGGAGCAGGGACATGGCAGAAGCACATTAGCTCCTTCAAAGGCAGTGATTTCTGAGGCTGCAGCAGTTCTACCTGCGAAAATGAGAATGGAAAAACAATTTAGGGAGGATAACAAGGGAAAACTCAGCTAGACAAAACCAAATCTTGGTCAAGTCAGCCACTAGGATTCGTCAGCTTTCCGCAGAAGCCACTTGATGTCAATGTGAGGCCTTCCCTGACATCTGTCTGACGTCAAATTGTGGGTAATAGTGCTGATTCCACAACTCCATTTCATTCAAGCCATTCAGGCATGACTCTGGTGGTTCTTTGTGAAACCGTGCTCTACATTAGCCAAAGCGTTGCATGTCATAGTAAATGCTACTACAGTAACACACATATGCAGGAACACACAGCATGTGTCACAATTTTAGCAACGAATACGTATGATTTAGATATGAATGTAAATAACATTTTGAATACAATGCTAATGTGACGAAAAAAGAAGAAATGAAAGCAGGGATTTGAAGGTCAGCTCATTAGTATTCCGACTGCTTTCAAGCTTCAGTTCCTCTTTCTAAAAGAGTAGTGCGCTCGTGTTTTTTCATCACAAGGACAACTTCCTTTATCACAAGAACTGGTTCATAGAATCTGTCTGCTGAGGACAAACACTCTCTCCCTCTCCTTTCCTCCCTCCCTCTCACTCTCTCACTCACTCACAAACATACACACTACAGAAAACTCACACAATGCCAGCTGGATGCCTATAACCCTAATCTTGGGCAAACACATTTTTACCTGGCTCTTGACACTACAGTCTTTACTAGGCCAGTAAAAAGATCAGAACTGGAAAGCCTGAGTCATTAGGGAGCGATCTGAAATTGCCAATCATAACTTTGGGAAAGGGAACACACCCAGTCAAACTGCTCCCTGTAAAAGAGCCACTTATTTACTAGAAAGCAGAGTGACATGTGTGCAATTCTTTTCAACATGTGCCATGAAAAAGGAAACACTTCTGTCAGTGGGTCAGGTCACTTATCTACCCTTTATAATCTCGCACAGACACACTGTTATTCAGACCAGACTTCCTGTGACGTCCTAAGAACAAATGTTGTTTGGAGCACACTGGTCAAAGTCTGGCACTACACACAGAGGCACACGGACTTACCAGTACTCCTCACTGCTAGGAGACACGCCATCAGAACAACCCTACCGAGAAAAGAGAACAGATGTAGAACATTTCACACTGCAAGTATGCACTGATGCAATCCTTCTCCCACAACTATGTTGATTGGCAATTCAGACCAAGAGTGGGAAACTGACCAAATGTTAAAAATCACAATGATTTAGGACATGTTTAGAGAGGGTGGTGATTCACTTATTGGAGCCAATGCAGTCCCAGTACAGTCATAAACTGGGAGGCCGATGATACATCAGCATACTGCACTGCACATTCAGTTTAACAGGTTTTCTTCACAGAATAACATAATATTAACCATCTACCCAGGAAAGCATATGATTTGAACCTCAGTTTGTTATTACAGTGCTAAACCACTGAAAGGATAAGCATTACCAGCGTAAAATAGCTTGAAATGGCAACCAGTACTTTAGGCAACAACAAAGAAACATGTTAAGTATGTATATCAACCAGTTTGCATGTTTACGACTCATTATTGATTTCTATGAATCAGCAGTAACTTGCCATTCTTGCCATTCTTTGAAAATACCTAAAATGCCAAGATCATGATGACAGATACGGGCTCAAGAGATCTGCTTTCAATATCCTTATGCAAACTTTCACCTTTTCTTCAGGCTGTGTAGGCCACAGTTAGAAGCCCAGAACAAGCATCTACAGCTTTCTCTCATACAGCTCAAAGACTGGTGTCCTCTACAGGAGAACAGTCCGATCTGTCGGAAAATACTCTACTAAAACTCTAATAAAACTTTTATTTTATCATCCTATTTGCTATTTCTTTGCACATCTGACTGCCACAGTTTGCATGAGCCATTTCAGATAAACCAGTACATCTGTGATTTACTGTGAGGCAATATTTGTCTATGTGATTGATCTGACATCCTCATGCCATAGTATGACTAATCCAACCTTCCTATGTTCAGACATGATAAACAGGGCACAGAGGAATCCCACCAACTGATCAAAATCACTTCAATAAAACATGCAACTGCAGTCGCTTGTCCCGCTGCTGTTATTCAGAGGAGACGTCTTGTCTTATATATGTCTTACCTTGTAAGAGCCATTTTCCATACGCTTCCAGGTATGTGGAGATGCTGCTGCTGTAAGACAGCCCGCGTCGCATGTGATCCCACACAACGAAACTTTCGCCTTTTTCCTCTCCCGCCCACGGGTTTCTCTCACGTTTCGCTTCACGACCGCTCTCTATCAGTGAGGAGTCGCTCGCCTGCGAGTCGACTCTTTCACTCGGCTCTTTTAGGTACACGCTGCGGGAGCCGATTCGCACCGAAGCTTGGTCGACAGAAGAACTGAGACGAGCTGATATTTGACTCTGGTGATTTTAAGAGCCACATTCTTAAAGTTTAGAGGTCCACTTTGTCCCTAAACCGGGCGAACAGATAGACAGACAAACTGCGGCAGAGCTAAACAAGTGAATTTCTACTCCCTCGTTAGTGTTGAGCTATATAGGGGTGAACTATTCAGTTTATTTGAGACATATGGCTGCGTCCCAACTACACACTGCATACTCATACTAAAAGGTAAATAATATACACAAATTACTCTCAATAAAAGGACGGCAAGTTCGGACTAGTGCACTTGGTAGTGCTGACTTGGCAAGGTAGCTAGACTCGCGAGTACAAACTTGAGAGGACGGGAGGACACTGTACGGTAACTATGCAATTGGAACAGCAGCGTGGGGCGTAATGCATTCTGGGATATCTGGAAGTGCCGAGTCCACACAAGTCGCGTCCTGATGCATCCTCGATAACACGGGCGGAACAAGAACACATCCGGGCATTCAGGCTGACTGTACTGTACTAGAGGTGAGCTTTTGAATGGAGCAGTCCTAGGGTGACTTGGGTGAAGTCCACAAGAATACAAGTACAGACGAGCACAGATTGAGACTAGGCCATGATGAGCGCCGTGTTTCTCAAAGGTGAGGCCGCCACAGGTCTAGCGCCTCTGCTGGCTGGTTGGAGTATGATGTGTCGCTCTGCCCATCCATCCCCATATGTTTCAAGGACAAAACAGCCCATTTTCCATCTAATTTTTCTCCTCTAAACTGTCTGTCCGTTTCCAGTGTCTCCAAATTCCAACAGGTTGTTTTACCTGTGCTAAAACTGCCACATTATTTTATACACTTAGGCTTGAAGGGATACATCAGCCTTAGCTGGAAGAGGCCTTCTTAGCAAGACCTGGTCCAGGTCTGTTTACATGGAGTGGCTCCGAGCTGTCAGGCAACTAGCTGGATATTCATACTGTTATTTTACCATTTTGTGTTGTGCTGTTGGTTGCATTAACATTCACTCTGTACTTTGCTTTTTAAAATTTTTATTTATAATTTTTTTTGTCTAATGTTAGCATAAAATATGCCAATGTGATCAAATTATTAGTTTTTGTTCATGTTAGTGCTGAAGTAGTATTTGTTCTCAGTCTCAGCCTGTGCTCTCACCAATTATTATTAATATTATTATTATTGTTGTTGTTGTTGTTATTATTATTATTATTATTATTATTGTCTGGACAGAGTCCCAACTGTTTAAATCATTATTTTTTCTTCTTTTAATCGTCACCAGAGCATGACGGCTCTCTCACAGCAGCTTGGGGGTTAAACTTGATTGTAGTAGGGTCAGGTTTTCTCAGCGTTAAACAGAACAAACAGAGCTGAGCTCCGATGCTGTAATACGGTGGAAATGTAAACCGCTTACATGTACTGCACTTTTACTGTTGAGACATTACACAAACTGTACACAAACCAGGGATCCAGGGGGGAAATCAGCTTTTTAGGCTGTGCTGCAAGCTCAATGAATGTGCTCTGAGACTGAGTAAGCGAGAATGAGTAAGCGAGTCTGACTCTGGTTGCAAAATTTGACAATTTTGGTTTCATTTCTATAGAATGGAAAGAAATAGAATCATGGCGTCCATGTTTACTACAGTCAGCGCTGAATACTTATATCTTAATGGTGTGGGGTTTGGCTGGTTAATGCACAAAATGAGAACATACTAACCCATTTTGTATTTACAGTAGCTCTTCACTTTTCGTTTCGCATTGCATTGTAGGATAATAGTGTCCATAGTAAGCACACTCAAAAACCGACCAGTTTAGGTATGCTTCGTGGATTTTTGAGTACTTAACTTTGACACTTTTTTTCTATAATATATACCACATACTTGAAAACTAGCTAATATTAACTAGCTAATATTAATTTAGTTTGTAACATGACGCATCCATATGAATCATTTAATGGATTCACACATTTTCAGGCTTGTCACCAACGTTGTAGTAGTTTAATTTTCAAAAAGAAATATCTGAATAAGAAATATCAATGTTTTTGTGTCAGTGCAACCACCTCTTACATGCAGGCCTGCGTTAGCACTGATGTTTATTTTTTCCTGTGATTTACAAGCCATTATGAAATCATTTGGTCACTATACCCTGCATGTGAAATTTAGCCAACATAAGATGTGTTTGGCCATTTTGACCACAGTATATTTTACACCATTTTGGAGGTGTGGCACCAACCCTGCTTATCCACACTTCATTCTGGTCACGTTCGCAGTGGGTCCAGAGTGCAGGGTGCTAGGCAAGAATACTTCCTGGGCAGGACGCCAGTCCTCCACAGGCCTCCGCACTCGCTCATTCACTCAAACCTAGCGAGCAGTTTAGCATGGTCAATTCGAGGTGTTTTGGGGGAGATAGGAGGAAATCCACACACCACACCCCTTACAGATGGAGACCAGAACGATGATCAGACCCACAACCGCAGGCCCCTTGAGCTGTGTAGCACACACGTGCACTACCTGTGGTGCTGAAAGAAAACATGACATGTTTAAATCAGGAGGTCCGGGTCCTGGCGGGCCCATGCTGCGTACACTAACAAGCACAGGAGGGGTTTGATCATTAGTCAATTAGATGAATCATTTTGCGAGATGAAACACAGAAATGCGCTTAGCATGGGGGTGGAAGAATTGGGATTGGGGTCCCCTGGGTTAGCACTATTACTATAATTTAGCTGGTAAAGTGTTAATCACATGCGATTAGCGTTGACCTGAGCGTGTACAGTGTGTTACCTAAAAACTGTTGTTAATTAGAAACCACCGTAGTTGAAGTTCATCACAGCTACTTTGGCTCATTTCAAAATAATGGCAGTGCTGCTAAAGGAGCAGTTTGGGGATCAGTAGAGTCGACTCCCCTCAGTGAACTGAACCAATCGATCTGACTCACTGAAAAGAGCCGGAATTCCCACCTCTGCTCAGGATCACACTAGTTGAGTACACGTGTCCAATAACCGGTTTATTACAGTTATGACTGTTCACATAGTCTGGCTTACTGACTGACTGCCATACATTTTACAACAGGCAGCTGCTGTTGTTTTTGTACACCTATTTATTACAGGCTGGGTTGAATAAACTGTCACTTTGTTATTTTCACCTTCATGAGGAAAAGTGTTTTCAGGAACAGTGTTACAAATCTCCCAATAGATGGCGATACTGTACAAATCTATTGTTTTTTTTTCCAGCCTTGTGTTTCTGTCATTTCCTGGTTCTGACTTCATCCTTGCAGGCAAACAACATCTAATAGATTTAGTTCTGTAACCCCAGGATTTCTAGGCCTCTCTGGTTCAAGTGTTATTTGAGACACTCTTGACATTACTGCAGGCCATTCAGTGATACTAGGGCACAGTCCAGTCCAGTATCCAATGAGCACTGCACTGTTAACAGTATTTAACGTACCTGTACCACCACTAATTATGAATGTCCGTCTTTGTGTCATCTTCAGGATTGCATATATTGCTTACAGCATATCCATATGACATCTTAATCATCTTGTAGTGTTATCATTGGTAATATCTCACAACACTGCAACCCAGGGATACCCTGTTTTCTGTTGTAGGTCTATGTACTATGTGCACAATATGACAATAAAGCCACATAGAGGTGACCTTGAAAGTGTCAGTAGGCACACAGATCTAAGAGAACTAGCTGCAGCCTAGAGAAGAGTCAGAACTGTTCACAGTAGTAGTGATAGTGAAGAACGTGATCAGACAAAGCATTTTCTTAATATTGACTCATTGACTGATCATCTTACTAATTAATACAGATTAGCTGTATAAGTTACAGTTTACACTTCATCAGTGTAACCCCAAAGAGGATGGGGTCCCCTTTTGGAACCTGGGTCTTCTCAAGGTTTCTTCCTGTGAGCGTAATTTGGGACTTTTTGCCACCGTCGCCTCTGGTGTGCTGAAAATGGGGCTAGGACACGGGACTTTTCTGCTATTTTTGCTGTGTCAATGTGACTGCTTGTTAGGCTGCTGCTCTTGTGCTTTTCCTGGAGCCAAGATGACTGGAGTGTGTTCCTGCTGAAGGTCGCTGCTAGGGTGATAATGAGACTGCTGTGAGTATCAGACGAGAACTGTGCTGAAGGATGTTCCTCGGACTATTTTGTCAATAGAATCAATACAGTCAAAACAATACGTTTAACAGACCAATCATAGGTATTTTATGATTTTACTGTTAGAAATAAGTAATTACACATATGATTTATTGGATGTACATGTAATTTGCAGTGAAGATTATATTTATTTTCCCTATTAAAGAGAATGTATGGAAAGAGAAGGGCCTGCTCCACTCCTGTTTAACTATCGAGATTATATTTGTTGTGAGATTAGTGCTCGTCTCTTCTCATACATTTGTTCTGTGTGTCTGTGATGATTCCTTTCGCCAAAGAAATCTGGTGGGGCACACACAACATTACTGCAGAAGCTTTCGTCTATCTGTGATCTCCTGCTACTTTCAGGAATGCACTCACTTAATAGATGCTTACAAACTTGTCTTTGCTTTTGTAACCTCAAGATCGGACCACACTACAGCACAATACAGTGCAGTGCTGACTGGATGTTACATAATTTAGCCACACATTTAGCCACTTAATGGCAAACCCACCGCTGACACAGGTATGCAGTTGTGCACGCAACTTGTAAAATCCCCATAGAAAAGCAGTGGCAATAGAACTGGACGCTTCGTGGAGCTCCATCCAGTACCTTTGGGATGAGTTGGAGCGGAGCTTGTGATCCAGAGCTAATTATCCAACATCAGTATGGGACATCACTAAAGCACCTGCTGCTGAGTGCAATCAGGTCCTCACAGCAATGCTCCAACAACTAGTTTGAAGTCATTCCAGAAGAGTAGAGGCTGAATGCAGTAACAGGGGCATTCATTACGTTTCCCACTGAGGCCCTCTTTTGTATTTCCACTGCTTTAGTATGTGCTTATTAATCAGTTAATTCGTAGCATCAGAAGGGAAAGCACTGTGCTGGGCAGTGGGCCACTGCTATAAAAGGTATCTGACTACACCTTAATATGTAATATTAATGCAGTGTCAGGGGGAAGTACAAGAGGTCCAAACAAGCTAGACAAGGAGGGTAAACAGAGACAAAGACAAACCACGAACAATTAAATTCTCTAAATATAAAGATATATTGAGCTTTAATACAGGAATATTCTTAAAAATATATATTAATAAATATAATATAATAAATATAAATAATATATTTTCAGTTTCAAGCAGGGCAGTGGAATATATATCCACTGGAGAACTACCACTCAACAACAATCACACCACTCTCAAAACCACTGAGATCGCATTTTCTCTCCACTCTGATGGTTGTTTTGAACAGCCCCTGAAACTGCTGGCATGCTTTCATAGGCATTGCACTCACTGCTGCCTCACGATTGCCTGATTTTGCACTCATTGCAGGAATGAGTAGGTGTACTGATGTCCCTAGATGTTCAGGGCTTCCTAATAAACTGATCAGTGTGTAAACTTTAAGCTAGATCTAATTATTTATGACCTTAAATTCCAAAACAGGTTGGCTGATCAATGTTCTCATAAATACATTTTTACTGTCAGCAGAGCAGTCCTGTGGACCAGATCCAGCTTTGGAAAAGAACGGCAGTGCAGTGCGTCTCTCGACCACCAGAGGTCTCTGGCCTCTTGCCACTAGCAGATGAACCAAACTACAGGATGACTGTCGTTAATTTTGTGTTTTCTCTATTTTATGTATTAAATATCATCCTATTGCTCTTGTTTTTTAATATACCAGCTCTTAATGCACTGCTCCTGCACAGGATTTAAGATATTTTTAAGATGGCATGAGGTAAGACCTGCTCATCCCTGGAGGAGACCTAGAATACGAGGCTAGGGATGTGATAAAATCCTTACATCCTTAAAATAACAACAACAACAGCAATAATAATAATACAAATACTTCATTATTTATTTTAATGTGTTTTAAGGAAGGATGTGGGAGTGTTCCGTTCATATTAAGGGGTTTTATGGTTTAAAAAAAAAAAAAACATTTCCAATGGCCATTTATTTATGTTATGCTCTTCACTTATCAAATCTCCTTTTAATATTTTCAGAATAAATTGCGATAATCGATATATATGTATTTATATATTTAATGCTGTATTTTTCTGTGTCTGTGTGTATAGACTCTAGTCTAACGTTATCTACCATCTCTGTGGATCTGAACGTGTTAACCCCACACAGATTCAGTAAAACTGGATGTGGTCTGATACCTGAGATACCATATCTCCCCTTCCCCCAACCCTCCTCCTCCTCCTCCTCCTCCTCCTGCTGCCTGTTTTCCCCGGCCCCACCTCCTCCTCCTCTCGCTCGCTCTCTCATTCCTCACGGCTGGTCAGGTGACTGGTGCTGGGGCAGCTGGACGGCCAGCTTCATCTCGCACATTCTCATAAAGCTGTGGTGCACAGGGGGAGCGGAGACCCTCAGTAGCGAGCCTGATCCAGCCTGACAGAGTGCGCATTGGACGTGCAGCCTTAGGGGAGTCCAGGATGGGCGAGCGTGCGGCGTTCCTGCTGATCCTAGTGGCGACCTCGGCGCTTGCTGTCGAGGTAAGAGACGGCTGTAATGGAGAGACGCTCTCCCTGTACTGGAGAGCAGATCTGGCCTGTGTGAGGCAGACAGGCATACAGACAGACAGCGTTTCTGACCACAGTCTGGTTGGTGTTGTGTGTGCTGTGGTTGCGGTCGCAGCCTGGGCGGCTGTCCCCTGTTGTGTAACGGTCGCGATGAGCCGTGATTTTCACGCGTCTGATCGGTGGTGGAGATGATCGGTGGGTGGAGATGATCGGTGGGTGGGTGGGGGCAGAGATGCCGCTTTGCCTTTTTCATGCAAATAGACATCTCGTCTGACATAGACTGGTGTGTGGAGGATTAAGAAATGCAGCGCAAGATCTCCATCCATCGTCGTTTGGCTGCTTGGTGGTGCTTATTTTACTGTACGCCATCCTTTCCCCTGTAGACCGGTCCAACCGTCAAAGCCTGGAGCCGTTTAATCTGGGAATGGTGAAAGTGCTGAGCTGCCGATTCTCCTCGGTTGCAGAGATGCGCTGATTATTTGGGAAAAAGAGGACAACGGCTACGTCAACACAACACACACACACACACACACACACCATGGCCATATTCAGTGTGAGATATGTTGACAGCGGTGACACGAAAAGCTCAAAAACCGTCGAGGTTTCTTGAACCAACACAACAGCCAGACTCTTCAGCCATCTTCAGCAGCTCCAGCGGTATCACTGTCGAAGCGGGCTGGTGAGGGTGTTATGAAGGGAGAAGGGCTGTGTGTCGTGGTGGTGGTGTGGTGTTGTGTGTGTGTGTGTGTGTGTGTGTGTGTGCGCGCGCTGATGGGTTTTGTATGGAAGAGGAGAAGATGCTGCCTGACAGAAGCAAGATGGCGGCGGCGAGCTGCGGCTGCGTTTCGTTTAACATTGCCGTTAACGTTAACCCAACGAGAAAGGAGCCTGCTGCTGACACACACCGACACACACACACACACACACTCTCCCTCTCTCTCACACACACAGCTGCATAGCTGCATAGTACTGCGAATGATGAAATTCAACCCCAACGGTGAGATACAGCCGTGTCCTGATTTAGCGCTGTTTTTCTGAGGGATGCTCAGATCATGTAGGCTGTGCCCTCAAGGACGCAAAGCTCACACACACTCACACACACACTCACATACACACATGCATATACGCACACGTCTCATGTAACACCACAAATACACCAATACAGCTCACAATACTCGTTACACACACATCTATCTATCTATACATATATAGCCAGAACATTAGTACCACCTGCCTAACACAGAGGTGTCGCTGATCAGCAGATCGGACCATTCAAGGCCTAGATTCCTCAAGACCTCTGAAGGGATCCTGTGGTATCTGGCACCAAGACGTTAGCAAGAGATCCTTCAAGTCCTGCAAGTTGTAAGGTGGGGCCTCTATGGATCGTATCCATAAGCCTTGGGTGCCCATGACCCTGTTGCTGGCACCACTTGTGGTAGGTACTGACCACTGCATACTAGAAGAAAAAAAAAATTGTCTGATGTTTTGGAGATGTTTGTAGACCTGGTGGTCTAGCCATCACAGTTTGGCCCCTGTCAGAGTGTGTATATCCACACACTTTGACCAATATATCCACCCCTGGACAGATGCCGCTGTGGTTAAGGATAATTAATATCAGTTCTTCTAATGTTATGGCTGACCGTTGTACACATATTGAATATATTTCTTACATATATACAGATCACTTATGCAAGACCATATATACACATACAGTATATACACACACATACAGGTCACATGCAAAGCTCACACATACAGCTCACATGTACACACACATATAGCCACATGTACACACACATATAGTGACATGTACAGCTCACTTACTGTATAAACCCACATATACACACAGCTTACATATACACACATAAACCCACATACACACAAAGCTTACATATACACACATATAGCCACATGTACAGCTCAATGTGTAAACCCACATATGCACACAGCTTACATATACACACATAAACCCACATACACACAAAGCTTACATATACACACATATAGCCACGTATACAGGTCAATGTTTAAACCCACATATACACACATATAGCCACGTATACAGGTCAATGTTTAAACCCACATATACACACATATAGCCACGTATACAGGTCAATGTTTAAACCCACATATACACACATATAGCCACATATACAGCTCACTTACTCTATACACCCACATATACACTCACATACAGCTTACATATACACACAAATAAAGCTTCAAAGCTAAACTTGGAGAATGTAGTTGTCATCCTAAGCGAGTTTGGAAGGGGGAAAAGGATAAAATAAAAGTAAAAAAAAAAAAACTATATAATAGAATAGGTGATAAAGTAAATCTAAGAAGAGATGTGAAACCAACATGAGATGAACGTGAATGTTTGAGTTATATATTGGGTTAAAACACTAGAACTCAACCAGGAAAAAATGAAAACCTGCTTTTTAAAATTGCAATTTTAGTGACCAAATTCTCTTTACCATAACACAGTCCAATTTGATTTTTTTTTTAAAATAAGATTTATTTATTTAATCTACATACTGGTGTTGGTATTTAAAAGCTGATTTGTCTCTTAGTAGCATTTTGGGTTTTTTTTTTACTTATACATGCATTTTACTTGTGCCACATAACATTTTGGTACTTTGGTTTACTTACGTTTACTTACTAACGTTCTTTTTTCCATAAAAAAAAGACAATGAGAAAAATACAAAAAAGGGATAAAATCTGGAGAAATGTAAATTTGTAACCCTTTAAAAATAATGAATAATGAATGAATAATTTGAATAATTAACCGTTTTGGGGCTCATGTCCAGTGATCTGTATACCTTTACATGTATCTATATAAGTATCGCATCAAAACACACAAGTCATTTGGTTTATGTAGTATTACAGAATAAACATTTGTAGAGTTGTAAAAAGATTCTCAGCTGCTGTTTTATCCACATATGCAATAAATAAAGTAACAAAGTTTCCGCTTTAGTTGAGTTACATGACGTGGAAACAATTTCTCACAAAAGCCTAGATTGTACCTTTTTTGTGTAAGGTATGTAAGGTAGATTCATTAGTGCCAAACATAACCTTAAGTTTGTTCTGTCACCTTTTTTTATTGCTTCTTACCTTCATATATAAGCAAATGACCTTTTCCAGAGCAATAGCAAATGCAGCTGCCATAGTGAGTCTATATCTTGAAAAAAGGCCCTCTCTGTTTAACTGTAAATAGATCTTTAGATTTTGCAGTGGTCTCTGAAAGTGTTGCCGGAGCCAATCAAGACCTTCTGCCTTTCCGACTCCCTAGCAAGTCTTGCACTGTATGTGTAACAGAATTTGACTCTGGGTGAGTGCTTTATGGATTGTGAATAAAGCTGCAGTGTAATTCAATCAGATGCACTACTGTGAGACGGATAAGTCTTAGCTCACTTTATGAAAAGTAATTACACTAAAAAATGATTCAAATGTGTCACAGTTGCACATCAATTCAAATGTTATATTAATATAGTCACCAAAAACTTTGTGCTCTGAACAAGTTGCACTCAGGTGTAGCCCAGCTTGTGGATTTATGCGTGTCTTGTTTTATCCGTCCTGTGGTTTTCTAGAGCAATCTGCCACCAGAGGCTCGACTCTACTGTGATGTTCCCACAGTACCATGTGGGGCAACCCATCACAACTCAATCACAATTGGATTATGATTTATATAAATTTTGTAAGTCGCTCTGGATAAGAGTTTCTGCTAAATGCCTTAAATGTAAACTGGGTGCATTAATACGTAATATAATTACTGTGGTTATTCATATGTGTGTGCATATGAAATATTTTACAATGGTTCAACCTGGAAACTGCTTTATAATTACAGACTCAGAGGTCATAAAGAGATGATAAGACGCTTGCATGTGTCAAAACAGTGTCATGTTTTTAGCACAAACCAAGGAAGTGTTTGGATCCATCCAGACTTCGGACTATGTTGTATGAAGGCTGGTTCATACCTAGTTTGGATGAGGCGCTGTGCATGGGCCTCAACGCTGGACCGCCCACCACATTGATCAATGTTCATACAGCCCCTGGCAAAGGCGTACTTTGGTGCCAGAGCTGAGGTAGGGCTGTAGCGCAAAGATGTTCAAGCACGAAGCTGGAAGCTTGTGTGTATTGTTGTGCAGTGGCATTAGCATATGTTTGCCTTAATGAGGTCCTAAACACGTATTAAAGACGCTTTAGGCTCCAAATGGTGCCTTAGTCTTAGGCTTTGACCCTGTCATCGCTGGTGATGCCACAGCTATCCAGGGCCATTGGTCCTAGAGAGCACAGATGGCCTTGCTCTCTCAGCAAGGTTAGGATAGTCTTCACTCAGTGGTAACTGGTAGTTAGTGTTCTGCCTACTAGAGCATTCCACCTTAAATACTGCCGCAGTTCCATTGAGTCCATTTTAACAGCAGAGCGTCACTGCTGCATTATTTAAGGTGGAACAGCAAGTTTGGGGAAGATGAAAACTTTATGTTAGGTTAAGCTCAGAGCCTCGCTGTAAGTGCGAGAGCAGCAGGTAAAGGGTGTTAGGTGGTCTGCTTTCTGCCATTTTTGTCCGTGCTGCCAGTTCTGCAACGACACAGATATTTGATCCCATTAGCTCCATTTGGGAAGATCTAACATTCAGCCCGTCTTCACTCCGAGAAAACCAGGCTCCTTTCTTTGGTTCTAAACCAGGTCTGAACGGTGCATTCATAACCAAGGAGGAGGCTAATGCTAATGCTAATGCACACACACACACACACATATACACACGCTAAGTGATCTGACTGCAGAGCTGTAAAGGAACTGGGAGCTGAATGGGCTGGTATGAATGTCGCAAGACCCTCCAACGCACAGCTGAGGATCATCAGAGTCTCTCTCCCCTCCGTCATGGACATTTACACTGCCCGCTGCATCCGCAAAGCAACCAGCATTGTGGATGACTCCACCCACCCTTCACACAGACTGTTCTCCCTCCTGCCATCAGGAAGAAGGTACCGCAGCATCCGGTCCAACACGACCAGACTCTGCAATAGCTTCTTCCCCAAAGCCATCAGACTTCTCAACTCAACTCAACTTCTGAACTGATGTCTTTTCTGTTACATGCACACTCTCTCTCTCTCTCTCTCTCTCTCTCTCTCTCCAACCATTTACCCCAGATAAAATGGGAAGCATTTTTTGCACAAGCATTTGCACTAATAACCTTACTACCTCACTGGACTCAATATTTATTACACACTGCAGAATTTGCACACTACCGGCAATTATTTATTATTCTCTGTCTGTACTGTGTTGTGTTGTCTGTCCGCACTTGTATTGTGTTGCACATGTGTTCTGTATGCACTGTGTCTATGTTGCACCATGGTCCTGGAGGAACGTTGTTTCGTTTCACTGTGTACTCTGTATGTAGTTAAAATGACAATAAAACCCACTTGACTTGACTTGACTTGGTAGGTCAGTCAGACTAGACTGTAAAGATATTAAAGTTTAAAATGGTTTAAAAGTTGCTCCAAACAAAGTAGATTAGATTGGAATTAGTCTGATTACAGAAACTGGGACTAGAAATAGTGATTTTACTGCTGTTTACTAGCGTAGATTAGCACAGCTTCTCTAAATTGTGGTGCTGTATTATTTACTGAAACACAAAAATCGGTATCAGCCTATAGTCAGCATTAAGAGGATCAGATCGGGGGTAAAAACCCTGATCTGGACATCCCTAAATAATATTAATAATACTAATAATACTCTGTTTAAGTCAGACTTCGTTGCACAAATTATACTTAAGCAATTTCTCGATCAGTATCAGTGAGCAAACATCTATCCTAAGACAACGTAAGTGAATGCAGTTGCACATCATTGCACGTCTGGTGACTGTGTAACTCCTGGAAAGCTGGGCCGAGTGGCAGACGTAATAGCAGGGTTTGGTTTACGTCAGCCGTGTAACAAGGGACGTCGTCTTCTGTTGCCGGGCTTTGTTACTTGGCATTGTGGAGAAAGCCATGGTACTTCAGCACAACTCTACAGGCAGTGGCTCACTGGGCCGTTGATTTCTCTGTAATTTGTATTGTCTGTGTGGCTTCATGGGCAGGGCATGTACCAGACAGGCAACAGCAGCACTTCTTTTGTTTGTTACCCAGAACAAAAAGGTGGAAAAACAACAGCCCCTTAATCCCTTTTGTTCAATGGAACAGTGTGCATGTGTGTGTGTGAGGTGGTGGTGGTGGTGGGGGGACGGTTGGTACTGAAGCAGTAGGGGAATTTATTGTGACAGGGTCAAGGCTAGGCCATAGAAACACAAGACAGAGGTCATTATCTCTCTCTCTGTCTACCAGTCGTGTGCACTCTCCCGTTATACACTGATCTGCCATAACAATAAAAACACTGACACAAAGTGAATGACAGTGAGTTTCTGGTTACAATGCCACCTGTCAAGAGAGAGATATACATATTAGGCAGTAAGTGAACAGTAAGTTCTTGAAGTTGTTGACTTGGAAGCAGGAAAAATGGGCAAGCTAAAGAACCTGAGCCACTTTGACAAGGACCAAACTGTGACGGCTGAGACAACTGAGTCAGAGCATCGCCAAAACTACAGGTATTGTAGGGTGTTCGTGGCATGCAGTGGTCAGTGTCTACCAAAACTAGTTGAAGGAAGGACAACCGGTGAATCAGCGACCATGGGGCCCTGGGTGCTCAAGGCTCACTGAGGAGGGTGGGATGCAAAGGATAGTCCATCTAGTCCGATCTTACAGAAGAGCTACTGTAGCACAAATTGCTGAACAGGTTAATGCTGGCTATGTCTAATGGAGTCTGTGCTTCAGCAAGGGGGACCTACAGAACATTAGGCAGATGGTTTTAATGTTATGGCTGATCAGTGTATGACAGTCAACGCACTATATCTGCTTTTCGGCTTGTTATTTTTCTCTCACCTCTAGAATGTTCTCACTGGAATGAACCAAACTTGGCATGCAGCCGTAGGCGATGTTCTCATACGCTGCTTTTGTTTTTTGCGCTGCTCCTCCTCTCTTTCCCCTCTTTTGCGTCTCCATAGACTCTCCTTCTTTTTTAGCTGCATTGGCTGCTTCTCACGCTGAATTTGAAGTACAAATTTAGACAATGCTAACTTATTTATATGCTCACTTCTGGGCCCACAATCATGTTCTATTCATTCCTTTTTCCCGTCTTTGACTTAGTTTAGTCATGATTTAAAAATGCACCCACCCAATTTAGCTAGTTCCACCCAACTTGCTATAGAACGGTACTTAAATCCCACATCGTTCAGTTTCCAAACTATTTGTTGAAAACTTTCTTTAGCTGCTAAAAAATGTGGACATCCCACTAAAACTTAAATAAATGGACATTTGAACTTCACTTTAACAATGTTGAGATATGGAGGTAACATAACTCAAGACATGTCCTTTTATATGGAATTAATAGAATTATTTATTTTCTTCTGAAGAAAAAATTGGCACATTTTGAATGTGTTCCAAATAGGACATATATAAGGACTGTTGGAGACTTCTTTGGCTGAACTTGCTTGTAAATGTTTCTGCTGTCAGTAGAATAGCTGATTTCGAGTTGTTCTGCACAATACTTGAAGAAATAAATCTGCAATATATATATATATATATATATATATATATATATATATATATATATATATATATACACACACACAAGAATTATCCTGATTTAATTAGAAGTCAATGATCCAACATGTCATGATATTAGAGATGGAATAATCCATTGGCTATGTATCGCTATCAGCCGATTTTCAGCCAAAATATGTATTTTTTTAACTGGGCCGATCAGAGTTGAGGATCGAAACGCTGCGGTTCCTTGTTAAACCGCTAGATGGAACCATGGATGCAGAACCCCTTTAAAGCCAGTGTTGTACTCCCCTCCATGTACTGTATTCGGCAGCCAGGTGTTTTTTTTCTTACTGCGCCCGATGTTAAGACTTTTAACACAACTAACTGGAGAGTACATCACCTTTTGTACAGTGGGTATCAGCAGAGCAAGCAAACACTGCTAACCAGGCAAAGCAGCAAACAGTGCAGGCCACATTTAATCACGACCAAAAGTACAGCAGCACTCAGTCCGACTAAACGTGGCGTCAGTGCATACCCTCTATTGTACATGCGCACATTGCAGTGGTAATGCTGAAATAATATACTGGGCAGCCCTGATTCTGAGATCTGTTTAAATCCCTTCCCAGACTCGATGTGTAACCTTAGTTCTGAGAAGGCAGAGAAGGCATTCATCATTTAACCCCTTAACACTCCAAGCCTTATTACACACTAAGGTGTATTGCTCAGTAACTACATGGGGCTTCTGTACAAACTGGTGGGGCTATTCTCTGATAATTAAAGTTTGTAATAAAACTTTTGGCCCGCTGGAGGGCCATAGGCTTAAGACAGGCTTCTCCAAAAACATCTCTATCAATGTTGTAATCCTCTGCAACTGTGCTGTACCTGATTTTGAATTTTAGTAATAAATGTGGGTGTGTAAAATTGCATTTCTTTTAATTACATTTTACACTTTTTGGTTTTTTGGTTTCTGTCAGTATTGTTAATATGAAGATTACATGTTCGAATATAGGACAAAAGTTTGCATATGGTGTCTTAATCTTTTTCACAACACTGTATTTTAAAATTCCCTAGTGTTTGCATTAGCACCTACAGTACTCCTACAGCTGGACACAATAAGGGTTTGTTTCTCATTGGGATTTTTGTCATGTACTCTTTACTTTCTTAATAATTCACTTGTTTTTTTACTTTACTGTGAGCTGTCCTAAAGCGCACACGTTTGAAACTACAAACCTGGCGTAATATTTCATAAGGCTGACGCTTTTGAATATTTAGCATCTATTCTACAAAGCCAGCTGTTGTGGTTCTTATTTTTTTATTTATCCTGTATCCCCCTCTCACCATATCTGCACCCTTTCACTGTTTTTCTGCATTCCGACAGCATTTTCAGATTAGGGCTGCATTAAGCTTTCCAAACACATCTAAAAAGGGCAGTAATGTTTTACATTAGGCATTGCGTAACTAGCTTTCCAGCCTTACAAACAGATTACAGTCTGTGTGCAAATCTTTCAGAGAGGACCGTTTAAAGGCGACCGTTCCTGTTCCCCTGTTCAGTTTGGCTTTGATATGCTGTAAAAGGCATCTGTTACTGTATCTGTAGCTGCACGGTTAAGCTGACGTACACTGTGCATTTGATAACTGATATGAACTGGTCTTGATGGGGTGTTTTCACAGCTGTGGAGATGGAATTCACTGGACGAACAAGAGGATCTCTTGATCCGTTATTGTTTACTCACGTACACCGGAGCCGCCGAGAGGAAGCGTGTGTAATTTAGTGCGATGAGTAACCAGCTGTAGAAATAGCTATTCTCTTTCCTTTTGCAGTTGAGTGTGCTCAGTGTGTGCAGCAGTTCATCTGTACCTCATCCTGATGATGTTACAAAACCAATAGGGATTAGAAATGTGCTAATTTGGTAATGTAGAATAAACTGCCTGCATGGATTGTACAGGTTTAGTACAGACTTAAATAAAGTCATTATTTATATTTATATAAATTAATTAATTAATAAATCAATAAAAACAACCCACTGTAATGTAATTGCTCAAGAAAATGCTATAACAAACCAACAAAATAATTCATAGCCAGTTTTGGAGGTAGCTGGTGGTAATAAAGAGATGTTTGATTACATTATTTAAGGTGTCTAGTTGATGTGGTGGGTGATATTACAATACTCTTTTTAGCATTTTGAAGCTCAGATGATTCAAATAATGATTCAATTCCATCCTGTTTGTCCATCTATGTATCTAATGGTGACAGTCAAAGTCTCTAAATATTTGCTGTTTACTAACTAAATGTTTTTTGCACTTTACTTTTATACCTGAATAAAACATTTACCTACACATCCACACCACCTACATTTACCTAGTCTTTTTTTCTATTTTTTTTCCTACTTGCTATCTGGTTTGGGTTTAGCAGTGTCTTTATTTGTCCAGGTTTTCAGCAATGGGGAGTAAACAAACCTTATGTTCTATTTTGCTTTGCAGACTTAATGATGTGGTCATTCCTAATGGCTCTGAAAGAAAATGCGAATGGTGGTTCGTTTATTTTGTTATTAGGTATTAGTTGTTATTTAGGTATTAGTTGGTGAGTGTCATTCAAAAGTCAAAACACTTTATTTTTAGTTTATTGATTGGGATGAGTAGCAACTAGTGTTGGGCTGATAGCGTATCGGTATCGGCGCAGATACTGGTACTTAGACACAGTATCTGTATCGGCATTAGAGAACACCAATACCATTAAGCATAGAGCATTTCTGTTTATGTAGTTTGTTATGAAACCAAACATTTAAAAAGCCAGTCATAAATAGTTATCACCATTAAACAGACGTTTAATGGATCTTTTACATTTATAGTACTTGTTTTGTGTCCTTGAGTTTTTTTGGTTCTGAAACCAGAGGTTGAGTTTCAGCAGCTTATTTAAAGGCCACACACACACAAAGTTTACTACTTTTTTATGTGGACCTGAATGTGGAATTGCTGCATCAGCACTGTTTGTTCCTAACCTGGCATTTTTTCCACTGTTATGAAATGTGAATTTAAACACTGATTAAAAGCTGTTTGGTCGAGCTTAGCAAGATTATGCTTCCCTACGTGGTTCTGCATATTGCCAGTTTTAAACTTTTCAAACGTACAGTTACTTAACCAGTAAATGCTCTTCTTTTAAGCTCATTATATCTTATTTAGGATAAAATATCAAAAAGTTCATCCTATAAAATGTGGGACACTATAAATATCAGGATTTACAGCCATCTATAGAGCAGTTGAGTCAGAGTTGGCATCGATATCGGTACTCAGTATAGGTATCGGTATTGAAAAGGGAAAAGTACTATGAGGACTATGGTCTCCATATTGACTTGTGTTTAGATTAGAGGTATCTTTGAATTTTTAGTCTATTCAAACTAGCTGAGATTCTCGAGTAAACAGTGAAGCACCTTTGTAAGTTGTTCTGGAAAAGAGCATCTGCTAAATGTTGTGGTATTGGTGCATCCCTAGTAGAAACCAAAATATTACCCAGATTATCAGAAACCTCTCCCAAAACCTTGCATAGGTTTACGTTCACAGTTGGGAGCAGGAATAGAAGTGATGACCGTACAATGATCTTTTGTGCTTCAAATTGTACTCCTTAGTACTGTTGATGGTCTACAAATGGTAGATGTGACCTGTGCAGTGATGTTTTGCACTTTTGTGAAGGAAGAAAGGGTTCTTTCAGTGAATTGTGGAGCCCTTTTTGGTGTAATACAGAACCATGTTTGCAAGTTACAGTTTGTTCCATCTAGTGCCATATAGTCGCCCTGAGGTAGTTAATACAGCCTGTAGTGTGTTAATTAAGCAGTACAGCGTGAATGTTAGCACCTTCAGTGTGTTTCTGCATACACACACACATACACACACAGGAAAGTCTCTCTACGTTCAGCAGCAACAGTGGTGGTACGCATCAGCTGCGTGCAAATTCGCCACCTGAAATTTTGCCCCCATTTATTTTTATCAGGGAGTAGAGTAGAGAAAATGCGTGAGGATTTGTGGGAAAGTTGAACTTGCGCAGATGAAGCACGCTGGCCGTGGGAAAGTTACATGTAGGGCTGAAACGATTATTCGAGTTACAAAACGATTCAAAACAAAAAACGAAGAATGATTCGATTACAAAAAATGTTTCTTTGTTTAATGTATGTCATCAACGTCCATCTATTTTAAATGTCTCTGCTAAGTTGTATTTCATAGGTTTTTTTTCCATGTACATCAAAACATTCCACGGAAAGGTTGATTAAATGGTCTTAGTTCTGGAGCCAATAACCAGAGGTTTTAAGCTCTGATCTAGTAAAAGAGTTTAAATAAAAACCTTTGTGAGGAATAACAGCCAGTTGCTTGCTCGTTTTAAGAGGTATTTCATATTTAAACACATGCTATTGATATAGTTGTTTAAAAACACAAAGTATGATTTATCTGATTACTCGACAGAATACTCGATTCCAAAAGTATTTGATAGTTGCAGCCCTAGTTTTAATATGCAACATTATGTTGTCCGTGCACAACCAGTATGTATGTGACAAATAGCTCCCCAATCTATACGCTCCTTAATTACAAGATTACAGAGACAAAAGTAAAAGAAAATTTTAATTGCTGTCATAGAAATATTTAATTACACAAATTATTTAATTCAAAAAGTGCTTACGACACAATTAATTGTGGACGGAGAATTTCTCGCCACATGCGCTGGACACATATCGTGACAGAGACGAGAGGCAGAAAGAAGGAAGAGGTTGGGGGGGGGCAAACAAGACTACAGTTACGGTAGCAATACTCCTAAACCAACAACAGTTCCCACAATACCATGCAAATCCATCGGTCTACAGCTTCAGGTTTCCGGGTGGCACACACTCTGTACTGTATGTACCCGAAAAGTGCGTAATCATGAATTCTCCGTGTAGTTGCATGCACCGAACCGTGACCCCCGTACTGTGGCAGTATACACGTACAGCTACACCCCTAATATAGACCCATTGCCTTCACCAAGGAACCATTGAAGAAGCTAATTTTTTCTTCTCTCACATTTCATTTCATGAAAACTATGAGAAACATTTCAGGGGCTGATGTTTTACGTGTCTGTGTGTGATGGTGATAGGTGCCATCAGATGATTCGGTGGGCTTGCTGGCGGAGCCTCAGGTGGCAATGTTCTGCGGAAAGCTCAACATGCACATCAGCGTCCAGAGTGGAAAGTGGGAGCCTGATCCTTCTGGCACCAAGAGCTGCATCGGAACCAAGGAGGGAATTCTGCAGTACTGCCAAGAGGTATAGAGAAAGGGTTAATGAGAGAGATAAATACTGTCAACAGATATGATATTGAGCATGTATATGGTAAATAGGTAAAACTGTACATGCTGTTCATCTGCTTCCTGTTCCTGTAGGTTTACCCTGACCTGCAGATCACCAACGTAGTGGAAGCCAACCAGCCCGTCAGCATCCAGAACTGGTGCAAGAAAGGCCGCCGTCAGTGCCGCAGCCAAGTGCACATTGTGGTGCCCTACCGCTGCCTGGGTAAGGGCTTAGACTAGGACTGTCCATTTGCACAATGCTCTCGTCAGAGCACCCTGCCGCTCTTTGGGTATTAACCTGGATATCTGGGACATTAAAGTAATGTCTTTAGGGTGGATGTCCGCATGTGCTTTTATTGTCTGTGTGTACCATCTGTCCGCTGCCTGGGAAGCCAAGGCACGTATGACACAATGTTCCCAGGATGTTAGTGTTTTCACATATGCCGTTGCATGTCTTTTACATTAGGTTTAATGATGCGTACATTTTCCAGTTCAGTACAGTTATTGAATCTGAGGTCAAGGTTAAAAAAAAAAGGCTGTAATTCTGCAGGTCTTTTGCTGTGTTCAGACTTACAGGGGTTGGTTTTACGTGGCTTCTGTACCACCTCAACCTGCCTTATTTTAAAACTGTTTAGTTCAGTGTTTGCTCACAGGGTGAAAACCTAAGTGGACAAGCACACTTTTATATTTGTCCTTTAATAAGTGACTAAGTTCAGTTTTCGTTAATTCAGTAAGTTAAATCGTCAGTCTGACAACAACTGCAAATGTTCATCTGCTCTGAATCGGGAGAGAGAAGCTGGTTAGCATTATCTCAGTTATCAGGATAACAGTCTCGCTGTCTCACTGAAGAAACAATTTAAGGTCTGACTGCCTGAATCCCCTCTTATAAACGCTTAGAATGACAAAGCCTCAGTTAAAAGTACAGAAAGCTGAAGTTAACTTTTTTTCTCCATGGTTTTGGATCTGTATCTCCCTCGCTAAGCCAGTCTTTGTTGAGCTAGCTCTGCTACAGCTCCACCGAGTCTCAGACAGCTCAGTTCGGCTGCTGCTGACTAACTTCTGAGCTTCAGGCACAAGTGTTGAACATAATATCTCGTATCTGAGATGGTGTTGGGAATAACAGAAAGGCAAATTGAGACTTTGCTTCTGCCATGTTTGGACTTGTAGTCAGCTAGCACTGTCTAGCTGTGGTCCACAGAACTTGCTCCAAATTGCATCAAGATGGTTTGGCTTAAAACCTCTGTCTCCCTTTTTTGTGGACGCAGACAGTCTTTTTCTTAGGGGTCTTCTTAGGATCTTCCTGAGGGGTCTTTTGCAATCAAACTGGGGTTTAGTATGCCTTTTTAGCAATCCTACAAGCATGTTTTTGGAAACCTTCCAGACCTCAACCTGACCTTCACCGTTCCTTTTAACTACATCACTCTGGACATTAAAGACATCAGTTACTTTAATGTCCAGAGTGTTGTATCTTTAATTGAATGCCTTTTACAGATGACTGGTACTATTCACAGTAACAGAAATAATGATCGGGGTGCTAAAATGTTTGCATGCCACTGTATGTACTGAAAGTATTTGAGTAAATGTCAGTTTTATCAGAAAACTGTATCATTTTACATTGTGCTTTTCAGTTGGGGAGTTTGTGAGCGATGCCCTTCTCGTTCCCGATAAGTGTAAGTTCCTGCACCAGGAGAGGATGGATATGTGTGAGAGCCACCTACACTGGCACACTGTGGCCAAAGAGGTCTGAGTCTACAACACTTCTTTTTCAGTTCTTTAAAGTACACATATAGCTGTGCACATTATCAGTAAAACACAAGCCTGCCTCTTTCATAAGTCATCAAGTGCACCATATCTAGTGCATAAAGACTTTCTGCTTGTAGTTCTTATAATGATGACTCAGCAACTTACCTCCACCCTCCCTCCCCTGCTCTCTGCTTTCTCCTTCCCTCTCTGCAGTCCTGTGGCGATCAGTCCATGAATCTTCATGACTTTGGGATGCTGTTGCCGTGCGGTATTGATCGTTTCCGCGGTGTGGAGTTCGTGTGCTGCCCAGTGGAGGAGCAGAGGGACTCTGATGCCGAGGAGCAGGAGGAGGCTAACTCGGATGTGTGGTGGGGAGGTGCTGAGACTGAGTACAGTGACAGGTACATGCATTCACATGCAGACACATACATTTGCAATGGAAGTGATTTAACCCCCATTGCAAATTAGGCTTGTTAGCAAACTTTCAGCAAACAAGAACAATTATAATAGCTTAACACCATTGATATTACAAGTGTTCATTTTTGCTGTTATGGCCTTCTGCAAATTGTGATGCATAACCAGACACCAGCTTTTGGCAGCGTTCTTGAGGAATCTTAGTAGGGCTGGGCGATATGGTAAAAAATTGTATCACGATATTTAAAGATATTTTCACGATGCACAATATTCATCAGAATAGATGTGATCACAGACAAAATGCATCAATAGTGATGGATTTTTAAAAACTACCATCCAGACACTCTCCCATATTTAGTACAGCTAGTTTTATTGAAATTTGCTGCACTTTATCCAGGTAAACCAGACTAATTACACAATTCGTAATGAAACATGCAGCTGATCAGTGTTACTTAAGCACTAATCCTATCCTCGATATGCTTAAAAAGCATAATGTGTATCACGTTAAGAAAACTATTTAGCTCTAAATCTTAGCCCATTCCTCATGGCCAACGGCCTCCAGTTTACTAATGTTCTTGGGTTTGCTGCTGCAATCGCCTTCTTCAAATCCCACCAAAGTTTTTCTATGGGATTCAAGGGAAGTTCGAGGGAACTGTGACCACCACTCCAGAATCTTCCAGGGCTTTTTCTGAAACCAAACCTTGGCGGACTTTAATTGTCCTGTTGGAAGGCCTAATGACACCCAAGCTTCAGCTTCCTCATAGAGGCATGATGTTTTCTCCTGGGATTTCCTGATTCTTGATTGAATGAATCTGTCCCTTTGACACACTGCTGGCTACCAGTGCCTGAGGAAGCAAAGCAGCCCAGAGCATCACTGAGCCACCGGCATGCTTTACTGTAGGCAGGGTGTTTGTTTCAGCGAATACCTCATTACTCCTCCATTAGACATATTGCTGATCCATAGGCCAGAAAAGGTCCAGACTGGACTTTTCGGGGATGTTTGGCTCAGCAGTATATTTGGAGGACATTGACTAAATTTGAGATACAGTAAAATAAAGCCAGACAGACAACATGCTTTCGATCAGAGCAAAATTCAGCACTAGCTTTAATGGGTCTCTGCAACTGTGCATGAAGTCTAGATGTCCATCTAGTAGTTAAATGGTGTCCTCACACAAGTTACCTAGATAGCTGATCAATCCTTCCATCTCTAATAAGGATGGAGTGGTTGGTATAGTGCAGTGTAGCAATATTATCTTATTGACTTATGGCTGACTAGGGTTTGATTTTCCTTGCCAGGCAAGACCAGGCACCACATTACACAAAAAATAAAAGTGCTTGGACAAGATACCTGGTACTACATTCATCTACCTGTGTAAGATGATTCAATGTAGGTCACTGGATAAGAACATCAGTCCAAAGCCATTAAAAATGTTTATGTTTTTTTTTTTCATCAGATAATGAAATAATAGCAGACCTTGTGGTAGACCTTGTGTAGGTGTTAAGTAGGCTTAAAAGACTTTCTATATCTAAAGTGTTACTGATTCAAAGTGTTACTAAAGTGTTACTGATACAAGCATTTATAATGCTTAAATGCTTGTATCATTTATACATTATAACAGATTTAAACATGGTCTTAGACTTGTTAGCCCCTTAACTCCCAGTTGCTGTTTTTTTGCAGCAGGGATTAACTTGTTCGGGTGTGTTAGATTAGGGTCACACTAAAGCTCTGAAAACACAGGTTTTGAGATTCACAGATTTTATTATATTACCCTGAGGAATCTCAGTCACTGTGTGAAGCCGCTTTTCTTTCTGCCTGCCCAGGCAAGCCCCTTCAGAACCTCAGGAGCAGGAGCAGGAGCAGGAGCAGGAGCTTGCCACCACAGAGGATGACGAAGACGTAGATGATGATGATGATGATGATGATGATGAAGAGGCTTGGGATAACGATGAGGATGGTGATGGTGTGGAAGATGCTAATGAGGAGGATGACGAGGATGAAGATGCCACAAATGAACGCGACACCAGTGAACAAGCCTCGAATGTTGCTATGACGACTACCACTACGACAACTACTGAGTCTATAGAAGAGGTTGTGCGAGGTAAGATTTTTTTTTATTATTTACACACACACAAACACACAAGACTTGCATATGGAGAACAGGTTAGACAGTCTTAGTTGAATGAGGGCATATTTGGTATGGATGTGCAGTTTTTGTTTGAGCCAGTCTTTTTATTTTCCAGACTTTTTTGTTTATGTATGTTCTAGGGGAGAGAACAAGCAGCTGTTCAAATAACCTTAAACAAAGTTATTGTGTTCGAGAGGGTTATTGTGCGTGCGCATAATGGTGAGCAAAAACATTGTGAGCAGTGAATATTAGTTGTGTGTGTGTCTGTGGATTGCTGCGCCTAAGCTGGAGTCTTGATCTCATGACCTCCCAAGAGAATAACACAGTCTTGGATTTAGCCTCTGATCACTGAAAACAGCCTTTATCCATATTTCCCCCCGTGTATATTAGACAAAGTAAAAAAAAAAAAAAAAAGTAGTAACAGCTATGTTATAGCCTACATTATGTGTCCATTTTTAGTGACGCAAAAGCAAGTCTATTATAGATTGCATATGATGTCAAATCAATTGCACATATCAAAATGAACCTTAATATTTATTCATTTATCAGTCCGTGCGTGGTGAGTGGTCCAGCGGACTAAGGCACTGTCACTATGATCAGAGGATTTCTGGTTCGAATCCCCGTCATGCTGCTAGCCATCAGCAGCCAAGGCCCAGAGAGAGCACAATTGGCCTTGCTCTTTCCAGGGTGGGTAGATGATGCTGTCCCCCCACGTCGCTTGACTGTGGTGCAGGCCATCACTGGCGTCTGCAAAGTGGTTTGTGGATGCCGGGTATGCGGCACTTCCCTCTAGGCGCATTGGTTGCCCAGTGATGTTGCATAGGCTTGACTGCGCACCCGAGGGGGGGTTGTGTTTGTCCGGCCTCCCTGGTGCGATGGGGAAGAGAGTATGTACGGGTTGGGGAATTGGCTGTCCAGATTGGGGATAAAATGGGTGAAAAATCTGATTTAAAAAAAAAACTAGAAAAGCACTGTCTTCTGCCTCAAACAGATCACATGATGTTTGACAGTGGTTTAGTCAAGGCAGCGTAAACAACCCTATGGCAACAAAAGCTTTAAAGCTTTTATTTTCCAGCAGAAGTTGATATTTGAAACTGTGAAATGTTTAATATATAAAAAGTTATGATTTTTTAAAATGCTAGCTCGCTTGCTCACTGGTATTCAGCCAGATTTGTGAGGGATGAGGCTGTGGTTAAGGAGGCACTGCTCCAATTCTAATTAGTTTGAGAAATGACTTGACGTCATTGACGATACAGAACTAAAAAAAGATAAACCGAATCAAAATTACTTCATCAGATTGAGCACCAGTGTATTTTTTTAACAGGTAATAGTACATCTGTGCAGGAGCATATAGCTAAAGCATGAGCACATTACCAAAAGTTGGCAGCCTTGTCGACACACTTTGAGGCAAGTGTGCAAGTATTTAGTAAGGCAGTTAGTGTGTGTGCTGCTAATAAGTGGCTATATGCCTCCATTTACTACAACGGTTTTTGCACCTGTAGGATTATGCTTTTGAATGCTGAGTGTTTGTGAATTTCTATGCAAGTGTGTGATTTATGTATGCCGAATGTCTCTTCCCGTCAGCCGTGTGCTGGGCCCCAGCTCGGAGGGGCCCATGTCGGGCCACACTGTCCCGCTGGTACTTTGTGGCGGAGACGGGCCGTTGTGCCCCCTTCACCTTCGGGGGTTGCGGGGGCAACCGCAATAACTTTGAGTCGGAGGAATACTGCATGGCTGTGTGCAGCAGCAGTGTGTGTAAGTTCATAGAACGAGACCACCTACGCCTTGTAGAAAACAGAGGATGTCTCTGTTAACCCACGCTGTATCTCTGTCTCTCTCGCTCACCGTCTCTGCTGCACTGTCAAGCCCTCAGCAGATGGCTGGCTGCATTAGTGTGCATGGATTACAGGTCTCTGCGAGGTGGCCGTTTGAAGACACTGTAACTCTTAACACTCACTCCAGCTGGAATGTTGCCCAAATGATCTTTTTCTCTGTGGATTGAAAAATGTGACCTATTTTGAAGTATATATGTGTGTGTGTGTGTGTGTGTGTGTGTGTGTGTGTGTGTGTGTAAGAGAGCATCCTTGCTAAATAACTTGTGTAGGGCCTGACTGAACATTTTGCTACTGATACAGATTTTAAGGAGATAAAATTTCCAACCATTAATATTAATGATATTAAAGGTTTTTATCAATTTTTAAAGGTTTTATCAATTTTATACCATCATTTCAGATGCACCATAATTTGAATGCTTGTAATGTTCAGTCCTGACTAATTTTGTCAGTTTAGTACTTCAAACAGCTAACAAACAGATAATCATCAGATCATCATCATATCCAGCTAACGTCAACTAGAGCAGTAAACATCCAGCTTAGGTCAGCTAGAGTAGTTAATATCCAGCTTAGGTCAGCTAGAGTAGTTAATATCCAGCTTAGGTCAGCTAGAGCAGTTAATATCCAGGTGCGGTCAGCTAGAGCAGTTAGCGTCCAGCTAAGGTCAGCTAGAGCAGTTAACGTCCAGCTAAGGTCAGCTAGAGCAGTTAACATCCAGCTAAGGTCAGCTAGAGCAGGTAATATCCAGCGAACGTCAGCTAGAGCAGTAAACATCCAGCGAACATCAGCTAGAGCAGTTAACATCCAGCTAACGTCAGCTAGAGCAGGTTATATCCAGCAAAGGTCAGCTAGAGCAGTAAACATCCAGCGAACGTCAGTTAGAGCAGTTAATATCCAGCTATGGTGAGCTAGAGCAGTAAACATCCAGCGAACATCAGCTAGAGCAGTAAACATCCAGCGAACATCAGCTAGAGCAGTAAACATCCAGTGAACATCAGCTAGAGCAGTAAACATCCAGCGAACATCAGTTAGAGCAGTTAATATCCAGTGAACATCAGCTAGAGCAGTAAACATCCAGCTAACGTCAGCTAGAGCAGTTAATATCCAGCTAACATCTTCTCGAATAGTTAGCTAATGCCCCGTTAACATCAGTTAGATTAATCTCAATCAGGTTCTTCTTGCTTCTTTGGCAACATCACCTATCGTTCAGTTTAATATACATACTTAACCCAAATATGAGCAAACCAGTGATGGCCGCTTTTCTTCCAGAAGAAAGAAACAAATGCCTACTTAAACAATTTAGCTAAATTTCACTTAATTAGGGCAGTACTTAAATTGGCATATCGGATACATCATCACGTCGTATTTACATGCTGCCGAGGCTCAGGCCGTTATCAGTTCTTTACATCTTGTTGCTTCACTTCTATCCTGCAGTCCTTAGGATAAACCGAATGAGTATGTGCTCATTTACAAAAGGAGGAGCAAACAACAAAATAGCGATTGGTCCTTGGCAACCCTTCACGCAGCTCTTTCCCGTCTCTGTGAGCTGCCATGCGTACTGAATGTGCTTTTCCGTCTCTCGGAACAGAAGAGATCTGGCATGAAAATCGCTGAGTCAGCTGGAAAAAAGCTGGAGCAAACCCATTACATACCACAGTCAAATCCTTCAGCGCTGAAATGGATGGATATCTGAATAGTAGATTCCGTACTTCTGATTTTGGTTGACGGAGTTCAAGAGTACCTGTACACGCCCCCAGCAGAGTATGATTAAAGTAATTGTTATACGATGCTATTACTCTTCAGCTTCGTTGGTTTCTACAAAATACAGAACGATTGACAGATCTGTAGATGATCCTGAAACAGCGGAGAAAGCTGTCGAACATCATAAATAACCTTATACCAAAATTGAGGTAGAGAGCATGACAGAAATATTGGATTAAGATTATTACAACAATTCATAAATTCTCATTCTTTTTAAAACATTTATTGAGATGTTAGAATGTAACTTCTACCAAAATGTGGAAAATGATTCAAATGATGAACACTGTAGCGTAGCATCTGACAGTGTCTCTCGAGTAGTCTTCAAAACACCATATCGTTCTTGAACAGCGTTTTTCTAGATAACATTTAAGCACACAGTATCAGCAAGATTTCTGCTGATGCCAGTTGAATTAGTGGAACCTCAATACTGCCTAGATGATATATCAGTCAGGCCCTGGTGTTTCAGACAGTGTGAGTAAGCACTTCACACAAGTACTTTCAGACTAACTCTGTCCAGTCTTCCTGTCCTGCTGTTGTCTAATTCTGCGTGTGTGTGATAACTGAGTCTGTGTCCTGTGTAACCTTCTGTTAGCTGTCTGCACTGAGTCTGTGCTCAAATGCCATGTTTTTCTCACTTGGTTTGCCGCTGCAGGGGATGGAAAGCCGGTCTGACTGGTCTGTGGCAGTGACCCGCAGCTCAGTGGTTTTTGCATGGTTAAGCACAAAGCTGTGAGAGACTGACGCTAAGCTGTTCCTTCAGTCACTCCGAGCGCAGCAGCTGTCTCCCGCTGTCACTCCCATCACACACAAGCTGATTCACCACAGGGCACAGTCCACTGTAGGCTCGGGCGATTTGATGACGTGATCTTTGCAGTGTCAACGGTCTTGACCAGTGATGTCGAGCGTTTTTGCATTGATTCGGCTCAATTGTTTTCAAGTTTTACCATTGCTGCCCTAACAGAGCCATGAAAAAATGGGTTTGCCCTTCAGCTGGGCAATATGACGATATTTTATTGCATCGTCATAAATGTAGTTATCGTGATACACAATATGCTTTTCTAAGCTTTTCTTTGTTAGTGTTAGGATATTGCACCGGTTTAATTAGATGAAGAGCAGCAGATGGTGAATAAAAACACTGTATTCAGTATGGGAGAGGATCAGGTCGCTACTAAAGTGTTTAGTTTGTGATTACATGTATTGTGATAAATATTATGTATTATGAAAAATGTCTAATATCGATTGATAATGTTTTTACCATATCACCCAGCCCTAGTTTGCCCACTTCTGAATCCCTGCATTTGAACATTTTTGAACACTGAGTGACAATATATCTTATACCAATATACCAAAACCTAACAATCCATAAAAGAGACAATGTAATAGACTTTTAATGTATTTATTAAGAGTTGGGAAAATGCGATGCGGACGTGGACGATTCTGAATTCAAGAATTCAATTTTTTCTAAATGTTAATTGATAACGTAATGTTGACTGAACACAAAAAGTGGAACTCGAAGTGTAGAAGTGCAGTGCCAGATAGTCTATAGCTTACACATAATAGAGATGTAAGACAGATAAACACTTTGGCTTCTTTACGGATGGAAATCCTTGTCAGTAAAAGTTGCAATATAATTTGTAATTTGCTTTGCCCTTTCTGATTGAGGTGGATGCTTTGAAATCGCTTGCTCAACCAGATCCCTGATTTGGATTTGGTTGTCGACCCGTTGTTTTCAGTGTTGATCACCAGAATGAACATTTCCATTGACTTGCCACATCACTTCCATTTGTTTTATTAATAATAATAAAAAGATATTGGAAGTAAATAAATTCATTACAAATACTTAGCCTTAAACGTACCAAGTAAAAGTAAAAATCCTGTACAGAAAAAAGATGTATCAGGATGCATTGATGATTGTTTTATGATCGTATCACAGCTCTCTGCATCGAATGGAATCAAGAGGTGCCTAGAGATTCCAACCCTAGTAATTTTTAAGAAAAGATATTCAACACCTAATCCCTCTGTGTGAAAAGATAAGTGTCCTCTTCCTTTTACATAGCTGGTTACAGACCCGAGTGTATTTTCAAGAGACTGTCATGTCATTTGTCCATAAGCTGAAGATGTAGCGTAGTTGGGCTATGCAACAAGACAGTTATCCTATATATATAAGAATATGAGCAATTCTGCCTCACAATGGTTAAACTATATTAGAAATGTAAACCTTTAACATTTACCATTTAAATGTAACCAGCTACTATGAAAAGAAAGAGTCAAACATGAGAATTTGACTTTTTCTGTTTCTGAATGGTATTATTTTGATATTCTGTGTAAAATCGGTTTTGCCCTGGCCTACTGCTCAGTGCCATACTCTTCCTATTCTTCACCACCACTGTATGACTGATCTGCACCTCGGGAGTACCTAAAGTAGGACAAACCTGAAGTCAAAATGTTGCTGTCTTTTCGTCACCTCGCTTTCTTTTGCTAACAGTCATGAAGTCTGCTGCTTTACACAACTGTCTTTTCATCTGCCGAAACTTTTCCTGAACAACCACTAGATTTTTGTGATGACGTACTAACCTGAGCTCTTTTGTCCTTTCGCAGTTCCTGCTTATTTGTATTGAATTGTCTGTGTGTGTCCTCTCTGAGGATAAAGATGGTAACACTGTGTTCTGGGGCTTTTCCTCTCCACGCTGTCACCTCCCTGTAGTGCCTACCATGGCCCCCAGTCCTCCCGACGCTGTGGGCCGCTACCTGGAGGCACCAGGAGACGTTAATGAACACGCTCACTTCCAGAAGGCCAAAGAACGTCTGGAGGCTAAACACAGGGAGAGGATGTCCGAGGTGAGCACTTTCCCGGTTTAAATCCAACTGATTCTATGAATATTTTTATTAACAGGTTCTGTGGACATGTTCATGGTTCCTCAGAGGCTCATTTTGATGATCTTACCACATACAAATAAGGTGTTTAGAGCTCTAAAATCTGGATGTTATTCTGTAGCCATCATCATGCCCATATCAGGAATTTTTAATCTAAGATGGATTTCTCTATAACAGAGATTAATGCTGTTGACAAAAATTGGTAATCAAAAGTTTTGTCTTGTGGAAATTTTCCCCTCAAATGCCGCTGGATTCTCTGAAATATGTAGTCAAAGAGTCAAAATCTAAATAATGCTACCAGCAAACCAACATACCTACACCTTCAAATGATTAAAAAGTGCTTACAACACTGCTTCCAACACTGCTCCAACACTATTCTATAACAACACTAGCTGCTCAAACCGTACTCTACTACTGTCTATGCTATTCTGCTGTCTCTGCAACTCCCCCAGTTTTAGTCATTTACAGTTCTCACCTACAAGGTACAGTGCATCCGGAAAGTATTCACAGCGCTTCACTTTTTCCACATTTTGTTAGGTTACAGCCTTATTCCAAATTGTATTAAATTAATCTCTTTCCTCAAAATTCTACACAAAATACCCCATTATGACCATGTGAAAAAAGTTTTCTTGAGAGTTTTGAAAATTTATTAAAATTAAAAAACAAAGAAATCATATTTACATAAGTATTCACAGCCTTTGCTTAATACTTTGTAGAACCACCCTTGGCAGCAACTACAGCCTCAAGTCTTTTTGAATATGATGCCACAAGCTTGGCACACCTCTCTTTAGGCAGTTTTGCCCATTCTTCTTTGCAGTACCTCTGAAGCTCCATCAGGTTGGATGGGAGACGTCTGTGCACAGCCATTTTCAGATCTCTCCAGAGATGTTCAATCGGATTCAAGTCTGGGCTCTGGCTGGGCCACTCCAGGACATTCACAGAGTGGTCCTGAAGCCACTCCTTTGAGATCTTGGCTGTGTGCTTCGGATCGTTGTCCTGCTGAAAAATGAACCGTCGCCCCAGTCTGAGGTCAAGAGCGCTATGGAGTAGGTTTTCATCCAGGATGTCTCTGTACATTGCTGCATTCATCTTTCCCTCTATCCTGACTAGTCTGGCAGTTCCTGCTGCTGAAAAACATCCCCATAGCATGATGCTGCCACCACCATGCTTGACTGTAGGGATGGTATTGGCCTCGTGATGAGCAGTGCCTGGTTTCCTCCAAACATGACGCCTGGCATTCACACCAAAGAGTTCAATCTTTGTCTCATCAGACCAGAGAATTTTGTTTCTCATGGTCTGAGAGTCCTTCAGGTGCCTTTTGGCAAATTCCAGACAGGCTGCCTTGTGCCTTTTACTAAGGAGTGGCTTTCGCCTGGCCACTCTGCCATACAGGCCTGATTGGTGGATTGCTGCAGAGATGGTTGTCCTTCTGCAAGGTTCTCCTCTCTCCACGGAGGAACGCTGGAGCTCTGACAGAGTGACCATCGGGTTCTTGGTCACCTCCCTGACCAAGGCCCTTCTCCCCCGATCGCTCAATTTAGATGGCCGGCCAGCTCTAGGAAGAGTCCTGGTGGTTCCAAACTTCTTCCATTTACGGATGATGGAGGCCACTGTGCTCATTGGGACCTTCAAAGCAGCAGAAATTTTTCTGTATCCTTCCCCAGATTTGTGCCTCGAGACTATTTTGTCTCGGAGGTCTACAGACAATTCCTTTGACTTCATGCTTGGTGTTTGCGCTCTGACATGCAGTCAACTGTGGGACCTTATATAGACAGGTGTGTGCCTTTCCAAATCATGTCCAATCAACTGGATTTACCACAGGGGGACTCCATTTAAGCTGTAGAAACATCTCAAGGATGATCAGTGGAAACAGGATGCACCTGAGCTCAATTTTGAGCTTCATGGCGAAGGCTGTGAATACTTACGTAAATGTGATTTCTTAGTTTTTTATTTTTAATAAATTTTCAGAACTCTCAAGAAAACTTTTTTCACATGGTCATAATGGGGTATTTTGTGTAGAATTTTGAGGAAAGAGATTAATTTAATACAATTTGGAATAAGGCTGTAACCTAACAAAATGTGGAAAAAGTGAAGCGCTGTGAATACTTTCCGGATGCACTGTATGACCTACCCTATCACATGATCTTACCAGGACTGGAAGGGCGAAGGATAGCATATGCTTCCTTTGAGACACATTAAGCCAGACGACCACATGAACTGCTGCTAATGCAACAACATTGGACAGCTGATTCTGACTTGGAGTGGAACAAAAGCTACCAGTTTATCAGCTAACAGACGCACACACACTGGCCAGCATCAGTTATGCCCTAGGGGGGACGCTCTCTGGGAATCAGCAGGGATTGAATTGTTGATCTCCCAAGGCTAGGGTCAATGCTTGGATGGCTGTGCCACTTGAGAGCTCACTGGTTCCCAGTGGTTCTTAATCTTATGATGCCAGTTCAGTGTGCAGCAGTGTTAGCTCTCATGTGACAAAATTGTTTTTGCCCAACTTCATGAGCAATACACCTACATATTTAACCTGTAACCTTTAACAGGTCTATGGACCTTTTGTTAGATGTACAGATGCTAAAACATCAGTGATACATCAGAACATTTAAACTCAGGGATGATTTTGTTTGATTTAGAGTAATTTGTTCTATTAATTATGATGCTAATGTAACTGCATTGGTAACACAACACCCCTCTTTCCTCCTGCTCTAGTCTCAAGAGTACATTATGCAGCACATGAACATGAACTATTTTAGAAATATGAAATTGTGAACCTACTATTGTGCATAGTTACAATTGTATGGGTTACACCCCTACTCGAGTAACAGCAAACTCGCTGATTTAATACCTGATATAAGGTAGAAATTGGTAGCAATAGCTGGGAATCTCATACTTGTGTTGAACTCCAGCCATCTGTTACTAAAGATTGCTGTAATCAAAGATAATGTTTCTGGTATCAAAATAAAGAAGTCCTCTTTTTCTCTTAATGTTTTAGGTGATGAGAGAATGGGAGGAGGCAGAGAGGCAGGCCAAGAGCCTTCCTCGTGCTGATAAAAAGGCTGTTATTCAGGTAACCACGCCTGCAATATTAATGTTGCACTTCTTATTGACTGATTTATTTATGAATGCTTACTTCATTCAGCGTCTTGTTAATGGGACCACAGAGGGTTTACTGCTGGTGTTGCGGCTGAGATGTTTTTTATGTAAAGGCAGTTAATCCGGACCGTGGGACAGGTTTATCTGAGGTTTAGCACTTTCGCTTAATATTAATGCAGCTGGTGCTGGCTGGTCTGGTTGATCAATATAAAGGCATTAGGTGTTAATGTGAGCTCTGTGGCTTGTGTGTGTGAGCAGCATTTCCAGGAGAAAGTAGAAGCACTGGAACAGGAGGCCGCCAGTGAGAGGCAGCAGCTGGTGGAGACTCACATGGCTCGGGTGGAGGCTCTTCTTAATGACCGCCGCCGCCTGGCACTGGACAGCTACTTAACCGCCCTGCAGGCTGACCAGCCCCGGGTACAAATGCAACAAAAACACATAAGGATGCATGAAAACATCAAGTCAATGCAGTCTGAATTAGTGCCTTCTAATTCATACGCGCTAGTTAGTTCTCTCACCCACTCGGTTGTCAGTAAATTGTCTCTCTTCCTGTCCTGCAGCCTCGTCAGGTGCTCAGCCTGTTCAAGAAGTATGTGCGTGCTGAACAGAAGGACAGGCAACACACCCTCAAACACTTTGAGCATGTGCGCATGGTGGACCCCAAGAAAGCTGCTCAGATCCGGCCCCAGGTATCCACATCAGTCTTCTGTTACACAGCAAGGCCAGAAGAGGCTAAGGACAGCATTGTATTAGAGAATGCTTATTTGAGTATGATTAACACACTTTAAACCGCCCACAGATGCTGACCCACCTGCGGGTGATTGAGGAGCGCCTGAATGAAAGTCTAGGCTACCTCTACAAGGTCCCCCGAGTGGCCAATGAAATCCAAGACCAAGTTGGTGAGTGCCATAGTTAGTTTCATCTTTCTGTTCACTCTTTTAGGAACAAGGCTGGTATTATCTGTGAGACTTACAGTGTATGGTGGCATCCTGCATAGTCAGTACTTAGTAACACCCTATTTGGCAAGTATCACAGCTTGTAAACACTTTTGTAGCCAGCTTGTAGTACCCAGAGTTTGGGGATTTCCCCTTTTTCTCAATTTGTAAGACTCTTGGGCCACCTTGTAGGCGCTGCTTTTTATGAAGTCTGTCCACAGATTTTCTATTATGTTTAGGTCGATAGACTATTAAAGCCATGGACAAAACAGTTTGCCCTTTTTAAATAGTTCTTTGTGGGCTTAAAGATTTACTTAGGATCACTATCCTGCTGTAGAAGTCATCCTCTTATCGTTTTTCCCAGCTTTTTTTTTTTTTTTTTTTTTACAGATGGTGTATGGTGGAGGTTATGTGTGTAAATGTAATTGAATCTAGTTTTCTTACTACTATTGAAATGCTCCCATGTCACTGGCTGTAACACAAAACCAAACAGTTGGAAGAGGCATTGTTTTCATGAACTTCTGCATCCTTATTTGTGAATTTGAACGTAATCAGCCCTTAGGCCTTGTTTGCAAAATGCATCAGGCTTCTTTTGGCAACAGATGAGGCTGAATTTTGTGGTGGTAAGGATGCAGGAAGGGTTTTCTTCTGATGATCCTTCCATGAAGGTCATATTTGTGCAGGTGTCGCTACACAGTAGAACAGTGCACCGCCACTCGAGGGTCTGATAAATCTTCCTGAAGGTCTTCTACAATCAAATTAGGGTTGATTAGTCTTTCTAGCCATCCTATGAGCAGTTGCCTCAGTCCTCTTGGTCTTCCAGACCTCAACTTGACCTTCACTGTTCCTGTTAACTGTCTTTACTTTGTGAATTAAGGAAATGGCTACATGAAAATGCTTTGCTATCTTCTAATAGCATTCTTTTGCTTTGTGGGCATCAGTTCTTTGCAAGGATTCTAGGCAATGCTTATCTAACTGATTTACTTGGTTGATTATTTTCTTTATGTGGCAAAAAAAAACAGATTAGTTCAATTTCAGTTGCCTTAACCGAGTCTCACACAGATAGGATAATTGTATTCTGCATATTCTGATGCTAGGTCTTTCGATCTCTCTCTCGTTTCTTTTTTCCACCCTCTAGTGGTGCTGATGCAGCGAGTCCAGGCAGAGGCCACACAGCAGCTGTCCTCCCTGCAGACAGATATGAGAGTGAGTTACGGTAATGATGCCCTAATGCCAGACCTGCCGGACAGCACCACCCCTCTCGACGCACTGCCTCCGGAGGAGGACGGCCTGGGCTTCATCCACCCAGAAAGCTTCAATCAGGCCAACACTGACAACCACGGTACCCATCATACAGCAGCCTAGCCACAGTGAAGCCAGCTACATAACCACAGCAAGAATTACAACGCTTCACATTACACCCACACAGAGAGCCAGCAAAACAGCCTCCATAGCAGCCAGCCACATCATTATGGTTACACACAGTGTCTCTGCAGCTTCTAGTAAATCACTAGACCAGACACAGCAGAGGATGAACCAACTGGATACAAGCTCAGGTTTGTGTAGAAACATGTAGTATAATGAGCTTATTGTGTGTTTATTTTGGTACTCTCAGTTGAACCTGTAGATGCTCGTCCAGCTCCAGACAGGGGACTGCCCACACGACCTGGTGAGGACCTATTTTTTAACGCCATTTGATTTATTGATTTAATGTTCCTCTAAAAGCCATACCTCTTTCTCTTGCTCTTAAATTCCTCATCAGTGTGTGTTTGTTTGTGTGTTGATAGTGTCTGGGCTGAAACCAGAAGAGATGCCAGAGGTGAGAATGGACACTGAGGAGAGGCACAGTGCTGGATATGAAGTACACCAGAAACTGGTACAAACACACACCTTCCAGACTTTTCATAGTAAATGCACAGATAATATCTTGGCAAGTGAAAACAAAGTTAGTCAATAAATGTAGTATTTCTGAATATAGTAATGTTGTAAAAATAGTATATTAAGATACTTTCACATACAGTGGGGGAAAAAAAGTATTTAGTCAGTCACCAATTGTGCAAGTTCTCCCTCTTAAAAAGATGAGAGAGGCCTGTAATTGACATCATAGGTAGATCATCAACTATGAGAGAAAATGAGAAAAAAAAAAATCAGAAAATCACATTGTCTGATTTTTAAAGAATTTATTTGCAAATAATGGTGGAAAATAAGTATTTGGTCAATAACAAAAGTTCATCTCAATACTTTGTTATATTTCCTTTGTTGGCAATAACAGAGGTCAAACGTTTTCTGTAAGGTTGGCACACACCGTTGCTGGTATGTTGGCCCATTCCTCCATGCAGATCTCCTCTAGAGCAGCAATGTTTTGGGGCTGTTGGCGGGCAACACGGACTTTCAACTCCCTCCAAAGGTTTTCTATGAGGTTGAGATCTGGAGACTGGCTAGGCCACTCCAGGACCTTGAAATGCTTCTTACGAAGCCACTCCTTTGTTGCCCTGGCAGTGTGCTTGGGATCATTGTCATGCTGAAAGACCCAGCCACATTTCATCTTCAATGCCCTTGCTGATGGAAGGAGGTTTGCACTCAAAATCTCACAATACATGGCCCCATTCATTCTTTCATGTACACGGACCAATCATCCTAGTCCCTTTGCAGAGAAACAGCCCCAAAGCATGATGTTGCCACCCCCATGCTTCACAGTTGGTCTGGTGTTCTTTGGATGCAACTCAGCATCACTGCTTCACTCTCCTCCAAACACAACGAGTTGTGTTTGTACCAAACTGTTCTACTTTGGTTTCATCTGACCATAAGACATTCTCCCAATACTCTTCTGGAACATCCAAATGCTCTCTAGCAAACTTCAGACGCGCCCGGATATGTACTGGCTTAAGCAGGGGAACACGTCTGGCACTGCAAGATCTGAGTCCCTGGCGGCGTAGTGTGTTACTGACGGTAGCCTTTGTAACGTTGGTCCCAGCTTTCTGCAGGGCATTCACTAGGTCCCCCAGTGTGGTTCTGGGATTTTTGCTCACCCTTCTTGTGATCATTTTGACCCCACGGGCTGAGATCTTGCATGGAGCCCCTGATCGAGGGAGATTAGCAGTGGTCTTGTAGGTCTCCCATTTTCTGATTATTGCTCCCACAGTAGATTTCTTCACACCAAGCTGCTGCCTATTGCAGATTCAGTCTTTCCAGCCTGGTGCAGGTCTACAATTTTGTTTCTGGTGTCCTTCGACAGCTCTTTGGTCTTCACCATAGTGGAGTTTGGAGTGTGACTGTTTGAGGTTGTGGGCAGGTGTCTTTTATACTGTTAACGAGTTCAAACAGGTGCCATTAATACAGGTAATGAGTGGAGGACAGAGAAGCCTCTTAAAGAAGAAGTTACAGGTCTGTGGCAGCCAGAAATCTTGCTTGACCAAATACTTATTTTCCACCATTATTTGCAAATAAATTCTTTAAAAATCAGACAGTGTGATTTTCAGAATTTTTTTCTCATTTTGTCTCTCATAGTTGAGGTCTACCTATGATGTCAATTACAGGCCTCTCTCATTTTTTTAAGTCGGAGAACTTGCACAATTGGTGACTGACTAAATACTTTTTTCCCCACTGTAAAATGAGCAGATTATTTCTTTATTTCATGATAAAGGCAAAATGACAGTTTCACTAGATCAAAACGGAAGTGAAAGCTTCAGAAATAAGTTATGAAAGATCCACTCACACCACTCACTGACTGTGCCTTTATGCTGTTACCCAGCTTTAATCGGTTCACAAGTTCAAGTGACGACAGTCTTAATAAAACCAAAGCTATTTTCAGCCACTGTCATGTCTAAATGACCATTTTTACAGTCAGAACACACTACTGCTGCAGACTAAACCAATAATAACAATGTAACAGTTGCACTGGACAGTGATTTCATCAGATTCAACGTGCTGTTCCCCTCGACAGCATTCACAGTAACAAGAATCCACCAGCTGTATGAATGGGACTACAATGATAGGGGGGGGAGCTGGAACCATTGGCTCTATAAATTATAGTCTTAAGCTTAATTTTGGGCACACTTGGCCAAATGACTTTTTTATTGAAAAGTGGTAAAGAGCCTGTGTAGACCAACCTTCATATTTTTAGAAAATCCGAATGCACAGTTTCTCTGTTTGCAGCAACAAGTCTTTCATTTCTTGTAGTTTTAGTTAATAGTTTTCTTGAACTATTTTCTATGTTGGATCATCTTGCTACACAGCTTGTTTAAGGTTTATCAGTAATTTCTGAGGTATATTTTGGATCACAATCCTGTTTTGGACGCCATCCTGTTCTCATTCCCAGCCAACGGGTTGTCATTTGCATTCAGGATTTGCTGTTATTTTCTTGAATCCATCCTTCCCTTCACCTGTGCAGTATTGCCAATGCCAACCGTACACCACCATCTTGACTCAGCTAAAATGTCATGCAGGTTCTTGGCAGTCATATGGGGGTTTTAATTTGCCTGTCTTTCCAGCATACAAGCAATTCTCTGGTCTTCCAGATCTCAGCTTGCCCTCTGCAGGTCTCTTGAACGTCCGATTTCTAATAAAATTCTGCACTGTAGAATTCACTAGCTGAAAACGGTGCATTATCTTCTTATAGTCTTCCTCTGCATCTATTACTTTTGTTTTTTTAGATCTTTAGACAGTTGCTTAGAGGAGGCCATAGTTGATGAGTGTTGAAGAGTCCGAGAATTTATAACGCTTGGGCATTTAATTCAGATGACAGTTCCAGGCCTCAGGGCTGGTTTGGTAATCGAGGTCTAAGACCTTGTCAAAACACATCTGAGCCGTAGCTATGGTGGTCCAGTCTTTTGCACAGGCCATACTGATGATATGGATTTTTTTTCTTTTAATGAATGACACAGTAACTGTGCATTTGGAATTGCTGAAAGTAATGCGTTCTGTGTTTGATCAGCTCCAGAGGATGTGTTTACCACTTCTCACTGCTCTGTATATGTGAATATGTATTTAATATATAGTCATCAGTTTGGAAGATGCTGAAACTACTGGAACAATTTAGAAGTATTGATCTCAGATGTGGAAAACGATGTTTATAATGTAGAATTACTGACAATAGAAGTAACTCTGCCTATTCATTCCACTCACATAGTTATAGTGGAATGAAAAAATGTCAGTTTTCAATAAAACAGAAGCAGTTAAATATGTGAATCATTTACCAGCTCTAAAAGGCTGAATGACTGATTGACAGACATTTCATCTGTTTAGGTGTTTTTCGCCGACGACGTGGGCTCCAATAAGGGAGCTATCATTGGCCTAATGGTGGGTGGTGTCGTCATAGCGACTGTCATTGTCATCACCCTCATAATGCTGAGGAAGAAGCAGTACACCTCCATCCACCATGGAGTCATAGAGGTGTGTGCGTTGAGGCTTCTGTTTTGCATGTTGTGGCAGCGCAGTCGTGTGAAGCGTAATGTGATGTAATGTCGTGGCCTTTCTGTGTTCAGGTCGATGCCGCAGTGACCCCTGAAGAACGTCACCTCAGTAAGATGCAGCAGAACGGCTATGAGAACCCCACCTACAAGTTCTTTGAACAGATGCAGAACTAAAGAGCATCTCTTCTCACCGCACCCCCCCCCCCCCTTCCCTCCACCCGCCTCATTCACCACACTACATCAGGACAGAGAACACAAGCTCACCCTTCATCCGCACTAACGGGGAGCTCTGTTGCCATGGAGATGAGAGCGGCTTCTGCCACCTGACCATTTCATCTAGTCACAGATGAGCGTTCACTTTGTTTTGCACAGAAAACAAAACAATGCGTCGTTGTCCCTCATCCAGCAGTGTGTCCATCTGTCTGTCTGTCCATCTGGGCACCGCCCAGTCTTGTCAAGGTCCTGGCAGTACCTTATGGCCAAACTCTTGTCTGTCTTTTCTCTCAGTCTGTGACTCATCTCTCTTCCTTTCCCGGTCACCCACGTGTCCCCTCTCCTCTAGCCCTGCTCATGCTTCCTTCTTCCTCCTCCCTCGATGTCTTCTCCCCTGTATCATGTCTTTGTCCCAGGCATTCAGACGACAGCTGTGCTGGGCTTGAGTCCGACAGACTCCAACCTCTAAAGATGGCTAGAAGCAGAATAATGTACTCATCATTGAGCTTTTTTTCCATTTCAGGACCAATCTGTCCTTGCAGGTCTGTTTTTCCAGGAAAATATTTTTTAAAAATTCCAAAAATACATATATAAATATATATAAATATATATAAAAAAAAACTTAAGGAGATAATGAAAAATGAATGTTTGGGGTTTTTTTTATTTTGTGTGTAATAATGTATTGAAATAAGGCAGAAAATAGCTGTACCTATTTAGTGCATGGCAGTTACGACGGAGAGGTTTCAGGTCCATGTGTGGGCGTCCACCTCTCTGATGTAGAAATTCTAGCAGGATTGTACATTTTTAGTGTTTTCTCGTGATCATGTAATTTTAAAGCATAGAAAAGAGTTCCAAGATCAGTTCTGAAGCTTTGTTGTCACTAAAGACATGCTTTAAATGAAGTTAGTGCTTTTTTTTTTCCTCTCTTTTAGACTACGCCACAACATGCATTCACACACATGCACACACACACACACACACACACACACACACACACTTACAACACAGCTGCATGGGGCTGAGAAGCTGTATGTAATATGATAATGAAGTGTAATATAAGCCCATGTGTTTTGTTGACATTCTATGCACTCTGTATTTCGTCTTTTTCTAGGGCCCTCTCCCACTGGCCCTGTTTCACTTTCATTCCGTGTCGGGCGTTCCCAAGAGAAGGAAAACAGTGGAATTTTACTGCTTAAATATCCACCATTTTGGATCGATGGTTAGAATTCCACTTTCCCATTTACTTTCCGATGTGTCTGTGATATTCACAAACACAAATGGGACTGAAGTTCTGCACCTTTTCTCCTCTTTCCTCCAGTTATCCTTCACTCGTTTAATCTCTCCTTGTAGCAGAGATGTCAAATTAAGGTTCAGGAAAAAAGATATCCTTCCCAGGACAGCTCTACACTTAATAAATAAATAAAGGGGCTTGAAATGGTTCTAGTGATGCCTTGGAGAAACCATGTTTGTATTAGAGATGCGCGAGTGTGAAGAACCTTCACATCAGGTGAGGTCCTTCACACTTGCACATGGTTCTTTGTGGTTGGTGCAAACAAGCAGCAGAGTGCTCCAGGTGGTTAGAAGGCCTGGGGAGGATTATTGCTTTCTAGATCTGAATCTGGAAGAGTGTCGGAGCGCTACAAGCACTATAGGACGTTGATTGAGTTACTCTGAAAATCTACCACGCAGCTTCATATCGAAACTCTATCATTAACATACACTTTCCCACAGTCCTGCCTTTCTGTTCCCAGTACCTAGCATATGCTTAGTCGTCTCACTAGTCCCATACACTACCTTTCAGGCTCTCTCCCAGAGCAGAGTGAAAGGAGAATGTTAAAGCGAAGGCGTAAATGTTAAAGATGGTCAAGCAGACGTAGGTTCTTCAATTGAAGTGAATGTAACACAAACGGTGTGGAATTCCACAGCAAAGACGCTCCACTCATTCCCTTCGTTCATTAACAGAAGCGCTTAAATCAGGTGTTGGATATGCCAGAATACTCAGAGATAAGTGTCTGTGGTCAGTACGGTGCAGTAAGGAAAGAGATGGCTCCCCACCTTTCTTAGTCTCTCTCCGTTCTATGTATTTTTCCCTGTATGTATCTGTCCAGGTCATTGGCTTAGACTGGGGGAAAGGCTTTCTACACTGTATCCCATTAATAAAGTTTTGAATGTACATACAGTCATGTGGATTTTGTGATGTTTTCAAATACAAAGTGTGTGTGTGTGTGTGTGTGTGTGTGTGTGTGTGTGTGTGTGTGTGCTGCCTCTAGAAACATCCATTCAATTCAGCAATTCAAAAATCAACTTCTCTTTATTGCCCCCTGGTGGACAGCTAAAAGTACCTCACCTTGAGGGAATTGGAACCTCAAAATAAAAAAAGAAAGAAAGAACGGATCCTTTACAAATGGAAAATATCAAAATACGCTGCCCTCGTGGCTATCAAAAAACATAGAATATATACAATGGAAATGCAGCCAAAGCTACCCTGCAGTCAGAGAAGAAGCATACAAAAACTCAAAGCCCATACATGGCCATTGATAGTTTCATTATCTCTCCCTCTCACAGGACCTGCTATACTGTCCCTCAACATTCACTCATTCATGTATATATACACGCACATACAGTCACACTCTCTTAAAACACACCCATACATACATACGCACACACACACACACACACACACACACATACACACCTGCTCATAAGCCCGTATGCCATGCCCAAAGTCCCTTTCTTTGCCCCTCCCCTTTTTCCTATGTCCCCCTCCTGCCCTGGCTTGGAGCACCCAGCCTCTCCCACTCAGCTGTCCTTCTCCAGTGCCGCAGCGGCCAGGGTGACTGTGGTGACTGGCTGCCCGGCAGCCGTCGCCAGGGTGACGGTGTTGACCGGCTGGCCGATCCCATGCAGCTGCACCCGCGCTAGTTTCTTCTGCTCGCACTCAGTCACCAGGTTGTTGAGTTCTGCAGCGCTGTAGCCAATCAGAGTCCTCAGGTCACAAACAAACTTGTAGACGAAGCGCTTGCCCTGCACTTTGCTGATCATGTCGCCGTCGTAGTAGTATCTGTGCAGGACAGGTATAGGAGATGTGAGAAAGGATCAGCATGTGTGGGCATGTATAAGAAAGGCCAGATGAGAAATCTCAGAGGACCAGATTCTTCGATGAATTATAGATTTGCCTGTTTCATAATGCCCACCATGGCCATGCATTATTAATTCAGCATTTCATAACATAAACTAGATGCAGTTACTGCACGTAAACCACCATCGAAGAGGGGGTGGGTGGACTAAGGTGCTGCCAGGATGGTCAGAATTCGGGTCATGCTGTTTGCAATCAGCAGCCAGAGTCTGAGACAGCACAACTGGCCTGGCTCTCTCGGGGCTGGGTTGATGGCCCAGTGTGATGTTAGTGAGTACAGGTGTCTGTTAGCTGGGAAGCCGCGCTTTCCCCCAAGCTGGCTGCCTATTGATGCTGCATCAGCGGCATTTGAAAAGAGGTGGTGGCAGGCTTCACATGTATCGGTGAAGGTCGTCCTAGTGTTGGGGCATGGCTAGTAACAGGGAGTTCACACAAACGGATTGGATAATTGGCCATCCATCCAAAAAAAAAAAAAAAAAAAAAAAAGTTAAATAAAGAGACTGACACTGGTCCTACTTAATTACACACATGCGTGAAGACTAACCTGAGGGCTCTGCTGAGCTTCTCGTAGTTCATGGTGGGCTTGTTCTTGCGCTGGCCCCATTTCTGAGCCACCAGCTCAGGCTGGTTGAGTTTGAATTCACCTTCCTCTCCCACCCAGGAGATGCAGTCCCTGGCGTCCTTATCTGTCAGCAGCTCGAGCAGGAATTGCCATAGCTGGATTTGTCCATTATTACCTGAGAGAGGAGACACAAGCCACTGTAAATCATAATAAATAGAGGTACCGATATTGATGATTCAAGAAAATGTCAATCAACCTGAGCAGAAGTATAAAGGACTTTTAAAAAAAATAATTTTTGAGGACAGTACATGTAACGCCTAAATCATCCACAGAGACACACTTCTGCACATTCTGATACATAATTACTGTTTTGTTTCAAAAAATATTTTAATGCAGTCTGTGCAAAAGCTAATGTTTTATAAATGTTAATGTTTTACTTAAAAACAATACATATGGAATTGTAGCTCTAAAATATATAGAAAAACAACTACATTTCAATTTGTTTTCACCCACAAAATGCATGAACCTGAGTGCCCAATATTTTGCATAAGACTGTACATAAGCCCAGAGGATCTACTAGTTCTCACTAAGAGCAATACAGTGAGTCAGGTCCATTCTAAATATCCTCCTTGTGGTGTTGAACAGGTGTACCTGTGCGGTTGCCTGGGGAACTGCGCTCTTCTCCTGAGATGCGAGGAGCTCTGGGCATTTTGTTATGCTTCTGCACCTTTATGGCTGTGGGTGTGGCCTGTTGCACAGGGGCAGGGATAATCTGCACAGCTGGAGACCATCATGAAAGAAGACAAAAGACAGCGCAGACATTAACTTAAAGCTACCTACATTATAATATAAATCTATACTGATAATGTATGTTTTATTGTACTGGTTTGCTATCGCCCCAATAGTCTGTGACACAGCATTGTACAAAAGAAAGGCACCAGCTCAATAATCTCTGTGAGCCTCATGGAACATGTTATATCATTTACTATTAAATGAATAATGCAGAAACTGTAGCACACAGTAACTTATCACAGACAGTTATTTAGACAGGGATGTGTCCCTGAACACACGTATATTAGAAACTAGTGAGGTTCAGAGCTTCAGCAGTCTGTGGAAATTGATTGTATGCTACTGATGCAGCATTCATTTCAGCACTCAGTAGCCAGGTCTCCTTCCAGCTGTGAAATTAGTTTCAAGTAGGAAAAAAATGAAACAGGCCGAGTTTCCATCGGCTCTGTACAAGAAACTCTCTACTCCACATTATAAGAGCATGGAGACGTCACAGCTCATGAAACGTTCCTTAAATCAAAGCACTTTATGTTTTTCACCATCTAATGTGACTGTTATGCTGTTTTTCTTTAATAAAACAAAGCTAGTGCAGTTTGGTAGACAATGCTGGACAAATATGGAAACAACTGATTGGGTTACCGGCAAAAATGGATTCATCTTAAGTAGGGCAGGGCAATATGACAATATTTTAATCGTATTGTGATACATTTTGTTATTGTGATGCACAATATGCTTTTCTAAGCATATCGAGGAAATTGACAGTGCTTAAAAAACACAGATCAACTAACGTTTCATACATACAGTGCAATTAATCTGGTTTAGGTGGATGAGGTGCAGCACTTTTTGAATAAAAATCACTGTACTCAGTATGGGTATTTTAAAAATCTGTCAGTACTGATGCATTTTATCTCACGTGTAATAAGCATATCATGTGTACTGTGATAAATTGGTGAAAATGTCTTAAAATATCATGACATAATATTTCAACCATATCGCCCAGCCCTAACCTAAAGCAAGTGTACAAACTTTTACATGAAGGTTGATGTCTATTTGCTGTTTATCAAGTTTTTAGTTTTTTTTTTATTAATAAGCAAAAAGTCACATAAAATGATGGAACTATTGCAATAACTCATTTGACATGTTTCAAAGGGTTAATTATTATTACTTAATTACAATGGTCATTTCTAGTCAATTTACTTATGAGGTTACCTTAAATAAGCTACTTTTTACTTTTGTCCTAGAAAACGTCCCAGAAAATAATTAAGAACATATAAAAGACTGTTAAGAAAACAAGATTTGTGGATCTATCATGCTCAGATGCAATACTGAATATTATTTAAATACTTACGTTGGTCAATTGTGACGGTGGCTTCTTGTCCCTGCTCCTGACTCGCCAGAACATCTGCATGTGTATCACAATGACAACGCACATCAATACAAAGAAGAGGGGGGGGGGGAAAAGACATACATACACTACTCACAAAAAGGTCAGGATATTTGGCTTTTCGAAATTTATGAAAAAAAGGTAAAGGGTTCACGCTACAGTGATATTATATCATGAAAGTAGAGCATTTAAGTAGAAGCATGTAATGGTGATTTCCTCAAAGCCAACAACACTGGTGGGAATCCACTAGGGCTTGGTATATGGTACAAATATTGTATCACGTTACTTAAAGATATTTTTTACGATATTCATCAGGATAGACGTGAGCGCAGACAAAATGCATCAGTAGTGATTTTTAAAGACTACCATTCAAACATTCTCCCCTATTTAGAACAGTGATTGGATGAAACCAGCCTATGTACACTGTTTATTAAAAAAACTTGCAGCTGATCAGTTATTAATTTCACTTACTTACACAAGCACTGATCATATCCTCAATTATGTTATAATAATAATGATATAAAAATGTATCACGATACAATAAAATATTGTCACATTGCCCAGTTCTAGTATACCGCAGTGTCTCAATAACTTGTCATGTGTCCTTGAGCATCAATTACAGCTTGACATCAAGTCTCATGCTGTTTATACAACTTATTGTCTGCTGGGGCATGGCATCCCACTCTTCTTGGAGGGCGGCCCTCAGGTCATTGAGGTTCCGGGGTACAGAGTTATGAGCCTCTACACGGCGACTCCGCCGATCCCATAGGTTTTCTATTGGATTCAGGTCTGGAGAAAGTGCATGCCACTCCATCTGAGGTGCCTCAGTCTCCAGCAGTCGTTCCCTAATGATGTGACCTTGTTGAGCTGGAGCATTGTCGTCCATGAAGATGAAATTAGGTCTGCGTTGTTCATGCAGAAGCACAATGACTGGATTAATGGTGTTATTTAAGTAGTATGGGCTTGTCACTGTACCATACACACAAGCGTAGGGCAGTTCTGCATTGACTAGACACACCAGCCCCCACTCTAACACCACCACCACCAAAGGCTCGTCTGGTGACAACAGTGGCTTGATGCATTACACTCTTCTTGACATCTCCAACATCATTAGCAGCCATCGTTTCTGCTCAGCGTGAATCAGCTTTCGTCAGTGAACAGCACTGAGGCCTGCTGGTCCCTAGTCCAGCGTAAATGCTCCCTGGCCCATGCCCTGTGCCTGGTGGTGTGGTCAGGTACCCTTGCAAGTCGTCTAGCACGCAGACCATGCTGATGTAAACAGTCTGACATGACACTTGGGTGCCTCTCACCACCCTTAAATGTGCCTGGAGTTGTGTGGCATTACCATCTGGTTCCGCAGGGCACTGTTCACAATGAAGTGGTCATCAGTGTGTGATATGTCCAAAGCATGTCCACGTATCTCTAAGCTCAGTGGCCACTCCCGTCTGAAAACATCTGGTTTGAAGCCTTGCAATGGCAAGGTACCGTTGGTCACTTCTTTGGTGTTGTCCTGGTCTCAAGATGTCAAAATGTGAACAGCGTGATGAGGAGGATTGTTTACCAATTCTAACTGAACCAGGACATGTATTGGTCGATTCATGGATCAAACACCTGTTGTGAATATTGCCGTTAAGCTTCTTGTTAGAGAACAGCAAGCTGTGCAAAAAGTACTGAACAGCTGGACATGTGCATTCACCTGTAAAGGTTAAAGTGCATTTTAGGTTCATCCTGAAATCTCACCTGGAAGCTAAATATCCCCAACTTTTTGTGAGTATATATATACATACATACATACATACATACATAAAAAAACATACACATATACAGTATATACACACACTCTTACATCCATCAATGTCATTCATTTGCAATATATTTACTAAAAACATATACACACCCACGCACACAGGACTCTTTCAGACACTCACACTTTCGCAACAGCTCCAGATGGCTCCACAGGATCTCTCCATTGGGCACTCTCTGGAGGAATTCCTCCTGGCTGAAGGCACACAGCTGGCGACCTGGAATGTGGATGCCGCCTACCTCCATCTCCTCGATGTTGAACTCCTTCATCACCCATACTGCCCAGTGGATCACCTGATCTGCTGTCCACTGTACCGGGTCTGCCACAATCACAGAGTTAAACCGTTACACACACTGGCCAGTAAAAACCATGTCATCAATGTTTACGTTACTAATATTAATAATGCTTTCCACTGTCAAATCACGCTCTCAATTTACTCATGCTTTTAGCAAAGTTAGATTCGTTAGTGCGTCACGATGCTGACTTCAACTGATTCATTGAATCAATCAGAATTAGGGCTGATTTTTCATCAGCAGCTCCTTACTGCAGCCCCAAGCCTCTCAAACAGGTTACTGAACATAAAGTCAAATATATTTAATGTATTTTAATATTATTAAACATCGTGAACTTAAGACAGTAATGCGGAGAACAGTTCTGTACTCATTTGAAGGTCACTAGTGAAACACAGCATCGTTTCTCTCCAGCACTCACCATAAGGGATGCTCAATCGGACCTGCTCCTTGCGGTAGCCCTCCAGTGCAGCTGCCCATCGAGTGACCTGCTCTGAGGTTTCGTCTGCAATTGTTGCTCGTTCCACTGCTATCACCTGCCCGTCCTCCACCAGGTGAGCCTCCTCTCCTGCGGCCGCATCCGGGTCTATCACCACCTCCACTGTCTCTACCGGCTTCACTATCTCCAGGATATTCAACTTCTCTTCACCTAAAATCAGCCCAGACACGCAGACGATTAGGTTTCTTCATTGGTTTGCTTGTAACATGTTTTCATGTCAGCATGAGAGGGTAGAAAGCTCTTGCCTGGTCTGGTGACAATCTGCACACTAAGCTGAACTGTACCGTCTGTCTTCACACCTTGGTCAAAAAGGCTGTGGTCAGGGTGCAACTGGAGATGGAACAGAAAAATGAGTTTGATATAAACCAGCACATGCACATACTTAAATGAGAAATACAGTAAGTCCATAAAACCCTTACTTGGATGTCCTGCAGACAAATATCGTATCCATCCAGAGGAATCTGTATACGAGGTTCCAGCAACTTCTTCAAGTTGCCCACAGGCTCGTTTATATCAATGTCCTGAGTGATCAGTTCAGCTGCTGTAATGGTGTGCTCCTCGATCCTACAGACCCAACAAAAACCACAACACGCAGAGAATGAGGTCATACAGGAGCGAGATGAGACTGGGGAACACAGGGACCATTGATGAGACCCATGGCAAGAGTTACACAAGAAGAGAGTGAGATAGTGAAGAAAACGCTTCAGAAAACCAAAAGAGAACGCACCCTTCTTCTAGGCATTCTTGTTTCTCATGTCCATCGATTTCGATCTCGATCATCTCCTCGGTCTCACTTTTTGACATCCTGACAGCAGAATCTTAACCTGCAACCAAAACAACACTGAAGTTAGATGTACAAGTGCAACTTAAACGTATAAAGTTCTTATTGTAGAGGCATTTTAGGGTCATCGAAAAACCAACTCTTCTAAAAACACAACCATTTCCATGGCAAGTTTAAATGACAAAGTTTGTTGGTATGGATTTGTAAATACATGCTAATAACTTTTGTTATTGACCATTAATCCTAAAGAAACTGAGCTAGTTATTGATAATGAACCCGAAAGGAACTAGTTTAGGGTCTAGGTGGTGTTTATCTAGGCTCTGAACTTGTGTGGAGTGTATGTGCAGTGGTCGGTACATGGCGGTAGAGGGGGAGACTGTGGGGCGCTGAAAGGTTTCTTTGAACGCAGGCAACTCTCACGCAACTCCGAGGCTTGTACAGTGCGTAGGCCCACTGCGATTTTCCACCATATGTGTGAAATAGAAAAGACATACTGGACATTAATCTAACAAGGACGAGGTCTGTTTAGCGAAGCCGTGTGTTGTTTTGTCGAGAAGCTGGACGAAAAGACTGCGAGTTTGTCTGATGACAGTCGTGGGAAGAGGACGCGCGAATACAAGCAAACGCAGTTGCCATATTGGAGTCGTTTTGGGTTTCGCGCTATGATACAAAAATGAAGCGAGCGACGACTTTTTAAAACTTTTGCGACTTTTAAAAGATCGCCACACATCACACTTTAGATTGTGGAAACTTAAAACGGAAATGGAAGAAACGGAAACAAAACAACAGAAGGGCAATGTAAAAGCAGCCGGAAATCCTGGCGAAAGTCACGGCGCTGTCAGACTTCCGAAAACGGGTTGGAGAAACGGACGGGACGACGGTGGGCAAATTTCTGCTTTATGTGGCGAGGAGTTGAGTTTGGGTGTCAGGTAGTAACATTTTATGATCTGAAAACGCACATTTGAGAGCCTGGCCTTTGTTATCGGGTTAGCACACGGGCAGAACGAGCTAGCTAGCTAACGAAGGCAGGGAGACACGCCTGGTTACTGGGCTGGCTGTGCGGTCGCCCAGGCAGAGCCCAGATACGACCCTTCACTTCACTTTATTCATCAATAACGCGGATATATTAAAAGCTACTGTTTAAAAAACTGTCCCGACAACCTGAAGAAGGGCTCGGCACTATAAAGGGCTCTTGATGCGTCGATATAAACGAACTGCCTGCTTAAAAAACAAATGTAAAGTATGTAGCCCTGTGTGTGTGTGTGTGTGGGCCGTACAGTGTTAGCAGCGCGGCTACTCCGCCGGTTGGTTCCGCCGTGGGTCGCTAGCCGAGCAGCTTCCCCCGAAAAGCGGGAACAGCGCACAGTCCCAAATAAACAGTCCAGCACCGCGCTCTGTTGAAGATCTGCTATTCACACGGATGCCCGCTTGAAATAAACAAGAATAAGGGTTCACATACCTCTCTTTCGGAACGCTAAGTGAGTGTTGAGGGTTGTAGTTTGTGTGTGAAGTGTAGGGCTGTAGCCAGCTAGCTTAGTGTGCGCTAACTTCTCAGGCTAAATGTTCATGCTAGTTTTCGGTCAGCATTGCATTGGGGGCGGGGATGTGGAGGAGGCCTCGCTGGTCTGGCAGCGTCCAGCAAAACACCGCTGGTTTCAACAGGACAGTTAGATAGCTAAGTGACCACCAGCATCGGCTTGTGCTCTTTATATCACTCGGATTTGGGAAGAAACGACTTTAAAACTACTGTGAAACACAGAAGGGAGCCATCTAGGTCCCTCTACGCCTGTAATTACAGCCGTCATCATCCGAGCTGGAACCGTGACTCCTCTTATTATATTATTTTATTGTCGTTATATGTTAATTATATGTCGTGTTTATTAAATAATGAATAACAATGAAAAAACTTGATCTTGATGTGATGAGTAAAATGAATCACTTGGCACTTTTGGTGTGGTTTGTTTTTATTGAAATGAAAAGCTGTCAATACGTGTAATTTGAGCTGTTTTAATGACCCTCCCTCTTTCCCATTTACCTATTCCATTTCTAAACACACAAAAAAACACAGTATTAAACATCAGGCCGCTTTAAATAGATACAAAATACAAAACTGCACAATTGATTTCAAAATGTCTGCAATTATATAAGCTTTACAAGTGTGCAAGAGGCTCATAAAGATGTGTGTGGGTAAACCGTGATACAGTGATGAGTAGCCTTGCTCAGTCAGCCACTAGGGGGAGCTGCAGTATCAGTCTTCTGCTCATGTGGCCAAAATCTGTAGCTCACAGTTTCTGCCTTGTGTTCATCTATATTTCTCATCACTGTGAGTATTTGTTTTCTGACTGTTGTTGTTGCAGAGAACTCATGGTTGTTTTGAAGATGATGATGATGATGATGATGATGATCTCTTTCAGCCCTTTTCAGTGCATGTGGTGCTCCGTCTTCCATCCACTGTGGACTGCATGTGTGCCGTCCACGAGAGAGAGCTTCTTCAGATCATGAAAGACTGAGTGTGTCTATAGTGCCTCGGCTGTGGAGGGAAGGTAGTCACAAAACTAGATGAAATGCACTTCAATTCAAGGGTGGCGGTTACCGTGTTTCCTCAGAGCACAAAACCACCATTGTTGTGTAACAAACATTTTTCTGCCACTAATTTTCAAAGATCATTATTGGTATGATTTTATTTCCATACAAAACCATATAAACAGTACAAACATAAACCAATAGGACTGTTTTTTTAACCTGGAATAAACAAAGCATTAAAAGCCATTTAAATGCTTAGATATGGATTAAGCCTAATCTCTGACTAATTTACAGCGTCAGTAGTTAAGCACAATTGGAAGTTTGTCTGAGAAACCAGCCCTTAAAATTCTACCAGTATTTTTTTTGTTTATGCCATTGACTTCTTTTTCTTCCAGTCAGAGCTAGGACTGAATTTCAAGCAGGTTACAGATCTGAACTTAAACCGGTTTAGGAAAATAAGTGTCAGGACTGCTTTTTAATGCTGTTTTAATGAGTGGGTTATGAAGAGACTGGACACTTACATCTGTTGGGGTTCTGTGTTTAGTAATATGCCTGAAAGACAGTAAAAATAATTATGAATATTATTGTTTAGATATAATTCAATGGTTTTACAGCATCTGTGAGATTATTATATACAGGCAGGTACACAGATTCAAGATTTCCTACCTTTTCTGTGTTCTCTTTTTCTTTTCCTCTGTTAAAATGAGCAATAAAATACAGTATATTAGAATATTTCACCATGAACTGACATAATGCTAAGAGTAAAAGAGTTGGTTGGAAGTATACATACACTCAATATGGATGAATGTCATGGATATAGTGGGATTTCAGTGGTTGTCAGAACTGTTCTGTTTCTGAGGCAGGAATGAGTATACAACACATCTTTAATAGAAAAGGGTTTGGTATGCACGATTCAGTGTTTTGGAAATTAACACAGGGTCAAAATGATTTCCTTTTTTAACTTGCACCTTGGCCAGGTGCTTTTCGTAGCCATTAACAAGAATTCTGGTTGGATATTTGACCACTCTTTTGGCCAGAATTGGTAAAAAGTTCAAGTAAATAGTTGATTTCCTGCACAGTCATGCGTTTTCAAGTGGCGTGATCTCAGAACTTCATAGCAAAAGCTTGCTGTTAGTCTGCTTTATCCATTCAACAGCTACCCTTGATTGTGTGTTTCGGGTCATTGTGCTGTTTAAACACCTAGTTGTGTCCCAAGTTTCAACCGTCTCACTGATGGTTTGGGTTATGCGGACGATTTCCTTTTTCATTATCCAAATGGACTTGGACCAATGGACCAGTTCCACCGGTGCAAAAACAGTCCAAGAGCATGATGCTACCACCACCATGCTTAAGAGTAAGTACAGTATTGTTTAATGCCTCACCTTTACTTTTCCAAGCAACTCAGTCTTCTCATCTTCTCATCTGACCATTAAACTTGATTTTTTTTTTTTTTTTTTTTTTTTGGTCCACGTGGTTCAGCTGCTAACCTTATTCAAGTTTGGATGTGTCGATTTTGGAGCAGGGCTTCTTCCTTGGACGGCAACCTCTCAGTCCATGGCAAAGGAAAACTCCCTTATTTGTAGACTGTTACACTGACGTTCCAGCAGGTTCCAGTTCATAGCAGGCCTGTGTGGCCTTGGTTGTTCTTGGGCTGTTCTAAAACAATTGCCTCTCAGCTGATGGTGACAGTTTGGGTCTTTTGCCAGACTTTGTGGCTACACCTACCGATACCTTGTACCTACATTTTTTTTGGTCCTGTGAGCTTTCAGCATCACTGAATTAATAGCCTGAGTGTGGTTTTGACCCTGTATGAACCGTTCTGCCTCAGTTCAAAGAAATCACTGAGAGCCCAATACTAAGTCCATGATGAGTGCATGTAAACTTCCACCCACGACTGTATGTGGCTTTTGAACTCACTTCGGCAGCAGCGGCAACAGCCTCGTCGGCAGCACAGGCAAATGGCCAGACAGCAGGAGAGCAGAAGGAGGGCAGCACCCACTCCCACTGCTATAACTAAGGTGAGATTCAGCTCAACTGAAACACACATAAGGAGTAATCTGTTGGTGGTCTGAGGTTGGTAGAGTATCCTAAACCCAAAGGGCTGGTGCCCTGGATTAAATTGTGTATTTAGTCTTGGGTTAAATTGCAGTGCCAATAGTGAAACAACATGGTAAAGCTCCAAGAGTTCAACGCATACTCTTCTATATACAGAACAGTTACTTGCCCTTTCCTGATGACCTCATTCATTGCATATTTTTGTATTGAATGGTTTGGATATTTAGACATGTAATATTTCAGTTTTTACAATAATTATTTATTTTAGGAACAAAGTTTTTCAAAGGCAATTGTAGAATAAATGAGGGAAAAATATTATTAGAAATTGTAAAAAATCTGGAAAGCAGTACAGACCCATCTCTAAGATTTTGTGTCTCCTGCTACCCTCATTATCTATCCGTAGACATTGGAGAATCTTCCCACGAGCGCAGGGTAGGGACAGTAGAGACATGTCCTTACCAATGTCCAGTGACGTCTGAATTATTGTCCCTATCAATAATTTTGATCAAAATGAAAATACAGCTGTTCGTCAGTGCCTAGTTATTGAATTTGGTACACAAACGGTTAACAGGTCTTCTTCCCTACCACTAGTCCCGCCCCGTTAACCCGCATCGCTAACAGGATTGGCTTAGCCGTTTCCTGCTACCCTGTGAGTGGCTGTGGTTGTAAGAAGCGCCAAAGCTCCGTAAACTAGACCCCATCCAACAGCGGTGCGCTCAAAAACCATCCGCTCGCACTGACCCAGTAAAGGACGGTGTGTTTCATTATTGAATGAGGAACGACTCTGTAGGCTCTTACACGGAACTGGTGGCAACCCTGCACGTGTGTGTGTGTGTGTGTGGCGATTAGCCTAATGTGGTAATGTGCTCAGGATGAACATTAAAAAAAAAATGGACATCAGGAGCTACTTTACATCAAGTCATAGTTTAGATCCAAGAAGACAATCTGCTCATGTGTAGAGTCAACAATCCTGGTAATAGTAATTTATAGTAATATATATATATATTATTATTATTATTATTATTATTATTATGGATGCACGACACCAGTTTTCGTTCCCCTGTTTATAGGTTGTACTTTCTGATATCTGATGAGATATAATGATCTTGAAAGAGCAGCATGTACTGGTTGAGTAACTGTACATTTGCAAAGTTTCAGAGCTATGAAAAAAAATTGCCTCAATGCAGAAACACGTGCATGTAGGGAAGCATGATCTGGCCTATCTCCAGTAAACAGCTTTTAATCAGTGTTTAAAATTTACATTTTACAGCAGTGAAAAAAGGTCCACGTCTCTGTATAAAAAGCTACTAAACTTCACTGTGTGGGCTTTTAACAACCTGCTGAAACTCAACTAATGATAACTATTTATGACTGGCTTTTACTGGTTGTTTAAATCTTTGGTTTCATAACAAAGTATGTAAACAAAAAAGCTGTATGGAAAAAAAATAAAAACTTGTCATCCATCATCCATAAAAACTTGTCCTTTAGCGGTGTCTCAAAGCACAAATGGCACTTAAAGGGCTTAACAACCCTGAATGTTAAGGGGTTCACCTACCCTGTCCCCATTTCCTGACGGTCCAGGGGATCGAACTGGTTTCTCTCACCTTTAGCTAACAAATTATTGACGTGTTTGGTCTGCATCTTTCCCTGCTAATAACCACTTATTCGTTTTATTCATTTTGTTGTTATTCAAAATGGTGGTATTCATGTTGGATAACTTGAAATAAATAAAATAATTATGTTTTTTTTATGTTTTACTCTCTTCTGCTTGTCTAACCTGGTTCTGCTTGTCTAACATTAGGTCTTCATTAGGTCCCATTCAGCGTGATAGAGAGTTCAGAAGGGGGTAAATATTTTTATGGCACTGTAGAAGAGTAAACCACTTGCATTTCAGAATACTTATCGAAGTGTGAATGCATTCAAATCTTACTGAAGTAAATAGTAACTGTAGTACTCAGCTCTGGTATAGGCCTGTACTGTATATATGAGTTTTACTTACACTCAGTGATCTTCATATGTTGGCCTGCACAGCTCTTTGGTGCCCCGATTCCATTTGAAGCCTCACAGCGGTACTGCCCTGCGTCAGACTTCGACACACTCTTGAATTTCTGTTCAGAAGGCGAGGGAAGGAAGGAAATCATGGTAAACAAAGATGGAGATGAATAACTGATGACAAGCCCAGTGGTCAGAAAGTAAACACGCCGCTTTTGTATCTAAATCAATCAGGGTGTAGTCAGAAGATGACCGGCAGGAGATTGTGTGTGTGTATGTGTGTTGATACATTCACAGGCTATCTGCTCTGCTTTCTGCACATTCATATCACAGAGATCAAACAGCTCTCAGTAGGGTTGGAACAAACCAGGGTGCCTGTTTTGGGGTCTAGGCTGTAGTTGATGTCGGGCAAGTGGGCCGTGCTCAGGAGCTTGTTGTCTTTGTACCAGCTGTAAGTAGCAGGAGGAACGCTCAGCTTGTCTTTGCAGTGCAGTTCCGCTGCTGAGCCTCTCATCGCTGTCTCAGGGACCTGGCAAGATGGAGCGTGGGGGGGCACTGGGCATGGGAGACACAGAAGGACAGGTTTCTGGACATTGTATGGTGTTAAACTGATCAGATGAACTGTCCTTTTTTAGGACTGGGTGCACCAGATACTAAAAAAGTAGTAGAAGCTGATGGGCAGTTACTTCGGGTAATAGATTTGAACACTATACAGCAGGACTGTTCAATCCTGGTCCTGAAGATCTACCACCCTGCAGAGTTTAACTCCACCCTGAATTTAACACACCTGATCCAGATAATGAAGGCCTTCAGGAGCAACTGAATATTAGAGTCAGCTGTGTTGGATCTGAACTCTTCAGGGTGGTAGATCTCCAGGACCAGGATGGAGCAGCCCTGCTATACAGATACATCAGCCAAAGAGATTGGGTTAAAAATACTGGAGTATTTCGTTAAGGAGGAGTCCTATTATAGTCCACACCACAACGTCTGGCTAGTGTCATCTGAGCCAGGGATGGTTTATTCCTGTTATTAGTATTACTGTTACTATTATTGTTATTATAAATTATATATGCAGTAAACATCAACTTTTTGATATAACGTTCATCTGGCAGGTTCTCCAGGTGTTACAGATATACAGCATGCTGGTATATGTTAACATACAGCTTGGTATATCTCCCAAGTTTCAATTTGTGATAAATATATGTTGAATTCCTTATATTCTAATATTAATCTAACTAATTAATTAATTTATTGATTCATTCTAATACTGGAAATCTATATACTGCCATATATCAGCTTTCTGCATGAGAAGACGAATACACAGCCAGACAGTTTTTCTGTTGTACAATTGATGATACAGGAGGACATGTTATATTCCTAAGTCATTCCACGTGGCTTATATATGAGCAGAAGTAAGTTAGTATATGCAATATATATATATATATATATTCATTATAGTGAAAATAATTATATATATTCATTATAATGAAAAGAATAAACCTACCAAGCACGCTGAGAGAGACTGAGACCTCCCCTAGACGTATCTTGTCATGTCGTGCAGTAACCTCGCAGTGATAGACCCCTGAGTCTTTCTGGGTAACACCACGCAGAGTCACTGTCGCCCCATCAATTGAAGCCCGGCCTTTAAATGAACCTGATGAAAATGCTGTATCAGTGCAGTTCAACATAACTACTACAATTTACTAAAGAAGCGAGCCTTTTTTGGTGCTTTATAGAACTATTTCTAAAAGCTTTTTTATAGAAACATCAACAGCAGGTTTTCCATCATAGTGAAGAAGCCTTTTAAATAGGCAGGGTACACAGAGCGGTCATGCTGCCATTATTAAATAACCCTTGTTTACTTTTGTTGGTAGAAGATTGTTGGTAATACATTCACAACAAGGAAGTGTATTAGCAAGATCTGGAATAAGCAATGGTGAACAAATGTGCAGCGTCTCTTCCACCTGACAGACTCACCTGTAAATTCACCATCAAAATAAACATAGGAGACATCCTTTCCTTTCTTCTTCCATTCGATTCGAGGGTTGATTTCTTTTTCTGTGCGGAATTCACAGGAGAGAACCGCATCTGTTTCCCAGAGGAGAGTTAAGGTGCCATTAAAGAGCAGCACATGGCCCAGAACCATTACTTCTGTCCTTCACTAAAACAAGCTCACTCACTTGTGTTCTCATGAACTTCCACTTTCGGCTTGCTGGTCATCACAGTTACTGAAACGCTGTAAGGAACTGTGCAACGATAAGCAGGGCAAACACACTGGAATTAGTAAACTAATCATTGCATTGCAGAAACACCATGCATGACTTGAATTGATTTCATGTATGCAAAGAAACACCTGGACATAGCTGCTACTCACAGTTGCTACTTACAGCTGCTACTCACTCAATAAAATAATAAAAAACAATACTGTTACATTTACATTGAAGGCATTTAGCAGACGCTCTTATCCAGAGCCACTTAGAAAGGTGCTTCACTGTTTACTCAGGAAATATCCTTAGCTACTTTATAAAGGCTAGGATCCCAAATATACCTTTAAGCTTAGACACTACTAAATACAAAGTCAGTATGGAGACCCTAATACACTTCGCCCAAGTACTCTTGGAAGAGGTGGGTCTTCAGTCAGTGTTTGAAGACCCAGAGGACGTTTGTTCCACCACTTTGGTGCCATAGATCTTAAAGGATGGCGGTCAAGCCGAACCATCCTTAAAGCTCGAAGGGCTCTTGGTACAGATCAGCTTTTAACCTTTGCTGTCAAGTACGGAGGGGCTGTTTCATTCTTGGCTTTGTAGGCCAGGGTCAGGGTTAGAAACGTTGAAGACCAGGACTGTTCCTCTCAGAAACTAGAGAGAGAGAAAACTGACAAAAAAAAAGCTTCTTCTAGCTGCAGTTTCTTCTAGTGGCAACGTTATCTCGAGAATTCATATCGGTTAGCCCAGTGTTTTAGCTGAATGCTTGTTTTCGCCTGCAGGGTTCTGGGTTTTTCTAGCTGCAGGGTTCCGTATCATTCCCATTGTTCACGACAAGGAAACAATCCTCTCTGAAAATCTGAAGGGCAGAATTGGAACCTTATTGTTGAAGCATATACCATCACTGTCACACTCCTCTGTTCAAAACATTGTCCAGCATACTTTCCCATAGCTGCTCGTCTGCACATCCCTCTGGGCTGTACCAGGAACAAGGCTACATTGGAATGCTTAGGAGATTGATGGACAGTCTCAGACAGCCTGGTGTGGGGACTGACCGAGTCTGACCTGATAACCTCTGTTGAAAACAAATACTTTCTGTCTCACTGGGTTTATTATCAGTTATTACCAGCATCTAATCCCTGAGTATGGGAACACTGGAGAGCGAGTGGGTGCATTTGTTTTTATATGTTTTATAAAGACAGAAAGTTCGAATTCTGTTGCTTTGAAACCAGAGGAAAACATGACTTACTGATAACGGCTGAACATGTAATATGTTCTGGATTTGTACAGTGTTTTGTGAATGTGAATTTCTTTAGAATGGTAAAACAATTCATATACATCTATTCACTGTAATACAAAAACCATGTTTCTCCAAAATGATAACTTTACAGGAGAAGGAAAAGACTTCTTAATTTTCATTGGAATTTTGAAGCATTTCTATTGGTCTGTTCATAATGACATTTTAATACAATGTAAACAACTGCCAGATTAAGTAATCAAAAATAAAGATCTGAGGTTATAGTCACAATATATAGTTAGATTTACATAGTTATATCTAATAGTAATATTTGTAAACTGTACATAATACATATGTATGATACTGTTAGTAACACATATAGAAAGAAAGTAGAAAATACATAGTACACATACATATTTACCACCACACACTCTGACAGGGTTATAAAACCAAGTGTATATTTGTAGCAGCAGATGAAGTCTTATTTTATCTTAGTAACCCAAACCGACCTTAGCTAAAGGAAAGAGGGACTTAGTACAAATCGCAACCCCTCTGAACAGTAATGTCTGCAACCACTCCGAAGGTTACACCCGGTGCCATCAAAACACAAAAACAGACCAGACTTCAGACCAGAATAAATGGAGCGTTATGAAGAGGACATATGTTGTAAATTAAATGAATGGAGGAACTATGGAGGAACCTTCAAGAAAAGGTTTTTAGAAGGCAAAGGTGCATAAAAGCACCTTAAAAAGTTCCTCCACAGTTTCAAACTGAAGAACTTCCAGAAGCTCCTCAAGAAGTGTATACTTTTAACAGTGTACAGTGTATCTTCTACATTACACACAATGCTTCTGAATACAGTTTTCACAATTCCAGAACAACACGCCCTCCTAATGGTATGCCAGAATTCAATAAATCTTACATAATCACTGACTGATAAAACTTCTTTTGTAGAACTAGCATGGGGAGGAGGGGTCAAACAGAGGGAATCAACAACATGAAATGATTAGCTGGAGAAGACTGATAGGAAGATGTGGAGGTTCCTCTGAACTGGAGCTTCATCAGCTTCCCAATCTCAAACTTTACATCAGAGCATCTTGTAAACAGCAGGAGGCCTGCAGGGAATTCCACCCGAGACCCACCTTCTCACTCACACTGTTTCTCAACCACATTAACACCACACAATTCCCAAAAAGCTTCCCATCTCTTTTGTAGAGGATTCTGTATAGAACCAGCTAGAAAAGTGTGTCCACCAGTGTAAACACATTTAACCAGGCTAACTATTTAGGCAGCTATCATGATTCTATACTGAACTACTGCCTTTACTAAAGAACCTTTGAGGAACCCTGGTATAAGTATAGGCTAATTATTTGTGTACATTTTGTCAAACCACTCAACCATGATTTATTTTTATAATCTATTATCACAATACTAATAAAATCTGTCAGATTTAAAATCATGTTTCAATAACGCCTCCGTACTGTAACGTCACTGCCACGCTAAAACCTCATATCTTCACATGAGAAGGAAAAAACTTTAAATGGAAGTCAATGTAACAACAAATTGGAGCATTTCTATTTTCCATTTATTGTGACATTTTGATACAATGTAAGGAATAGATTCAAGTAATCTCAAAAAGTGAAAATAGAGATACAAGGTTTTTGTGTGACAGTGACGATACACTGTACACTGTTAAACGTACCAGATCCTTGAGGAACTTTTGGAGGTTCTTCAGTTTGAAACTGTGGAGAAACCTCTTAAAGTTCTTTGAGGAAGCTTCAGAACTTTTTTTTTTTAAGAAAAAGGTTCCTCAAAGCACCATAAGAGGTTCCTTCACAGTTTCAAACTAAAGAAGTTCCAAAGGTTTCTCAGTGTGGTTCCTCACCAGTGCATATACTGAGATTTGTGGCTTAAAGAAAATGACCCCTAGATTAAAAACCACTGCTGTAAAACTTCAGCTCAGTATTATTTCTTCACTCTTCATCAGAACTAAAGCTTCTCACTTCCTTTAGTTGGTTTAGTGTTTCTAAAGTATTAACCCTTTAGTCACCAAGATCCACCAAGTGTGGTGCGGGTTGTGGGTGGTCTAGCTGGCCAGATTTTGCCGAAACATCAGAGAACTACTGTCCATAAAAAGTGGCTAAAAGAGTGGCAGATTCAGCTTTAGGCTACTCACACTGCAGCAGGGTCAGTAATGCACTGAAGGTAAGCAGCGGTGCTCGCCTCATCCTCCCTAGTGTCCAGCACGGTGGTCAGTCCGTAGTGAGCTCTGACTAACAGTGGTTTGCAGCTGGCCAGTGCAGGAATGTCCCTCTCTTTCTGTCTTCGTCTCTCTCTCCTCCCCCCTTGTCTTTCATGCTAGTCCTCATCCTAAACTGCTGCAGATTGAGGTTCCTGTTTCTTGAATGCTCATATTCGAGTGTAGCGTGTTTAGCCATGTTTGTAGAGTTGGCCAGTGTCATTTGTTCTGCTTAAAAAATAAAACTTTTATCTCACCACCACACCCTGTGACAAAATGTCTTGAGGAACATCTGAAGGCGTTCCACACATTTCCAACATGCTTCAGTTTGACTTCAGTAAAGAAAGGCTTGGGGATCTTGTATGATCCTGTATGAATTACTTCCTCATGTATGCAGTTGTTCATTGTTCATGTACTGCATCATTCTGGTGGTCTGGGGTCATCTGGTCCCCACTAAGACATAATTACATGGTCATACGCAGGCTCACACACACCCGCCAAATAAAACCATCTGCTACTTAGTTCAAAGCTGATCATAAAAATTCATCACCAGCGCTGTGAAAGCTGTTTAAATGTAAGTGGATCGTAGATACTGGGTGGGTCTATGTGCACTCATAAACACGGACATGTGTGGAAGCCATTAACATCAACTCTCAGATTAAAACTCAGCTCAAAGTACAACCTATAGGGCAATAAATAACAGGGGGGAAACACAGTTTTCATTAATGTGCATAAGCCTACAATAGCCTGGACTAACAGGTTGATTAACAGTTAAATCTGTGAAATAAGAATTTGATCCTAGTCATAATTACAGTGGGAATATCTGGTATTACAATTTCTAATAGCAAATAAAACAAATATTGTAGACATATGTAACTGGAAATTTACTAGTATAAATGAAATTAGTATCCTAGTCATAATTACAGAAGAGATATCTGGAATTACAATTTCTAATAGCAAAAATATTAATTGTAGATATTTGTGACGGGACATTTTACTAGTAAAAATGTAATTTTGTAATGTAATATAAATACAGATAGATAGAGGGTGAAATTATGGTAAATCAGTGTAATATATGAGTCAGAAATACATAAAAATTACATAATTACTTTACATAACATTTTATAGTTGATATATAAAATTCTACTAGTAAAAACTGCATTACAGAGATTTGTTTCAGAGATCATTGAGTATTTTGGAATTCAGTAGCATTTTAGGTTAAAACGGCTTGCCATGAAGTTGTAACTTGTTAAGAGTAGCATTACTGCTACCCAGCCTTCGTTGTGTTTTATTTTCTAATTCATGATTAGATAATGTTTGTTTTTATTAAAGCTGCTGTGATTCAATATAACACACTTTGAACACTGTGAAGGCCTGTTCTCTGAAGTCATGTGGTAGTAATAAGGTGTTGTTTAGATAATAGGGGGCTGTAAATCAGCTGGATGTCTGCAGTACAGGACAAAGTTCATAAGCCAATATCTTTCTCCAGTCGCCTATTTAAGACCAGAGGGATCTTAATGGTCACAACACAAAGACAGAAGCTGTGTGAGGAATGCAGAGAGAGAACAAAGAAGAGGATTTTACTGAAGTGAGCAATTTGTACCTTTCTTTTCAGGGAATTGTCCTTTACAGTATGATGCTTCAGTCTCATCTGATAATACTAAACAAATAGTATTTCTTTATTTAGAGCAGTAGTTCTGAATATACTCATAGAAATTGCTGCAATAATGTGTATGCCTCTCTCCACAGCCCTTGTAGATGTTGAATATCCTGGAACTATGAGGATTTATCTCTTGCTATTTGTGAGCCTTTCAGGTATGGTCACAAGAAGGTCTCTGAAATGTCCTCCCGAATGGGAAAACAATGTACATTTGAGGACCTTCTGGGTGCTCTTCAATTTAAATCTGCTTTGAGGAACCATCAAGAAAAGTTTTTTTTAGAAGTTTCTTTTACTTTTAGAAGTTTCTTGAAGGTTCCTCAAAGCACCTTAAGAGGTTCCTCCACTGTTCGAAAAGTTCGAAAAGCTATACTTTTAACAGTGTACATTTGATAAACAAAGCCTATATGCGTCATTGTCCAGTAAATACTCCACACTACATTACAAGAGCAAAAACACCAAGGTCTATCATTTTGCTACCCTGACATTCGTTGTTAATGTGTTTTACCTTTTAACTTTATCTTACTGCTCACGATATTTATATGATATTTTTGTGCACTGCTCTATTCTGTAGGCAAGCATTACATCCCTCTGTCAGAATTCATGAGTTTCTATCGTTTTTATGTTCATCAGTGTTTTCTTACAACAATACCCAGCAAGCATCATACAAATACACCATAGAACTGCTGTCGATCCTGATTGCTGGTCTAGCCACTGAGCTATAGGCTTATGAATACAATCAAGCTAGTATTCTTGCAATGTGAAAAACACAAATTTCATCATTGATCTGTTCTCTCTACAGTGATGATGATCCAATGTCACTCCAGTTATTTGGTTGCAATAAGATAAGATCGTCTTCCTTCTGCATTCATCACAATAATAATAATAATGATAGAAACTGCCCACCTGCAGAAATCTAGCCCAGCAATGTAACTTGAAGATACATCATCAGACAGGGGGTTTTCTAGTCATTCAGCAGTAAATGCTCAGGCCTGGTACTGGAGATCTACCAGGTCCAACCATGTAGAGTTCAGATAAAATCACCTTGTCCCGGCCCTACCCCTGAAGGCCTTCATTAACTGGATCAGGTGTGTTAGACTAGGTTTGGACTTAAACTGGGAAGGGTGGTAGATCACTAGGACCAGGATTGGGCCCTTGTTCTAGGGTATTTAGGTATTTTGTACCACATATTAAGTTTTTTTTATCATGCCTGTTGGGATACCAAAGGTTTTGACCTACTATTATCCTGGATCCCCCCATATTAGTTCAAAACCTCTGGTATCCCATTTGGGAATCGATCAAGAACTATCCAGTTATGTGATTTTGTAGCTCCTGGTTTAGAAGCTGCGAGTTATGATAATTCCTACTTACTTACTAGAGTACTGTATGAATTCTTACAAATTTTATTGTATTATTTCAACGGACTGTATGTTTCCTGCAGTGGCTGTTGGTATCCCAGTGCAGGACTGGGTACCAGTGGAGAGTTTGGATGCGCCCCAGGGGGAGAGAAACCCGCTGCTGGGGGACCTACTCCCTAAGCAGGGCCATGTAGTGCAAGAAGATCCAAAACCTGTTGTAAGAAATGAGTTACTTGTGCAGGAGAAACCAGTTAAATCAAACCCAGTGCAACAGAACGAGCTGGTTAAATCAAAAAGCGTAGTGGAAGACATGCCTGTTGTCAGGAAAGTGAAGGCAGAAGAAAACAAAGTTTTGAAGGAGGGAGAACATGTCATGGATAAACCAAGTGGTCAAGCAGAGGTACCTACAGGGCAGGTAAAAAGTTATCCATTAAATGTGATGGTGTCTAAAGAGGCTGAGGAGACTCTGGCAGATAAGGAGCCAGTGATTGAGCCAGAACCTGTTCTAAAATCTCAAGAATTTGAGAGAAATCCCAAAGAATCACTAGAGGAGCCAGTGGTGGAACAAGAACCTCAGCAAGAGGAGACATTTGTTGAAGAAGAGAAGAATGGCCTGCAGGAAGATGAATTAATGGAAGGAGAGGAGCCAGTGATGGAAACAGAGCCTGATGAGACATTTGTTGAAGATGAGGAAAATGTTGTGCATGAGGTGGCATCAATGGAAGGGGAGGAGCCAGTGATGGGTCTGAAACCTGAAGAGACATTAGAGACAGAAGACAGAAATATTGTGCAAGAAGAAGCGCTGTTGGACGCAGCGGAAGCCCCAGTAATGGATCTGGACCCTATTCTAGAAACTCAGGAAGTCCATCAGATGAACCCAAATGAATTAGTGGAGGAGCCAGTGGTGGAGCTAGAACCTGAGGAGACGTTTGTAGAAGATGAGGGGAATGTCATGCAAGAAGAGACATCAATGGAAGGAGAGGAGCCAGAGATGGAGCTAGAACCTGAGGAGACGTTTGTAGAAAATGAGGGCAATATCTTGCAGGAGAAGGCATCAATGGAAGGAGAGGAGCCAGGGATGGAGACAGAGCCTGAAGAGACATTTGTAGAAGATGAGGGGAATGTCTTGCAGGTGGAGGGCTCAATGGAAGGAGAGGAGCCAGTGAGGGCTCTGAAACCTGAAGAGGTAGGAGTGAGAAATTTCATGCAAGAAGAAGAATTAATGAATGCAGCGGAAGCCCCAGTAATAGAACTGGACCCTATTCTAGAAACTCAGGAAGTCCATCAGTTAAACGCCAATAAATTAGTAGAGGAGCCAGTGTTGGAGCTAGAACCTGAGGAGACGTTTGTAGAAGATGAGGGGAATGCCTTGCAAGAAGAGGCCTTAATGGACGAACCTGAGGGAGCAGAAGGGCCTGCCATGCCAGAATTTGAGGTCATTGAACCCGAATATCAATCGGCTCGGGATCCAATGTTAGAGTACGAACCTTTACAAGAGGCCCTGCTAATGCAGAATCGTCTTCACCAAGTGAAAGACTCAGCAGAGTCTAAAAAGATCATGGCTGATCAGTCTTATTTGGGGAGATCTTTAATGAACAAGAATGCAGCAGAAGAGAGGGAATTCAGTGACGCAGAACCATCTGACAGTGATTCGTCCAACTACAGTAAGTGTTAAACACAGCTAATGAAAGATAGAGTGTGAGGAACAGTTGGTTTTTATATATGTGCAAAACTAGGGGAATAAGTAGATTTTCATTTGGAATATGTCCACAGGGTGGCGGACATGTAGCGGTGTGGTCATTGATGGTAAATGTTACGTGTTCTTCAGGGGACCCAAGAAAGCACCTGATGCGCAGGTATTAAGGGATTGATTTTATGTCTGTTGGTCTTAATGCTGGTTTGGTTGAACATTTCCTGTCTTTCTGGGTTGATACTTTCTCTGAACCAGTGTGAATCTGCAGAGGCTGCGGAGCATTAAGCGTACAACGAACAGACTGAGAAACAGCTTCATTTCAGAAGCTGTAAGACTCCTAAACTCCACCTAGCCAAACTGCACTGACACTTTTGAGGACCCTGAGACATTTTACCCACACTTGCACACTACAGCTACTGCTATTAATTCAGTCATCCTGCAACACTCATTTTTTATTGTGATTATATTGCTGCTACTTTTTTAATTTCTCTGCTTTCCCACTTTTCCTATTTATGTCTACCCTTCTTATATTCTAGATGTTTTATTATTGGTAGTAGTATTTTATTTATTCAGTAATCGCTCTTTGGGTGTTACTGGGACCTTAAAATCTCAATTTCATTCCACCCATGTACCACATGTGATGTGAATTGCAATAATGTCTACTTAAATCTTTGAGTTAAACTCTTTGAGGTAAACTTGTCTTGTAGTTTTCTAACTACAGATCTCTGAGCATCTCTGATTCATGCTGAAATGCCTGAAATGTTTCTCACCAGTTCTTCTGCCAGGACAACTTTCCAAGTGGACATTTGGCTTCTGTGACGAGTAGCTACATTCACAGCCACATGATGGGGCTCATGGACAGGAATGGGGGTCGCACACGCACCTGGATCGGAGGCCTAAGATACCTAGATGTAAGCTTATCAGTTTGAATGTGTAAATGTGAATTCCTTCTTGAAAATCACTGGTATGTACTGCTATCTGTTGCGTATTCTCAGACTGGGCGCTTCATATGGTTGGATGGAGCGCGGTGGCACTATGCTGACTGGTTACCTGGGGAGCCGAATAACACAGCTGGAGTGGAAAACTGTGTGGAGTTACTGAGTAAGCTCTAAATTTAAACATTTACTACACAAGTACAATAACCACAGTGTCTAAACGTCCATGCCCATTGCAACATATTAAAATTAGCCTGCATATGTCAGCGTTGCACATGTGCTTCGTGGATTAGCATCATCATTGTCATGCTTCCTTACAGGTAACGGAAAGTTCAATGACATGCCATGCTGGGATCTGAGGGCCTTCATCTGCTCCTATCCTTTCTAAGGAGTCTCTGAGCTCACTTAGCTTCTTGTTTGAAACTTTTGGACGTTTCGTAACTTCAGTTTGTGGTTCATTTTGTCCTGTCAGGAAATGATGCACATCGTGTTAACATATGCTCATCATAATACATAATATATTGTTGTATTACACATGTACATAATAACTACCTATTGTTGACGTATTGTTCTCACATTTGCCACATGTGTGATGTTTATAAAATAATGTATTAAAACAAATGTTTTGTACCATGCTCTGTTGTCTTCTTCAGCATAGTAGAGTGTAGAGTAGGCACACCAACCCAAGGCATAACCTGCACAACCAACAAGCTTCATCCATCAGCCTTTTCTAGCTTCATCTGTTTGTATTCTATTGAGTCCTTTATATTCACCAGTACAATACCAATACCATACATTTTGCTATTATCAATGTGTACACATCATCACGCCACTGTCCAATGAAAAACATAAAATTTCCAAGCAGTTAACCAATAAACATTAAAAAGCATCATGTAGATGAAGGTGAAACATACTGGAACTGTTAGAATCACTAAAACAGGTCATGTGTTTTAATAGTAGCGTGACATAGGATAATATTCTTTCTTAAATAACCTGTAAACCAAAGATAAGAAATATATTCTCATTGACAACAAGCCAGAATAAAAAGCAATGGCACCCGAGTAAACAATGTCAGGGATGCAGGATATTTAATAATAGCTTAACTCCTTGTCCTTAACTTCTTGTCATATATGCAAAATGTTGCTTAAAGATTGATGTTTACAGTCATTTGTCACCTGCACAGCTCTTAAAAAATCGTCAACAATGGTTCTGTGGTCAGAGACCCACCACTGATGAATGTTGTGGAAGGACAAGTCTATACGGCAATGGTCAAAAGCCAATCCGCACCAAGAGCCCTTCGAGCTTCAAGTGTGGCTCGGCTTGACCCACCATTCTTTACCTTTAAGATCCACGGAAGACAAGCGCCCAGGCTTTGGGCAGTCTTTGCACCGAAGTGGTTTAACGAACTCCCCCTGGGTGTCCGAACACCAGAGTCGCTCACTGTCTTCAAGCACAGACTGAAGATCCACCTTTTCCAAGAGTACTCGGGTGAAGTGTACTGTGGTCTCCATACTGGCTTTTGTGTTTAGTAGTATTTAAGCTTTGAGGGATCGATTGGATCCTAGTTTATATAAAGTAGCTAAAGGTATTTTCTGAGTAAACAGTGAAGCACCTGGAGAAGTCACTCTGGAGAAGAGTGTCTGCTAAATGCCTTGTAAATGTAATGTAAATGTAAGCAAGCACCAACAGCATTGGAGTAGTAACTTCCTGTTAGGTGTAATAGAATGTTTGGCAGTGTTGTGTAACGATTGTCCAGCCCCTCAGACCACTGATGCAAAACATGTGGGCAGAGCATGGATGAGTCAATTAGAGAGGTTCTTCAGGAGCGTGTTGTGGTCGCCAACAAGGGACGGCATTAAGTCTGGTGTCTCTTCAGAGCTGAGAGCTGGAAAGTTGGGATGTAATGTACAAGTCATTGAGATGATTAGGGAAAGTCTGTATGGCCTCAGGGTAGAATCTTTAGAGGATAGTGACAGAGGACAAGTCCTTGGAAGTAAAATACTGTTCCAGTTTATTCTTGGGATGGGACACATCACTTTATCTTCCTGATCTCGGTTTTTCAGTGTTGTTCCACAGAGGCAGAAGTCAGTTGCCTCTGGGAGATTACCGCAGCTTTTAGGCAATGCATCACAGAGGCTTTAGTCAGGCGCTGGTTCTGTGCTAGTCTCTCTCAACACCCGAGCTGCCCGCTTTCCGTCCGCTCACCCGTTCAGGAATTCCAGGAATCCCCCCGTTTCTCGATGTCATCTGTGGGATAAAGAGAGAGCCGCTTGGTCTGTGAGCAGCTTTGTTCTGAGGCCAGCAGCCTCCCATGATGATTACCCATAAAAAAAAACAACATTTCTGTTTCTAGAATAATGGATCAGGTTAAGAAACTCTGGGGAGTTGTGCATGTGTGTGTGTGTGTGTGTTAGTGTTGAGAGAATGAACTAGAATCTTTTAAGCTACAGATTGGCCATACTGTTTCATGGCCCATTAGAGTATCAGCACTCATCAGCACTCTTTTTTCCCCCTTTGTCATTACACACACTTGGACATAATGATGTTTTAACACTTGTTTATGTCAATCTTCTAGGACATGTGCAGACATACATCATAACTAAAATTAACAAATCAGAAATTAGCTATTAGTTTTTAATATAACATTTAAATACAAAGGATCTTAAAAAAGTGAGCTAAATCTTGCTGGTAATGCAATCTGTCTTCTATCAATTCCAGCAAAAAGAAAGCTAAAAGCCTTAGGCCTTTTTTAAATGATTTGGTAAACATTACAATCAGATCACCAATCAGATCACAGCAGAAAAAAAAACTGTATTTCTCAGTCATGATGCACTAATAATATTAAAATAATATGTACATCAACTGGAGAAAGACATGAAACCTACTCCTAGACTAAAAAAAGGTGCTACACATGATTTTTTTGAGTGATGCCATAGAAGAACCACTTTTGACTCCATAAAGAACCATGTTTGTCATAGAGATGTGTAAGTGTGAAGAACCTTTAAAAGAGCCAAAAAGCTTTCTCTGGATGCAAAGGTTCTACTTACATTTCTATTCCAAACATGGAACATGGTTCTTTGCTCAAATGTGTTTAGAAAGGAAAGAAAGAGTGTCTGGAATCAGATCACTAATCAGATCACAGCATAAAAAAAAAGTGTATTTCTCAGTCATGATTCACTAACAATTAAAATTAAAATGATATGTAAATCAATTTGGCAGCCCATAATCCAAATAGAAACCAATTTAGTTGAAATAAATGGCTCTTAAGTTGTTTACAAACCAAACATACTTGAAGACTGCAAAGAAAACATGAAGCACACACAGACCAGAAGTCCAGACAGACTAATGAAAACATGCGATGCCCCTGTCTGGGAGAAAAAGCCCACTTTTACTTCTACTAGATAACAGAACAGTGTCTTATTAACATATTGCAGGCCTCACAGAGACTAAGAGAACTGACCGTTCTAGATCTATCCGAATGGCTCTGTACACGGTTTCTGCTACTGATGTAACAACTAATCTGATATCCATCTGAGCATGGCTCCTTCGGTGTCCTGAGGGGTGACTTTCAACACCAGGCTAATTACAAATAAATGCTTTGTCTCTTGAGTTGGAGTCAGTTTCTTTATTCGATTACAGCAGCTGTTTATGGACTTCAGTTCAACATTTATAGTGTGGATGAGCCAAAAGATAAGCCTATTATTTAACTCAGAAACTGGCACATGGTAACAACCTCTATTTCGCTCTTACACACAAGTATGAACAGGAACACTTGCACAAATACACACATGATTAAAACTGAAGACATCTTCACTCACGTGCGATCGCATGCAGAAATACTGTATGCCCATAAAACACAAACCTACAATGACTTTTGAACCTGCAAATTTAAAGCAGAAAGCTTCCTGTGGTATTTTGAACCAGGAAAAGAGATATGTGCTCACATGACTCTGATATCAAACACTCATACCAATAAACATTTATATTGGGTCACTTAAGCATTACATATATACTATCATCAGTAAAGAGAAATCCTAAATAGAAAAAATATCTGAGTTAAAGACTGTAGCCTGATTTAATTTCACTATTTCATTGAAATTGTAGTATTTCTACTAGTATTTCAAGTTATAAAATAGTTTTCTGGTTTGTAGGTACTCGCCAGTTTTGCACATGCTGTTCTAAAAGGGCACTGCACAAGAAGATACCATTCATTACTGGAGAAAGAAATGAAACCTACTCCTAGACTCTAAAACATAAAGGTGCTACACATGATTGTTTGAGTGATGCCATGGAAGAACCACTTTTGGTTCCATAAAGAACCATGTTTGTCATAGAGATGTGTAAGTGTGAAGAACCTTTAAAAGAGCCAAAAAGCTTTCTCTGGATGCAAAGGTTCTACTTACATTTCTATTCCAAATATGGTTCTTTATGGAACCAAAAGTGGTCTCACATTGCTCGAATGTGTTTAGAAAGGAAAAAAGAGAGTGTCTTGAATCAGATCACCAATCAGATCACAGCAGAAAAAAAACAATCAGGCCAATCCGTCATATGAGCAATTCCACTAGCCAATCAGATTACAGAGAAGAAACTTCAACTAGTCAATCAATATCACAATGGGGAAACTAAAATAGTACTGGAAGGAAAAACAATCAGCCAATCAGATCACAGGAGGAAACATTCAACTTACCAATTTGAGGTATGAGGGATAATTCAACCAGCTATTTAAAGTACAGGAGGGAAATTAAGTGCTAACCAATCAGATCACAGAAGAAAAAATAAATTAGGCCAATCCGATAATCAAACAAACAATTCCACAAGCCAATCATATTACAGAAACTTTAACTAGCTAATCAAGATCATGGTGGGGAAAACTAAACTAGTCCTGGAGGGGAGAATTATTCTAGCCAATCAGCATACAAGAGGGATCATTTAACTAATCAACCACAGTGTATGAAGGATCATTCAACCAGCCAATCAAAGTAGAGGAGGGGGAAAAAAATCACCAAAGGAAAAATAAATTAGGCCAATCTGATGAAATGAACTAAAATTTGCCCTAGCCAAACTGAAACTTCAACTAGCCAATCAAGATCACAGTGGGGAACAGTTAATGAGCCAAACAGAGTACTAGAGTCTTTTTATTGGATAAGATTAGGCATTATTCTTTAACTTGACTCGAGTGGCACTGAAATCACATGATTTAAAAAAAAAAATATTTACTGGACATGTTTTGAACCATTGTTAAATGTGGAGCGAAGCATATGTCTCTGGACGGTTTTCTGCAGTAGCTGAAATCCGGATGAGGCTGCAGAGCTGCTATTTAGGGGTGCAGGGTGGGCTGTTGATGGGGAGGGTTATGCTCGCCCTGTAGGTGGCTCTGGTTCAACCATGAATCATTTAATGGTGTTGTGTGGTTGGAGATTATGTGATATCTGCTGCAGTGTCTGCTGCAGTGAAGCTAATCCACTCCTCAGAGAGTTCTGTAGGCATGGCTCAACTTGTGATCACTGTACTAGTGTATGCGATTAGGTATTTTGCCCCTATCTGAACCTCTATAGAGCTAAATATCATATGTGAACCAAGAGCTGCACTGAACCCCATCAGTTATAGCCAGAGAGGCAGAAAGCGAGGAGGCTCTCAGCCTCCACCTAAAAACAAACCCACTGTAGATTAAAGCAGCTCAAACATGTGCTCAACATTCTCTCCTGACTGACTGCATTTGCCTTTGTGGGATCATCACAACAACCTTCCACAGAGCTCAGTTTAATGCACTGCTAAATGTTCTGTTCATCTTATAAGTTGGACGGACTTCTCAGTTAAATGGTTGGGAACATGTTAGGAGCAGGTTAGGGATAACTGATTATTTGGTTGCTTTAAACATTTGGTAAGTGCCCCCCCGATATAGTGACCTACTTCATGGCAAGTTATGATGGCATGTGGTTAGACACAGAGCCACAGTATTCAGGTGTCAGCACCCAGCCAATCTAGCTTCCAGCAAACCGCTTTTCAGCCAGAGGAACCAAATATCACTGGCATGAACCACAGAGGCTCCATACCTAAACCATTGCATCACTTACTCACTCACACACACACACTGCAGTGTTTCTCCTAAAATGCATTTCATTACAGGGTATCCAGTATCTAATAATAACTACAACACCGGTTGGAGCGCTGTGTAAAATGTAAATAACAACAGAATGCAAGGATGTGAAGATCAGGAAAAGCCCGACAAGATATCAGTTGTTGAAGCTGAGAAATTTTGTATTTGACAAATATTTATTTGCGACCAAAAATATTCAACCTTCCAAAAAAGAACTAGACCTTTAATGCTTTAAATTACATCTTAATCAGTTGAATACAGCAAAGACAATGCATCATCTGAAATCTTAGCATTTTAATTTGGCCAATACTGCCACAATTATTCAACCCCTATTTAATATTGCCTGAGAGAGCACAATTGGCTTTGTTCTCTCCCCACATCACTTCAGTGTGATGCTGGCTGGCATTGGAATTTGCTAGCTGAAGAATCAGAGCTGGGTACTCCGTGCTTTCCTTCCTGAGCTCATTGCCCAGGGACGATGCATCGGTGGCAGTTCAAAAAAAAAGACAATGGCTGGTTACACCTGTGTTGGAGGAGGCATGTGTCGGTCCTCGGCCTTCAAGTGTCTGGAGCATTGCATGTGATGGGGGAACCAAGCAGTCTGCTTTAACATACATTCATACAAGAATGGGTGGTTCTAAAGAGCTCACTGAATTTCACTGTATGCCTCTGAATGGCAGTAACATGTGAATAAAACTGTGCCTGGAGCTCATTGGCATAGGTTTCCATCACCAAACACAATGTCAAGCACCGAATGGAGTTGTGAAATGGGGAAATGGGGTGTTCCGTGGAGTGACGAATCAGGCTTCTCTATATGGCAGACTGATGAACGAGTCATCAGTGGGTTCGGCGAATGCATTGTGTCAAGTGAGGTGCAGGAGGGATAATGCAACAGGGTTGTTTTTCAGGGGTTGGTCTAGGTCTTAGTTTCAGTGAAGTAAAATGTTAATGCTTCAGCATACTGAGACATTTTGCACAACTGTATGCTTTCAACCTGGTGTAATCAGTTTGGGGAAGGCCTTTTTTTCTGCTGCAGCATTACTGTGCAAAGTAAAGCAAAGTCAAGTCCATAAAGGCATGGTTGGGTAAGTATGGTGCGGAAGAACTTGCCTGGCCCACAAAGAGATCAGACCTCAACCCCATCGAATACCTTTGGGACAAACTAGAATGAAGACTGCAAGCCAGGCCCCTTTCCACTGAGGCTCAACCTCAGTGCTCGCAAATGCTTTTTGGATGAATGAACTTCCCATGGACACACACTAAAATCTGTAGAAGCTGTTATAACTGCCAAGGGGGACAAACTCCATAATAATGCCTATGGTTTGATGTGCACGTTTCCCAATACTTTTGTCCATATAGGTGTATAAACACCACCCAACTGTAGTAAAGAAAAGCACATGGTGCACATGGATATTTGCCAAGAGAGCTATGTTTTACAGTCAAACTCCAAATTATGTCAATTGATGTCATCCAGACTGCAAGAGTGAATCAATAAACACTCTTTCCATTGTTGTAGTATGTTTTTATTCAGTTCTATGCACCTCAATTCTCTTTAGAACTCTTTTAAAAGAGTAGTTAGGACAGGGCCATGTATACCACAGTGTTGCATTACCTCTTCTTCTAATAACACATTCTAATGTAAATGTTTGGGAACTGAGGACACCAATTGCTCTAGATTTCCAGTTCTTACTTGGATTGCAGCTGCTTAGCCATTCACAGTCTCCACTGTAGTGTTTTCAATGGGTGACAGGTCTGGACTGTATGTGGGCTAGTTTACCACCCAAACACCTAGTTATGGATCCATGTTGCTATAAAAAGCCACTGTCCACAACCTGTAAATATAACCTGTATATTCTGTGGTGTCTTTCCAGATATCCAAGTTACCCATACCATGTGCACTAATGTACTCCCAGACCATCACAGATGCTGGTTTTCGAACTCTTGATAAGTTGATAAGGTGTTTGGTCCCTCTCCTTATGTTACTGACCTGCTGCCAGTGAACCTAATTAGTTGTAAAATGTTCCTTAGCTTATTTAGCCATACACAACTTTTCCCAGTCTATTCTTACCCTTGTTCCAACATTTATGAAGCATGTTACCCACATCAAATTTCAAATTAGTATATCTTTTTATAATAAAATTTATATTAAAAAAACAATATAATTCAATAAAAAAAAACAGAAAATATGGGTTTATATGATTGACACATCATAACATTACATTTTTAGTTACTTTAGCATAGTTTATAGTTAGTTTAGTATCATCTTTCTGGGAAATGGGGTTATACTTAAAAAATGGCTTACCCTGATAAAACTTGATATCAAACCAATTATTTTTATATAGAGAGGCTTAAAATGAAAAGCTGATTATACACTAATGATGAAGCACATAACGATCAGCTAGTAACAGCAGGGTCTGGGTTGACGTGTTGGATAGGGGGAAAGATGAGCAGGCGTGAAAACCTGGGTCAAATCATTATGGCCAGATGACTGAACGGGTGCATATCTGAAATGGCAAGGCTTACAGGTGCTTCCGATTAACAGTGGTAAGCACTTGTCAACGGAGGCCCAGCAACCACAAACCAGTAAGATGGTGTGGGACTCATTTATGTTCGAGGGGAAATTAAACCTAACCCATCTGGGTAGAACTGACTAAAGGGCCACACTGATGCCAGATCATAAAATATTTAACCATGATTACAGGAGGTATGTGTCACAATACATGGTGTACATGAGTCTGTGCAGCCTGTGCAGTCAATGTTTTGGCACCACAAACAGACCAATACGTAAAGTGGCACCAAGCCACAATGTAGAGCCATTGCCAGCCTGTTAACCTTAGAAATGGGGAAACATGAAGTACTACAGTGGAAACATCCGAGCCTTGATGCAGAGGGACTGCGGGACCAAGGCGTGGCTGGTCGTGGAAACATCCGAGACGTGATGTAGCTTAAAAAAAGAAAAGGAGGAAATAATCAAAGAAATCAAACAGCATTTTTAGCCCTATTTACAGACATAGAATAGCTAGAGCCTAAGGCATCTTCGAGCTTGCCAGGTCATTAGTTCAGTCTTGGGTTATTCCTGCAGCCCAACACCACCCAGGTGATTAAAACTAAGGGTTAGGTCACTCTACCCAGTAGTGGTGTCCAAACATCCAGAGTGACTCGGAGAATCTTCTGAGCTTTAATTTCCCCATCTGTGTCTAGAGGGGATACTGGACCCGGGCGACTGTTCCAAAGTAGTCATAAGTTCAGCTGGCACTATGTGGGGGACTGGTCTAGTGGGCCTCTATCTGCATGGGGGTAAAGGGATATGTAGTCATGGAAGCCTGGTTTCAACACAGGCTCTGTGCGTGCCTGAAAATAACCAAGCAAAGAGCAGGCTACTGATTGTTCCTGGACAAACACAGATTATGAGCCCACCATATGTGCACGGATAGAGGCATGTACAGTAAAACGATCCTCATTTAACGGCAGCTCAGGCCACTGTGAACACAATGCACATCTTTACTGCTCAATCCCACCAAACATAGCTATGCTCAGAGGGATCTGCCCACCTATTTAGCCACACCACTGTGGCTTTAAGCTGCTACATGCTCCCCTCTTCTCTAGCTTTCATATACAAACTCTATTAAATATAGCGCAGTGATTTCATGGGTGGGTGAAGAGGGGAAAGTGCTGCTTTATAAACTCTGGGATGCCCACATGATGCCAACAACTGAGAAGACGAGGAAGGAGAGCAATTCTTTGAACAGGTCAGTGGGAGTGTGTTGAACTCGAGTTAGTGAAGTTATTGGACGCTGCATAATTCTGAGTAGAGTTTTCTTAAAGGGGGATTGTACTGAATTTCAACATTTATGCATATTTTAGTCAAAGTTAAAAGGCAAACAAAAGTTATCTGGAGTGGTTTTATGAGACATAGTCTACAGTAGATAAACCTAGACTGAGAGAAACATACTGATTTCTTTACAATGGTGGAGAGAGGAGCCAAGGGTCGCAACTCCATCAGTGCAAAAGCAACAAGTAGTTGTTTCCACTGTTTGTAAACAACTGAATTTCATTTATTGTGCAAAATGACCAGTGGGCCTCAAATCTCTTGCAGAAGTACTGAAACAGCTGGGATAATTAATCTGTTTTTACTAACTTTAACATCTAGACAATATCAGACGGTTTCGTTCTTGCCCAGGCTTTTGCTGCAGATTATTTCAGTATTTTGGTTTTGGGAGGGTCTCCATTTAGTCTTCTTGTAAGGATGTGCAATGCATGCTCAGTCTGGCCAAACGTTCCACTTTTTTCTCCACTCAAATAAGGTCCCTTTGTTGTGTTGTGGGCATGTTTTGTATTAGACTGCCTGTTAGGGGGGGGGGGGTCCTTTTTTTTTCTAAATTGGCAAACAGAATCTATGTAGACTTTTGACAAAAAAAAAGCAGCCATGCAAGCCCAAACCATGACACTACCTCCACCATGTTTGACCAATGAGCTTGTATGTTTTGGATCAGGAGCAGATTCTTCCTTAACGGCTTATATAAAGCAGTACTACGGTATTCAACCTTTTCCACAGCTACCTTTCTCCATTCCTTACCCTTTCAATGACTTTCCTTGAGGACATCCTGGTGTTATAAGTACATAGAACATCAGTCCAGGACTATTTGATTCTGATTCTTAGTGCAGGTGAGGGATTTGCATTTTGAATTGTGGCTTCAGTATTTTTGAAAGGTGGCTTTAATTATTTTATAAACATACATGCGTTTCAGGCCATCAGCTTGTCTGAGGCATCAGTGTAGCAGTCAAATATTGATGTAGGAGCACTTCCGATGTGTGGTTCCCATCACCACCACTGTAAACAACTCTGGCCAAGTTATCATTCATAATTAGTGAATTTATTATTTAATTATGTTGCAACATTTCCAAAAAATATTTGCATTTTTAGTTATTCTTGAACAGACACTAGATGTCCAAATGTTTGCAAACACCCCTTGTAATTAATGCATTCAGCTACTTTATGCTGGAACCACTGCTGACACAAAACACACGCGCACACACACATACATAGACACACAGCTTGTCTAGCCCCCGTAGAGTATTGCCAATAGTTAAACATGCACCTACTGGCACCATGCCTAATGCCGGGTATGGACCAGAGGGGTACAAAGCCCCCCAGCATTGAGCTGTGGACCAGTGGAACTGTTTTCTTTCTCCAGGGCTGAGGTAGGGTGGTACATTCTTGCTGAATGCAATTAAATCCTCAAAGCTATGCACCAAAATCTAGCAGTACAGACAGTTACCCCAAGGAAAAAAAATAAAATAAATAATAATCAGAAAGAATAAGCAAGTATCCCAATACTTTGTCCATACAGTGAGACACAAAGGTTTACAGAAAACCAAAAGTAGTATAATACTGACTGATCATAAAATACAAGGTATGTTTTAAAAGGCTACAGTGGTTACTTTAGAATTGGGCGCAACAATGGAAAGAAGTGGACAACGAAGTCTCGCAAGCGCACTGAAGAACAGAGCCATTAAGCATCCAGATCACATCAAACCTAAGCCAAACGTCAAAGAGGAGGGCAAGTATTAGCTACATTACATTACTGTAATAAGTGTGTCGAGATGTGTATGATTATTTGTGTGCATCTGTTAGAGCTCACTCACCATAAACACAGAGGGCTGCAATCTAACACACTGTGTTCTGTTGCGCCACAGAGGAACTGGATAGTAAAGCAATGGCCGGAGAGGCGATGGAGAGGAGAAAAGCTTGGGAGCCGAGCGTATTCTACTCATTAGGACTGGAAACGTTCTGCTTTGCAGGGCATGAGATCAGCATCCGGGAATCAATGGACACATATGGTGCTCTCATCTGGCCCGGGGTGAGAAGTGACGCGTGCAGATGACTGAAATGACTGAAACAGGTTTGGTTCTCATTAAGATGACGAACATCAATTACAATGTGTTCAGGCGGTGGCTCTCTGCAACTACATAGAGAAGAACCGTGAGGAATTCAATCTGCTGGATAAGGCAGTGCTGGAGATTGGAGCAGGAACAGGGTTGGTGTCTATTGTGGCCAGTTTAATGGGTAAGGCGGCTTAAAGGAATACTTCAGTGTTTTGATACATAACCACTATTTACCATATCTGTAGTGCATAGGCTGCGTCCCAACTGCAATCTACACACTAACACTATTAAGTATAGAGTACATACTAATCTTAATTATGCAGATTTGGCAGGTTAGTACACAAAAATAGTAATGTACTAACAGGAAGCGATGCTATGCCAACATACAGCATTCACTTATCATTATCCGTCTTTTTTGCTGATTATTCCCCCACCCCCAGACATAAGTAGATAGTGCATTGCATCATAACCACACTTAGAAATTGACCAGATCTAAGTGTACATCGTAGAAATTTGAGTATACTCCATTTTGACACATTTATTACATACTCCACGCTCAAAACTAGTTAGTATTACTAATTAATATGCAGTTGGGACGCATCCATAGTTTTTCATGACAATAGACTGACATAACTGGTACAGGTGCGGAAAGAAAAAGTGAACTTTCAAGATTTTATCTTGAAAATTGTAGTGTATTCAGGTGCACTCACCAACTAACAGAGAGAAGAACTTACTAAAAAAAAATTTACATTACCTTATCTCTGACTGGCCCATAAAAATTTAATTCTGGATCTGAGAGCAGACATAATATTCTGTTGTGCTGCTTGGAAAAGTGAAGTGATTCTCCCTCATAAATCTTTGCTTGCAGCAGAACTCCCCCATCCCAACATTACAAACATTTGTGATTAAAACAAAAACCCCAAAAGGAGGAGGGGCCTGAAACGCTGCATCACTTGTCCACTAATTCCGATTATATAAATGTATTTTGATTTAAGAGGTTTTCTAGTCTTATGTAGATACGGGGAGATGGTCAGATATGGCAAATACAGAATATACTGAAAACATATAGAGCATCCTGCTCAGAGAGATTAAGAACCCTCTAAGTGAGGAATAGTTGCTTGTTTGAGCTTCTCAATGTTGCATTGCTTTTAGGGGCGTGGGTTACCGCCACAGATCTGCCAGACATCCTGGACAACCTGAGCTTTAACCTCTCACGCAACACACGAGGCCGCTGCAGGTACACACCGCAGGTGGCCCAGCTGACCTGGGGGGACGCACTTGCCCAAAACTTCCCCAGCTCCATCTACAACTACGACTACATCCTCTGTGCAGATGTCGTGTACCACCATGACTGCCTGGACGAGCTGCTTGTCACCATGAAGCACTTCTGCAGGCCTGGCACGACCCTGCTCTGGGCCAACAAGGTCAGACATGGAGGCTGGGGGGAAAAAAGTGGGTGGGGAGCTCCAGTTAGAAAAAGAAAATCATGCTCACCTCCTCTAGCCAACTTCTAACTTACATGAATCGTTCAAGCACACAAATACCAGATGAATAACCCAAGGCTAGGCAAACGGGGACTGGCTGCACAATGCTGCTTAACGCTAACTGGCCCAGTTTACATTTTGTTAATTATTAGAACTATTAGTATTTTTTTTTTAGGTAAGCTATTACCATGTAAGCCAGTTATCTTCCAGCTGGTGTAACATATATGCAAATCACCATTCCTAATTTCCAGTCAAACCACCTTTATGTAAAGTTTTGTGTGCCCATGCAGAGCTTCCTTTTCCAGCTTCCTTTCTGTTAGAGAGACATGCTTTCTGATTTTGCAGAAATCCACACAGATGTTTGCACACCTCCAAAGCTCCAAAAGTCTTTGACATTTTTCAGCTTCTGACCACCCAAGTAATTTCAAACCCATCCAAAGATGCTGTGGTCCGGACTGAAAATAGCAACAGCTTTAGCAGTTTAACTCGCAAAATGTCCTTTATCGTCAGCCCCAGATCCTTTGAGACACACAGCATCAGGTTGGCATCTCAAAGCAGAAGGATGCGCTTGTGGCTTTGTTTTGCAGACCTGAAACGACAATGGACCTTGATTTTTGCTTCTCACTCTCTCAAATATGAAAATGTTGTTGCCCTCACAGGCTTTGCACAATTGTTCAGAGCCCCCCTTTGCCATCTTTTTATCATTTTTGTATTGCAGTTTTTCATTTAAGTGTTTTTTCACTTCTTATATCTACAGTCATCAAAAATATCTCCTAAAAAGAAATAACTTGTACTTAATGGCCATTTTGACTGGAAACGGCATAAAGAAAGGTTGGTCTCCAACTGTTGCACAGTACTGTATATACCATCTCCATGAAAGTAAACTAGGCCAGAAATCCATTACTGAGCTACATCTCTCTGGGTTTAACGCTTTGTTGATCACATCAGCCTACCTGTGCTTTGTTGGCAAGTTCACTGATTGGTCGCCTTGGTCTGATTTCTGTTAGATCCGTTTCCAGTCCGATCTGCATTTCATTGACAACTTCAAGGCAACCTTCAACTGCACACTGCTAGCAGAGATCCCAGAGGAGGAGGTGAGAATCTACCGGGCCACGGCCCTAGAGTGAGACAGAAGAGAAGATACCAAGAGCAAGAACCAGAAACACATGATCACGTTCAAGATCAGACAGAACGCCTCCTCACTACAGTGGGCTGGAAGTAGATACAGAAAATAGAAAAGTGTGTGTGGTGTCACCGTTAGGAAATGTCCTTCAGCTCTGGATTATGACATTCCTGACATTGGTACATAAAGTATACCCTCCAAACAAGAGATTCTTAATGCCTGGTGTCACACGTTTACGCTGTATGATAAGCAATGCTGTGGGATAGTAAACATTATATTCACATCTGTTTATGCCTCTAATGATTCAAATGCCAATAAATATTTTTTTTATTATCTGCTATGTCTGAAAATATTAAAACTATGAAGAACCAACAACTCTGCTTCTGTCAAGGTTGACTCTCAGACTCCTACTGCCACCTGCTGGCCATGCATGCTAAGATCAGGTTAAAAGAGGACAATATGATGGACCTGGGTAAGCTTTAGGATATACAGCAGAACAACCAATGAGAGGTATCTTCATGAGAAAAACATCATTTGTAGGAGTTTACAGCATGACGGAACATGGGCCTCTTTATAATGCTTAAACCATCCTGATGACACTCTCCTTTCAACACTGTGGCATTTTAGATTTCTGTGCTGCCAACAAACTACATTGAGGAAAACCACACCATGATGAATGCAGAGTATTCACATCTTTGGCAACAGCCTTTTGTGAGCAGGGAGCCTTTCAGAAACCTCACACTCACTTTTACAGGTACCAGAATCCAGAAACACTCAGTAAATAAATAAATAAATAAATCTGTATAAAAGGTTTATTGTAATTAGTACTATTACATAAAATGCCACAAATAAACACATTGAGATTTTTTTTAAAACATTATATTTTAATTTCCAAACTTATATTATTAGGTTACAGAAAAAAAGTTACCTTTGTGGAGTCAGTACAACAGTTTCTTTTTTTCTTTTTGAAGATTTTCAAGGGGAGCCCGAACAGACCTGTATCCCACACTGGGATACACATGAATAATCATACATACTCCGTAGTGTTACTGACCTGGAGAGGAGGATTCTACAAACTAATTTTCAGAGGTTCAGATACGTTACGCAAACAAAGTACCTCGATTTCCTATAAATTTCAGCGGGTAATAAAGTTTCTCAGATTCCTGATGCCAGTCAGTTGTAAAACGCAAAGAGGGAACAACAGAAGACGTTCACCTCTAAAGCTCAAACGAGAGAGAAAACAAAAAGTGGCTGTTCAAAAGAACTCCCTAAAACAGCTGCCCACAGAATAACAGGAAGCCAAACACACACACACACACACGCACGCACGCACGCACACACATACACACAGGGAGAAAATCTACAAAAAAAGCCATTAATTGCACCCAATCATACGAAAAAAGTGTCCGTAGATCCAAAGACCTGCCCCAACGGGGCAAAATGGCAGCTGGCTGTGCAGATTCTTGGAGTCAAGGAGGCAGCCATCTTGAATCCTCAGAATGTGAATGGAGCCAGCACTTTTCCAGGAAATAAAAATACAAATCAAAAATGAGCCTAACTATTTCACACAGAGCTCAAACTACACATTCTCCAGCAGCAGGTGGAGGGCTGGACGAGAGGGACAGGGTTTCCAATGAGTTGTGCTAATCCGAGCGGAGGCCGTATGGCAGAGCGCTGCTACTTCAAAGTGACTCCCCTTAAAAGTCCTTCTGGTGAACACTAGACCCCGCAGGATCAAAAGATCTGCGCTAGCACCAAACGCAGTGTCGTGAGTTAACAGGAAAAGCCATACAGCAGAAAGAGCAGGATGAAAACAACTCACCCCTTTAAAGTCCATGCTCTTCAATGCCCGTATCAGAGATAAAAAGAGAAAGAAACTAGAAGGTGTGCTAGAAGAAGGGGAGAGAAAGGGCTTGCGTGACTGATATATCCCTTGAAGACCGCCGCTGGAAGAATTGCAGACAACGAAGAGGATGCGAGAGTTAGTCGTCGTCGTCGTTCTCATCGTATTCCTCGTCGTCGTCGTCATCCCCCATATAAGAGACTGGGGTTTCCACCCGAGAACCACTGTAGTGCGAGTCGTTGGAGCTGGAGGCCATCGTACCGTCTGCCCCGCTGTCACTGGACACAGAGGAGGAGAAACATGTACAGATATTAACATTTAAAACACGGTCAAGCAAAAAACATCTGGAATAGCCAAATGTCAGGAAGGTCCCTCTTCAACTGTGTCTTTTTGCATCCAGGATGGAGGGTTTAGATGAGCTTTTACGTTGTATTTCCACCTTCCATTTTCACGGTCAACATACCGCCTTGTTCACTTTACAGTCAAAACGTTCCCACAACGGAACACGTGTTCATCTGCTATAGGCCACGTGAAGGAGGCGCCATTTTGATGCACTGTTCATTATTACGCACACTGCACTCTTTTCTTACACTAACAATGTCGCTGTCTGCTCATAGAGTTGCGGCTTGCCTCTGACAGAGCAGACTAGAGAACAAAATAGTGTGACTGCTAACATTTGGCTATGTTCATTAACAGTAACAAGCACAGGCGTATACAATTATTATAAACATATTCATATATTGTACGACTCAGTAGGGACTTCTACATTAGGCACCGCCTTTTAGCATTCACAACACAAGTAACTCTGCACCAGCATTACAGAGGGACCATTTGGCGTCACAAATGCACCTATCGCCATTAATAAGTCCTGTCATTTAACCCTATACATATACACACCCCCATACACTCCATCAACATCAAATTTGTCTTCCTGTACCTATGCAATATTGCCAAATAGCATTCCTTCTCTAAAAGACGCAGAGATACGCTAGTACACATATATAACCCCAAGCCAGGCAACTGTAACGCCCTTCTGGCTGGATGCATACGTAAATCAATAATCAAGTTTCAACTAGTTCAGAATGCAGCAGCTAGTGTGTCCATCAGAACCAGAAAATATGATTTTATTACTCTTAATTCTGCATCAATTATAAAAACCATTAACTGATGTATAAATCTCTCAATGGTTGGGTGGCACAATACCTTAAGGACTTTACAGACTCTAAAGTGAATAAACATTAATATTAGCTTGGTGCCGACACTGCAACTGACTATGCAGCGGGAGGAGATTAAGAAACGGCTGCATTTTCATTTTCACTTGAAATATTGACTGAAAATCTCTGCTTAAGTTGTACAGGTTTAACAAAACATGCAGGACATACTCTACTATACTTATACTCTACTACTATATTATGCCTATATCAGGCTTTTGCTGAAATTGATCAAACTAATGCCCCCCCCCCTCCCCAAACCCCACCCACTTAAGACAGTCACGAAGAATAGTGATCAATAACACAAAATCAACACCCAGAGCCCTTTCCTTCAGTGCTGAAGGGTAAAACACACCCTACAATGTAAAGCTCATTTTGAATGATCCCAAACATCATACACAGCCTTAAGCCACCTTCTACTGCATGTGATTCGAGTTCAGTTATCAATTACCAGTTAATAATTAAGGTCAAATGTAATGCCACTGTAGGGTCAACCATCCAATTTCCCAACCACTGCTTGTTAGCTGAATTCCCCCAGCTCCCCTACTCCCCTCAATTCCTACACACTCATCTGTGGTTAGGAATGAAAAAGTAAGAGAAATTAGGGGGAGATGTAGCAAATGTTTCTAGATGCAACACATATGTCCAGCTTCTCTCCCAATTCTGTTGATCCTCAACTCTACAATACACAGAACATCAGACTTACCTGCCGACATGATAGCGACCCCCATTAGCGGATGATGCCCCCATCATGTAGACATTACTGATCGGACCCTGGGCCATCTCTGCAATGCAAATCAAAAGCAGGTTATGGTATGGTATTTCAAATGCAAGCTACCATGACAAAAGACATTAAAGCATTTTAAATATATTTTAAGCAAAATTAATGTATTGTTTGTTTTGTGTGTTTTAGACTGAAAAAGGGAATAGAACACCATGCAAACATTTGGGCACTCAAAGATTTAAACTCTACTACTAATCTACTAGTAGATACCATTTTCCAGGATCTCAGACATTAAATGGGCTCATCAGGGCTATGGCTTCCTCAAAATTATCATTAGGAAAGGCTATGTGATTAAAATTAAGATTATTATAAACACTCCAGGGATATCCTGTTTTCTGGTAGCTGTTTCCTTAGTTTATTAAGAAGAACAGTGAATGTCAAGTTAAGGCCTGGACTTGGAGAACATTTAGAAAATGACTCAAAGCATTTCTAGAAGGCTTTTCTAAAACCCGTTTGACTGCAGAAGACCTTCAGGAAGATTTAGCAGACAGTGTAGTGGCATCAGAAGAAATTACTACAATATTCAGTGTCAGATTTTTTCAAAGGAATCTAAACAAGCCTGATGCATTCTGGAAACAAGATCCAATGAAGCGATGACGACGAAAATAGAAATAGATGCAGGCGCAATGAGAAAAGATTTCTTCAACTGTTAAGAACTGTTGCAGTCAGAGGGTGGTTTCTAAAGCATGATAATCCTAAATTCACCTGAAAATTCACATTGGACTACATCCAGAGCCCCAGGCTATGTCCCCTCAGGTAAACATTATTAGATTAAACAAATAGCACACCTCACTAGAGAAAGATGATCCAAGAATTGCAAAGAACTGGAATTAGTATAGTATTAACAAGGGGAGTGGACCAAGAGGGGGGTGGTAGTAAGTAAGGACTTAGGGTGGTAATCAAACTTTTGCTTCAAGCCATTTCACTTTTTTATTATTTTGAAACTATAAAACCTGGAAATAAAGTAATCTTGCTTAAAACATGAAAATAAATGTGTCAGCTTTAACTTAATGCTATTTGGACATCAGGTCACTTTTACTTTAGCCATTTAGAAATGTTGGCCAGAGGTGCCCAAATCTTTGAATGCTACTGTACATATCCATGCCAGCAGGGAGCAATCCAGCTGTTTTTCCTCCCCTCGTCTTAAACAATAAACAAACATTGTCTGACCTGTGACATATGGTTCCAGTGCTTTGGGCACCAGGCTCCTGGCAACTTTTAGGTCTTCTGCAGAGCACTTGCCCACCTCCAACCCACACGCCATGCCCATGCGCTTCAATACTTCGATGTCATCGTGGATCTCAAACATACTGTCGAAGTTAAAAAGGTACTCAAACCTGCACAACAACACAGGAGAGGAGAAGAATGAGGGTGAGAATGAAGGTGTAAACAACAAACAAACAAACAAACAGCAACATATCCTTTCACCACTGAGACAGGAACCCCCAGAGTATCATATAGGGAACTCAAGGTAAATTAAGATACATGCTCAAGTAATAACAGTCAGTAATCACAAACACCTCACTTTATGGTCACTTAGTGCTAAGTCCATATGTACATTCTACAGAACCATAGCTCATGAAGGAAAATACATCTAGACACACTAACAGAAGAGCGTTTTTACTTGTCATTGGAGATGCTGCAGTCGATGACCGTTTTCTTGCTGGTGTTTATGATGATAAAAGGCAGGTGAATGACTGAATTGTCTGCTGGCGGCCTGTTTGTTTGCTGCTCTGTCTGACGGTTACGCTGCACAAGGTTCTTGAAGGCAATTTGCTGCACACAGACATTACAATACACAACACATTAACATTCAATCACAGACAGGAATAGTCCACACTTTTCAAAGCAAACATGCACACCCTCAATTTGCTACCTGTAAAATGAGTTCTTGGAGCTGTGACTGTTTTTGCTTGATTCTCTCCAAACGTCTTTGTCTCTCCACCTAGAGGACAAAAAATTGCAGCACTCACAAAAGCAACATATTCAAAATTGTCATCTTCCATTGACAAAAATATTGCAAAACTGTTAAATGTACTTTCTCCAAAAGATGCTGAGCAGCTAGTGCATCAAATCAAATGTATGCGTAGAAATGTAGGTCACAAAGCAGCTTTAGAGAATCAGCAATCAGTAAAAAGACAAGAAATCAATAACATAAGAAGACATGAAAACCCAAGACCCCCACTGAGCAAGCCACTGGCAACAACGACAAGGAAAAACTCTCTTGGAGCTGAAGAAAGAAACCTTGGGAGGAACAACAAATGCTCACAAATAGTGCATGAATTCATAACCAAGCTCCAACTGGTTCGGAAGCAGCAGCTAAAGTTTTCACCAGAAATAGAGCATTTGACCACATTAGCACTATCCCCATTGCCCTACACTGGTTACTTGTTAAATTCCGCATTGGTTATAAAACACTCCTACTGACGCAGAAAACTTTCAATGGTTTGGTCCCGCAGAATCTTTGCAAACTCATTAAAACCTACAACCCCATCACAGACACTTTGTTTGCCGGCCTATTGTAAGTTCAGTGAATAAGAAAAGCAATGCAGGGGGAAGAGCTTTCTCTCTTAAAGTTTCCCAGTATAAAGGTCCTTTAAAGCCCTAAAACAGGTATGAATTGGGTAGGTCTCAGACGATTACTGAAACAAATGCTGAGCTCAGACCTAAAAGAAAACCCAAACCCACCTCCAGGTTCTGACACTCCTGGGCCGAGTTGGTGGGGAGCCCAATCCACTTGATCTCTTTCTTCTCCTTTGAGATTATGTTCATGGCCATCAGTACATTCAGGGCATCATACACACGCCGCCGGATGTTCTTCTGATCATACACATGCTGGAGAAAACCGAAGAAAGGGAGCACACTTCAAATATAATATATATTTTCCCTCACTGACAAGACAAGACTCAATACCACAGTAACATCCACAAACACAACGTCACATTATAACATAATAATATTGTAGGCATACAATTTTGAGTATTGTCTATTTTAAGCCTGATCTAGTTCAGACATGTTTTTACTATTTTAGCAGAGTGCCCTCTGGTGTCCTCCAGGCACTATTAACAGACATTAAGCACAGCCCACAGCAGAGAGTAGCTTCCTCAGAAGATAGAAGAAAAAAAAAAAAAATCATGACGTTGTAAAGTCTGCAGTGTGGAACTACTTTACAGTGGAACATGAAAACGGCACAATAGTTCAAAGTGTGCACCATTATACTCACACTCACTAGATTTCACCACACCAAATTGTTGAGGACACCCCTTTTAAGGGGTGCTTTCAGCTATTTTAGGATGCCACAGCATTGGTGGCACAGCTTGTCTGGTCCCTGTAGAGAAGTATTGCCAATAGAATAGAACTCCCTGGAGCAGATAGACATGAGCCTACTGGCACCATGCCTAATGTTAGGTGTGGGCTAGAGAGGTATAAAACCCCTAACCCTTGCCTACATTTTATAGCATTTGTGACATGAAGATCAGCTCGAAATTGGCCAATACTTTACATAAGGTGCTTAAACTAGAACATTTTATATAAATGTGGATTGGGACATCCCTATAATATTAGTTATAATGTAATAATTAATTACATTAATACAACTATAATTACATTATAATGGCATTATGCTAGAATTATAAACTACTTGTAAACCTCTTATCCAGAGAGACTCAACTGAATCATGTTTCAGAGGTAGGTGAATAAGGACCCAAGGACCAAATACTGGTACAGAGTGGTATCCAGCCCAGGCTGGGAGAGAGAATGTCTACAGGGCTGTGGTGTTACACTACACTATACGTTCTACAGTGATTTCTGGATTGTTTCCTAAAGAATGATCAGATAATCTGAGAATAAAATACAGCATAAGGCTGTTCAATGGTTTGAAAGACAATATAGCAGTGAAATGACTCGAATGAATGAATGAGTAAATAAACAAACACACACACACACTAACCGCTTCATTTGGGGAGATGTGATTGTCACCAGAGCTGAATTCAGCCACTAGTTCATCTGCTACTTCGTTGTATGTGGTGACACCCTTCCTTTGTACCTTCTCACAAACCTTCATAGAGAAATGCCTCAGACCTTTCCCATTCTTATCCCCTTTCTTACTCCTCTTCCTGTGGACAGAGTATTAACACATCAGCTAGGAAAGACCAATCATTAAACCAGACAGAGAGGGATCTCTTCGACCTCAACGCTGTCAAACTAAATTACAGCCTGATAAACTTGTATGTATGTGTGTGTGTGTGTGTGTGTAAGCTTCAGTGTTGGCTCACCCTGAGGACCATGGGGAGGCATCAGGGGGCTGGCTCTGAGTGATAAACTGAGAACTGGGCGTGTGGGGGCTGTTCATAAGGAGCACGTTGGAGCCACTCGGCCTCTGAGGCGTACCAATGACCTGTACAGAATACAAGAGTCAGACACAGACACAACTGAAAAATGCAGACAGGAAATGTTCATTTGCAGGAATCAATGGTTTTATTCTCATGATAGAAAACAGCACTCCATTCTGAAAAGAAGTAATCCTGATTTATCCTCTCTCCAAATACCAGTATTATTCAGTTGTGTTGATTTGAGACCATTGCCCTGTTATGTACTTACCATCTGTGGTGCAATGTTGACATTGGAAGGACCCAGCGTTTTTGGCAACAGTTGTTTTCCCACTCCAACTGACTGTGGATGTACCGTCACTAAAGACAAAACTCCTAAAGGGTACAATTCAGTTAAAATATGTAGGGCAAGGTTCTTCAACTCCAGTTCTGGACTCGGACTGTCCAGTACTGCTTAGTGATTTCCCAGCTCAAACACACTTCATTCAACTAGTGGGTACATCTTAGAGCTGGGCAATATGACGATATTTTATTGTATCAGGATCAATTTTGTTAGTGATAATATGCTTCTAAGCATATTGAGGATACTGTTGGTGCTTAATAAACACTGATCAGCTGCAGGTTTTATTACAAACAGTGTAATTACAAGAAGAGCAGCAGACGTTGAATGAAAATCACTCTATTTGGTACAGGAGAGTTTCTGAGTAGTAGTTTTTAAGAATCTGTCACTACTGATGTTTTTAGTCTGTGATTACATGTAGTGAGAAATATTGTGTACGACGAAAAAAAATATTTAAATATCATGATATAGTATTTTTACCATATCGCCCAGCCCTAGTACATCTGAGCTGGAAAATCCCCACTGTGCTGGACAATGGCCTTCTAAGACCAGAATTCAATAACCCTGTAGTAACCCATATAGTGCATAATGGCTAGGCACACTGCAATTTCTCCCCAGCACCTGGCCCTGTCCCAGAAAGCAAGGCAGTGGATAATTTTACCAAGCCTTATCACCTATACATGCTGTGTACACCAGACCTGCTCCAGGGTGGGTAAAGTTCAGGACTATGGTTAATAAACTGCTCCTATAACGAATAAACCCAACCAGCCGCTTTCAGCTCATGTTCATTGGGAAATTTCTTCAGGTCATGAGCTGTTATGTTGCATTAACATGTATGTCATGTCTGGATCGCATGGATACACTTCGGGCAGATTGTGGTTAAGCTTTTCTGAACAATGTGTTGTTAGCATAAACAGATGACATTTGATTTTTGCTGCCAATTTGGTTTTGATGTTGCGTAAAAAAAAGTTATTCAAAACATCAAGAGTTCCTGTTCTGCTTCTGGGAACTAACTGTAAACATTGTTAGTCAACAATTAATACCAAGATGTGATATATTAAAAGAATCATCTGCAGTGGAGGACGATTATCCTCAAACCTGCTAGTCAGCACTCAATGATTATATCCATTTCTGATTATGTAATTGTATGTAGATTAATAACATTCTGAATGTTACTGTGATACCGAGGATATTGTCAGTACTTAAAAAACACTGACCAACTGTATGTTTCATCAAAAAAGAGAATAAGACCCTTAGCATAATGACAGTCAGTGCAGAACATCTGAAATTAAAATGACTGAACTGAGAGTTTGTAAAAAATAGTTTTTAAATATCTGGCATCATTACTTATTTTACTTACTTATTTTGTATATGTGAAAATGGAGGAGTGATGCATATCATGTATTGTATATTTAAGTGCCAGAGCTGCCATCTGTAACTGTTTGCAGACGTTCCATTTCCACTGCTCTGAATGTGGTCGAGAGCATCTCTGGCCTCCGAATGTGGTTGGAGTGATCTGATCGTAACCCCTATCTTAATGTATTCTGTGAGTGTTTGCCCTTGGATTTTTAAGTACCAGATAAAATCCAAATATAATCCAAATCACCAAAATCTAAAATCTAAGCCGATGCAAGGTCTAAACAGCCTATGAATGAAAATTTGACATCTGCTGCAAACATGATTAGCTAGTTATCCTAAACACCAGACATTAATTCGGAACTATGTAAACCTGAGAGGTCTCGAAGCCCTGGAAGACCACCCCCATCAAACACAAACATGAACATCATCTTATCCATGAACATCTAGCAACACTGCCCACCTTTGCCGGGGCTCAGATTCTGGTCTATGAAAACCTTCAGCTCCCCATTGGCCTCAATCAGATCAGCCTATGGAGAGGAAGGAACAGAATGAGGACATGCTCGGTCTCATTGCTCATACCAATGAACAGGCGCTCACGTGCAACCAAAAGCAGAAATAAAACACTTACATCTTTGGCCATGATCCTTGGGGAAGAGGAGCAAAGGCTGGGTCTAACTGGAGAATCAGAGCCAAATGTTCACAAAGGAGTATTCCTGCAAAAGAAACACAAGAGAGCTTTTGGCACAAAGGTTTGTCAGTGCTGTAACCGAGGTTACAGGCAAACATTTGCTTCAAATTGGTGCAGAATGGACAATTTCAGCCACAATCATCTACAACCTCTATAATAAACACAGCCAGGTTTATCCAAATCAACACGTAAGCACCTTATAAGCACGGTATATAGACTGGCTGCAGTCTGAAGAGCATGACTGTAGGAGCACGTTTGCTCTGACAACCTGGGCTGTTCTCAAAATGAGGGGGCTAGCTACATTACAGCAGGCCTCAGTCTGCTTTCACAACTCGGCACAAATCCGCTACATCTAGCTACGTGACTGAGTGCTACCCATACCAAAATGTGGACGCTTACAGCATTTCTTATTTTGGAGGGGTTTCGCTCCATCCATGTAATCCACCAGGCACCAGGCACCAGGCTCTCCCAAAAACTGGAGATGATTAAACCACACATTTCTCTCATATTTACCAAAAAACATCACAGGGTCTGAGCACAGCCACCCAAACCAAGCCCTGATATACATATGTGACCATTCTTGTCGTGCTAGATAACTTATTTCACCCAGAAAGTAGCTCATTTCTACAGGCTGGCGTTCAGACAGTCCCTTAAGTTCTAAAAGACTGCGAAAATGCCGCCGATCTGCGGGCTGCTAGCTAACAGGGCTATACGTCTTTCGTATAATCTGCACGAAAAGCCTAAAAAGTCAACAAACAGGGCCAGGCAGTGCACAGCATGTTAGCACTGAGTTAGCTCGTGCTAGCTAGCTGGTCCTGAAACACGTTGTTTTGTAGCGAAACCGTCATTTAGAGGCAAAACAACGCGGGATCCGTTCAAAACAAGGCGCCTATCTGTCCGTGCAGAGCTCTGAGAGCAGGCTGGAGCTACACCGGACTTTTAAAAGTGAAGTATGAAAACTTTCCACTGAACTTAAAGTCAATACTGTCTTGTATACCATACCTTCTTGGGTCCTGGGGTTTTGTTGGCATAGCTCACTAGCCTAGCTAGCTTTAAGGATAGAGGAAGAGGAGGTCTGAAAGCCCCTCTCACAACAGGAAACAAAAAACTCCAATAATATTCATATAAAAGTTTGTGCTGGTAATAAAATGCCTTGTCGTGTGACTGACCATCGCAAACGCCTCTGGCCCACGACGAGGGTCAGGGAAAGCTTATTTTGTACTAGCCAGCTAACTTGCATCAACAAAATGGATGCGAGCACAAGCAAGACAGCAGCTGCTTATCGACACTGAGTTTATTCACATGGACGAGTCTCCTTTCTCTCTGCGAAACGAGCTGCTAAAGCTGAGAAAAACGTGCTCTCGTTTTGACGTGGTCTGCGTTTTAAGCCAAGTCGTGAAAGCAGCATGTCTGTGAAATGTGAGGCTGGGGTCGTGCTCGCTAACGTTACCGACCTCGACGCAGCCCATTAGTGTAAGATCTAGCTAGCTATCTAGGTGACTGGCGACGAAACTGACTAGTGTGTAACGTTAGCTGGACGTGTGCGTTTCTTTCAGATGGCCATTAGATGACTGCATTAGCAAAGTAATCATCTTAGGCCAGTGCTTGGGCTAGGTCAGCCATTTTTACATGCTAAGGCAATTGATATGTTCGCCTGTTCATGTGTCACAGGCCTGGATGAACAACGACTGATAGATCTGGGATCTTGCAACGTTAGATCTACTCCTGGGGAAGCAGTTCAGGCTGCTGGCTGCCTAAAACTCGGACAGATCAGGTCTGATCGCCTGTTATTAGCTAGCTACTGATGGTGGTTAGCGAGCATGACAGAAGACGAGTAGGGAATTAGTTGGGCAGCCATTCAGGCGATAATATAATGTTCAGATAGAGAGCTGAGATGAGATGAGATGATCGGCGCTTCGTTTTCAGTAACGTATGACCGGCTCTACCCTTCAGCCTGACAGCTACAGCTCATTAGATGGGAGCTAACTAGCTAGATATTTATTCGCAGCTTGTCTAGTGGTGGCTAAGTGTTAGTGATCTGGCACACTGTACGGCTGGGAGGCTAGCTAACCGCCGACGTAGCCGCCCGTGGGTTGTTTACCCCTAACAGGCGGGCGACAGCTCAGCTAGCCCCCTGTTACCAGACCGCTAAGCTAACCAGGCACCAGGGAGTGACACTGATAGCACCGGCTAACGGGTGGCTCTGAGTTAGCCAGCACAGCTATAGCTGTTAAGCTCGTTAACGCTCCACAAAGATAACACAAATCGCTTCAGCAAGAAACATAAAAGCGCTCCGATTCTAGACCTAACCGCGCTTAAAAATGACCTAACAGTATAACCAGGCTGAAACGTCTTACAGTCGGCTGCATTCACGGGTTGAATGAAGCTCAGCGCCGAGTCCAGGCTGCACCCTCTTCAGCTCCTCCGAAAACTGAGCTTGGCGGTGTCCACGGTAGCTCCAATCTGATTGGATGAACACCCCCGTGACGCAACAGAGTCGTTTTCACCGAGGCCACGCCTTTGCGCCGCTATGATTGGTTAGTGCAGTGCCTTGCAATGTTGTGAGCCTCTCATTGGCCAACCTGACCCGGCTCCACCCTCCCATTTCTTAAGGACGCTGCGAGCAGCTGCCACCAAGACCAACAAAGCTCGAGAAGTTTGAAGGCTTGGGTTTGGGGGTGATGTGGGAGAAGTGAGGTTGTGTGGGTGACCACGTTGTTTAAACGTTTCCAGCATACCAAGTAAATGTCTGGTAGAAAATCTGAATGAATTAAGCTGTAAAGACTCCTAGAGCACAAAAGGGCGGTTGGAGAGAATGTAGACAAATGCCTGATATTTTACATTAAAAATATAGTAAAAAGTGTTTCCCTCCTGGTGTAGACTCCAAAAACATCTTTTAAATGAATGATCACACACTGTTTATTCATTTGGCTGCCTATCTATCTAAAGCACTAAAGCGCAATGCTACATACCATCTGTGAAATAAAGATAAAAACTCTGAGCTAATCATCCCTGTCAAGGAGCTGTCATGACTGTGCCAGATCAAATGGCCAAAATGTAGCTGAATTTGATATTTAAACTTACTCACTTTGCTGCTAAATAATGACTAATATCAGTGTGTCCATGTTCATTTACTCATTGGTCATATTACACACAAATAAGCATTGGATGCAAGTCAAAAATAATAAAAATAAGTTCACAATTTAAGACACACACACACAGTAACTGTGACACAAGACTTTGACAGTCTTCTCACAGTGTGTGTGTGATAAACACACATAATGTACATTTTGGGGTGTGTCGTGGAGCGCTGACTCTGCAACTTCTTACTGGCCTAATCAGTAAGACGACTGAGGCCTAAAAGTTAGGGAAACCTTGTGTACCCTTTGCTACTGTACTACTACAGAGTGAACGAGAGCCTGAGCTAATGGGCCAAATGCTGGTCACTCACAAACTTGGGCCAAGAAAGTGCTTGATCAGAAACCTACCTGTTCTTCGGAGATGATGAACATAAAGATTATTCCCACAGGATACAAGTGGGAGAGTATTCTGTAGACTCTCCCAGAAATCCTCTCTAATAGTATAGGTGCCATTCATGAGGCCTAACCAACTGAATCTAGTATGTTCTCCAAGAGGCATTTTTGTTAGTTTAATATGTGGGGTGCTGAACAGAGTTGTTACAACCTATCTAGTAAATCTGGGGTCCAATAAATTAAATCCAGCTGTTTTTAAGTACAATAGTATCATTATGTTCATTTGACTGGAGCACAAGCTCTTCATTAGTGACACAGCTTTTACCTAAGAGGAATTCACTCACCTGCTAATAGTGTCCTGACTCGCCATTTGCTTTTTATGGAGATTATCCCACCTATCCTTGTGTGAACAGTTCTTTTCTCTAGCTGGTGTGCTCAGGGTGCTTTGTAACCAGATATATCTTGGCCTTGTTTCTTCGAATCATGAGAAACATTACATTTTTGATCTGCTGTCACTGTCGCTAATTTCAAAGTCTATATAGGCTCAGATGAAATACTTGTGAAATCCTTGACCTATACCCTCACTGTGGTTCTCTGGACCTCACTTTGAGAACCGTGGAGTAAGACAATGTAGTTAAACAACAAAAGGACCACATCTCTTTTCCAGTTGTGTTTTTCTTTTGTGTACTAATTGGTTGCATATAACAATAGCTTATTATTTTCCATCCATCCATCTCCTGTTCTACTCACCCACTGGTCCTAGTCAGGGTCGAGGTAGGCCATGAGCCTACCTGTAAACCCAGGACGCAAGGCCTCCTGAACCTCCTGAACATGGCACCACTTCATTGCAGGATACCACACACACCTTGCACCTAGCACAGCCATTCATTCACCATGTGTTTTTGGGAGGAAACCCACACGGACACAGGGAGAACACACCAAAGTCCTCACAGACAGAGACCAGAGCCACGATCCAGGAACTGAAAACCCCAGGCCCCTGGAGCTGTGTTCAGGGGTGCTATGTGGACAAGTTAGCACAAGTCTAAGGGCATGTGGACAAAATTAAATGTTTTAATTAAGTATTTTAGCAGAATTGTTGAGTTGTGGGACCCAGTGTGATATCTTTTAATATATTTACAGCAAGAATACTCTTCTTTTTCTTAATAATAATAATAATAATAATAATAATAATACAGAAGCAACATTAGTAACACTGTAATACATCACAAAAAGTGTCATGACAAATACAAAACTGCTGCCTGAGTTTATTGACGTCTAAACATAAAGTTAACACCGCTTGTTTCGTTAACGTATTAATTATTAATTATTGTGAACTGAGTTTTACGCTCATTTAACTCTATAATAAAGTCAAAACACCTTTTTGTTGAAAAAAAAAAAAAAAAAACCTGTGCTACACTGTGCACATGGCCGTTTGCGCTTAGCCGTGTGGCGCGGCTTCATCCAGCCGCTTCAAAACTACATTTCCCGTCATGCCCGAGCGCCAGTGCGCATGCTCCGTGCTTCTCTAGCGCATTCCCTCGACGCTCACGCGCAGCCGTATATGGGACTACTGGGTATCAATTTGGTCAAACAGCGGGTGATAAAATGGTAGGTGATCTGGGGAATTATCAAACGGTGGTATTTACCGTTGTCATCAGCAGGACGCGAGCGTGTGTGAGACGTGTCGTGGTAGCGCCACTCAGACGGGCTTTTTCGTCCGCCTCGGTCGCACCTCCAGTGTGTTTTGAGTGCAGAAATGTTGTGGTGCTGTGAGCAGGAAGGTCAGTTGTTGATATTAGAGTCCGCCGTGGCCCCGCACGTACCTTTCCCTTTTTGGTGTGGAGGGTAGACCAGCGGACTGCCCTCGGGGTAGATGCGGACAGTTGCTGCACAACTCGACAGACTTTAGCCTCAACAGTCGAGCAGCATGCACTTTTCGCTGCCGATTACTTGTATTATTATTATTATTATTATTATTATTAATAATATTAAAGATAAAATATTAGCCGTGCGTAATTGGATGTAGTGTAGTGTCGTCCTGGCGCAGTCGATGAATTACCCCACGACCCAGCTTTTCCGGGCTCTATCATACACCGCTGCACTCCTCCTGAATTCAGCCTGTGCACTGTGTTTTTGTCTGTGTGAAGCAGAAAACAGCCAGGTTGTTTTCTCCTGTCCCTCCAGCCCCGGCTGTAAAAATAGTTTGAGCTAAAAGCTTACTCTGCATGATGAAAATAACCGTTTCACAACATGGTTTTTGTTTTTTTGTTTTTTGCACTGGACGCCCCGAGCTCGTCAGAGCCCTGTCATCTCATGTTACAGGCCAACTGCTAGTTTTGCAAGTGGCCTGTCGCAGTTCAGTGTGTGTGTGTGAGTGTCTGTGTCTCTTCTGCTGGAAGCTAACAAATCTCAACTGCTCGCTTCAAACACTTTATAACGTGTCTGTGGTGACCTGGGCACCCTGGCCACCCTGGCCCAGGTGTTGGCTTATTCTAACCCTAGTGTCTGATTAACACCCTCTTACCTCACTGTCTTCTGTCTATCTTCAGCTTCTGCCCTGCCCTGTGTCTCTGAATGTGTGTGTCTCTGCCTCTCAGTATATTTGCCTGTCTGTGTTTGTACACCCTGCTGTGCGTCTTTCTCCGGTTGTCCGAGTGTGTGACCGAGGGCCTCTTCTCCTCTGTGCCCATTCAGCATAAGTTGAAGTCTTCACAGAAGGACAAGGTACGGCAGTTCATGTCCTTCACACAAGCGGGGGAGAAGACAGCTGTGTACTGCCTCACTCAGAATGACTGGAAACTAGAGGTGGCCACCGACAACTACTTCCAGAACCCAGATCTGTACTTCAAGGAATCCATGAAAACCTCAATCGACAGAAAGAAGCTGGAGCAGCTCTACAACAGATACAAAGGTAGCTTTTACACTTTCTGTGCTTTCAGTAGCTGCTTGTGTGTTTACCACTTGTTGAAGGTTACTCCCTAGCAGAAGTGGAATTATGCAGGACCGGCGGTGCATGATTTTGTCTGCATGTAAGGTTTTGTGTCTCCCAGATCCTCAGGATGAGAATAAGATCGGGATCGATGGAATACAACAGTTCTGCGATGATCTCAACCTGGACCCGGCCAGCATTAGTGTTCTGGTGGTGGCGTGGAAGTTTCGAGCAGCAACGCAATGCGAGTTTAGCAGGAAAGAGTTCCTCGATGGCATGACAGAACTTGGGTATGCTCTGATATCATCATCATCATCATCATCATCATGATCAAATGATCGTTTGAGCCCATGCTCACAATGAGCAGAACAGTTATTCTGCAAAATTGGAGATATGAGAAAAACATAACCTGTGTTTGTGTGTGTCTCTCTCTCTCTCTCTCTCCCTTCCTCTCCCTCTGGCCCTCAGGTGTGACAGTCCAGAGAAACTCCGGGCTATGCTTCCTCGACTAGAACAGGAACTCAAAGACAGTGGAAAGTTTAAGGACTTCTACCAGTTTACATTCAACTTTGCAAAGAATCCTGGACAGAAGGGTTTAGGTAATAGTGAAGATGAGGCCCTAAACAGCACACCAACAAGATCCCAGTTTGAGCATGACTTTTGAATTTACCTTCATGCGTGTTTCTGATTTTAGATTTAGAGATGGCAGTAGCTTACTGGAACCTAGTCCTCACAGGCCGCTTCAAGTTTCTTGACCTCTGGAACAGATTTTTATTGGTGAGTTTATGGAGTCTCTGAGAAGTTTAAAATGCTCAGATAGAAGAGAGTGAACAGTTTTGAACAGTTCTGTGTAGTAATAAGGAACCACTGTGAGGAGCACGCAGGGAAGTGGGGAGGCTATTTGAATATGTAGATATCTAAAAACTGCCACATAGCATGTGTTTACTTATTTGGGCATTTAAATAAAGAAACGGATGGATGAATTAACATCCTTCTTTCTTATAAGTAAGCATCTCATGGACTTACTTAAAGTATCATATGGTTCCCTTTTGGAATTCATTAAAGTAGGACGAATTGGATATTGTTAAAATTGTGCAAAATATACTTGGGTGCTTCCCAGGAAAAGCCTGTGTGGCCTATAAAGATACAAGGAAAATGTCGGCACACAAATAAATCCACAGCAGTGTGTAATGTCCAAGCATGCATGTTTTAATACATTTGCAATTTTGTTCTTTTTTTGACAGCTTTAGAATATTGGAATTCCTAGAAAGTGGAACGAGTAATTTAATTCTTTGGTGTTTAGGATCAAAGACCATCTTTTAATTCTTTCTTCTTTTTGCTCCACTCTCAATAGGAGCACCATAAGCGATCAATTCCCAGAGATACGTGGAACTTGCTTCTGGATTTTGGCAACATGATTGCAGATGACATGTCAAACTACGACGAGGAAGGTGAGAGTGTAGTTTAATGTGTGTGGTGTTTTTTTTTAATAAAACATGCCTTGTATAGCTCCGTGCCTGCACCGTCAATGTTGAGGTAATTAAGAGTGGTGTACTTGCTGGGTTGTGGAGCAACAGTTTGGAATTAATTTCAAGAAAGCTGAGAATAATCCTCTTTAAAAATGTGGAATTGTAATCATGTGACCTCTGTTTTATTTTAGGAGCATGGCCAGTCCTCATAGATGACTTTGTGGAATTTGCTCGGCCAATCGTGACTGGATCAAAGCGCAAAGCTGTATAGGACTGGCTCGGCTGTTTGACAGCTTGGGTCTTTGTCGCCTCACTGAATTCAGCTTTTTTTAAAGACTTGTATAAAATTGCACACACGCGCACACACACACACACACGCGAGTAAAGGAAAAAAATGGAGAAACACTTGAAACCACCAGGCTTGATGAAGGGAGAAGGGGATGGAAAGGACTCAGGCCTCAAAGCAGAACAAAGGAGAAGAAGTATGGATGGAAGAAGTGGAAGACTGAAGATTTCTTTTAGAACAGTCACGTGCACGATGTCAGCTGCTGCTGCTGCTGCTGCTGCTGCTGGTAGTCTAATCCTGTCCAGAGACCCTGAGGGATTCTGGGGGGATCTCCGCAAATCCAGTACCTCATCCTCACAGCAGACATTGTCACACTTGCACAACTATTCCGTTCACACTGAACCATAGAACACTAGGAGCGCAAATGGAGCGATGTTTCCTCAGACATTTCTCTTCCTGGATATGCACCTCCTATAGGACTCAAGAGGATGAATAGGTCAGATGCACTTTCAAAGCCAGAGACCCCTGGACAGAGCAGCATGCAGCTCACACCACCAGCACAAACCTTGTTGCTGTTGTAAAATACTGTATCTACTGTAGCAGTATGTACAGAGATAAATATTATAAATAAACAATATTTTATAAAACATGACAAAAAAGGCATTTCTAAATGTGTGGGAAGGTGAGTGTGTACAGGAACTTCTTCAATGCCTCGAGATCATGTTTTGTTTTAGGTCATGTATTATGCTAATATCTGATGTGACAGCAATGCCATTCAGTGTTTCTCTTTTTTTCTGTTTCTCAGAATTGTGTAAAAAAATAAATTATAAATTATTGCCCAAGTAAATCTGGATTTCCCTTCTTTACATTAAGCTCAGTGAACATAGACCTCATAGGCTAACTTGCATGTGGCACCAAGCAGCAGACCATGGCTGGCCATAATTAGGCCACTATGTGGATATATGTGGACATTAAGCCTAATCTTGGACATACTTTCAGTGACAATGGAGATTTACCACTGACTGGTCTTGAGAAACCAGCCATCAATGTACAAAAGTAAATTTCAAAAAGTTCAAATAAAATTCTTTCTAATCAGTTAATTCAGCTATTATGAAGTTGTGCTTGCTGTTTTGTGGAATTGCACAGGTGTCTTGTATAATCACCATAGAAAAGTATACTCTAAAGCAGCCCTAGATCACATTTGCCCAATGTCAAACATCAGCGAGAAGGGCATGAAGCCCTGTCCAGTATTCGGCTGTTCATTCTCTGGAGCGATGGGGCTCCATCCAGTACCATTGTTATGACCTGACCAGACCAATGAGTCACAGTGAGAGACCTTTTGGTACTGGGAGTTAAAAGTATGGCCATGTCTAAATGCTGAATAATAGAAACCCCTTAATTATTCGCTTACAGTTGTTTACTGAAAGCCTGTTTGTCACACTTTACCTTATGCCCCACTTTTGCTGAACACACCCCATTTGTAGTTCTGCTTAAATGTCAGCTGTTAAGAGTCTCCATCTGACGTTTTCCTGCTCAGGCGCGCCACCATGTGGTATTTTAGAGGTAAGACCTTGCATTATAAAAAGGAAAGCCTGTCTAGGGCATTTGTTAGCCAGTCAACTTTTTGTAGGCCACATGTCTGCAGACATTTTTAGTAGTTTTTGCTTCGATTTGACTTTGCAGAGCTGTGGCCTTCCAGGACTGCAGCCTCACAGCTCTGGATCAGCGTGTTGCTTCATGTAAAATATAGCAGCCTCTATTTCTTTGCATCTGTGGCACTTAATGAGATTCAGGTCAGGTCATAAGATATAATATAATATAATATAATATAATATAATCCGTACATTTTTTTACATGTACTATTTTTATGTTTGTATTAATTTGTGTTGTGTTTTTATTCTTCAAGAAATCAAATGAAAAAAATACTGTCTCCCATTATTATGAACTAGAAAAACCTAATAATTATTACTTAGTGAACGCTGAGCTTATGCTATGCTATGTGTTACAGCTATATTATTAGTTATTTATAATATAATGGAACATATAGTACGTGTTAGTAAACGTTAGTAATAAACCTTTACATGACTAATTTCGTGTTTTTCTTAGTACTAATCACATTTTTACTTTTTAAACTGAATTTCTGATACTATAATGGACATGTCTATGGACTGTTTATTATAGCTAGCTACCTAATGTAAAATCTCCCGCGTCAGCAGATGGGAACGCGTGTGTGTGGTGTCGGTGTTTCTGGGGAGTTTGTAGCGTTACACAGAGTTGATGCTGAAGGCGGGTTCGTGTCTCGGTTTGAGAGATACAGCGGCGCATTTTCTCCCTCACACTTTAACTGGCATGACACGGGTTTGTGTGTGAAACCCAGAAGATCAGCATGAATCTCGACAGACTTCGGAAACGTGTGCGGCTTTATATAGATCAGGTAACAGTGCTCCGCGAGGCTCGAAGCTGGCGCGGCCGTTACAGAGGCAGTGTTGGGGAAACGAGCCGCTAGCTTAGCCTAGCCTGGTAGTGTCTAACGGAGGGGTGTAGATAACGAGCTCAGCACAGCTGGAATTGGCTATCACACACTGTTCGAGTGGTGTGAGCTGCTGTAGACTGCAGACGAGTGTGACCACAAGATTACACTGATTCTTCTTTATACATGAACACATCTTTGGACCCAGCTATAGTTAGCGGGACTGCTAGCTAGCTAACTTCAGCTTGCAGCCTGATTTGACAGCTTATTCATTACTTTCAGCTCTAATCAGAAGTCCTGAACTTATAACTTGCAGTTATATATATATTTTTTTGGTCTCTGACTAACCAGTAGTTCCACAAGTTAGCTGAAAGTTGTCCAGAAGTAGTGGGATGTAAGTTCTTCAGGTTGTCCCAAGTTCCCAACTTCATCAGAGTCTCCCTGTCTTCGTTGTTTTGCAGCAACAGTATCAGAGTGCTCTCTTCTGGGCTGACAAAGTAGCATCTTTATCTCATGGTGGGTATCTCAGCTCCTGAGACTCCTTGTGCTGTGTGTTATACCATTATATGATGAAGGCAAATTGACCTCTGACCTAATATAGCTTCCATTGCTGTCACCCAAAATGTTTTTGACTTTTTGACAGAATTTGAATCTGGCAGTTGTCCTTTACATTGTGTCAAACGTTCATGATGAACGCAATAATAGAAATGCCGATTGCAAAATAAAACCAAAGGCCTTGTAATATTTTGTATTTTTAATTTTTTTCAGAGGACCCTCAAGACATTTATTGGTTAGCACAGTGCCTTTATCTTACTTCTCAGTACCACAGAGCCTCCCATGCTCTACGGTCCCGCAAACTTGACAAGGTAAGGACTGTAACTTGGATGTAAACTCCTACAACACCACTACCGATAGCCAGGGCGTTCTTTAAAAGGTAAAGTAAAGGTAAAGGTGCACGTATTTGTCACTGTACAGTGTACAGCGAAATGTGTCCTCCGCATTTAACCCATCTGGTAGTGAACACACTCACACACACACACATGTGTTAGGGGCAGTGAGTACACACACACACCCAGAGCGGTGGGCAGCCAACTCCAGCGCCCGGGGAGCAGAGAGGGTAAAGGGCCTTGCTCAAGGGCCCAACAGTGGCAGCTTGCCGAGCCCGGGAATCAAACCCACAACCCTGTTATCGACAGCCCGGAGCTCTAACCGCTGAGCCACCACAGTGAGAGGAATGAAAGAGTATGTTTCTGAGATCTGTGTTATGTCTTTTTTTTTTTCCTAAGCTGTATGGAGCTTGCCAGTATCTTGCTGCAAGGTGCCATGTGAGTATTTGTCAGCCATATGCCACATTTAGTGAAATTTCATTTGGGCTATTCTACTAGCAAAGGCTTAATTCATCTGCATGTTTGTTCATGCAAGCATTAACGTCAGGGTCCAAATAGTTATTTTTACTATGGATTTAAGTGTTTTTCATGTTGTAAATCTTCATTTTCCTTTCAGTATGCTGCAAAAGAATACCAGCAGGCCCTTGACATTCTGGACATGGAAGAACCAGCAAGTAAAAAGTTATTAGACAAAGGGCTAAAGGAGGACATTGGTACCAGAGAAACTGCCAAAGAATGGGAGATGTCTCCAACCTCAGTAAGATTTTCTCTTTTGCTGTTAAAAATCGATGCAGTCTGTATCGATGCACTCTGTAGTTGCTTATGTACACTGTGTAAATAATTCTGGACCAATAGACCAATAGAAATGCTCGAAATGACTTGGACTAAAGTCATTTTTTATTAACTTCCACTGAAAGTTTTTTTTTTTTTTTTTTTTTGTCCCCATTTCTCCTTTAAAGTTACTACTTCGGAGACACAAGGTTTTTGCATAGCAGTGGCCGTGTATGGTACATTGTATAGTGGCTACTAGCAAGAGTGTGTATTCTTGTTTGGCTAGTACATGGCAGATAAACACCGGCAAAGAGTTTGATAACCGAGCAGCAGAGATTCATTAAGTCACTAAGGGTTATCATGTTAGGATGCTGATAGAGAGTGAGTTCTACCCACACAGCTGTTCTCTGGTGGCACCTTCATCTGCTCAGTATGCATCGGATCAGATAATCACTGTATATTAATATTCCATTTATTGAAAATAAAGATTTATTTAAAACGTATATCATCCATGTGTGTCATGCCTGGATGTGGCTAATCACATTGAACCCATTTGTGAATTCAGGTTAACTGGCCGATTTAGTAGCTGAGGGAGTAATTACCTTTTCACATGGGTGAAACAGATTTTGAATACATCTTTATGTGCAAGAAATGGAATACATATTTAAAAACTGCATTGTGTGTACACTAAAGTAAAGTGAGGAAAAAAGAGAAAAAATACCTTTTCACTGCCCTGCACTCATGTCAGTCTGAATAATAGTCATCATTTTAGAAATTAGAAGTTATATGGACAAGCAGCGTGCAATCAAAATGAAGATAAAATCAGTAAAATAATTCTTGTTATGCCCTAAACCCTGAAATTGTTCAGGTCATTATAATTGTAACTGATCATAATTCACATCTTTATTATCTTCGGTGGCCTGTGTTTGTGGTTGCACACACTGTAATGTGGCTTACACTTGAAGGCCACAGCAGGTTAAGTGTTTCTGACTCCCTGTGGTTGCCATGTCACTCAGATCAGCAGTTCTATCTGCCTCCTGCGGGGAAAAATCTATGATGCCATGGACAACAGACCTCTAGCCACATCCAGCTACAAAGAGGCCTTAAAACTGGACGTCTACTGCTTTGAAGCCTTTGACCTTTTAACGTCTCATCACATGCTGACTGCTCAGGAGGGTGAGGGAAAACGTTTTCTATACAAGCTGACTGGATTCTGAACTGTCCTGTTTTTAATATCATTGAGCTTTTAAGATATTCCACTGGAGCCAATCTTTTTAGCCGTTGTCTTTCATTGCAGAGAGAGATTTCTTAGATTCCCTTCCCCTAAATCAACAATGTACTGAAGAGGAAGAGGAACTGTTACACTTTCTTTATGAAAATAAATTAAAGAAGGTGAGAGTCTGTCTCATTATCTTTTCATTTAATAATGTTATTAATTTAATTATGTTATTTGATGAAGAGGCTTAGATTTGCGTGCGAAAATCACATTTCAGTATTGTGGCTGTACACGTGTTAATTAACTACTACTGACTGAAATGCTGTTTTTGCAATTGACAGTATAACAAGCCGAGTGAGATGGTCGTGCCTGAGTTGGTCAATGGTCTTCAAGACAACTTGGATGTAGTCGTATCTCTTGCAGAACGACATTATTACAACTGTGATTTTAAGATGTGCTACACTCTCACATCTATGTAAGTTTTTCAGGTTTTCTTTGGATCTGTAGTCTGTTCTAAGCAGGTTGGTTTATGACTGTGGCAAATAAGATGTTTTACAGAGCCTTTTCTGAATTGGAGAGGATTTAAAAGCTATGTAAAATGAAAGCAAACATTAGAAACCATCAAATATCATTTTTAAATGTGCCAAAGGATGTATTTACTAAGTATTTTAAGATGTATTAATAGTAATTATGTGACTTACGTTGGGACAAAAAGTACTCAACAAGCCTTTTTACAACCCTGTCACTGTCCTCTCATTGTGTCCTCTCAGGGTGATGTGCTGTAAGAAAGCTAAACAGATAGCCGGTTAGCTTTTAGAAACAGGTCACTGTATGTTGACTTGAAAACATCATCTTGAAAGAATCACATTCTCAGGGGGCCCATATTGAGTGCTTCTCATGTTTTTTCTGTCCAGGGTAATGGTGAAAGACCCATTCCATGCTAATTGTTTACCGGTGCACATAGGAACCCTAGTGGAGCTTAGCAAAGCAAATGGTAAGTAATAAATGACTTTGCTTTACTCTTCAACTTGAGACATTTTGTTGGTAACTTTTATGGTATTTGTGTCTCTGTAGAATTATTTTACCTCTCACACAAGCTGGTGGATTTATACCCAAATAACCCAGTGAGTACAGCCCTCTTGAATTTAATTAATTTGATTTTACTTCCACTTTTTTATTGAGTTCTAATATATGTGTGATCTCGTTACCTAGGTGTCGTGGTTTGCTGTGGGATGTTACTACCTTATGGTAGGGCACAAAAATGAACATGCACGGCGTTACCTAAGGTAAAACCTTTATTATAAATTGTTTGTTTAAATACACAAAGACAAGCCAAAGCCAGGGGTGAACTGTTTGTCATTGTGTTGTGTTTGGTTTGTAGTAAAGCAACCACACTGGATCGCACATATGGGCCTGCCTGGATAGCGTACGGCCATTCATTTGCTGTGGAGAGTGAGCATGACCAGGCCATGGCAGCCTACTTCACCGCTGCCCAGCTAATGAAAGGGTATGTGAACCTAGAATTCTTAAAAAATGTTAGCATTTGTTTACTGTAGATGGCAATCGAGCTTAAAAAAAGTTGTTGTGGGGGTTTTAATTTTTTTATTTTATTTTATTAGTCTTTGATCATATTCACTGCTTCATTAGATGTCATTTACCAATGCTGTATATTGGCCTGGAGTATGGACTCACGAACAACCCAAAGCTGGCAGAGCGCTTTTTCAGCCAGGCTCTGAGCATTGCTCCAGAGGACCCTTTCGTAATTCATGAGGTAGCCGTGGTGGCCTTCCAGAACGGAGAGTGAGTGGACCAGAAATTTACCAGAGGTTTTATGAGAACTTGACTTTTTCTTTGCTAATTACCCGTTATGCTGTTACAGCTGGAAGACAGCAGAGAAGTTGTTTCTAGACGCAATGGAGAAAATCAAAGCAATTGGAAACGAGGTAATTGTTCAGTCATCCAAATTTCATTTGGAAATATTTGCTAAAACTCAAGGAATCACTTTTACATTTATTTTGGTTTTTATTTTTTTAACTTTACACTCTTAAAAATAAAGATAAAAAAGATTTTAAAAAAATAAAGCTTCAGGTGGTTTCTTGAGCAATGGCATAAAAGTACCACTATTTGTTACAGAGATGCCTAAGTGTGCAAAGCCATTTAAAGGTCTATGGAACCTTCACTTGATGTAAAGGTTCTTCACACTCATATCCCTATCAAAACCACGTTTTGTTTTTATAAAACCTTTAGCGATTCTCCTATGGGATTGCTTAAAGAACCATTAAAGAAGGGCAATTTTACATCAATAGGTCAATTGAAATGTTTTCTTCTTGGTTCAGTTTGTTTCCCTCATAGGAAGAAATTCCATTGCACCAAAGTGTGTCAGAACAAACCATGTGAGAATGTAACCTAGAGCAACGGCACAGATAACATTTGTTCATAGCTGTAGTTTTTATCTGGGCACTATACCAGGTTAAAACCTGGCTACACATGTATAAAATACAAGACACAGACTTTAGTAAAAGTAGTGCTCTATCAAAAAAAAAAAAAGTGAGTAAAAGTAGAAGTGTTCTTTAAACACCATGTTTAAGTGTAAGTACGAAAGTATTTAACATTTTGTGTACTTAAGTATTGCAAGTAATTTATTTTACAATGTACTACTTAAGTACTGAAAGTAAAAGTACAAGTATTGCGTTTTGTAGTTATTACAGCAAGCAGTCAAAAGTTTGAATATCATTGTTTATATTATTTCAAATGCTTAGACTTAAGGACTGTCACAATTCCTTTGGCTGTAGGACATGGACAGGACTGTAGAAGACAGAGTACAGGTACATGGAGTCTTTAATTAACTCTAAACAAACTCGGCCAAAAAAAAGGCTAAACAGAATTGACAGCAACCTGCCACATACAAGTGTTTTGCATGTAAAAACAAGTGAGGAGACCAGCTTAAAACACTGAGCTTAACTCTCTATAAACAAAACTACCATTAAAAGATCTCAGGCCATTAGTCCACATACGAGTATTTGAAGGTGATGAAGATCACAGCTTGATCGCTTGGTCTACTCAATGTTGAGGCATGACTCAACATTGACTCATCCAAAATATGTAGTGAAGTAAAGGTGGAAGTAAATGCAGATACAGCATACAGTACTACTTCGTTACAACACATCTCTACACCTGGCTAAGGGAGCTGTTTAGCTCAAGCTTTCGGTGTACACCTAATAGTTGGGGCTGATCAAGGAGAGGGTCTGTTTGGGACCTCCTCTTCTCTAGGGTCTCTAGGGCATTGCCTTGGTTCATGTCCGAGTGTGATTACTATGTTCACACCTGCCCAAATTAATTGGCCCAAGGGTGAAAACGAACCAGGGTTCGATTTAACCCGACTAAAAAATGCAGGTGTGAAAATGAGTGTATTGAGTGTTTCTTGTCATAAAGTTAAAGCAAGTTTTTTTTTCTTCTTCATCAGGTAACGGTGGACAAATGGGAGCCATTGTTAAACAATCTGGGTCATGTGTGTCGAAAACTGAAGTAAGTTGGAAGGGAACTGTGGCGTTTTTTTCTGTTTTTTCTTTACACAAATCTGTAAACCTTTGTTGGGAGCCAAGTTTGAATATCCATGATAGCATCCATCCCTCAGTCTGTTGTTCCTAATGCCTAATTACTTCATTAAGGATGATTCATTTGTGTTTTGATGAGCCCTTTGAGAGGTGGTGCTCTTATTATGCTCAATGGGCCACATTATTTCCCAGCACAGTGATGCGCTAACTAGGAACTAACCTGAAAAGGGCAGGTTTAAAGAATTACTCAGATTGAGATTTTTAATGAAGAGCTTTCAGAGAGCCCTGGACACATTGATTTTTTTTTTCCTGCTGTTTATTCTCAATGCCTCATAAATAGGCTACTTGATCAGTATTCCAGTGCTCAATAAATTATGCATGCATACTTGCTGTATTTCAAAGACACTTGCAATTCGTACTTCAAGATAATGCCACCCACTTTTAATTTAAGTGCTTATTTTGGAATGAGGTGTTCTTACTTTCTGCAAAACGGCAGACCGTCCTCATTGGTATTTAATATCAATTTTTTTAATAACTGTTAATGGGTACCACTCTATTTAACTTGATGTAATTGCTGATTATATGTTGATTAAATGTTTATTTTTTTCACTATTATGTACTGGGTTTATGGGCTTTAATGTAATATCAATCACATGATTAAGGATTAAGGGTGGAAACCACTGCTTAATATAGTGTTTGCCCTGCTCCCAATACACCTGCTAACAACAAGCCATTCTTGAGTTAAAGACATCGGGTTAGAGCAGGGAACCACCAAAATGTGTAGGACCACTGGTATAGAGAAATGAAAAGCCTACCAAACTCGTAATGTGTTTTGGCTTTTTCTTTGCAGAAAGTATGAGCAGGCTCTGGAATACCATCGACAGGCCCTGGTCCTAGTCCCCCAGCACGCCTCCACCTACTCAGCCATCGGCTATGTGCACAGTCTCATGGGGGACTTTGAAAGTGCCATTGACTACTTTCATACTGTAAGCAATTCAGCTGCCTTAATGAATGCTCCTTTTCTTATTATTGAGGAGTATAGAATTCAGTATTTTCATTAAGCGTCATTGCTAACACTTATGTCTGCAGGCACTTGGTCTAAAAAGGGATGACACGTTTTCTGTTACGATGCTCGGCCACTGCATTGAGATGTACATTGGTGACTCTGATGCGTATATAGGTAGGTTGTGAGGAAGTCAAAAGTGAATGATTTTCATAGATTTCCAGTGCACATCACTGTGCTGATAGAAACTTTTGTTTTTCTTTCGTAGGGACTGACATCAAAGACAAAGTAAAGATGATCCCCAGCTCGACAGCTCTTAAGAAGATCCTCAGCACATCGGCTGAAGACAGTGACAGCCAGACCCAGCCTCTAGAGGAGAGCAGCGTTATGGCCCCAGAGACGCCGCCTGCAGACGCCTTCCAGCGCTTCCTCTTAGAATGTGACATGCGTGAGAATGACATGATGCTAGAGACCTCTATGTCCGACACCAGCACGTGACTGCGTGCTCCGGAGAGAACGGGGAGAAATAGATACTGACATTTGAAAAAGACTGAGAAAAGAAATGAGTGCTCTGAGGAAGACCTCACATTCAGCACTCCTCCAAATCTATGATGAAATTTCTGTTGCACCCCTGGAGAATTTATTATGAATAAATGTATTAAGATGAATACAAAAGGGTTTTAATGAAGAAAAATCGATTTAAACGATACGTCCTTTGTCAGTATTTTTACTCGACCTTTAGCAGAAGTGGTTAGAACAGCCTAAAGGCTCATTTTACCTCTTTTACGTACAAAAGTGTTACTGTCACTGCTCACATGCTTCCCTGCGTTCTTTACATTGGCTTGGATGAACACATCCACTAGAGGGCAGTTCAGAGTCAAAAGTGTCCGACAACAACAAACATGGAGGAGGTTGTGATGATGTACTCACTACAAAAAAGATGAAAGAGGCAGTGGTGTAAACGTCTAATACACAGTATGAAAAGTACCACCATAAGTTTCTTATCTGGCATAGGTTCTTCTTCACTGTGTCCACATGGGAGTGGTTGTCTTTTGCTTGAACTGTTGGCCACACTGCCCCAATGATTTCCAGTGGTTCAATTATGTCCTTCTCTGTAAGCTTTGAGAACTTGCATAAATATGGATGAAATTAATGCAGAGTACAAACAGATTGATCCGTCCATATTCATATTTAACATTGAACGTAAAAGAGCGGTTTGGCTACACTCAAGTAGAAGCATTGTTCCCCAAGCAAACTTGGATTACGCTGTATTTTCAAAAAATGGTTCTGAAAAGAATAAATGGGAAGCCTGACCCCACTTTGAGTCTGTGAAAGCTTTACATTAGATGCTGGAACATTGCTACAGGATTTGATAGTGTTTAACTACAGGAGCTTTAGTGAGATCAGTGAGGTACTGATATTGGATTATTAGTGCCTGGATCACAACCACCACTCGAACCCTCCCCTTCTCCATCAGTCTAGAGAATGCAGAGACCTCCATGTCTGACACCAGCACATTATAATGGTGACTGCATGCTCTGGAGAGAACGGAGAGAAATAGACTAAAAGAAATGAGTGCTCTGAGGAAGACCTCATGTCCTCCAAAGACCTCCAAATCTATGATGAAATTTCTTTTGCACCCCTGGAGAATTGAATGATGAATACAGATAATATAGAAAAAGTATATTTTAATATAGAAAAAGTGATTTTGCTAGCATTTAACTACAAGAGCACAGGTGAGATCACTGAAGCACTGATATTAGATTATCAGTGCCTGGATCACAACTACCACTCAACCTCTTCCCTTCCATCAATCCAGATAATGCAGATATGTCGACACTTGGCTTTGGGCTTGATGACCTTCAGCTTAAGAGTGCTCCATTCTCTTATTGCAGATTTTCTATGGAGATGCTATTAAAAGCCAGTGTCCCTAAAATACTGTGGCATGCAAATGAAAGTACACTATATGGACAAAAGTATTGGGACACCTGCTCATTCAATGTTTCTTCCAAAAATAAAGGTACTGGGAAAAAGTTGATCCTACCTGCCTCTACTGTCCAGAAAAGGCTTTTTCTGGGGGGGATGTTGGATGATCACCACCCCAATTCATCCCAAAAATATGACTTACCCCTCTAGCCCATGCCTGGCAATAGGCATGGTGCCAACAGGTTCATGTTTATCTGCTCCAGGGAGGGCTGCTCTACAGGAACTGTGTGTGTGTGTTTGCACACAGATGCATCAGAAATCCAGTCCTATGATGAAAAATATTAACAAAAAGACGTTATAGGGTAGAAAAAAAACATCATTTTTTTTAACATCAATAACATTAAACGACCCAACTAGCCCCTTTACCTGACTACTCTTCTGCCTCTTTTGACTACCAATTCTGAAGCTTTAATTCAGTTCATTACCTTCACTCTCCCTCCAACACAGCTGGTGGATGAATCCCCCAACGCTCCTCCAGTGACGCCCCCTCCTCACTAAACCCAGCGTCATGGCACTTCAGCCTACAGAGCGGTCAGCGAGAGGCAAGCCCACATCGTGGCCTCAGTGTGGCAGAGCAGGTCAGTGAGCTGTGAGGAGGAGCAGGAGGATGAGAAGAGGCTGTGAGAGAGATGGGCTGCGCACCTTCTAAATCCAACCTGACCTACACTCACGAGCGCGTGTGTGGAGATCTCGACACGTGCTCCACTTTCGTACCGAGTCTGAAGAGCTCCGTGTCCACCCCCGAGAGACCCTCGCCGAGACTGTGCGTGGAGACCACCAGTGGGAAACAAACTTTCCTCAGTGGTAAGACAAAGCTGCAAAACCAGACCTGGCTGAATATTTTGTGATTTTGATGGATTAACTGGTGGTCCAGCTTGACCCAGGTGGTCTTTTAACCTGGTCCAGCTGTTACACCACCGTGTCCAGCAGCAATCTGTCTAAATTGACCAGCAAATGTGTGTTGTCGTTTGAGTTTGATGGTTTAACTGGTTGACCAGCTTGACTCAGGTGTCTTTCAGCCTATATTCCAACTGGTCAATCACCATGTCCAGTAATAGTCTAGCTACCTGTTTTCTCTACCGGTTGTCGCGTGCCCCCCTGACCGTCCACTCCTGCTGTATTTCAGTGCCTGGTCGTGAGTGCTGTGGTCGTTCTGGGCTCCAGCCGCCCTGCAGCCCCTTCAGACCCCCGCCCCCTAGCGGCAGCACCGACACCAGCAGCAGCAGCAGCGACTCGGAGGAGAGCGAGAGTCCAGCCGAGAAGCACTGAACGTCTCAAAGTAACGGAGTGATGAGATCTGCCCCATCACATCACCACCATACAGACCTGCTGAAGTCAGCGGTATTTCCCTCTACTGGGAAGGCGTTGCACTAATGTTGGAACACTGCTGTGAGGGTTGGTTTGGATTGCATTCAGCCACAAAAGCTGTAGGGATAAGCATATGACCTTAAAATAGCTTTGGCGAGCTGTTTTAGCCTAAAATGCCCCTAAAAGTCTACAAGCTGTAACTCAAATACAGTCACTGTAGAAATTCTCATTTCAGACATTAACTATGGAATATTAACTAAAATTAATATCAGAGCTCAGAAGACATTCTCACTAGTCCCCCAGAACTACATATCCTTAATGTAATTCTAAGTAGTCATATATTACCATAGATTTACTTGAGCCTTACTCTCTCCTATCTAGAGTTACATGTTTTCTAATTAAGTCTAATTAAAAATATCTAGAATTATTTGTACGAGCAGATTCCAGATATCTACACATTCTGACCAGCAACACATAGTAATTATAGGTATTAATAATATTAATAAAAAAATGTTTTAGATAAAACTAAACATTAGAGAGCTGAAACTGGACATATCTTAAATGCATATTGCTTATATATATATATATATATATAAATATATATATATATATATATATATATATATATATATATATATATATATATATATGCATATTGCATATTGCTTAATAAGAATTAATATTAAGAAACCCTAGACTAGTATTTACAATGCTCAGAATGAATTAATAGATATGTGGACCTGGATTTATGTAGATATCTGGAAATACAGTTTTTTTACTTTTACAGTTGTGTAATTTATACTAGTGCTGTAACTGCAGATATATTTAACTGGGCTTTGGTACCAGTGGTACCATATGTCTAGTCAATATTTCCCTACAATGATACGTGGTCCTGCTAATATGAGTGGTCATCATGTAGTCAAAGCTTTATCTGATATTATTACTACATATTTAGTAGTTAAGGAAAAACTGCACTGTAGACAACTGGATTAGAGATTTTAGTGGTAATAAATGAGTAACAGCTTGTGTCTTTGGTGGCATTTCAGGCTAAAGCGTCTTTCCATAAGCAGCTGAATTCTCCAGTTAGGAAGGAGTGTCTGTTTACTTTTGGACATGTGTGAGACAGCGTGCCCTTCAGGTTTATATTTCTGGAGTTAAATCTTTTTCGTGGACCGTCGTCAATTTAGTTATAATCTGCGATGTATGTCGGAGTAGCGCACACACACTCCTCACAGGAACAACAACAACAACACCACCATAGCGCCTGTTTTTGTTTTCGTCGGAACTCTCGCGGGAGTTGGCGCCGAGTTCTCGCGAGCGCGGGCGGAGAGGAGAAATGGAGAAATGAGGGCTGAAAGGGAGCCGACGACAGGAAGCAGGGAGAGAAGCATCGTCGAGATCCAGTTCAGGGACTCCCAGAGGGAGCAGGAGAGCAGCTCGGCCAACCAAAAGCAGAAAGAGGAGAAGAAAGAAATCTTTACTAAGGTAAGTTATAGGCCAGGGTCGGGGGTGGTCGCCCTTTGGAGGCAGAGAGAGAGAGAGAGAGAGCGGGAGGGAGGTGGAGGAAGGTGGAGGAGATTCAGCACCCGGGACAGCGACCGCCGCGTCAAACTAGCTAACGCGTTTAAACCAGGAGGATCGATGGGTGTGTGTGGCGTTAGGGGCTCGTCTAGTTCATGGACTCTCCATCGTTTTTGAAGCGTTGCCAGTTTGTCCTCTTTGCCGACGTGCTGTGCAGTCTGTAGACTGTGTGCTGCACACGCTGACAAGCCACCAGAGAGCCATTTAGCTAAGCTAAGCGAGGCTCAGGGAGATGTAGGCATGATGTAAGTAAGTACATTTAATATCTATAGAACAGATTTAACACTGCAGATCAACTGAAAACACCCTACATGTCCAAAAGTTTATAGACACCTGGGCCAACCAATGTTTCTTCTGAAATCAAGGGGCTTAATTTAAGCCCCATCATTCAAACGAACACAGCTTCCCTTCTTCACAGCGCAGTGCTGTGGGTCTTTATAGCCCTTTGCTGGTGCTTAGCTTAAGGCATGGTGATCTTAGGCTCATGTGAAGCCAAAAAAACAAACAAACAGAAGACGAAACACAGACAGACAATATGAGAATGAAAACAACATAATGTTAATATTTGGCTGTTTGACCAGCGGTGGAAAAGAGCAGGAGTCAAGGAGAAAATCTAGGAAATGCTTGGTCACCAAACCCTTGGAGGTTAGATGAAGGTACGGTGAGTAGTCTAGCTGTAGAAGACCTCAGAGAGCAAGAGGGTTTGTAGGGATAAAGAGGATCAGACCGGTAAGAAGGAGCAAGATTGTTAAAGGCTTCGTAGCTAAGTGGAGGAATTTTGTATTGTATGATAATTGTAACCAGAAGCCAGTGGAGATGGAGGAGAACTGGTGTAATGTGGTGTAGGCAGCAGAGTTCTGAACCAGCTGGAGTTCGTGAATGGAGGGAAAGCTGATGCCAGCTGGAAGGGAGTAGCAGTGATCCAAAATGAAGGCAGGCTGAGTGAGGGATGGCCTAATTTTTGCAGTGTTGCTCAGGTGAAAAAATGTTTAATTACCGATCAATATGGTTGACTACAGATTTAACTAAGGAAAAATATGCGGGTGCACCCTCACCGCAGTTCATGCATGACCTTGGGTTGCACACTGTTAGAAACCAAGTGACCAATGGCATGTGTCTCATACCAGGTTGTTATTCGCCGGCTGCCACCCAGTCTATCAAAAGACCAGCTTGAAGAGCATCTCAGTCCACTGCCTTCTTTCGACTATTTTGAATTCTTTCCGGCTGATCAAAGGTGCTGTTTCTTAGAACTTCTCAAATGACTGATGTTTGGTACTGGTATAAAAACAACAAGCATCTGTAACAAGCATTTTCATGATTTCTCCTGCAGCCTGTACCCACATCTTTTCTCCAGAGCATACATCAACTTTAAAAATCCTGAGGACATCGTTCTCTTCAGAGACCGCTTTGATGGATATGTTTTCATTGACAATAAAGGTAATGCTTTTAGTCTTTATCAGGACTTGTATTTGCATTTGTAGCTGCGCTTCCCTTTCATTAGTAAAGATAACACTTCTCTTCCACTGCCCTTCACATAGGCCAAGAGTATCCAGCCATTGTAGAATTTGCTCCTTTTCAAAAAGTTTCCAAGAAGAAGCTCAAGAAGAAAGATGCCAAGGCAGGAAGCATTGAGGAAGGTATTTGTCAGTTATTCGGTTACTGATTTTGTGTGTTGTCAACAACAGAAGTGTTCAAATCTGGCTATCAATAATGACTGGTAGTTGACTAAGCAGGTTATTTAAATACTGACGGTCTATAAAGTACTATAAAACACTATAAAGTGCTATTATTTATTTCCTGTCAGACCCAGAATACAAACGCTTTCTGGAGAACTACTCTTGTGATGAGGAGAAGTCAATGGCCAACCCAGAAACACTGCTGGGGGAGATTGAGGCTAAAACTAGAGAGCTCATAGGTAAACATGTTCTTCTGCTTTGACAGTATGCACACTAAACCTGACAGTGGTTTTCCCTTTGACACTTATATTTCATTTGTCAATTAACATTTTTCATTGCAGCGAAAAGGACGACACCGCTGCTGGAATACATTAAGAACAAGAAATTAGAGAAACAGGTTGGGAAACAAATAGTACAGGCTTTATTTTTGGTGAACATATAAATTTCACAGCTTCACCTTCTTACACTGCATTGTTTTTTTAAACTACAGAGAATCCGTGAGGAAAAAAGAGAAGAGAGGCGACGGAGAGAGCTGGAAAAGAAACGGCAAAGAGAAGAAGAGAAGAGGAAACGCAGGGAGGAGGAGAGGCGGAAACGTAAGGAGGCAGAGAAACAGAAGAAACTTACTGAAAAGGAGATCAAAATCAAAGTATGGCCCCACTTTCTCTTTCAGATTATTCTTTCAAATGTTTCTTAAGACATCAAGGTCCATGATTCTAATGTTTTTCTAGCTCTTGAAGAAGTGTGACAGAGATGATGAGGTGGACTCAGACAGACTGAGAGATAAAGGAGACAGTGGAGAGACCGACAGGAACAAGTGGGAGAAACCGGCTGGCCACACCAAGTCAAAGGAACCAAAGGACAAGTAAGGACCTGTATGCTCCAAATGTGATGCATATCCAGACACCAGCTTCTGTCAGTGTTCCTGAGGAATCTTAGCCAGTTCCTCATTGGCAGTGGCCTCCAGTTCACTAATATTGTATGGTTTGCATGCTGCAATCCATTTCTTCAATTCCCACCAACACCCCAAGATTTTCTATAGGGTTCAGTTCAGACTGTAAAGATCCAGGATCTTTCAGGACTTCTTCTGTGCTTTGTGGTATACTTGGGATAATTGTCTTGTTCAATTCCTTCATTGGAAGGTCAAATGACGTCCAAGCTTCAGCTTCCTAATCGCTCCACAGAGTTTGTGGGATTGTGTTCTGTGGACCAATAAAACAAAACTGGAACTTTTCGGGCCTATGGATCCGTAGTATGTCTGGAGGAGGAAGAATGAAGTATACACTGAAAAGAACACCCTGTCTACAGAAAAAGCATGGCAGTGGTTCAGTGGTGCTCTGGGGCTGCTTTGCTTTCTCTGGCACTGGAAACCTGCAGTGCGTGCAAAGGCAAGATGGATTCAGTCAAGTATCAGGAAATCCCAGGAAAAAAACATCATGCCTATATCATCGGACCTTCCTCCGGAACAGTGATCCCAAGAATACCAGTCCACCAAGGCCTGGTTTCAAAAGAAGTCCTGGAAGATTCTGGACTTGCTGTCATAGTTGACACACCTGAATTGAACCCCATGGAAAACCCTTTGGTAGCATTTGAAGAAGGCAGTTGCAGCATGCAGAGCCAAGAGTACTCAGGCTGTGCATTACATTTGCAGAATGTTAAAATTGCAGTAGTCATTAAAGTGGCATTTTGTGTTGATTATGGAAAAAACAAACCAAAAACAAACTCCCTACTGTCCCTACTGCTCAACTGAAGATTCTTCTATGTGGTGGATTTCTTTGTGGTAGAGCTCAGCTGGAGAGCGATAAGGAGCAGCGCGAAGGCCATGGCCGCCGGCAGCGGGACAAGGAGCACCGGGGCAGAGAGGAGGAGCGCAAGCGGCAGCGGCACCACTATGAGTTCGACAAGTTCATGCGCCGTAAGGAGGAGACTAAATGGGGCAAAGGCTACTGTCAGGACAGGGCCAAGAAAGACGGCCATCACCATGGCTATTCGTACTGCCCGGAGACGGGGGACAAGCTGGGCAAGGAGGACAGGGACGATATGGGCAACAGGAAGGAGCGCATTCGCAATAAGGTGAGCAAGAGCTGATGGAGCCGCAGAGTCTCAGCCACAGTCCATTTACTGCAGGCTCTAGCTCCTCATAAGCATCAGTGTGTGCCAGATCCACTCAGTGATTAGCATCATGCACTTTATTGTGAAAGTTCAGTCACTACTTAAGGACAACACAAGCACATGTCATGGCATCGAGAGCATTTACAGTAGTGATAACATTCATCAGTCTGTCTGTCCAGCACTCAGCTATGTGGTTTTCATTTAGACTGTTCCTCCGTGGTCATTGTAATTCACATGTCATTATGGCTGTGGGTGTGCAATACAAATCCTCCTCCCTCCAGGGGCTTGTATTGCAGCCCATGCTTGTGTTGTGAGCCGTAGAGTGCTAAATGTGTTGTCGAGGCAGTTAGCTGTGAATTTGGCTGTGAGTTGGAAATCTTGGGCTTGATGATTGATGGAAGACAACGTGTCTCTCAGTCTGTGTTAGTGCATCAGGAGAAAAGGACCTCCCAGTCTGAGGGGACAGACCAGATAGGAGGGGCTCTGCCAGCCAAGGTACAGCTAGCCTTTGAGCCTTTCTACCCAAGGGGAGGGGGATACCGCACCGCTGTACGCTGGGAGACCCCACACCTTACCACGCTAGGCCTCGTTTTTGACAGCAAAAGGAGATGTTGCCCAGCGCCACAGCACTAGGGGTGTAACAATACACAATTCACCTCAATTAATTTTGCCATAGGATGCAACTGCATAGTTTAAACCTTTTAAGACACAGACAGCTTGTGAAGTCCACACTAGCATGTGAAGCATCTGCATGTCATAACGACACACTCTCTGTCTCAACTCACACCAGCACACCAAATTTCCTATTACATACTCCGAACATAACCCACAATAGCACATTCAAAGTTACCAGTTTATCACACTGCCAGCCTTAAGGTATCCCACACCACATTACATGACAAATGATGTAGAAATTCAACATATACTGTATATTGTGGACACCCCTTCTGATTAATGCATTCAGCCATTTATGTTGCACCCATTGCTGACACACAGCTTTGCCAGCCCCTGTAGAAAAGTACTGCCAATATCAGGTAAACATGACCTTTGTGGCACCATGCCTAATGCCAGGCATGGGCTAGAGGGGTATAAAGCCACCCAATGGCTGTCGAGCAGCGGAACTGTGTTCTCTGGAATGATGGATGGTGCTCCATCCAGTACTTTTAGGATGAGTTGGGAATGCAGTGGGGTGGTGATCATACAAAATCCTGATCTCGCTAACGCTCTTGTTGCTAAATACAATCAAATTCTCACAGCAATGCAGTTACTCCAACAACAAAAAGCTGGATCAACTCTTTTTAATACTCTTGATTTTGGAAGAAACTATGAATGAGCCAGCGTCCCAGTATTTCTGTCTATATAGTGTATAAGGTTTGATCATATTGTGTTGTATCATGAAATTAACAAATTAGCTTAGTTTGATTAACGTATTAACATATGTCTGGTCTATTAGCTTGTGGATAGAGTGTTAGATCAGGAAACTAGAACATACAACTATTGTTTTAAATAGTGTATATTATTATTATTAACACAGATAATAAACATTAACATTCTCAGCTCTCAACTTCTTATTTTTTAGTTTTAAAAACATACGCCACACTCTCAACTCAACGTCACCAACTCGTCACACTGCCATCCTTAATGTAAACCACACCAGCACATTCAGTTTTATACCGCACACTCCCGACTTACACATGTGAGCATGTTTAGCATCAGACAAAAAACTCTCAATCTCAATGTTTAATTTAACAGCATGCTCAGTGTTGTATGACACACTTCCAGCTCCTAAAATATATATATAATAATAATATGTTGTGCAAGATCATGGATAATTTTTCCTTATGCCATAGGATATTTTATTTAAAATATAGCAAGAATATCAAATTGCGAACCTAGTATCGACAATCTAATGAAATTGTGTGCTGACTGTATCGCTACACCCATCCAAAAAGCTTTAGTAATCAAGTCATTTTGAACCAAATGTTTTTTGAGACCCAATTTCAAAACCAAAAGTGATGGTTTACGAAACAGTTAAACTAGAGGTGGGCAGTATGACAGTATTTTGGAACATTTTGTGATCAGGACTTTTTGAGAATATGTGAGATATTTTTGTGAGAATATGAGAGTAGATTTCAGCAAAGCTTGAAGAACATTGACCTACTCCACAATTCATTACACAGAACGCAGTAAGTTTAATTGGATGAAGTGCAATAAAATTTGAATAAAAATCATTGTACCAAGTATAGGATAGTATTTAGACAGTTTTTTTTTATTTGCTGAGACTGGTGCATTTTGTCAATACATATATATATATACCGTCACTGTCCAATGAAAAACCTGTATCTCCAAAATGGTGAGTTTACAGGAGAAGGCAAAAATGTGCTCAACTTTGAATGAAGGTTAATGTAAAATAAGAGTTCATTTCAAGTAATTTAAAGCATTTCTATTGGTCAATTCATCCAGAGTTATAGATGTAGAGACATACATGTTGTACAGCAGCGATATGTAAAATGTCATTAAATATCATTATGTAATATTTTTACCATGCCACCCACCCCTAAGTTAAACTGTAGTAACCAAAAAGTTACCAAAAGGGAAAACAGATTTCAGTGCTTTTGCTGTCAAAAACGTGTTGCGTGCTGCTCTAAACTTTTTAATATGGGGGGGAGGACACTGATCAGAGCCAGAGAGCGGTTTACTTTTTGCTCTGCTTAAACAGGTCTTTTTGGGGGGTGCTCAGAGTTGATGCATTAATTATAAAGCATTATTGTTTTATCGCTCTTGTCTCGGGACAGGACCGGCCTGCCATGCAGCTGTACCAGCCAGGCGCCCGCAACCGTAAGCGCATGGGCTCCGGGAACAAAGCCTTCGACTTCAGCCCCATCTCTCCAGAGTCTGGAGCCGAGCACTGCTACGAGCTGGCCTTAGGGACGGGCTCTGAGAAAAGTGGAGATGAGTGACAGAAAGCGTAGCTCCGCTCGAGGCAGGGATATAGAAGGGCAATAATACAGCTGAAGTATCGGCCTGTTTAATCATGTTGTGTTTCCTTTATGCCGTCGGTGAGTGTTGTGAACGGAGCCTGTCTCCTCCCTCATTCTCATGCACTACGTCACCAGTATGTACAGAGTCATGAATAGTTATGTGAATGTTCATGGAGGCTACTGTATGTCAAAGATCACTGCCTGTTTGGATTCACGTTTTCTACACCCCACCACAGGAACTCAGCACACTTTATCTGTTGAACACTCGTCCGAGATCGTATACCTCATCATTTACCGAGGACAGATTTCTATGCCTTTTTGTAGTGAATCAAATGGATTCCGACAGACTAGAGAGTTTATGGATAGCGTATAGATTTTGCTGTAAAGATCATAAAAACATGTTGTGAAATCCGTATTTTTAATATACGAAATGTATGTTTAAGCGTCTAATCTGCAGTATGGCTCTGTAAGAGAAACTATTAAGATATTTCTGTGTGTGTGTGTGTGTGTGTGTGTGTGTGTGTGTGTGTGCGTGTGCATGCACATTGCTTTTTTGATCCTGGATATAACAGCACTGACTTGATTTCAGAATTGAGCATGCTCCTCTTTATTTCAGATAATAATAATAGTAATAATAACGCTAAAAATGATGCCTTTGAGTGCTAACTATCCTCTGTGTTAGACCTGCAGTGTGGCTTTTCGTGTGCTTGTGGTACTTCTAGGTACTTCTAGATCTTTAGCTGTTTTAAGATCACTGTTTCATCCTGCGAGCCAAGAAGAACAAAGTGTGTGTTCCATTAAAAGCTACTGAAGACAATTAGCTCCAGTTTTACTCGGGTCACTTAAGTCATGTGAGATGTCATTTGAATGATTTTTCTAAACGCTGTTCACAGTTTTTACGTGCAAGATCCAGATCATTGACAGCCACTATGTGTCACATGCCTTAGAGATGATTTGCACTTGACCGCTTCATCCACCATGTCTGAAATACAGGGTTGTTTTGCTCTCACTTGGAAGACCAAGAAAACCGAATCTGTTCCCATACGATACTTCAGAGATATCAAATGACATTTTTGATGGATTTCCATACACTGTTTGTCTACAATAAATATGTTATACCTTAAGCAAAGCATTGTTGTCATTCTGTTTATCTGAAGGGGATGCTACAATGATTACAGAAATTCTGAGGGTGTTCACGTAATGTAAAATAATGAAGACAATACATAATCTGATCATAATCTCTTCATAAAAATATATCAATATATTTCAGAAAATTGTTTTATCTGAGAAAACATAATTTATGTATCAGTTTGTGTGCATCAGTTTCACAATAAATTGATTCATTTTCAAACAGATAGCAACGTGTATCCGCTGTCACAGAATCTTTGGCCTCTCTCATGTGAAAGTGGTGTCTGGCCCCGCAATAGGTTGGGCTGGTGTAAGTCTGACACTGTAATAGCCTTCTCATGACTGATCTTGGTCATAATTTGTGTAGAATATAATTTGAGCTCTCTAGAACTTTTTTTGTCAATATAAATACTGAACATTGAATTCAACCTAAAAAATATGTGCATTGTTGCACATGCACACAAGACACTGAGTCAGGCCCTTCTAATATTTGCTGTTTTGTAACAATGTATTGTATGGAGACACCGTATTATGTCAGTTTGATACAATTCTGTGTATCGTTACACCACTAGTCCTCAGCCAGGATGAAAAAGATGTTTCTGCTATTAAAAGATACAGAGCCTACATAACCAGATGTTCACACCATTTGGCCTAGCATGCAACAGCCATGGTGATTTGTCTTCTTTTCCTTCCTAAAGGCCAGAGCACACCAACCAAACATCCTTAGTAGAAAAATGGGGATTGATTAAGACTTATTGATAGGCACTTCTTCTATGTTTTCTTTGTATTGTCTATTTGCTCCTAAGAGTCTTACGGCATCTTCAAAGATGCTGAAAAGGTCCACTAAGGGAAAGAAGGTAATAAAAAGATAAAGGCCTTTGTAAATTCATATGCAGTGCTCAATATCCAAGCATTACCAGCCAGTGCTCTGCAAAAACCCTGTAACCCTGTTAAAACACTCTTTAAAATATTCTGTTATGGCTTGAAAACATTGCAACAGGAGCCCCTTGTATTGTGACACACTGTTAAACGTTAAGGTACATACTCCAAAAAAGGTCTTTAAAATGATGCTGTAAAGGACATATTAAAAGGTAAAGGTGCAGGTATTTGTCACGGTACAGTGTCCTCTGCATTTAACCCATCTGTGGTAGTGAACACACACACTAGTAAACTAGGGGCAGTGAGTACACACACACACACCCAGAGCAGTGGGCAGCCAACTCCAGCGCCCAGGAAGCAGAGAGGGAAAAGGGCTTTGCTCAAGGGCCCAACAGTGGCAGCTTGCCAAGCCCGGGTATCGAACCCACAACCCTGTTATCGATAGCCCGGCGCTCTAACTGCTGAGCCACCACTGCTCATGATTACATCTCAGGGTCGTGGTCAGATCTTTATATGAGTGAATGAGAAAGAATTGAGTCATTCAAAAGGAATATGGATATGATAAGCATAAATGAACATAAAACTGCTTTAAAATGTTTTAACTATATTTAAACAATACTTCAAAACAATACAACTTTTTCTCTCACTCGAGAAATGTCTCCATCTGGTGAGCAAGAAGCAGCATAACGGATAAAAGAACAAAACACGGCACACTTAAGCATCAGTTTCACAATAAATGGATTAATTTTCAAACAGAAACCAATGTGTTTCCGCTGTCACAGCATTTTTAGCCTCTCCCATGTGAAAGTGCCGTCTGGCCCCGCAATAGTTTGGGCTGGTGTAAGTCTGACACTGTAACAGCCAGCTCATGACTGGTTTCGGTCTTGCACATTTACTTGGATTGAGTCAACTCGTTATGACCACAATGAAGGAGGAGGTAGGATATGAATGAATCGCTTACAACTCCACCCTTAGTTCTCACACTCTGAACACTCTGCTTTATTATTCAACGAATGGAACGTTAACGAATATGTGTGACACCATACTCTTTTTTTTTTTTTTTACCTCCAATAACACACCTGACCCAGCACAGGATGAGCTTTGGCTAATGAATAGTATCAGCTGTGCTGCATAAGAAAAAGTGTGGGTTCCTCATTGGAATTGGTGCTGCCCAGCCTTCAGGACTTCTTTAGTTCCTAAACCTTCAAAGTGTTAATTGATCATAATTGGTTAAAATGACTTCATTACTAAAGCTCTCTGGATGGGTGTAGTAGTGCAGCTGGCAGCTGCTTCTCTAGAGTGACAGAGAATTTAGTGAGAAAGCTTGAGTGGCGTTTGTGATCGTGAACTAATCACTAAACATCACTACCTGGCCTCACTATTGCTCAGGTGGCTGAATACATTCAGATCATCACATCAATGATCTAATTTACTGTAAAGCCTTTTCAGAAGAGTAGAGGCTGTTACTGATAAAGAGGGAACTGGCTGAAGAAGAACTGTTAGGTAAGCAGGCGTCTACAAACATTTGGACATACATACTGCTCTGTTAATTGCAGCATCATTGCGCAAACAGTGGAGAACACAGAAGTGTCAAATTAAGCCCACATATGAAAGCAGGGTTGCATTAAATGGCTGTATAAAGACCTGTACTCATAACAGGAAACACTGAATAACAGGAAACACGATACAGCAATGAGATGACCCGTACAAACAAAGAGTCAGCTGTCATTTCTACTTCACTTTATATGTTTTTTAAATGATGAAATTGGATTCGGGACCTAACGAGACTGATGGTGACATGATGGTGAGTTGATGATGAAGGCAACATGGCAACAAGATAATATATGGCCTCAGGATATTGTCTCGTGGCTTCGTTGTATTTTCACACAGCCTCAGAATATTGTCTTGGGCCCCTAAATGTAATATCCCACATACCTACATATACACACATACACCTACATAAGACACACATACATACACATACCTACATACATATAAGAATATAGTGGCATAAAGAAGAATACTATTTGTATTCTTCTTTATGTGACTATATTCATATGCTTATGTAGGTATGTGTGTATATGTAGGTACGGATATGTATGTGTCTTGCTTTGTTTTTTTTTTTGTTTTTTTTTTATGTTTGTCGAACCCCAGGAAGATTATTGCAATAGCAGCTAATGGGGATCCAAATAAAACAAAAAAAAAATCACAGAGCCTCAGGAAATTGTTATGTGGCCTCAATATACAGTACTATCACGTGGTCTCAGTAAATTGTCTCAACATATTATGACCTCTGGATATTGTCTTGTGGCCTCAATATATTATTACATTGTCTCAGGATACTGTCTTGTGGCCTCAGGATATTGTCTTGTGGCCTCAATATACAGTATTATTACATGGCCTCAGGATATGGTCTTGTGTCCTCAATATACTATATTATCACCTTGTGGCCTCTATATATTATCACATGGCTTCAGGATATTGTCTTGTGTCATCAATATAATGTATTATCACATAGCCTCAGGATATTGTCTTGTGACCTCAGTATATTATCATATAGCCTTAAAATATTTTCTTGTGGCCTCAGATTTTTATCTTGCAGCCTCAATGCATTATCTTTTGGTCTTTTATCTTTTATCATTATCTTTTTGCCTCAATGTATTTTCCCCAATTGTTTACACACAAACAAAGAACTATGCACACAATTCTGAAAACATGTATCAACCATTTGACTCCAAACTGCTAAATGTTTGTCATAATTCCATTAGTTCTTACTCACAAATCAGCCTAATCACATCTCTAAACACAAACTGCATAATTTAGCACACTTTGGCCTTCAAAACGCAACACCCTGATTACCAACCTTACTAACTTTGTCACACCTGTGCAAACTATATTGTAAGAACATTTCAATCAATTATAAAGTATAAAAGAGGCCTTAACAACCCAAAAATTGTTGTGCTGTACCTTTCACCATGTTCCCCTTTTCTAAATCCAACAGGAATTCTTATCTGCTGTGGTGGAAAGTATATGAACGCAGACCCTACGAGCGTGTGGAGAGAAGGCATGTAACAACATCCACGCCATGACCTGCATTTTTTTCCCCCGCTGCTTGGTCTGGAAGAACATAGCACCTGAAGTGGATGAGGTCGTGAAGCCTGCCCAGGATTAGAGAACTATAGAATAAACACAATGGCTTAAGACCTAAGATGTATTAAATATTAAAAGTAATAAATAAACTTTATCTTACTCTAAACACTAAGAGCACACAATGACCAGAAGTAAAAGCTAGCTACTGAGTCTGAGCACAAAACCACTAAACTCTGGTTAAGAGTGGCGGTGAGGGCAGCCAGGTTGGTGAACACATCAACCACTGAGAAACAGTCAAGGATAACAGCAGCAGTACACATCTGATAGACCTTAGTATAAAACATCTGTAACCTGGCAGTGAAGGTAATTTATAATAATATCTTTTAACAGATGATAGCAGTGTTATGATCGACTGGTTCGTGCGAGCTTAGTCTGCATTTCCCTTTGGTGTGGAGGATGTCCGCATGCTTGCTTGGTAGTGTGGGTCTGGGTGTGTTCGATGGTTTCTGTGGCATAATTTCTCTTCCCACATCCGCTCAGACTGTGCTGTACAAACGACAAACAGACCCAAAAAGGCCGGTGTTTTACTTTTAACGAGCTGATTATGGTTACAAAAGAAAACCATTTTGAGAATTGGTGGCTGCATCAGCTTACATGGATAAGACCTAAACATCTCTAAAAAAAAAGAAAGTAACTAATTGAATACATTTATGAACATTCAAGTATTTATGTAGGTATATACACTAGATGTCCAATAGTTTGTAGACACCTGCTTTGCTAAAAGTTCTCATGTTAGATTTTGGAACATTGCTGTGAAGATTTTATGGCATTTGGCCATGAGAGTGAGGTCAGTGAAGTCAGGTACTGAAAATTGATGATTTGTTACAGATACAAAAGGCCATTCAAACTTTTGCCAGATGTTTAGGCTAGAGCTCAAGTGCTCTAGAGAAGTCAGTTCCACTGCTCCTCAATCCAGTGCTGTGTGGCTTTATAGCTAAACCTACCAATCCACCGGATGGCATTGGGCGTGGTGACTTTAGACTCATGCCTGGCTGCTTCAGGGTGCCTTGCTATATTGGTGATGCTTTTCTATGGCAATTAAACAAGCTGCTCATGCTCAACTAAATGTCATATGTGAAGTGTAAAGTAGCTGAATGCTCTCATTAAAAGGAGTGTCATATATATATATATATATATATATATATATATATATATATATATATATATATATATATATATACCAATCATCATGACATTAGCACCACTGCCAGCTGAAGTGAAAACATCGATTACCTTCATCCACCCATCTGTCAAGGGGTGGATATGTTAGTTCTTGAAGGGGATGTGTTAAAAGCAAGAACAATGGGCAGGCAACAATGAGGGTCTTAGCCACTTCCAAATCATCAGGCAGGTCTTGTGGGTTTTTTCAGGTATGCAGTGGTCAGTGGCCACAAACATGTCCACATGTCATCCATTTGTTTTCTTAATGGACTTCTTTTATCCTTGGAAATGAAGCCCGGTTGAGCTTGAATTGGGCAGAGTATAACATGCCTAATTAATTCAGTTCTTTTCATTTAGTGAGCAAATTTCACTTTTTGTCTTAACTGTGAATTTGAGAAGGTGTGGTGACGCACTTCCTCTCTCTGGCTACTGTCGAGACAGTACAACAGTTTGTTTCCTGACTCTAACAGTCATATACCACGCCAACTGCCTGCATATCACACACGTGGCAGAGCTGCTTGTTCTTTTTGAGGTAAGTGCATTGGAACCCAACTCAACCACAAACAACAAGGCACCTTCTAGACTGCCTTCATTTATTCTTCAGGCAATTACAAAACATGTGCACAGCATATTCTTTCTTTCTTTTAGAAGCAGACGTTTATACATATTTGGAATTTGCATGTTTTTTCCAAAGTTAGGTCAATGTTTTTGTCAATAGTTAGCAACTGTTTTGTTGGTATCGGACACTGATGATTTGCATGGATGGATTGGAGTGGCTTGGAGTGGGTGTGAGGTGTTATGATGTGTGTGCAGTTGTATTATAGTGGGGCAATTTTGGGTATAACCTGTTTGATTCAGTGATGTGATGTCACTGGTGTTGTCGTTGGTAGGCTTTCTTACAAAATTCAGTCTTTCGAGCTTTGATGTTTTTGATGGCAAATACTTAGAGGTGGATAAAATATTCTAAAATTATATCAATTATTCTCTTTCAGCAAGTTTCAATGGCAAAAGATCGAGGATAAGCTTACACAGCGGAACTCTTTCACAGCTTATACCCTGTTTATAGGCCTCTAGGACATGGTTCTATGCATTTGTGTGAAAGTTACTCACATGAAAATGTGTCAAACAAACGTTCTGTTACAGAATTCACAACCACACTTGAAGGGCACAGCATGTCCGGATAACTACTACTAGCATGTAGGCTGTCATAGCAGCAGCAAAAACTATAAAGCAATAAGAGCAAACCTAACAGGTCCAGCTGTTGTTCAGTAGGGACGAACGTAAGATCATCTCAAAGGAGGTGCCAGAAACCACCTAACCTCAGACTGGACATCTAGTAGGTATACAGCAAACAGCACCTCAAGAAAAGAGGGTTAAAAAAAATCAGTGCAGCATGGATGACGTAGGTGTGTAAAGCCTATGATGCATTTCGAAGTTGTAAAAAAAAAAGGTGCCAGAAAAATCCTAATATCTGTCACACATGGTCAATACAAAACTGTACAGATTAAAAGAGTGTTGATTATCATGCTTCCGATAAACTGAGATTTCTTCAGTGTGTATGCCAACTGCATCGTGTGGTTAGGAACAGCTATGAGTGAGAATTTTGTGCAATGTGAGAAACTCAACCAACACCCTAGCACATCCTGTTCTTACCATGCTCTGCACTATAACATAGAAACTTATCTCTGTAGCAAAAGACACAAATAGTGCAAATTATCTAAAATTACATTTCCTTAGTAGCTTGGCATTAGTAGCTTAGTAGCTTGTTAAAAAGGGGACCTTCATTTCATCATTTATATATAATTCAGTGGCTGAGATGTATGCAAAGTCATTTGGGTGGTCTGGTGTGAAATATGCAATGCCAAAGAGACTTATTTACTTACATCTCTTGACAGCAGTGGTGATAGAAACCAGGGGACGTCATTTTATTATAGTCATTGTATTACAGTCATACTATTCACTACACAATAATAGTAATAAAAAAAATGTTTTACAGTTTAAGAAAACCATAAGTGAACCCTGTGGAGTTTTCTGGATTACTGCTGTGCTTGCAAATTAAACGTGGTCCGATTGTCACAATTCTAACCCAATCTAACTAAAATAATCACACAAACGTTTGAACAGTTCATGTCTTTTACTGAGTGCATTGAGTACCTTTGGCAGCAATAGCCTCCACCTATTCGTTTCCTGTAATTGCAAATAGAATTTGCACAATGTTGAGGTGAACATTTGGACCATTCCTCTCTGCAAATGCATCAATATTTTATAGTTTCAGTTCATCTGTATTTCTGGAATACCTGCACAGCCTTCTTCAGATCATGACACAGCATCTCAATAGGGTTAAGGTCAGGACTCTGACTTGATCATGCCAAAACACAAATCTGCCTTTTCACCCATTCTTTAGTTGTTTAATGTCTGCTTTTGGGTCATTGTCTTGTTGCATCACCCAACATCTCTTCAGCTTTAGGTTGTGGACTGCTGCCTTATAATGCTACATTATCCTACCTTATAGTGTTCTTTTTCCTCCAGAAATAGTGTGCAAAAGTTGAATACTGAGGTCATGTGAAGGTACGGTATATTGAGGCCACATAACAATATCCTGATGCTGTGTGATATTACATTAAGGGCCCAAGAAAATTTGTACTTTTGTCTCCTCTGTTCATAAAAGATTTTCTTAGAAGCATTGTTTTCCTAGAAGCATTACTAACTACTCTTTCTTAAGAATAACAGATTTGTTAGTGATCAGATTTTGTGTCTTTATATAATAAGCAAAGCACCTACAAATCCCACACTTCCAATCTCCTCTCCTTTACTGAGCTCTCGGTCATTACTACTTACTTTTTCTAGCCTGCACTGAGGATGCTTATTCGGTTTGCTCAAAAAGAAATATGAGGTGTGCAAATGTAAGACAAATGTAGTTAGACTGTGTTTGTCTATAAATTGTGACTTTGGTCACGATCAGACCACATTTTCTTAATCATACGACTCACCATGGTGGACACTGACTTAAGAACAGCTCATCCCACACCGGACTATTCTGAATGACTTGATTTACAAAACAATAATCAATGTATAATGAATGATTATTAAGTATAATTACACAGCAATTCTGAAAGTAAGAAGAATTGATACTATGGTCCGTATACAGTCTTGATACATGCATTTTCACTCTTTGAGCAAAGCGGATGTTGTTCACACTCGGTAGATTGTGGTTTGAAGTCCAATGCAGCATCTGTTGGTCTCTCTATGCCCCCACAGATACTTCAGCAAAGCAACCATGAACATGAGCAGCACTGTCAGCAAGCTGGACAATGCCACCCTGTCTATACTTCAAACCAAATGGTCGAGCAATCTTGTCTCAGCCATCTACATGGTTGTGACTGTGGTCAACCTCTGTGGAAATGGCCTGTCCTTGTGGCTGCTGTTGCTTCGCACATCCCCAAAGACTCCCTCCATCATCTTCATGATCAACCTGACCATCACTGACCTTGCCCTGGGCTTAGTGCTCCCCTTTCAGTTTATATACCAGATGCAAGGCTACAACTGGACGCTGGGCCCGAGCATGTGCAACATCCTCACCGTAGTCTTCTTTGCCAACATGTATTGCTCCATTCTGACAATGACTGCGATAAGCGTTGATCGCTACATGGGCATTGTGCAGGTCATGCGCTTCAGGGAGTGGAGGCACAAGACCAAGTATGCTATTTGCTCATGCATGGTCATGTGGGCCATAGTCCTGGCTATTCTCAGCCCACTGGAGACCACAGATTTGACGTTTCATGTTAGAGACCTCAACATCACCACTTGCTTTGACGTTCTGAAGAAGGACATGCTTCCGACAACCGCACACTGGGCTGCCTTCCTGTTTGCCTTGTTTGTGGTGCTGTTCCTCTGCCCCTTCATCATAACTGTGTACTGCTATATCAGGATCATCTGTGCCCTGGTCAACAGCTCCAAGAGCAACCAGAAAGCCCGTGCTGTGCGCCTGGCCTTCATCGTCTTGTTCGTTTTTGTGGTCTGCTTTGCGCCCAACAACATATTGCTGCTGGCACATTCAATCACCCGGCTGTTCTTCAAAAAGTCTCTGTACATGTACTACAAGCTGTCCCTGTCGCTTAGCTGCATCAACAGCTGTGTAGACCCATTCATTTACTATTTCGCCTCAAAGGAGTTCCGCCGAAAGATGAGACAGATGTTGGGGCTGCGGAGCCTCAGCACGCTGGAAAATGAAATGACTGATGGTCACAGAGACAGCTTGTTCTCAGGTCGCAATGTTTCTAATGGTAATGAAGAAGATGGGAACGTAGAGAGGCACAATAATCAGGGCAATGCCAGCTTGTAGTTAAAAAAAGACAACCTTTTTTTCCAACTGTGAATTTGCACTCATTTCTTTGTGTGGTCTCATGTTTTTGTTCTGTTTTGACTCTCCTCAGCCATTAAGGGGAAGCCAGACTGCTCATGTGACATGCCAAATCAAATCCCATGATATTGGTAGTGCTTCTTCTTGTCTTGTAGCTTTCAACTTCAATATTTAAGCTTTTTGGAGTTGTGCTCATGTAGCATGTGAATAAGTATTCTGTTATTTTTTGGGATCACCCCGTAAAAGGTAACTATCTGTGTTACTCCTGAATGTTTATTGTAAAAAAATAAATATGGTTAAACTATGTTGCAGCAAAATTGCTTAGATTTCTGCTTCAGTTCTGTTGTTCAATTGTAATTTGCTCTCTTGCAAAATGTCACCACTGACTAAATGTAACCATAATTTAAGTTTTGGATGCACTGACATTCCTCATTCTGGCATTTGATGTGTAACATATATATTTTTTTCTTTTTCGTGATAATGTTTCTTTGATTATATCACTTTTATAGATTTTCTTTTACAATATAACATGAATACATTATATGCACAACATAGACATTCAGTTCACATGAATGATTGCCCTGAAATGGGCCAGATACGCATGTTAGTCATTTTGCCAGTAGTGGTTTAGAGTTGAGCATGTTTTAGCAGTGGTGGTTTTGAAGCAGATGAAATTATTAAATGCTGCTTTCTCACAGCTGAAACAGACAGCTTCATTTTTTAAATACAGTATTACAATAATTATTGTAATTAATATTTGAACTTTTTGTATGTTGCTATTTTATTGTTATATATGTATTGTACATTGTATTTTTATATTCATTCAGTGCTGTATATGGGCCAGATGTTGGGCCAGGTTCGGGGCATACCGGCATGCTTTGTTGTATTTGCGACCAGTTACAAATACAGTAAAAAGCATTAAATACAGATACGTTAATAAATTAGCTCAGTGTCATCTAAACATTATGCTCTTTGGCAGTTCAAAACATACATCCTTAAATGTTTGTTAAATCTTTACATCTGATTCAGATATTATAATGCATCCCTAATTTGATTTAAATGCAGATTAAGGATCTCAGGGATTTAGTATTTCTGAAATGTGTTTAAATAATGTGTTTGTTTCATGTTGACTATATTACATTGTGTTATACTCCAGTTTTTGCCACTGCAACAACTTGTAAAATGAAAAATTAAATAAAAAATGTTTTTTTAAAGTTTTTTAGCATTATGGAGAACCTCCATTTGTTTTATGGATATTTGAGTTTAAATATATAAATAAATAAACAAACAAATTTGTCTGTTTTTAGTTTCTTCCATGGTTTGAACCCTGTAGCTGCTCCGTCCACTGTGTAAATAATTCTGGACCATAGGAAATGCTGTACATTACTTGAAATAAACTCTTTACAGCAACTTGGCTTATATATAGATATATATCTCTATCTATCTATCTATCTCTCTCTCTCTCTATATATATATATATATCTCTCTCTCTCTCTATATATATATATCTCTCTCTCTCTCTCTCTATATATATATATATATATATATATATATATATATATATATATATATATATATAGAAGCTATACTGCACTGACAATTCCAAGCCTGTGTTGAATTCACTGTTTCTCTGGTGTCACAGGTCCTATTCAGTCTACCACAGTTTAATCCCATCCACTCATACTGCAGTTCTTAGGAGTCTTTCAGCAATGAGTGCTTTTTCAATGAGGCACAATACAGGACAGCCATTTAGAACAGAGCATCATTTATCTAATATCAGCCTTAAAAACACAAACAGATACAGTCAGTCACTTTCATTCTAAGGGACAAAAAGAGGTTGGGAATCTTAAGGTAAAAAAATTATGATATATACCATATATATATATATATATATATACCATATCAGGAAATAGGCCAAAGGGATGGTGTGCCTTGTGGACCTAATGATATTTTGTGTTGAAAAAGTTAGCCTGCCAACCAGTAAGAACCTTTAATCGGACTTGGCACTGTTTCAAAGTATTGCATAAGGTCCTTCCTGCCTCGTCCCTTTTCCAGAGAGAAAGTCACTGCCAGGTTACGTTTCGAAAGTTCCTCATTTCGGTTGCTCAGTTCTTTCGATGCTGCCTTTGCTCAGTGGAGGAAACGGTGGGTATAAGACGCATGGGTCATGATCCACTCGGTCTGACAGTGACGGGAGAACACTCGCAGGGGATGGAGGGGATGGAGGGGATGGACCAAGGCGAGAGAGTTTACTGAGAACAACAAACCGTAAAGGAAACAGAAACGCAGCGACGATTACAAGGGAGCAAAGAGGAACAGAAACAACAACCGTGACAACCAAGAGGGGCAAAACAAAAGAACACACCTGGGGCTGGCGAGGCACTAGGGCTGTGCTAGCTGCCGGGGCTGAGCCTGAGCCGCTATACGGAAACATACACCACCAGGCAGAGCCTGGGAAATACCCTCAACTGAGACAAAAGGGGTGCGCTAGTCAGGGCGCTGAGTCAGCCGCCAAACCTAGACGACCGATCCGGTCCGACGGAGGGGAAGCTACCTGCAAAAAGGGAGCGGACGAGTTGCTCACTACCGGAGCTCCTGAACCTGAGCCCGCTAAACCCGTGAAGCCTGGCGAGATCGCCGCAGACCTGCAGACCTGCAGTAGCCCCCCCAACAGACCCTGAGAATAACACTGCCTAGCTAGTTAGCTTGCTATGCTATTCTCGGCACTAGCCCTAATTAAATACACCAGCCCACAGGTGATACACATTCACCACACGATGAACAGACACATGACAAACAACCGTAACCCAAGATGGCGACGATGAGTGTCAACACAAGAGTCCTTTCAACAGAAAAGTCCAGAGTCCGAGGTGGTCCATAACTAAACATGACAGGACTTTGAAGGGGGAGTTACTGATCGCCTGTGAGCCGCGGCCCGAGATCGCCCCTGGCCCGAGGCGCGACAACATGAAAGAATAAAGAAGAACGAAATACAAAAATGCAAAAACCAAACATTACAAAAAGAAATCAGTAATTTAATTACTATTACTAAAGTAAAAATAAATCAGTTATTTAACACCAAAAGTGTAAATAAATAAATAAATAAATAAATAAAATAAGAAAGAAAGAATGAGAGAAAAATAATAACATGTATTAAATATAAATAAATAATAAATAAACAAACAAACAAATAAAAGAATAAATAAATGCTTGGTTAAAACAATCTAGGTGGGTCATTTCCTCAACCAGGCACTGGGTTAAACTGGGTAACCTTGTACACTGAGAAATAATAGTTATCCAACATGGTTACCTTGACCCAGGACTGAGTTATTTTTAAGAGTTATTTTAAGTTAAACTTTTATTTGAGTTTATTTGCTCTGTTATGTGCACTTTTCTTAATATTCTTTTCTTAATAAAATGAACTGCTTATGAACAGAGGTACCCCTCCATAAGGACAATCTGTTCAAAGGAAATCTTCATTAATGTTTATGCTTCTTCTCAGCCACTAGTATTCTCGTTTGTTCCAACCCAAAAGTTGCAATAAAACTTTAAACACAACAAAACACACAACATTATATTAATATTGTTCACTCAAAAATGACCTAATATTCAGCTATACATTTTGACAAATCATGAAATGAGCTACAACTAACAGGAACCCTTCAGTTAAACAGAGAAAACAACCCTTACGGCCTGATGAGAAGCTGAAGCTGTTCTACCAGCTGTTCGAAATCTAATCAGCTTCTTCAGGTGCCGATAAATAACGCCAATAAATGGACTCATTGGCTGGGTTGTTAATAACACTGAAGTCACACTCTCAAAAGGGTCCTACACTGCTCCCAGCGGACCACATACACACACACTTAACTACACACACATGTTCATGTTCAGGGAATACTATGTGCAATACCCCCCCCCCCCTCCCCATGTGCAATTAAGAGTCTTTTGCTGTAAATAATATTGTTATTGCTTTTTTAATTCTTATTTATATTGTATATATAGTGTAAATTATTTATCTAAATTTTTGTAACTGAGTGTCTTGCTATCCCTTTCTGCTGTTACACTGGGAATTTCCCCACTGCGGGACTAATAAAGGACTATCTTATCTTATCTTATCTTATCTTACAAATATTTTTTAGTCCTAGTAACTTGCCTGGATATAGGGGTTTTCACAATGGTGGCTTTTTTTTTAAAAGAACCTTTAAATAATGGTTCTATATACTACCAAAACAAGTTCTACTGATGTTAAGTCAAAGAACTCTTTTAACCCTGTTACATTCCTCTTCTGCTGCTAATAAAAGAAAGTTTTTTTATTACAGAAGTGAGAAACTTTTTTTTTTGCTTTGTGCTGATTATGTACTTTCTGTTCTATGTGATGCCTAGATCAAAACAAATCTGTGGTAGAATGGAAAGACAAAAAAAATCTCAGCATCTGCCACAAGCGAGCAGGCTGGCTGTGTGCCTCGCTAGTTGTGCAGACGAGTCTGTAACTTGAGGTTAGCTGCAGCACAGCAGGAGGTATAGAGCAGCGTTATAGTCCCTCCGAAACCATTCACCCATAAATGGGTCAAGTTAAGACCTGAGCCATTCATTTCTTGTTTTTTTTTTTTTTTTTTTTTTTTTTGACTGTGGTACGAAGCACATTTCAAAGTCTTATCAAACAAAATGTTGAATTTACCTAAAAATCTGTTCTTCACAACTGTGTTAAGTAGTTATTAAGGTAATTATTGTTGAATACATAGTCAGTGAATTCAAGTAAATCACAAGTCACAAGTCATTTGAGTAAACTCATTGGACTGATGGTTTTTATGAGTTACTTCTACATTTGACCTTCAAAAATAGCCATTAAAGTAATCACAGTAGAAGAAAAAAACAAGTTATATGTTAGGTTGAAAGTTGTAGATTGTAGTTAATGTAAAAACTTACTTAGTAGAAGAGAAACATGGGAACTCCCTCACTCATTCAGACAACAACAAAAAGACGAAGTGGTTAGCAAAGAGTTTAAGAAAGAAGCCCACAAGATTGCAAGAAAGAGTAAGTTGGGGGAAAACCGGTGAGTAAAACATGTAAAACAGTATGACAGTGCAGGATGCCAAGGGCCAAAGAGAAAGATGCTGCACTAACGAAACACTTGTCTGTACTGTAATTTCTGTGAACTTACTGCATTTTGTTAAAACAACTGACTCAGATGCGCTGAGTTCCTGATGGTTTGCTTCAAATGGTCTGGCTTCTAGACTTAAGCTGGGCCTGAGAAAAGGCATGGATCCTTCAATGCCCAAGCTATGCATCAAAGCATTTTGAAATGTATATTTTAATGAGGTCACATAATTGAATATTGTATGAATTGACAACACCTGCCAGTCACGGTCCAGTCAATAACGTTTTAGACATATGAACAAAAGCAGAAACCAAAGAGACCTTCAATGCTGTACTGGGAAGCAAGCTAAAGGTACGTGAGGATAAGTGGAGGAAGTGTAGATGAAGATGAGGATGAGGATGGACACAGGAGCATGGACTCACCAAAGAAGCCAATGTTAGCATGTGTGCTGCATGCAGCCTGAAGTCCTCTGTCAACATGTCATACCTGGGCCACATAACTAGTGATATACACCCATCCAACACACTGAATCAACACAATATTGGTCTAATTAAACTAATTTGGATACTGACTCACTGACTTTCCACTCGGTTGTGTTTTTACCATTATTTTACCATTTTACCAAAAGTGATATTTTTCAACCCTCTACAGTTTTGTGATGATTTTGAAGCTGCTCTTTTAAGGTCCCGCCAAGTCAAAGGTCTGGAATGCTAAAGGAATGATAAGTGCAACACCAGCCCGCATGATGCACATATTCCAATAAAGTCAAGTCAAGTCAAATTTATTTGTATAGCTTTTTACAACTGTTGTCGTCAAAAGCAGCTTCACACGATTAGTAATTAGTAAAAGACAGAAAAAAAGAAACAACGTAAGAAAACATGAAGGATCCAAGACCCCAGTGAGCAAGCCAACGGCCAAAGTGGCAAGGAAAAACTCCCTCAGAGCTGTAGGAAGAAACCTTGGGAGGAACCAAGACTCACAAGAGGGACCCGAACCATCCTCCTCTGGTCAGAACTATTTAAACATTATTGATAAAAGTTACCAAACCATCAATTCTGTTGAACTGCTCTGATCATAATCATAATATATTAATCATGGTGTAGATAGTTAATAGTGGTGATATTAATAGTGGCAGATAGTTAAGAGTTCATTTAGGTTTAACATGGTCATTAAACAGGTAGCAGTGGTAGGAGGGTGAGCCACTGGTGTGGGTGGTGCTGGGTGGGGGGCCTGCTGGTCGGACTAGGAGGTGGCAGCTGGTCTGACGCAGGTAGAGGGGACCTCAGCGGGCAATCTTACAGCAGGTCGAGCTGGGTGGCCATTTACTCTGAGAATAAATAAACACTTGATTTAAGTAGAGCAATCTTGTCTACATGGCAGTTCAGGTGTTTGGGGTGTCAATCTAAACATGGCCCTTCTCAGCTGTCTGCCCACTTGTCAAAAATGAGTTTTCAGGAAAAAAAAGTTTTCAGGAAGATATTATCACTATTAGTACATAAATAGTGAAGACTCTCCATCTGCAGTATTTTTCTCAAATCCCTAATCCACTGCTGAAATAGAGACCAAACTTTAAGAACTGTAAGAAACGGCATTTGGCCAACACTGTACAGAGGGAAATGGTTGGACTTTCATATTTCATTATTAATGGATGGACTAGCTGCCCCTACTCCAAAAATGGCAAGCGAGGCATCAGTGATGATGGTTTTATTAAATATTTGATGTATAATCGAATATAAGTAACCAAAACAAATGTATCTTAGAGCAAGACCAAACTGATGGGTAGCGTACTGATCTCTAGTTTACACTTATTGCATTAAAGGAAAGATGTTTTGGGGTGACCTTGTAACCTTGTCTCTTGAAAGGTTCTTCTAGGGATTTTTACTAAACACAATGGTTTTACATAGAACCAAGACAACTCAAAGACTTAGTACAAGACCATTGAGGAACCTTTGGAGGTTCTTCACTTTAAAGCTGTGGAGGAACCTCTTAAGGTGCTTTAAGGAATCTTCAAGGAACATTTTTTCTTCTAAAACCTTTTATTGGGTCCCTTAAAGCACCGTAAGAGGTTCCTCCACAGTTTCAAATTGAAGAACGTCCAAAACGTTCCTCAGAGGATTTCCTACTTGTAAATGGCAACAGCGTAAGTAGTTTTTCATCCAGTTTTCACCAAAATGATGGCACACGAAGAGGAGTAATTTAACGCTGATATCCGATGTGCATAGTGCCGCTGTCAGCCAAAAACCATGTGTCTTCGTTTTTGACTTTTTGGCATGATGTGAATCTAGCAGTAGTTCTTACATTGGGTCACAATTTCATGATGAATGGACCAATAGAAATGCTCCAAAATGACTTTAAATCTCTTACACTGACTTCTATTAAAAAGGTTTTCTATTCTCCTGTAAAGTTGTCATTTTGGAGATACAAGGGATTTGTCCAACAGCAACAATACCGTAGCTTGTGATTTTAGCTTATTTGCTTAGACAACACCAAAAACCCTCAGTCTCTTTATTTTCTCGTGGTTTTTGAAATGTGGACTGATGTTTTTTCCCACTCATTCAAGGGAACCACTGTAGAGACTTGAAACTATTCTCTTGTTACGTTGTATTAAAAACAGCGAGGAATGACCCATCCACCAGAAAGAAAAACTACTGTCAGGTGGATTTTGAGAAGGTGCTGGGGAGTGTGGTTTGTGGGTGCATTCTGGCACTCGCACAGTCTTGGTATTTTTTCTATATTACTGTGAGGAAGCAAGAAACCCCATTTCAAATAGCCGTCCTAAAAAAAAACACCCTTTTGATACGTCATTAGAAGGGGATTTCCTAGCCTGGCTGCTGTTATGGCATCTGTTAAACCTCCTGACCAAGAAGCAGCATGCAGCAAAGAACTGACCCAGTTTTTAGAGGGGAGTCATAAAACTACTGACTCATAACAGTCAATGATTGAGTCAGTAATCATTGACTGACAAAACATTGAGGACAAGCCTAATTTTGCATTTTGCATTATATAGCAATGTGCACCAACCAGCATTCTGAAGATCTGCTTTACCTCAGTTCCAACCTGCATCTAAAATCCTGTCCTTCCTTTACCAGACACTAATAAATCTTATCCAGCCAGTCAATGTCCCAAGACGTTAACTAGCCAGTCTCATCCGGCTTTTAATCATCTTCTTTTTTCTGCACTTTAAAATGCTGTTGTTTTATTATTAAATGTATAAGAATTATAAGAAAAAAAAACTCATATATTTCTCTACAGGTAAAACTGATATAGAAATGATCAACACTGCGACTTTACACTGACATTTACACATGTGACTATTACTGGTATGCTTGTTTAGAATGACTGAAGATATGAAAAATGAAAGCAAGGGATATAAAGGGCTGTATACCCTGTAAAGCCAAGTCTATCATATTTGATGCATATCTGCAACATCAGTGTGATACTAGAAAAAATTTCTTATAATTATTGTAATTAATTATTGGCTAATATATAATAACAATAATATTTAATACATTTATTAAATAATGATTACATGACTAAGAAAATAAAATCAGATACATGTTTTCTGCTCTTGAGTCAATTATGCATGTACCACAATAATGCACAGTCATTTTTAATAATTCGAGGGGATGCTCTTTATGTTTTAGTTTGTTAAATAAAAAATATTACAATCCTAATTTATGAAATAAGATACAAAATAAAAGTCATATGCAGTTTTAAAGAATTCCAATTTGTTTTTGCCAATTATTAAATTGTTCTGGCTTTAGGGTTAATTTTATTATTTGTTGCATCCACACTATCACTGAGTTTACTAAAATAGATTACTAAAGGCAACCTTAAGTCAGCTAGCTAACCAGAAGGTAAGAACAGGGTACACATACATAGTCATACACAGTATAACTTGCAGTGAAATGCTTTTATGACAGTCTGCCCACATCAAAGCTATACAATAAAGATCTACATTTAAACTTAACTAAACCTTAACTTAATGAAGTAAAGTGTAAAAGTGCAAAAAAAATAAATAAAATAAAAATAAATAAAAATAGAATAAGTTACATTTAAGTTAAAAAATAAAATATAAAAAATTAAAATATAGAAATATAGAAATATAAGCAAAAAAATAAAAATACAAATATATATACACAGATGAAATAGTGTGTGTCTGTGTGTGTGTGTGTGTATATATATATGTATACATATGTACATATTTATCTGTATGTGAGTGTATATGTGAGTTAAAAAGAAATATTTTCGTTATTGTCCGTAGTGTGTTTTCCGCGAGCCATGGTTGTGTACTGTAGTGAGTGAGGGTCCAGTTTGTGTATGTAGATATTTTAATTTAGTGTCCTAGTCCCTGTCCCCATTCAGAGCACGGATGGCTTGTGGAAAGAAAATGCATGTAAAATAATAGTGTACCTTTATTTAGAGAAGAGGAAATTCGGTGTTAAATTCCACCCAAAGTGGCATTTTTTGTGTTTTAAAAAAATCCTCAAATTAATACCAAAAAAAAAAATAAGCCGGAGGGGGGGGAAATAAAAAGTTTTTGGTCTGAACGACCATTTTTTGGTCGAAACTACGCTTTGCTCTTCTCTTCACCAGGTACTAGCTAGCTAAAGCCCTTAACATCCAATCCTCCACAGTTTGAACTGGATGACTGATGATGAACACTGAGGAACCCATGTGGCTACTGAACGCACCCCCTCGATGTCTCTCAGTGCGCATGCGCAAAGGAACTCCGCCCACTCTCAGCTCTCAGCAGTTCGGTGTGGACGCGAGGTGGACAAGGGGGGCAGATACTGCAGACAGCTACTACTGCTCAGGTGAAAATGAAGAATAAGGACTTTTCATTTGTGTACATTAACGAGAGATATGATTTAGTAATGCTGTGTAGTGCGTATTAATACTGATTAAGTACTGCGCTTCTAGCTCGAGTGGTTTAGCAGAGCTCGATATGACCGCGCATTAAAAGTCACTGGGCTTCTTCACATCTGTTTGTTAACTAGCTAACGATTTTAAATACAACCACATGTTCAGTGTTTTGCATGGATAACGTTTTAAAGCTTAAATAAATTGCACAGAACGGCAAAGCTGCGATATGAAGTAGCTCAGAGAACTTAACTGACTGTTGACTTGGACCTCGACCTTCCTCGTAGTCAAACATCTAGCTGGTTTCTAGTCAGAAGATGCGTGCTGATCTGTAAGGGGGGACCTAATGGGCTCCTGTATAACGTCACATGCTGTTTGTCCAAATCTTCCTCTTCTAAAGTTGCTGATGAGTTCACATAATATAGACCCTTATAGCTTTCTGGCACCAGATCTGTAGACTGTAGACCAAAGTTTTCCCCAACTTCTCTGCTTTGGAGCTCACCTGTGACTCCAGCTAGTTCAACAGTAAAACTCATAAAACTCATGACTGTGTCTGACTGATCTACTTTTCAGGTTAGACCTCCAGAAGCGGCGGATCATGGTGCTGAATCCGGTCATATCCAAGCTGAGTGGCAAACTTGTTGTGCTGGCCAGTGCATCTCCAAGGAGGTTGGAGATTTTGACCAACATAGTAAGTTGCACAATGCAAAACGTAATGAGCTGGTAAGGGAGGCCGATATGGCATAAATTTAGTAGCACAACACTTTAAGAAATGTTCATGATACTTGATCAGATGATCTGATGATGGAAGAGACGGTAAACCGTGGTGGAGCATTAAAAAAAAAAAACCCTATTCGAAATTTGATTTTATCATAAAGTTGCCATTTACACAATTCATTAAACACTGGATCAATAGAATTTACCACATTTACTATAATAACTGTAATGTTACCTTTGTGAAGATACTGTTTTTGTTTGCTTGCTTGCTTGATTTATTTTAGAATATATATATTTTGGACAGGGACAGTATTATTATATGCAAATGATCTAGCATAATAATAAAAACAAAAGTGAAAAATAATAATAATACATAATAATTGTTTTTTGTCTGTAATGTAGGGCTTACGGTTTGAGGTAGTGCCTTCCTGGTTCAAGGAAACTTTGGACAAAACCTTGTTTAAAAGTCCTCATGAATATGCAGTGGAGACAGCAAAGCAAAAGGCATTGGAGGTGGCCCAGAGAATGCCCTTTGTAAGTCTGTTATTACCAAATAAGTACATTTCTTACCATAACTAGCTCCTCACTTTTCAGTTTTTGAGGTTAGTTTGTCATTCCTGTGTTTGTTTAATTTGACATGTCCTGGGTCTCAGAAACACCTGAAAGCTCCAGACATTGTGATTGGAGCAGACACTGTGGTGGTAAGGACCATCTCTTTTAATTTACACTTGGGTGAATAATAGTATGTTTAAAATCACAATCTGTGAGTTTTTGTTGTCTTCTGTTTCCAGACGGTTGATGGTTTGATTCTGGAGAAGCCTGCTGATAAACAAGATGCCTACAGAATGCTGTCCAGGTTGTTTTTTCGAGTGCACCTACTGTGATATAAACATGTTGTCGAGGAAATACTGTACACACATAATGCTTGGTTTATCATATGACTGCTCTTATCCATTCTGTCTCAACTGTGTTTCAGACTGAGTGGGAAAGAGCACAGTGTGTTCACCGGAGTGGCCATTGTCCTCTGTGAGGAAAGTGAGGGTGAGTTTAGTGAAATCAGAAAGCTTAGTCTTACAGTTGGCCCAGTAAAAAGCTGTAATTGTATACTTTAGGACAAAAAAGGGTTTATGGGCTATAGTTGGTTGAAGCATCTTTTCCATAGTTGTCTGGTTTCATGGACAAGGCCTAATCTCTAAAATGTTTATTTCATGATTTTTTTTACATTTCAGGGGGCGATACAGAATACAAAGTGGTAGATTTTTATGAGGAGACTAAAGTGAAGTTTGCAGACCTGTCTGAGGAGATGCTCTGGGAATACATCAATAGTGGAGAGCCCATGTAAGTCCATTTAATGTCTGCATGACACACTGTAGATTATTATCAAGTCTGTCAACCCAATGACATGTTAAATACTGCACTTGAACTTTTGAACTTGTGGACTTTAGTATAATTATTTGAGTTTGTATATTTGCCCTTACCTGCTGAATAAGACTTAGAGTAGAGTGATAGATCCTAATTTGCAGTATTATTTTTTTAAACATTTATGTACATATTGTTTTCTCTTTGGATGTGAAGGGTGAAGGGCTGATGTCTGATTTCCTTGTTTAAATGGCATGTAAACATTTTTATAGACTAACCATTCTGTTAAGACATTGTAAATGTAAGTATCTTTGCCTAATGTATTACCACAGCTCCATGTTTCTAAATCGGCTTTTAATAAATCCAAGCTGACTGGACTTCATCCCAAATTCTTCAAATGGCAAATGTTACCATGAAGCACGGGTTTCATTTGGTAACCTGAATTATTAACAACACTGACACTATATAATCTACAGCTCTATATTTATGTAAAAAATGAATGCCTAACTGCAGACACATGCTTAACTACAGTCCCATGTTCAGCTGTATTAAAATATACCATTTCCTTGCCACCCGTGCTTTGGTTTTAAGTGTCGGCTGTTTTTTTTTCTCTCAGAAACCTAATAAATCTAAAGCAGTTACAGAGTCTTTTTCTTGACAGGGACAAGGCTGGTGGTTATGGGATCCAGGCTTTGGGAGGCATGCTGGTGGAGTATGTGAAAGGAGATTTTCTTAATGTGGTGGGCTTCCCACTCAATCACTTCTGCAAACAGCTGGGGATGATTTACAACAGCCCACCAGAGAGCCCTGCTCACAAAATGAAGCGAGAGGACTCCACAGGGCACGAGGGGCCCTGGGCCCTCGTCAACAGCCTGTCCAAATGCACTGAGAATGGGGAGGCCAAACACCAGAGCACCAGCAACTTGAACAACTCTGACTCCGGCTGTGGGTCAGTTCGAGAGCAGAACGTGGTGGGGCCAGAGTGTGCCAAGTTCAACAACGAGGGCTTTCCTCACCACATAGTGGATCTACTAGATGGGTTCAAAGCCTCAAAGGTGCGTACGTGTATTGATATTTAAAGACTGTGTGTTTTACCTTGACTGACTGTAGTTCAATAGTAAAAAGTAAAAAATGAATGTGTGGTATTAATAGACAGTTGATTCCCTCTAAGGTTTTACACTAGATATGGTACTGTTGTTGCTTAGATTTTTTACAGGCGCAAGAGTTGATCAGGCACCGATGGTAATCAAACGACTGGCAATGAGGTCAGGCAATGTTGGTCAATTAGGTCTGATTTGTAAAAGGCACTTAGTAGAGCTAGTATAACAAAACTGCATCTGTGCCTGTTCACCTACATTGCTTTTTTTGTATCTGTTATCTAAGAAGCTCCTGAAAAAAGGGCAATGTCTGCTCTTTTAGCGTATTTCCCTTTTCCAAAAGGCATGTTGAAGACATCCCATCCCTGATTAAGACAAACCCGCCCACTCGGATTGGATCATGTTTTTTTGATTGGATCACTTTTCAGATCACAAAAAAGGGAGACACATGAGACAGTCATTTTAGCTTTCAGATTAAAGGTGTTTTGTGTTACTGGTTCTTTTGTTTTAGTGACTTTCATTTTGACCCGGTCTGTGTGTAATGTCGTGGTTGAGTTTAGCAATGACCCCTCTCTCCTACTCTGTTTTTTTCTTTTTTAAAGTAATAGTGGAGTCTATCGTTCTGAGGTTTGACTTACTTGAAACTTGAAACTCAGCCCGTGTCCATATGAGACCCCCGCGCCTCACACTAACAGAACTCTTCACTCACACATCTGTGTGAAGTTTCTATACTCAGTGTGTTTCCTCCTGGCTCTCGTTCCACAATATACAGACAGTAGCGTTTTTTCCACACGCTTAGTCTGTATGTTTTCACTGCAACTCTTTGGCAATTAATCTGCGATTCACATGAATGTGTCCTGCACTGGATTATCCGCGATCCGTTAAACTACTACGCACTAGAGTATTTAGCTAAGCTAACAGGCATCAACATCTGAAGTGAAGATTATATTAATTAAATGTCGGTTACAATGTGCAGTTGATCTGGAGAGCTCTTATATAATGCCAGACATTTCCACTGTTAGCTTGATGATAACATAACACGTTAGTGAAATAAGCATTATCTTAGCGGGCCTATTACACAAAAAAGCTAAACATGTATGGTCTGTCTATACTGCGCTCCACAAAAGCTACTGTTGCCATTGAGCAAAGCCACCCCTCCTACATTGACTCCTGTACTGAGACAACAAATGAGAGCAGTGGTCATTAATTTACAAAAATGGGGCAGTGGTGGCTCAGTGGTTAGAGCGCCAGGCTATCGATAACAGGGTTGTGGGTTCGATTCCCGGGCTCGGCAAGCTGCCACTGCTGGGCCCCTGAGCAAGGCCCTTTACCCTCTCTGCTCCCCGGGCGCTGGAGTTGGCTGTCCACCGCTCTGGGTGTGTGTGTACTCACTGCCCCTAGTTCACTAGTGTGTGTGTGTGTGTATGTTCACTACCACAGATGGGTTAAATGCGGAGGACACATTTCGCTGTACAGTGTACAGTGACAAATACGTGCACCTTTACCTTTACTTTTTAAAACAGCACCCTAGGAATCAAGGTCAAAAAGGACCAAATTACAGGTTAAACACATCAAACAAAGACTGAATGTCAGTTAAGATGTTAAACTGCCCTTAATTGATTGCAAAGGTGTTTGATTGTACAGTAGTCTATGTAAATTATGTGATTCTCCTCTAAGCGATGCTTAACACTGCACGATGTGATCTCAGGCACCAGAGCATCCTGCCATGCTGGCTTTTACACAGCAGTGAGTTTTTTTATTTAGCTGAATAGTCTAAATAAAAGTTGCGTCTAAATCCTTTTGGACACACATGGAGTGTATGGTTAGTATATGCATATTTTTTGTTAGTATATTATATTGACTAATTTCTGATTATACTCTCTGCTAGACTTTGTTTACAGCATCCAAGTTGGGGGTGTTTGATGCTCTGTCTGACTCTGAAGGCCTCACAGTGGAGGAAGTTGCTGACCGAATTAAAGCTTCAGTGCTGGGCACTGAACGATTGCTGGATGCTGCCGTCTCCTTGGGGCTGTTATGTAGGCTCAGGCTTGAGAATAACACTGGTAAGAGTAGTGTGATTGTACATTTAAATATACACCAGGTAGTGTTATTACTTAGTTACAAACAGCTCGTTATACCTTAGCAGCACTGAAATTACTGCCATAAAGAGATCAGATACGAGGTCCTTATATAACCTTAAAACTTTCAAGCTTTTTGTCTGTCTAGTAAACAGAGACCATAGCGTTTCCTCTGTGTGCTCATGTGTCACTGAACTGAAGGCTGGCTGTGAAAGTTGCTTTGTGTGCATTGTGTGTCCCAGTGTTCAGGAACACAGATCAGGCCAGTCGGTTCCTGGTATCAGACAGCCCTCTGTCTCTGCATGGTTACATCCTACACTGCAATGACCTGGTCTGGCCCCTGTTTACCCATCTAGAGAGCGCCGTCAGGGAGGGCACCAATCAGTATGAGAGGGCTTTTGGGAAGAAGACTGAAAACCTGTTTCAGGTTAAAGAGCATGAAGAAAGCTTTTTATTACTTTTATTTTATTTATTATTTTTTATCATTTTTAAATTATTTGTATTTTAATTAAAGGATGGCTATTTTAAGAAAGATGACGTCAAAATGCGATTCATGAATGCTATGCACAGCATTGCGAAGGTGACTGGAAGAGATGTGGCCACAGCATTTGATCTGTCCGGCTTTAAAACTGTCTGCGATGTTGGGGGTAGCTATTGCTTATATTGCTTGCTTATATTGTAAGATTGTAAAGAAAAAAATGCACTGATCTCTGATGTTATTTCATATCCTACCACAGGCTGTACTGGGGCAATGGCTTATGAGTTCACTAAAGCCCATCCGGGACTGTCTGTAATAGTGTTTGACTTGCCACCAGTTATTGAAATGACAAGTCACTTCCAACCGAAAGAACAGGATGACAGAGTATCATTTATTGCAGGTCAGTGGAACCTACACTTTATGTCCAGATGTTTGTGGACACCCTTTCTAATGAATGCATTCAGCTACTTTAAGGTGCACCCATTGCTGACAAACATAGCTTGTCTAGTCTCAGTACAATAAGACTCTCTGGAGCAGATAAACATAAACTTATTGGCACCATGTATAATGCCAGGCATTGGCTAGAGGGGTACAAAGACCCCCCAGCATTGAGCTGCGGATGAGGGGAGCTGTGTTCTCTGGAATGCTGGTGCTCCATCCAATACCCCATTAAGGCTCTTGTTGCTGCTCAACTCTTCATAGCAATCCTCCTAAATCTAGTAGAAGGTCTTGCCTATATAGTATACAGTAGAGACAGGATAAACATGATAAGCTCTTTTTTAATACCCTTGATTTCGGAAGAAACTGTGAATAAGCAATATGTGTCCCAATTATTTTGTCCATAACATGTGATATGAAGTTTAGATTTTGTCTGAATAGGAGATTTCTTCAAAGATGACTTGCCCAAAGCAGACCTGTATATTCTTGCACGGATTCTTCACGATTGGTCTGATGACAAAGTACATGAGCTTCTGAGTAAACTCTCCAAGGCATGCACACCAGGTAACATAATCCATGTTTTAATGCTACATGGCTAATTAGACATGAGTTACAAATGCAATCATTACCTAACCTTTAATCACAGCGTACAACTTTGTGTGATGGAGTACGACTTAATGCCACAATAGTCTTTATTCATTTGTTACTGGCTTTTTTTTGGGCTTCTCTGTTCGGTTTCCTCTAGATTTCTTTTCAGGACAGGTGATAAACCTGGTACTCTAGATAGCATTAAGTAAGAAAGGATAATATTGACTATAATATTGAATATGATAGGACATTGTGAGCTGTGAAGATCCTCAGACCAGTTACACACTAACACAGCTGGACAAACATCACATTAAGTATGGGATCAAAATGTGCCAGCATAGTGCAACCAGAGCTACTCTAAAACCTATTTATCATCTTGTGTGCCTAATTATTAGTAATATTGGCATATTCTTATAGCTAATACAGATATTGTTGTTGTCATGCAAAAACCTTATATCTTCAAAATGAAAACTTTACAGGAGAAGGAAAAACCTTCTTAACTGTCAGTGGAATGTTTTACTCCAAGTCATTTTGGAGCATTTCTATCAGTCCATTTATTATCAAATTGGGGCACAATGTAAAGAACAACTGCCAGATTCGCATTATGCCAAAGTAGTGGAAAATGGCAAAGGTGCAAAGTTTTTGTATGACCGTGACGATGTATTAATTTTTGACATCTTACACAATAAAGGAGGTCTTAAGTCACCAGCTGAAGTCCTCAAACAGTGGGTGCACTGAGTGCACAGGGTTCATCTGTGTTAGTGTTATTTACAGTAGCTGATAACGTATTGAGGATGACTGAATTTAGCTGCATTTCAAAACCGGCAGCACTGGTCATTCATTAAGTAGCATGCTCCATGCGTTTGTCACTGCGGTGCAGGCGGTGGGCTGCTGGTCTCCGAGATCTTCCTGGACGAGGAGAGGAGCAGGCCAAGCAGGGCACTGCTTCAGGCCCTCAGCATGACGGAAGGGCGGCAGAGGAGCGCTGCCCAGTACAGCGACCTACTGAAGGAGCACGGCTTCACTCCTGTACAAACCCAATACACAGATAACCTGCTGGACGTCATGCTTTGTATAAAAGAGGACCCAAATGCTGAACCAATGCCTGTTACACCTTCTGAGTCTGTTGAGACTGTAATTGCCTGAAATGCCGGTTGTTTGAAACACTAGATTTACATGCATTATGATCAGTGAGTTGAATGTGCACTACACTGAGTGGTTTGACAAGGTCTCCTGTACATGTCTGTATAATTATGATTAATCTCTGTGAGAGGTGTTTATTGATCTGTTACACTGAATAAATGATTCTTATCCAAAACCAATGTCGGCAATGTCGTCTGGTTTCTTCAGTGTAGACCGTAAGGCCTTAAGCAGGGTAATTTAATTTGTAACCCCTGTGTTTTCAAATGGCAGGCTGTGCCGTGCTCCTGGCTGAGACTGTTCTGGACGAGGCCAAGCCGCAGGCCAGCAGGGCCTACATGCAGTCTCTTAACATGCTGGTGCAGACGGAGGGCAGGGAAAGGAGCTCAGCTCGCTATAGGCAGTTGCTGGAGGCCCATGGATTTTCCCAGATAAGAGTGTGTCACACAAGGAACTTTTTAGATGCCATATTGGCATTCAGACTATAAGCGAAGAGAGATGCGCTGGTTCTTAACTTTAAGGACAGCCGAACTAAGGTCATTATTCTAGAAAATGCCTAAATATAAGAATTATTACTTTGTTTTGATTTGATTTTTGTTAGAGTGTAAAATCACTCAATAGAGCACGTTTTTGAGGCAGAATAAACTATGTTATAAATGTTGGTAGATTCCTGCTCATCCAGTGTTTTTTCAAAATCAGTGTAAAGCTTCTGGGAAGGAAACGCTAAGTGCCCTGACTGAATGGATAAATGATGACAATGCAGGTTTAAATACATTATGGGATAGTTTCCCTGACATGGATTAAGCCTAGTCTTTTCAAAGCAGAAACTCTGTTGAACATTTAGTGCAGTCCTCGACTTACCCCCTGGCAGAACTGGCAGAAAGTGCTATTACAAACTTTTATTACTTAAGAATAGCCCTAAAGTTTGTACAGAAGTAATACACCTTTTGTGTTAAAGGTTTATATATATATATATATATATGTCCAAATATGTGCATACATTTCTTATGTAATCAATGGTATCATCTCCTAATTGGCTGCAATAACATCCTCTATTATTTAGAAGGCTTTTACACACTAGATGTTGGAACACTTGTGAGAGAGTGATTGCATTCAGCCACAGTAGGAGTGGTGAAGTCAGACAGAGTTTGGATGATCGGTTTTGGGTCACAAACACCACTACCTCATCCCAAATCTAGTGGATGTAAACTCTTACAAATATAGACGCTTCAAGCGGATCTTTGCACAGTGCCAGAGAAGAACCACTTTTGGTTGTATAAGGAACCATGTTCGTAAAAGAGATGTGTGAGTGTGAAGAATCATTTAAAGGTCTAAAGAACCTTCAATTGATGTAAAGGTTCTTTAAATGTTTCTAGGTTCTTCACACACAGATCTTGGGAGTACCATTATTTTGTAAGGCTCCACTCCTCCACAGCCCTCTCGCTAATTTGTCTTTGGGCATGGTGACTTTAGGTCTAGTCAGGGCCTTTCTGAATAAGTTATAATATTTCTGGATATAAAATGCATCATGTGAGTAATGCCTGCCAGCACAAGAAATCTCGCGATAGGAGCAGCTGGGCCTGCGAGAGCTGCCCGTCCGTCCTGCTCGCTGCGAGTCTGCGCATCACATCCCGCTCTCTGCGCCAGCTGACCATCACCTCGCCCTCGCTGCCCACCCAGACCCCGCTGTTCAGCCGCTTTTAGCCCGTTTACGACAAGGTGCCATGGCCGACTACGCCATATCTTTCGCGAAAGACTTTTTAGCCGGCGGAGTGGCGGCTGCCATTTCTAAAACAGCCGTAGCTCCTATCGAGAGGGTGAAGCTGCTGCTGCAGGTGAGAACATTACTCCACTTCCTCAGCCATAGCTCTTCCACAGCCATAAGGGTGGGTTTTCCTTTAAAGTAACGTTAACAGTGCGGAGTGCCCCCTTTAAAACCTGTAATAGCACACAGTCTGTGCTGTGCTGTTCACTGCAGTCTTTAGCTGTATCCTTGGGAGGCCATGTTGAAGTCCTCTGCAGCATCCCTGCAGCTGTGAGCATCTGCACTGCTGCACAGCTCACCTCCATCTCCACCCTGTCATCTCTCACTGGGAAGACAGGATTTAATGTATTAAACGTGCTTAGGTTTTGTCAGAGTCTCTCTCTCTCTCTCTCTCTCTCTCTCTCTCTCTATTTTTTAATATTATGTATATATATAATATTTTATATATATAAATATAGAAATGATATCTATAATATCTGTCTAACATATTTAAACATGTGGAATCTGCATTGCAACAGTGTTGAGAGATGGAGGTCATTTAACTAAACACACAAAACTGAAGAAATGTCTTTTTAAAATAATTGGGATTAATGCAATTAAATGTAATAAATGCAGTGTTGGTTTGAAGAAAGAGCCCCACATTTATTATTATTAAATTGGATACAGATGACTAAAACATGGTTGGGGAGGGTTTTGTAGTAGCCTGTCTTTTTTATACCTCAGACGTTTGATTTGGTTTGCTGTTGATTGGTGAAGTGAGTGGGTTTACTATGCTGAGATCCAAAGAGCTCTGTGAGGCTTTCAGAAAGAAGGCTGTAGATGCAGATGAGTCTGGGAAGGGGTTTAAAAAGATCTCAGAACACTTGGAAATTAGTCGTTCCCCTGTCCGATAAATAATTTACAAGTGGGGAACATTTAAAACAACTGCAAATATGTTTAGGTCAGGCTGTCCTAGCAAGTTCGGCCTGAGAGCAGACCACACAAAGTCTTAATCCCAAAATGTTAGAAAAGATAGTAATAAATGATGGGCTGCCCCACCTTTTTCTTCACAAAAAAGTATTTATATTAGTTACATTTTATGAATAATTAATAAAACATTTAATCAGTTTCTTTTGTTTAATTTGTTCACATGACTGTACACACATACATACACACACACACACATCATATATGTATGTATATATATATATATATATATATATATATATATATATATATATATATATATTAGATATTATAGGTTTATCCAGTCTTATACAAAGGTTTGGGCACTCTAGTCATATCACTCATTTTGTGTGAAAAAGGCCTATTTATTTACTGAATGTAACACATTGAAAAAAAAAACTAACCACAATGTGCCATTACATTTGCACAGGCCACATTTAATATGTATTTGTGTTTTTATTGCATTAAATTAAGCTACTTAACAGTAACCATGCTTTAGAATTAATGGACGTTTGGCTTATTTTCACTTAGATAAAAGCATACGTGTAATTTCACTGTTGTGTGTATATATATATATATATCTGCTTACATAGCATATATATTTATGTTTGCCTTAATGCTTATCATAAAATATAGCATTAGATATTTGTTTTTTAATATGTAACTAGAACTTGATGATCCTAAATACACAGTCTACCTGTTTATTACTCAAAAACATAGACATTTGAGCAAGATTAATACATTTTGCTCTTTAAAATATATTAATATTTAATATATTAAAATATATACATTTTATACAATTGAAACTGCCAACTTCAGTAGGATGTTTTTGTGGATAAAAATATTAACTGTTATGAATTATATGGGAGAATATGGATTTCAAATACATATTTAAGGATTTAAAATATTATTGATTTTACAGCATTAATAACCATACACAAATGCACATACGTTAAAAATACTCTAATACTATTTCTAAATGTAGTCCTAATGTCATCTACCTTCTTTAAATGTTTGTTTATTGATCAGTATCAGCATTGGCAAATGAAAAATGAACAATAGGGGATATTGCGATGAGCCCACTGTTCCCATATCAGTGCAACCCTACAGAGTGCTAATCTAAGGTAGCAGATCTGAAGGTGTTGTGAACCTTTAGATGTGGCAGTAGGACTGGCAGTAGAACCTATTGATGTCATGCAAAAACCTTGTCTCTAAAATCATCTTTACAGAAGAAGGAAAAAACCTTCCTAACTTTAAAATTCATGTAAAAAGACTGTATTATTTTATTGGACTATTTTATCGATCCATTCTACGTATAATTTGATGTTTTACGAATAAAAAAAACAAACATTTAATCAGTTTGTAATCAGTGTTTAGTTTGTTCACATGACTGTACACACACACACACACACACACACACATACATATATATATATATATATATATATATATAGATAGATATAGATATATATAGATATATATATAGATATTTATAGATATAGATATAGATATAATAGATATTATAGGTTTATACAGTCTTATACAAAAGTTTGGGCACTCTAGTCATATCTCTCATTTTGTTGATTTTCTAAGTGTAAAAAAGCCCTATTTATTTACTGAATTTAACACATTGAAAAAAAAAACTAACCACAATGTGCCATTACATTTGCACAGGCCACATTTAAAATGTATTTGACTGGCAGTAGAACCTATTGATGCATGCAAAAACCTTGTCTCAAAAAAGCCAACTTTACATAAAAAGGAAAAAAACCTTCCTAACTTTCAAGTTATTGTAAATAGAGTGTATTATTTTATTGGACCATTTTATCGATCCATTCCATGTTCCATTTTGATGTACAATCACAGTAATAGTGGGTAAACATCCAGCAGGCTGTGGGTGGGCAGGCAATCTCTCTCACTGGGAGAAGCAGAGCTTTGGCGGATAGCATGCAGTCCAGAAAAATGACTGACATGGCGCATTTGAACGGGACTAAAATCACTGAGGAACCCTGGTAACAATTACATTAGCCCATTTCCCAATGTAAAACTAATCCTGTCTGAATAGGGCTTTGGTCTCAGTCTTTAAACCATTGGTTAGTTATATGAGGTGTTGTCTTGCCTGGTGAGAATAATTACTGAAGTAGGTGGTGGAATGAGACCGGGGGATATATTCTAGGTCACTGTCAGCTGAATGTATTACCAAAGTGCATTGCGAGTCTCCTGTTACTACACAACGGAGAAGAGAACAAACAGACCTTTTCTTCTGGAAAGTGTAAAAAAAAAAGCCCACATGGTAACAGACATGTTTTCCTTTACCGTACAGGTGCAGCATGCCAGCAAGCAGATCAGTGCCGACAAACAGTACAAAGGAATTATCGACTGCGTGGTGAGGATTCCCAAAGAGCAAGGCTTTGCCTCCTTCTGGCGTGGCAATTTGGCCAACGTCATCCGCTACTTCCCCACACAAGCCCTCAACTTCGCCTTTAAGGACAAATACAAACAGATCTTCTTGGGCGGTGTAGACAAGCACACACAGTTCTGGCGTTACTTTGCTGGAAACCTGGCATCTGGAGGTGCAGCAGGAGCCACTTCCCTTTGCTTTGTGTATCCCCTCGACTTCGCCCGTACCCGACTGGCAGCTGATGTCGGCAAAGCTGGCTCTACTAGAGAATTCTCAGGGCTGGGTGACTGCCTGACCAAGATCTTCAGGTCTGACGGATTGCGAGGCCTGTACCAGGGCTTTAACGTGTCCGTGCAGGGCATCATTATCTACCGAGCAGCTTACTTCGGCGTCTATGACACAGCGAAAGGTAAATCCGGTGGACAGTGCTACCTCTCTGTTACATTCTTACAAATTAAGGTATCAAAGTGGTTCTTTGGAGCAAAGTAAGAATCATATTTGATTCCCTAAAGCAGTGCTTCCGGGTCTGGAACAGTCTGGCACAGATTCAGGGAACTCTGCTGGGGCAGTGGGCCCCCTGAACTGGCAAATACTACCCTGTCGACCCTTAAAATTGATAAAGTTTTAAAGGGAATCCTGTCTGTTTAAGGATGTAAGCCTAGGAAATGGTGTATATATATATATATATATATATATATATATATATATATATCCAACAGTATAATACATAATATATGTATTATACATTAATATACAGAATATATATGTATATGTATACATATATATATATATATATATATGTAATATACATTGATTATACAGAAATACATTGTATACAGCAAAGAAAATACATTACAAATTAAAATAGCCTAAGTCCCTCTAAGTCCACATCAGATGGTCTCTTTTCTACTAAGCGAGAAACTGTAAGCTACAGTTGACCTCCATGAACTTTTGATGAAGAGACTTTGGGTCATGCAACAAGACAGTGACCCAAACCACACAAGTATTTCAACCAATGTTTGACTGTAACCCTGCCACTGTGGCATGACCATGTTTGGTGGAGATTATTAAAAGGGGATTCACATGTTATTAAATTTAAGGGTTCAGTCACTTTTTCTAGCCTGCAGTGAGGGTGTTTACAAATGTATAACAGGTCAGTCACCACTCTGCCATGGAAACACCGTCGGCAACCAGCATAGATTCCTTACATTCTATTAAAAAATCTTTTGAAATATAAACTATATATAAACACACACATTTATAAATATATAAATATGTATATACAGAACCAAAATATGTATTCCTATTTTTTTTTTTTAATTGTGTCCACTACCATATTTCACATTGTGGGAAATAACGATTCACATTTGCAGACCTCTATTCAATGTAAAACGAGCCATATTTTGGTTACACCAGCTTAAGGGTAGGTGTAAATATTTAGTAGCTACTAGCACCTAAGTACATACTAGTTTGTGTAGTGTAACCCATTTTCATTTAGTAATGCTTAACCTGAACTAAAGACCTTAAAACTAGCCTAAGTCTGAACATACACACAGCTGGTGCAACCACACCCTTGCTCCAGACACAGAAGGGATCTGTGTATTTAGTTCTGTTCTTGTTCATGAGTTGTGTTGCAACATGATTATTTACATGCCTTCATTCTTGCGTGTGGTGGTGGACAGGCATGCTTCCTGACCCTAAGAACACCCACATTATGGTCAGCTGGATGATTGCACAGAGTGTGACGGCAGTGGCTGGCGTAGTCTCTTACCCTTTCGACACTGTGAGGCGTCGCATGATGATGCAGTCTGGTCGCAAAGGAGGTGTAACACACAAACACACACACTTGCACATAAGCACACACTCAGAAGTCATAATATAGAGCACAATGACTGGAGCACTATATTTCGAGGGCATCTGAGAGACTCCCTCTGCTCTCCATAAAGAGCGCATTTGCATATGCTAAAGTCTTTGTCTTTTGTCCTCTCAGCGGATATTATGTACACTGGGACCCTTGACTGCTGGAGGAAGATCGCGCGTGACGAGGGCACCAAAGCGTTCTTCAAAGGGGCTTGGTCCAATGTTCTCCGAGGCATGGGAGGGGCGTTTGTGCTTGTGTTGTATGACGAGTTCAAGAAGTATGTTTAATTACGAGCCAACTGGTAAGACTAAACGAAAAAGTAGCAGAATAGATTTTATTGATCAAGGTTTGTCAAGCTTTCCCCAGCTTTCTCTGTTCTCTCAGCAGTGTATAGATGAGTTCTTGGTTATCTAGGATTAGAGGCCAACAGAAATGCGTCATAGTCTTTACCCTGTGTTGTATTTCATTTAACCACGATGTGAATTTGTTGACACTTGTACGCACTTTTTATTTGTCGCTCATCTATGACAAAAAGGAGTTGAGAATGTTTTAGCCTTCACCACCATATCTTCCCATGTACTAGGCTCTGAAACAGTGGCTGACATACATCAGGCTTTGAGTATCTCCATCAATCCACAGACACATTTCTGAGTGTCTTGGTCATAGCATTCAAAAATGGAGCAAAGGAAAGGGGCAAAATGAACTAGCACAGGCAATAACACAGTGTCGCCACAAGGGGGCATGATCACATCTGTTTGTTTTGATTGTGTAATGCACTGTCCTAATCCATGTCTGTTTCTCCTGCACAGCTTACCCACCGTCTCCAATTACGAGGCTATAGAATATTATGTTTAAAACAAAAAGCGGAGCTCGAACGACATGGAAATTGGATCTTGGTGTTTCTTTTCTTCTCTTCTTTCTCTTAGGTGGAGAGTTAGTATTGTGCTTAAATCAGAGGCATATTCGACATGATGCTTTAATTCACATCAGACCTACCCTTTATCTCTCTGTGCATTAGAGTGGAGATCAGCCCAGTAAATGCCTCCAGCACTGAGGCCATTCAGAGCCTGGGTGACATGAAAAGTAGCCTCTGTTTCCATTCTTCCTCTCTGTGGAGCGCCGCTGAAGTATTTTCCTTCTCCAGTAATGAGGGGAGTCATGTTTTCATGGTGATTTTCCTGTCAGTCCGAGTCCTTCGTTGTGCCAGGTTGATCTTGATGAAGTAGATCCCATTAGCAGGAATATGAAGGCGAAAGAAATGAAGGAAAGGCAGTTTGAAGTCCACGCAGGACATTATAATGTGAAGTCATCCAGCATGTAAAACATATCATAAATCAGATGATACAGCAACCATTAAGGGGGCCATATTTGCAGAGATGTGTTTTTTCCTAAGTGAACGACAGGAATGCTTGTAAACTCAAATAAAGTGAATACCTCATACGCTTTCTGAAGTGTTTCCCCCCATATTACTTGTGTACATTCTTTTTTTTATCAGGAGAAGTAAAGAACTTATTAAGAACTTATCAGAAGAAGTTCAGCCTGAAAGCTAATGTTACCAACAATGAATGGAGGCCTGTAGTCCCCAGAATAGAGCTGTTTGGTGAATATTCTGTTATATAACACAAGCTATTGTTAGCAACATTAGCATTATTGTCTAACCCATTCCTTCAATCCCTTAACACAGAAAGGCTTATTACACACGAATGTGTATTACTCCGTAACTACAGGGATGTCTGTACAAACTGGTGGGGCTTTTCTTTGGTAGTCTTTTAAGTCTTTTTAAGGGGTTATGCAGGGATGTACAGTAAAAGGGGAAGCACACTGGCATTGGCAGATAATTTCATTAAAATGATCTGTATGGGCCAGATTTTTAGATTGAACTGAGATTACAAACCAGTGTTTACTGATGAAATTATTGAACTCTGGAAGAACTGAATGTTTGGGTGTTGCTGAACTGCTGTGCAAAAATATCTGCATTTTATTAATTTCACTGCATATCCTGTAGAAATACATATTCTATGTTGCTGTAGTGTTACAATTTAGCTAGATGTTCTATATTTTCTACATTTTATAAGTTATATACAAAACGTGATTATGTGTCACTATCACTTTGCCATTTACAGATATGAACATGAAAAATATGTGAGAAATCAGATCAATTCTCATATCAGTGCATCCCTACTTTCAAGTATCTGTATGAAAATCCTGTTCAAAAATGTTCTCATCTAATACTGCAGTCAATTACGTGATCACTTTTTCAATATTGGGGTACATTGCTAACACCAAATATTTGGCTTAAACGGACCTACAGCAGATCTTCTGACTAGTAGATGGATTTAAATTAGAATCTAAATATGGAAATAATGGATGAAACAGTTGAATGACGGACTCCCTTGAACCAAAGTATTTCAAAGAGTCTGTAATCAGGCTGGCCTAAAATCACAGCTGGGCACATTCATGCCATAATGTCTCCCATTTTGTTTACCAGCATCAACAGAGAGGCTCTGCAAGTCTTTGTAATGGAAACCATGCAAGCCAAGGCAACTTGCTCAGAGATCAAAGGCCAATGTAATTTACTGGAATGGCTGTATAACTGAGCAATCTTGTGTAACGTGAGCTGCGTTGTCGGACTCTCAGCGTACTGTACATGTCAGATAAATATTAAGTCATTTTCTTCAAATGCGACTCCGACAAGAACTGCTGAATTGCTCGGAATTGCTGGGCCTGCAAGTAATTATAATACTCGTGTTAAGTGCTTTGATATTAAAATGACTGGTTTAAAACCATTTACTGTCCTCAGATAGCAGGAAATCTACAACTACTTCCATATGCTGATATTATGGAAAACAGTGTACATGGATAGCATGTGACATTATCTGCTTCCTCCAAAAGTAAACAGGGAGGCATTTAGATTTTCTTTCACAGGTTTTATTAGTTATTGTAAGAGCAAACCTTTTTAGATGCTTTAATGGTCAGTAAAATTGTAAGATCTGTCTACATTTTTGCCGAATTTAACTGAGGAGAGATTAACAAAGTCATTCAGAGGGTGAAAACATGTGTAAAATGGTTCACTGTAGAGAAACTTACCAACTAGGAACTCTCTACAGTCGCTGTGACAGAATACAGTCAAAATATCTATACACACACAGCCAATCTTATAGCTTACAAGAATAACCAGTGAACCTCCACATGTCCTAGGAGTTTAATATGGAATGTTGATAATGATACAATTGTTAGAAATCTGAACCAAAAAAAAAGATCTCTGGGGATCAGTCTATATTGAAAATGACCACAAAACAACGTTTCAGGCATCAGGTTGGATATTTGTAACTATTTAGATTTGATGTATAAAGTAATCACTTTCCATAGCTTTTCCAGGCATTAAAAGGAGCCCTAGAATGGAAGACCATATTTTCCTTGGCACCCACTGAATAATGAAAGTTAGAAGCACAGAACTGACATCCTGTCGACCTCAAACACTGTCCATTCTCTACTCAAATTGCAAGACCAATTGCCCAATCCCCATTCATGTGAACTCCACCTATCATGTCTCCTCTGACAGATATGAATCAGCCACCGCCGGTGCAGCATCACTAGGCAGCCTCCCCAGCTCTGATACAACAGCTAAAAGACGTCTGATGCTGACCAACATCACACTAGGTGTGACATGGGGAGGGAGTGCCATCAACCCACCCTGGAGAGAGCAAGGCCAATTGTACTCTCTCGAACTGAGGTCTATTGAGGTGTAGCTCACGTCAAGTCGGCAAGCCAGAGAATCTAGCGGGCGCTAGGCTAAAAGCTAACTTTAGCTTGCAGAGGTACCCCTCTAGGAAAGCACTGCGAAGCACGTTAAAATCAGAGAAGTTGTTAACTCAGAGAAGCCCCGCTGTGAAAACTGCTCCCCAGTGAGGCGCTGCTTGGGTAAAGCACCTCTCCGGTAAGAAGAGGTAAGGCACTATGTGGTAAGACTCAAGAATATTAAAAAATAAATAAATACAGTGTTGTTGTTAAACAGCAAAGACCAATAATAGGCTAGACTATGCTAAGCTATGCTATACGGCTCCTGTGAGTTGTTGCAGTGACCTGAACCAGCCAATTAGAGCAGTGCTCAATTTTTTTTGGTCCACAAGCTCACCATGAAGAGCAAACAACATGGTTGTGTCCCAATTGCGTACTACACACTAATACTATTTCTATGTATAAGGTATATACTAAACACAAATCTTAATGATTAATGATAGGGATGGAGCGTTGCTATGCCAGGATTCCTGCTGCTGTCGCCGCTGCATCATTATCCACCATTTTTTCTGACAACTGTTCCAGACATGAGCAGCTCCTCCTTTTCCGGTTCACATTGCATTGTAGGATAATAGTGTCCATCATAACCACACTTAAAAACTGACCAGTTCTGAGTGTGTATCTTGGATATATTTGAATAAACTTAACTTTGACACTTTCATCTATACTACACACTTCATGCTCAAAAAAGGAGTTGGTTTTAGGAATTGCTGCACAATTGTAAATAGGCTTGTAAAAACGCATCTGAGCATTTTTCACTCTTAATAAAGTCACATACTATTTATATAAATAAAGAATGACTTAGAAAACTGTAAATAATAATAATAATAATAATAATAATCAAATACATCCAATAGCACCTTTACATTCTGCAGAGCTCTGGTTCCTGTCACATCCACTGTGAAAAATTCAGCTTTGGACTTCTGTATTTCCCTAGAAAGAAAAGCTTTTAACTTTTATCAACCCACTCTCTATGACCTCGTGAGCCTCTTAACTATTTAACTATGCGGACAGTTGGGGAAATCTGTGGAATTCCCCTTTATTTTCTTATGCTAATAGGTGCTGGATGTGGTGAAGAGGTTCCGCTGCAGTTTTACTTTAGTACTTTAGCATCATTTGTTTTTGATCTGGTAGTTTCATACTTGAGTTTCTATGCCAGTTCTTTAATTGCAGGTGTATGTTTTTTTACTCTTCTTGAGTCATTAGACGTTTAGAAATCTTTCCATAACGTTATAAAGTTTACTAAAAAAATCCTGTGAAATGTGAAATACCACCCATGCATTATCGACCTTACAGTACTTTCACCTACGCCCTCTGGATGGCACTGTTGAAAAGGAAATGGAACACATCTTCTACAGAAATCAGGGTGTCTGCAAACACTTCTTTCTCAAGCTTTACAAGAAAACACCAGCAGCCAGACCTAATCCAGAGATCTGAGAATGTACAGCAACTTTGAAAAAGAGTAGAGAGTGTGCAAATTCATACATCCACCATAAATATGGTCCATAATACGGTTCATCCCATGATTTAAATGGTAATTACTCTCTGTGGTCCAAATGCCCCGTGCTATAAGAGGAGACCCAGTCAGCCAGTGACAAGAATACTTGGGCATTAGAGCTAAAATAGTTCATGACAGGCCTTTCATCCAGCACTCTGATGACTCTTTGTTGTTATTTTGGGTTGTCCCAAAAGACCACTCTCACCTAGCAGCCAGCAGCTCGCCTCACAGCAACACACTCACACTTGCAAGCACATGCATGGCCTGCTACACTCTCCTGCATGGCGTTCACTCTCATGTCAGTCTCCTTTCAGTGCACCCCTCACCACGTCTGTTCTTCCTGAAATAAAAATGTGTGTCATTCTCATAAAGTGATCGTGATTCTCTGAAACACTTGTGCCCCGATAAGTAGCTCTCAGTTATATTATCTTTTCATCCTTCCAGTTATGCACTGAATCGCTACGGTTTCGGAGACGTCTTGACAGTCGTTGAAGTGCAGGCTCTGAATGTGCTTCTCTGTGAGGGCCTGGAAGAGAATTTCTTGTCAGTCAATTATCAATCACTTCCTGACAGGTAAGCAACTAGGTCATCTGCTTTACACGTATCGCTTCTGCTCTGTTTCTGATCTGTTTGCTGATCACAGGTCAGTTAAGAGACCAACGATGTACTTACTCTGTGTGCACGCTTTCAACCAGGGAGAAAAAAATGCTCGCCTCACTGCAGAACAAAAAGAAACATCCGCACAGAGCACACTTGGAAGATAACACTTTGATAAAGGTCTCAGAAATAATTTGCCAGGGAAAGGAAGCAGTGGTTGGTGTGGTTGTTTTTGTGACAAACATGTTTTCGTTGTTTCTAGTGAGATTGAAGAGATGGCCTAAATGAATGGTTAACTAATTGTGACCTGGTCAAAAGCAGTGCAGCACTGCAGTTGGATTAATACGGTGAAGAGAACATCTATATCTGTACCAAACAAGCAAAGAAGAAGAAAGGCCAAACGTGAGGGCAAGCCACACTCCTAAAAATAATGGTGTTTCAAATGGTTCCATAAGCGATGCCATGGATGAACTACTATTGGTTGCATAGAACCATTTTTCTAATAGAGAGCCTGTACACTCTATGGCATCTCTCAAAGAACCATTTGAAGCACCTTTATTGTTCACAGGTTATGTGGCATCAACCTGGAAATGAACAATACTTCAGTATTCGTCAATGCGTTTCTCTTTATTTCCAATATACTTTAGCTTTAAACGGTTACAAATAAGTAAGTGGAGAAATTAAAATCGTGTTAAAACACTTAACTAAATAAACAATGGAAACACTTCAAAAGAAAGAAATAAAACAACTAAAATAATAAATAAATACCACCACCGTTATTAACAAAAAGATCTGTACAATGACTCATGAATAACAGAAGATCTGAACTTTGTAAACACAGTATTAAAGTATTCGCTCTAGCCTAGTATTTAAGTAAGAAAGTGCAAATGTTCCTGCCCCATTTGATGAACGCAGGTATGTTTAAATAAGCTTGAGTTTTGAAAAGCTTTGTGTCACATCGCATTCAGTAGGGAGGTTTTCATTCAGCAACTCATTACTTTGTGAAACTATCACCTTTAGTGTTACTGTTTTTCACGACACAGTTTCATACTCGTGGATTCATAGTACATAAAACTGAACGTCCTGAAATACAGTGTGCTAATACTATGGCTAATTGACTGATGACTTCTGATGGCTAAAAGAATCAGCAAGCCCCAAGTTAAGCTTTAAAAAGAACAATTGTTGTTTAAAACATTGTCCGCATCGTCTCGCTGTCTCTTCTTTTTTCTCTTTTCCACCCCCGACTGCCTTTTCGAGGCCATGTCCAACCACAGGTGTCTGCCAAACTTGAGATTGAGGCATAATCGAACAGACCACTGGGAGGTGGGGGCACCATGGGGAAACTGGAAATAGGGCTGCACAGGAGATTCATCATTTTCTCAAACAAATATGTTACTTTTGTATTGCTTATATCTATCAAAATGCTTTACATATTTTTTTCTGAAATATCTTATTATGATTACTATTATTATGATTTCTTATGAGTCTGAGTTGTTGGTGCCCCCACCCACCCCCCCTGGTCACTTGGTGCCCTATGCGCAGTGCAGAGAGTTTGCACTGATTAGAAGCTGACTGCGTATTGCTATATGTCATAACATCTCACATATCTCCGTACCTTATCCCCACCACACACATTCAGTACTGAGCTATACACAGGAGCTGTGTTGGCCTTGCACTGTCCTGTCTGTTTACTGTGTCTAATGTCTGTATAGTATTTCTGCTGTTTATTGTGTTGTTCAGATTCCAAGTTCGCACATTTATGTATCTGTACTGGATTACCTCTGTTCCATGTAGCACCATGATGGTCCAGATGGAATGACTAGAAAAACCCTGACTTGACTTGGGCCCAGGCCTAAAGAACCATCAATACACTACCAAAAAGAGCTAGAACAAACAGAAGAGGTATAAATAAACTAAACATGGACAAGAAACACCTGGGAGCAATGACAACAGGGTGTGGCAACAGACTACACACTGGTGAAGGGCCTAACAAGGAGGCGGGACTAGTGAGGAGCTAGGGTTATTCATTGGGCGGTATTTATTTTAAAATTGTCTGAAAATGCTACCGAAGGCAGGGAGTAGTGGCAGAAGGTCAAAGACTGTGGCTGGCTTGCTTTTTTTCCCACCTGTTTTCAGTGCCTACCCTTAATGATCAAGAGACACAGAACAGGAATCTGACACAATAGACAGGTTGTAATTGTGAAATACTGTCCTCATTTTGAGATACAGTCAACATTTTTGAATACTGTGGTATACAGTATTGGTGTTATATCGCCCAAGCCTAAAAGGAGCAACAAACCAGAGCCATGAGAAAGTCATCTTGCTTCTCTCCAAATGTGCTTTGGAGCTAATGAATTTTGTTTACAGAAATGGTGGATCGTAAAGCCTCTTAGTAGTTTCCAGCAGTTGTTACAGCGCAGTATAGTTGCAGCAGAACTGACCATTTGCACTTATAAAGGGAAAGACATTTTAAAAATGTGATTGTATATTATCAGCACATCTGCATCAAATTATCCCCCAACTAAATGAGTAGATTTCAGGGAATGCTAACAGATAGCATAACAGATCAAGTTAGAAACACAGCATGAACTACACTGTAAATTCCCATCTTTTAATGCTTAAATTTCATCCAACTTTGTGGAATCTGAGAGAAAAGCTTGATCTTTTTACAAGTGTGTGTGGGTATGTGTGTGTGGTGGTGGTGGTGGGGCAGTTAAATATTAAATATATCCCTAAACCTAAGCCCCTTGGCTTTTGCAGTTATTTCACTGTTCCTGTTAATCTGTAGATTGTAGATAGAAGTCTTTATTGTCACTAATACAAATATTAACATCCATAGTATAGACACATTAAATTAGTCATTTGCAAATTAATGACTGAGCATCAGTCGATACCAATATGTTCTTTGTGTTTTTATAAATACACACAGACAGATTGTTTAACTTAATATATTTTGGGCCTTTTTATTATTTTCATTTTATTTTTTTTATAAATTGCAATTGCCATTGCAATTTGCATACAGGCGGAACAGCTCCACCGATTATGCTATCTGCACACTGCTCTCTCCCACCTGGACAAGAATAACACGTATGTGAGAATGCTGTTTGTGGCACCATCATTCCACCGTGGCTTGACACCAAGCTTCAGGATCTGGGTTTAAACAGCTCTCTGTGCAACTGGATCCTGAACTTCTTGACGGAACGACAGCAGGTGGTAAGGATAAGCAGTATCACGTCCTCCTCACTGACCCTCAACACCAAAGCCCCCCTGCGATGTGTGCTCAGCCCACATCTATGTTCCCTGTACACCTATGACTGCACAGCCAGACACAGCTCCAATGTCATCATTACATTTGCTGATGACACAACAATCATGGACCTGATCTCCAATAATGATGAGACAGCTTACAAAGAGGAGGTCAGCTTAACTGTCCCACTGGTGCCTGGAAAGCAACCTTTCTCTTAACATCAGCAAGACCAAAGAGCTGGTAGTGGACTTCAGGAAACAGGAGAGAGTGCACACCTCTATCTCCATCAGTGGGAATGCTGTGGAGAGGGTCAGCAGCTTCAAGTTCCTCAGTGTTCACATTAATGAGGAACTTATGTAGACAGAACACACCACACAGGTGGCGAAGAAAGCACAACAGCTACCTCAGATGGCTGAGGAGGTTTGGTATGAACCCCGAATACTCAGAACGTTCTACTATGTAGGACGTTCAGGACGTTGTATTCTGATGGGCTGTATCACCAACTGGTACAGGAACTGCACCGATCATGAGCGGAAAGCTCTGCAGAGGGTGGTACGTGCAGCCCTGCACATCACCAGGGTTCAGCTTCCAATTTACACAACTGAAGACCAGAACCAGACGGTTTAGAGACAGCTTCTACCGTCGAGCAATTAGGCTGCTGAATGAACAATAGCCTATGGACTGGTACAGTGCGCTCATCTGTATCATCACACCTCCTCCTTATACTCTGCACCCTGCACTTACTACTGGAACTCCTGTGTATGGTCACACTGTACCCACAAAAACATAATGTACATAATACCCTAAAATTGTAATTTATTTTTTTGAAAGGCTTACTTTTTGCAAAGACCCACATCCAATTGTACTTGTACCATATGGTCTCCATAGAAAAGCAGTACCAGTGGCATGAATGGGACACTCTTTAGCTTAAGCTTCATGAGCTTAAACTCACTGTACCCAGTGTTGAGCATTTACTAGATTGGTTTAAAGCCCTCCAAGCACTAAGCTGTGAAGCAGTAAAACTGTAGTCTCTGGAGTGATGGAGCTCCATCCAATACCTTTAGCATGAGTTGGGAGAGATGCTTGTGATCCAGAACTAATAATCCAACTTCAGCAATTGACCTTATTAATGCTCAGGTGGCTGAATGCAATCAAACCCTCACACCAGTGCTCCAATATATTGTAAATCTAGTGCTGATACTGCAGAAAAGGAGGACAATCTACCTATTAATACCCTTGATTTAATGGAAATTTGGAATGGGAAGGTGGCTGCAAAGTGTAGACATGCATATATTGCAGAAAAAGTGTGTAAAACACTTAGTCGAAGTGTATGTTGGTATTTAATTGGAACAGCAAAGGCAAACAAACACATGCATGGTTGTTTCTATCTCTGCGTCTTTGATCGTGGTGCTGGCCTCAAACTGCTGATGTGTTGGAAATGCCATGTCGCTGCTTGGCACTGTGGCACTCATCAGAGAGCAGCACACTCCGAACGCAATCAGGTGATGGCCTCCTCCTCTTGTAGAGGACTACCCCTCCACCTTCACGTGCCATTTCGCTGAACTCCTTTCCACCAACAATATCAATCAATTCTCCAACATCAGAAGGGGCTGAAGAACAACTTAGAAATCATATGCATCTCCTGCTGCTCCCATGGCAGCTGTGTTGACTTTACTGTAGCATTTCTTTGATCCCGCCGTGCTTTGATTCACTTTTCTCTCACCCTTTTAGCTAAACATATCATTGGAATTTCACTCTTTGTTCCTGACAGGCCTTGTCTTAGCTCGACTTCTCCTCAGACATGTAGCCCTTCCCAGAGGAGGAGCCATACACTGTAGCCGGTGAGGAATTGAGCTTTTCTCAAAGAGTTCTCTTGCTTCTTTGACTCTGCCTTTCCCTTTCACTCTCTGTCCTGACCTCTCCAGACTGGACAGGCATTCCATCCTCTCACCCGCTGGAACGTCTCGGATTGGTTTCTGTGGTCGGTGTGTTTTCAGTGGATGGTGATGAATACTGAGCGCTGTCTGGCAAACTTCAGCTCACCAGATTCGGCTTTAAAAGATGTTCTACCCAACATGAAACCATTTTGATGAGGGAGAATAGAGGTCAGGACTTGGCTACAGTAATTGTAGATGCTTACCAAGACTGAGGGTGGATAAAAAAATATTGGCTACTAATTTAAGAAAGAAGAATGGTACAGTATAGGTAGTATTCCCTAAGTCCCTAAATATCCAGAAGCCACATTGTGTACATGTGGACTATGTTTAAATAATAATTCAGGTAAATAAACTTTATGTCCATGCTCTGGAGCAGCCACATTTAGGCCTAAAGCGATCACACTCAATGCCAAGCATTAAGCCACTCAACACTGGGCTGTAGAGCAACAGAACTGTGCTCTCTAGAGTGATGGACTTCCACAGAATACCCTTGGAATAAACTGAAGTGCCAGAACTAAGCTTTCAACAGCAGTAACCTAACCTCATATCCCTGTGCCTGAATGCATTCAAATCATCACAGTAATTTTTTGGAGCTAGTGTAAAAAAATCATCTAGTCTTTCCAAAGAGAGTTGATGCGGTTACTACAGCAGACTTAATTTGCATTACTACTTTTATATATTGTCTTTTTTTCCCTCATTTTCCCAGATGTGAGTAACTCCCCTCTTTCCGTTTTGTATGGCACTGTGGGATAATCGTTTGTAATAAACCACACTCAAAAATGTAACATATCTAAGTATGTGTGTTGTGGATATTTGACTATACTCAAGTTTGACACTTTCATCGATACTACATACTACATACTGAAAAGACTAGTTAGTATTACGTATTAGTTCGCAATTGGGACACTGATTTATTTTTAATAAAATTCAGCATTTAAATGTAATTATTGTATTTAAATGAGAAGAAAGTGTAGCTGTATTGCTTTTCTATCAGTAGTTGCATGATCAATAAACACCAGTGCCCCAGTTCTATTGGAAGCCATGTAAATAAGTTAGGACACCCCTTGAAAACCTTTGTTTTTTAAATATATTTAAACATATGAACATTTAATCTTTACTTGATCAATATTTGGAGATAATAATATTTGGAGGTAATAAAACTAAACACATACAACTGAAGAAATGTCTGTAGTAATGAAATGAATGTAATGAAATGTAATTGCAATTTTCTTGTGAGGAAACAAGTTATGACACCCTGTGCCCTTAAAGGCTGGTATTTCCCCCCTTGGTTGAAATAACTTCAGTTACATGTTCCTTAAAATGATCTACCAGTGTCTGACATCCACTGGGAGAGAGATTTTCCCATTCCTCCATGCAGAATTCTTTCAGCTTGGTGACATTTTAGCTTTAGTTTTTAGACCGAAGGTCTCACGGTTCCCTCAAGTGCCCTCTGATACAAAAAACATTTTGATACAAGAGCTGTACATGTCATGTGATGACATTTTAAGATTGTTGAAGACTTCTTTAGACATTTTGCCATCTGCTGAGCTTGCTAGGACGACCTTCTTTTCAAAGGCCTCAGAGAGCTCTTTTGGTCTCACTGTGGTAATAACACATCAAGAGCAAACCAAATGAAATGTCTGAGGTTTAAGTAAGACAGCCAAAATCCCCTCTAATAATGTCTAGTCATCTGCAGCTGATGTGCTTCCCCTGATTCTAGTTTTAGGCATTTAAAGTAGTCTCACAGGAAAGTACTATTTTTAATAATTATATTTTACAAATTATTTTAAAATCACATTTATTTTCGTTATATGTGTCCACATGTTTAAATATATTAAAGAAGACCAAGGTTTTTAATGAGATGTGAAGGACTATGCATGTCTATACCAAAACAGTGCCTCCACCATGTTTGACAGATGTGGTATGCTTCAGATCATTACTATTTCCTTTCTTAAGTTCAATTGAGTTTTAACAGTGGTTTACATATTGAAGTAAAATTTGTGTATTTAAATTCATTCAAGTTTTTTTTTATTGTAGACTTGACAATCTCCCCTCAAGAGTGTTCTTGACTTGACTTAACGTTAAATTATGAGGTTTTCTTCACTAATAACAGATTCCTGTTTTAATTGGATCTAGTTTTCTCCCATGGTCTTTCAGGTTTTTTAAATGTACCTAATTTGACAAATGCTAAAGTTTCTACTCTCTCTTTCTGATAGGTTTGTTTGGTTTTCCAGCCTAATGATGGCTCCTTCACTTGCATTGTCTCCTCTTTGGGCCACATATTGAGAGTTCTCACAATCTTGCAATCAACTCAAGACCTTTTATGCCTTAATTCATCATGAAGTAATGACAGAACAGGCCAGACTTGGCCATGACACTGCGTATCAGCTGTCTACTTATCTTTGAGCTTGTGAAAGCGGAGGAACTGTGTATGAAATGGCTGTAAAACAGTAGGAATCAGTAGGTGTAATATTTTTATAAACCCTCTTGAATTAAAGCTAAAAATCTTCTTTCATTTCAAATCCACTGTATGATCTTCAGACACAAAAATCTAAAAATACTTATGGACCTTACTGTATGTGGGGCCAACAGACAGCTACGCATTTAACAGGTAATGTGCAAAAAATAAACAATAAAAGTAATGAATCAACAATGAAATAAATCAGTTCAAAATGAAATTAAATGTGTGTCTAAGAGGTGTGTGCTTCCGTTAGTGTCATTACTTTGACCATTTATAGCAACTAAACAGCTGTGTTCCTGGAAGCTTGTAAAAACTGCACCATGCTCGCTGGAAAACCGTTTATCACAGTAGGTGCTGACTTTTTTTTTAAACAGTAAATGCTCAAACCCCATTGGAGAGTTTTACAGTCGTGTAGGTGTTTGTGTAGGAGAATGGCGGCTCCCGTCCTGTTACTTGTGCTTATCTAGCCTTGATTCGCAAAACATACTATTGCATGGACTCAACATATACACAAGTAGAATCAGTCTGCCCCTTCAGTCTGTATTAAACTGCAGTTCAACTGTTTCTGTCGGTTTTATTTCAGCTGTGAATAAATAGCTGTGATGAGGTGGGAGACCAGCTTCTTTTTCCAACATAATACATTATGATATTAAAGATCATGAGTGCAGCCCCCTAAAAAGGGGCTCCCCCTTACGGTTACACTGATACTCTTCTGAAGTAACAGATGCTATCATTCTGTTTCTCACATTCTGAAGGAGTAATGGTTTGTTGTTGAACTTTTAACACAGGATCACTTATTCCTCAGAATTACATACACTAACTGGCATTGAGTGATGGGGCGGGGGGAAGGGGGAGTTCATGCCCATCCTTGGCATACAGAGAATGTGAGGTCAGTTATACTCTCTGAACTCTGTCACTCTCTGCAATAACAGGGTCTACGCCTATTCACATAAGAGGTAGGACCTGCTTATTGCATTAACGTATTTTTGTATGTTTTTGTAAATTTCTGTTTTTTGTGTTTGTATTGTGTTGATATCACAATAATTATACATATTTCTGTGTAGTTATAGTGTAGTTTCATTACAGGTGAAACATGAGTAAATACCTAACTCTCAATTGCTGGAACATTAAGATAGCTTAGCTTGGTGCTTTTATTACTCAGCTGACTATCTGGTCAATCAGTCTTCCTCTGCTAGCAGCTCAGGGACTGTTTTATAGATTGTGATAAGGTTTTCATAGAAACTGCTGACATACCAGGTTGATAAACAATAAAATAAGTGTTGTTCTTTGAAATCAGGATAAGAAGCTCAGTGGAACCATTTAAAAAGGTTTAGTTTAAAATAAATTGATTTGAATATGTTTTGGCCTTTTTCTGCTTCGTTTTACCACTGAAATCACTGGTGAAAATGGTCTTAGAAACTGCCCCTTTCAAGTCATCCCAAACACATTCAACAATGTTGAGGTCTGGACTCTCTGGGGTGGTCAGTCAATTGTTCTGAGCAGCAGCAGCTTCTTTGAAGGATTTAGAAATGGTCGTATTTTTCACCAGAGAGTTTCTTTGTCTCAGTACGAGCTTCCTGATCAGCTCCACATTCTATTCGACCCGCAGTGTTGAGTTTTCTTCCCACAGCAGAAGAAGTGAAGTTTGATTTTCCCCTCTCTCTTAAGGATGGAAACTTTAAGTGCTATTTATCTGATGTGCACATCAGATATTAAGCCTTTTTCTTTTTCCTACTTGTAAATATCTCCTGAAAAATCAGCATAAATAAACTTAAAGGCTGTTTGGACTAAAGAGTAATGGCTGTTTTAAATCAAGAGTAGTCACTGACAGGGACGGACTGGCCATTGGGAGGACCGGGACATTGGGCCTGAGAGTTCCCTAGTGCACTGCTCTCTGTCTGAGAGGGATATAACTTTATATATGGTGTAGGCTAGGGTTGGGCAATATGGTAAAAATATTCTATCAGGATATTTAAAGACGATACACAATATTTATCACGATACATGTAATCACAGACTAAAAACATTAGATTCTTATTAACTACTATTCAGATACTCTCCTGTACTGAACACAATGATTTGTATTCAACATCTGCTGCTCTTCATCTAATTAAAGCAGTCTAATTACACTGTTTGTAATTAAACCTGCAGCTGTACAGTATCCTTAATATGACTGAAAAACCATATTGAAGAAAATATATTCTCAGTACTGTCTAGCACTTTTAGTTTAAAGTGTGCAAGGGCTAAAAACGAGTTTATCAGATGAACACCAGTTTGGGATCTAGGTCGGGGGTTAACACTGGGGTTGAGTTGGTTGGGGTGAAAGGGTTGAGCTGAGGTCAGGATTATAATGTCTGTTAAATGTCTGAGAGTTAGAAAAAACAAACCTGCAGTCTGATCATGTTACAGAGGTAGATGGATGTAGCGTTGGGAATCTTTGCTGAGGACTTGTACTGTTGTGGCATGATGTTTACATCCATATGGGTCATCGAACCCTAATGGATACTTTATTGGTGTTAAATAGGACCATGGCAACAGAAAGAACCATTCTTTCTAAACTCATTCTTTCTAAAATTACCTGTAGATGGTTATTATTAAAAAAAACTTTTAAAAGATGGGTCTATATAATACCAAATGTGGTTCCACTCTTGTTGCGAGTCAAAAGAAAAAAGAGTTATTAGAGTACACATATGCTCAAAGCCCCTGACTCATTTGATGTTTCTCATAGTGAGAAGACATAGCACCTTTAGCACCAAGCATACATACACACCTCCCTCCACCCCCTAAAAGAGTGGGTGTTTACTGGCAGTTTTTGAAGTGTAGGTTCATAACTTACAAACAGTGAGATAATAATCTCATTAAAACAATTTTTTTGGGGGGGGGTGTAAATGTATACTGTAAGCTGTACTGTACGCATCCGCTGTAACTGTTCTATAAAACAAAGGCCAAAAATTCCCCCATTCAAAATGCTAATAACTCTTCCCATGTGACACTACTTCATGGAATACTTCATTGAATTTTGCTTTAGTTACGAGAGCTTCAACCAATCTGAAGCTTACATTCAGTTGATTGAAAATGACAACTGATCCATATTATATTGCTGATCTTTTCATACTTTATTAAAAGCCCTGATAATCTGCCCTGGTGACAACTGCTATTAAACCATATACAGTATATCACATAATATAAACTACAGTATGTATTCATATATAAGACCATTCATATATAAGATATATAAACAGTGGATTTTGGCTCAGACTAAGCTTCTATATGGTGATTACATGTTTCCTTAGGGTGAAGATGGATTTAAAGATAAGCTGTGCAGCAGTCCCGTAAAGAGATAAGGTGCAGAGGGAGGAAGTGATAGGGGGAACATTTTTAGAGGTGGGGACAGTGCTATGTATGTTCACAGCATCGCTTTTCTTCACGTAGGTGAGATTGAAAACACTGAAAGGAGGACTGGTCATGAAGTGCTGGAACTGCAGTGTCCTGCTAGTTCTGTCTGGGATTCTCTGCTTTCACGCCAGGGTAGAAAGCTTTTCAGTAGGTGAGTGTGTCATGTTTTTTTTTTTTCACTTAGATTGGGGATTTTGTTTTCCACAACTAAAAAGTACTGTGGTCAGGACTGACAAGATGAAGATGGATGGTACAGATTTCTATGAATATGTGTGTATGTTGCTAAGAGACTAAGATATTCATCCTAAACACAGATACATATATATTTTTGTGGGACACTGAGGATTTGTACTAATTATATTATTAGATGTATCACAATACATTAGTATAGCCATTACTTCAATATATAGCATCTATATCTGACTTACACAGCTTTTCAAATAAGCATGACTGACAAACGTGAATAGGATATTACCACAACATCTAGTGGAGAAACACATACCACAGTCATAGGTAGCAGCGAGGTTAGGTGCGTCATGGCAAGTATGCTGAATGGGGAACCACATCTAAGGTGCTGGTGATCACAAGCTACTCTGGGCTCTGTGAATGAAGGAAACAGCGAGACGTACTGAGTACCACATGACATATATATGCCATTTGTCTCACTGGAGCTGAACTGAAGTAATGCAGATGTTATTGGACTGTAGACTTTCAGCTGAAATTAAAGAGGTTTAACAAAAATACTGCATCATCCCTTCAGAAACCTTCCATTCTCACAGGCTAAAAGGTACACTAAAAGGACACTAAACTGCTGAGCAGTTTCCTTGTTATTTTAATACAAATGAAGGAGATAAGAGGTCTGATGTTGATTCCAATTATTACATTTGCATTTGGTTCTTGGAAGCTCTTAGTATGCAGCCTAAAAGATGTGGAGGCGACCATAAGACTGAAAAAAAAAACCCATAAAGAGCACAGAACCTTTAGGAGTGGCCAGATCAACAATTTTCTGTTTAAAAAATAAATTCACTGTGAAGGTCTGGGGAACGGGTGGGCCAGTCCATAGCTTCAATGCCTTCATCTTGCAGGAACTGCTGACACACTCCAGCCACATGAGGTCTAGCATTGTCCTGCATTAGGGGAAACCCAGGGCCAACCGCACCAGCATATGGTCTCACAAGGGGTCTGAGGATCTCATCTCGGAATCTAATGGCAGTCAGGCTACCTCTGGCGAGCACATGGAGGGCTGTGCGGCCCTCCAAAGAAATGCCACCCCACAGCATTACTGACCCACTGCCAAACCGGTCATGCTGAAGGATGTTGCAAGCAGCAAATCGCTCTCCACGGCGTCTCCAGACTCTGTCACGTCTGTCACATGTGCTCAGTGTGAACCTGCTTTCATCTGTAAAGAGCACAGGGCACCAGTGGCGAATTTGCCAATCCTGGTGTTCTCTAGCAAATGCCAAGCGTCCTGCACAGTGTTGGGCTGTAAGCACAACCCCCATCTGTGGACGTCGGGCCCTCATACCATCCTCATGGAGTCGGTTTCTAACCGTTTGTGCAGACCCATGCACATTTGTGGCCTGCTGAAGGTCATTTTGCAGTGCTCCTCCTGTTTCTCCTTGCATGAAGGCGGAGGTGGCGGTCCTGCTGCTGGGTTGTTGCTCTCCTACGGCCTCCGCCAGGTCTCCTGGTGTACTGGCCTGTCTCCTGGTAGCACCTCCAGCCTCTGGACACTATGCTGACAGACACAGCAAACCTTCTTGCCACAGCTTGCATTGATGTGCAAGCCTGGATGAGCTGCACTGCCTGAGCCACTTGTGTGGGATTGTAGAGTCCGTCTCATGCTATCACGAGTGTGAAAGCACCACCAACATTCAAAAGTGATCAAAACATCAGCCAGAAAGCATAGGTACTGAGAAGTGGTCTGTGGTCCCCACCCGCAGAACCACTCCTTCATTGAGTGTGTCTTGCTAATTGCCAATAATTTCCCCCTGTTGTCTATTCCATTTGCACAACAGTGTTAATTCCTAAGTGGACAGTTTTATTTATTTGGAGTTATATTGTGTTGTTTAAGTGTTCCCTTTATTTTTTTGAGCAGTGTATTTGTTAAACCACTCTGATAAAAGTCTTTGAGGAACTTTTGGATGGTTATGCAGTTTGAAACTAGGGGAGCTGTGCTTTGAGGAACCTTCAAGAATCATTTTCTTCTAAAATCTTTTCTTAAATGTTCCTCAAAGCACCTTAAGAGGTTCCTCCACAGTTTCAAATTGAAAAACCTCCAAAAGTTCCTCAAAGGTCTTATACCCTCTTATATAGTTCAAGCACGTCCTGATTGCTTCATTTCAAGTCCTTTGTACAAACTGTGTCACTGTCCATTTATTTAGGGACCCAACTATACACTTTAAGGAGAGAAAATGGCCATTAGATAGATATAAATAAACCTATGATTAAACAAGTACATTATGTTTACTTTATTCTTATTTATTTATTTGTATTAATACAGACTCCATTAAAATGAGGATTAGCAACACATCACATACAATAAATGTGAGATGGGAACAGCCAGATAAATCCAAGAATCCCCACTGTTACAGGAGTGATTTGCAGTACAAGAGCCACTGTGACTCATCCTGGCAGGTACTGTATGTCTGGCAACTACTAAAGCCTACTGTAATATTCTGTTATTAAGCCCTAAAAAGATTGTTAGACAGTTTGGCTACAAAATTATATCAGTCTTAACAAAGAGGTTCTTCAAAGGTTCTTTAGTGAAGGGAATGACTATTTAAAGATCCATCTGAATGCTTAAACGGTTCTTTTCCTGGTTATGTTGTTCTTCATATACATGTTAAAAAGGAGTTCTACTATTGTTACGGTACACAAAAAAGTATTTTGGCATGTAACAATAGTAGAACCCCTTTTGGGTGCTATTTACCATTTATAAAATGTTCTTTAAAGAACGATACACAAGTAGTTTAATGTCATTTGACGTCAAGGTTCTATATTTAACCAGTGCCTTTAACTAAGGTTGGTAAACTTGGTAGTATTACTATAGAACTTTTTTTTCAATTGAGAAAATATCTAAGACCACTGATGTAGCTCAGCCATCTGAATGGTTTGTGCTTATTCCTACTCTTTACAGACTGTTAAGGACATTACATTGTTCAGCTTTGAGCTGCCTGCTCCAGACATGGAGAAGAATTATGTCTTCAGTATAAGAACAAAGCTGGCATGTCTCAATGAGAACTGGAGTGAATGGAGTCCAATAAAATACTGGAAGAACAACACAGGTGAAGGTTTCAGCTGTGCCATTTTGCTCTGAGCATAGTGTGCCATGACCAGAACATAAGAAATTGTGCTCAGTAACTGAACTTAAGTTTGTGCTTTTCTGCTGCTTTTCTTAGATTTACGCATCACTGAGGTTCGGCTTTTGCTGTTTGTTTTGTACAAAATTAACGATGTTTTCAACTATTCATTGTAATAAAAGTGGAGGAGCTGATCAAACTACAACTTACTCCATAAGATGCTTGCTGGCACCCCCTGAACCGTAAGATTAAACTGGTTAAGCAGGTTAAACATTTGTACTTTTCTGGAGTATTATTGAAACTGGATGTACTTTTACTCAATTACATTTCCAGGACAAAGACACACCTTATACTCAGTACATTTTCCTTAGACCTAATTTAAACCCTTAAAGGTTTGTAAAATTAATAAAATTAGTTACAATTAGTGGAAAATGTACTTGTATTAAAGGTAAGAAGTTTCTTTCCTTTTCCTGTAACACTGCCTTTTGGAGATACTAGGTAACTCTATAGAAAACATTTGTAGCCTTCATTGTTAAATAAAAAGTTCATATTATTAGATTTTCTTCTACACCATTTCTATTGGTCCATTCAGCATGAAATTATCAAACAAAGTAAAGAAATTAGGCATTTTCAAGTTATGTACAATTGTGTAAAATAAAGTATGTAAACAAAAGATACAAGGTTTTGTCACAACAGCAAAACCATAGCTGTGTTTGAAATTGTGCCCTATTCACTACATAGTGCACTACTTTAGGGTTACGATATTTTGTAGTGGTGTCCAAAAAAGCTGTGCTGAATTTTCAGTGCACTGTAACAATCCCATAATGTACTGTAATGTTTACTGTACAAGCGATGTAAACAAAAGAGACGTGAAATGTCCATAATTCATTGCATTGTTTGGTACAAAGATGTCTGAAATTGTTTATTACCATGTGGAATTCTCTTCACTATAGTAGTGCTCTCTGTAGTGATCTGGATTTTGGCATGTAGGGCATAGTTTATAGGGCACAGTTTTGGATACAGGTCAAAGTTGTATGTGCAACTTTACAAGAGAAAATCCTTCCTATTTTTCATTGGAAGTCAATGTAGAAAGATTGTATTCCAGGTCATTTGGGATCATATCTATTGGTCCACTCATTGTGAAATTCTGACACAATGTAGAGATTCAAAATATGTAGAAAAAGAGAAAAACATGAACATGCTGTGTGACAGCAACAATCTATAAACATTACATAATACTATGAACTATACACCGTTCAAATACTTAAACAACATACTACGTGCTTGAGATGTCTGTGTGACCATCGAAGAACCTACTAAACCATATAACGATATTTTTTAACAGATCTCTGCATTGCAAACAATGTGTCAGTTAGCATCAAGAACTATCTGTTGGTAACCGTGCTGCCGTTGGTGTTTTTGCTGCTTCTCTTCGCTGTAACACAGGAGCGGTATGTTTCGTCGATCTCTTTTTACAGTCTGTCTTGTTTTTGTGTTGTTATTTCTTGTTTTTATGTCTTGAACGTAAACAAAGTTCGAGAAGAGTAGTGAGTGGACAAGAATAGGCCGGTGTGTTGATGTGATAAATCTCTCCTCGAAGGGTAAGAAGACTTGTCCTTCCTATAATTCCAGATCCAAAGCACACTCAAGAGAGCATCTTAAACATTGAGCAGTTTCAGGTAAGTCCAGAACACGTCATCTGGCCTTTAGCATCGCAGCACATTGTATTCTCTTTGCTGGTCAGTCACTCTTTTCGCCCTGTTTTTCTTTTCCTCTCGAAGTGGTTCACCAGCTTCTCACAGGAGTGCGAAGAATTCGAATTGGTAGAAATTGAGATGGCCTACCAGAAGGAGGAGGACGAAGAGGAGGAGGAGAAGAGTGAAATTACTGATGAACAGCTGCCACAGAAACCTACATACACCACTGTGCCTGAAAGCCATGACCTAGACCTTACCACAAATGCCAGCCTGTATTGTGTTAACTCGTCTGATTCAACTGACGACAGCGAGGCTCTGCAGTGCTCTTTCACCATGCCAGGCTACATTGCTATTTGAGTATTACATGCTGAGTTATGTAGGATTAGGATGAACACCAGGCAGGTGGTAGGTTGGGGTAAATGGCTTTCTAATAGAGCTTTTCGGTTTGTGTGTTACCACTATGTGGTAGTTTTGTGGCCTTTTAAAGCTGCATTATTGTATTAGGTTAAATTAAAACCTTCACAGTTAAGAAAACAGTCACATGCAGATGTTTTGGCACCGGGGTCAAAATAAATGTATTGCTCATTGTTTTGCTCAAGTTAAACAACAGTTCCATATGGAGAACACACTTGTGCACATTGCAATGGATAATTACTGTTTATTTGCTTAATTTAAGCATATTGAGGGCAACATAATGAATAAATATTTGTCAATATTGTTTCAAATTCAGCAAATAAGTAACAGAAAATGCCATATTTAGGTTTTCTGCAGATAATTTGTTCACTTATTATTCCTTAGACCAACAACAAAATGTCACATGGACTAAGGTAATCAAACCTTTCCACTCAACCAGCTGGTTCCCCCTCTGATCAATGCTTATTAAAGCAGTGTTTAATCTAGTGTTGTCATTGGCAACACAAGTTCATCCTTGTGAACTTGAGCCCCCAAGGAGACCTGATATGTGTCTTCGCTCCGTCTGCCTGTGTGCAATACTGAGGCCGGACAAAGGAGGGCACTCTGACTATTCTAAAGAGCAAAGTGCCTGGATGAAGCATATCAAAGGCAGCAAGGAGCACGCTCCCCTCAGCATCACAGCCCACCGTAAAAGGAGGATGTAGGTTAATTTGAAGGCTGATTTAAAAGATTAATGCGTAGCTGCCTGCATAATAGATGTGTAGTTCAGTGTGACGCCATCACAAAGCCAGGGCACTGAGAATCTGCTCCTGCCACGTGCTCCTTAGAGCCATGATTGATGATGAGGGACAGAAGGAAAACAAACAGGAGCAGGAGAGGATCATTCAAGCGCTCATTATGAGACGCACTCATGAAGTTAAAGACTCGGCTATGCGGATGGACGGGTGATAACAAACACTCGCACCCTGGTTAGCACCTGCTTAAGTCTCTACAGATCAACCAGTGTTTCCCTTCACACTCACCTTTTGTTAGGCCATGTCGCTAGTTTTTGCCGGCCCCTCGACAGTGCACAGAGCCCATATTACAGCCATATGAGGTGAAGAGAAACTCTTCTGTAAACACTTTTTCACTCAGCCGTGAAAACAATTTCGGATGTTTAATTAGGCCTAAGCATTTTTGAGTTTATAGCATTAACAAGCCTAGCGTCGTTTATAAGAGGATTTGAGGGTTTTCAATAAAGTTTATTTGCTCTCTGTTTTCCACAACTGAACACTCCATCTGCACACGTTGAGACATTCCCCCAACTCAACTGAACTTGATCTAGATCATATCCTCAACTTCAAGTAGTAGAGACGGCCCACCTTGCCTTTACCTACCTAGGAGTCAGGAATAATGAGAAAGTGACCATCCACTTAGATTAACCCCCTAGTGCCCTAGGAAGTCCCAGAGAGCATAATTGGCCTCACTCTCTCTCTAGGTGGGAATAATGGTCATCCTTCTTCCACCATCACTTAGCACAATGTCACAAAGCCAGCCAGTGTGTCGGTTAGATAATGTAACAGGACTGGCGGTTAGTGATCTCCTCCAAGCGTGTTCAGCTGTCCAGTTACTTTGCGTTACACTTTTAAAAACAAAAGTGCTTCAAAGTATTTGGGAAGCGATACCCTAGAAAAAACACTTTTAGTTTCCTAAATAACCATGTTTGAAATAAAAGTGTGAGTGTGAAGAACCTTAACTTGATGTATTCATGGAACAAAAAGTGGTTCTTCCATGGCATCACTCAGAGAATCAGCAGCTTTATTTTTAAGACTGTAGATGCGGTTGGTTGGCTTTATATGACTTAGTAGAAGCACATGCTAATTGTGACCTAATGCTAATTGCATGAGTTGTAAATGACTAAATTATGGATTTAATAATGGACCATATAAATAAATGAATGGTCCGGTGAACCAACATAAATTGGAATTTGATCTCTTTTGATTAACTTACATGAAAAGTTAAAAAGTTGCAAGTGTTTGCCTTGTCCTGTAAAGTTTGGGAGTTTTACCATTTTGGACATAGTTGAGTTTTTTCTGGACGGCAAGGATATGCTACACTTGTAGAAGACGGAATATTCCTTACATTTTATTTACTGAGAATAAATGTAAAAAGTATATGAATGTCTTAGGTTTGGTAGATTTGGGATTTTACTTACAAGTCTGACCTTTCAGAAGATACCTTTCTGAAGCTACAACGAGCAAAGACATCAAGTTCTGAAGAAACAGCACCAAGAGGCTGATCATTTTCATCTTTAGAAGAGCTCTTCATTTCACAGTGATAATCGTGGCTGAGGGTTTCAGAAATGTAGCAGTAAATGGGAAAGGCATTGCAAATGTTCTTTAAAAAAGGCCAATGACGAAATTTGGACAAAGCGAGTTGCATGTGACAGGTGTTTTCTGAGAGCAGAATGAGGTAGAAAGTGGGTGTTTTAGCAGTAGGCTGCATGACTCGTAAGCTAAGTGCATCTTACTTGTGCTCTGCACAGGCCATGCCTTGCAGTCCTTGCAATTTCATAACGCAACTCATAACCACAATGTTAACAACAATGTCCAACATGCCTTCATACGCTGATCATAGCAGAGAACTCGGATGATTTTTTTCCCTGCCAAACTTGTAACTCACTCACTCTAATTGAGCTTTTGAACTTCTCAAAACTACAGCGCTTCTAGAGAAAAAAAAATCTCTTTTTAATCAATGTTTCATCTTTTTCTTCCAACCAACTGCTCCGTGGTGTAAACTTCCTTTGATGCACAAACCTACAGCCTGGGGGTGGATGTGATTGAGCCGAGCTGAGCTGGAGAGGCTGTGCAAGTGTTCCACTGCAAGCACCTGAGCACTAACCGAGGGGGGCATGCAAACCGTGACCACAAAATTCTTGTGAAAACAAAGAAATTATCTCGCAGTGGGGACGTGGGGAATTGCCCAGTGAACAAAGCAGCTGTGCACAAATGAATGGGAGAGGAAAGAGGGTTTGTTTAGGAACGCCAGCATAATCAGTTAACAGAACCATTGTCTGGATCTTGCTTCTACTTTAACAACCTTACACCTCAAGTTCTTCTGGCACTCAAACAAGTGGAGAAAAACTGCCCAATAAATATTTTTTTACGGGGGTGTCATTTCAGGACACATATGAAGTATACTATTTGACATAATAGGGTCAAGAAGGTTATTTGGATGAATGCCACAGGAGAAACTCTTTTGGTTCTCTATCAGTCAATGATGTAAACAACCTCCACTTAATATAAAAGTTCTATCTAGTACGGTATATGTCATTTTAAGTGGAGGACACTGCTCATAAACATGATTCTTTTTATTTGTTTTACACTAAATATTAATTAGGAATTTGTTATTGTGTGGTTATTATTATAAACAGGTTCTACAAAATGTAACCACATTATTATTATATTAAATATAATACTATATAACTATACATTTCATGCAGTACATATACTGTAGTACTATATAACTACAGTATTATATACTACAATCCATCATACTGTTGTAAAAACTATTCACAATAATATCAATATTTCCTACATGATTACTTTTTATAAAAAAACATTTACTTTGTATATCAAACTGCTAATTTTAGCAAAAAGGCAAAAAGGGTTCCATATATATATATATATATATATATATATATATATATATATATATATATATATATATATATATATATATATATGTAGAAAAGGTTCTTCAAAGAACCATATACAACAGCTGAAGAGAAACCATGCCAAGAACCTCTTTCATGAGAGTTTATGTATAATAGTATATCTAAAATCTAAAATCCCATGTATATTATATGGCATAATCTACTGGATGTTTTGAAAAAGTGTGACACTGCTTGTATATTCAAGTTTATTTGAATGTTAAAGGTGGTACAACAAGAACAATGAAGCATCTGACCGAATTTGCGTGTGTTAAAACACCTCCTTACACACACACTTTGCCTTTGACGCAAAAAAAAAAATTCTGTCAGGCTTCCTTTTCCTCCTTGCCATTTACACACACAGATCTCCGACATGCTGCTTTACATCAGATCAGCGTAGCTTTGAACAGACATACACGCACGCCATACGGATACACAAGCACATGTTCACATACAGAAGCTTTGTTCCAGGGTTAATGAAGTAGTTAGTTGAACATCATTTGTAAGACAGGAACTCTGATTTACGACTTACTAAACTAGCCAGCTAGCTATCGCCAGTCTTTTAATGACAGGCCTGAGACTTGGAGTAGCTAGCAAGCTGCTAATTTCTCACACCATTAACAAAGTAAGTTTAACACTGAGCCTAACACTCAGTTCCGTTAAACTCTGCTCCACATTTGCTGTAGATGCTACTTTGCTTAGTTCTCTTTTAAACAAACTTTTTTTACATTCGTAAAATGGAGTTTCGTCTGTTACAGGAAATATGTTGCTGATGTAAAAACATAAATACATGTACCTATGAATGTTAAAATCTAGATTATTTTACAAAAGTAATATTTTTTGCCAAATTGAACTAATTCACAAGGATGTGTTGAGCGAGTTTTGCTGTGGTAGCCACAAACCACTCCTATGCAAGCACTGGGTGGGGCACGACCCTCGCTACCTCCCTGAATCTAAACCTGTGGTTCCATATCAATTAAAGTTATTTCTTACAACCATGAACACAAGCTAAGAACCGTGTAGGGATCTCTATTTTTGTGAGAATGCAATCAGTTAATCAGCCACACCTTCTCTAATCAAATCCGTTTAAATAGTGCTCCCAGAGCCAGCCGTAGCGTTCGCACACCCTCAGGATTGCGCAAGAGCAGCAACAAACAGCTTGCTCAATTAATAAATTAAGTACGCTAAATATGGCTTACAGTCATGTTACTTTAGAAGTACTTAATGATAATCAACACCATAACAATTACATCTTTTACACTTTATACTTTTAATTATACATTGTACTTTACTGCCTGGCAAATGGGAAGGAACCCCGGTCCCTGGTGGATTGTTCTCTTAAACATTTACAGTGCTGGGTGTGTGTGTGTATGTGTGAGTGTGTGTGTGTGTGTGTGTGTGTGTGTGAGTGAGAAAGAGTATAAAATCCAGCAGTGATACACACATAACTACACTCACGCACACACACACAGAGATCTCAACCTCGCTGGAGTGGCATGTTTTATTTATTGTAATGTTTTAGTGGGGGGAAGATTCATTATCATAAAGGCCCCGAGACATTCCGCACAAAGAGCAAAAAGCAGACTCGCACTTTTCTACCCGCTGCCTAAAGAACATGCAGGTGGAGCCCCGTGATCGAAGACTAACTGTGGCGACGTGACAGAAGTTGACAGTGTCAAAGAGCCGCTGTCTCTCGCACATAAACTGTCCCTGAAGCAGGCACTTACGGAGAGATGTAAAACACCGCAATCTCTTTTTCCACCGGCGTTGTTTTTTAGTCCCATCAACCTGTTTTTAATACGCCACGTCGAGCCTGTCATGGGCCCCAGGCAGTAAACGGTCGACGACAACTGCTACTGTTGGCAAACCCACTGGAGGCTGACCATATTGTACCTGTGCTAGGCTCCTTTACACTCTCTTTTCTTTCTTAGTGAAAATCCCTAAGCAATGAGGAATACCACCTTTTTTTATTTTGTCATCCGGCCTGTTCTTTTGGCTGTGTGCATGTGCATGTGTGTGTGTATCACAATGGAAAAAAAATAAAGTGATGTGTGGGATTTGTGGCATGAAAACTCAATATGAACTCTGCAGAGGCCTTCTTTTCTATTCAATTATTTAGAGTTCAAGAAAAGAGGCAGCAGTATCAACATGTTCCCACCGAAGCCGCACTGCTCAGCAAGTACGAATAACATTTATACAGCGGCTTCGCCAAATAGCCGGAAATGGAAACAAACACCTCCAATTGGATTCTCGGCCTCACGCTCCGATCTCCCAGCACCTCCCAGCACAACACGGCCCCGCTGAAAAACCCTTGCGTTTCTTGCACGCCGACAAAAGCCTCAATGCATGCTCGATGCATTCCTGTCTGTTGTAGGCAAGTATGTCCTCCTTTTACTCCCATCCTCGTGTTCTGGCTGTCTACTGCTTCCAGATGAGGCACCAGGGGAAAAAAATGAAAAAGAAAACCCTAAATAAAACCCTCCTCCACCCTGCCGCCATTTAATTTTATTACAGCTTTAAAAAAGAGAAAACTTTCTCACATCCTACAGGCATGTCTTAACTCCTCGCACTTTGGCACTTGATTGCATAAAAAGGTGTCAGTGCTAAGCGCCGTGGTATTGCCTCTAATTATGTTGAACTCAAATAAATAAATTATTTGCTTTTCACCGGGCGAGGGTGACAGGTTTGCCAACAGCTTTGACAAATGGAAGAATCGTTTGCAAATGCGGCGCGTGTACATAAAGTGTGGCGGCGGAAAGAGAGCCGCAGACAGGGCGAGAGTTTGACAGCTGGGGTTTTTTCCCTCCTGTGTTAATAGTCTCACCCCTCGGCGGCAGAATAAAGCTCCATTTGAGGAGTATAGGGCTGGAGTCGCTGCTAAAAAAAAAAAAAAAAAAAAAAAGAAGAAGAAGAGGAAAAAAAAGCCTGATTGTGCCGAGCCTGATCTGGTATTCATTAGCCGTTATTGCTTGTGACCCCACCTGCTCGTCGGGCCTGTCACGATTAGGTTTTTCGCTCCCTCCATTTCAAGAGGCTGATCAGACATTCCCCCGTGCTCATGGAAGCAGACACCAGACAGACAAATTACACGAAACCAGAGGTTTCAAAGGACGGAAGGAACATTGTCATCAGCTTGGAGCATCGATCAAACTTCCGGTTCGTCTACTTGTGCTACCCTCTCAAAGCCAGGCGCCAGGAGATCACTGTTTTTCAGATCAGGCTAGAACCCGCCAATGTGATAACATTGAGCATCATGACGCTATTTTAGCTCGATGCTAAAAGAACGTTGTACAAACTGTAGATCGTTTTGATTGGACCGTTTTGTTCTACTGTCTTCTTTAAATTGGCAACCTGAATTCACATTTCGACCTTGTTAGTTTATGCTGGTGGTGATATTAAGCCTCATGCTTCATATCATATCATTTAAGAAAGATAGATCTTCACTTTTCATTATCAGTGACATTTACTGGCCTCTAAACCATCTTCTGAGTTTACGCACCAAAGGGCTGGGTAAAATTATAATGACAAACAATATCATGTTGGCTGCTGCTCCTGCCACGCCCCCACCATTGAGAAAAAGCAAGAATTACACTACATGAACCAAAAATTCATGCTTCTATAAAACTTCCATAAAAAAGAGTGTAGCTCGGAGCCCTCCTTAATAATGAGTTTAACTCAAGAGGTGAATGGAAAGTCATTTCTGATTCACATGAACCTAAACGAGGAATATCACAAAGAATTGAATTTGTACATATTTTGATGTGTTCTTTCAAAACAATATGAAGCACTTTAAATTTGTGTTTACAGTCTGTTGTAAACCCCACACTGAGTGCAGTTAGTTAGAAACTAGCGATGCACAGCATCTGGAGCCAGTCAGTAAGACATAAACCACAACCATGGTCATGAGCAATCTTGACAATAAAGTGGCTAATGTTCCACTTTCACTATTGCATATTCAGCATGAAAGCATGAAATTAGTCATAAACCTACTGCTGATGGGCATTTTCAGTAATTCTGTGGTGATTTCAATTGAACAAATAAACTCAACCACAGAATCAATTGAACAATTGAATTCACAAATGAACTGTTGCCACTGGCTTGTTTTTATAATTTTTTTATTTTGTGAATGTTATTTATTCAATTGAAATCAATTCAATTGAATAAATAACATTCACAAAATAAAAAATAAATAAAAACAAGCCAGTGGCAACAGTGGCAACAGGAACTCTGCTATTTTATCATGGAGATACAATGCATTTGGAAAGTCTTTAGACCTCTTCACATTTTTGGACATTTTTATATGTTATAGCTTTCTGCATTCTGCACTCAACATCCCATGATGATGTTTGAAAAAGGAAAAACTAAAATATTGCATTGACGTACTGAAGTATTCTGACCTTTTACTCAGTACTTAGTTGAGTACTGTGATCATAGCCTCCACTTGTTTGTACACCTGAATTTGGGGATTTTATTTTGGGGTATTTGGGGCCATTCTTCTCTGTGAGTGGGTCCCTCTCGAGCTCTGTCATGTTGAATGAGGACTGTCGGTGGTCAGCTATTTTCAGGTCTCTCCAGAGATGTTTGACTGGGTTCAAGTCAGGGCTCTGGCTGGGCCACTCAAGGACATTCACACAGTTGTCCCCAAGCCACTCCTGTGTTGTCTTGGCTGTGTGCTTAGGGTCATTGTTTTGTTGGAAGATGAAGCTTCGGCTCAGTCTGAGGTCCCGAAAGCTCTTGATCAGGTTTTCATTAAGGATATCTCTTTACTTTGCTCCACTCAGCTTTCCCTCAACCCTGACCTGTCTCCCTATCCCCCTGAGGAGAGAAGAGGCTTCGGTCAGGCCACTCTGCCATGAAGCCCAGAGTGTTGCAGTGATGGTGGACCTTTTGGATGTTTCTCCCATCTGCACACAAGATTTTTGGAGCTTAGACAGAGTGACCATTAGGTTCTTGGTCATCTCTCTTACCAAGGCCCTTCTCCCTCGATTACTTAGTTTGGTGGGGTGGTCAGCTCTAGGAGTCCTGGTTGTTCCAGATTTCATCCATTAAAATAATTATGGAGGCCATTGTGTTTTCAATGCAGCAGATTTTTGTTGCCTTCTCCAAAACTGTGCCTTCATACAATCCTGTCTTTGAGCTCTGCATGCAGTTCTTTCCTCCTCACCGCTTTTTGTGTTGCCTTGATTTGCATTGTCAGCTTTTAAGTGCCACAGCAAAGGGCACTTATAATCCATGCAAATTTTTTTTTTTTCCTTTTTTAATAAATTTGTACACATTTAAAAAAATCAGTTTTCACCTTCTCATTATGGGGTATTGAGTACAAAATTATGTGTAACTTGATTTTTTTTTTATTTTAGCACAAGACTAGATGATCAAAACAAAATGTAAACAAAAAAGTAAAAGGGTCAGAGGACTTTCCGAATGCATTGTATAGATATGTCACTAAAATTGGTAAGCACTGTACATTAACATCACTGTATATCACTGTTTACGATATACCGTCCAGCCCTGGCTCAGGCTTTGGTAAACAGCAGGCCTGAACGTTGGAGTGATTATTAATTTTTTGCCACTAGCATTGACAAGAAGCACTGTTCTCAGTGGAGGATGCAGAAGCTGCAGGGCACAATAGGGAGCGAGGGGGCGGAAGGTGGTCGGTAGTGGATCTCCAGCAAGCTCCAAAGGTCAGTTTCACACTGCACTACGTGTGTTCATGCACTGGAGGCATGGAGGATATCATAGGTTTATCTTGTGGGTTTTTTGCCCCCCCCCAAGATCATTATGTAGCAGCGGTACCTGAGGACTTCTTCTCTTTTCTTTTTTCCTTTTTTTGCAGTGGATACAGTAGTACTAGATTAGTAAAAGAGTTGTTATGATACAGTAGGCAGACTAATTAGCAGAAATGGGCTTAATTGTATGTACATTAGTAATTAGATCAATCTTCATCACTGGGCATTGTTAGATGGGAGGCCATTTGTGCTCATTCATTTGCCAAAACCAGATCCTGCCAAAATGAACATAGTCCCACTCATAAGTTACCCCTCCTTTTTTAACACACACACACACACACACACACACACACACACACACACACACACACACATGCATATCCACAAAACCGGCCTTGTGCAGAGAATATCCATCTGCTCCAAAAGTGTCATATTATGGCAGTGCAGCAGCTGGTTTTGAACTGCTTTTTTCATTATTATTAAGTATTCACATTTACAAACGAACCCTGTTCGCAGATGAAGTCTTACTCTATAAATTATAGATGTTGAAACAATTTCTAAAACATGTTCATTAAAGACAACACTTTCTTTTAAAAAAATAGAAAGGGAGAAAACCGGCTCATAAATATTTCTAAAAAGCAAATCTCGACACACAAAAAAAGACAGACTCCTTCCTCGACAACTCAAACATGTGAGAGGCTTCACATCAGCCCTGACTTGCAGACATCTTGAAGGCGAGCACCTTGGCGCACGCACACACACGCACAGGCACTAACGTGGCTGCGTCGTCTGCGGTGGTGACGCCTCTCTCCTGGAGAGGTTGGTGGCTGTGCTGTAACGCTCCTGCTCGCTCTGGAAGTGATGTTTGTGTGGATGACACGCGTGATCCTTTAATCTCGGGCTCAGCTTGTTGAGCATCAAATTGAAATATCCTGAACAGATGTAAAAACACATGTGAGCCTCGGCGCGCAAGCTGCGCCAAGCTTTGTTTCATCTGCTGATGATGGGAGCCTTAAGGAGATCTTTTTAAAATTTCATCACTATTCAAAAGGATAATTAATACGTACCCCCAGGCTTTGATTATGCTCTGCACAGTGTGTTCGGCTGGTGTGGAGATAATGAGACGCTCATCAGGCGCTGCCAGCGCTCCCCAACAAACACAGCTCACAGTTTGCATAAGATACTTAAGATTCTGATAAGGTAGCGTTGGCGAGGTGCGCGCAGTCCCACTCTAATTTGGATCACAATGAACCCCGGCGCAGGCTGCTGATGTGCTACATGCGCTGGGGGTGCTGGGTTTGCATGGAGACCTCTGTCAGACAACAGGCAACAACATCAGTCTCCTCTTTTCAGGTAGCATACACACACACATAGACACATACCCACACACATGCATACATCCCCCTCTCTTTTGTTCATGGGAGCTGGAGAGGAGGGTCTGGTGTAGTTGGGGGTGCTGAGGTGATGAGGCCAGAGGATGAGGAGCAGGAGGAGATGGAGGTGGAGGAGGAGATGGGATCAGACTGACAGGTGTCGAGGGGAGGATTCTAATGAGCGCTGTCAATTGGAATGCGCCTCGGCAGCCATTTTTCTGCCACCAGTGGTATTCCTGTAGTAAGAAAAAAAAGAAAAGAAAAAAAAGAAGAAGACAACCCTCACCCTTGACCCTGACGTTCCCTAAACAGCTGAGTTAGGGGCAATTACCGAGCCATTTTGCTCAACGCTGCCGCACTTTGACTCTGGCCAGGAGCTACAAAGTGGGCAGGCCTCAGACGCATGGAGGGTCTAAACGCAGCAGAATGACAGCAGTACATCGCACTTGTCCCAGGGGGACGTGCTGTGAGCTTGTGCCGAAGGTAATGACACTATCTCACCCGAGTCGCTTCCATAAACGGGTAAGGAACGGGTCCGTTTCAGATCACAGGAAGGTTCTTTGTCTCCCTGTGTCACGCCTACAGATGTCCATGTCTTGCTCCTTAATGACCTGGTGGGGGTGGGTGGGGTGGAGGGGGTGAAAAGGCTCCTGATAGTTTATTCTACATGTGCTCCTAAGGTGGCAAATATATCAATTTTTAGGTCTGATTGTGTCATACAGTGTGACTGACAGGAGAGGATAAAGTGCCTGTATGCCATACTGTGCTCTTTTTTGCTGAACCACTTGAGCCCTGGTTTCACCATAAGAGCTGATATACCAGAGCACATACTAGAAATATTGACACAATTCAGAAGCAGTATTTTTAAAAAAAAGAATTCAGTGTTTGATGACATTTAAATTGGATTCACCAAGTTAACAAGTAGACACATCTTGTTTTAACTGGACGGCTTTTGTCTTTTAAAATGACACCAAAGGGAACTGTACACAGCATTGTAGAAATGAACCAGACCAGCTTTCAAGGAAGAAAATTGGCTGTTTATTTAGTTTATTTAGTTTTTTTTTTATGTGTTTTGAACTGTGCTTCCAACAATCTGAGGCACTGTCACTACCAGCTAAGTTACAGTCAGACAGAATAATTATCAGAATAGAATCATTCCATGAGATTGGTGGCAAATGGATATGCTAATTTGATTTGTTTTTGTCCACCATACCTTCAGTTCCAATTTAATTGGACCAAAACCAGTTTTTTTTTATGCCAAATAACACTGATAAGCAGAGTGGTTGGTATAGCATAGTGGCCAACACCACTGTCCTCCACACTGTAGAGTTGGTTCTAGGCCAAAACGTTCTGCTCTACTAATAAGAAACCTTGGGCAAGACTCCTAATGCTACATGGGCCTCTGTAAATTAATTAGATAAGTTGTAAGTCACCTCTGTCAAATGCTCAAATGTAAATATACAGAAGTTGTACTAAAGACGTACAACCCTGTCACACTGAACATGTGATCGGGTGGAATGCATGCTAAACTACCCACCACATTTTTATTCAATATGAAACCTTCTAACATCACATTTAATTGGCTTTATATTACAGAGTATATTACATTTTCTTTGCATGGTTACATAAAGACTAATTTGTGTGACAGGACGGAACTGATGGACCCATCAACAAATGATCCCCAGGATTTTGCTCCTTTAAAGGCTTGTATGATACGCTATTCTTCAGGCCACTTAATGTTACGGCTAAATACATTAGAATTATACATCAAATTATTTTGGACCACGACCTGTGATGGAACATCACTATTTTTGGCTTGGAGTGCGAATTGGCTTTCCTGTGGTCTGCAACTGAAGCCAACACAGAATTGAACTGAGAAGAAGGGTTATATAAGGTCTTGAGGGCCAGGAGGAGGAGTTCGAGGCGTGGTCCTTCTGCCAAAATTCAGGCACCACCTGCCTAATACTGAGTAGGTCCCCCTTGTGACGCCACTTCAGATCTGACCGTTCAAGGCACAGACTCCATAAGACCTCTGAAAGGGTCCTGTGGTATCTAGCACCAAGACGTTAGCAGCAGATCCTGTAAGTCCTGTAAGTTGTCAGGGGCCTCCATGGGCTGCATCCATGAGCCTTAGATGCATAAAACCCTGTTGCTGGTTCACTGATAGTCCTTTCTTAAAGCACATGTGGTAGGTACTGATCACTGCATAGCAGAAAAAATGTCTACCATCACAGTTTGGTCCTTGTCAAAGTGGGTTAGATCCTTATGTTTGCTAATTTTTCCTGCCTTAACACACACCTCACCTTCAAGAACTGAGTGTTAACTTGCTGCCTAATACAGTATATTCACATCTTAACAGATGACACTGTAGATGAAGATAATAACGTTCACCTGTCACTTATGTCATGGCTGATTAGTGTACATTTTATATTATATTACATGATATATGATGTCAATATGTGTCGTATTAATGTGAAATGATGTATACAATTAAACAAATGTTTGATGTTGGTACCTTTACCATGTTAATGATGCATTTGATAAATAAATATGTTCAGACTTATCGTCGTGGTCTCATCAAAGAATCAATGAAAAAAAATTATGTTATTAATGTTATTTTGGAGCATTTCTGTTGATCCATTTAGAAAGTGAAAAAAAAGGTTTTTGTCTAAAAGTGATATTATATTGCTATATATTAAAGAGGCGAGCAATATGGTAAAAACATAAGCCTCGATATTTCAAGAATTTTTTTTTTAAATACAATATTTATCACAATATTATGCACTATTATGCAATATTATGTGTAAAAAACTGCTATCCAAATACTCCCTTAAAGTCATGTGCACTCCACTCAATTAAATAGGACTGATTACACTTTTTATAATAAAATATGCAGTTAATTAGTACTCTTTATGCACTGATGATATCATAGTAATACTAATACTAATAAAAGCATATTGTGTACCACGATAACAATATTTATCACAATACGATAAAACTATTGCTCGTCCCTAAATGCAATATAATATATTTATGTCATATTTGTGTCTCTTATGTATGAATGCCGTGGGTCTAAATTATAAGCAGAATGACTAATATATGATTACTAAATACATGACTGTAATCAGTAATGTCAGGAATATTGCTGCATGACACCAATACCTGTTATGCCAGTGCCATCGTTAAGCACTGATTGAAAATAATCTGTGTATGAAAGCTGCATAAAGCCTTTCTGGACAGTTTTACAGTATAATTTGAGTGTCCAGGTTAGAATAAGTTGCATAAGAGAGGGTGGTTAGAATTATGTCAAGTGCTTTCTTGTGGAAATCTCTGGCTAAAAAAAAAAAAATCAACCCTCTCAGCATGATGCCCAAACACACAATAGGCCCCTCTGTTTGGGTAAAAGATGGGCTAATTAATTCCTGTGGGTTAAAGAACGCACACAATAGTCAATCACCAGAGACTGCAGTGAAAGCCTAACACGTACACACACACACACACACACATACAAACACACATACACACACTGCCCCCTGCTGTGAGTTCTTTCTCCTCCTGCTGTAGAAGCTAGGTAAAAGGGGCTGGTAATATGTGCTCAGGTAGTCATGCAGCTCTCAGCCCAACACAAAAAGGAGGCTGGCAGAGACAAAGCCCCGCACCAAGGAAGCCATCTACTCAACAACTCCAGAGCTTCAGGATTGTCACAACAGCTCCCGGCCCACAAGCTGTGAAGCTGTGGCGTTTCAAAGAGGGCCTCTGCTGGGCCAACAGGGTGTGTGTGTGTGGGATCCTGGGTGGGATCTGGGGACACTTACTGTAGCCCATAATAATCAACGTGGAGGCCTGTGTACATATTCATGCAGGAGAGGGCTTGGAGAAGGCATGGATGCTAAATGCTAATGAAGCCGGTGACTAAGCAACAGAAGGCAGGTCCCAATGAGACTTGTTCAGTAGCCTCTAATGATGTACGCTCGCTGACGTATGTGTGTCAGAAATATTTACATATTAACCAGTGCTCACGTTCTGTTTTCTGGCTTTCCGTGAACTTCTTGAAGACCACACTGTTCTTCAGCTTTCTCCATTTTTTTTTACTGTGTAAGTTCATACGGCAGACACACACTGCATCTAAGGCCAATCAGTGCAGAACTAGCAAGAGGCCGAATTCACGCATTAGAGCTGACATTCAGAGAACGCACAATAGATTCATTGATGTTCAAGCCCATATTTGTTAGGAGCCCCGCGGCACCGTAATGCATTCTCTTGTTATTCTGCAGGGCTGAGCGCAGAAGAAAGCCACAGCGTCATCCGTATGGCTGCCGGAGTCTCCCAAGATGCGCTTCCATTATGCCTCTTGCAAGAGGCATCTGCGGTGGTAATCGTTTCGAACTTCACAAGGGCTTTTACACGAAAATAATTTGATCCAAGCCATCTGCCCCTGCGTGATGGATACATGTGTAGAGACATGCATTTCTGACAACACCGCGTCCACCCTCCTCCAGACAGATAATAGTGTGTCAGTGTCGCTGACCAGGAGCGCCACGTGTTAGTCCTCGGCCAAAGTGACATTTTCCAGGGTCTGGGGACCCGCTGGCAGTGGCAGCATGCATCCAAGTGTCCTGCGATTCAATTCGCTGCTTGACACTGGGGGATATTAGCTTTGGACAGGTGAAGAATTGTTGGGTGACTACATTTCATGCAGCTGTTCAGAAAGCCCTCTCAGTGGAATGCAATTAATATTGAGATGGTGATAGAACCAAGTGAGTAATTATCTGAATTTGAAAAAAATAAATAAATAAAAATGCAGGAGAGGGCTTGGAGAAGGCATGGATGCTAAATGCTAATGAAGCCGGTGACTAAGCAATTTAAATTTAGAGGATTAACAATTGATTGACCTCAAATATTGAGGACATTTTCATTGGAAGTGATTTTATTTGGAGGGGGGAAGCCGATATGCAGAAATTTCTTCCCTTACTACAACAAATGCAAGCAAACGCAAAGAGCATGACGGAGAGGTGTGGCTGAACTGAGGAGGAGACAAGAGTGATTTTAAAAGGAATGGTTGGGTAAAAAAGTTCCATAATTTTGATCATTCAGTTAATTCTATGGGGCAAAATTTAAACATATGTGACATTAGAGATGGAAGCACAGCAAAATGTATGCAGCAAAATTCGTTGTTGCAGGAAAAGACACCATAATATAAGGCAGCTTAATTTACTTTTTGCTGTTGGGCAGCAAAAACAATTTTCTATCACAAGCAAATTGTGCAGAAAGTCTACAGAACGTAGCTAATTATGCAGTGGATTTGTAGATTCAGTGCACTCAAGCCCTGTATCTTCCTAAGAAAGTCTCTGAGTTTGAGTTGAATTCACAGCCATCCTAGTTCAAGTTTAGGCCTCTGATTTCTGTCTCTCTCTCTCTCTCTCTCTCTCTCTCTCTCTCTCACTCTCTCTCTCTCTCTCTCCACTTCTCTCAGCCTGAGTGACAAACAGTGCGCGGGGCCTCTGAGCTGCGGGCCGGCTCTGCCCTAATCCTCCTTCCCCGCTCTCTCCGGTCAATGAGTGTCAATCAGGCCTTGGCCCGCGCCAGCATTGGCAACAAGTTCCGCATCCTTAGAAAACAATTATGATTGGACTGTTGTGAAAATTGATTCCCGGGTTGACGAGCCCGACGTGCGCATTCTTCTCAGGCTGGTGGGGTCCTGCCATGGGAAGCAATTACCGCTGAATGCCAGCTGACAGCCTCATTCCAGAGTGAGTCAGGCCTGGCTTGATCCTCAGGCGCTCTCTAGGCAAATTGTATCCTCGCACTCATCTCAAACCTCTTACCAACTGTTGGCTTCTATCAGGAAAATAGATTGTTCCCTTTGTTCCCCCAGCATGTTGGGGAATGGGATGGACATGTCGTTTCAACAGTAAGGAGCTTCTTTAATTTTAATGGCCCGCACTATATGCTGTGGCTGAGGGATGCTACAGTAGGTCAGAGGCACTGGAGCTTCTCTGCCCTCAGACTGGTGGAAGGCCACGAGAAGGCCAGGAGACGGGACCTCCATCAACTTGACAGGCATCCTGCCGCTAAAGAGTGAAAAGCAGAACCCACTTCCTGCAGCTTCACAAATGTCTGAGTGTCTTCGGCCTCCTTTGCCCTTCAAAACTTTGTAACTGTAAGTAGTGAAAACTGATGAGCATACACTGAGTTACAAAACACTCTTAGTGAGTGGTCCACACTCTACGTGAAAGGTGTTCTGAAGAGTCCTGCAAAGGGTTTTATAGAACCAAGGTTTATATAGAACCATTGTTTAGAAGGTTCTACCAAGAAGAGTTTTTTCTTATATCTGAGGAACCATTAACCAGGAAATTAATCAAATGGGTCTTTGGGTGGCCATGACTTATATCTCTGTAAGGGCTGAATTATGGTTCTGTAAAGATAACAACCCAAATAACCATTTCAATGCTTAAGTAGTTCTTCCAATGCTTAAGTAGAAACCAAATACAATTGTTATGAGTTAAATAAACACCCTTACATCTTCTGTAATATATAGGAATGTGCCGATCCAATATTCAGTATCGGTATCAGTCCAATACAGGGCAAAATCACGAAAAAAGGGTTATAATCTGATCTATTCCTAAACTGTCATGTAAATGCATGGTTCAAGCCTACATACCGATATTCTAGGCTTCATAACTCATCAGAGTAACTTACAGGCAGATGCACATATTATACCAAGCAGCAGTACTTACCCTATCTAACCATGTCTTTCTAGTCTTTACAAGCACTAAACTCAGATTGCAAATTCAGACATGTTTAAGTAGCCTATGTGGTGATGAGGAGGCAGGAGAACCATGGACCAGCCCCTATGGGATCCACACAGCCCGCCCTGATGGTGCTCACCTGGGGCCGATCAGGGAAACTAGCCCCAGATGGCGCATAAAAGGGCCAGTTCAGCCCTCACACGGGAGAAGAGATGACAAGACAGTGAGCACAAGGGCTGAGCTACTAAAAGATCAAGTGCAGGAGTGTTGAGACTGGTAGAGCCCCACTTAGACCTTTATTATGTTTCTTTAAGTTTCTTAGGGTGTTGGTGGAGGGTTGGTGTAAATAAAAGTTGTTTTGAGTCACTTGAACCCTTCGTTGGCGTTGTCTCTGCACTTAGTTGCTTCCCAGGTCCCAGAGGGACGTGTCATACCAAGAATCTCCTGAAAATACCATGATGTGTGACTGTCTCTAATAAATTCTTTGGAATTTGAAGGTGATTAAAATTACGTCAAACTATCAACAAAAGGTTGATAGAGGTCTAGAGGTCTAAGGGTAAAGAAAGGGAAAAAGATGGTATCGGATTTCTATCAGCCTCAGAAGAAATTCACATCTGCAGTATAGGTATTGGATATGAAAAAATAAATATTGTGCCACCCTTAGTACTATAGCCTTTTAGCTCAGATTGTCTGCATGCCGGTATTCTAGGCTTCCTAACTCAGGAACAGTGTACCATACAGACAGATACACATACTATAACAAGCAGCATTGCTTACCATATCTAACCATGATTTTATAGGCTTTACAAGCAACAACAGATTTAAGTAGCCTATGTGGCAGTGAGAAGACAGGAGAGCCAAAAGACAGCCCCCACGAATTGCTATCGGTATCGGCAGATACTCAAGGTCGCTATATTAGTATTGGATATGAAAAAATGGATATCGGGCCTCCCCTAGTACTATAAAGAACCCTTTCTGGCTTAAGGTGCCTACATACCAGTATTCTAGGCTTCAAAAGTCAGGGTCAGAGTAACTTACAGACAATACTTACAATATCTAACCATGTCCTTACGGATTTAAGTAGCCTGTGGCCGTGAGGAAGCGGGAGAGCCATGGGCCAGGTCCCACATTTTGCTCTTGGTATTGAGACTTTTCAGGTGAGCTTTAGTTTTGCTGGTATGAAAACTGTCTGAACCAGAGTTAATACCTGAATCAGGGAGTTGTTTTGGATCTTTAAAAGCCAAATGTAAAAATTTACAGAAATAAAAAAACAGCATGTCATTGATGTTAAACATGAGAATGTCAGCAAATGCCAATATGTCAGAAATTGCAGTAGATGCCTCATTTACTCCCTTTATGCCAGTCAAAGCTATCTAGCTTAATTAATTTCACAGACTGGGACCCTGCCTCCCTCTGTACCTGCTGCTAACTTCACTTAAAGAGTGAAAGAAAATCAATCCCACTGTAGTCTAACTAACACAGGGATAAAAAATGTGCCTGGATTCCACAAAAAGGGGGGGAATCTCCACAAGATCCAAACTCTCATCTGTCAATTTACTTATTAATTTAATAAACACATCAAGGCACAGTTCAGTGAGCGCTTTAATCACTGTAATTAATGCATGGCTGCTCTCCCCCCTCTCACTCCCCCCACCTTACCTTTTTTAGCATTCTGAGAGCGAGGGAAGAAATAAATTAAAATATATACCGCCGTCAACTAATTCTCATGCAAATAAAGCAGCAACAAAGCACAGGGACCGTTCATCTTCACCACAGCCCCGCTGCAATTCCCCAATGTGCTTAAAGCTGTCCACAGTGCAATTAGAGAGAGAGAGAGAGAGAGAGAGAGAGAGAGAGAGAGAGAGAGAGAGAGAGAGAGAATATAGAAACAGACAGAGAGGAGAAATAGTGAGAGGCCGAGAAACACACAGAGATGCAGAAATAAAGAGAGAGAGAGAGAGAGAGAGAGAGAGAGAGAGAGAGAGAGGTGAAGGAGAGGGACAGATAGATAGACAAAGATCAGCTAGACATTTTTTTTTTTTTTTATTTTAGTATCAGTAAATTTAGACTATATTTTATTCTATGTTTTACATTTTTTTAACAAAGTTTTCAGAAGTTTAAAATGAAATGCAGTTTCCATGTTATGAAAAATCCATTGAATTGAATCAATGTGAGTAAAGTATTTTTTTAAATGTGTTTTTGTTACACATTTATTACACATTTTATTTATTGTATTTATTGTATTTGTAAGTTACTTTAGACATTTCCATACTGGAAGTTTCTGTCGAACTGGGAACGTTGTGAGAGAAACATTTGAATAACGCTATGATGTGAACTGTCATTATGCCCCACATTTTCAGAACGTTCCTGGAACGTTATTTCTGTCATTATTTCTGTTACAGGCCAAGCTTCCTAAAACTGTTTAAAAACATTGCTGAAGGCTCCTATAAATGTTAGAGAGAGTAAGAGAGAGAGAAAGAGAGAGAGAGAGAGAAAGAGAGAGAGAGAGAACAGGGTAAGAGAGAGAGACAAAGACGAGAGAGGTGAAAGTGAGGAAGAGAGAAAGATAGGAGAGAGAGAGGAGAAAGAAACAAAAAGGAAGAACACAGACATCGAAGGAGAGAGAGAGAGATATAGGTAAAAGAGAAAGGGAGAGAGATGTCAAAGAGATGGAGGGAAAGAGAGAGAAAGATAGAAAGAGAGAGGGAGAGAGAGTGCAGAATCAGTCAAATGAACTGTGATTTTTTTCCCCCTTACTCTTGCCCTCATCTCACACTGTGTCTCTCCGACAGGAAAGTGCCTCCCACACATTAGCTCAGGAAGAGGGGACGAACGTGAGAGGCAACAGGAAACAGCTATCTTTACACTGCATCGTGATTTCCGGACCTGTTGTACGTCATGCGGGCACAGGTTTCCCGTGAGGGAACCTCCCCTCCAGGTTCCCACTATTTAAAGGGGCAGCATTCTATAGTTTGGTACTTTATTTTTACATCATTTCTGCTTATATCTAAACTCTGTGCTTTTAAATAAAACACTCCTTCAGCATGAATGGGCGGAGCTAAAGTTCAGCTTTGTTTCTATACATTGATTGAATTTACATTACGTTTGAACTTTAACAGTGTTTTTGTACCACGTTAGACTCTTCGCCTTCAAAACGGACGAGGAAGACTTGATTTTCCATCATTTGGGTTTTTACACATGGTGGGTGAACTGGCAGTGCTAAACTGCCAGGTGTGATTGTGTGAGTGAATAGTTGTGTGTGGTACCCTGCATTGAACAGGCGCCCTGTTTAGGGGGTATTCCAGCCTTGCGTGCGATGATTCCAGGTAGGCTCTGCGATGAAAATCAGCCACTGCTCTAACCCATCCATGGAAGTTAAAACACACACTCACACTAGTGAAGAAGGGCAGTAGGTTTATTTATGTGGAGCGAAGGGCAGCCACCTCAGTGCCTGGGGAGCAACTAGCCGTAAGGTGCCTAAAATCTCTGGCAGTGCCCCTGGGTGCCTTGCTCAAGGGCACCTCAGACATGAATGTTGAGGGAGGAGAAAGCACTTCTTCAATTTCCTCACTCTCCTCGCCCCCACTTCCTGCCAGATCAGGGTATCAAACCAGTGACCTTCTATAACCTTTAGGCCACCTCTGCCCTCTTAAAAGATTTGCAGTGAGCCGTAATACAGAGAGTATTAACCACTATGATCACGGCTTGCCTCCACAGCTTGCTGTTGAGATGATGATGGAAACAGCTAATGTAACCTACAGATGTTGTGCTTTTACAGTTTCTGAGCCAATCTTTCTCAGCATAAAAGAGGGCTGTAACTGCTGCATCTGAGGAATACCACAGACAATAATTTCAACATGTTTTCTTCTACTGAGAAATGCACAGAGACAGTAGACTTGTAATAGAAGCCACAGTTGCTAAATTACATTTACATTTACAGTTGTCACATTTTGCAGATGCTCTTGTACAGATTGACTTACAGATGTGTGTATTTATATGTATTTGATATATTTACATGCAAATGAGATGTTTATGTGCAACCACAAGCCAAGACTAGTGTTCAATTATGGTAAAATGTTTGTAAATTGAGCTGTAAATTCATTCCTTCTGAGATTGGGCTAGTCTTCCACAGGGGAGAAACTAGCAGAATCATCATCATCCTATGGCATTTTTCACTCGCAAAACTAATTTAATCCACTTACCCTGGTCAGGGTCACGGTGGGCCCTAAGCGTACCTGGGATCATTGGGCGCAAGGCAAAAGCCCCTGGACAGGGCACCAGTCCATGGCAGTGTACCACACACAATCATTCACTTACACACCTGGGGCAATTTAGCACAGTCAGTTCACCTACTATGTGTGTTTTTAGAAGGCAGGAAGAAACCCATGCGGACACTGCTGGATTTCTAGACTGACTTTATGGAGCATTCAACTCTGGCTCGTGTTTACACTTAACCTTTACCCGATTGATTATGGTAACTATCCAAGTAAATGTTCAGGGGCATATTTTGCTCCAGTGTCTGAAACTACAACTTAAATGTTCATCTCCAGTGGCTTTTCACACAATCCAGTGTTCAGCAAGTTCAGCAAAACACATTAACAACATAGCCCTTGGAAAATGCAGCCTAACAATATAGATGTGAGAGGAAGGCCCGTCAGCTTCTCTACCACTTCTACCACACCTAAGAGACTTTAGACTGCCCTCCAAGGTGCAGCGGAACTTCTACACCTGCACCACTGTGTGGACAGGGTGGACTTCCCAACCATCCCAATAACGTTTCTCTCTGTTTCAGTCAGGGAACCGCTTCTGCTCCCTGAAGGCAAGCGGATGAGGATGAGGAAGAGTTTCTTTCCGCAGGCCATTTGTGCTCTCAATCAGGACCGCAAGTTTATTTTTCTATTGTGTAAATTTAGTGTATATATTGCTGATCCTAATATTTGATAGATATTTACAGCATTTAGCAGACGCTCTTATCCAGAGCGACTTACAAAGTGCTTTGCTATTTACCCAAGAAAAGCCTTAGCTAGTTAGAATAGACTAATAATTCAAAAGATACCTCTAAGCTTAGATATTGCTAAACACAATACAATAAGGCGACCATAGTACTCTATTCGTCCATTGTCTCTCTATATATTTTTCTTATTTTATGATATTTGATATCTTTGTATATAATAGATTCTTTCTTTCCATTATATTGTATTGTTTCATGAAAGGGAGCGGTTAGCAAAGCCTTTCACCACTATTTTACTATGTTTGTATGTGCCAAATTTAGCTTGAGAGCTCCTCAACACTGTAGCCATAGCCTAGCACAATGGAAGAGCCATATAAATGATCAATTAAAGCTGGAAACCAAATATCTAGCTCCATCTCATCTCGCAAATAAACACATATTCCTATATAAACAAGTTCATTTCAAAACAAAAAGATTAAAAGTTAAAAACAAAGGAAATCAGCTATTAAGAACAATCACGCGACTTCATCCAGCACTCTGGCAGCCAGGCTGTACAATAAGAGGTGGTCTCACTGAAGGCTAATGTACAGTATGATACAATAAGCTACTGGTAACTCGTTTATAAGAAGTCAGACCCTCTCAAGTGATCACACAGCCAGCGAGCTGAGAAAAGCCTAGCCACGAACTTATACACGCTCAGATGAGGACCAAATTTCAAGGGTTTAATCACATTTGGATTCACGCCTTGTGAATTCAAAGCATGCGATGCTGGTCCTCCGCTCTGGAATTTAATTCAAAGAAGGGCTCTAATCTAATGACCCCCTTTTGTTCATCGCTGTAAATAAGGCCAAAAGAAAACAAATAAGCAAAATATGCCTTATTATCACCACCCTCATTATCATAATGACCTTATTTGCCTAAAGATTGTCCCTATTAGTCCAGCGAGTCCAGCGCATAATGAACGGCCGGGGTCCTCGATCACACTGGGGACTCTGACATGCCTTTTATTACTTTTACACTAAATGGAAGAAATGATGGCGCTCCTGTTTGGTGATTACTTACTGTATCCTTGATGTCACAGTGAAAAGTGCAGCCTCTTTTAATATTTGATTGTTTTTTTTTTTCTCTCTCTCTCTCTTCAATCCAATTTCATCCAATTCATCATTTTGTCTGCTAATTTACCAGGCTTGTGACACTTTTTGTGATCTAACTTTCTCTATAAGTGGTGTCTATAAATTGATAGGGCCTTTTGATGTCTATTTTTTAAGCAAATCGGGCCCAAAAAATAGAGAGAGGGGGGGGGGGAAACCCGTTTGCCTCTCTGTTTTGTCTCTTTCCCAAACTCTTTCTACTAAAAGATTCAGATTTCCTAATAAGAACAATAAGTGCAACATTAGTAGTACTGTTTGTGCCTGAAGTGGTCATCTGTGTGGTGTTTGTTTTTAATGAGGGTCCTATTAATGTGCTTACATGAAACTTAATTATGTTTGTGCACTTAAAAACATTTTAATCTATGCATGCTCGCCATTTGTATGATTAATTAAATCACGCTCGGCCTGAAAGAAAATGTAGGGTGATATAGTTGCTTGCATAAACAGTGCCGTAGTTAGAGGGCTTATGCAATGCACAGCATTAACAGTATGGATGTCGGTGGCCTCTCTGCACACACACACAGTGCAGTGGCCATGCCTTCCTGTGACACATCAAGCTTGTTAAAATTCTTGGAAAACAATTGCTCCTGAATATTAAAAGAGAACAAAATAGCATCTGTCTATAAGCAAGGAAACAAAAGACACAGGGAGGCAGGAGACAGGAAACACTCCGATGGCTGATATCTGTGCCTGGATTTGTTTCCCTGCTTGTTATTACGTTCAGAAAAAAAATAAAATAAACGACAATTATCCAGGAAAAAAATCAGAAGGGAATATTCATTACGATTCATTATCTGCTCCACCAAATTGCATCAAGCTTATAAAATATTTCTTTCACTTGTTCAAAGGCTTGTTAGAGCTTAAATTCAATTACTGCTCACTGTAACACTCTGTCAGGTCTCTTTAGCAAATCATTAGTCAGGTTCATTCCTGGGCAGAGTGCAGCCGCTTGACAAGCTTAATTGTTATGAAGCAGCTAAAGGTCGGCTAATGAAGCGGGAATATGGCGGGCCAGCAGCCGGCTCGAGCCCGAAATTTCCAAAACTTTCGCGAGATCAAAGTGATGCGGGGCAGACCATTTGCTAAATTGTCAGCTCTAGATTAAACCCGTCTGAGACCTTCCTTTAAATCTTAGGCTGTCTGAGATGAGGGGAGGGGGGGGAAGGAAGAAGTAGCCCCCAACCCCTGTGCGTTTCATCTGGCCGTGAAATAATGCAGAGAAATATTAATTAAATATTGTCTCCGAGAGCAAGAGCGAGCGAGGCAGAGATCCGCTCACTATCGACGTCTGACACGACAGCTATGATGGAAGTGTAGACCACAGCGGTGCTGACAGGGAGATTGAGAGTATCGTCAGACAAAGACATGAGCGACACCATGGCTAGACACGAAAGCGTTGCAAGCCATTCTTGCTTAGTGGCCAATCCTGGCTAACATGTTTCAAATACTGGTGCTCTCCAATAGAATATTTTCAATTTCAATTCAATTAAACGTTACTGTCATTATACTAATGCAGGGTTGTACAGTCCAACCAAACACTGTTAGGCTAAGTCTCTGGTGCAGCATAGGTAGGACATGACACAATAGTGAAAGGACAATAGACAAAACACGCTGTGCATTTAAATGAGGTGAGGTAGACTTTTTGAAATATGTCATTCAAATGTGAGAACCTTGACATTCAGTTGTCAAAATAATGAGTCATTTGGCTACCAGAAAAAAAATAACCAATCAACCACAAACTGTTAGCTGGGCTTCTTCTCATTACTAACTACAATGTGTATTAAATGTCTCTCTTGCATACATATGTACATTTATTTATTTATTTATTTATTTAACTGGCTTTTTATTATTGTATTCCAGATAAATCAGTATTTAATCTATTACTCATGTTGACCATTACCATCACATTTACAGCACTGGGATACAGTGATGCAGGACACATTGAGGTGTAGACTAATATCATCCCATGGCTGAAACATGTTGTGAGAAATTGGTAAGACGAGGGCACGCACTCTACTTCTTTCTTTATTGCTGGAGCCAAACTCTGTTATAAAGCAGGGCTGTGAAACTGTGGATGTAATATGTTGTAATGTAATGCTAAAGGGAGGAACACAATACTGGGTGAGAGAGCATTCCTCCAGCTCAAACAAAAAGATGATACTGAGAGGTAAAGCAGCACAAAACATGACAAATAAGACAAACATAATTCTAAAAATAAAAAGACGAAATAATAATAATAAGAAGAAGAAATAAGAAAAAACGCATTAACTAAAGTCAGGTGGAAAACTTCAAGCTTTAACCTCAGGTTTAAATATCTAGCTAACAGTTAAAGCCAGGTCTATGGGACATACCAAAGCTGATAACAAGAGGGGTGACTAATTAAAAAAACATTCAGTTGAGGAGGCTATCAACCCTTTACTTTTCTGTTATAGTTTCTATGAGTTCAGTAATAGTACAGTAACAGTATTTACTCAGTGAAGCTGCATTATAAACCCCCTATTCCAGTCATTTTCAGGCGAGATCACATGGTCCACACCTCCACAGCCATGCAGTACAGTCAGAGTTGGCAAAAGCTGAGGATCCTCACTTTGCAGAGATAAACAAGGCACACATGTGAGTATTACCATAAACAATACTGCCCATGCTAACATTAAACAATACACAAACACAGAAATTGTGTATTCATCAGAACTGACAAATACAGTAAAAGCTAACATTAAATATTCTCTGTGAGCACCGTATTTGTTTACCTTACATGTTAATACTGGACATGGTTGGATTGTCTTATACTATTAAAATCTACTGATGCAGTCTAAAGCCCATTTCCGACACCTTGTGTGAAATAGACTTTGACAAGTGACTTCAAAAACAGCTACTTTGGAGCACAAAGTAAGTATTTAATGAAATAAATTAAATAAAGCCACCTTGACAAAACAGCTAGCTAGCTAACAAGATGTTAGCTAACACATGTAGTATCTAGTTAAGCAACAGCGGGGTCTGCTAACAGCTCATTTAAAAAGCAATAGCAGAACAATAGCAGACATATAAAACCTAAGATAACAGTCAGTCATTGAGAAGATGTTAAATTTGTGTTAAACTGCCGACATTAACTTCATTGAAACAATGCTCCAGTCTGATTGATCATCACTTTTGCACTGTGAATTAATGTTGAAAAATCAACAAAAAACCAACAGTTCTTCAATTACTTTTTAACCTTCTAAAAATCCTATTACCACAGGAAAATATGTAACATCAACGCTGCTTGTTGCACAGCAAAAGAATAGGGAAATAATAATGAAAATATATATTTTGTCACATGTAGAATTTTTTTTTTTTTAATATCAGTAAACATCAGCAAAGTAAAATAAAAAAATACATTTGCTTAAATACAGTGGGGAAAAAAGTATTTAGTCAGTCACCAATTGTGCAAGTTCTCCCACTTGAGAACTTGCACTAAGAGAGGCCTGTAATTGACATCATAGGTAGACCTCAACTATGAGAGACAAAATGAGAAAAAGAATTCTGAAAATCACACTGTCTGATTTTTAAAGAATTTATTTGCAAATAATGGTGGAAAATAAGTATTTGGTCACTTACAAACAAGCAAGATTTTTGGCTGTCACAGACCTGTAACATCTTCTTTAAGAGGGTTCTCTGTCCTCCATTCATTACCTGTATTAATGGCACCTGTTTGAACTCGTTAACAGTGTAAAAGACACCTGCCCACAACCTCAAACAGTCACACTCACATTATTGTATTAAAAGCTTGACAGTGTGTAAAGCTAGTTAAAGTTCGCTTAGGATAATTAAAGTCCTACTATCCTGACTTATGTTAGCTAGCTCTTCATGCTAATGACCAAAGAGATGAACTAGTTTATATGTTGCGCTATCCTGACATTACCTGAGCTATAAAGTAATGCGTTTCCACTAACAGCTGAAGACACAGCTAGCTAGCTATCTAAACCCTGCAGTCACGACCAGGCATTCTGCTACAGTAAAATGTAAATGTAATTTAGTTAGTGCTTTAAAATAATTAATATTCAGAACCGATATGTGTTATTAATAATCACTCAGAAATCGAACATTTTTAGATTATAAAAGAAGCAGCAGTTAACTGTAAATGTCTCTTTGGGTCTGTTGGAACCGCCAGTGTGAGCTTGCATGTCCTCTGTCACATGATCTCCTGGCCTACTAAAACTGTATTACCTATATATTACTATATTTAGTGTCATTGCTGCCAACATCAGGAACCGGCAATGTTCATTGATACTTTACTATTAATCCCATATAGTACTGATATCAAAATTTCAGCCTCAACCAAAATGATGATTCTGACCAAAAACAATGATGTATCAACCTCACCTTCCAATCTGGGAAGTATTTGTTTAAATGAAAATTAAAATCAGTGCTTTTCTTCAGGCTAACGCAGTTACAGTGTGATTATCATACTACATGCTGTGTATCATTGACCCAGTTTCCATCTGGTCACTTTGTGTGACTTGTTTCTGGATTGCATCCTGATAAGATTTTAGCCACAGCCAGAAAAGCAAATCTTTCCAGTAATGCTTTTTGGACATTTTTTTAAACATCTTTCCTGGATACACTTGAAGCATAAATTTGTCCTTTATGTGAGCTACTGCACTGCTTGTTGTGTGTTTGCAGTTTATTAAGCTACATCCCCTTGTACTGTCTGAATTTTAGGGCTATGGTTTATCATCTATTGTGAAGATACAAGTTTTTGTCTGTGTTCAACTGCCCAGTTCTGGTGAGTTTGTGCCTACTGCAGCCTTAGCTTTCTGTTCTTGGCTGACGGCAGAGGAACCGGACATGGTCTTCTGCTGTTGCTGTTGTCAGTCCACCTTAAAGTTTGAAGCGCTGTGCGTTCGGAGATGCTTTTCTGCTGACCACAGTTGTGCAGAGTGCTTATGTGAGTTACTGTAGTCTTTCTGTCATCAGACCAGTCTGGCCATTTTCCAAAAAACACTCAAACCAGCACATCTGGCACCAACAATTATGACACACTTGCATCACTGAGATGTGAACATTACCTAAAGCTGCTGATCTGCATCGGCATGATTGTATGCACTGCACTACTGCCACACAGTTAGCTGCTTAGACGAATGAGTATTGAGTTACATTTCTTCTTCTTCTTCACCATAGATGAAGAAAAGGCTGCAGCGAACGGGAGTACAGACAATAGACAGACAATATAGACAACGTAAGTTCAGGAAGAGTTGACATGCTGCTGAGGAATTGATTTTTCAGGCAGACGTAATATAAATGCAGCCCTTCTTCAGCTTCTGTGTGTCATTGTGTTTCGTCAGAATACCCCAGACCCACAATCAGTCAGAACCCGTTCAAAAAATGCATTTCATGCTTTCAGCGGCAACTGCGGTGCTAGAAGTAATAAGGACATGCTAAGTACGCTAAGCTCCTTTGTAGCACTGTTTTGCCTTTTTTCCTTCCATTCTCCTTCACCCTGGTGATTTGCTCACTCCAGGCAATATGTGCTTTGTCTTCAGTATATTCTACTGAGCTGTGTAAATAGATTTCATTCTCAATTGGTCCCTCGGTGTCACAGTGGAAAGATACTTGGACAGAAAACAGGGGGAAATGGTTTTATGTTGGTACTGCTAAAGTGCTAAATCACAGCTGCTGCACAGAGGATTTCGGTGTGTTTAAGGGTTCGTTTTTTGGAAAAGTCAAGTGTTGGACTTCGGCAAGTCTTCAGCACAGCTCATGAAAATTCACCGTCAACCACCTGGACCAAAGGTCTGCTAAACCTTCCCAGTTATGTTTCCAAGGTGCTTTTTTTTTTTTTTTTGTCCAGCAGCCATTGACATGTCACAGCTAGTGAAATGGGAACACTTAAACAGGAATTTTTCTCAGATACTTTACATTTTTTTCTCTTTCTTTGATAAAGCTGGACTGCAAGCAGACACGGTTCGGAGGGGTTTGGTGTCGGCGTGTAATCCACACTTCAATGACACTGACAGGAGGCAGGACAATGAGTCACTTATGACAGCATCTCACCAGTGACCCGCACTGCAGCTCTTTTAGCGTGAACCTCACCAGCTGGCCGCCTGCGGAACAGAAGAGATGAAATGTGCCGTTCCGCTGCGCTCTGTCGAGGTACTGATGGAACCTTTTAAGAGCAGAACTGCGGCCGAGTGAAAACGCGAAGCTTGCGGCTGATGTCATTTCACAGCTGTTTGCTCAATTAGGCCCTGCGACGGCATGGTCCGTCCTCGCCTTGCAGTCCATTTGCTCTGAAGATTCAGGGCTTGTCTCTTCGTCGAAAGCATGGGCCGTGTTTTCGTTGCGGTGCCAGATGCCAAGTGACCTTGCATGAGTGCTGCTTCGAAAGACGTGGCCTCACTCATCACATTGTTAGGTCGTAGTGGTGATCTACCCCCTTTGTTGCTGTTCGTCTATCAGTCCCCCTCACACTCGCGGTCCATTTTCCCCTCTCTGGTATCTCTGTAATAAACAGAAAGCTTTTGCAGCTGCCTATATGTTTTCCCTTTTGTCATTTTAAAGGCGCCCCTGTTTAACATTGATCTTTCACCAACGAAAACTAAGGATTTTGTCCGTAAGCTTGTGGTTCCAGCCTTCAGTCAGCCAATTTGTGTAACCATTGGAATGTTTATGTGCCATTAGCTCCTTTGGTCTTAAAGTCTGTCACAGTTTCTGAGACTCTAAGACACTTTTTTCAGCCTGCTTATTATTGACTGCTGAAATTTGGATTATTTCACTTTGTTACTCCCTCTGCTCTCTTTCAGACTTTGAACTTGGAGTCATCCAGTCACAAGAAGAGTTGACAAAAGGGCTACTGAATGTCAAAAGGGTGAGGTCAGTTATGTGTCATAGCTCACCAATTTCTAAAGACATTTCAACACAATGAGGCGCTGAGTGAGCAAGTTTTCTTTTTTTCAAGTCTCAGAAAGATATACACCACATGGAGCTTAGCTGGCAGGACCCAAAGTTATTGAGTTTTGACAGTGTGTGCCAGCAGGGCTTTACCCTCAACAGGTGTTTTGCATTCTGCCAGGAGTCCTTAGGGTGGCCTGAGGACTGTAAACCGCCTAATACAATGTTCAGGCCACTGTGAACTAACAAAGGTTTGATGCCTCAGTCAAGAATCACTGCATCTGGCAGGCCAGACATTGGCTCTGCACAACAAAGACCTTGAAACAGCAGTACTAGAGGAACCACTGAAACCTGAATCTACATTTACTGAACTCTCTGAGGGCAATCTCCAGAGTCGATTCAGTCCTGGAGCAACCGTGAGCGCTGTTTATGGCAATTGGGGGGTTTAACGGTGCGCTCTTGGTTGTGTTGCTTTATCAGCAGTCTGGCATGACTTTGCCTTGTGAGTTCTCTGCCGTTTTCCTCCTATCATCAACTATTCTGCACATTCTCAATGGAACGTCAAAGAGATGATAAGAGGCAAACTGCAAACTGTCAATGTTGACTAGATTAGGGAGCGCAGCCAAGGAGGAATATGTAGCGCAAGCAGACACGCCTCGAAGATCCCCACGAATATCTCTGCACAAAATCAAATGCAGCTGCACGAAACTATCGGCAGCACCTGAGTCCCAAACAAGGGCTGATTTTATTATTATTTTAATTATACAACTTTCATTGCTTTTCCCCAGGCTTTCTGGGAGCCAGCGCCGGCAGAAGGCATGGCAGTATGAGGGAGGAAACAATGTGTGTCTTGTGTGAGGATACCCCCCAGTGATTCTGGTGCAGGTACAATGACTGGCATGTATGAAATTTCTCTTATTAAAGTCAATACATATACATATTTCTGATGCATAATTTATACCAGCTTCTGTAGCATTAGTGCCAACACTGGAGAATAGCTTCACAGACTTCCTGCTCTTGAATCACCTTCAAAGTGTTTAGCAGAAGCGGCACGTTTTGAAATGGAATTCAGGGAAGCTTGCAGCAAATACTAATTTGGGTGTAAATGTGCCAAATGTAGGCTTTTGGCACAGGTTCTTGGTTTTGACCAAGGTTACTAAATATTTTGAGAGAAGAGTGTCTTACTTTGTCACAGAGTTTGTGATTGCTTGCTATAGCTTGACATATGGTGTTATTAGATCTGTAGTTTTTAGTACATGGGGAGGGGGGGGGGTGGTGGTGGTGGTGGTGTATTCTGGGGTATTCTGAGTATTCTGGCAGAATTGTGAAATTGTGGGGCCCAGTGTATTATCTTTTATGTAGCCCAAAATCCCTGGCAGCGCCCCTGCATGGAGGTGTTTATTAAAAAGCTTTATATTACTGCTTTATATTAAGGCTAAGTAGACTGCAATTCCTGTTTTTAAACTGAGTATAAGACATTTGTTGAGCACAAACTGAAACATAATTGAAAGCTGTTTGCACTTAAGTCCAAAAAACTCCCAACTATGTATGTTCTCATCCCTAATTTGATGTAGGTGCCTGACAAAGGGTTAATGGGCCAAAACAACTCAATTAAAAAAGTCAACATTTTTGGTTCCTATCATCAAAACTGTGGCCGCACTGTTGAGAATATTGCACATTCCTCTCTAAAGCGCACCATCTGGCCAGGCAACAGACAAAAGTTTTCTTTCATATTGGATGTTTATTGTTCTGAGAGATTGATGTCGTTAATATCGGCTTTCAGAATGACAGATTATCATCACTAGTTAATCAGCGCTATTAGGAGATAAATATCGGTAATTTAATCAGTACAGTAATTTCTTTTGCAATAATACGATTTACAAATGTAAGTGATTAAGTAATTAGCTTAGATCTCTCCAGATCACAATCCCTTAGAGTTCGTAGCGTCTGGTTTTCTAAAGATTACAGCGGTTAATTTAACCCCCCCCCCACCCTCCCCACCCCCTTTAACTCTTTTTTGTGAATGAGGATCATTTGTTGTTGGCTAAAAACACAAAGACCCTTACAAATGTCCCCCACATCCTTAAAAGACCACTTTCTCTTTTTCTTTTTTTTTTGGAAAGTCCACCACTTTCCCAGTGATGGTGGACATGTTACACAAGTGCTGCTCACAAGGGAAATAAATGCCTTACATTAAATTCAATTGAAAAATTATGTGCAGTTGATAAAATAAAGCCTGGCTCTGGGCTGGCATATCTAAACAGCTATCAAGGATCCCTTTGTTGCTCCGCAAGCACTCGCCCCTAGGCAAGTCCTGGCTTCAACATTTTAACTTATACCCCTTTATTTACAAAGTAATTTGTCGGTTAGTGTTAATTTCCTAAATGCGACATAAAAGGAGTGCAGCGGAGAGGGAAAGAAGGGGGGGAGAGAAAATTTGGAGGAGAAAATCATAAAAACAGCCGAGAATCAGGCAAATTGCTTCCATGTGTGCCCTGCTGCCGGGGCCAGGCACGGCGTAGTTGTTCCTGACCCTCCGAGCAACGACCGATTCTGTTTGAAAGGCGCAGTTCTTTAATGAAGGCCTAATTTTTATTGCCACTCCATTGACTTCAAAGCAGTTCAGGTTGCCAAACATAATTCCAGTGGAGGTATTTTCAGGTGCACTGCAAATAGTTCATAAATAATTTCCCCATTAGGTGAGCTCTCCTTGAGTGCTGCACTTTTTAGGGTGAATGTTTTGACTGTTTGGTCTCCAGGCCTCTCTCTCTCTGGTCTGCCGCTCGGAGCTTAAAGGAGTCAAATGCCACTTAGTTGCTCTGTGACTTCTCCGTTGCCCCACAGAGGAGCTGCAGAGTCACCCTTGTCACTCATGCGCTGAGAGGCTGCAGCGAGAAGTCTCCATTAGAGGATTAGAGAATTAAAATAAATCCAAGCCGAGAGGGCTAATGGCCGATGCCTTATTGCACATGACCAGGCTGCCACTTCGAATGGGTTCTCATTGGAGCAGCAGAATGAAATGCAAGACTGAGTTTTGTCTGCTTCAGGCAGGCCGGCCTGCAACTCAGAATAGGTCCCCCTGACCCTGAGTGTAATGATGAATTATTGCTTTGCTACAGAATCTTGCACTACATATGCGGAATCAGCTGCGCAGGCTTTGTGCTGCAGTAAGTAATGAAAGCTGTTGAGTCTGACTTGTGTTTTCAGTGTTTGTTATGACTGTAATCAAAATGGACAGCACTGATGTCACTGGCGTGTGTATGCATATTAGACTTACTCAATAGATTTCTTCATTTCAGGCAAATGTATTCAGGCTAAAGGTAAACTGGTCTGGACCAAGTACTTTCATTTTGCACTTACAGTCAAATATGTTGTATGTTGGACAGGGGGGGCAGCGGGACACAATCTACATTCTAATATTACTAATTGTTCTATATAAGCGACCCACACAAATCACAACAAATAAAAGTACACACGTGGTTTCCAACACCTACCATGTGTGAACAACTAAGCTCAAAGGCAGGGTTAATTGTATGAGACAGCAAGTTGCTACAAACACTAAAATGTCTAATTAAATCAATATAAACACAGCAAATTTAATACAGTTCTGTGTTTAAACCAAAATACATAGAAAATACGTATCAAAATAAACATGATGATGCTGTCATAAAAAAAAAAAACATGTACTTTAAGTCGAACAAAGTAGACAAATATGAATATATAAATATATCGTCACTCAAGAACCTTGTATCTCCATTTTTTTGATGCTTTTCTTTTGTGGACATAATGTGAATCTGGCAGTGGGTACAGTCTTACATTTTGTCAAAATGTCATGTTGACCAATAGAATTGCTCCAAAATTACCTGGAATAATGTTTTACATTGACCTCCATTGACAGTTAAGAAGGTTTTTTCCTTCTCCTGTAAAATTGCCGTCGCACTTTGGCGAGCAATGATAATACAGTTACAAGTCACTTTTTTCTCAGATGGAAATAACTGCTTTGAATTTATATGGGAATTTATATGAGACTCATTGTGTATTTCTGGAGGCGTTGTTGTAAAACAGCTATAAAACTAGCCACTTGGTGGAGGCGGTACTTTAACCTGACTGGCTCTCTCTGTGAGTTATTTACATGCTTCAAAGCAGGAACTGTTTACTGGCACTAAGGCAGTGATTAAAACAATCTAGTTTTTAATTATCTGACCTAATTTTATGATCGGGTCGAAAAAACACGTATGATGAAAAACTTCAGGTCTTCAGAGTAAATATTAAGAAATATCTGTCCAGATGCCTTTGCTAGATGAGTATGAATGCAAAAACTCTTTTTTTTTTTGCTCAGTAAACTGAAAACTACATTTGGGTATTTGGACTGTGTCTGTTATGAATGTGCACGTATCAGGAATGTTGTGTAGAAGTCTGTTTATTTCCCACATTCCAAGAAAGTTTTTTTTTCTCTTCTCACTTCATCTACAAGACTAACCCATTTTAATATATTCTCTTTTTATTGCAAATAGTGAGGGTATTAAAAATGCATATTTCATCTTTCTCGTCAATTGGAGATTTTAATGGATTTTGAAAGGCTCCCAGATCCAGGCAATCAAAGTCTTAATTTAACACAAACTAACAATAAAAGGAATAATGGCATCAAAGCACATGTGTTTCACATTGCACCACATTCTGAACGAATTATATGTATCTTGTGAGGCCATGCCTTGACTTAGCAAGCCATTAAACGAGGTTTGCCTTTCTCCAATGCTTTGTAGAGAACTTCATAAAAAACTATGAACCTTTTGATAGGTAATAACATGGAGGAAGTCAAACCCATATGCGATGGGGATTTCTGGTGTGAACTCGGCCTCAGAAATAAATTTCAGCAATACACCAGCCTAAGTGCCTATTACCGAGTTTTCTCTTCTCTTTTTTTCGCGCTGTGTTTAAAATGTTATTATTGTTCTTTAATTGCATTTCCGTCCCCGCGGCGGACTGCAGGCTTTGAGGGGAGAAAATGGAAGGCTTGTTTTATTGTAACCAGAAGAGTATTTGGCCAAAAAAGCATCGGTGTCGTTGTACACATGACATGTTAAATGTGAAAACAGGCTATAAATCATAAACTGTAGCAGTGATGCCTGATTGTTCTTAGAATAGTTGCTACCTGCGCCAGGATTGCGCTCATGTTGGAATCAGGTTTAGCCAATTTGAGGTTAGAATGGTAGGGACTTCCTTATTTCATGGCCCGTTTTCACTGGACTCACACAGTGAGGTTTTGTAAGTGTTCCGACTTTGTTATTTACAACTTACTTTAAAGAACGCCTTGGTCAAAATTAGTTTTTCCTGTGCTCAGTTATATGAGGAGGCACAGGGCCTTTTTTTATCCCTGTGTATATTTTTTCTTTAATGTTTTTTGTCAGGGATGTGACCTACATCACACTCATACGCAAACCTATGTGTTATGAGCCTATTAAATGGAGATATAGGGTGACACAAGGGTTACCACAAGTCCAAACCCACCTTAACCCCCATAAAATGGCCGGGTCCGCCAACCTCATGAGCCATGAATGCCACTCATCAGCCCCAATAAACTTTACCTTCTCTGTCTCCAGGCCAGACAGATAGAAAGAGGTAATTTCCTCCCTCTATCCTGCCTGCACTGTGTGTGTGTGTGCAGTGCCAAGGCCTCTGGTTCCTGGGTCCACACTGAGGCTACACTGTTTCTAAAGAAGGACCTTGTTTTTCCACATTCTTCTGATGTTTAAGATCAGATCAATACACTCGAGACTGATGTTTGCGGTGATTCATGACTACAGCTAGCCTAATTTCTCTAGACACACAAATCTTAATTAATGAGTTGTTATGAGAGCAAAGAGAGCCCTGGGTATCTGTTAAACACACACCCGGGTCAGGTTAATGAGTTCTCTCCGCAGACACACTGTGTCCTTTATGGGCTCGGCTCTGGCCTACGTGCCTCCTCTGGGTGTCGACAGAGCGGGCTCCTTGCTGGGTTCTCCTGGAGGGCTACTCCGGCTCCCTGGGGACTGCCGAAGCCCTCAGCTCCATTCCTTTAGAGCAGCCACAGGAAATGAGAGCTTGACCCCTACTTCAAGAGGAATAAGGGCCATCTGAGCCCATTTGGTAGTGGGAGAGAAAGCATTTATCTTTCTCACAGCCAGTGGGATTGTTCTGGCACACATTTTGAAGTATATGGATATGCAGCACACTGCAAGTTCTGATCCTAATCCATACCAGAGAAACCTGGAATGTTCCCAGATGTCGTAGGTGGTAAATTCTCTGGCAAGTGCTTCGGACTTTGTTGTTTGATATAAATCTCAAATATCCGACCAAAACAAGTGAAATCGTTTTCTGATTGTTCCCTTTGTGCAGTGATTGCAGCGTAGCGGAGGGACCTCTACTCCCAGGACTACTTCATTACCATAAATCATGTTTCTGAATGAAATTTGGTGTTCAAAGTCATCTTGGCCCTGCATACAAGAAGGCTTTCCGAATTTGAGGAACAGTTGCTCTGCCCAGTCGTAATTAATCTGAAAAGATCACTCATTTAGGCAGCTGCATCAAACACTTGACTCCCTAAAATATCTCCTCCAGATTTTCTAACGCTTTCTAATCATAAATAATCACACAAAGAGACACGCAATTAGATTACTCTCCAATGTCTTGGAATTACGTTGAGGAAGAAAAAAAATCCTCTGGTCTTTCTCTAACTAGTCGGGCTATAGCGTAATTGCTCTCCAGTGACTTTGATAGTAGTTTTAAGCTGGAGGTTTAACTTCTTATTAGGGGGCTTCTTTATGAGTGTGAGCACAGATGGACCAATTTTAGATAGAAATCAGAGGGACTGAAATGTGAGAAACACTGTATGCCATGGATTTCACAGACCCTTATGTTATTACCGCCTCCAAGAGATGTACGTTACTGACTAATCTTAGGCATAATGATCTGTAATGTTTCTAGATAACGATATTTTGGTCTGGCTTTGATGAAAAGCTTAGGTCTTACATTATTGATATGTCACTCATTTCGTGTTGTTAGAGGACACACTTTCTCCATCATTTATTCATCTCTACTGTAAAACCACTTTGCCGAAATTGTACAATAGATATGATTTCTAGTGTATAAACTGACCAGCAGAAGAAAACTATGCTACATACCTAAATGCCTTAATTGTGGAATATTGTATCTTTAGTTAGAAAGCACCCTCTCTCCTTGAGAAGATTGTGCTGGGATGTTCCTCTGGATCTTTAAATGATTTTCTTAGGCTGAAAATGTCATGGCCTTAGAAGTCAGTAATTGGAACTTGTGAGCTTCGTCAAGGTGGTAAGGGCATTATTTTGAAGTGAAAGGCATGCCTACCCAAAACCCACGTCTTTGTTTCTTCTTTCGCCAACTGAGATTACCGCGCAAGGAGTTTTCCCCCCAGTGAAAGAAATTGCATTGACCTCTTCTATCTATTGCTTCCATATGCAAGCAGTTATCTCTCTTGCAAATGGAAATGAGACCCAAAATTGCAACAAATGGGTCCATGCCACTGAATGCAGATGTTCCCCTTTTTGCGCAGAGTACACATGCCTCATCAAATTAACTTTAACCCCTCCGTCGACAGAACAGACATCTCTTTTAAAGCCTCCACTTGCCCCAATTTGTTTGGAGTTGGTCCTAGAAGCATGGCTGCATCTCACAGCGCAGTAAATAAGTTGTGATTGTATTAAACACCTGGTGAACAGTGCTCTCCCAGGGCCTTAGCAGGGGTTCCTCGTGTCCAGTGGCCCACCAAGTTCACCCCCTTTCGCTGGCTGTGGCTGGGTGAAAGCTGGAGGCTTGAAGAAAACCACCTGTTGGTGAGGCAGAAGAAGGATGAAAGTGGTCAGCTGGGTGGAAAGAGGCCAGGGGGATCCCAACAGGTGCTTCCTCCACTCAGAGCTGGGAATGCAGAGCTGTAATATATGGAAATAGGCGCAGGAACTCTCTCACGTTAGCTCTTCGCTGCCCGGAGTATAATGAGGACGCCTTATAAAACAGCCCTGAAGATAATTTGCCAAATTGGTTAAATGTAGCTCAGAGCCCTGCGTGTTAATGGCCTCCATTCAGACTGGGCTCAGGTCACTGCAGTCACTCGCTAACAGAAGAGACAAAATGGCTCTTAGATGGTTGATGTCTCTACCCTGCAGTTTACCTCACAGAGCCTCTTTAACCAAGTTGCTCAATTCATTTTATAGTACTCTAAAGCATTAAATCAAATCAGGCCACCGTATATGCTGGCGAGCAAGCTCTTAGTGAATTGTGGACCTAAGCCTAATCCTTGTTAACTTACTGTTGCCCTGCGTTGCCTGTATCCAAGTGAGACTTTATATTATTACAATCAGGCCCTCCTCTACTAAAGCCATAATTCATCCTCATGACCTGCTACACAGGAAGTATCTGCTCTTTTTCCAGCTCAGGTCCTTCCCACTCTCCCACCGGAGTTGCAGAACACCCCCCCCCCCATCCTAAATGTTTCTAACCCTATCATTTATAAAACTGTCAGGCTAATACACACAACTGTTATATACATGTAAAAAACATGTAGAATTGGAACATACAGGTGCTAACTTATTTCACTTTGGGTTTTCCTGCCCGTGGTAATGAAGAGCAGGTGAGGACCGTAGCTTTAATCAGGCCTGGAGTGGGCAGCGTGGAGATTTGCAGCTTGCTGAAAGGCACGCCGTCCACATGGGGTTCATTAGGGGGTTAGAGCAAAATCAGTCAGGAACAATTGTTTTCCCACTCCCCCTGCTCAAGTGGAATAACTTACACATCGAGTGAAAGATGCCTGACTCTAAAGCCATCAGATCTCTACCAGAAAGCCACTCGTAATGAGACATGAGAGCTTTCTTTGAGGACACTCTCCGGCCTTTATGTGGTTCTCATATTAGTTCTGAGCCCTCTGTCCAGCAGCTGATGTGCAAATTGTTCTCTCAGACATTGAGCTCAATTTGATGCCAATACACTCTTTAAAATAGAGGTTCTTGGCTTGAATATGTAGTTCTAGGACAAACCCTTAACCTCTACAGCTCATATAAGCTCATAGACCCCTATAACTTAAGAGCTTTACTCCAGTTTCCATTGTTTCTGAATAACAAACCGTAGGATGTAATAACAGTCACACATTCCCTTCAGAAAGAGGGTTCTTTAAGGGTTCTATAATAAAGACAGTGATTTGATGTAGAATCGTGATAACACAAAGAACTGTCCAATAGCAGAATAAATCTCTTGCACAGAAAAAAAGATTCTGTAAAGTATTAAAAACGCCCCATATCCCAGTTTTCAGTACTATTCATAACTATTTATCTTGGAGTCTAGTTTAAAACAGTCACTTGACCTAGAAGGTTTATTATATAGAGGTTCTTCAAGCTTTTAAAAGTGTTCCTCACTCTCACACATACCCAATGCAACAATTATTCTTTCCACAGAAAATGGTCCATAGAATGGTTCTTTAGGGCACAGAAAAACGTGGATCTTCTTTGTGTGAAAGTATCAGGTGTTGTGTAAGGTTTTTGTATAATGAATCATTTTTTTGGTGCGCCTGAAGGGAGAGCCATAAAAATCCGCCCATAATTTATGTAGCGCCAGGGAGGAATACATGCTCATTCTCACAAATTACTATGACTATCTCAGACAAATGAGAAAATAAGTAAAGTTTGCTCCAGACATAAATGTACTGTATGACTAATGCAGAGCTACAGCACGGAATGGAAATTATTCCCTCTCCAAGTGCTGTGATCTTGAGGGTTTGTGACTTGTTGGCGATCACTTGAAGCTAAGCAGGTTAAAAATATCAGCATAAATTCACATTTGATGGATAGATAAATCAGACTCGATATGAGACGCAATATATCATAGCCTCGCCGCTCCGCAAATCGCCGCTGTTTGTGGAGGTTGATAGTGTTTGGTAAACATATGGGATCCTGTTACATTTGGAAAACTCAAACCCTCTCCCACAGCGGCTTAATTTTATTTGACTTCTTCATATTTTTTTCCTGCCCGAATGTATGGTTCTGGTAAATGTAGGTGTGTGCTAAGGACATGTCAACAGAGTGGAGCAATTACATTTGTTTACTTATTTGTAAAAGCCATGAAAATGCACATTCATTGCTGGAACCACTTGGGAACATTGGCACAAACAGAAATCTATGAATTAGAAATGCAGATCCAGGTTGAAAGCCCCTGTCTTATTTTTTTTAATTCTCTTTGATTATGTTTTATCTATTATTGTTGAAGTTTTGAATTTACTATGGACTGGCAGAGAAAAACTTTACTGAGTTTTACTGTGTCTTTACTGTGGAGAGATTTTTTCAGCTTTTCTTTCCATTGTTTTTCTTCTGGATTTAAGTTGGGCGGGACTAAATTCGGCCAAAAAAGCCATCAGAGTTAGCAATATGTTTATGTCACCCATCTGCTTGCTCTAAAACAGCTACACCTGTGTTAATCAACGTAAGTCATGCAGTCACACGAGACACTTGGCTTAATCTCAGTGTGAAAATTTGTGAGCTAGTTTAAGCTCAGTGCAAAACACACACTCCTGTGATATCTTGCCCTCATTATCACCTCACATGACTTCAGGATAACAAATTCTTCCTTTACATTTATAACATGGTGACTTATGTAAACAAGCACTGCTGCACCAATGAGGTTAGAGTTATTTTCCAGCTTTTTACTGGGCTTATTTTAAGGTAGAATTTTAGTTTCATGCTGCAAAAACAAAGTGCATGTCAAACTTTTTTTGTGTTATTTATTTATTTATTAAATTTATAGTGTAAAACATTTTATATCAGTCAGACGCAGTAAATGATATACATTAATCAGAGCCACAAAGTGCCACCAATTTATTAAAACTGCTTGAATAATAAAAAATACCACCAGCTTCACAATCTGATCTTGTCTGCGCAATTAGCTAGCACACCTTTTGCAGTTCTAAGTGGGCTGCAGGCCAAAAAAAACTATGATTAAACTGCCTTAATATATAAATATATATTGAAAATTTTTTCTGTGGCATATCTTTAGTATTAAATATTTAGATTAATGTGTTGTGTTCTAGACATGCAGATCCAGGTTGAAGATCTAGAAATATCACATCAAGAGGGCGCTAATGTGTTGTGTTTTTTGGACGAAGAAAGAGGATTATGAGAAAACACTCTCATCATTCTTCATATTGACCTACAAAAATCTACCTTTCCCTCATCCTCTTGCAAGTCTTGCAATTCTTCCCAAATCTAATGAATGCAAATCAAGCAGCCCCTGTGCATTCACGTTCCCTTCCAAGAGCAAAGCACAACCCACGTCTTGCTCTGCCTTTTGCATGTTTTGCATTCACCAACGGAACGCTGAAAATGCTGCCGTTTCTGCTGAACTTTGGGATGGGATGCTTGGAACTTCCAGCCAAACTTTGGGCTCACCTTAGGACTGAACTTTAAGGTGAGCGAGAGGGGAGGGGAAAAGGTAGATAATTCCAAGGTAATAAAGCCGGCGAAGAGATATTAAATTTAATCTAGTCGGCCGTGGCACAGAGTGAACTTTGGAAGGTCATCGACAAGTAAATGGAAGGCATCGTTTCGCATAACGCTCCCCACCTGATCTGTGACAACACCACTTAGCATGTCACGCTGCTGACAAGTGGGCATCAGCTCCCATTACCGCTGCCCACGTCACAGGTGTCAGGCAGCTTTTCAAACCACCAGGCTTGCCAGGCCAAATGAAAGCCAGTGACAGACACGGTTACTGTCATAGGACAGACTGGGGCTCTGTGTGACCCGTACCCATTAGAACTAAGAAAACAGTGCGAGGAGGAGAGCTGTGGGAGAAAAAGATACAATAATAAAGTTTCATTTGGGTAGTCTCTCAAAGAGCCCGGGGACAATTAAGCTCCCCATTTTCCCTGCCCCTATAGGCCTGGGCTCAGGCAGTTAAGTCGTTTCAGAGACATCCTGCACCTGTAAAATTGCTGCACTCCACTGAATTGCAGAGGGGGGGTGGGGTTGGGGGGGTTGGTGCGGGAGTGTGAAAATAATCTTGTCTTTAACCCCTGACCCCAGCGCGGTTTCAAAGTGTAAAACTGGTGGCAGTGAACGCTGCAGCTGTACTTATGAAGAAGATGAAATAAGGGCGAGGCAAAACAATTGTCATGTGGATGTCGGTGCAGCTTTGACTGAGAGGAGCATGGGCAGCGGGCAAGCAAACCAATTATACCAATTTTATTGTCTTTGTAGGCGGGTTCAGCACCGTTCATTACATGTACTATAGTTCACCCTATATTGATCTTATACTGGCCTTTGTATTGTTGCTAGCTGAACTGCATGATATATATATATATATATATATATATATATATATATATATATATATATATATATATATATATATATATAGTCTGAGCATGCCTGCATATTGCCAGTAGGTGCAGCTGTAGTTCAACACAGGAGCAGCGGAAAAAGAGGCCCAACCACCCACACATGATCTCAGTAAGCCCTGCAGAGGCAGATTGAGCAGCATTTTCTCTGATTAGAAAGGGCTTCCCTTGCAAGCCTGAATACAGACTCATTCGAACATGATCAAAACCGCTGGCATGTGGCACAGACAATGCCAGCGGTGCTTGATTAGCCAACCGTAGTGAGGCGGGCTGCTCCAATAAAGACGTGGCTTTTGTTTAGGAGAGAGCTCAGAGGAGAGCATTCCCTCGCATCTGGATGAGGGATTTGTTTATTTGCTTTGTACTTGTTATGTCTCTGTATCCAAGGTGAAGTTAACTTGTGTCCGATTAGCCACGCTGCGTCCTCGGAGAACCAATTACGGACAAAGAGCTACCGGATTGAAACAAGACAAGAACTGGAGTGAGTGCTAATTATTTTAGGGTCTGCAAGGATGCCATCCCAGTGCATTACACCTACATATAACTTCATTTACAGTAGATATTGGGAAGCTGTCCAGTTAAGGATCCTAAGCGAAAGTAACAGTTCATGCAAATGTTTTCTTGCAAAAATTTGGTCATGCCTAGTCAAATAACAAGCACACATCCCTTACAGACAATTACTGCTTATTTACAAAAAAATGGCATGTACAAAAATAATTGGACATTTTATATTTTGTGTGTTGTTTTTTATTTAATTCAGAAAAAGCCCTTAAAGTTCAGAAAAAGCCCTATTTGAATGTGAGTGTTTTTTAAATGGGACTGCATAAATGTTTTTATGTGACTGTATATGCAGAACTGACTAGAACAGTACATACTCTGAACCGAGTTCTGTTATGATCGTATATCAGCTACACTTTACAATATTTATATCATAGCATTAGTAATGTGAATTGATTGAGTCACAGCATTGCATAAGTACATTAGTGATGATGCAGTAAATGGTAACAATGGTTTATCTGACCTAAAAAATACATAATGTGGTAAAAAGATTTAAAATGAACCTCTGCCCTGTTCTTAAAAAAAAAAAAAAAACTTGTATTAAGGACTGCTGTGTAGGTCAAATTATTATTTAGTTTTGTATTTGGAAGCAATGGGCTGTAATATTGTTCACATATCTGTTTGATGATGTTCATACTACTGGTTATTGATAAACATTTATAAGTGTTGACATTGAGGTATTTAGCACTACAGACAAATTAGTACTGTATCCTAGTTTTATGTAAACGTTCTGCTTCTCTGTTCACTAATGTAACTAAGTCTAATGTCACACAAAGAAATAATTTAATCGAATCTTCCCTTGTCTCTTACAGACAGACTTTTTGTTACCATGTTTTATGTCTGATATGTAATTTTTTACAAAAAAACTATATGTGCACTTTATATTTTGCTGTGTTTCACCTTTTGACCTAATGTGGATCTGGGTTTGTTCTTTACATCATGTCAAAATTTCACAATGAATGGACCAATGAAAATGCTCCAAAAAACTTCTCATTAACTTTCATTGACAGTTAAGAAGGTTTTTCTTTCTTCTGTAATTTCCCATCTTGCAGATACAAGATTTTTGCATGACGGTAAATGCAGGCTCTGTACTGATTGCACACCTTCTATTTAACTTTAAAGCGAATGGGTGGGGCTAAACGTCTGTTTTTTTTCACCATTACACAAGAACAAATTCAAAATAAACTTTTTTTGCAGCTTAGGTTCAATAAATGGACTAAAAAACATATTTTGAAACTGTACATACAAAGTTTACAATCTGCATTAACCTTTTTATTAAAAAACTTTTTATTAAATAACATGCTACGATTGTTTGTGCCTGTATGTTTGTGATGAAACTGTAACTACTGCTTTAATGAAATCGTATGGGAAGAGACATGAGTGTTTGCCTGTGTGTGTAATGATGTAATTCACCTGATTTTACTGCAGTGTTTGGCTTTGTCTGCTGTGCGTCAGGTGGAATGTTTGTGACCTGTGCGCAGGGCTCAGTGGGCTGGAGAGAGGAAGTCGTATGAAGGCCCAGCAGGCATTTGCTGCTGCTCTCAGTCCCCGCGCTTCCTGTAGGCTGCCTGTGCTCTGGCCCAGGCCTGCTCTGTTGCGGCCAGACCCAGCCGCCTGGAGGGAGCAGGAGTGGGCCTAACTTCACACATGATTAATACCCCCATCACTTTTTAAACGCCTGCCCGCCTGCCCAGACCAGACCAGTGTTTGCCTTTCAGAAATATTGCTCCGTTTATGAGGGGGAAGCTTTCTGTCTCGCAAGAAAGAAGCATTCTTTAATTTGATAATTAGGCAGCAGTCTTTTTTGTGGGGGAGAGAAAAGGATTTGCCTCATTAGCTTTAATTAAGTTGGTTTGACAAAGCCAGATTCTTGATCTTCCTAATCTTATTTTTAGTCAATCTTTAAATTTTTAAGCACTTTCAGTTCCTACGTTTTTTTAGGCTAAAACTGCTTTAGTTTTTCATATGGATGTTCCTGTTGGCAGCCCCTTGTTTTTTTAGTTTGAAGCAATATTTTATTTGTATACAATCTTTGACCTTTGGTACCCTGGTCTCTCTGCACATTCTACAGCATAATTACTCTTTAGGTTACCTTCATTTAACATGCTTTTAGAAATGTGTGCAATAGTGATAACACATAAATATTTAATTTGTTTTTTTAAACTCATAACTCAAAATAAATTGGTAATGTAAATTGTGAAATGTATTTTTAGAAAAATGCCTCAGGTTTGCTTTCTGTGGAGGATTTGTTCACTTATTCAGTCAACAAAATGTTTTATTTGACTAGGGGCGCCCAAACTTTTGCATAAGACTGTATTTTTCACCCCCCCCCCCCCTTTTTGACTTTTAATTCTATGAAATCTATGAAATCTAATAGTATGAAAAATATTTTTTTCTTCATTCATTTTTGTAATGAATTTCAAAATGGCCTAGAGAAAAAGTAAGAACATGTCCTTTCGAATCATTTGGATCTCCACTGTAGGAAAAATCATCCACCAATATATGATTCACTAATACATGAAAAACTGAATTACAATTTGTGCAGAATGGAATTTATGAACCATAATTTAACACCCTGTTTTTTAGCCAATGCACGTGCTGATGCACGTATCAAAGATTGGGGTTTTAAGATTGTTTCACTGCTAATTATAATTTTATTTTTAAAATCAAGACTTGAATCAGCAGTTTGCCATTGCCATTCTTTTTTATATCAAATGTCCAAAAATTGAAAACAATCATTTTTACAATACATCAATAACCTGCTTTAAAAAAGCTGCATTCAAAACTCTAACTCAAATAGTGTACACTGGATAACTCCACCTCTCTGCGTACGACAGACTGGCGTTCGATACACCATCCAGCAGTAGTGCTACACCTATAGGACGATAGTTTAGTCTGATCCTCTAATGTTACATTCACATACTTCTGTAAAGGGTCTTTGAAAGGGGGGTTATCTAATGTAAACATACATACAGTAACATACAGTATAACAATGTGGACATTTGCAGTAATCATCATGCTTGATTTTGCTGTGTAAAATTATACTATGTGTGTGTTGGTTATTAGTAATCGGTGATCAGTTGTTATTTGTCTTAATCAAGTGTTAGATGTTCCACATGTAACAAACATGAAAAAGTGCAATGAGATTTTGTCCTCTAAGCAGTGTGTGTGTGTGAGTGTCTGAGGTGTGGGTGGGTGGGGGGTTTGCTACGGCTGGTTGAGCAGCACTGCCGACATCTGCCCACTAATGAGCTCATTGTTGTGATAGGTGTTTGCTTTAGCCCAGAGAGGGGCCATTGTAATCCATTGCACCGCTGAAAGGAGCCGCTATTAGCAGTGCCTGGCCTGTTCCTTCAGCTCTGCTGTGACTGAGCCAGTGGGAGATAGCTCGCAGCCCCTGAGGAGAGTCTTAGCCTGCCACAGCGAGCCCCCACCGCAGCACAGGGCCACCTGCTGACGGAGGCCTAGCCTTTGTGTGGCTGTCTACACAGCCTGAGCAGATTCAATTTTCCCCATCCCCAGGGAGCAAAGCCTTCGGGGAGGGGACAAGCTGGCCTCTGTCAGACCCTAGGATGGTGGACCAGGGGCAGCTATAGACACTCTTAGTGCTGTGCAGGTCAAACCAAGAACCTGGTTTCGATGTCTTCCAGTGGTGCCACGAGCACCACGCTATGCCACAGTGCTGGATTTCTCTCTGTGCTGTACTTTTGATGTGCTCTGACCTCGCTCCTCTTATTTGAGCTACATTTAGATTTCATTATTCTGTAATACAGACTCATGGTTTCTGATGAGGGATTAAGCTGTAGGATGTCCAATAGTATTGATTTAACTAAAACGCTATGTCAAAGGCTGGGGCTCATTTACTTGCATATACTGGGAAGGAGGATGTTTGAAGACTTTGATGCAACACTCTGCAACTGTCTGCATCGAGCCTGTCTGGGTAGATGGGTAGAGTCTTTTGTTTAACAGTGTATATTTGTAAGCTATCGTCTACAGTGAATTAGTTGTGAGCAAGATGCAAAATGAACACATGACACACATAAAAAATATTCTGTTAGCAAGAAGATAGACAGTACAGACAGTTTTAGATTGTAGGTATTTATTCTTCAATGGACTAAACGGACATTTTTTAATAAATAAAGTAACTAATATGAAATCAAACAAAAAGCTATGTTAAAAGTAACAGTTTGCTTGTTTAAAGCAAAAAAAGTCTTGCACCCCTGGTTACAGTGCTTTTCTAGGTGTTTGTAGATGTTGTAGATGTAGATGTAAGATTTTATGGTAAGAATATGTATCAAAAAACCCAAAAGCTCTTATTTTATGTCAAACTGTTAATTTTCTCATACTACAGTGTGCTCATTGCCCGGATTCAGTTACTGTTGAATATACAAAAATATTGGCACCCCTGCACTTCTTTCAGAAAATCAACCACTTCTTCCAGAATACGGTTGCAATTACAACCCAGCTAGCAGAGAACATTATAGGAATGTTCAGCAATGTTTTTAAAAGGTTCCAGGACGCAATAATGGTTTGTATCACAACTTTTCCAGTTAGACAAACGCTAACATTATGGAAACATCTGTCCCAAAACAAAAAATACAATAAATAAAATACCAGAAAAACATTAATAAATAATCACACAGCTTTTATAATATTTAATGTATATGTCATAAAACATTTCCCAAGTGTTTATATTATTTAAAAATAGAATTGAATATTTTCTATTTAAAAGTTTGAATGATGTGCTGGCCTTCATTTAGTAGTATTTTGTAATATTTTATTTTATAGTATTTGAAATATGCCTAGCAAATGTCAAAAGCCCATAGTCAATTTTAAAAATAAACTAAAAACTTAAAAAAATTAATGTTCTTCTAACGTTCATATGCTCAACATTCAAATGCTTTGGTATTTACATGGTTATTTATTTTGTTTGCACAAGAAAAAACAAACAAGCTGAGAAAAACTGAGACTAAATCATATTAGTCATATAGTCATATTGGACATAATTCTACATAGAACTCCAGAAAACGGACTTGACAGAATTACTGGCACCCTTAACTTAATATTTGGTAGAACACCCATTGGAAACAATATAAATACAAATATTAAAGAAGCCTCACATGACTAAAATCCAATTATAATTTTTTTTTTTACAAATTTGAAAAAGTGCCAGTCATTATGGCAAGTAGATTTCTGGAGTATATCTGCTTATTTTTTTGTTGTTTCAATGCAACAAAAGAAATAAACATGTGAGTACCAATTAATTTCTGGGAGAAATGATACATTTTCTGAAAGACGTACAGGGGTGGCAATATTTTGGCTATGACTGTATATCCCCATAATGCATCATGTGTATTTCCTACCACTAAAACATTCAAAAAAAATATTTATAGGAAGAAATGTTTGTATTTATGTATTTTCCTCCAGTTGGTCTATACTCCCTCGTGATATTCAGTGATACAGCAACTAAATAGGCAGCTTGTAGGTCATCAAATATGAATAAGAAGGGAGAAGCAGAACTGTCACTTGTCCATCATCGAGTCGAATTCACCATGTCAACCAGTACAGCCTTGTGTAACATACCTTGGCAGATAACTGACAGCAGACTGTGACCTTCACCTGACTATGCTGCGCCATCAAATAGAGTGAATTTTAGGGGCTCTACGGTGCCCTTTGTCTAATGTCAATAGTCTTGATCTATGACTGTACTGACACCTGTCTTAACACATCCATTTGTGTCTGGGTTGTCAAGCTCTTCTCATGTACTTTCAGCTTTAGCAGACGTGTGAAGTCCGAGATCACCTGCTTCTCCATCAGAAGCGTGATTGATTGATGGAGCTGTCAGAAGTGTTGTGTAACAGTTCACACATGTCGGGTTTAAATAGACTACAGTGCCTCAGTAGTTGCTGTCGGATTTAGAGAAATTATACTCATTACATCTATTGTGTTTAATGTCTAATCCTCCTGCTTTAGATAATATAGATGCCAGAGTCTAGTGATTGAAAGACAAGAGATACAAGCTTTTAAGAACAGCATCCCCTTGTAGATTATCTGTAGATGTGTGTGGCAAAGTAGCTTACAGATGAGGCCGGAGGTTTACATATCATGTCGTCACAGACATGAATCTTATGGCAATTTTGAGCTTTTCTTTTAACTTCTTTTAACTTCTTTTTTTTTGCTACATATTTAACAGAAATCGACACAGATTTGTTGCAGAATTGTTTTGGGCTTTTTTAAATGAAATTTAAAAATGTCTTAAATTCAAATGATGGTGGTGGCATCATGCTCTGAGGCCAGTGGACCTGTTAATAGATGGTAATGAAGAAAGAGCACTTCTGCATGATCTCAAACCAACTAACATTTGGCCAAATATTTTGCTGTGCTGTATGTATATTTGTCACACATATTACATATTCATATTAATAAGTGTAAACTTCCCACTACAACTGCAAATGAAATTTAACTATAAATCAAATGAGCTCTTAGGATAAGTTTTGCATCCTTGTGTGTAAAGATGCCAGTGACTTTTCTTATTATGAACAATAGAAACAAAAAACACAGGTTCTATCAATTCTATTCAAACAGAAATATGCAAAATTTTATTTAATACAGAGATGGTCTCGGTTCAGTCCCACGTTTGTGGTGAGCACGTGATCTGACCTCGGACCGTCCCAACTATCAGATGTATCCCTCAGGTCTGAGCTAAACAGTAGCTGAACCTGGTATGTTGCCCAGAATGATTATTACAGATAATTGCACACATGCCATATCTGTTGTTGCTCCATGTTAAATTGCACAGAAACACGCACTAGTTCAGAACACATGACCTGTACTTACTGACCAATAAGCGGAGAGGAAGGTTTGGTGCGACGCATTCTGGTGTGCTTGAATTGTTTCCTGTGTTAATATGTCATTTCATATCAGTACAGTTTAGAATAACTCTCTAAAAATGGTTCTTCAAATGTTCTTCAGTAAAGGCAATGGTTCTACATAGATTCTATGAGTAATGGACATGTTAGGTGTACTTTTAAAAGTTAACTGGAGCCATTCAAGAAGGGTCTCTGTGCCAACAGTCTGTACAGTAGTGTACTTTTGTGTAGAAGTTCATCACAATGAGCCTTTTTGGTGTGATGGCAGGATATTTGGTATTTGACCTGATATTGCAATCGTTATCATAATAAATTGTACCACAACTCATGTCATAAATGAGCTTTTCTTAGTTTATTGTGGATATCAGCTGTATTTCTAGAACACTGACTCACTGACTCAATACATAGTCCCTTACAGTAATGGCAACATTAGTACTGCCTAAATTACTGCAGTGCAGTGTGTGAAATACTGAATAAGAAGGCAGTACACTACCTTCCTTGTTGAAGTCCACCGAATGCCTGTATGCCATGCAATCAGTTCTTCAGCCAATTAAAATACACAGTTATAATAAGAGAATGTATTGTTGTTTTAGCAAGAGCAGTATGTAATTCACTGTCTGGCTTTACTGAGCTGTTTCCCAGTTCGTAAGCTAAATTGTCAGAGTTGGGCTGCTTCCTGCAGCGAAGTGAACTGTTCAAATCACGCTGAAGAGGATGGTCCTTTTATTAAATTCCCAGTGGGCTATGTCCCGTCTGTCTGACGACGGAGACTGAACTGAGGTTGGCAGAGATGACGCAGCTGGGTGGGCACATGTACTTTGTTTAAACATGAAAAGAGTCCACACTGCAGCTCCGTTGTGACTGTAAGCTTTGTGTTGGGTGCTGTGTTGGCAGGGCTACTGCTAAATTGCAACCATTTTAGTGGCGTATAAAAAGAAGGAAAAAGCGGCCAGCAGATTCCCAAGGCAAGCTCTGCTCAACCTTTCACTCCCACAGCCTGAGCTGATGGAGCTACAAACGAGTGTTTGGTAAAGATAGATATGGGAACGATTGTTTCAGTGTTTTCCCCTGCAGAGAAAGCCCCGAGCTGTCATATCATATTTTAATGTTTCTCAGCTTTTCGGAAATGTAGTTTACCTAATGATCATTTGCATGAGAGGAATTCTTTTCGTTTAGCCACAAAGATAGCCATAAAGACAGGTGTTTGGATGCTCCTGGTTTTCTCCATTGTAAGCTCTATGATAAACTATGGATATGATGGAATTTTACGGAGTGAAATTGCACAGAAATGCTTGCAACAGAAATGCTTGCAAGTCCAGCAGAAAGAGTGTTTTATTATTATTATTATTATTATTATTATTATTATTATTGTGTTTTATTGCTTTTGATTATTTGTATCCAATATCAAAAGCAACACTCTGGTTAAATGTCCTTTTTATTTATTTTTTATGTATGTAGTGATCAGTCATTCACATCGGTTACATGAACTAAAGTAACAGTTTAGTATTGTTAAATTATGGTAATTTTATTATATTAAAGTATGTAAATGCTATGTAAAGATATGGATGGCTAATATTTAATAATAATTAATAATAATAATAATAATAATAATATTATGTTATTAGTATTAATAATAATATTTTACATTTACCCAGAACAATTTACAGTGATAGGTCAGTGCGGCTTTACTTGAGAAATCTTGTGTGCACAGGTTGATGCTGTTATCCACTGTGTTATTCAATCCTACCTAACGGCACCACTAGCAGAACCCCGATGGTTCTCACCAGTAAGAAACTGCTCAGTTCTCAGTGGCCTCTTGTGGACCGTAATTAATGTTATCATCTTTTTCTACCACTGTTTTCAATACATGGTAAGATTTGAATGATTAAACAGTAAAATACTGATACCTGGTACCTGGTCCTCTGTGTATCAGTGCTATTTCTATTTTTTAAACCCAAAATATTGCAACACTAAGATGCATAATTTATTTATTTACTTATTTATTTGTTTATTCTTTCATATTATTTTCTCTTTAGGTCGAATATAAAAGGTGGCCCTGATCAGGGGCATTGTTTTATTGGCCTTGCTCTGTTCTCCCCCCTTTATTTATTCATCTTCATTGGAAAGCATGGCTTTCAGCTCCAGCGCCTGCTGTTATATAAATGCTGAGGGCGATCTCGCTGACCAGCCAGGTCACTGCCAGGATGTGCGGCCTAAATGAGAATTTTAGCAAACCCAACACAATCAGGCCGCAATTAGATCCCTCTTTCATGATCTTAAAAGGAAATGCAAAGGAGATTAGATAACGTGCGGGCCATAAGGCTCATTTATCCTGCTTGGCGCTAAGTGTCTGGAGATGGCTAAATGCTTTAATTCCCTACTTGTGGAGAGCTCCTCGGGCCAACTCCAGCTATTGCCGAACTACACTAACAGCATTAGTGCATAACAAGGTAAAAAAACAAAAAAGAGCTTATCTCCAGAAAGTTTGCCTCCGTGGGTGAATTCCTCCACACTGATGCCTTCTCTGTGCGTTCATATCCGTGTTTTAAATGCCACTCTGTTGTTAAGTAGGCATGGCAGTTTTTGAACCCACCAAGAAAGAGTTGTCCTGGTGCCAGTGTTTTTGATTTCGGAGATCGGCTCTGGCACGGCTGCCCAATCGCACTTATCTGACTGCCTCTAATGGACATGCTGGAATTAGAACAGGCAGAAAGCGTCTTAAATGGGAACCTTTGCGAGGCAGCTGCTCGCTAGTTCACAAGAGCACCAATAAATGGCAGCTACATAACTTCCCTTAATCAGATTGGAGCAATCAGCTTGAAAAATTTTCCCATATGGCGTGGTGAGAGGGAGAGAGGGCCGAGGATTACTGCAAGGACATAGGCCACTCCAAGGTTAGCATGTCTGGCTACAATTAGCCACTCGCTGGAGAAATAGGGAGGATGCTTCAGGGAGCTATTGCTCCTCAGTCAGTTGTAATTACTCTGTCAGGAATTGCATGCTGCGAGAAGCCAAGTGTTGCTGTGTTTTGATTGCTTGCTTAGACATTTGCTTGTATGTACATTCTGAAAAAAGGGAAAAGCTCAAAGCTTGAAAATGCCCCATGAAAAGGTTTTTTAGACAGTTATTCAGACTGAGAGGTCCTTAGAATTCTTTGCTTATGAATCTGCTTCTGTTGTTTTTTGGTCTGAGTAGCCTGATGATAACTATATAAACAACAAATATTGGCTTTACGGAATACACATCAGGACTGGACATCTTAAAGATGGGAAATCTGTTTTGACTCCAGTGATCTTCATCCATCTCATTTCAGAAGAATGTCGTAAACAATTTGAACTGCTTGTCCGTCACTCTCACATCCCACGTCCTCCCGCCTTATATCCTTATCTCAGCTCTGGCTGCCTTACATAGTGTAGCTTTTGGCCGTGTAATGGAGTCAGCCCCACTGCAGTGTTTGATTAAATGAGAATTACTTTTTCTCCTACACCTCGTAATGAACTTATTCCCCTATCCCAGATGTCAATAATCAGAAAGGATTTCTCCATTATAGTTACCACGCAAGTGTTTCATAAACCTGTTCTGATAGCACTCTTCCACATTTATTGGTGATGAAATGTGACCACAGGCAATTTAAGTTATTTGGTTAAGGCTGCAGTGCAGATTTTGAAGTGGGTGTGTTTATTTTTTGGCTTACGGCGACAAAGGACAGGGTGAGGTTGCCACTTCTCAATCTAAAAAAAATTGTCTAAAAGCATGCCAACAATTCTTTGATCATAGCATGACATTCTTTAATTAGCCATTATTCACTACAGAATTGTTAACAATAGTTGATATGGGCTGAAGATGAAGGTGAGATGGTCATGGTGGCCATCAGTTGATGTCTGTAGTTTATCATGTCTACCCTACTAAGCTAGGGACCGTCATGCTAATCAGCTAATTAAACTGCAGCCACTCAAGAAGGGTCTCAAGTGCTGACAATCTGTGTACTTTTGTGTAGTTGTATGCCTGTGGAAAAGAACTTTGACAAGAAGCGTCTGCTCCAGCCAAAAAAAAAAAAAAAGGGAGGGGGGGGGGGGATGGGGGGAGAGAGAAAAGAGAGTTTGAAAGAAAAGAGAGAAAATTGTTCTTTGAAATTGGCCCAAGACAAACACTCACCTCCAGGGTCATTTTAGCCTTGAGACTAAAGCCAAATTTCAACAGACCACTTCTTCAAACCATGTGTATTTGTTTGTGAAATCTCCTCCTACAGGGCTGTACAGGACTGTAGAAACGAAGTCTCGGTTAACACTTACGTTACCTCATTGTTCTCATTACATTACATACATCTCATTCTTTTCGGTTTGTTGGTTTGTTTGCTGTTAATTAGTTATATCTCTTGATGGTTGAAGGTGCAGGTGCCGTTGATGGACCAGGTGCATTTTATTTTTACAAGTAATGTTTGCATAGAGATTTCAAGCCCTTGCGCACTATAGGCCCCAGCATGAGCTCAACAGCACTTGGCACGCATGCAAAGCGTCTACTGTCATTGCGGGCTGATGTTCAGACCTTTTGTGTGTGCATATAGAGACAGAGCTCTCAGCTTTGTCAAACATACCAAAGCCCGTGGAAAGTGAAGATGATACTAATTGAATAATAATATTAGTCATAACGGTAATAGCTATAATGGCCTTCTGGACTCCAAACCATTGTGTTGGCAAACGGCTCACTTCAAGTCCAATCCATGTTTCGTTCTTCAAGCGCAGACTGCAAAATCCAGATGTGGCCATTGCTATCACCCCTGGATGGCTCCTGCCTCCAAATTTATATCCAACACATGCTCACAGCTGCAGCGCTTCAGAACTTTCCCTCCTCAGGCAGAAGCAGGCCAGCTTTAGAATTGATGAACTCGGTTGGAACCTTTGTGCGACTGCAAACGCGAGCAAAAAGCGGGGCCCGCCGCGCGGATAAGAGCGATTCAGTCTATTTTAGCATCGCAGCATTACAGGCATGCTGTGGAATCAGTAGTCCCCGTCTCCATCATTAATACATGAGACTATTTCCCAGCACATTTCATGAAAGGCAAAGCAGCTCAAGGTCTGCCGAAGTGCAGAGCAGACCACAAAGGAGAAATTTCCCCCCTGTGGATGTCACGAGGAAAGGGGCATTTAAATAGCAATCCACGTAACAGTCCTGAATCAATACAAGTCGTCAATATAAGTCAGATTTGTTTTAATTTATGTGAGACACTTACAGATGAACCTCGGGGACTCCCGATAGCTCTGGCTGTCTTTATCCCACCACGGACATGCACTCCAGTGTTATTTCTATTCGCCCTCTCATTGCGCCCTGTCACGACGCTCGTACAAATAAAAATAAGAAATCAATGTAACCTACAATTTTTACGGCGCTGATTTAAGTGGCAGAGGCAGGCCAAATCCAATAGTGCCACCAGAGCTGACAAGCTTGACATGTGTCTTACCATGCTGGCCCTCAATTATGCATGGCCCAGTGCTTCCATGGCTCTTAATTGAATCAGAGTGTCTCAAACTTGTTATTTTTAATTTGTTGCATTTGATTTCTGACACCAGCGCCAGGGTGTCATGAATTATGCAGACGGAGACTTTAATTGTGGATGTTATTAAAACAAAACTAATTGCAAATGATGAAGAAAAAAAAAATTTAGAGGACATTTCACCCTGGCACAATTTCTGCATCTGCCAAATGACTGCAGAACTCATTTGTTGTCAGTACTGTGCATTTTGGCGATCGTATGTTACCCTGCTTAATGGAAATGTAATAAATAGGCTGGTGGATCCAGTGCTATAAAAAAAAGCCAAAAAAAAAGACATCTGAATCTTTTTTGCTCACACGGTGACCTCATATGAAGAGAATAAACGACAATCCATGCTTTTTTTGTGCTGCCGTGACAGTTAAGTTTTATTGATCTTTTGTCATGGATTTTACGTGCCTTTTCAGATTCGTGGACTCAATTCTGTTACATAGAAAATGACTTTCAGTACGGTTGTATAGATGACGATGAACAGATATCGGTATCTGTTTGAGGAGATTGTGAAATTCATTCTAGTTATGTACACTGTCAGAATGAAATAGTCCCCTTTGATGAAATACATGAAATCCAGAAAATTTACCCCAAAAGCTATTTAAAAAGCCAATCACTGCAGAAAAGAAGTCATTGCACTAAAAACCTCATTCTGCTGCCACAGAACCAAATCACTGTGTAAAATCTGAAAGATACCTCAGAGGGCATCCAGAATCTGGTTTCATTTTTGTGATCTGTTACTTTCTCTATTACTGAAATGTAGACATGACTACAAACATAAACATGTCAGATATAAATGCAGGATGTTTTACTTATGGAGAAAAATTACGCAAACTGCTCATCATCATATATTTCTAAGATGATGGCAGCCATAAAGTAAATGCTCTGCTCTCATCCTTTAGAGACTAAAACAGCTCAATTTAGCCTGTGGGCAAAACGGAGGTACCTGACTTGAAGGTATGAATGCTCATGTCTTTTAAACCTGCATTGCTTTGGAGATGTCTGGAAGTCATTTCCACTGCTGCATGGGAAGAGAAGGCTTGCTTTCATGAATGTTCAATGAATTCAATGGGACAGTTTAACTTTCTTTCTTTCTTTCGTTCTTTTTTTTTTTTTACAAACCAAAACCATTTAAACCCCCACAGGCACTTACAGACTTGATTCAAAGAGTGTACTACGCAAAGCCCTGAAATTTCACCTTTGGGGGGCAGCTAAAATCCAAAGACAAAAAAAGAAATTCTAAAGTGATTTAAGTCCCTCTTTTTGGGGATCTAAGTGGGTAAAAGGACAGCTGTTCTGGTGTTCTGGTTCCAGATCCATGTTTTCGATTACTTTACTGAACTGTGTCTCATTAATGGTAAAGAAATTAACATTGAGCTTTTATACCTTGTTAGTTTTTGTCCCTAGTTAAATTACGCACAATTCATCAAATCATGTAATTTAGAGGAATTTCATAATCATTCCACATTTTGGTAGGTTTTTAGACCATTTCTTTTAATGCAAATATTTGAAGTCAAATTTGAATCAATATTCACCTTTTTGTGCCTTGTTAGTCATAGTCCTCAGTTATATTAAGTACAATGCATCATTATTAAATGAAATAAATAACTTGCTTTTCCATAATCGTTTTTATCAAATACCACATTTGCCTAACTCTAAAATACACTGACTGAGCAATTGATTAGGAACACTGTACAAAATTAGCCTCAATTCTTCCTGGCATGGACTCCACAAAATCTTGGAAACATTCTTTTGTGATTCTGGTACAGACTGCAGATTTTTGGGAAAGGTTTCATGTTGCAACTCCATCAGTTTACCACATCTAATGAATTCAGTGTTCCAGTGGATTTAGGTCCAGTGCCTTGGAAGGCAACTGAAGGCCACTGAACTCAATGTCATGTTCATGGCACCAGTTTGAGATGAGTTTTGCTTTGTGACATGGTGCAAGTAGCTGTAAGAAGATTGGTAAATTGTGATCATGAATGAATGCACATGGTCAACAACAATACTCAATACTGTGGCATTCAAGCAATGGTCGATTGATGTTAACAGCCCCAAAGTTTGGGAAGAACGTTTCCACCCAGCATTACACCACCTCCACCAGGCAGGCTGGGTTCATGGATTCATGCTGTTGGCACCAAATTTTGACCCTAACATCTGTGTGCCTTAGCAGCATTTAAGAGTCATCAGACCAGGCTACGTTTTCTAGTCTTTGCTGTCTAGTTTTGGTGGGCCTATGCTCACTACAGCCTCGGCTTTCTGTTCTTGGCTGACAAAATTGGAACCCAGTGTGGTCTTCTGCAGTTGTAGACCATCCACCCCAAGGTTTAAAGTGTTGTGCATTCTGAGATGCTTCTTTGCTCACCACAATTGTACAGAGTGGTTATCATAGCCTTTCTACCAACTTCAATGTATGTTTTTTTTTTATTACAACACTCTTAAGAAACTTTAAAAATTCAGCAGCATAGAAATCTCTAACCAGCCCAGCAGTCATGCCATGCTCATAATCACATAAATCAAATTTTCCTCCTATTCTGTTGGTTGATGTAACCATTACCTGAAGCTGCTGGTCTACATGATTTTGGCTGAACTGGATTATACTGCTATCAGACAGTAGGCTGATTAGATAACTGCATAAATGAGTAGCTGTACAGATCTTCCTAATAAAGTGCGAGGTAAGTGTATATTTTCATTTTGGCTTACGTTACCCTGCATCAGCAAGTGGGCACAAATAATATTAACCAATAATATCACAGTTCACCTCTCCCTCCAACCAACCCCACCCATCATGAAGTAGAACGATTTGAGACGACTTACTCTGAGACCTTCCACAATACCATGTTTCACTCGTTAATATGTCACGGTATGGAAGGAAATTGCCCTATGATCTTCTATTCATGTTGACTTTAATGTACATATGCATAATTGCCCCTCTCATTAATTTGGCTTTACTAAACACGTTGCCGTAGGCTGTCTATCTGCGGAGTCTCTGTAGCAAATCGGTTTAAAATGGCATTGCTCCAAATCTTCTTCCATGTTCATGCTAAAACCAGGGCAAAACATACAGCTCTGATAGCTTCCATTAGCGTGCCATGAATTAACCCATAACTAAAATGACACGCCAACCCTATCACACAAATATTATTGAGCATTTCCAACATATTCCGCCTTGTTTTAGCATTATCATCCGTGTTTCCACTGAGGAGATGAGGCAGGGAGAATAGATCTCACAGTGCTCCCAAAGTCTACCTGTCAGGTAATGTTGTTTGGGGCCGGCACTAAAAAGCTTTCCCCATTCTGTATGCATGTTAAGCACAGCATGACGTGCCCTGCCAATTTAAGGAGTCCATCTTAGCATAAAAGTCTCCTCCAATAAGGTCTCCCATGCCTGGCACTGTCCGTATGATAAAGTAGCTTGCTAAATTTCAAGAGCATCTCTGGAATGGTTGCAGATTCTTGTCTACTGAAATGACAATTAGAGTCACTTTCCACACAAGTTAGGTCAGATGTCCCCTGTCAGCCTCTGGGAGAAGGATATGTCCTGAGACAGAGACTAATCTGGCTCCCGCTCTGATTGCATTGCCCCCTCATGATCCACTCATTGACCACTCCAAATGTGGAGACAGGAGATAGACGTTTTGGGGGTGTAAGGGTGGGAGGGGGTCCTCTGGCTGACTTCACATTGCTTTCCATTTTCTGGAATGGACCTGTCACTGAGCCAGGCCCACCCCCTCCTTTCTCTCTCTCTCTCTCTCTCTCTCTCTCTCTCTCTCTCTCTCTCTCTCTCTCTCGCTGTCTCTCTGTCTCTCTCCTGTTGGCTTTCAATATCCTTTCACCAATAAAAGTGCTGTAGTGATCACTGGGCGTGCAAAGACACCTAATAATAATAGCCTTTGTAGGAAATGGAAATGGTGTATGGTGTAAATAATCTCATTATAATGTACACTGTATGTCCAAAAGTTTGTAGACACTTCTAATGTGTGAACCTTAACCTGCACTCAACGTCCACACTAATCTCCGTCTACCTTATTTTCCATGAAACAATGAGGGTGGCCATCTTTGTTTACTTTGTGTTAGAACTTCCGCTGCTAACAGTAGATCCAATGATGTAGAGTACAACCCAATTGATAATAAACGTTTAAAATGAGTAGTACAATATGCTTGTTTAGAGAGTGTCACAATAATTGCAAGAAGAGGGGAATTTCATTGGAACAACACAAAAAAGATTGGTGGGCTGTGGGATGCCATATAGCTGTACAACGCCTTCTAAAGAAGAGGACCTGCGCCAAAACTAAAACATCCACCCAAACCTCCACACATTATATTATTATTATTATTATTATAATATTTTGTGGAGCCCAAAATACCAACACCAGAACATCCTTAACCAAAGAAATTGTTCAGTTATGCAGCTCCAGTAAAGCTAAATAGCTGAATTAGCTCTTAGGCTAATGTTTTACCTAATAATCTCACAAACACCTGACATGTCCGCTGCATCAGAGCCTCATGACCCAGTTTCTTCTAGGTTCCTCCAGGACCATGCCTGAGAAATACTGCTCTAAATAGCTCTAAATAATGTTAAATAGCCTGTTTAAATGTTGGGTTAGCATGCCTAACCACTGTATGGTCCTTAAAGGTCAGTTTTTACAGCAGTAGCCTACTTCAGACTGCATTGACTTTTAACACAATGCGAAATAAACCATTAGAAATGAAATGACCGGAAAGTCTAACACAAAGGAGGATGAATCACACTCAATCAAACAAAGTGGGTGTGGTGCAATAAGGTGGATAGAAAAGTAGTGCTAATAGAATTGGACAATAATTGGCCTAAAGTTACCTTTCCCAATGCCAAGCATCAGCTGGAGGAGTATAAAGCTCACCAGTATTGGGCTGTGGAGCAGTGGCACTGTGATCTCTGGAGTGATGAAGCTCCACCCAATACATTAGTATGAGCTGGAGTAGAGCTTGGGTTCTAGAACTAATCATGGGTGGATCATTAGTACCTGACCTCACTAAGGTTCTTTTGGCTAAATGAAATCTTACAGTACCTCACAGTAATGTTTAAAATCTAGTGGAAAGCCTCTTTTAATACTCATATAGGCCACATAGTGTATCAGGAGCATACTAGTGCTAGAACTGGTGAATTGTATTGTGTAGAACAAAAAGCAGGATTGCAAAACCAAGGAATCCAGTTTGTTTGTCTCTTTTTCAGCAATATGAGATGCCCATTTTTTTTCATGTGGCATTTGTTATGTAAGAATCTGAATACCACGAATGCCGGTGGATGGGCCGAACTCTGCTCTGCTAAGCCATTCTTTTTCACACAGTTTAGTTTGCACACCCCTCAACCGGGTACCACCCATCAGTCCATCTCGAGCCTTTTCTTTTTTTCCAAACCTGCAAACAAAACACTGATGTGGTTTTGTGACATGTCGATCGCTAAAAGATCTGCCGAACGCTTGAGTGATTGATTGATGTGGCTTGGAGTGAGAGGTAAAAGGTAAACAGTTGTGTTTTTATCGTGCCTATTTATTTCTTTATTTTGGCAGAGTCTCGTCCTGGCGCGGGCTTGTTGCGCGCTATCAGAGCATTTCGGTAATTGCTGTCAGTCAGAGGCATAAAGGCAGCAGTTTGTGGCGGCTCAGTTGGAGTGTTTTTGTGGCTCCTCTCGCATGTGGCTTTCCCTCTGCCTCCTGAGACACTCCTCAGCCTCTCTCCCCTTGTTTACCTCTCATTGTCAACAGTAAACACGTTCAGGGGAAGAATTAAAAGGCAAAGGGGCCTATCAGACACCGCACAACAGGCACTGTAATTGAGAAGATTATCTGCTGAATGCCAGCAGTGATTTGAGTTCCAGATCGACATCCAGAAGAGGTGTTTTCACCAAGAAAAGGGGCGGAACAGGATGCAAACACAAAAAAGCAGAGCAGAATAGGAAGAAGAAAGGCAGATTGTGACATTTTTGTTGTCTTTTTCGTGGCTCTTGCTTGGCATCTATGGTGAAAAAGTGACAGCAGCATCTTTGCTGTTATCATCTCATTCAGGTTGTAGCTGCAAGTCAAACTCCATACTAAGGGTGGGCAAAATAAGGAAAGAATTTAACATTGCGATACTTGAGGAATTTTTCGTGAGATACAATAAGGATTACAGTGTTCAGTTTTTCTGAGGTTTGTGTACATTTTGGTAGAAATGTTGTACTGGTAAAAAAGTAGCTGTATCTCTGTTGTTGCTTCAACTACTAATGAGACAAACGAGACTGGAGGGGTGTGGACCCTGAAAAGACCCTGCTGGAGTTTACTCTTAAAAGTAAAGGTGCTTCAAATGGTTCATTGAGAGATGCCATAGAAGAACCACCTTTGATTTTGTTTGTAATAGAGGTGTGTAAGTGTGAATTTTGAAAAGTTGCAAGTAAACCAAGGAAAGGTTTCTTAGACCTTTAAGGGTAAAGATTTTGTTCAGAATTCACTCAGCTCCTCAGTGCTCTAGTGCTCTAGAAATAGAATTATACCCAGAATATACTCAGAACAGCATGCTGTGACATTGCCCTTATTCATCACATGACGTCATATTGTCCAACCCTAACCCACACCTAGTCCAGCACTGAGTTCTTACTACCTCATTCAGAGCATGTATGCAGGCTAGAGCAGGAGGTTTCAGCTAATTGCATATGTGTGTGCTCTGCATGTTTGTATGCATGACTGGGAGGGGGGGGTGGGGGGGCATTGGGGTTAAGAGCTCCTATGTGCACCAGAGCACCTCTCAAGTGCATGGCTTACCTGCTGCCTGATGTGCTTAATCTCCTTCTTATTGCCAAATATTGGGACTCATTCAAAAAAAGTGGTGCCCACTGGGGCCAAATCCCTTCTCAAGACTCAAAGCTCCAGGAAATTGCTCGCATTAGGGAGATATATTGGTGTGAAAAGATCCCATGACACTACATTGAACTACTTAATGGCTTTGAGCTCCAGCACATGTTCTTTGTTCTTTTATTGGATAGTTAGGCATTAGACAAGATGTTTAAGTAAAGTTCAATACGGCAAAGAGGAATTCTGAAAGAGAAGCTGCCTTAATGCTGTAAGCCAATGATCAATTTACAGTTGTACCATAAAATATTATTTACAATGTCAAATAAATAAAACAAAACATTCAACAGTTTTAATTTATTGCATTTTTTTTATTTCGAACAGCTCCTCTCCCATTTTTGGCCATAATCATTATTATTATTATTATTATTATTATTATTATTATTGCTTTTTTTACACAACCGTTTTCCAAGCTCTTTTTTATCTCTTAGAATTAAACATGCTGTTACTGCACTAAACTGTGATAGGCTGAGTGGGTGTGGCTAAACTACTGTAGGCAGAGATATGCAAATTGTGTGTATTGAAACTTGAGCAATATTTACGCATTGCTTTATTTCTTTTATTTCAGTAAAGAGAAGGGAGTTCAGTTTTACATAATAGGGCTCCTTTTAACATGAAATTTTACAGACAGTTTATATCTAAATGTTTCTTGGCAGTATGAAGGCTGTAAGCTGGAATCTGTAGAGTGCAGTCGACACTAAGAAGGACAGAGAACAGTTTGTTCGGGGTTTAAATGTTTTGAGATGCCGTGCATGCTGCTCCTTTCAAACTATTCAGGACACTGATAAAGTAGACTCGCTGTAAACATTGCACATTCTTTTCGTTGCCCTGTGTTGTTTACATAGCGAACAGTTAATGAACATTTAATTAGAAATAACCTAAATGCGATGATGAATATTTACCCTCAAATTATCCAAAAACGTTTAATGATATTTGGCCTTTGTAGCTAAACACTGCTTTCTCACACAGCTCAGAACTCAATTAAAGACACATGTGTTTCGCATCTGTTTTCACAGCACAACAAAACAGATTTACTTCTGGTTTGGCGAGGGCCTGAAACTGAACTAAAATGTTCAAGATTTCCTCACCTTTAAATTAAAATGACATACCAGGCGCAACCAGTCCGCCACAGGCAGAGCAATCTGTTTTATTGAGTGGGAATAAAAACAAAACATTATTACAGTTTAATTAGCACATTAAAATTAGTTTTACGTGGTAAAATAGTTTTTCAAAGCCACGGGGGCACAAGTTGTTCCTGTGCCCATGTTATTTCTCTGTGCATTTCCCCCTGTTTTATAAACCAGTTAATGTTACATGGCACCTTCTCTGTTTGCAGGCCTGTGCCTGTGGAGAACGCAGTGGGGGGACGGGTCAGAGGAGTGCACTGGTTTCCTTGCATTTTGAAATATTTTAATTGCTAAGTGCTGACCCCTACTTACATTAATGAGGAGCTGGAGAAATTTTGACCTTGTGGTGTGCGTGAATCGATACGAAGTTGATAAAGCCAAGTTCATTGCTGCCTAACGTAAAAGAAACCTGATTTGTTTACTTACCTAGGCCCGGGTATGTCAGGCCCATTATGAAATGATTTATAGACCACCACCCAATGAAATTGTTTAAAGTAGATTAGGTTCAGGGGAACGATCAGCACTAATATGACAAGCTGATGCCACATGACAGGTAACCAAGCAAACAAGTTCCTGAAATTCAGATTGAATTAGAATCCTAATAATCCTACGGGGAGTCACAGATTGAATCAGGGGAGGGGGGAGAGGTGGGGCGTGAACTCCACGCCCCAAAACAAGCACATACACACACACACACACACACACACACACACACACACACACACACACACACACATATAAACAAAAATGCTTTGAAATAGGTGACAGGTGTGCATGCTTATGTGGATGCGTACAAATCATACACATTCCCCTTAAGCAGGAGACAACCAATAATATTCTATAGAATCCAGAAAACAATGATATCAAGATTGTGTTTAATTCAGAAACCTTCAGGACAAATGAGCTTTTAAACTTTATACAAAAAGCTTGCAGTGAATTGGATCTGGTGTGGACGTGAAGCTAAAATTAGCAAGCTTAATGCAGAAAAGCATCTGTGTTGCACTCTGTAATTCTGTACCAAAGGCATTTATTGACCCATTTCTCATAAAAGCAGTGGCCCATATCAAAATGATAAAGGACTTCAGTGATAAAGTCAATATTATCTTACAGGAAAGTGGGTTTGTGCTTGCGTGGAGAGCATAATTACACTAGTTAAAGAAAGAAAATTGTTAAATCCTTAGCTTCAGTAATATCCTTTATGACTGTTTATACATTTTCTTATTCACTGATTTGTTTTGTTTTTTCTTTCGTTGTCTGTTTCTCAGAGATTTGCTCTTTATTTGAAAATAATGAATATAAATGAGGGGTTCCCACTATTCCCGGACACATTAAGGAAATTGTATACAAATTAGAATATGAATGTCTAAGTAAAGTGCATTGTCTGGACATTTGAATATGCATGATGAACATTGCATTAAGTCGGCAAAAAACTCCAGTCTCCGCGACTGGGAACAAAACCTGCTATGCATTTTTAATATGCAATTTTATTTATTTACATTTTTCTTCCCAAAAAACGCAATTAAAAACTTCTCCGGCTATCATTTTTACCCAAGTTTGACCGGGACATTATTATTTACCGAGCACACACTTTTGTTGACTTTGTAACTGGGTTATTTGCATACAACTAATTGTGTAATTATGGACTCATGCTTCATCAGAAGTCATATGTTTGTAATATAGTAACAGAACTGGCTAATCCAGGTTAAATTGAAGTATATTGTTGTTGTTTGATTAGTGAGTTTGCATAACTTCTTCTTATATATATACCTGATGCTCAAATTTGATCTCACTATATTTTGGCCAAATTAAGGTTTTGTATAATAATAATAAAGCTGAGCATTTGTAAACAGTCATATGCAAAGGTTTGGGCACCTTTGGTAAAATTGCATGTTTCGTTTGATAGTGAGTGTTCATATATCCTTTGAAGAGGACACACTTCTGAGCATTTGTAATGTTTAAATCAGTGTTAATTTACTTCATTTAACATTTTGGAACATGTACTAAATACCGGATGTGTAAAGGGTTATTGACTTTGCAGTAAGCATCAGTTTGCTCAGAAAAACTCTAATATTTGAATAATGACAAACAATATTCATACAGTAAGGAGTGATTGTATGACAATGTATGTATGTACATACATCTTTGTATGGCAAATCCTAATGCACAGTTAGTGTGTTTTGTATAACAAAGTATAAAATCCTGAATGTGGCCTATGAAACATTTGGCCACCTTACAGGGTCAGTACTTAGTAACAGCAACTTTGGCAGAAATTACAGGTTGCAAACACTTTCGGTAGCCAGCTGAGGGTCTTTCAGTTCTTGTACTGCATGCTTTTTTGCCACTCTTATTTGCTGAAGGCCTCCGTTTTGAGATATTCTTGGGTCATCTTGCCTGCACATCTTGTTTAACATTTATTCACAAAATATCTGCAATGTTTAGGTCAGGGGACTGTGAGGGCCATTCCAAAAGCTTCAGCCTGCGTCTCTTCAGGTAGTCCATGATGCTTTTGAGACATATTCTGGATCATTATCTTTTTGTAGAAGCCATCCTCTTTTTAGCTTCAACCTTTCCACAGAAGGTTTGGCCATTATATTCAGGATTTGCTGTTATCTTTTAAAATTTTCCAGTGCCACTCACAGCAGAATTATCCCAAATCCACCCCCATGCTTTACAGTTGGCAAGTTCCCTTTTTTCTCTAAACACACCTTTGCTGATTGTGACCAAAGGGTTCTAAACTTTATCTAGGTGATCTGTAGCATACTTTAGACTTTACATCGACTTTTGTGAAGATGTTGCAGGTAAGGCTTCCTTCTTATGGCTCTTCCATTAAGGTTATGTTTATGCAGGCAATGCTGCACAGGGGAACAGTGCACCACCCTTTTCACTCAGCTAAAGTTTCACGCAGATTCTTTAATGCAGATTTGTTAAAGAAGGTTTGAGGCCTTATCAACAAACAAAAAACACACAGTTCTTTGCAGTTGTTAGGGTGTGTCAAAGACAGAGTAATTGCCTTAGGTTTTAAGGATTTGCTGCAGAGGATGTGAAATGGCTCACAATTATATATATATATATATATATATATATATATATATATATATATATATATATATATTTGCAAATCTATGTCATGTACATATATAATTTACTCTGGAAATTAATAAGGAAATTCCAAGTCACATTAAGGTTATCCATGTTTTAAGCGGAAAGAATGCTTGTCTGCATAAACATGAGACAAGAAAAAGTGTCAAAGCCGCTGTGTTCTCAATTCCATCTCTTGGACGTGCACGTGCTGTGGATCAGGGTATTTTGAGTGAAGAGGGGCTGCTTTAGCAAGACTGAGAGGAAGAGAAAGTTTTAGATCAGCTCCTAATTAGGGCCTCCAGCTTCAGCCCCTGTGCCTCTAATGAGAGGTTTGTAGCAGAGTAGGAGCCCGGCGAGCGTGGCCATGTTTCGCTGGGGAAGAATTACAGAATGGGGTGATCCCCGACACGCGCAGCATTCACACCTGCAAATCCCCCCACACTAATTCAGCCCCCTTCCGCCTTTGATGTGCTGTTCTTTTCATGTCTCCCAACTCATGACATCAAGAACAGAGATCCAGTCAAAACAAGGCGGGGGGGATCGTCTCTATTACTTGTTTTAATCATGCTAATTAAGGGATAATGGGGCCGGTAATGAGCAGTGGGGTGCATCATATTCATATGATTAGCTGTAGATTATCTGAGCACGGCTGGGGAGATGCGCGGCGGCGTCACGGCGGCAGTCACGCGGCGCATAGTTCCCCACGCGCGACAAGGCCGGCCGCGGCCAACATCAATGTGTTTCAGATATCCGTGTGAGTACGGAGGGACGTACTTATCTTCAGGAGAGAAATCGCTTTCACAGAGCTGCTCATCATGGGAATGAGATGCAGGACGATGCAGTGGGGAGTCCTGCGCTCAGATGTGACTGGGAAGTCGATTATGGCTGCAGGGAGCCTGAGTGAGTTACAGTTTCCCCCCTCTGCAGGAAATTAGCCCCTTATCAATTATCAATTACTGCTGCCACATGATTTATATCCGTTAAGCAGGTGGTATTTTCTTCCTTTTCATCCATTATCTTCGTTTATGACCTCTCGCGCACTTTCATCCTCTGACGGCTCTCTCTGCCAGCACATGTGGAGAACATTGACTTTCCTCCTGCTTGTTTAATTGTCATTCGTTCCAGCTCCGCAGCTTTTATTCTCACTTTTATTCTCACCCCCCTCCCAGCCGACCTCCATCCCACTTTAAGGGATTAAGTATCCCAGCACTGGAGAAAGGGATCTGTCGTGATGATCATAACACACTCCCTGAAAGAAACTCCTCGTCTTCTCAGCTGGTTTAAGATAACATTTGTCCAGTATGACATGTAGTCCCATTACAAACAGATCTCCACTGGACTCAGCAGTGATGAAGAGAAAGTAACTTATTAAGGACTAATAAGACAGCTTATGTATGTAAAGACCCATCAGAGCGTTCAATAATGTGGTTGGCCTAAATAAACAGTGGTCCACTGATTTTTATGGCCATATAAAAGTCTCCTAAATGTCAAGCATCTGAAGAGGCAGTTCAACACAATTCATAGCTGTGTTAAATTTACCCAGTATATAATCTTTATGAGCACATGTGTGTTATAAAACCTATGCTTTATAAAGCCTCCCTGAACTGAGAGATCCACTCCCAGCCACTAGTGGGCCACTAGCCCCCCATGGGCACATGAAATTCTGCTGTGACTTCAGATAATGCCTCATTCTTCTGCTGCTGCCAGGTACACACTACAAGACTTTTAAGACTTGGTCAGGTTGTTATACTGTTCACACTGCACTAATATATATTTTTTATCATATAGGCAAAATACACACTGAATCTAACTTGTTCTGATTTGCACCACTGTCAAATGCAGTATTTAAATCGGTACATATCCGATACATGGCAATGTGACTCAGTCTGAACAGCCAGATCGGAAGTCATGGGACTTAAGTCACCCCAACTGGCGGGATAGTGAGGCATGATGAAGGTGATGTCTCTATTCAGACTAAATTAGAAAGCAGATATCGCAACAGCTGTTCTTAGAAATTCTAAGGAATGGTCGGATGTGGCCACAGTGTCAAAGGAAAATAAAATGCTTAAAATGAAGTTTAAAGAAACCAAAGATGCAAACCAACAGCAAGCTCTAATGCATTCTCGGTGATAAGCCCAGCTGTTAGCCACTGGAACTCCTCCATAGTTCTTGCAATGCTGGCAAAGATGAAACCGAAACCTTATGTGAAGAATGCATGTCAGTTTAGGAGTGTGAACTGATCAGACGAATATCAGATATAAGTCACATAAAAAGCCAATAAAAAACCCCCAATATATTTGGTGTGAAAATGGGATTCAGGCCATTTTACCTGCTGTGTGAACATAGCCTTTAATCTGTTGTGGTTTGCACACTGCATGACTAATCAGCGACAGGGACGTGGAGCTACAAATTACAAGATCTTTCACCAGGAGGAATCCCCAACGAGTCTATCGGGTTGTTGTTGATGTTGTACAACTCCCCCGCTCTCATTGGCTAAAGCCCAATGCTGCACTCACTAGGGCACTTTTCACACTCCTGGATTTGGACTCCCAGACAGGTCCAGATATTTACCCTGCTACATATCTTTTGGGCATCTACGAGGCATCTGCGACGCTTGAATCATGTTTTTTAACAGTTCACAAAAAGGCTTACCTCTGGCTTTTGATGGTGATCTATAAAATCAGGATTGCAAAACCAGGTCTAAAAAAATTGGTTGTGTGAGCTTCATGATATGATTTCTGACTCTGAATCTTAATAAGGATTAAAATAGATGTAAAACAGCACTCCTAACAGTGAATTGCAGTAATTTCAGCTCTTGATTTAAAGGCATTTGTAGTAATTGAATTTTAGCACATTGTGGACAACAACTCGGATCCCAATCTTTCAACTTAAGTAGGAGCTTTTCCTAAGAGAGGAAAAGAAATTCAGCAGTTTTTATTCAACTTGAGCGCCAAATCAATTGTACCTTGAAAAAAACCCAGAAAGATGTCTTTGTACATTCAATATAATATGCTTGAAGATATTGATTAGTGAAGCTACCTGGAAAGTGCAGGAAGGGGGGGCAAAGACAATGTTTGCGAGAGAAATGTTTGCGTGGCGTGGAGTCACGATGCCCATCGGCGGTGAGTTAGCGAAGGGCAGAGTGCAGAGGTATTAATTAGCAGGCTGCCCACGGACTCTGCTGCCTGCCACAGCGGCACACCTGACAGTCCGCAAACTTCTCCGTCTCACAGTCATTTCCTCCCCATCTTGCCTCATTACTTATTGATTTACAAATCAATAACACCTTTCAGAGAGCCGGCTGCTCAGAATCAGAGAAAGAGCGCGAGAAACACGGAGACGGTGGAGGTTAAAAGTGGGCAAAGACCTTTTAGTTACTGTTTAACTGCTGCCAGGGAACAGGCCTCATTTTGCAGTTAAGAGATGACACCAGGACAAGCGCTGCCGTTCCCGGCACACGTGGCAATTGATTCCGTTCCCCAGCACGCCGTCGTTTCGTTAAAATATATCTAAACCACAAGGAAGCCACGTTTGTCTGACTATGCGATTGTTAATGGTCAGTTCAGAGGCAGCCATTCTTTGCCAAACCCGCAGGGACCTGTTGAGATTCTCATTAGGCCGGTGCTCATTGTCGCCACTGAAAAAAAAGCTATAGGATTTGCCTGTGATAGCGAGAAGCAGAACAAAAAAGCTCCAGCCCAGGTCCCAATCAGCAGCTCATGAAGGAGCCAGCGCAAGTCTTAATCAGTCAGTCCTTAATAGAGCCGCTCTTTAAAAGTATTATTAACCTCATCTGTCTAGATTAAGAACTAATAGCCCCCTTTCTGTGTATTGTCTTTGTAGCAGCTGGTAATGTACATATATATTAATCCACTCTCGCCGGCGAGATTGTGTTGCGCGCCGAACAACGGTGCCCTTCACAAGCGAGGCAGACACAGGTTAGGAAGCCACTAATTAAATGTCAGACTTGACAGATTAAAATTATGAAATTTAAAATCGGCAAGTAGCTCTTTGTCATTGTCAAATTAAGAGGCGGCTGTGATGAGGAGCCGGGGATGGAACACTTTAATGGATTGAAAGCGAATGTGCTTTAGCAGCCTTGGCTATTGTGAATAAAGATTTCCCAGCTCCAAAGGTATTGGGCTGCATGTTCAATTCCTTGCTCAGCTAGGCTGTGACACAGGTGCCATTTGTATGCTGCCAAGCTTTAGCAGACCAGTACAATTTAGCACTCTTATTTATGCGCACAAAGGGCCCCAGCGAAGGCTCATGCAGAGTCTAAAACAGGACAGGAATAGTCATTTTTGCTTTATTTCTGAAGCAGAATTATTAAAACCTTTTCACATTTCAGACATTACTGTTATAGCGTATTTTATTTATTTACTTTAAGGCTAGTGGTGTACAGTACTGTGCAAAGGTCTGCAGTAAGATAAATAAACATAAATAATCAATTTTTAAATATGTTTGACAGTAAAGTTTAGACCCGTTTAGAAGACCACAGGTCTGGTTGCTTAAAGCCACTATATGGATTTCCTCCAAGAGTTTACCAGATTTAACCAGAAACCTTTCTGAGAAATATGATACACATTACAATGCATACAGTGCAAACCCTAAGAACAATAATAATGATGAGTCCCTGCCAAACAGTTCTACCCACTTCCTCTCTTTAATCAACATCTTTTAAGATGCTATAGAATGCATTTATTCAGTATTTTAAAAGGATGACTTTGGTTGATGTAAAAAAAAGCCTTTTACATACCCATTTACAACCTTGTTATTTTGCCTTAGTACGAAAAACAGTGATTTTCATTTTATGGCTTGTGAAAGAAAATGATGAGCTCTGCCTTTATTGGCTGGTTTACACCTCTGCGAAAGCTCACTTGAGCCGTGTAGCATGGCATAGCGTAGCTTTGTTTTTAGCACTTCAACAAGAATGAATAGTGTTGTTGTCCTCTCTGTGTCCTCTCAGTGCTAGCTGACGAAATTGTAGCCTGCTTAGTTTTTGGCCTAGTGTCTGCTTGCTTCACCAGGTTAAGCTTCCTTACATGTAACAGCCCTTTTTGGCTCCCCTTCTGATGTGTGGTTAGCTGTAGTCTGAAGCAGTCCAGTGGATTTTGTGGGCGCAGACACTAGGTAGAAGAGATGGTGAACGCTGGTTGGCTAGGGATTCTCTGGCTTTAGCTTCCTCACTGAGTTTCAGTTATCCTTCTGTGAACATTTGGATAGGAATAGCTGCAGTTACATGGGCTGGTTCACTTACCAAACACATTTTCCTCACGAAAAGCTTTGAAAATGGTTACGTTAACACACATTGGCAGTCACTAAGTTACAGAATGTTATGATGGGAATATCACACAAGCTAATGGCACATTGATCATCATATACATAAAAACATAATTTGATGGAAGTGGCCTTCACTGCATTTTGGAATCTAACCTTTTATATAATTTTCTTAGATGACCTAAAAAGCATCATTTGTCATTAAAAATTGTACACTGGGAGTTGTTAGATCGTAGCTATGGGTGGTGCATGTGATTCCATGAAACGCACTCCGCTGATCCTCACATTTGCACTCCTTTCACATGTTTTTCACCCCCAGTCACAAGCCCAAACTCAAAAATAATAGTCAACCCTTTCATCGAAACAGATATCAATTAATTTCGTAGCACAGAGCTACCGAGTCAAACAGGGGTAGGATTTACGCTTTTTAATTACCAAAGCACCAATTTGGTTCCTCTATCCATATTTATGATGTTGCAGACTGATGAAGCTCATGTCAGATCATTCTGAGGTACGTTGGTGTGCGTTACAGAGAGCAGTCTATATGCAAAGACCTAATGAACTCCAACAAGACTTTTTTTTTTGGAGTTAGGGAAGGAGGAGGAAAAAAAGCTCTTGCGCAGCATTTCTAAATAAATAAACCACTGCTAAATTAGCATGATTCCATGCTATTGCAGTCAAGGTTCAAAGGCTCAGAGCTCAAACCAGGTCTAGATGTATTTGGCTTTGCCTGGGTTGAGGGCACAGCTTTCAATAAAGCACCAAACAAACTAGAGGCAGTATTAGAGCAGCAACACTCAACAAGGATCAAAAAACGACACAGATTCAAAGTGACAAGATCCAATTAAATTTAATTACACAAGCTGTATATTCATTTTAACTGACAATTTTTATTACGGAGCCATGCGGACTTAAAGCAAGGAACCGGGGGTAAATTATATTCGTGTAATACAGTTAGCATATGCAGAATCCTATCTCTCTAATTTGCCGTAATTGAGTTAGGGCTAAGATGAGTGTGAAGGAGTTCAATAGTTTTGGGGGAAAAGATCGCAGAGTCCAACATCTCTTGGTGTGCTGGACGAAATGTATTGAAAGGACCAGGAAAGGGTACTTTGCTCTGTTCATCTACAGCAGAGTAGGGATTTGTGACTTATGGCCAAGAATCCTGATGCAAATGTGTAACTTGCAGGATTGATACACTGTCCAAAAGTTTGTAGACACTCGCTCATCCAGTGTTTCTTCTGGAATCAAGGGCATTAATAGAAAGTTTGTTTACCCTTTGCTGCAGTAACAGCTGGAGATGCATCAGTTTTTCCTTTTGCCGATTACAACTTCCGTTTTTTGGTCAATTTCAATTTTCTTTCCTTCTAAGAATCATATAAAACAGTATACAGAATCATTTTTTACATCACTTTTAATACTATTAACTGCACTTATAACAGCGTGTTTGAACATTTTTGGATATTGTAGATTAAGCACAAACATTTTAAGTTTGAAAAAGACTATCTAACAGGATCTAACTATATATTTTAACAGGACTTAAAACAAAGTAAATGCAGGGTTGAATAGTGGGACAGATTTACCCACAAGAACATTAGTGAGGTCACCTTAAGACAATGGCCCTCAGAATGACATCTTGGGGTGGGCCTTTGGATTAGTCGAGCATGAAAAAGTGAGCTATAAACAAACACCAACGTTGCGTATTTTCCAGTGTTGTGAATGCTCAACAGTATTACTGATGCACATATGAAGAAAGGTTGTCAAAAAACTACAAACTACAAAAGTAACAAAAGCTCTCTTTAGTTAATGTGGAATTTCCTTTGGAATGAAGAGACGTGTAACGTGTTTGAGGTTCATGGTCCTGAATGTACTCCATGTACTGAACTCTAAACTATGACAAGATAAATAGATAAACACATCTCTAACAGATGTAACAGATGTAATGTGACTTAAAAGCTACTAATGTTCCATAGCTTCGTTCTTTGGTCTCAATGACAAAATGCCAAGTCGTCAGTAACATTAAAAAAAGCAAAATAATTTCCCCCATATTTTTTAATTATATGGATTCACAAACTATTGAAAAATGGGGCATATGGGGCACTGTAGAACAAAATAAATAATGCAGTAAAAATAAATGCAGTTTCTGAACTGGAAAACATGTCATGTTGTTTGTCTGAAGGACAATTTTGTTTATATCTTAACCACTGACAAAAATGTAAAACAAAACAAAAAACAAATATTTAATGTTCCTTTAAAAAGTAGTCGACGTTATTAATTAGAGGGTGTCTGGATACTTTTTGACATGTAATGTGTCTTGTGTAGCTTTCGGAAAGTTGTACTCAGTAGAGAAGGTTCTTGTGTCTGAATTGTCAGAGTTTTAGGCAACATTTCTGAAAACAAACATCCAGTCACAAAATATGTCCCCCGGGATGGTAGAACTTTTCCTTTTTTGTGACTTTATAGAAAGTTTCTGTGTCGTCTGCTCTGTCAAAAGAGGATTTTGTCTCCAAAACAGGTGGAACGATTGAAACCCATGTCATAGGGAATCATCTTTTTTGGCTGGAGTTGAGCTCTTTGCATCTAAACAAATTGAACTCAATTGCAGTATCTTTCTGGGATTTGCAGAAGCCTGTTTCAAGCCCCTCAATCATGTAGTCTTTACCTTCCTCATCTAATCCAAATGTGACACGACACATAAGAGTTAGATTCCGGTGTGTTCAGGAGCTTTGTTCAGGTGAGTGAGTGGCATAGTAACTGGTTAGCCTCGGGTGCTGTGCTTCATACAGGTACCCAGTCTGTCTGGTGCACCAGGGATGTTCAGCGACTTGCCCTGTGGTGCTGTGCTGTGTTTTTCAAAGCGCACGAATCGTTTGTTTTCTGTTACAATGACATGTAGGAGCGAGTGGCTGTCGTCTCGATGTGTCACCGAGGAAGACCGAGGGCGCTTACATGGTCCAGTCTTTTATCTACAGGGGAAAAAAGGATCTTTTTGAATTTATCTGCTTTGACTCTGATTACACTCACTCGTGTCAGTGAGCTGTAAATTAGTAAGAGCACTGAAATATTAATATTTTCCTGGTCAGGATTTGTCTGGAGCGTAGTGTTTTATACCAAAGAGGTACAAATAGTCTTATGGTGATACTCAAGAAAATGTATTTACATGTTTTCCACATTTACATTTTCCACTTCCAATCTAAAGATGCTGCATATTAAAAACTGTTCATTTCTACTGGCAGAATAAAAAGAATGTGGTAGGAAATTGTATTATAGTGATAATTCAGAAAATTAGCCTATTTACATGTTTTATTGTCCACTTCCAATCTAAAGACACAGCATATCAAACACTTAAAATATATTTTTGTCAGCAAAATAGATCAATAAACTTTCCATATTTCCCATAATTTATTATCAGAGTTTGGTTGTAAATTGCCTTGTAGTAAAATTAACAGATTTCCATGTTTTATTTTTTTAATCATTAATTATTTAGGCTGTTTAGGCCAATGAACTTTCGATTCCTTCCCATAATTTATCATCAGAGTTTGGGTGTAAATTGTTAGTATATTTTAAGGAGAAAATCTCCTTTTACTGGCTAAATCTAGGTGGTACCTTGTGTAATATGGGTGAGAATGTACTGCCTTGAGATTAGTCACATCTCAGTTTGTTATACTTTACATCAGTAGTACATTAAAACAAGAGGGACTTTCTAAGCAGTTCATAGTCTGGTAGATGCAAGACATTTAGATTAGATTAGATGTAACTTTGTTGTCAATGAGAAAGAACAAGCATTAACCTCAGGAGTGGACAGTGGGGGCCAAAGTCCATCACAGTTTGCAGTTTACAGTCCAACTAATGCTGCATTCACATGATTTCACAATTATGATAAATACGATTTCCAGACTTGAAAGTTGCACATGAACACCCCCTCAAATCATAATTTCTAGTGGAAAATTCGCAGACAATTTTAAAACTTGAGTTCCAGAATCATCAGAATCAGTATCGGATGATACGTAATTATTTATTTTTAATAGTGCAGCCGCTGTGTATGGTCATTTGTGCACATAACCTGTAACCTGTATTTAACCTGATATAGAACAGTGGTGTTTATTGTTCTATCCATAGCACATTGACTACTCTTCTAGCGCCGTGCAAGTTATTAATGTTACATTAGCTGCCATTTTTCATGTCACTCCAACAACAAAGCAGTTGAGCGTGACATGCTCGTAATTCCAAATTCACAAGTGGGAAGTAGGATCTTTTCACTAGCATGTGAAGACAGCATAAACCTGGCAATTACCAGGTGCGTTGAATCAGGTGTGATAGACAAAAGCAGAACACTGTGGGAATCTGGGCTAACTAGATCTATCCTAACTAGAAGTGTCAAGTAGCGATCATGTAACTAAAGTGCAATTAATGTACAAATTGAGCAGAGGTAAAGTATAAGGTGTAGGTATGGAACAAACAGAAGTACTAAGTAACCAAGTAGAGAAAATAATGCAATATATGTAAGCAGAAGTCTGAAATGTATATAATACAGGTAGGTAAAGGGTTCATGTAGAACTTAAAAAGGTAGCAAATTGAGTGCATGCAGTGAATACTATGGATCTGATGATGAAAATAATTAAACAAAAATTTAAACAGTAAAACATGGAAAGAAAGGGGGATTGGTCCTTTTTGAGAGCTGTTGGTGCAGTTAACAGTAGTGTAGCTTAAGCACTCATTCAGTCATTCAGTATTTAACTAGTTTATTGACGTGCTACCTTTGAGCTTGTGCATTAATTGTTTTTGGAAAACTTTACTTTGACTCCAGTCCGTTTTAATGAACTATAACATACTACAGTATTACTTCAGTATGGGTTTAAGATACCCTACCTGTCTCTATTCCCAGTGAGTGTTCAAGCCATAGCAGTTCAACTGAGTCTGATTTTGATGCTCCTCACTTAAACAGAGCACACAAGACTGGTTTATTACTGACCTCCTAAATAGACTTTTGGTAAATACTTTGGTTTACTATGTTGTACAAGTAAGTGCAGTATGTTGTGAATTTAACTTTCCAAACCACCTTCAATAAAAAAAAAATAGCCGTTCAACACAGTTTATCCTCTTAACACAGAAATTATTCTGTGACTACAGGGACTTCTGTGCAAACTGGTGAGGTTATTCTTTGGTAATAGAAGTCTGTAATAACACTGTAGGCCTGTTGTCAGCCCATAGGCTTTTTAGGGGGTTAAGAATTGTCATAACTGGCAAAAAGAGACCTGAAAAATAGTTTTATTTTAATATTGATATATTTACAATCATTTATTTTTGGCAAATTCATCATAAAAGGTTTACACAATGCATTGTGTTCACAACAACTGTGTCCAAATAATGAAAAAAAAATAAATAATGAGAATGTGTGTATTTTTGATAATTCATGCTAAATGGTTATCAGAGTTGCTGTTCTCCCAAAGTTAGGCTACATTTCAGCATCTGACTCAACAGGCCTCTCTTCTTCAGTTTCCTTCTAGATCAATAAACTGTCTGTCTGTCAATCGCCCCCATCCACCCCCCTTTTTAACAGCTGGGTATTAATTGACATGCCAAGCAAAGCAAGCCCAGCTAAAATTGTCTTAAAAACAATGGCAAGTAAATACACTACTGCCACTCAAGAGTTCAAAATGTGTTTTTGTTATTCTGTATTCATATGCATATATTTTTAATGACATGAAGGATCACTTGAATACACAAAAAGCTTCAAGTGCCATCCGATTCACAATTAGGCTCCCACACACAAGCATGTGTGTGTAAGAGAGAGTGTGTGTTTAATGGTAATGATGTTGTCAAATGGTTAAATGAGCTGGGTTGTGTTCTGTCCTCTCCCATCTGTGCGGGGGGCTCCAGCGCCCACGTCTGCTCCAGAGGTCACGGGGGTCAATGGTGACACCAGCTTTAACTGTTATTTACTCTGAGTCCATGACAAGACACATACAGCTTGCTCCCACTCAACTGATGTATGTTAAATGTGCTCCAAATTACCAGCATGATGGATCTATTGATGGGCCATTCGAGCCTGTCTGCCTGTCTCTATCAGCCTCTCAGTTATCCCCCCCACCCCCCCTCCCTCGCTCTCCTTTTCGCTCTCTCTTTTCCACTCTTGCTCCCCCAGCCCCATGTGGTCCAGGCTGAGCACCTTGCTCTGAATGGAAAATGAGGGGTTAGACACATACATGCACCTCTGGAACCTGTTGGGTGTTCAGACACATGTCTTGCCCGTCTCATTTCCAACGTGCTACAAGACCGTGTCAAGCTCAATTACTCTGTGACACAGTCTTCCAAGAGACCAGCGAGGAAGGCTTATTTATTACCAACACTTGTGCTCAGAGTGATTTAATTAGACTTTTTGCATGGATTTATGTTCCAAGACTTGTAAAAATCAAGGAGCCAAAAATGGTGACATAGGCAATGTCACATAGGAGACCACCTTTAGTGGAGAGATTTTTAATGTATTTTGTAATAAACCATGCATTAAAAGGTCCTTAAAGGAACCAAATTTAGTTGTAAGAGTGATAACGTGATATTGGAGCTTTTGTTTGCTCTGCTGTTGTGTCATCAGCAAGGACTAAAGACCCCTAAATCTACTGGTTAATATGATATGCTAAGACCATCTGATGAGGAAAACAGTCAGATCTTTAGGGCTTGATTCCAGTTTAACCTCTTAAACTCCTCAGAACCACCGGTGGTTCCTGGCTTTTCCCCTCTGTTATAACAACTGATTCAGTTTGCATTGCTTCAGATGTAGTTACCGATTAGTAATCCTTAAGGTGTAATAAAAACCATGGAGCAAAAAAGCTTAATATTCAGACTCTTTTCTTAGCCACTCCCACTTGTAAAACTCCAGTTGTAATTGACCCTTCAAACTGATGCAGAATCTTTTAATTGATGAGCGATCCCTACATTTCTGATGACTGTACCATGAAGGTCATATTTGTGAAGGCATTGCTGCACAGTAGAAGAGTGCACTGTCAATCAGGAGTGTGCTAAATCCTTCGTGTTTCATCTTTAACTTAATACCTTGTGGAGATCAGTTCATCTTGTATGTACTTAACTTCACAATAACAAAAGATTTGCCCAGGAACAAGCTTTTGCACGCTGTATCTTTTCTACCCCAGAACAGCAGAATGTTTAGGGGACACTAGACGACGGCACTGGATTTTATTTATTTGACTGTATTTGTAACCCTCAACAAAAACTTTGTTTTTCTGTAATTTTAGTCCAAGTGAATTTTAATCTACCAGTATCAGCATCGACAGACATATACATGAAAAACATCATAAACAAGCATTGGTCCTCATATTGTTGTATTTTTACTTTTACCTGATGCCTAAAGTTACTCTTGAAAAAAAACTGTGTTCTTAACAGACGTTCTCTCATCCCTGATTATCTCAATGGTAAAGAGCTGGAAGCAGGTGGGATCATGTTTTTAGGATTAATGCTGAGTATAGATCAGCCTAGTTAAGAGCTGCAAGTGAAAGGTCTACAGCACAGTTCTCAGTGAGCAGCAGCGTGATGAGGAGAACCAGGCCCTGCTTAGGCTCATAAATAGCGCAGCACTTCCACTGCTGCTAATTGACTCACACAGGCATTAGCGGGATTAAGTTAGAGCCCAAAGTTCATTAAGCAGATAAATGCATCTCTTAGCCTGCTAAAGAGCTCCTGTGCTAACTCAACCCACTGAAAATAGCACTTAACCACAATGGGGCTCAACTGGGCTAAAAACCCATAGGAAAAAACCCATGCTCATTTCAATACCAGTATCAGTATCTGTGGAAATCTGAGGAGTCTGTTGCAACATAGTGAATGTAAATAAGACTGCTGCGTCACTGGGCTAGATGTTGCACATATTTTTGCTTCATAAAGTACATATACAGATTTAATGTTTAGCATGTTTACCATTGGAAGAGTGTGAGAAAAGTTGTGCTCCATAGACTTATGTTCTCTACACAGCACAGAAAGAGAGTTGGGGGGGTGCGGGTAGCTCTCGAATGGTCTCTCAGCTATGAATGACATAACAGTTGGAGCTGCGAGAGTGGTGGGGAGTGCTTTCATTGTGCCACTTAGACGACAAATTACCCAGACAATGGACCTCTAAAGTTGGCAGGTAATTCAATCGCTACTGTTGACTCCAGGCATTCGCTATGTTTGCCCCCCAGTCGGAAATACCCAAAACTTCATCTGGGCGCAGTCAAACAAAATGAAAGGTAATATTCTTTATCTGCTGCTGGATCGCTGCAGATGAACTGCTCCAATATGAGTGTAAATAAGATTTAGTGATTCCATACTTCAGTTGGCCTCAACTCAAAGTGATTTGGATCAATACTGTCTGCTGGCCCAGCAGCGTGCGGCAGGGCCTCTGAGCCTCACAATGGGAAGGCATGAGGGCTGTATTCAAATTTCGACAGTGTCAAATTAATTCCAGCGTTATCTGGAAATTCAATTAGAAGGCACCCCCCACCTCCCCTTTACTCCTCCTCCACCCCACCCCCCTTTTGTGAGTAAGAAAGTGTCCGACATCCCGATGTGACAAATTACAGTGCTCAGAGTGCATATCAAGCTGAAGTGTTGAGCCTTGCTAATCTTCCCTCTAATTCTCAATTACTGTAAAATGAAGCCATAAATCACAGGGACAGCCAGATCGATGGAAACGTTGTTTTTGGAGTGATTGGCAGCCTCCCCAAAGGTTACTTTTTAAGTTGGTTTAAGGTTACCACTCGCAGAGGGCTGGAGGCGGCTTTGGGTGGGTTGGGAGTAAGGGAGGGGGGGTTGAAGGGTATGTGTGGCAGCTTGGGTTGGGGAGGGGGGGTGAACTCAATCTATATGATTCAGAGTCCCAATCCTTTAGGGGATACAGCAGAGGGACAGCACCAATTTTTAGCCCATCAGCCATCCAATTTTTCTCCTTTTCATACCTGCTGTAGTAAATGAGAAACAAATTAAATTTCTCCCTACTATCTCCACAGAAACCATTTAAATCCTTTATGGAAACTAAATTGTCCCCAGACAAATCGCCCCTGGTTCTATGAAAATATACTATGGCGGTGCAACTGAAATAAATTTGTGTCACTCCAGATATGCCATTGTCTGTAATGCCATTCATTGGAGACTTGGAGAAAGAGCTGCCTGTAAGGGGGTGGGGGGTGTGGGGGGGTGTGTGTGTGTGGGGGGGGGGGGGCTAAAATAAAAGCACGTGGGGACACTTTTGGTGAAGAACAAAAGGAGGAAGAAAGCAGGACCTGCTCAGCGTGCCTCCTGGTGCCCACCTCCCACTCGCGCTGTTATTAATTTTGGGCCGGAGTCTTCGCATTCATGAGGCTGAGATTGAAATGTAAATGAGGCGGAGCGAGCGAGCAGTCAGCAGTGGCCTGGGCCACGCGGCCAGTGTCACATGCGCAATCCACACGCTCTCCAGCACTTATCATTCACACAGATTAAGAGAGCAGAACATCAATCACTACATCAGGGAAACAATGAATAAAGCGGCCCAACGAGGCCCGATGAAAAATCCCTGACGGAGCAGCGGAGCGGGGGCCAGGGCTGGGTGACGGAAGCTGATTGCTGCTGCTCAGAGCTTGGGCTTGGCTGGCAGGCTGAGCTGAGTGGGGTGTACGAGCTGTCTTCATCGGCCCGGAAAGGCTATGTGTCTTACTGTGCAGCTCATGCTGACGACTCAGGGCTGTCCTCTGTGGGTGGGGAGTGGAGCTCAGCTGATGGTGGCTATTATCAGGCGTGTCGCAGAGTGGAGTTCCCACCTGAAAGGCAGTAGAGAAGTGCTCTTTGACAAGATCATTAGCAGCTAGTGTTTCTTTCTTAGCCACTTATTTGACATACACTCCTAAAAATAGAGCCATTTTCAGAGGTTCCATAAAGAACCAATTTTGTACAAGAGATTGTGAAGAGTCTGTAGATTGGTAAAGAACCTTTACAATGATTTCTTCACACAATCATCTCATTTACAAAAATGGTTCTTTATGGAACCAAAAATAGTTCTTCTATGGCATCACTCAAAGGGCCTTTGGTAGCACCCTTTTCTTCAGAGAGTATGGCATTTCTTAAATAAAATTAAAATGCTGTGAATGCTTGGTATCTGTTTTTGCTCTCAATCTGTAATGAGTTCTGTTATATATACAGTACCATTTACCTATACAACTTTGTGGCAGTTGAAGGTTTAAACGGTTCTTTCCATGATTAAACAGTTCTTCTCTATAATGGAAAACGTTTCACCTAAAAGCTATCCACAGGTATCAAAGGTCTATAACAGATATCTATGCTTAAAGTATACTCTTAAAAATACAGGTGCCAGAAAGGCTTCTTTGAGTGATACCATACAGATCCCAAAAGACCCCAAAGAACTATGTGTAAAGTAAGAGAGAGATTTAAAGGTTTTTAAGTGTACTTTATACTGACACATCCAGTGTTCTATAAATGGAGCAACCAATAAAAGGTTTCTAGAGACCCAGACGTGGTTCTCAGTGGCCTTGCGCAAAGAACTTTTCACTCTGTACACACTGTAAGAATCAGGCTTCTGTATAGTGTTTATATAATATCCAAGAAAAAGGGTTATTTTACCCATGACAATCATGAAAGCCTTTTGATGCCATACAGAACCTTTTCAACAGTTCCTGAAAGATCCATCAAAATTTTCTTCTTCTTAAATTAAGACTCATTAAACCAATAATCTATGCAATAATCTATGTGAATATTTTTTTTTCACCCCCCCCCCCCCACACACACACACACTTTTTGGGGATAAGAACATACTTCATATTACACATGTATAAATACATGTTTACTGTTATACATATACATACATTTTCACTATCTTTCTTTTCAGTTCATAGCAGTGGGGATTTCTCCTTAATAAAGTAGTGCATTAAGGTTCACCCTCTTTAAGGGTGTAGCAGTAGATTCATTCAGAGTAAATGGCTAGTTTGTGGCTGTTGATTACATTTCCCCTGTGTTGTTTTTTTTTTTTTTTTTTACCAGGCAATATTTCATTTATTATCCATCCTGTTCCAAATAAACCCAGCATGTATGGCATTTCTCTAAAGATAAATGCTGTCATGCAAAACCTCCCAATTCTCCATTTTATTGTATGTCACCATTATTTGAATCTGACAGTTGTTCTTTATATTATGCCAGACTTTCATGGTGAATGGACCAATAGAAATGCCTCGAAATGACTTAGAATCAAATCTTTTTACATCGACTTCTATTGCAAGTTTAGAAGGTTGCCATTTTGGAGACTCAAGGTTTTTGTGTGGCAGCGATGATATGTTCTAGTTATAAAGAGAATTTGTTGGATTACAGAAAAACATATAGCCTGTTTTGCAATCGCTGACTGTTATCCGGCATCATAGTCTACCTTGCTGCAGGACCAGCCTGGATAAAGGAACATTTGACATTAATAAATATAACTGGTTAGTCTGGGGGAGCTTCCATTTATTGAGACTTTATGGACTATGATGGGTGAATATTTGAAGGATTATTGGCCACGAGCGGAGGACGTATGAAGCCTTGCTCTTATTACTGATGAAGGCCGGCTATCTTTATGAAGCCTTTGTGATATCATACTTTATTCCCTTCACAGTGGCTCTCCTTATGGCGCGTCACCTCAGGTTCACGTCTAACCCAATCAGGCCAATCACTGATGGCATCAGCACTTAAAGGCTGATAGAGGCCACTGGAATTCCATTTTCTCAAGCACTGCCAGTCGACTATTATTATCAGTTTTCTTCCTCTCCTCCTTTTTTCTGTTGTTTTTTTTCTTCTTCTTCTTCTTCTTCTTTCTCGCTCCTCCTCTCTGCAGCTCTCGCTTTCTACTTTGTGCTTTCCACTACAAAAGCTAATGCGCTGAAAGACTGGTCTTGTCTCGCCGCACTCATTGAAATCATGTGAATGCCATTTATGCTTAATACTCCTGCGTGCGTGAGAAAGCAAAGCAAGGCGGCAGCTCCTGAAGCGAGATGAGAAGACCTCAGGGGGATTCGCGTGCGCCGTCTGCCGAGAGCACTCAAACACTGACAGCCCCACCAAAATATTTCACATAATTTGATTAGGTTACGATGACAATCTTTATTTATAGTCCGCCTCAGATGCAGGGGGTGGAGGCTTTTGTAGTGACGGATTCAAATTAACTTCTGTTTGTCTTCCAGCCGCAGTCCAAATAAAAACAAGCGACGTTCGCACAGCTGAAGGCTAATTACAGCGTACAGTGCGTCCGTCCACGGGAGCGCCCCAGAGGCTGAAGCAGTCATTTGCTTCATTAGGTTTTGTGATCACTCGTCCCGGTTGCCGAGAGGTCATTCTGCTCCTGAAAAAAAAAAGGGGGAGAGAGAGAGAGAAGGCACCGGCGGAGGCAGGTGCATCAGCGGGTATTGAATGTGTCCATATGCAATGTGAATTTGCTGGAGCTGCCTGTAGCTGTGCTGTGAAAAAATACAGGGTGTTCTAACGCCTCACTCTAGCCTGGAACAAGCTCTTTCTCAGGGCGCAGAGCCAGTGAACGTGGAGCATAGGTAGGCACGTTTTCCAGCCGACATGTGTCTGAGCTTATCAAATTGTTGCTTCACCACAAAAGCCTTCGTTCACACAACAGTGTGTGCTGAACCAGGGGTTAATGAAAAAGTCCTGCGCATTGATTTAGCTGCTCCTCTGTGGGGCGAACCCATCGAAACAAACAATTCATTTGTCTGCCACACGTTTCTCCAGCTAGGCCCCTCATGAAAGCCGCGCGGTAAATTTTGTCGTCTGTTTCGGGGACCTCTGCTTCCCCCCGCGTCATTTTTTTAATTGAAAGTCAATTTTGAACTCGGCTATAAACATCATTGCGCTCAATCAGAGCTGGTGCAGATCAAATAGCAGTGGGCTGCTACAGATGCCTTCAACCCTGACTTGTCTCCCTGCTTTCGTACTGTTTAACACCGTGGCACACTTCTTCTTCTTTTTTTTTTTCCTTTTTTTTTTTTCTTAAGCAGGAGATGGCTGTCACTGTATTTTGTCAGCAAAGCATAATATTTCTTCAGGAGTTCTAAACCTGGCACTCAGCGGGGAAGAAATGAAAATACTGCACCGCATAAACTGCGCGAGTCAGTTGTAAATCACCTAACACGGTGTAGTGGCACCAGGTAGAGAGGGAGCTGCATGCTGTCAAGTCCCCCTTGTGGAAAACAGATTGGACACCAGTCATCATGCTTTAATCAGCCTCCGAATAATAGACACCTCCCTGCTCCCTTCTAAGCGCCGTGCCACCGGATGAGAAAAGAAAGAAGATGGGGAAAAACACGCGCAAACTTACTTTGCTTTCAGACTTCTCCAAGTTATGCTATTTAATTTTTTTTTTGGCGCCTTTGTTTGTTTGTTGGAGTGTCAGGGGTTATTGCTTTGGTGGGAATCTAAAAGAGATCTTTGAAGCTTTAATATGATCCGTTCACACAGGCACTTCAAAGGTCGCCTCTAGTTGCTGTGATAAGTTGCTGGGTTTTTTTTTTTAGGGTTTTTCTTTTTTTGACACTTCGTGTGTCAAGCGATAATGTTATTGTTGGCGAGACGTTTTTACAGCCCCGGATTAATGGGGAGTTTTTCATGCTCGCGTACATTCTTTTTTCCCCATTCTTTCTTTCTTTTTAATTAAGCAGCGGGTTCATGTCTTACATTGCTGTGGTTGCTGGTTAAGAGTGTTAACATCATCCAGATGGAAATGGATGAGCGTTGCCTGAAGAGTAGACGTTTGAAACGACTTCTTTGCCATTCCGTCAAGGATGGTGAATTGTTTTGATTGGGCCAAGCTTTCTGTTCTTTGAACACCAAATGCTTGAGTCTACACAGGCAGCTGAGGCCATGGATGAAATGGTTAGTAGAGCCCGGTGTCCATAAAAGCCCAAATAGGTGCACGGGGCTGTGTATAGACTGTGTCTCAGAGTATGAAGATCTGAGCTTTCTGAGCCTTCTCAATGACTTTCACCCGTATAAATTTGCGTACGACTCCAAATCCAATAATTTCCCCCTTCACGTCAGGGACCGTCTGTCTTAAGCAATCAGGCTCAAGCAGTCTATCCTGTAGCTGCTGCGATCCCTGACACCACGATTCTTTTGGGGGGGACAGATGTTCCTACTGCCTTGAAAGGGGGAAAAAAATCAAGTTAAGACTTTCTGCTACAGGATTTGCTCTGTTTTGCTGTAGTTGATTAGTGTTAACCAAATAAGAGAGACATTACTGACAGCAAGCTACATGGGGCAGGGCCGCTCTTGAGACGGGGCCAGATGGCCTTGCTCGAGCTGCTGTAATGCAGTAAGGCTTGTTGAGGAGCTTGCCGTATCGATTTCATTCCTGCCCTTAGATGCGGCTACCATATCTACATGTGTCGGCACCGATACGGGCGGCGAGAAATCCAATAGCGGGGCGTAAGATGGAAGCCAGTGCGTTGGTGGCTATTAAGGCTGTCAATCCCATCTGTCTCCTGAAGGAGCCTCCTCCACTTCTAGAAGATTTCTGCTCTGGTAGGAACACTATCCGGGAGCGGTGTTCTTAGCCCACATGCGAGGAACACCTCGCTCCATTACGGTCATTAATTAGGGAGGCAGTGATTGGGGCTCGACTTTCGCTCTCACAATGGGAACTGTAAATGAGGATGCCCTCAGGTGAATACAGATGCCAGATGCACGCAGAAGGGCAGGGCTGCACTCGTTTGTTATTCTGTCACCGGGGTGGTCATGGAGGGTAATGAATAACATGTATCTTTATAACAGCCCAGCACTGAGTCGACATAATACCAACTGTAATTACCTAGCACTTATTGCGCAAGAGCCGCAGCACGAGGGCTCAGCGGACATACCCGTCAGTCGCCGGCTCGCACTGACTTGCTGCTTTATGCTGCTGTCATGATGCCAGTAAACAAGCGTCAACAATTTCCATGAAACTAAGGGGACGCTAAGGCCTTGCAGCAGAGTTATAGCTATCAAAATAACTTCTCATGCAGTTTGACACATTTGTCTTTTGTTACCTAATATTGGAAGCAGTGTATCTTGTGTAGCGGGTTATTTGTGTATGTTTGATAAATGTTCCACCCATGACTGCTGCGGTCCCTGGGACAGCTCTTGCGCACTGATGTACTTATTAATAATAAATTGTCTGCACAGAATGTGAGAATTCTTCCTCCCTTTACAGTTATTGTGTAAACAAAAGGCTGTGTGCCGTATCCATCTTAATAGAGGACGTTTTATTCAATAAAGATAACTTGCTGGAGAAAAATGAGATCTCTTAACTCCCTCACCCTCTCTTGCCCTCACGCTTTCTCCCTATATCCTGTGACATTTCCCGCTCCTCCGAGAGTGCCCTTGGTGCTGTGTCACAGTGGAGCTCGGCGTATCAGAGGGAAAAACACATGCTAATGAATGTGTCCTCGCAGCACTTTGTTTCCCCGATACAAAGACATACAGCCGTGTCAAATGTGCAGTTTTGAATCCACCCACAGCAGGAGAAGCCCAAATCAGCTATAGAGAGAAAGAAAGAAACAAAAAAAAAAAACAAGGCCGTAACGGTTAGAACAGACCATAGAATAAAAGCCCATGGAGCAATATGTCACACAACCCTCATACTCTCTGACAGCCTTACAATAATGATGCATTTCCTAACTGATTTTGTGCATTAATATTGATGTGAAGCTATATGCAGTGCTATATACATTTTGCACACTCCCCTGCTTTACCTTTCCACCTTTCTTTTTTTTTTCAGCACAGAGCAGCCAGTCCTGTCCAGGGCATAAATCTCCCTCACCTGGCGTTTGGTAAAAATAAGGAGATTAAGTTTGCACACTGCGGTCAGAGGAGAGCAGTAAATTACCCTGCTAACAAAGTTAACATTGATTCACATACAAGCGCTTGTCCACATGTAACAACGATAACCTTTTAGTAGATTTGGAAAACAAATTTGACACCCATTAAAATAACGAATGACTCCATCCTCTCCCCCAAGGAAGTGAAAGAAACTGTTTGGATGAGGTTGGGCCATTAATACCCCACGTTGCTCTTTTATGGCAACCCAGCATGGGCCCTCAGCGTAGCATTGCCTAAACTGAAAATGACATAACAAATTACCCTACAGGATGAAAGGATACAATGGTTTGTGATTTCTAACTGCTATATATGTACAGCACCCATTTCCTTTTAGGACACTCCCATTTGACGAGTGACAAATTATATAAATGTTGTAGCAGCCCTTATTATAGGTACATACACACATACATAGGGTAGACATAAGAAAATGAATAATACATGAAGATTTGATATGGAGAAGTTTAATGCAAAACTTCATTTAGTAATAAATAAAAACACCACCACCACCACCTCCTCCTCCAGAAGATCAGCATATTGTTTTATGTGGGTTTTTGTAGGGTTTTAAGAGTCTTACTGTCTAATCATATGTTCTGCTAAAAGGAAATTACACAGTATTTGAGCATGGAGCATGATGTTACAGCTATTTTGAAAACAATTAGTGATAATTTTTTTTTTATTACGTCTAGACAATGTTTTTATGCTTTAGCCCCTTAACACAGAAAGCCTTATTACATATTAAGGGGCATTACTCAGTAGCTACAGGGACTTCTGTACAAACTAGTGCGGCTGTCCTTTGGTAATAGAAGTTTGTAATAATATTTTCAGCCAGCCAGCGAGCCATATACTATTTAGGTGGTCAAGGAAAAGACTGATGACTTTAATGATAATAGTATTTTATATTTATTTGCCAAGTGGCATAGTGCAGAAAGTCTTGTCAATCTAAAGGGTTAACGTAATTTTTTACCTTTTACTTTTTTCTGTATTCTCTAATGTTTTATGGCCATATTGACAGAAGAAAACAGTAAACGTTATTTTTAGGAAGTTTGCATTTCACTTTACTTTCTAAACATTTAAAAAAGATACCGATGAAGAAACTAAAAAACATTATTACAACCAGCAGGTATCATTACCATCACAACCAGTGTTATGTGTAAGGATGTGTTGCGGTAAGTGACGAACACGTTTTCTGTTGAAAAAATCATAGGTCATGGATTTCTAAACACTGCTCCACAGATTCTCATTAAACATAAAAATAATGTAAAAATGATCATTATTTTTAGATAGTATTGCTGTAACGGTAGAAATGGTAATGATGGTGACTACTCCATGATGAGGAGGACTACATGACACTCTTCTCTCATGGCTGATATGTGCTCCCTGTCAGTCTTTGTTTCCATGGTTACAACATAAACAAGTGTTACCTCTAAAAAAATAATCCTTACGGAAATCACAGGCTGTTGCGGTAATGACTTTAATGTTGGGGGTGGCAATACATTGTTCCAAAATATGCAAGCATAAAATGAATATACATACATGATGTCTTTTTAAGTTATTACACACACATTGTGATTTTTCTGTAATGAATTGATCATGTTTTCACCATTTTATTTGAGCAGACCAGTTTGAACAGACAGGTCTGGGCTTGTGGACAAGTTTGATTTGGTTTAATGATGTTTTAAAATATAAAATAAATGGAAATCATGATGATTTTTTGATGTATATGTTTTGGTGGTGCAATATATGATATATTTATTAGCTTAGCTTTTTGTTTAATAAAAAAGTATTTTTATTATGAATTTATAACCTGGGGATAAAAAAAAGTTCTTCTAATTAAAGAATCACCCGAGAACTTGGATGAGGTGCCCCTGATGGATATTTAAACTCCTAGACAACACCATATGTATTACAATCTAGTCTAGCAGCACAAGCATGCATACATTAGCAGAATCATAGCCATGCCATAATATTATTTCTTTACATTACAGCATGCTGTTATGCTTCTTGATGAGCCGTATTTTCAAAAAGCAGAGTCTGAAAGTGAGAACATGGCCTCCAGACAAAGGCCTGTGTCTTCCGGAGGAGCCTCGGAGTTGAAGGTAAAATATTTTCACAAGTTGAAGTGCTAAAGTGACAAGTCCGTCAACGAAAGTAGTTTGTCCTCTGCAGTTCAGTGAAAATATTATGAAAACGCAAAGAAGGGGAGAAGAGGAGAGTGATGGACAGCTCCGACACTCCGGAGCACTTAGGCAATTATTAACAGTTTCTGCCAGTCACCACATCTGACACAAGCCAAACAGAGGGCGTCTAATTTTACATTACACACCGGCGGGCATGGGTCACTTTTAAAGAACACAGGGAAACTCATTTCGGCGTGCATTTGACGTCCAATCATCTAAATTGGCCCTGTAGCCAATACACCCCTCCACCTCCACCATCTCTCTCCCACACACATATACCCACGTCCACACATGTACACACATATACCAGCACCACCACCCCCCAACAGCACAAAAACACAAAATGCCTGGGAGGAAAATAGTGCGCTCAGATGTTTGAATTGCAGCTGTCCATTGGTGCTTGGCGAGCCTGTGATCAGTGTGGTGAAATGGCATGCAGGTGTGGGGCAGGACCGTAGACGTTTCTCACCACAGATGGACATCAGCCTGTCAGCGGCGGTTCCCTGGGAGCATGGGATGCCTTGGCCACAGCAGGCAGAATGTGAAGAGGTCAGCCGCTGTAAAATCTTTACCATGCCGCTCATGTCAACCGAGGGAGACCTCAGCGATGTTTTGATAACCGTCCAACAATTCTGGCGAACCCCTGACAGCACATTTCTTCAACGGAGAGCGAAACGTAATTGACGAAAATTGCTCATCGCTTTACGGCCTTGCCATTCAGAATCAAATGCAAAGACGCTGGTAGGATCTCCACTTGAGTACGTAGGGTAATTGTTCTCCCGATAGCCCGCAGGGCCTCCACAAAAGCTCTAGATACCCACGTTCCTGTATAGGTTAATCTGAATTGAGTGTGGTTTTCAGAGAAAATCAAAACATCCTGATTTCCTGACAGGGCTGTTTTTTTGGCGTGCGAGGCTCCGCCAATTCCAATGCAGCTCATCTGCATTCTGATGAGTGCTACCAATAATTTGTTTCAGACAGACTCCTCATAGATCTTCGCTGAGACAGACTCTGATTTCTGAGGCAACCACACTCAAAAAAGTATCACAGAAGAAGTCCAAACACATAACTGTCAGGGATACTTTTGAAGCTATCCCCTGATGGGACGGCGTAGACCAAGCTTGATTTGCAGACCAACAATGATTGATAAATGCAGGTTTAATGTGCTCTGAAGAGGTCTCAGGAGGCTTCTCGGCATCGTAGTTTTTTTGGTTTATTTGGGTATTTTTTTTTATTTTTCTTCCCCTCCCTTACTGAATAAATGAATAGGCCTAATCGGCAGGGTAATTACAAGAAAAAGGGCCTTTGTAATTAAGAGACTAATGACAAGCTTTCTGCATGGTCCTGCCAAACAGCTGTTTTGGGAAGGTAAGACTCCAGCCCTTTCACTGCACATATGGGAGTAATTTAGTCGCACTTAACTGTCTACAAACAATTAGACCCAAACGTAAAGATGTCGTTATGTACAACTTCTGAAACATATTTTCCTCCTTCCGTCCCTCCTTGCATGCTTGGCAGAGCGATTATTAACAATCTTCATCTGCTAAGGTACACTTCATGAATTTTACATTACCTCTTATCATTACCATAACTAGACTATCAAAGATATTAGAAGCCTTCAATATTCTCTTCTCGGAGATTCTCTCTCAGATCTATTGTCAAGGATCTGAGCTTCGTCTGCAATTGAATATTCGGCAGAATATTTTTCTTCTTCCCCACCTTCTTATGAGTGTGTGCATGTCTGCGTATTTGTAAATGCATATGTGTTGAGGGGTAGTGAAGGGGGTTGGTGGGGGGTTTTGCAGGAGGGGGAAGGGGGGGGGGTTATGTCTGTGTGTCTCCTGTCTTTGCCTGCCTGTCTGTCTATGAAAGCATGCTCTTTTCCTCCATTTGCATCTTGCGTATTCCACTGCCTTTAGTTATCCACTTCGTCTGATCCTTCGCACGTTGTCCCATCTCCAGACCGAACGACACGTTGTTGTTGTTGTCGGCAAATGATTCCACCATATGGATTGTCCATATGATCTCAAAAGAAAAATTGAGAGAGAGAAAGAGAGAGAGAGAGAGAGAGAGAGAGAGAGAGATTGAGGCAGAGGCTTTTACATAATGTTTGAATGTAGAAGGGGGGAGAATGGTGCTAGTAGTTGGCTTGCTGGGTTTTATTCATTAGGCACGGGGGTTTGATGGACATCTCGGATGTGGCAGCATAATTAGCATTTTCCGGCGCGCTCTTCCCCTCGCTCTGTTCTTTAGCACGCTGATGTCCTGTGATGCCCAGAAACAAGCATGAATTCTGTGTTATCATTTAGAAGCCGGCAGCCAGCACTAACAGACTGTAATTACGCACTTCCAGGGACAAGATCAGTGCGAAGAACAAAGTGTGCTGGAAAACATTGGGAAGACTATTGGGTTGTTTTGTACAAAATATCCATCACACGCTCGGCATGCTTGGCGGCTTTCTCCCCTCTCGCACTCTCTCTCTCTCTTTCTCTGTCTCTCTGTTTTTATTTTTTTTGCCTCCTCTCCCTCGGTGTCTTGTTATTTTTACTCTCGTTCCAGGAAATTGATTTGCTTATTAATGGAGCAAATAATGTTTGCCGATGCTTTGTCTAGGTGTTTACCGGGCTGCTGACTTGCAGAGTGTATGTAGTGTGCAGTGTTATTGCATTCGAGGGTGAAGAAAGGATCGCCTTTCTCATGCATTCATAAGCCTCACGACAATTATCCTACACACCATGCCTTTGTTGGTGCGCCCAAGCTCTAGTGGATGGTAGGAACGAGCATTTCAATGCTGATCTAACTGCGTTAGGGCTATTGGCCTCCTGCTGAACAGTTTGGTGGAATTCATTTAAAGCTGATTTGTAAGACATAGGCAGTGAGTGAACTCCCACGCGCAGCAGCTACTACCATTAGCCTCATTATTGCATTACACCTAGCATGCCAACCTGAACGCGTTCGTATGGCCGCGCTGCACTAATCCGAAGATAACACACGCCATCCATCATCGTGGTTGGCGGTGCATGCGTTTGTAGTGGCCTATCACGTTACAGTATCCTCGCCTTAGTCTCGTAGCTAATGAGAGTGGCGCACAGACAGCCAGCCAGTTTCTCATCGGAAAACAGAAGCCTGTGCGAAGGTGTTCAAAAGGGCTGGAACAAATATTTCATGACTAGAGTTGTAGCCGTGCTGTATCTGTGAATCTGGCTTTTCGTTAATTATTTTGATCAGCCCCCATGTATAAGCACTCCCATTTGGGTGGGAGGCTCTTTCATTAGGCTCCAGGCTTTGTTGGGGAAGAGTGATTGTACATTTAAATTGGCAAGCACGACTGTGCGAAAACTCCACTCTGATTACACTGCCCTGAGCTGTTGAATTTTGATTAGGATGAGGCCTATTACACCATATGATTCTTATTATTTACCAACAGGCTGGAGGTTCAGTTGAACTACAGCGTGTTTTATTAGAACTTATGTAGATCATTTATGAAGAAAGGGACAGCAGAAGTTCTCGATTTTGAACGGACCTGATTCAGTAACATCGGAAGCCTGCCACACGCACTTAGAGCTCCACATTTTTGCTGGAAATGAAGACAGTTTTTTATATAATTTGAACTCATATAATAATAAAATCTCTGTACAATTATATATACACTTATACTGTCATGTTCTAAAATACAGTGTAGCTTGTAGTAGGAATTAACACAACTACACTCCTGAAGATGAAGGTGCTAAAAAAGGGTTCTTTGAGTGATTATAGAAGAACCATGTTTGGTTCCACAAGGATCCATTGGTGTAAAGGAACTGTGGGTATACAAGAGCCTTTACATCGAGTTCATTAAACCTTTAAAAGGTTATTTTTTACAAAAATGATTTTCCATGGCATCACTCAAAGAGCGTCACTGAGATTGTCACTTGATGGTGTCTTGATTGTCAGTAACTTTAGTTAGACAACGTAATTGTAACATTAGCATGATTGTACCTTTGTCTCGACTCCATGCTTTTCATTTTAGCCCCTGGGAATGTATATCTGAGTTTGTTTCTAACTAAGTTAATCTGGCTTCTCAAGGCCCCCCAGTGTAATTGTACAAAGTATGTCTCAAAGAATATCTTCCGAATAAATGTCTGCTATGTTTCACCAGTATTGCTCTCCTCTCCATGTGCAATGGGCGGTCTTAAAAGTGGGTTAACATCAGCATGTCCCTGACCAATCATAACATTAACATGGCTCTGCCCTCTCGTCGAGTCTGAGCAGCCTGGAGAGCTAAAGCTAAAGCTAAACCTGGCGAGCTGAAACTCAAGCGTGCTCCGCATGCCTTGTTGTCCTTCACGTCCCGATGCAGCACCGTAGTCGGGGAGATCCACTAAACGCCATCCACCCGTACCCTGCTTTACCAGCGCAATGCGAAGCCACCTGCTGAAGGTGGAGAAACAGAGAGTTGACAAGGGACGACAGGACGCAGCCTGTTTCTATATATGAGCTGGTAGCTCGGTTACAGATATCAAATCCTTAGTAAAGCCTAAGTTTGTGAAATCACAATCGCAGCTCAAAGTAAAAAGCTAAAAAACACAACTTTGCTGTCTCAAGGCTGTGTGCATTGCCGTGGTAAAGTATTTTTTTTGCCAGTGCTGTCAGTCACATACATTTATCTGAATATTATGTGCATATTGGGGATTTTTCAGGGTGTATTATCAAATTTCTGTTTTCCATTTAAACTTTGGTGATCACTTGACTTAACACCCAAGTTTAGTTTTCTACACAAAAAGATTAAATATTAATATTAAAATGTGTTCCCAGGGGCTTTAAGAAAGATACAAATATGCTGGATCATAACCCCTTAATTAGAGTTTTTAGTATTCAGTATCCACTACTTATTCAGTAAATTCTATAAATTTTTCAATAACTGTTGTGAAACTGATATGTCTGTCATTTGAGGGCAAAGAATTGAAGTACTGGCCAACATACACAGGTCTTAAGGGTTTAAAGGGTTAAGGACCGTGTTGTACTGTTGAGGGTACATTTGCATTGTTTGTACCTTTGTGAGCAAAAATGCACTTCTACAGTACCTTTTTTTTCATTGTAGATCAATATTATGGATCGGCATGGCAGCCTTTGTGTTGCATTTTGGAGCACATTCGCTGATATGTGGCACTGAATGGAGATCATCTGGCTGCAACCACACCACTGATTATGGTGTTGCTTATGGATGAATGATATTAAATAAGTCTAAAATAAACGGGATCATCCTTCCTTAATTTTTTTCAAAATACATTACAAATTGCTCTGCCTTCATCCTATTTCTGCGGAAGCCGTGACTATAGAGAGACACTGTAATTGCGGGAGACTGGAAGTGCTTGCTGATTACACAGGAAATGGTATTATTCCCTAAGCCTAACTGGAATCAGCTCCCTGCGTTTTTTTTTAAGAATCCACCCAAAAAGACACTGATCTATGAAAAGTTCCATAGGTCCTCCATTGGAATATAATTGCCCAAATTGATTGACTTTCCTCTTCCATGACTGCGGTAAGTGATACTGTTCATTAGCTCCACTGAGTGGATTACGTCCAGCTTCTGACTTCATGTAGGGCACACAACGTATCATTAGTGCCTAACATGTTTCAAGGGAAAGAATGCATTTTCATAATCAATAACATTTAGATTTTTGTTTTGAACTGTAATCCACCATAACACCAAACAGCTGGCCTACTTTTTCCATGACAAACACTGACTGAACTCTGAAGCTGAAGTTTGTGTTTGAGTGCAACATGCTGTCTATGCATCTGAGTGACTTACAAGTGATTTCCTCTGGTTAAGATACAATAACACAACACAATAACATGCTCACCACAGTCCAATATCCCAACATCTCCTTCCCCGCAAATGTTAAGGTTTCCTCCCTTTCTATCTATATTTGGCTACCAGGTGCCCATTCTTTCTTTTGTCCATGGCCCTTCGTGAGTTTTATATTTCAGTACAGAGTGAAAGTGATTAGTGTGTTTGACTTTGTAGAAAGTCCTTAAGCAATGATATCTGAATCCCCTCCTGAGGGCTAGCTCGGTTATTGATCGACAGCAATCAACAACCCTCTCCCAGGCAGGGCCTCACCCCAGTCCTTGATGCTTCCTAATTAGGATTTGAGTACAGCAACGCCTCTGTTCTGTCTGCTCTTTTCTCTCTGTTCTCTGCGTGTCAATTTAATTAGTTAAGCAAGTGTCACTCTAGCTCCTTCAGCATGGCACAAGGGCACGGACAAAGCCTTCTTTCTGTATTGCACCCATAACTTTAAATAAAATGCACTCTGGAAGTATCCACAAACAGCCAATAAGAGGCAATTATCAAAAGCCCCTTTGCAGCGAAATGCACAGAAGGAGCGATAAAGAACCCTTGGGCTGTTTAACTTAAAAGCCGACGCTTCAAAAAGTACATAAAACAAATAATCTGACTAAAACCATAACCCTGAGAGACCTCACTTACTGCTTGATAATTGTCTGCTTTCATGACACCATCCATCCAGAAAATTACACTTCAGTTCTCAGGCCTGTTGGGCAATATCACAGAGGCTATCGCAAACAAGAGAGGCTTTACAAAGCCTGGCCTCCGCGGGGATCGCTAAAAAAACCACGCGATTAGCCGGCCATAGGGATCTATTCCCACATAAACAATTTCAAAAGAGCAGTGCCTCGTAGCGAACAGCCCAGCACGGCGGCTGCTGTTTCTCCGGCTCCCTCATTTCTTAGTCCTCCACTCAGACGTTCTTTGAGGCAATTGCTGGTTTCAAACGGGATCCATAAAAGATGAAACAACCTTTGCACTGATCTCCGTCAGATCTAAAGAGACACACCTGAAGCCAGTATTCCGTGTCTATGGACCGAAATGCACTGTGATGTGTCGGCGCAATAGGCAGTGTGTTTCTCCCACGCATTTCTCCTGAAGATAGAGGGAGGCTTTTTGACCTTCAACTCTGCCGTGCGGACTACAGCTCCATAATTAAACCTCAAAAAACGGAATAAGTAAGCTACAGTACAAGAAAGGTTTCGTGTAGCAGGGATCAGAGCATTCAAACAGGGATGAAAAATAGCGGCCCTATCTACAGCACAAGAAGCCTTGAGTTAGAAAACCCCATAGAGTTGGTTTCCAGTGGTCAACACAGCAATAGCTTATTGATAGAACCCTGCAGTGGAGCCATGAACGGGGAAGGGTTCTCCAAAAAGTTGTGTTATTTTTTGTTACCTTGCGTTATCTTTTAAGTGTCCAAGCATCAGCTGAGGCTCGAAGACCCAGACCACAAATCAGCCCTGCCATTTATCACAGTGAATCAGCTTAGTGTCCTGCTGAGCTGTTACACTGTGGATCAGGCCATTGCTTACATTAAAGCAGTAAGGCAGTTGTGAGCATTAATCAGTACACATCTGTACCCTCTTTGTGTTGGCACTGTTGTTCGTTATTTGGGTGTGTGTACCATTTATTTAATAACCTTTTAACATTGCCTTTCCAATGTCAGGGGCATATTTTGCATTGCGCTAACATGTTTGTAGATGGAACCAGTTCTCTGCATGTCTTGATATAGTGGAGGAGATCAGCATTGTGTCAGTAAAGTAACACACTGAACATTAAATACAACCGCGACCCTGTTTTTTTTTTCAGCTCTACATCACACAGCCAACGTAATTGTGCTGTGAATGATGTGGGTTATTTATTGGGGGTGTGCTCCCTAGCACGATGATAAATGGCTTGATGCGATTGAAGGCTTTTAAACAGATTAAGCATGCAAACAAAATTTGCCTCCAAAGAGGTTTATCAATGAGTCTTTGTATTAACACTGGATATGATAGCAAATGCTATTTCCAGTGATGACTACTCGACTTAACAAGCACAACTCAATTTCCCACCAGACAATTCCCTGCTACCCATTTTGAGTAATCTGGTGCGGGCTGCGCTATTCAAATTACAATTGAATTCATCTTTCACAGCTTCATCTAATATAGGCGTTTCTCTAGTCAAATCATCCTCTCTTAATGGGTTCATCAATATAATATATCAAGCCCTCAGGGGACAGAGCGTAAAATAACCTAACAGGAGAGATCTGTTTTCATAAGCTTGTAGCAGATTATGTACCTATGACATTTATTAGCTTTACAAGGAGGCTGTAAAAGCCAGGGAGTCTGTTATCACACACACTGAAGCTCATTTTCTATATCTGCACATAGCAGGCTTGAACACACTGTGCTCAGAGCGAAAATTTATTATGCGCTGGGAAGGCTTGCCTCTTCATGTCGTCCCCGCGGATCTAGAGACATCGATATTCTCCAACTCCACTAACTCACTCGCAACACAACAGACTTCATTGTCCAGACTTCAAAGGGCCTGCTATTGTTTTCTTTGATTAGCAGTCACTATAAAACAAGTCCTTCATTTGGTGTAATTGGGAGGTTGGACCCTTATCATGTATTATTAACAAGAAACCTGTATGTGGGAATAAATAGATCTGGTGAAATGTTGCATGTTTTGCTCAGTGTTGATTATAAGACAAATAAAGTGGTCTTATTCAAGCACATATGATAGATGAGGAGGACCTACAGAAAAAGGTGGTCTACAGTTTGACAAAGTGGTTAATATTTTAGCTTTAAAAAGTCAGAACCAATGATTATAACCGAGATTCATTGGAAAATAGCATATAGCTATGCTCCATATTGCTTCATTGGTCACCAGTAAGCCTTGAGCTATTTACGCTTGCAAGAACTGCATCAGCTAAGTGAGCCGAGGCCACGCCAGCTGGAGATTTTTGCAGGTATTGATTAATGGTGAGGAATTGTAAAACATTTGGGAAATGGAGAAATGGACTGTAATCAGACCAGGTAACGTTCCCTCCGGCTATTTATAGACTCATGTGCCCTTAGCCTTCAGAAAGATAGCTCTTCAGCTGCAGGAGCGACTGCTTAAGCTGTGCTAAAGATGCAGTTGCCAGCTCCCTCAGAGTGCACCACACCTCCGCTCCATCATTCATTCACTGGCTACAGATAATCTCTTCACTTCTTAAACCTTCCCAGTGTGTTAGCTCTTCCCTGTGTTTCTGTGCTGCAATACTGTGCCGGTATTGTTTCGGGTTTTTGCTGTTATAAAGATCAAGGCCGCACACAAATGAATGAAGCGCCTTACAGTTCCATCACAACTCAGCAGGTTTGTCAGGGATGCAAAACAGAAGATATTAAAATGGCTATAATATCTGCCGTTTGGCACTTCCTCCACAAGCACTCTCTGATGTGTTTTAGTCAAAAGGGCCAACTTAGGGCAAAAATAAACAGCCGGAGCAGTTGATCTCATTAGAGGCCGTGTGAGAGTGGTCCCTCAAATGAAATCATTTTTCTTGGAGGTGCCCCTAGCTAACTATGATTAATTGTGTGCACATTGCTTTGGTTTATTGCATTGTTCTCTTATGACCCTTATCAATAATGCAGCCAGGTTATTGGTCCATGTGTTTTTCTGTAGAAAGTTAATTTTGACATAAATGGTTATTAAAGATTTTACTTTTGCTTGGTTGGCTAAATCACATTTTCTATAATTCCTTCTTGACCCCTGCATTATTTCCAAGCAAGGGTTAAGTACTTGGATAAGCCTCCAACCTGGTTCCTCTGGTGACTTCAGTAGTGTAGACTGTGGAGAACAAAATACTTCTGACAGGAAGGGTCACATGCCCAGTCAGACTAATGTCTCAAGAACTGCCTATGAAATGCTTGGGGAAATTAGTCATCTCTGAGGTTATTGTATATGATGTGTGCTAGAATGTGTTAAGATACTTGTTCTACATGTATTATTTAGACCCAGGACTAGTATTACAGCAGCAGCGGTTTGTGTTCATATAAATGCTTCAGAAGTAATCTCTGTTTTGTAAATGTGTCACTTGTGCTCTCTCTGTCTCTAGCCACTGATGGCAAAGCTGCATGGCTTGGGATTCAAACTCACAATCCCCGGGCCATAGTGGCAGCACATTAGACCGCTGGGCCACTCAGGGAACTGGTTAACTCTTTTGTTGGATTAGAATTTGAGATTTTTTGGTTCTTTTTTTTACATAATATTTTCTTTTTTTCTTAATAAAATCAACACACTTATACTTTCGTAGGATTTGTAACAACCTAAAATGTCAAAAAAACTATATAACTATATATATATATATATATATATATATATATATATATATATATATATATATATATAAAAATGTAAAAAATATTAAATATTTACTCTATGAAGTGTAATGGATCTAAACAAGTTTGTTTTTGTAACTCAGGCTAATGTTGGAAATAATATGAAATATAATGTTAGCCAACAAAGATATGATAAAATTATAAAAATGACCTAATATCCACCAATGATGATGTGACATGTGTGACATATAATTTGCTTCAACTATCAGTGATTTGATTTAATAATCCTATCAGTCAATTGTCAGAACCAGAATATTTTTTTTCTTGAGATAAAACACCTGTCTTTATTCTATGTTTTATGAAAGTTTACTTACCCATTCCTGTCAACCCTGACAGTTGTTTAACTGACACTATTCTAGCCAACTTTCTCATATGCTATTATAGTCTAAAAATGGACCCATCAGCTAGGTTGTTGTTATCAGACAGTCACACTTCTAGCAGAACTACCCAGTATCATGAAAATAACCCAACAAAATGCTGGGTTAATATAAAGCTTGTAGCATGTGCAGTCAGTTATTTTGTAACACAATAAATGTTCCATCACTTACCTGTAAAATGCACAGCTGTGTGTGAAATCAGATTTAGCACAAAATGCATGACCAGTTTGTCACCCTGTTTAAATACATACTGTGGGATATGAAGCGTATTTTATGCTAATGCATCTCTGTGAGTTCGGTTAGAGGTTCCCCTCAGGATAAACTGAAATGTATTCAGCTCCGTTTGACCTCTTGCCTTTCACAAGTAGGGTTTAGGGATCCCAAGACTTAACCTGGTTGGTTTGTGGTAATCTCCATTAGAAATCCTTTGAGGACGCTGCTGTAATTTTCACATCTGCACACTCTTCACACTTCATTTTGCCCGTGTCACAATTGGTCAATTTTGTGCATGCATAGAGAAGGTAAAGCCAGTGTTTTACCTTTAATTTGTTAGATTGTGTTTCTGAGATATGCATTTAGGTTTATAATTGGATCTGGAAAAAGCTCCGTCTTTAGTTATACATTGGGGGGGGAAGAGAACAGGAAGTTGTTTGCATTTACATTGAAATGCATTTGACCCTGAGTCGGGAAATGGCAGATAATTATTTTCCCTCAAGTGCTCCTTGTTTGTGGGAGCGAAGCGATTGCTTTAGCATGGCTTCCAGCGTCACTGCGCCGTGTAAATTGCTGCGCTGGGCTGTTTGCTTTTTCATTAGCATTCACCCTGAGTCTGATTGCCCTGTGTATGTGCTGTTCTTTCTGCTGAAATCTGAGTCACCCTGCTGAGGAGTGGAGAGAAAAAGAGTCCTGCTCGCCCCCTGCGGTGACCGTCTGTAGAGACAAGAGACACTGGAGAAGCTTCTGTGTTTGATATACGCATACATATTTTGAAATGTGGCAGTCTGATGCGCATGTAGCACAGAAATTGCGGGTTGCAAAGTTAATGGGTCGTTGGATACATTGCCCACTGGGTGAAGAAAAACATCTTTGGGGAATTACGGTTCTTTACTAAGTGTTGCAGCATATGGATTCTGCAATATGACATTATAAAGACGACAGACATTAACGTTGGAGCTGTTACCAGTTGGTTTTGCCAGTTACATTTACTGATATAAGATATACACTCACTAGGCAATGTATTAGGAGGAGCTTTACGCCTCCCCATGTAATTATGTAATAGCTAATCATGTGGCAGCAATGCAGTGCATCAAAGCTGCAGATACAAGCCTGCGGTTTCAGGTATGTTCACATCAATTATCAGAATGATGCCAAAAAAGTATTTTTGCAACTGCTGATCTCCCGAGATTTTCAGACCAACAGTCTCTAGAGTTCACTCAGAATGGCGTAATAAAAAAAAGACATCCAGTGCGATGAAAACACCTTAATAATGAGAGAGGTCAACAGAAAATGACCAGACTGGTTTGGAGCTGACAGAAAGGCTACAGTAACTAACTGGCAAGCAGAAAAGCATCAGGAGGTGGCTGGGCTACAACAGCAGAAGACCATGTTGCGTTCCACTTCTATCACCCAGAACAGCAAGCTGAGACTGCAGTTAGCACAGGCTAACCCCAACTGGACACTTCATGCTGGTTAATAACAGTCCGTCAATAGATTTTTTAATTTGTATTGTTGCTGACCATGTGCATCCCTTCTTGGCCACACTGTTTCCATTTTCTAACGGCTACTTTTCCAACTGGTTTAATGAACCTGAGAATGAGTATTGTGTTGGTCAGTGGCCCAGTAGAACATAGTTGGGATGTGGTAGAATGGGAGATTTGCAGCATAAAAGTGCTACTGAAAGAACTGCAGGAACTGCAGAACTCACTCATGTCAACATGGAGCAGAATCTCAGAGGAATGTTTCCAACATCTTGTGAAATTCATGCCACAAAGAATTGAGGCCGTTCCGAGAGCAAAAGCAGGCCTAACCCAGTATTAGTGTAGTGTTACTAATAAAGTGCTCGGCCAGTGTATATGTTCAAAATCTACTCTGAACGTTTACAATCCTGTCATCTGACTTTTCTGTGACCTTTGCCCTACCTCTGGGTCAGATTTGCGTAATCCGCTCTGTTGAGCTTGTTTTAGAGCTACTATAAGTTTACTGCTTCAAAGCTTTTCTCCCCCCAACGGCTCAGACCCAGTGTTTCTAATTAATGCAACAGTTTCTCAGCACCTTTCCACAGGTCATGCACTACATCCCTACAATACTTCCTGCCAAATCTCACATGCTGTTAAATAATGTCTATTGACTAGTAGGTGGTGAGGAGAAGGTTTTTAGCTTTTTTAGTTTGGGAATGCAGCAGTGTGGTGGAAGTCTCTGTTCTGAATGGCATGTAATTTCACCACCAGACACTGTGCACACTACCACATAATGCAATAATCGAGACTCCAGTCTGTTCTACACTTTAGTTGGTGCATTGTGTAATTTCGAAACCTTGTTTGGTGCAGTATTGATCTGCCAATATGGGGAGATTCTTGTCTAAGAGAATATTTCAGAGTAGAATTTCACTTAAATTCTTGGAATGCTGGATTGCCTTCAGTGAAGCCCAAAACATCTGCGACAAACAACCTCATCAGCTTACCTGTGTTTAGTGAATATTGTATTCCTATAATGTTGAACTAAATATGCACCAATTATGATTTTATATGGCCACTTATGATTTGGATTTCTTTACAGCTGAAATTGGCAGCTGATACATTCCTTTTTCTAAAGCAAAGCTCAGACTGCGTGGGCTAAATGAACCTATAGAAACACTTGCATAGTTCCAGTATGTTCTGTTAAAATATAAATAATATAATAATTAATATAAAATACATTTTATATTGTATTTTTCTCAAGAGAATAATCATTTGTGCATTTGAATAGCATTAAATTAAATATAAAGCTACATCAAAGAGGCAACTACAACACAGATCTGCCCCAATTGCTTTGAACTGTAAACTTTTATTGCTAATGTGAAATGTTATAGTATATGCAAAAAAAAAAAAAAAAAAAAAAGAATTATATATATATATATATATATATATATAGAGAGAGAGAGAGAGAGAGAGAGAGAAAGAGAGTATAATAATCTATGTGATTTCTATAACAAATATGCATCCAACACTAATAGGGTGGAAAAGTTAGAATCTAACTAAAGCCAAGAGAGCTAAAAAAAAAAAAAAAAGTGCCTTTCAAATAAATGATGATGTATTAAGCTCCATGATTCTCTTATCGGTTGCCATGGATGGCCGGTGACTGGAGAAACGACTGGCCCTACGGGTGGTCTGATCAGAACACTTTTTTAGGTTTGCTTTTGATATTCTTAAAAGCCAAATCCAAACCTCGTCTGAAAATGGCTCTGCACTGCCCTCCCAGAACTGTCTGGTGCATTTGCATTCCCAGATGTTTGGGGGACGCCCTTAGGTTGGCACAGAGATTTTAGTCTTCGTTGGGTGGGCCACAGCTCATCCTGCCTGGTGTCTCTGAACTGTAAAAAACAGCTAAATAAAATTATTGCAAGTGGCTGTAAAGGTGATTCTGCTAAAAGCACAGGCCGCGTTTAATCTCTCCATTTTGCTTGTTTCAATGCTACTCCTATTTAGGGTAGGCTATGTCATCTAGAGTTTCTTCGCACAACTGTTGTGGATGAAAATATGACTTATTTTGCATTTATTAAAATTTTATAATACTAGAAATATTTGACTAAAACCGCAGTTAAACCAGGAGCAGATGTTAATGAGTAAATGAGACAAAGTCTCAGAAAAACTCTAAATGTACACCTGACAATATGTTAAGTAGCATAGGGTTCACTCTCACTCAAGTTACAGTATTCAGTCTCTTTCATCCAGATATTAACAAAAATAAAACCCTAATCTGCCATTGCAAAGCAAACAAATACAGCCCAACTCGATGTTCTATATACTTTCTTTATTTTGCAGTCTATTAGGGGTGAACTGGGTCTTTGTTGAAAATGAAAAGGCTTAATGAGCCTCTTTGGTAAGGTTTATTGATCAGGTTAATTACTGTGCATTGTTTTCTCTTTTTTCCCTTTTTCTGGCTAAATAGTCTTTGAAGTTAGGTGATTACACGCTAGCTTTGAAGAGGAAGCACCTAGAGTGTGTTCCATTTAAGGTAGCAATATTTGGCATAATGTGGCTCTCAACATAGGAAATATTTTGTATTCAGAACTCGAATCTAAATTATTCATCACAAAACCCCTCAAAGTCTGGTTTAAATAATACACTTTGAAAGCACTTCCCCAACATGCTGCTGGAGTTGTATAAAATGCTCATGCACTGCTGTTTTAATAATATTCATTGTTAATGGAACAAAAATATACCTAGATCAGCCTTGAGAAGTTGGTTGGTTCCAAGGCTAACATAAGGCCTACTGTGTCTGTTTCTTCAGCCTAGATAGTTTCACTGATTGAGCACTATTGACACAACATCCCTGATTACAGAAAGAATTACTCAATGTGCATCTTAAATCCCTCACCATTAAAAAAAGGGTTGCCAGTAATGGTCAGGCATTCTTTAGTCATCTTTTCCTGGAGCTCTTAAACAGCACCAGGATGTTCGCTGCTATGAAAGCCCTGATAAACAAAGATTTCAGAATCATGTATACTGTTGGTATCCTGGTACATCCATAATGGAAACACAAAATGTGTACCAATATTTACTTTTCAATAATTTTGGAGCATTTGGATAGGTCAATTTGTCATGGACGTTTACCACAATGTAAAGAACTACTGTCCGTTTGTTTTTAACTTTATGCAAAAAAAAAACTGAAAGCCTCACACAATAATATAGCTTGAACACTGTAAAACTGTAAAAACATTCTCATTAGCCTTTGCAAGATGACAATATTTTATAGTGAACAACTGCATATTTCATTACAAGGAACAAAATTAGTTACTAATAATTAGTTATTAGTTCATCGTTACTGTTAAATTGGCTGTAGTGCAGCAAATTCTGAATAACAAACACATTCACCACTTGAGCACTATGCATCTGTGCATTAAAACCATGTGATACATATTATGAGAATATCTTTGAGTATAGAGATATAATGTTTAAAAATTAAAATTGCCCAGCACTATGGAGATGTTACATTTAATCTAGTAATCTAGACGTCAGTATATGGGCTTACCATTACCAGGGTATTGTACTAGGTCCTGAGCAGGTACATTGTGTAAAGTTTACCAGGATTTTGACTATAACGTGTGTGCACACTTAACCCCTTTCCTGTTCAGTTACTGTAAATACCTGTGTAAACCAGCTTTACATAGATCTTTACCCTCTGACTAATTTTACAAGTGTTGATGGGTTAATTTCACCAGGATTCCATCTCTGGTAAAGCTGGCATTCACATTAAAAACATCTGTTTAATTAGTGGTAAACATGTGTGAAAAGAGACTTTTGACTCTCTGGTTTCTGTATTGAGGGAGGGAATGAAGATGTTGAGTCATGTTACAACAGTAATTATAAGAAGTGGTAAATGCACACAATCAGAGAGTATCTTTCTAGGACTATTCCCCCGACTGAAAAGCGAACTGCTTGAAAACAGTTTCAATAACTAACTACAAAAGCAAACCGTTGCAGTTGACATTCAAAGTGAAAGTCTTCTTCACACCAAATCTCATTCTTACTAGTGGCAGCCAGTCAGATGGCTCAGAGATAACTGCCTCTGTTGGGAAAAGGGGAGTCGATTAGGAACACCACTGAGAATTTGTACAGCATTTGCTTGTGCAATGCTGAATGATGCAAATTTTACATACCATTTCAAAGTTCCTGTGCACTGTTCTAATATCAGTTCACTTCAGCTCCATTGAAATCAGTATGGCCGTTAGTTGCCTTTTTAAGCTGATAGGCCTGCATACTGTGTCCTAGTGTAAGCTTTTGAAACAGGTACAACCTAACTGAAAGGTTGTCCTATTTGTATAATAAGACATTATGAATAGCATTAAAGAACCTCCAATACACCAAAGTGTGTTTTTGTCCACAATCATATGATGCAAGAAAAAAGCTTCACACTTCAATGGCGTCAAAGCGTATGTCTTAAAGGACATTTTCCCTTTTAATTAAAAAGGAAAGAAAAACCTGTCCTTAGCACAAAGAGTCAGTTTGCTTGGTTACTGTGAGTTAGTTTGAGCGTAGTTTTGCACTGCCGTTGACTCCAAATAGAGTTTCAAGTACTGGTCAGAAAAGAAAACACAAAGCTGGCCTAAACAAACTTGAGGGTAATTTAAGGGGGGGCTGCCTTTTATGTGCAAACCATGGCTGTGTTTTTTTCTGTTTTGTTTTGTTTTGGGTTTTATCTTTTTTTTTCATTTTCCATCCAGAACTTCATTGCTGTGTTTCCACTCCAAAGGAACTGTTTTCCCCCCCTCAGAAATAATAGAAACCACTCAGTTGTTGTATTGTGAATTAGTGAGAAAAGGTATTTTAGCTTGTGCAGAGCACTGACCTCCTCATATTCTAGACGTTTTTAATGTCTCTTCTAAATACCAATGACATTTAACATGCTTAAAGGTGCTCTAGAATGAAAAGCATTATGATATTTGCCATGGCATAGTTGAACAGTAAAAGTTCCTTACATTGAAAGTGACGTACCATGAACCTCAAACACGGTTGTGTCTTCATTAAAAAGAAAATCCTGCATGACCAAAACCGAGCTGTAAAGCAAGCCCATTCAAAACCCCAATACTTTTACATAACAGTCTTGTCTCATTATATTCATGCCCCCAAAATGTGCCCACACCCGGCCCACCAAAAGGATCATTCAGACTTGGTAACCCAGGAATCTAAAGCCAGGGAAGCACTGGGTATTTATGCTAGGCTAAAAGCTAACCTTAGCTTAGGGAAGTGGCACGAGGAAAAGTGGCCTGTTGGGCTAAGAAGCTAAATAATTACAGTGTTTATGTTGCTTTGCTGAGAAATAAACATGCTCTGTGGTTTCTGTGTGACCAGTCAATCAGAGTAGAGCTCATCTAATTATTCACAAGCCTACCATGAATAAAATTTTTTTTTTTAAAAACAGCAATTGAATAGGCTTGTAAATAGGTTTGTAAAAATGCATCTGGGCATTTTTCATCCCAATCAAAATCACTTACTTACTGTTTGTTTATACATCACATAACAACTAAAATACCAAATAAATGCCTTTAGTGGCACCTTTAATCAGTAAGGGATAATCGAATTGACTCATTTCAACTTTATATCTTTAAATGCTTATTTTTCAAAGTGATGTTTGATGTTTTCCACAAAGTAAACCCATTCAGATTTGTAAGGAAAGCTGTATTTATACTGTAGCTACAGGCGTAGGCTTTGTAGCTATAGATGGACAACATGCTTTATTTTAATCATTCTGGTTTATGGTAATATGGTATTGTTTTTAAAGTGGGACAACATTGGGGTTACATGTTTTTCAGAATAGAAAACCACATACATAGACATTCTAGATTCATGGATAGGCCTTTTTAATCACCCAAGCTCGTCCTCTTAATGTTGCCAAAATCACTGGAAATGAGATGCAGACATCACAGAGCACAAGTCAGGTTGTGCAGTATAGTATGCTTGCAGTCACTAATTTTAGAATCTTTGCTGTAGTATCTTCACTACGGTAAGTAGACTACACCAGAGATACTGACTCCACTAGAAGTGCAGCCAAAGCTTAAGCTGTTTGTGTACAAGTATGGGCCTGGACTCAGCAGCTGTCACAGAGAAAAGGACAGTTCCTAAGGACTTCGTATTTGGAAACACCATGGGGGTGGATTCGAGTCCTTTGTGCAAAACATTGCTGTGCAGAGTTATGATATATATAACAAAACAAATTGTAAGGAATTTGGGTACTGGAAGAGTGTAGGTTTCTGAAATTAGTAGGGAAAAGCAGAGCACAACTACAAAGATATCTAGTTTATTGCTAATTACGTTTGAAACATTTGATTTATTTTAATAATAATGGTAATGTTCAAAATGATTGTATCAAAGGGGCTCAGTCCATATTTCTTCTTGTTTGAACAAAACAAGCTGTTTGAAATACATTCAGATAGGCTATATGGACAAAAGTATTGGGACACCTGCTCATTCATTTATCTAAAGGGTCAAAGGATAAAAAAAAAACAGGTCATCCTGCTTGTGTTGGAGTAACTGTCTCTACTGTCCTGGGGAAAAGGCTAATTACTAGATTTGGGAGCATTGCTGTGAGAAGTAGATTGAATTCAGCAACAAAAGCACTAGTCATCCCTAACTTCTCAACTCCCCAACTCTTCTCAAACGTACTGGATGGAGCAACCTTCATGCAAGAGAACACACAGCTGAACGCTGGGGGGCTTTATACCCCTCTAGCCCACGCCTACCATTAAGCGTGGTGCCAATAGGTTCATGTTTATCTGCTCTTGGCAATACTTCTCTACAGGGACTAGGCAAGCTGTGTGCGTTGAGTGCTTTTATTACAGGGCATGTCCACAAACATATGGACACTATATCTAAATATATGTAAAAATGTTAAGTATACATATATAGTTGGTATACCACTGTAATATTTACCCATTAACCCTACCATTCACAGCACTGACAGGTGACATGACGAGCATTGATCATCTCGTTCCAGTGGCACCTGTCAAGAAGTGGGATATTTTAGGCAGCAATCAATCAGTCAGTTCTTCAAGGCGCTGTGTTTAAATCAGGACAAAATGGGCAAACATAAGGATCTGAGAGACTTTGACAAGAGCCAAACTGTGATGGGTGAACGACTGGGTCAGGGCATCTTTAAAATGGCAGGTCTTGTGGGGTGTTCCTGGCGTGGAGTGGTCAGCACCTGGGGTCCAAGGATGGAGAATTTCTGAGCTGGTGACAGGGACATGGCTGCCCAGGCTCTTTATTGTGATCCATGGAGGCCCCACCTCACAACTCATGGGATCTGCTGATAATGTCTTGGTGCCAGATACCACAAGAGTCCATACATTGATCCATTCGGTTGTTTATCGCATTGTTAACTTAATGTTTAACAGTGACCCTGCTGCTGACTGTGGAGGCTGCACTTTTACTTTGCTTGTCATTCATATAGGCCTACTATATACTATAGGCCCAAAAAGTGTGAATTTTGTGGCCTAAGATATAAAAAATCACTAATCATAAAGAAACGTTCATTTTCTATTAAAAAGGAGCAATATTTAAAGTCAGTCTGTTGAAAAGTCTGTGAGACAGCTGTCAACATAGACACATCACATTGCTTTACAGGACAGAAATTCATGTTACATTGTACCCTGCATTGGACTGTACCCCACACTCCACTACTGCGTCTGCTGTATATTTGTTTAAGGACTTTTCCGCACGGTTGCTGATTGTTGTATATTTGAACTTGTCTACTTTTGTCAATTTGCATATTCGTTTACTAAACTATCAGATCAGCTCGATCAGTTCCAGCAGTATTATAAACTTAATGGGAATTATTATAATTATTATAATTATTATAATAAAATAATTGGAAAACAATAGATTTCCATTAGATTTGTCGAAGTACACAACACGAGTTACATTGCTGTGTTTGCTGCAGTAATCTATTGTTTTCACAGGAGAAAAGCATCAAAACTGATTATTTTTAGCAGTTAAATTGAAGTTATTATCTGACACATACCCAGACGTCTTGTTCTGAAATTGACACTTCCTCACCAGTCAATCCCTCATGCCAAATTCATCAGAAAACAAAGAATGTGGTCATGTTTGTTATTGCAGGTGCCCCCGAGCGTGATGATGGAATGAGAAAACATTATGCAGCTTCAGACATATGCTCACAAAATGCTTTTAATAAACAGAAATAAGAGACTGCCAGACAGAACAGTACTGCGTTATGTAATAATACACATTATTATGCCTAAATAGGCCAAAAAAAGGGCTAAACTAGTGGTGAAACTACAACTGATTTTATTGATCTAGCTTGATGTCAAATAGAGATATAAGGGAAGGATAGGATGGGGTGTAGCTAATGATTATCTTACTTGAGTTGATGACTGTCCTTAAAGACATGCTAGATTTTAGTTAAATATTTGTCATGTTTATTTATTTAATGTGTTATTTGTCATTTTTCATTGTGCTCTTCTTTTTCAACATGAAAGTGTATGAGATGAAAATAGAGATGAAAGGGGAAAAGTCACTGTCCAGCACTGGTTACTCCCTCATAACATATCTATACATCACTAGCGCACACTATTGGACATCCTTTATCTGGAATTGTTGGCCGCAAGAATTACCAGGGCAGCCCCTAGGACTCTCCATACATGGAACAACAGACTATGCACTGTCCCTTTATATTTGTATATTTTTTTATTTTCTTTTTCTTTTTTTTTAGTGCTGTACCTTCATATGTTGTAGAGAATCAGTAGGATACTGTATAATAAAATGAAGTATGTTATTGTCAAAAGTGACAGCCAGATCTTGAGGTAGATATATTATTATACACAATTCTTGTTACAAAAGTAGTTGAGATTCTGAGTAGAATATTAAGATTACATACATCCACAAGAGACCACACATTGCTCTTATTTGCGATGGACAGCAATAAAGCCTCTGCTTTATATAAAAATCATTGACAATTGTAGTTTATTTCAGCATCTCATTAAAGCTAATGCATTTTAAGTTTTATTGCCAATGGGGTTGTTATGATATTATTATGAATTATGATAAACCCTACTTTTACTAAACCCTATTCCCAGGCACACTGTATTTGTGGTTAAACACAACTTTACTTTTGCTTTTACAACTTTAAATCTGTCATCTTACATCGATTCAAATAATGATCTTTAACAGAGAAAAAAATAACTGCGGCTTTGGGTTGTTTACACTGTCATGGCCACACCACTGTGCACAGTGACGTGTCCACACAGTCCAGAGAAAATGACTTTTTGGGCTGTTCATCCATTTAAAATATTGTTCCGGATATTTTTGAGCAAAGCTGACTCTGGGGTAATGAGCATTAAATCACTTTATTATTGGGATTATTGGGATTTTTAATTATACAGAGTTACCAGCCCTTTAATCACATCACACATATTTTTAATCTTCATTTTACTGCTTATCTAAATAAGATTCTTGTCTTTGTAAATAATTATCACATTTATTAGAATTAGGCTTGTACTTGTGTCTTGCATCAATACAAAAAAACCCTTACATTTTCATTGTTTTTATCATTGAAACCCGCGTACCAATATACCAGCAAAACCATCCTGATATGAACCCTTCCAGAATACATCCCAGCAGAGAAGCGTCCTACAGCTCGCATCAGAACCTGGATGTTCTGTGTGCAACATGGCTTGGTCCATTAGGGAAAGCAACTGGCTTTGTCACCATTAGAAACTGTAACTTGTCAGTAGGGGGGTGAACGGCCCACCATCAGAGTTAGCATGGGTGAAAACACCAGCCAGTTCTTTCACAGTCTAAGCTTCTTGCTGGGGTGTCGCCTCAGCCTGCAGACTGTAGTATATTGATGCCTTTGTTTGGGTGTCTGAAAAGGAAATAGCTTATTAGCGGTTTGAATGCACAGGTATGCGTGGTTGAATTATATTACAATACTAGTTTACTGCTAAGATTAGGGGGCACACAAATGATTTAGTTATTTATTTAAATAAATAATTTACTGATCAGTTTATGATTTAACTGAGCAATACATTTTTGATACGAGTAACACACACATATACACACACACACACACACACACACACACACATATAAATATATATATATATATATATACATGTATCTGCGTTTCGAGTACCCACCATTTCAAACCGTTAAAAGCCTGTGTGAAATAGTACAATTTACCCCATAGGCAGCTTTAAGTGTAGTAGACTGAGGGGCAAGTTGTGATGTGACGCTGTAACGTCTGTTCAAACATTACAGATGCAATCAATTTAACACTATTCTACAATGTTTGAACCAGACCGGCGTTCCAGCTTAAATACATGACAAATACGCAGCAAAATAAATGGATTCAGTGAAAACCTCATATGACATGAATAGTACATTTTGGGTGAATCTGTGAATAAAAAGTTCCATTAAAATGAGCTATTTTGAATCTATATGAGGGAGGTTTGGATTTCTCACCCTGTGAGCTGTTTAAAATGTGCTATATTACAGCCCCTAAAATGGTGATTAGAATAATAATAATAATAATAAGTGTAAATTGTTTGACTTATATACTCAAACAGCTCAGTAATCAAAAGCACGTACAGTGAGAAACATTTGTTGCTTTGTGGCCAGTCATGAGGAATGTCTGTCCAGTTGCTGTGAAAATTCATTCACAGATCATATTGCAATCGGTGTAGTAGAACCTGACCAAAAGCATGTTCTACTTGGACCCACATACTACATAACTACATCAAAAATTCATGAGACATTTTACCCCATGTTAGATGCTTTCTATGGTACGGCATTCAGCCCAATCAGGAAACAACAATGGCACCAAATTGTTCCAAGCATTCTGCCATTGTTTAATATGGAGTATAAATAAATGGCCACTAAATAAATGATTCACTTAAATATTTCATTGGAATGTTTGTTTTTTATGTGTGTGTGACTGACCGAAAGATGAGGGGGCTTTTAATAATTGCAGAGATTTATAAAGGCATGAATTGGGAATTAAGCTTGAACATCCTTAATGCCGGTGTCTGTGTAAGCCTATTGTCTCTCTACTAGCTGGATGATGCAATGGTGAGCGTGACTGTTCCAACCTAACATTTGCTTAAGAGCATTGCTCATATCTTTGCTATTTTCAGATGTAATCAACAAAACAACAGTTTAGCTCACAGTGCAGATTTGAAATAAGCTGGCCTCGCTGTAAATAGAGCCTCCAATTGCACCGTTTCTTTGTGACCTGTGGCCGAGCCAAGTGCCTTTGTATGTTCGAGCGTGGTCTCAATGTGACCGCGGCTCGTTGTGCGCTGATTGATGGCCCCAGTGTGCTGTTAATTATTAGAGCACATAAAAGAATGCTCGGTCCAGCAGGCCTCAGCTAGAGGTCAGAGCCTAAATGTGAGGCTATCAGCTTTGGCCTCTATCACTTCATCTTGATGTATGAGTGCAGGGGTACAAATTAAACGTGATCCAACCTCTTAGAGGCTCCTTGCTCAACAGCACGCCATTTGGACTAATTTCTCCTTGTGATTAAGACACTAAGAGCACTATGCAGAACGCTGTAATTGCTCTGTGTACAGACATCTGGATTTGGGTTCCCAAATGCAGCTAGCAAACAAAGAAGGCCTTACTAATTTCAGGTGTTATACAGAGATGGAGCACCCCGGCCTTTCTCCACGCTGTTTCCCATGAGCTGGTAACAAATGTAGACTTAACACAGGTCACCAAAAGCTGCAGAAAACTGCAATAAGATACGATTATGGGAAAAAGAAAATTCCTCCAGTGCAACAACCAGAGTTTCTCAACCTGGAAAAAATGCTTCAGTATGGTGGTATTTTGTCCAAAAACAGATAATCGTAAATAAAAAGTTGATACTTCTGAGCGTATTCTTTTCAAAACAATCTAATCTAAACTGCATGCAGAGCATAAAGCCGTCCAGCGTCTATTTCTGGAAGTGCAGACTTTTGTGAAACAGAGAAACCTTTATTCGTAAAATTTCAGAGGGTCATAAAACATTATAAACCCTATTACAAATATTTATAACTTTATTGATAGTTTACTCGTACAAGATGTACATTCTTTTTTTTTGTGAAACAACAGAAGGAAAAAATAAAATTACAAACTCAGTGGCGAATCGTGTTGCTGGGCATGCTTGCGTATGAAATGTCAATTTATAATGGGATACAACAAATTCCATGGAGCGTCAAGAAAATCTCAACACAAAAGTTACGTATGATTTTTATCCACCGTCCCTGAAATGTTTGTAAACTCGGACACGCTACATTTTTTAAGTCAAACATAATGTTCTGCAGTCACACATTCACTTCAACCGGCTGCAAATGTTAGCGTTGAAAAAAGGATAGAAAAATAAATGCCAAGCCATGTAAAAATGTACACGTGAAATCAGACCATTCAACATTTATAAACTTTCCGATAAAATAATAAATAAAAGCACCTATAACCTCAATTAAACAAACAGAAACATTCCTAAAAACCCTAACGGTAGTGAACAACAACCCAAAACAAAACAGAACAAAACAAATTTAAAAAGTCCCACAATGCATCATTTATTGTTAGAGGTAGACCTAACTAGGATCTACTAGTTCAAAGGCAATTGATATTGAAACTGACAGCAATCTGTTACAAACAACACAAGTTCTTCCTCTTCGTACCTAAAACAGGTCAAATTGCATTGCATTTCCTGCCGACATTGAAGCTAACGGCCGGTGTTTGTGTTATTGTGGGAAAAAAACACACAATCCCATGTTTAAAACCAATTAGCGATTAAGCACTGTTTGTAGTTTGACTAATGCTGTGGTTCTACGCATTGATCTTAAGGGGAAGTCTTTGGTGGACATTGCAGCCAGAAAGCAACTGCTGTGTATTTTGTACAGAAATGAACTAACTTGCTTTGTCTACCTCGGCGTAACGCTGATGCCTCTTTAAATGCACGTTTACAAAACCTGTGTGTGAGTACCAACATACATAGGGAGGCATGGCACACGAGTGCAAATGAGTCAGCAACTTTTCATTTACACCACCCAGAAAAAATGTGTCTGTGGGGAAAAAAGAGAAAAGAAACTCGGAACTCGGAACACGTCGATATCAGTGCCAGAAAAAAAAAACGAAACAAAAAAAATTGTTGGTTGATTAGCAAACATCAACTGCTATTTGTTTTTTTTTCTTCATATTTACAGTATTGCACTTAACTGCACATAGTTGCATTTCAGTTAAACTGATGTTTCCGTAACACGCTAAATTACAAAATTGCAGTTAACCCTTTTGAAAAATGCCATTATTATCAATGCATTGTTTTGATGGCGAGACCCCAATTAAGTCCATATTTTCCACCACCCCCCCCCCTTCTATAGAAGTAGTATTTTCTTGCAGTAAGGATTGTAAACACCTTGATACAAGACCTGAAGTGCAAAAGCTAGTTTCACTTCTATTCCCAGGACACGTCACGAAAGAAAAAAAATCTAACAAAAAAACAAAACAAAACAAGCAAAATGATGCAAATGAAAGCTAAAGTCCTCCTGACTCTCATGCCCCAGAGGAATTATACAGCAACCAAGCATTTCCTCCATTAGAAAAAAACAGAAAAAAAAACACACAAACACAAAATCAAGAAATGAACGGGTGAATTTCTCTGAAAACTGATGACTGTACCCTTGGTGTGAGTGCTGCTTCCCATCTGTGTCCATGGTGGAATGAAAGAAAAAAAATCGAAATCAAAAACTAGGTATCGACTCTAGGTGCGGATTATAGTGGGAGGCTGTCATGGCAGTGATCAACATAGTTGGGCGAATGTCAGTTACAATGGAGGCCAGCCCCGGTAGAGCTATCCTTCCGTCTGAACACATGCACTCGGCGGCAGCGGCACAAACAAAACCAACACAGTGGTCGGAGGCGAGTGCGGCCCGTTGCTCGTTTCTCGCTGAGGTCGAGAGTCCGAAACTTTTAGAGTGCCCGAGAGCCACTCTGAGAGCACTGTTCAAACCTCTAGCCACACTGAGTCTGCCCTTCATTTTTGCTCTTTCTTTTTTTTCTTTTCGTGTTTTGTTTTGTTTTTGTTTTTTTTGCTAAGAGTCTCCGCCGCTAACCGCTGGTTTTCAGACAGACATCCAGACATTTTTGTACGGTCCTGGGGCTGTGATCTGTGCCTGGAAAGGGCTGAGCCAGTGGCCTCCAAGCAGTCCTGCCTGTTGGGCAAAAAGTAAAAGGTGATTTCATTGGTATTTAATTACCTTTCTCTACAAGTGGTTTGTTTTGGCAGCTGGTTTTTTTGTGACAATTTTTTTTCACCGTCTCTTTAACCCCCCCCTCACTCTCTCACTCTCTCTCTCACTCTCACTCTCACTCTCGCTCTCTTTTTTCCCCCTCCTCTCTCAGTACATTCTCCTCTCTCTGTAGTTTGGGTTTTGTTTTCGTTTTAACTGTGAGTGCCGTGGCCTTTTCACAGGCGCAGTTCTTGTGTGAGAAGCAATTATCAGTTCAGAGCTGTGGAGAAGCCCATGGGGGTCAGAGTCCCAGCGCCTCCGTGTGTTTTCTTGCCTTGAGTCGCAGGTCGGCGATGCTGGAGTTCTTGCTGTTGCTCTTGGCCGCCGCCGCCACAGCGGCCGCAGCAGAGGCAGAGTCCGCCAGCGAGGCGATGGGCAGTCCGAAGGGCGGGGGAGGAAACATCAGGTACGGGGCGTGTGCCGCCAGGTGCGGGTGCAGGTGAGGGTGGGAGTGGGTCACCCCCTCCAACTGGAGCTGGGCCTGGACCTGCGGGCCGAGGAAAGGGAGAGAGAGAGAGAGAGAGAGAGAGAGGGAGAACAAGCGCAGCGTTAGTGCCTGTGTGCGAGTGTGTGTGGCCTTCAGCAGGCCTTCGGCCCCGCGGAGGGCCAGGGATCCGGTTACGGGACTCGGGACACCACACGCACTTCTCCAAAGGCCTCCACTAACTGCATGTTTTCACTGAAAATAGTCCAGGGCCGGCTCACTCGGCGCATTCTTTTTCATCTGAGCTCGTTTTATTTTTGTGTGTGTTTTCTTGTGTTTTTTCTTCTCACACAGAGCTGAATTATGCAGCGCACCCGGCAACTTAATAGTCAACGAAATCCCATCAGCTGAAAGTCTCAGCACATTAGGCCCATCCACGTAGAAAACTTTCCATCCAGCCATCCTGCAACATCTCGTAATCCTAATTATGTATTCAATTGCATAAATAAACAGCCTTGCCCCCAAAAAATATGCTCACATATACAGCCATAAATATTTATTCAGATGTGTTCCTGAGCGAAAGGAAAAAGAGGTAGGAGCAGCCAGCGTGAGAGATCCAGTTGCACCTTCTCTGTAATTATTTTACTAAGATGAGGTGAAAATTATACATCCTCCAACTTAATATAAAAAACCTGCACTCCTTTTTTTCACCCCTCTTCCGCTGATGTATCTCACTTTGCGCAAATATCATTAAAAACACAGGAGTTTGCTGTTTTCTCAGCCAACTAAAACACAACATGTGTCAGGCTGTATAGAAAGTGGAAAATGCTTTGCCAGGGTTGCTTTTTTCCACATTATGTTTGTCACAGAAGTGAGGCCTGAGTGCAACACTGGCGTTCATGGCCAGCCTTTGAAAAGGGAATTTTTTTGGGGGGGGTGGAGGGGGTTGGGGGGAGAACTCAGTGCACTTCAGCTTAAAAATTGTTTGCAGGGCAGTTCAGAACAGCCCAATGCTTTAGCTTTACTGAGTGAGTGAGTGACTGACTGACTGTCTTACTGAGTGTGGAATCAAAGCTGCACCAAAGCACTACATCCATAGATCAACACTGTCCATTCGAGCTACAGGTGCTGCACAATGTGCAGGGAAAGTGCAAAACTGCTGCTCTAATGCGCAAACAACCAAAAACACACAGCCATATACTGCATCATCAATGCACCACCCCCTCACACATACACACACACACACAGAGCAGATCAGATGTCTCTCTTGGTCTCTAATCTCTCGTCTCCTTGCTTGAGCCAGAGGTGAAAAGTCACACACACACACACATATAGGCTACACATACACCTCGACCTCCGGACAACGCGGCCTGCCTCACACTAAAGGCCAAAGAGCGCTGCTCCTCCACTAACCCCATGTTTACCACCCGGACATTTCAGGGCTCAGATATATGGAGCGATTGTTACGTTCAGTCAGAGACTATAAATGTACCAGTGGCACAGCTTGAACCAGCTTGATCATTTGGCTGCTCTCTGTATTACACTGTGCTCTGTGCCTTGTTTGAGGGACCGCCTGTGTTTTAAGCAGCATTTAAAGCACTTTAATTATCCTACCTGTTGGAAAGGCATCCTCAGAGCGCCCATGTTGACATACGGAGCGACTCTACATGCGTCCAGATGGCTGGCCGAGCCCAGGATCACCCCTGAAATACACAGTACAAAAAAAAACATTGAGTCCTGGGCAGCCCCACTTATTAAGAGAAAACAGGCCCACATATATTATACTATACTACATGATATATAATACTATACTACATTATATTATACTATATTACACTGTATTCTGTATTATACTACACGATACTATGCTACATAGTACTCCACTACACATTACTGTTATGCTATACATCACTATATTACACCATACATTACATTACACTACACTATACAGTGCGTTATACTACACTATATTATATATAGTGCTATGATATAATATTCTATAGTGTTTATGCTATTCTTGCTCAATCAAAGGCTGCACTATTAATGATGATATACTATTTAATATGCTGGTTTGCGATTTTGAAGGCAGCTTAACCTTTCCCTTATTACCCCTCCACCTCCCCCCAGGGCTGTCCTGTCTGCCCCACATACGGGGCCCAGTACACCCAGCACCACACACGCTGTCTAATCACGTACTGCGTTGTATTATAATCCAATAATAGAGAAAAATATAAAAGTATATGGACATCAAAAGCGTCGAGCCACGGTTACCTTTGTGCATCTGATTTTCCTGTTTCCGGCATTTTGCTCTTCTGTTCTGAAACCAAACCTGAAACAGAAAAGACAGCGAGCCTTTAGTCCACTTCCGGCCGGAACCGAACCCTCGACCCTCAGAGCCCCCCTGCTCTGTGTGTGTGTGTGTGTGTGTGTGGGGGGGGGGGGGGGGGGGGGGGTATTACTGTAGTAAAAATTACCTGGACGCTTAGATAATGTATGTAGCAGTCTAAAATATCCTGGTAAAATATATCCAATTAATTAATAAACACAAATAAATACATAAATAAATACATAAATAAATACATAAATAAGGCTATTAGATAGTGAGAGCTAATTCACTGACTTAATATTAATCGCGTGAGCGCTTAACAGCACAGTATTGAAATTAGCCTCCTCACACACACGTGCTGTTTTCCAGCCGAAACTTCGCTCACAAAAAGACCCCCAGAGCCGCTGGAATTACAGTCCACCACCCTGAGTGTTCACCGAGCTTCAGTCTGAATACCACCAGTACACACCTGTGCCTCATACTCTCAGAGCTGCGGTAGCACAGTGTGTTTGAGGAGACACGGTGTGTTCGTATGGGTGGGTGTGTGTGTGTGGGGGGGGGGGGGGGGTGACGTCGCACAGAGAGATCCGCGGCTCTTGATGAAGACTGAGCTCATCTTCATCAGCGAGATTCATTAGATGTGTGTGTGTGTGTGTGTGTGTGTGTGTGTGTGTGTAGAGCGGGCAGAGCTGCTCCTCTTAATAAACCCGCTTCATAAAAGCTGCTCAGCGTGTAGGACCTGCTCAGCGTGCCCCCCTAAAGTGTTCAGAGTGAGGGGCTCTCACTAACACACCTGGGTGAGGCTCGTGAAGGACAGAGTAGGGCCAGTTTACCGCCTCACTCTTTCACCACTCATACACACAGTCCGCTCTGGCGTGTGTGTGTGTGTGTGTGTGTGTGTGTGTGTGTGTGTAAAGATTACGCACCGCGTCGTTAACACACACCAAGACTCTATCACTCGATCCGAAGATTAAGTGCACAAGAGCAGAACATTATTATTATTAGTATTATTTTTTTATTATTATTGTTGTTATTGTTATAATACTGTTATTATATAATAAAACGATCGTTGTATTAAAGTAGATTATTATGGCATTTTATTTTCATGACACATATTTTGTGTAGCCTATAATAATAATAATAATAATAATAATAATAATAATAAACGGTGGAAATAAAATAGATTTTGCTGTTACTATTTTATTATTAATTACTATTATTAAAATTCAAGTTGCGTGCTTTGCAAGATAAAAATATAATATTATTATTACTAATAAAAATCGTCGTCATTATTGTCATAATTCGTGATATTATTTTTTTTTGTAGTAGTGTTCATTTTTACTACTATTTTTATTTATTATTATTATTATTATTATTATTACTAGTACTATTTGCAGTAGTAGTAGTAACGGCAGTAATAACATATAGTGTTGTTGTTGTCGCTGTCGTTGTTGTTGTTGTTGTTTACAGTTCACAGAAGTGTAGAAAACACGTAGCCACCAATAAATCAAACATTTTTCAGTGCGGGATCGATGGTAATGATCCATCAGTATGCTAAGCGAAGTGAGCTACACTGCTTGAGACAGTTATTTCTTCATTAAGCACCACTCAATGATGCATTTCACAAATAGCCTAATGTGATTTCCTTTTGATTTTTATTACAGACAGTGAATAATGACATTTAATTTAGCGCTGCTGCAGAAACCCGGAGATATTAGTGGTAATTGAATTACTGCCTTCTCTTCACCAAGCTCTCATAACTTTCAATTAGATTCCTGACAGCTGCTCGGTGTGGCCTTTCTCTAGCAGCTTCAGTAACAGGTTCATATCAGCCCTCTGCCTCTGCCTCAGCGCCTCGACACCACTCTTACACCTCTAATTACCTCTGGGCCTTTTATTGCTCACAGTACTGAGGGGTCTGCCTGCGCGCCCCTCGCTTCACACTCTTTAGACAAAACATGTAAACAGTGTGTTTCCAGATGTCGTTTGTTGTTGTTTTGTTGGCTACCGTGTTTCAGTCTCCCCTCATTTGATTTCTTTTCCCAGAGCTCGTTTTAAGCGGTGTGTGTTTGCAGGCTGTCGCCCCGGCGCCGCTGTACCTCCTACACCGCGCCGAGCAGCAGCACCGATACCCCCCGCTACAGCCCCGCTACAGCCCCGCTACCATCCCTCCGAAGCACTGCACCTCCACAGCAACGCTACAGTTCAGCTCACTCACTCACCACTAATGCACTTTTATGGCAACACTACATCAAGCCAATGGCAGATATTACAGAGATAAGGGTGGAGAAATGAGGTGAGTGACATGAGAAGGTGTCCCCCGCAGCGGCAGCTCAATCTCTTCATTAATTTTAATGATGGGCTTCAGATCTTCCTGCAGCACATAAGCAAGTTTTCCTCTCAATTTAGCTGCTGCTAAAAGGGCTTTTTCACATTCTCCACTTTCAGGTCAGCGTTCACATTCATTACTGGAAAACTACAAAAAGACTATCCTATATATATATATTACATATCATATATCATATATATATATATATATATATATATATATATATATATGCGACGATAATCATTTTAAATCAAACGTTTTTATTCTTTACATTGTGTCGAAATGTCATGATAAGTGGGTCAATAGAAATGCTCCTAAACGACATGTAAGGAATTCTGTCCACATTCAAAGTTAAGAAGGTTTTTTGCTTCTCTTATAAAGTTGACATTTTTGGAGATATGATATTTCTACGTGGCAATATTTATCATTTGTAAACCACATATATTAAATGTTATTTAATGATACATATATAATTATTAGAATATGTAACCATTTTTGTTTGTTCTTTTTTAGTAACTGTAGTTGTATGTGTAAGTGTGCCTCGTGCTTCAACGAAAAAATAGTTACATCCTAAGAATATGCAGTGTGCCTGTTTATTTATCATATGTTTTAAAATGCAAACTATTTTACTGTTGTATCAGTGAAGTGAATTACAGTGCAGAAACGGTGCGCTTCTTTTAGCGCTTTTCTGGGACTCGAACCAATCAGCATGCGCGTTGTAATCACCTGACTTTTACAGCCACTAACCCGTAGTACAGCTGTATTTACCACAGCGTTCTGTAATTGATGTAAATAAGACGTTTTTTATATATATATTATATTTTATTATATATTTCACACTGCTTGTGTATTAATATATATGTTATTATTATATCATTTCTTTACCATATATATATAGTAAATTAAATAGTAATTATAAAAAGTAAAATAATAATAACAATATTATAACGTGTTATACTGGTAAACCGTGTGAAATTGCTTTTTTTTTTTTTTTTTACTACTAATAATTTATTTTTACTCCAGTCCTACGTTGCTTAAACTGTCAGCAGATGTGTGCATTATGATTTGAGAAATGTATTGAGTGTATTCTTGCAGTTTTATAGCTTTATCTGGGTTTTACGGTCAATATAAATGAATAAGACACATAAACTCCCTGATGTTCCCATTCACAGCCCAACACCCGAACCCTGAACGTGTCCAGCCACATCTATTGTTAAAGCAGTGCGTTCACGGTGATGAATGATCGCCCCCAGCTCCATCCATGTGTGTGTGCGCTGTGTGCACAGCTCACCGACCAGGGCCCGCTAAACTTTGCCCATGTGCCTGTAGTGTGTGTTTAGCCCCCATCTGTAGCCCGTAATGCAGCGCTGGAGAGGTGGTTGGACTGACCTGGACCCTGGCCTCAGACAGCCCCAGCCTCTGGCTCAGCTCTTCCCTCATGAAGGCGTCCGGGTAATGCGTCTCATCGAAGAGCCGCTCCAGCTCGTTCAGCTGCTCCAGAGTGAAGTTCGTCCTGCTTCTCCTCTGCTTCAGCTTCCCCTGCGCGTCTTCATCCTCAGACTTCACATCCTCCTTCTTCTCCTTGCACTCATAGATCCCTAAATCACAGGAAACCGGCGTTAGCGTACATGTACACGCGGGCGCGTAAAAGGCGCGGAAATGGTTTGGCTGAAGACTAAAAGTTTGGATGTGAAACTGGAGGCAGAGACGAGCTGTGTGTATTATAATAAGACGTTATATAAATAATCTACTCATGTGGACACGGAAATGATTGAGAGGTTATAGTGTATGAAAGATGTAGGCGTGTAAAGTTATGAACAGCTGCAGTAATTAGGTCATATATAAAGAGAGAGAGGGGGGGTAGGGCCAGTGCTCATGAAGATGTGAGAGCTTTATTACATGTTCTACATTACATTGACTATATTATATAAATTACTATATAGCACTACTGCTAATAACAATAATAATAACAACAGGCTTCACTGAGGTGAATTATAAACAAAGGTAATACCACTGTTGTTATAATAATAATAATAATAATAACAGGCTTTACTGAGGTAAATGATAAATAAAGGTATTACAACTTTTACTGACACTACTGATAATACTAACAATGCAATAACAACAACAGTATTACCAGGCTTTACTAGTAATATTTAGTACTACTACTAATAATAATAATAATAATAACAACATTAATACTAAAAATTACAGGCTTCACTTGGGTCAATTTACTACTTCTTATACTACTACTACTACTAATAATAATAATAATAATAATAATAATAACACTAAGTAATAATTACAGACTTCACTGTGGTCAATCTCATACTACTACCATAAATACCAATAATAACAACAGCGAATATGCTTCACTTTATTACTAATACTAAAAAATAACAGGCTTTTCTGAGGTCAATTTATTATCATTATTATTATTATTATTATTACTATTGCTAAGAACGACAATAATAATAATGAGCTTCAGTAGGAGCAATTTATTTCCATGCATTCTTCTTCTTATTAATATTATAACACTAAAATCCATATATAACCATTAAATTATAATTATATATAACAGCATGTTTTTTTCTACAGCCCATGAAAACACGTATAATAAAATAAATGATCTAAAATAATAAGTCTAAAATAAAAAAAAGTTGTTTTGTTATTATTCCACATTATTAAATACTAAAACAGCTATTGTTGTTAAACGTCGTCCCTGCTAATAAAACCAAGCCTGGCTCTATTTTTTAAAGAAGACTGCTCTGGTTTTTAAGGAGGTTCAGAGTTTTTTGCCTTCAGCGCACATTTCTATTTATCAGCGTGAAAACCAGCAGCAGCGCGAGCTCGTTTCGCTCTCCGTGTTTTCGGTGATATCTGACTGTTAACTCGACCAGGTGAGTTCTGAGAGGAGCAGCAGTGTTTAATCGCGCATTAAAACTCGTGCAAAACTAAAGTTTCTGGCTCTGTTTTGGGTTCTAGCAGCGAGAAGCTCCAGGTCTGCTTCAGTTTACCAGCTCAACCCCAGTCCTGTCTGAACGCTCCTGTGATTTCAGGAGACTCGGAGATGTTTAGGCTTTTCGGCGGCTCACACACACTCCCCGCTCCTCTCCCCGAGCTCGAGCTCGGTCTCCCACCCCGGTTACGACACCCTCCACACTGAACTCTACGCGCTTGCAGACGCGCTCGCTCGCTCGCAGCTTTCCTACGGCTCGGCTCAAGTCTAGCGGCAGTAATGGCTGCGTTTCTCCGCTCCTCGCCCTCGTCTCGGAGAACCCGAAGCTCAGCTCGGTGGAGTCTCACTCACCCTCAGCAGCTCTCGCCGCGCTGAACTCCTTCAGCTTCTCCTTCTCCAGCTCGACGTGCTCCTTGAACAGATGCACCGGACAGTGGTTGGTGGCCTCAGTAATGTCCTGCAGGTTGCTCTCCGAGTTGCCCAGCTCCCTGGCCCTGGCCAAGCCGCTCTCCAGCACCTCCCGGTACGTGATGCCCTCCTTAGTGCTCTCCTTGGTTTTCTGGTCGAAGGACTTGGACACAAACGCCGTGAGCTCCTCCATGGCTGGAGAGTGTCTGCTCATCCACGGATTCCACTTTAAAGCGGCCCTGTAGCGCGGGGTGGGGTGGGGTTTAGGGGTGTGTGTATGTGAGTGGATGTGTGTGTATGTATGTATGTGTGTGTTAGTGTATGTGAGTGAGTGAGTGAGTGAGTGTGTGTGTGGGAGCTGTAGCTCACACACTCCGGCTCTTCTGCCTGTGTTTTGCACATGTGAGTATTTATAGAGGGCGGCCCGGCCCGGCCCAGCCCCCCCCCCATCCCCCCCAACCCCCCCCTCAGCCCCTCAGCCCCCCAGCCCCGCGTCCCGGGCAATTACACGAGCCTCCGCGTTCAACTTTCAGCAGCTTCTGCTCACATCAGTGCAGCGGCGGAGCTCAGCTCCTCAGGACACACACACACACACACACACACACAGTGCACGCGGGCTTCATTACCGCAATTAAGTGACAGGAACGAGCGCCGATGCCTTTCTTCACCTCCTGACGCGGAATATCGACACTTTTACACTTTACGGTTGTTTTTAAAGTTTTATTTGATTTATTTGATTTATTGATTTATTGATTTATTTTGAACAGAACATTAGAATGAATTAGGAAACGCGACGCCGCGTTAATGTGAATTCATTCTGCTCCGTTTTCGAAACAGCGGGTTTTTAATTTCATATTTTCATTTTTGTTTTGCTAGTTAGCAGTTTCTTATCTTGATGTATGGAAATTCTATGGAAAGCTAGGTAAAATAATAACAGTGATTAATGACGAATTGTAACGAATTAATGATGCAGCATACTGGAACCAATGGGAACACTGGACATTTATATTGTTCATTTCTATAGTTCGATTTCAATAGCTCGTTGTATGGCGGAGTACATCTGTTATTAATAATATAATATTGCAATCACGATTATTATTGTTATTATTATTATTAATATTAATATTATTATTGTTATTATTAATAATAATAATAAAGATAATAATAACAATCCTAAATATTGGGTTTTCCACTGTAAGCTCAGTAACCTTATATAATTAAAATATTTTTTCATTGAATTTCTACATACACATTTTGAACTTCATTGACCCTCGTGTGTTTCTGTACTGTATTCCGCAGTTGGTGAGTAAAATGCTGTACAGTGTAAACACAGTATTTCCATCTCTATACTCTATACTCAGACTAAGATGTGGGGTCACAGCAGGGTGTTATTAAACCTGTGTTAATGGCGCGGTGCTCTCGTTTCCTCTCTGTTATATCAGTGGGTCTGATGGGTAATCAGACGGGCACACTGGTGAACTCCACTCTGACTGACTTTGAGGGACTGTTTCTCCAGTGTATCAGAGGAGCTCTGGGACTAGTGTGTTTCTGCTCGCGGTGGGCTCAGATCTGGGGGGCTGGAATGAGGGGGCTGGATGAAGAGCCCCTGTCCCCCCCGTGTGCATGTTGGGAAATCTCCGTGCTGACGTGGTTTTGATGGGACTTTATTTAAGGCGCAGATTTCAGAGATTCACAACATCCTGAAAGAGAGAGAGGACGACTCTCACTGCACACATGCACACTCACGCGCCTGTGAGAAATTAACCGTGGGACAGTGTAGCCTAATTCACTAGGAGTGTGTTCATAAAATCTAAATATTTTTTTTTTTTAACATTTTCTGTATTATATATATATATACATATATCAGGTAAATCCAAATACGTATTTTTATTTATTTATTTATTTATTTATTTATTTCTCTTTCATCCGCTTTTAGAAAGGTTGTAATATCATTTCTGAGAATATTAACGTTATAGTATTGTGAAAATACCGTGAATATAATATCTAAAATTTATAAAGTTAATATTATGTTATAATAAAATCCATACAACATTATTGTAATAATAATAATAATTATTAATATTATTATTATTATTATACATAAATAACATATACGAATGGTACAATAGTAGTAATATCATAATATTCTTAATATAATAAGAAGTGCTCCTCAGACGGGCTGCTAGAAACGGGTCTTTATGGAGCTTCAGTTTTTCTCCTTATAGTGGAAAGCCCTCTTTAAAGTGGCACCAATAAAAGCTGCAGATATGGGACTCTCTCTCTCTCTCTCTCTCTCTCTCTCTCTCTCACACACACACACACACACACACGTACACACACCCTCTGCCTCTCTCTCTCTCCTTCATACTCACACAGTCTATACGAGCTTTTTCGGCAAGTAAACGCGTAACGTTAAGTTGAATATAAAGACGAATATAAACGTTTATTAACGTTTTACACGTTAGTCGTAAAGTAGAAACGTTTAAACGTTAGTAGTAAAACAGACACGCGCCTGTTTCTGTTTCTGTGGCATTTCTATCCTAACGGCAGTGTTTTAATTATTAGTTATTAGTTATTAGTATTAATATTAATAATAGTATCAGGATTCATTTTAGAGGGGTGATCTGAACTGAGGACAGCTCTCGTGAACACCCCAGTGATCACATGCGCCCTGTGTCTGCTCGAAATCTGCTGCTGGTTTCGTCCCCTACTCTCCCTGTGTGACCTCCCTCACTCTCACTCACTCTCTCTCTCTCTCTCTCTCTCTCTCTCTCTCTCTCTCTCTCTCTCTCTCTCCCTGTGTTGTGTGTGTGTGTGTGTGTAAATCAGCCCTGCGCACATTGTTTAATCCCAATTAGGCTGCGAGGGCTCTGAGTGGAAGTGACCGGACTGAGGGCGGACAGTCTGATGGATTGCAGCCCATATTTGGAGCTGAAATAAATAAATAAGTCGTCAAGCAAAATGTCGATAGTAATTTAGGAGCTGAATCTGCAGCGAGCACGAAAATTAAAGCCGCGTCGTTTCTTCTATTACAGTGTTTCGTACATAAGCGAGAAAATCACGGAACGCGCTGTGTCCTGGGGGTCACACACAAGCCCCCGGTCCAGGAGGAGGTTTCCGCGATAAACGCAAAAAGAGTTTTACGTTTTTTTTTTTTTACTCAACGTGTTTCTGTAGACACCCCCATTAATTATTAGTGTTTAATACTGGTATTACAGTGCAGTTCTGGATTTGTACATTTTTGGGTTGGGTAGGCCAGCAACAAACACGAGGAAACATTTGCGTTGTGTTCATTAACGTTTAGTTCTTCGTTTTTTTGTAAGGCGTTTTTTTTATATATAAATTTTAATATATCCATGTTTGGCAAATTAATCACTAAGCTGTAGCTCATTTCCTATATTTTAGGCTCTAGTATTCTAGTTTTAAAAGCAACAGAATCGCCCAAAAAAAGAACAAGGCCTGAGGACATTTAGTTCCTAAGCTGGTACTAAGAACCTCATTTGCTGTTCCTCAGGAACCCAGTATACTTCATTTGACTGTTTGACTGTTTGTAATAGATACTGAGGTACTGTATGTGTGAGTAACCATTAAGCTGATAAGGAACCTTAACATTTGCATCTTTACAAAGTTTTTTTTTTTTTTAGATCTTTACAAGGTTCTATGGCAAAGAACCTTAACTCTTAACTCTCTCCTGCACTGAAAGAACCATTGGAATTGAAATAAATATAAAAATATATATAAACATAAATATTTTTGTATGTGTGCCCTTTCCCAAAGTCTGGCTGCCTGTAATGTGGGGTCCCCTGCCTCTTCTGGAAGCTCTGAAGCTCTGAAGCCCTGCTAAATGCTCAACACCAACTGCTCTGGATTACTCCTGATACTCCTTCGCCTCTGTGAACGGGTGGGTTCCAGGGTGGGGTCCAGTTATACAACCGTACGGGTTGTAATGACGTCTTAATCACTGGTGTTGTGATGAAGCTCTTGTTCTTTTTTATTAGGTTATATATTACGAGCACCCTGGAAGTTGCCTGACGTCGTTCTTGCAGGAGGCAGAGCTGTGTGATCTGCTCGGAGCAGAGCAGAAGCTCCGCTGCAAGTGGGTGTCTGTGGCAAGCACATGTTGGCAGCGTGCCATTTAATCTTTCAGCTGTGGATCCGTCCCCACTGTAGGATCTGTGGATCAGTGCTCTGCCACTTTAAGCAGCCCTGCTCGGGTTAGCGCGGAAGGGGAGAGTCAGGCCTTTTTCTGCAGGGACTCAGGCTAACCCTGACAAATGCCAAAACAGCGTTTGAACTTGCTCACTCAGTCAGATTAATCCCGCATGTGCTCAAGATGAACGCTTATAAATTCATTTTTAAAATGGTGGCTGTTTGGCGTTGTGTTTTTTCAAAGACATTTTTGTCCACACCGATTAGAGCAGGTTTTAAAGAGCCACTTAAGAGCAGGGGCCTCCCAGACGGCCAGACATTTTTCATGGACACACACACACATAAGATAATGATCAGCAGTTGAACTTTCCCCCAGAACCAATAGTTTTTGTCACATTGTGTTACAGCCAGCTTTGAACGAAGTGACCTGTATCAGCAATTCAACCTGGAAACCATTTTTTTATTCATACATTGATGCGTTTTATAATTCATCATTTTTTATACTTCCCAAATCTCGGTTAATCTAAGCCGTTACTTATTTATTTAATTATGTATTCATTTATTCAGGTGTGTCCCCAAAATAATCTGAATCTGCTGATTATCTCAGGCATGTCAAAAATACCCATAGTACAAGAATACACAGTTAGTGAGTGAGTGAGTGAGAGTGAAAGAGCAGGAGACCCCTAGAGGATGTGTTTGTTTTAAAGTGCCCCCCCCCCCTCCCTCTTTCTACTCGTATCTGCCCACAGGGTGAAGGTTTCCCACTCAAAAGAAGCATGACATTGACTTTATACCCGAAAATGTTGAGGCGATTTGCTGGAAAAACCCAATAATCCACGGACTGTTCCTCAAAACCTCTTGCTATCACCTCTCTTTCCGCCCTGCTCTGAGCCCTTCTCCCCAGCGGGTAGAGCCGTGTGTGTGAAAGGCGATCCACGCACATGCATTCATGCATGACTGATAGTGCTGCTACTTGCTGGCCACACGAATGAGCTTTGATGTCCCTGTAAAGTCAGTGCACTGTTTCACATATTAGTGGCTTTTGTTGCGTCAGCCCAGAGCGAGTCCTTTAAGTCACTGTATGCTGCATTAAGAAGTCATCGATATCAAAGGCTGGAGAGCGGCTACAGCTACAAGTCTCACTAACACTGATATGTGATGGTGATATTCACAATTTTTCAGAATCTTTTGGAAATCAAGCATCTGTTAACTGTAATATTATAATTTATATTCTACTATATATATTAATATATACTATTAATCATAATATAATATATATATTAGAGTGTAGCGCACAGCTCCAGACGCCTGGTTTTGTGGGTTCGATGCTTGCTCTGGTTACCTTTTTGAAAGAGTGTGGTACTCCAGTTTTATCCCAGCTTACAAAAACATGCCGGTAGGTAGATTGGCTATGCTAAATTGCCCCTAGGTGGGTGTCTGTGGACTGACGCCATGTCCAAGGCATATTCCTGACTCACCCCTGTCCAAAACAAACAAAAACATATTATATTAGTTATGTAGTATTATTTTAAAAATATAATACAGGTATTTTTAAATGTAATACATCACAGGATTTCTAATAACCATGTGTGATTCCACAGCTACTACAATTAGGCAGTTTTCACTGTTGTTTATACGTTTTAATCCAATTTTAATAGGAAAGCTCATATAAATTACACAGCAGGTCAGCACCTAATGTTATTATTGGAAATCAATTCAATCCATTTCTATATTTTATTGATTATTAGCTATTAACAGAGAGAAGTGATATGAAACAATTCATCATTTTCAAGACAGGCAATACCTTCCCCCTGGTTTTAGATGGAACTGCCAATAAGGTTTGTTTGCACACTCACTGGAGAATACTTTTTAACAAATTATGTAGCAGTGCAAACACTTTTGTCTCTAAAAATGTGGAAGTTCAAATTTAGGGTGGAATTCCCCTCTAAAATCCTGTCACTTTCTCCTAGCTGTCATGACTGTATGGGCACTCTTTTGTCAGGCTGTTCCAGGGCTCAGTGTGCAAGGGGGGGGGTCTATGACGAAAATTTAGATGTGATAAAGCATGACTTATGTAGCAGCAACAATGTTTTTATCTGTCGCAGGTCAAAGGCCCGCGTAGCCCGCTAGATGAGACGTGACAGGGGAATTTCAGTAAGAGGATCTTTCCTGATGATATCAGAGTTAATAGCCTCGGACCCCGGGGAAATAAGAAGGCTCAGCACAATAAACTCGGATCAATATCATAAGAAAGAATGTATAAAAGATGCACAACACAGTGTTTTAGCTCGCCATTCGCAGATAAGCTTCACGCTTATTACTCACTCAGTGTGTAGAGGGGTGGTGGGGGCTGTCTAGAAGGCCAGGCACGAAAGCTGAAGCTGGCGGAGGCCTGTGAGAAGCCTGCAGGTTTCTGCATACTCCGAGGCAGCGCAGCCTGAATTGAACAGGATTATATAGCTGTGAATCACAATTTCAATTAATGGATGCTTGGAATGTGCCTCCGATGTGGGATTTGAGGTTAACCTGTTTCTACCAACTTAAATGATACATGGTCCTGGAGGGGGAATCAGATGCCAGACATACTCCCTTGACACACACCACTGCCGTGAATTCTCTCCTAATTAGGGTTGGAGTGCATTATTGCTGGGTGAAAGCACTAAAATTCAATCTCGCAACATTGTCCAAATATATCACTGTGCCACAGTATCAGATAATTTTTTATTTGAGCATTAATAAAGCCAGTGAAGTCATGCTTTCTGAGTGCAACTAAAATAATGTCCTAAAAACCTGACATTTTAATTGGACTCTTTTCTTCTAGGGAGCTTTACACAGTATCGTAAATGACATTTAGATAGAAAGTAGATTTCCACAAAGTAAACAAACTGCTTTTTTGGTTTTGAATGTATTTAGATTGACATACACTGCAGTAAATGTTTTGTTAACCAAAAACTGTGACACTAATGTACCAGTTTACCAGTGTAGACAACACAAGGCAGAGCATTACATCACATTTACTCTGTAGACCAGGGCTTCCCAAATGTAGCCCACAGGCTGAAGACAGTTCATGTGGACATAAGATCTGGCCCATCAGCAACCCACATACAACCATATTTTATACTCTCTATTAGGGGTGCTAGTTCATTTTTTCATCCGTTCATTTATTCAGTTCACTGAAAACACTATAAAAGCATTCCAGGCCTTGGTGATTTTGTCAGTAGCTTGCTAATAGGGGCTAGCCCTGTGGCAGAAACTGTGAGGTGGGACACTGCAGAAGAGTTTTTGTTGTATTTGTAAGTTTCTGCCTCAGGTGCTCTGCCCACAGAAGTGCACAGCCAGCCTGCCTGATGTAAAACGCACAGTAAAATCACCACAGCTCTAATCACAATCTTACCCCTCACCAAAAATGTAAACCGGCTTTGGCTATTCATGTCTCCATGCACCTCTTTCAACAGTCCAGTGGGAAACACTGAAGTAGCAGTGCTCATCTCTGCACAGTAGTGAGCCTAGCTGACTAGCCCATGGAACCCCTACTGCATACGGTATACCGATTAGAGGAGGCACAATAGCACATTTTCATATTCGATACCGACGCTGCAACCATGAATATCTGCTGATACCAATCCAATATCATCATTATCCCTCTCTTAACCCTTTGACCCCTAGGCCAATTTTGCGTGATTTTCTTGATAGTTTGACGTAACTTAATTCATCTAAACATTCCAAAGAATTTATAAGAGACAGTCAAACGTCCTGTTATGTTCAGGAGATTCTAGGCTACTTAAACACGACTGAATTTGATATTTAGGTATTTAGACAAATTCATACATTTACTTACTTCAGGTCTGCAATGGGAGTTGTTGCATGTAAAGACTATAAAGACATGGTTAGACTGCTTATAATGTGTTATAATATGTGTATCTGTCTGTATGGTACACTGATGTTGAGTAATGGAGCCTAAAAAAAGGCATGTAGGCTTGAACCATGCATTTACATGATAGTTTAGATAATGAAGTAGATTATACTTTTTTTTCTCCCGATGTCTGATCCAGTGATTTTGGTCAATATCAGATACCAACACTGAGTATTGCATTAGCTCTTCCCTTTTGATTTTTTTCCCTCGCAATTTAGCTGCTGTCGAAAGGGCTTTTTCACATTCTCTACTTTCAGGCCAGCTTTTATGTTAATTACTGAAAAACTATAAAAAAATAAATATAGAAATATTATTTATTTTAATGAGATATATATGACATATATTATTTATCATATATCATTTAAAATGGAATGCAAATTGAGATAAATATATTTTTTAATATACATATGCCAACAAATTACACTACTGCTGTTCAAAGTCTGGCTAGTGTGTCCCTAAGTGGTTAAAAATTCAGTCCTGAACCTCCACCTCAACTGATGATGAAATAGAGAGATTTTTACCCACTGTTACACAGCAGTGGATGGTGACCTTCCAAATGTTGACACTAGTGGGGGACACCCACTAATATTGAGTATATTGAATAACTCTAACTGATTTTTAATTAAAATAATTTTACCATTTACCATTTATTTCTATTTTAATTGTATTTTTGAAGTATCCCCCTCCCTCCCAATCTTTTTGGTTCTTAGTCCACTCCACTTTTGGCCTCAAAGACAAGAAGCTTGAGCTTAGATCATTGAAGCAGACATGACTCCTTTATGAACTCTTACATAAAAAGGCCCAGTTGTTGCATGTCTATGAAATGTGCAGAATCAATAGATGCTTGCAGTGGTTGCATCGTGTGGTGAAAGGCGGAGATGTTAGCCATTAGCTTTAACATACAGTACATTGATCCAGCTGAGGTGGATATGTTTCGCGGTTGCCGTGGTGGGGACTGTTCAGAAAGCCTGTTCAGAGTTGTGCTCACTGTAAGTGAGCGGTTAAGTGTATGCTGTCCATGCCATTATTACAGCCTAAGGGGCTCTTTTGTCACTTGACAACGGCGCTTCCATTTGATATGAAGTCAGACCAGCTTTTATGGAGCTGTCCTGCAGTTGCTCAATCATGCAATTATGTGATTCTTTTTTAATGTTGCATTCTCTTTTTTTTTCCGCTGCCCAGCGTTTGGTTAGAGATGTGCGGCACGTCCGTTTGTTGGGGGGTGATTTATGCAGTCGTCTTAAGAAGCAGAAGTCACCGATCGGCAGCCTCATTAAGATTAATTAGCGCAGGGATGCGGAGTGGCAGGCCTGATTAAGAGCCACTGGAGATGGCTAACACTGCTGAGGTGAGGGCGAGTGGACTCTCTTTTTCTCTCTCTCTCTATCCTTTTCTCTCTTGCTCTCTCTCTCTCTCTCTCTCTTTCTGCTTCCCTCCCTCCCTCCCTCTCTCTCTCTCTTTCCTCCAGGCCTGAGGGTTTGAATGGTAGGAGGGAAGGACGGGTGGGGGGCTGAGGGGGACTGCCATCTGTATATGAGTCTCTGAGTGGAGTCACCAGTCGCCCCCATCTGTCACGCTGTGTTCCTCTGTCCCCCTGGGCTTAGCCATTCAGCCGCTGCTACAGCCAGCACCGGACACGGTTTAGGATCAGCTAAGACTCGTACACACTGACCCCTTAGCCAGGGGGCCATAGATCAGGACAAGTTGCTATGAGATAGGTACGACAGCCATGAACCGAACACTTCTATGCATTCATTTGGAGCTAACTAGATGCCAGTGTTAGTACTTTTTATACATTTAATCTAACTGAACTAAAATTCTTCACAGTTTGGTCTTAATTGAAGGAAAAAGACAGGGAAAAAAATCACCCACAGGAAGGGAGCTATGGATAAGGGCGATTTTTAAATCAGGACATTTTAATATACTGAACGATTTTATATAAAACTAAATTTAGTTTAGCAATGCAGAAATATGATAAAAGACTTCTCAAACATCACAAAAATGATGACAGACCTCTTTTTTTTACTTAGCTGTTAATGTTAAATGGAGGTTGGAATTCCTCAGATCTTAAGGTCTGGGTTTACCTATCTGCGACTGGGGAAGCAACATACCCCTGTCATTCCTCCCATCCGGTGACCATGGCCTCTCTGCTTCTCCACTATAGGGGGCCGGCTATGCACTGCGATGGTCAGGTGGTGTAAGGTTGGGCAGCAAGCAGAGGATCTCAGTGGCTAGGGTGCTTTATCAGGAACTTCCGTCTGTCCCAGGACCAAGGTGCTAAATTCTGAGGGAGAATGGAGGATACGCAGGGCAGCCCAGTCACGGCTAAAGCTTTAGCTTGCCAGGTTTATCTTTAGCTTTACCTTTAGCTTTAGCTTTCCAGGCTGCTTAGACTCAAAGAGGAGCCATGTAAGCCTTGTGATTGGTCAGAGGTATGCTGACATAAACCTGACCCACTTTTAGGACCACCCATCACACATGGTGAGAAGAGCAAAATTGATACAGCCGACCCTAATTATAATTTGGAAAGATATTCATAAGACATACTTTGTACATTTACACTGGGGGCCTCGAAGAGCCAGATCAACTTAGGTAGAAAGAAAGCTCCCATGTTCCCAGGGGCTTTAGGTTATAATGATATACAGTAGGTACGATGACCAAAAACACAACACTGTTATAAACGTATTTGTTGGTAACTAGATCAAGGCCAGTGGTCAAAGTGGACAAAGTCACATATTGTCACTGTTATTGGAAACCTTTTTTGTTTATAGTTTTTCTTATTTTTTATGTTTTACACAATTTTGCAATGCCAGCCTTTTACAGGTCATTACTAATTTAAGAAAACTGTATACTTCCCAAATTGTGACTTTATGGAAAAATTACATTTAAACAAATAAATTTAAAACATTTATTGTTTACTTTTTATTTTAAAAATCTTAACTTAAAAATGTTGACAGTCTTTTAATAAAATTAAAACATAATTGAAACCTGATAGTCGTTCCTGACATTGTGCCAAAATGTGATTATGAATGGACCAATACAAATGCTCCAAAATGACCCGGAATAAAATCTTTTAACATTGAAACTTAAGGTGTTTTTTTTCCTTTACCACTTCGAAGATATGAGGTTTTTGTATGACAGCAATGCTATACTTAATAAAGCGCTCTTCTCAAATGTAAACTTGACTTAGGGTAATCTGACTCATAACAACAGTGGAATACTTTTAGGTGCCACATAGAACCATATTTAAAAGGTTCTATAAGAAACCAGGTACAAGAAGAAGCAAGCATTTAGAAGGTTCTTGCATTGAGTTCTCACAGCTTTATGCTGAAGCATTCCCATGTTTTGTTGAGCGATTCCATAAGAGAACCACTTTTGGTTTGGTAAAGAACCATGACTATCATATAGATGTGTTTAGATCTCCATCACCAATGTGGTTCTACTATGGTATCACTCAGAGAACCATTTGAAGCACCTCTATTTTTAAGAGTGCAGGAACATCATTGTGAGCATGAAAATGTGCATGCAAGTGTATGTATGTGTTTGTGAATGCATGGGAGTGTGTGTGTGTTGTAGCACTAGCAACAATCAGAAGTACCCTGAGGCTCTGTCTGCAGACTTAGAAAAACCAAAAGACCGCCTCTCGTCTCTCCCCTATGTCTCTTTTAGCTCCAGCCACAGCAGCGTTGTCCAGACCTGTACACGGACACCGTCCACCAGAGGCCCGGAACAAGTAAATGACCTTGCAATCTCGTTAGGTGATAACAGATACTATGTACCACACAAATCACACCAGCTGTCACTGCACATGCTCTTCTGAGGCCAGAAACTGTGTGTGTTTTGGGGTGTCGCATGATTCATTTACAGAAGCACAGGCTCAAAACTCACAGACAGGATGTGTTATTCTTATTATGGTCACTTTACTATATATTAGAGTCTCAGACACGCTGCTTTGATTTCAGGCTGAATTCTTTTAAGGCGACGAGTAACAATCACGTTACTGAAGCACTGCATCAGCGCGCTTTTTTAGTTCACCCTCAGTTTGATTTCAGTATGAAAATGAGAATATTTGGTGCTAAAGGACTGAATATCAGGCTAATTTTTCTAAAGCATTTCAGTCAGAAATGAAGATGGAAGAATATAAAGCCTCCAGCAGATCAAAAATAAATAAAGAAATAAAGAAATACTATAAGCAACAATTGATTCCATCTCAATTTCTTTGACGTACCTGAGGTGAGCGTGAAGTTGAAAGAGATCCGGAGGTGCTGTCATATAAAATATAAAGCATAACAAATCTGCCACGGAGCACCTGAGCAATGGAGCTCTCATTACAGAGCGGCCCTAATCTCTCCACCGGTGCACGCAATATCTTTCACAAGGCCTGCATGCATAATGACTAAATATTGGGCGCATTAGCAGTCGCGCACCGACATGTGGCAAAAAAATACCCCCACAATATCGGGAAAGAGGAGAGAGAGAGGGGGAAAAAAAAAAACATGACGTAAAGCAAATGGCCTGAAGCCTTGGAGCCACGCTCCATTCAAAAGTTGTTTTCCTGAAAATTAGGGAATTGACTAATGGTGTAAATGCTGTTAATTAGCCGCGCACAAGCCCAAACAGGCTTTTTTGCCTGTAACTAATAAGAAATCAATTAGCTAATGAATTGGTCATTAAGTGAAAAGCTAATCTTAGTCCGGGTATTTTTTAATGATTTTGCCTATGATCCTGTCTAATTGCCGTTGTCATACAGAGCTCTCAGCTTTCAGCATGGCTAATGAAGCTTCATTAGATCATAACTGGCACTCTTGGAAGATTTAGAGGCAAACCTGCTTCCCAATTATTTTTAATTGCCAGACATTTGCACAAACAAGTGCTGCACCTTGCAGAACAGGAGAGGAGATCTGGCATCGCCGGTGTCTCCTTCATTACTTCATTTGAAGCGATTAGAGCTGTGCGCAGGGTCGCTGTTGTGCTGCTGTGGGTTTTTTTTCCTTTCTCCCCCTAATCTAAAGAGCCTCATCATTTCAAACCTGTGGGTTATTGTGCTCTCCATCACTTTGATTTGCGCCCAGCGAGAAAGCTTGTTTCTGCCTGCTCCGTGGCAGGCTCAGGAACACACACACACACACACACACACACACACACACACTCAAACACATACGCTTGCATCTGAACACACACACATATATATATATATATATATATATATATATATATATATATATATATATATATATATATATGCACTGCCTGCGTGTGCTACCTCTACATGTGTCAACTGGCAACAGCAGAAGACTGGGTGCCTCCCAGCTATGAATAATTAAGAAAAGACAAAACAGTGGGTTTTTTTTTCATATTCTTTCCTTATTAATTCTGCCTGGCAAACTCAAGTTTCCACTTTTCAGGCCACCAGCTAATAAGCCAGAAAAGTGCCTCTTCTCTAGTGACACATGTTTTCAATTTGACCCAGAGAAGCCTCTGAAACGTGCTCAGTGTAAACTACATTAAATACGTTGGTTGGAAAAGGAGAGCAGAAGGTAGCTGTACTTGCAAATTGTACATACGTCCCACATTTGCCTTTCTTTTTAACAGCATATTGCAAAGTTCCCTTTTTAGAAACACCTGTGGGTTGTTGTTTTTTTTCATCTTCTTCATTATCGCCTCACGCACAGCTGAAGGACGTGTCTCGAACCCGTGTCGTAATTCTGTATCGTAAAAATCATCAATGGTTGGCTTTTCTTCAGTTTTATGTGACTTGGATTCCTGATTTTTTCCATACGACCGTCCTTCTAAAACGAGGTGTTGAGTGCGAGCTATTTCGACCCGTAGACCAAAACAACGTATTTATTGTTCCCTTTGAGGAGGACTCCACTACCCAGCACCCTCTGCTCACTCTGTGTAGTCTACATTAGCAGCTTTCTTGGGCAAGCAGTCTGGCTAATATGCATCCGTTGGCCTTGCCAAAATACCATGCCTTTGAGACACGTATTCCTGGAAAATAAGGGTGAGTTTGTGTTGTGCTGTGAGAGAGAACGAGCGAGACAGAGAAAGAGAGAAAGAAAAAGAGAAAGAGAGAGAGAGAAAGAGAGAGAGAGAGACAGAGAGGGTGGGCTGGTGTGATTGCACGGGGTGGCTTGGTTTTGATTGGGCTTGAATGGAACACCAGATGTCTATCAATATTTAGTAGTAAACATCACAAACATGCATCACAATGTGGCAGCTGAGTGTGTGTGGCGTGGTAAAGTGTGGATAAAAATCTGGCAGCACTTCAGTAGTGTGGTGTACAGAGTTGCACTGGCAAATTCCTGCTAGATTTAAAAGCAAAAGAGATACACAGTCCATAATATTTAGATTTTGATTCCCACTGTTTATTAGATGCTCATGAATTCTGTCACTTAAATGCCTAATGGCTGCGTAAAGCAGCTTTTACTGAACTAAAGCCTGACCACAAATTGATTTATCCAGTGAGTACTGGCCATTTGCTCAGATATTATGAAGACAAATGGGTAAAATGAAGAAGCATGGCTTTATGTGGTAGCCTCTGTGTATATGCTGCAGTCTCTGTTTTTACTGTAGTCTCTGTTTAGGCTGTAGCCTGTGTGTGCTGTAGTCTCTGTTTATGTTGTAGTCTGTGTATGTTGTAGTCTCTCTGTACACTGTAGTCTCTGTGTGTGCTGTAGTCTCTGTTTATGCTGTAGTCTGTGTGCTGTAGTCTCTGTATGTTGTGTTTATGTTGTAGTCTGTGTATGCTGTAGTCTGTGTTATAGTCTCTGTTTATGCTGTAGTCTGTGTTATGGTCTCTGTTTATGCTGTAGTCTGTGTGTGCTGTAGTCTCTGTTTATGGTGTAGTCTGTGTTTATGCTGTAGTCTGCTTATGCTGTAGTCTGTGTGTGCTGCAGTCTCTGCTTATGCTGTAGTCTGTGTGTTATAGTCTCTGCTTATGCTGTAGTCTGTGTGTGCTGTAGTCTGTGTGTTATAGTCTCTGTTTATGCTGTAGTCTGTGTGTGCTCTAGTCTCTGTTTATGCTGTAGCTTGAGTGTGATGTACTCTCTGCTTATGCTTTAGTCTCTGTGTGTGTCCTGTAGTCTCTATATGTTGTGTCTATGATGTAGTCTACTTATGATGTAGTCTGTGTGTGCTGCAGTCTCTGCTTATGCTGTAGTCTGTGTGTGTTATAGCCTCTGCTTATGCTGTAGTCTGTGTGTGCTATAGTCTCTGCTTATGCTGTAGCCTGAGTGTGATGTAGTCTCTGTTTATGTTGTAGTCTGTGTGTGTTATAGTCTCTGCTTATGCTGTAGTCTGTGTGTGCTGCAGTCTCTGCTTATGCTGTAGTCTGTGTGTGCTATAGTCTCTGCTTATGCTGTAGCCTGAGCGTGATGTAGTCTCTGTTTATGTTGTAGTCTGTGTGTGTAATAGTCTCTGCTTATGCTGTAGTCTGTGTGTGCTGTAGTCTCTGCTTATGCTGTAGTCTCTATATGCTGTGTCTATGATGTAGTCTACTTATGATGTAGTCTGTGTGTGCTGTAGTCTCTGTATGATTTTTATGCTGTAGTCTGCTTATGCTGTAGTCTGTGTGTGCTGCAGTCTCTGCTTATGCTGCAGTCTGTGTGTGCTGTAGTCTCTGTATATTGTGTATATGCTGTAGTCTGTGTGTGCTATAGTCTCTGTTTATGCTGTAGTCTGTGTGTGCTGTAGTCTCTGTTTATGTTGTAGCCTCTGTGTGTGCTGTAGTCTCTATATGCTGTGTCTATGCTGTAGTCTCCTTATGATGAAGTTTGTTTATGCTGTAGTCTCTGTAAGTTGTGTTTATGCTGTAGTCTCTGTTTATGCTGTAGTCTGTGTGTGCTATAGTCTCTGCTTATGCTGTAGTCTCTGCGTTTATGCTGTAGTCTGTGTGTGCTGTAGTCTCTGTATGTTGTGTCTATGCGGCAGTCTGTGTGTGCTGTAGTCTCTGTAAATTGTGTTTATGCTGTATTCTCTGTTTATGCTGTAGCCTCTGTTTATGCTGTAGTCTGTGTGCAGTAGTCTCTTTGCACGCTGTAGTTTGTACACTGTAGTATCTTTGTACTCTGTGTGTTTACACTGTACTTTGCATATGTTGTAGCCTGGGTGTATGCTAGTCTAGGTGTAAACTGTGTCTGGCTGTATTCTGATATATGCTCTGGTCTCGCTGTATGCTGTTGTCTCATTGCATTTCATAGCTTGAGTGTGCTGTAATCTCGGGGCATGCTGTAGTCATGCCGTGTGCTGCAGACTCAGTCTGGGTTCTGTGTGATGTGTCGCTTGGAAGCGCTTGTCTGCATCGCCTGGAAGTTCCAACTGCAGCAGATGATCCATCCAAATTGGCCAGCGCAAACAAATGTTGAAGGAAAGGTCGCAAATTAAAAGTCTGTTTCATATTGCATTTTGCTGGACTTCAGGCTTGATAAACTAGATGAAATCAAATTAGGGCGTGCATAATTTAACTTTATGATGCTGGGGTGAGCATATGCTCATTCATCCAATTGAATCATTTGAAATGTACACAGTAGGGTTTTGGAGCTGCCAAGAACTGAGCACTGTGTGTGTGTGTGTGTGTGTGTAATATGATCTCATTCCAACAAATTGTACATCTGCTTGCATATGTGTTACTTCTTATGATATGACTGTAATAATATATAAGTATATATAATAATGACAGTAATAATGACTGTAATTTAACCGTAGTTTGTACAGAATTTACAATGCTTTAGCCGTTTGCATTGTTGAGGTTATTACACCATTTTATATACACCATATTAACACATTTTTGAGTCATTGCCCAGTATGCCTTAGAACTTTGAATCCACTCCTCCACTTTCTCTTAGAGTAAAGGAGGCCCTCCGGCCTGACTCTGCTCCACAGTCTATGGGGCCAACGCTTAACGTCTGGACATCTGGACTCAGTGAGAGACACGCTCACACATGAGCATAAGCACACACACACACACACTCACACACACACACACAAGCAGCAGGAACACTTAGCCAGGGAGAGGCCAGTCCTCCCTCACAAGTATTATGTAAATTGAATTTGTTAATTCAGTGCCCCTGTCTCAGGAAAATCTGCCACCAACACCTGCCACCGTTTCAAGCGCAAGGACGCAGATTCGCACTGACACGGCCTTCATTAAATAAACAAACCAGGTTCCCCATAACAGCATTTGGTGGAAGGCACCATCAATTCTTATACATTTAGATCACAGCGATTGGCAATGACACTGAGGAGCTCTAGCCGCCTGTCTCCAGACACACGGGGTGAAGGCAGGCTGTGTGCGCGTGTTTGTGCGCGCGGGTGTGCGTGAGCGTGTGTGCGCGTGCTTGTATTTTCCACATTTTCAGGACATTTCAGCACATTTTAGCAGGAGCTAAACTACAATGTCAGAGCCAAGCAAATGCCGGTGAAAGTGCTTTTTTCACGTTTCACTTTTTTAACAGGTAAGAAGTCAGACCCTTTTCCCTTTTGTGACTGAGGTTAAGGTTAGGGTTTGATTGATGGACGGGCTTTTTCTCCTTGCACAAATCTACTTCTATATATAAAGTATATTACGTATGTATGACCTGACATACAGTCCTGACAATGTATAAAAACAAACCTGAGCGTGTGTGTGTGTTCTCTCCCCTTGCTTGTCTCAAAGCTCTAAGACTAGTCTGTGACTGATGTATTTTTCAGCCACAGTTCCACAATCAAAGGAGCTCTTGTGGCCTTCTGATGCGTCATCTAAATTTCATAAAGACCCTGACGCCTGAGAAGCCCCTCCACGCCACGACGCGGCTGGCAGAGCCTAATGTCTGTTTTCCTTTCACTCTGACACTGCCTCTTTGCGCCTGTCTATCTTCTTTCTCTTTGGCTTAGGTCCTCTTCGCAGGATCAAGGCAGCTGACGCGAGAGTCGGCCCGGGGAGGCCAGAAGTCAGGACGGAGCTGGAGCGTCACGTCGCTCTGAGGGCCATAGGTGCTCTCTGAAATCTCATGGCGGAACTGTGAACAGGCAGCGACATCTTAATACCTATAGACTGCGTGGGTTGATATAGGTGAAAAGGTTGGGAAGTTGTGGAAGGTTCACATTGGCTTAACAGCATCCCCACCCACTCCCACCCGCCCCCGGTGAGGCCTGCTTCCCTTATGCTTTATTTATTGGCACCGGTTTCAACCCTTAAGTGAGTTTCTCCTGAGCTGGAGACTGCAAAAGCTGACCGTGATGCTTTTACCAAGAGGAGAAAGAGCAAACCTTCCAAACGGACTGGGACATTAGCACGCTGTTAACAAGCACTAATGACAGGCTTCGGTCTCCTATGAGCCAGTGCGAACAACTCACAGAGCATGTGGCCAAGACACTGCACTCACTGCACCACTTACACGCACTCACAACCACGCGTATGCGCTTTCGTACTAAACGTGCCGTGTAGATAATGAAGCAGAGGTGTTCACACTTAGCAAACCGTCACTAATAATCATTGTTATACACAGCAAATCTACAGCATATTAACAGCATATTGAAGACACAATAACTCAAACTATCACATAAATAGATAAACAGATGAAAGAAGGGTGTCATGGACCCACAGACCCATAAACCCATGCACTAATGCAAAAAACATTGCTGGTTCAGGCTCAGAAGAGGACATCAACCCCATTGCACTGAAGCAGAGCTTCTGCCGATATCCTCTTCTGAGCCTGAATTGCCTACAGCTGAGGTTCTCAAACTTGCGGTCCAGACCCAGTGGGGTCATATGAGAAACGGCACTATATGCCCAAATATTTGGGGACACCCCTTTTAATGAATGCATTCAGCTTCTTAAAGTTGCACCCATTGCTGACACAGATGTGCAAATGTACACACACACAGCTTTGTATTGGCAATAGAATAGGACTGTCGGAAGAAGATAAACATGAACCTACTGATACCGTGCCTAATGGTAGGCATAAGCTAGAGGGGTATAACGTGCCATTGCATTGAAAGCTGTGGAGCAGTGGAACTGTGTTCTCTGGAATGACAGTGCTCCAATCAGTACTTTTGGGATGGGTTGGGGAACTGGGGACAAGGTGGGGTGGTGATCATCCAGCATTTTGACCTTACTAATGCTCTTGTCACTGAATGCAATCAAATCCTTTTATCTCCACAGATTTGTTCTACAAAATTCTATTATGAATACGCCTAAAAACTATAAATATGAATTTTATGTGGAACTAACAATCCACTCTCCTTACACTGCACTGACCAATAAGCACGGATAGGCAGAGAGTCAAACTTGGCAGCAAAACCCACCAGAATCTCCATTTTAGCCAATGGGTGGTACACTTCCTAAACTGCTTAATTAGTGAGAGAACCTGCAGCAGCTTGCTAACCTGGTAAATATGCTCCTGCAGAGCTGAAATACACACTGTTACCACACTGTTTGAAATGTATTAATTGTCAGTTGCAGTATTGCCTTTCCGCTCCGTTATTGCGATAAAATTGGACGTTCTTCACTGGAAGTTCTGTGCGGAACGCACTGAACCCTACTGGGTTATGAACAGGTTTACTGGGACATGATAACTCTAAGAGAGAGGTTGTATGTAGTGCTGAAAGTTAGTTGTAGATAGTTAATCAGTTGTCTTGTGTAGTTAGATTATATACCTGCATAGGTCTTATTTTGTTGTGCTACAAAAGCCTTCATCACTTTTGGGAGCGATGGCACCACCCCTGGTGTGAATTCAGACACATTCTGAAACCAATACGCCATAACATTAAAAGACATTGTGTGAAGCAAGGTAAATAACATTGATTATCTGGTTACAGCGGCACCTGTGTCAGTCAGTTCTTGAAGGTGATGTGTTGAAAGCAGGGAAAATAGATAACCTAAAGAATCTAAAGAGTGACCTAATCAAGTTCAAGACCAACCTGTGATGGCTAGACAACTAGGCCAGAATGTCTCAAAAACAGCAGGTCTTGTGAGGTGTTCCCAGTATGAAGTGGTTAGTACTACCAAAAGTGCTCCTAGGCGCCTAAAAGTCATTGAGGTGAGTGAGCAAGGGCTAGCCCATCCTGTCCAACTCCACAGAAGAGCTACTGTAGCACAAAAAGGTAATGCTGGCAATGCCTTGACGGGTCAGAGGGATTTTTCGGGAGGATGAGGAGCACCAACACAATATTAGGCAGGTGGTTTTACTGTTATGGCTGACTGGTGCATAGGCAAGTAACTTTGTTTTCAGAGTTTTGCTGCACTGCAAAACTAAGTTCTGACACTGTATTTGTTTGCAGGCCTTGCCTCCATTAAATCTCAGTATGTGTGATTTTTGCCATTTTTTACTTTTTGACAAAATGTGAATCTGGCAGGATTTTGTTATGTTACTAAAGTGTAATAAAATGGTGAAATGTTACATTTTAAATGGGGGAGGGGTGCTGGTGTATTAGCTGTGTAGTCTGTTGTTAATCACATAATATAAAAAGAAGAGAATGTACTGTATGTGAATTGAAAATTTCCACATTTCTTAAGTAACAACCTAAAATTAAATGCATAGGATAAAAATGTATTGTTCAAATGCAGAATATTGTCATTTTTATTGCATTAAAAAAAATTACAGTTTGTTTTCATAAACTGGTTAATTGTACATATTCTAAAAGATGAAAGCACATAAAACCAGCTTATGTGCAATCAAACCACACGTTTATTGCTGTATTACTTTTGTGATCTGTAATAGACTTCAACTTAAATGAGAGGACTGTCGCAAATCTAAATGTTGCTGACATCCACAGCCTGTAATCACTGTTTAATAGAATTTAGTACTCAGCCGAGAATCGTCCAATCATTACTTACGATACGTCAAATCTGCTCTTAATAGATGCTATAAGAAGCAAGGTTTGTGTTTACTGTAATGGCTTCAATCGGCTCCAAAAAACAGCTCAAGCCCAATAATCTCTGCTCGCTGGTGGTGCAGCAGCAATGGAGGAGTGAAGCACCAGCAGATGGCTAAGTCAATCATACAGCTCCTAAACATACGGCACCTCGTAAACATAAGGCCTAAGCGTAATGAAAGAGCTGCGAGGGACAGCACAATGCAAATGGCCTAGAGATTAGCGACTGGATTCTGACAGGATGTGGAGTTTTCTTGTAAAAACGAATCGGGTTCTCGAGCATTCTTGAGTCGCCTGCTCGCGTTTTGATCCTTGTTTGTTTATGCCAGGTTGCGTGCGGCCTGGAGATTATGCCTCATTTGACCGGTGTTTGCTACATTTGTCTGGGATAAATGTGCGGTCATGTCAAAACATTTGACAGCTTGAACAACATTCATTGCAATTAAAGGTCAAATGACATGCAATCTAAACAAGGTGGACCTTCCACCGTTGCCGCGCTTCTGAATAGGAGCGGATTGCTGCAGCACAACTGGGTGCATCAGCATTTGGCCATTTCCATAAATGCTCGCGGCTGTCTCGCTATTACTATTTTTAAATGCACTTGGGCTAAATGCCCTGTCACATCATTTGCGTTTTCGCCAAATGCGGCTGCCTTTTCCTAAAGGCCATATTCTAAAACAAATGCCCATTATCATGAAGTCTGCCTCAATGAGTGAAACTTTGAGTCCTCGGTTGAGATCATTGACAGCATGATGTGGTGAAGGTCAATTGAAATAACAGGTTTGTGCTTTATTATGAATGTAGCGCTTGTGTTTCACTTTGCAAGCAGGAGCTGGGAACATTCTGTCTGAGGGAAGGCAGGTAGCCGCCATCCACACACGCTAATGAGAAGGTTATGCTAAGCCACACACAGCCCCAACCTGTGATTAAGATTAATCTTTCCTGAATATTTTTAACCAGTCATGCAGCACATATGGATCTCCGAGAGGTTAGGCAGAGGGAGAGAGTACGTATGGCGCTGGGGCCGAGGCACTTATGCAATTATTACACCGGAACTAGCTATGCTACGTTACTTGGCATGGTATTTACACGTATGGAGGAATGACTAAATTAGGCACCTGTTAACATGGCTTTATAAAGATCTGTTTAGAGGTTTACAGAGCCCTCCAGGTTAGTTTTGAAGTGAAATCCTCAACTTCTGCAACCTGTTAAGGTAAAGTTGAAGGACAACGTGTAATGCTCTGCACTTCTCCAAACTGCAGTAGGCATCTCGTACTTCTGGCTGTGCATAGCACCTGTCACATGGTCTAGTTAGAGGGATTTTCGAAAATTCCCCTCTCCCTGAATCTGAATTCCCCACCTTTCCACAGTCAGGTCCTGCGCCACTCTCTGCAGCGGAAGCTAAAGGTCTAAAGTTGAATCTGTTGCCCATTAGCCCCCTTACAGTCTTACCGCCGCCTTCCGAACCAGCCATCGAGGTGATCACCACCCCCCCTTCCACACACACACATGCACACCCAGCCAGCAGCTGTCTTCTCCCCCCTCCCCACCCTACCACCACAAACACATAAACACACCGTTAAATATTCTGTACTGTAATCTGACGTGTCACTCAGCCTCTACCTTTACAAAGGTTACATGCATTAACGTCAGTCAGGGGGAGTCCCAGAAGCAGGCCTCCCCATAGCCACCCCGCTTTTAAAGTTGCAGCCGCAGCCGCACGTCACAGCCAGTATGAAGATACAAACAAGATGGCAAAGCGCATCAATCCACCACTGCCTCCCGCCACTTTGATCTAATTCCACTCTTTGCTTTCTGATGCATGGAGCTGTCAGATTAAGGGCTGTTCAGGAGCCTGCCGTGGCTGTTGAGCCTGACAGCCTGTGTGATGGATTACAGACAAAACAAAAGGGTTATCACCTTCACCGCCAACATTTCTATCCTTAAAGAGAGCTAGGGGAGGAGAAACGTCTCGCATTCCCTGTTGACGGGAATATAGAGAGCGGGAGAGAGAGACAGACACAGAGAGAGAGAGAGAGAGAGAGAGAGAGAGAGAGAGATAGTGAGGGAGAGAGAAACTCTTCCCCCCTCCCCCCCTTCCAGTTCATGGGGAATGACCCGTTTGAGAGGTGGTCCCACCTGAGGAGGCTGCCTAGCTTTCCTTCACATCTGCAGCTTCCTGTGAAGCACCTGGATTGCATCTCATTCAGGGCATTCCTCAAGTCACCTGGTGAGGAACAAGTTAAGGCCATCCACTGGATGCTGCAACTAGGGGGTGTCAATAGGCATCTAATAGATTTGAATGTGGTGATTTGAGCACTTCCGAAATCAGAAATGCTATTAATAAATTAGATTGGATTATGATATAATTCAGTCAAGTGTGCACTCATTCTTTGGACAAAATAAAAGTCCCAAGAAATCCACCATTTCACCCTTTCAATGGTTCACTGGGTCAGATTCAGCACATCAGTATGTGTTCTAGGTAAAAGCCAATTCCAGTTGACATGCTAATAAGCTAATGCATATTAACTGACTGACTAAATGAAAACAAATATCTGGGGGTTCTTCAAAAAAACAGTGAAAGAACCGCAAATGATTACTAAACAATTGAGTGTTCAGTGTAGTGGTGACAGCGCTTCACAAACCGAATGGTTGCGCTAAGTTTAACTGTAATTCCTCTTTGAAATCGTGACAGAGCAGCAAAAACATTGTGCCTCTTATCAGTCTATGTTGTTTTTATCTGACTGCCTAAGCCACATTTGAAGACACTGTTAAATACTCAAAGCTAAATTCCAAATTAACTCTGTATTAATGTGCCCTGCAGTCCTTCAGCTCTGAAGACTTCACCAAAACTAATTAGATAAGGATGTCAAGCCTTAATGCATGGAAATAAACAGAGAATAGAGAATACACGGTACACATTTTTATGGTAAGAACAGTAACTTTACATGCGTTTGCCACCCAGAAACCTAAGCTGTAATACTGCGTTCCATGTGAACTGGGATTTCTGATTTTCCAAGTTAGAAATTTCTCCTGGAACACCCTCACAAGTCAGATTTCCTACTTGGAAATTCGGGAGAGCCTCACCAACCCAGAGTTCAAAACCCAAGATACCCAACAGTAGTAAAAGTAGTAGGGTATCTAATCAGTCAAACACACAGTACTGTCCATCTGTGGACATGAGTCCATGATGCTTAGATGCACTAAATACCATATAATGCAAAAGGTAAAAAAAAAAAAAAAAAGGTAAAGGTGCACGTATTTGTCACGGTACTATGTACAGCGAAGTGTGTCCTCTGCATTTAACCCATCTGTGGTAGTGAACACACACACACTAGTGAACTAGGGGCAGTGAGTACACACACACAGAGCAGTGGGCAGCCAACTCCAGTGCCCGGGGAGCAGAGAGGGTAAAGGGCCTTGCTCAAGGGCAGCTTGCCGAGCCTGGGTATTAAACCCACAACCCTGTTATCAATAGCCCGGCCCTCTAACTGCTGAGCCACCACTGCCCTATCAACTGCACTGTTATCAACTGGTATTACTAATAATGCTAAACTGGAACAATGCTAACAATGGTAACCTGGGCCATAAAAAGTGGGACATAGTTTGGTTAGATGTGCCATAAACCACAGGGATAGGTTTGTCAAACCAGTTGTGTAGAACTTTTTTTTGTTTTTTGGAAATGTTTTGCAGTAGTGTTCAATTATCAGAATGTTTAACAGGAAAGCAGTCAACACATGTATGATGCCATTCCCAGCTCCGACACCTGACTTCGGAGGTAAATGGAAAGAGTCTTCTCTCACCCTTTTCTGATGCTGTGTAGAGAAAGTGACTCACACTGACTGTCTTTTTCTCTCTTTATTCTCTATCTCTTACTCTTTTGTAAGTGAAATGACTGAAAATAAACAGGTAATCATGGTGGATTGGACGGGAATAGTGCGCGTGTGTGTGTGAAAACACATTTAGCTTGCTTATGTTTATGTGTTACTGGACACGAAGAGAAAGGGAGAGAGAACATGCAATGTTACTGCTTCATTTACATTACATTTACAACACAATGACTGCATTGTGAACATCTGCAAAAAAAACTGCAAAACTGCAAAACTCACGTTTATGAATTGTTTCATAAAGCATTGTCTACATAAAGTGGGCTGAAAATACCTCTCTTAAGTAGCAGTTTTGATGGCACACATAATCAAACTTGTCTAGGCCTTGTGGAGAAGTACTGCCAATAGAATAGGACTCTCTGGAGCAAATAAACACAATAGAAACTATTGGCACCATGTCTAATGCCAGGCGTGGGCTAGAAGGGTATAAAGCCCCCCCAGCACTGAGCTGTGGAGCAGTGGAACTGTGTTCTCTGGAAGGATGGAAGGTGCTCCATCCAATATTTTGGATTCATTAGGATGAGTTGGGCAGTTGCGGAGGAGGTAAGGTGTTGACCCTCCAACATCCTGACCTCACTAATACTCTTTTTGCCTGAATGCAATCAAATTCTCACAGCACTGCTCCAAAATCTGGTAGAAAGACTTTCCAACAATACCCTTGATTTAAAACCAAAACAATGAAGGAGCAGGTGTCCCAATACTTTTGTCCATATATTTATCCAGCAGCTTGATGATGCCAGATGCTTTTTGTGCAACATGGAGGCCTACTCTGAATTGTTGAATGCTCCTGAACGGTGGTAGCAGCTCCAAATCAGGTTAAAAATAATAATCATTTCAGTGGTCTGCCTCACCTGACAAATTATGAAAGCGTTCGTTAGTCTGAGGGAGCAGCTTTCTTTTTTTGTCCTCTTCCAGGTGAGACATCTGTTATCCGAATCAAGGTTTGAGAAGGAGCGAGCGAGGAGGAATTGTTATTCCATATTGTTCAGCGTGCTGACAGAGAGCGCGCCGAGTTTTAAAATACCCGCATTGAATTCAAATGACAGAGGGAGATAATGAGAGCGTTTGATGTGACACGTTCGCCGGAGAGATTTAACAAAGGCAGTCGACTGCACTAAGCAACCACATTACAGGTCAGTTTACGACACACACTCTCTCCCACACACATACACAGCTGATAGAGCCTTCAGTCAAAGCTGTTCATGGTTTCCACCACTCTGAATGTTCTTAAAGTGGAGTGATGGTTGTGCATCTACGACTCCGGCTGTCTTCTGGGTGAAAACTGGAAATCGCATGAAAACACTGCTTCTGTTGCGTAGTTTCTTTAATAATGCCATTACAGCTCTGCTTGTTAATGTAGAGCATGAAGTGTGAACCTTTCTGACAATGATTTCTACCACTGTGAGTGTTGGTGTGTGCGTGTGTGTAAGCGAGAGAACGAGTGGGCATGCATCTACATTACAGACCATAGGCTGTATCTGGAAACAGCACTAATAAGCAACCCCCACCGGTAAAGCAGGCCTGGAGAAATGAGTGACAGATGTGAACTAACATTGGGCTGTGCTTATTCTAACTGATAGAGAGATCACAGTCAAACATGCCAGGCATTGTCATTGCACATAACCACACACACAAGACACATTACTTACTACTTATAGTGCAGCCTTGTTTATGCCACATACACACACGCATGCAAACAAAATAGCATGGAGGAGGAGAGGGGGTGGAAGAAGATGTGTGTTATATTTATGCATGGATGAAGGTTTCACCCTCAGTGTTGCTCCAAAGCATGATTGCACACTTTTCTGAAGAAACACTAACAAAATTGCAAATTTGTTTTTGGTAATTAGATGTGCAAGAGTGAAGGACCTTGAAAAGTACCTCCACATAACCCATCCAGCCATCTTCTCATCAACTTCTTCCTGGTAAGGGTCCAGAGCCTACCTGGAATCATTAGGCCAAGGCAGAAATACCACCTGGACAGGGTGCCAGTCAATCACAGGTTCCTCCACATAATGAAGAGTTTTTTGTACAACCACCTGTTCAAGCCAAGAACCACCTGAGAGCCTTTTAACGCCTGTGGTTGGCAGTTCTCTAACCATATTTATTCCTACAGACTAAAGCACCAGTATGTAGCATTTTTACTTTAACATAACAGCTTCAAAATCAGGTTGATGCTCCACTGACTTGTGATAGTTAGAATATCGTCTCTATCGTTGCTATTCTGGACTCAGCACACTGCTAACTGCACTTTGTAACTGCTAACGCAACACTTTGTGAAACGTGCAGGCGAATGCTTGTAAGAATTACATAACACTGCGTAAGTCATATTTGTATCATGTCAGTCCACAACTACACTTTTCACCTCCAGAGCCAGTTCTGTAACCCTCAGCTTGTCCAGAAATGGGTGTCCTTGAGTGGTGGCTCGAAGTGTGAATTGCACACCCTTACTGTAGGGGGAAGCCCAAGCGTAAGGAATACTACTTCTCGCATAATGCTGCTTTAAGTAGCCTATATTGATAATTAGATAGACATTAGCCATCATTATAATTGGCTTAATAAATTATAGGAGGGCACTTTGACTTTGGCAAAACAAAGTATTTGAGCAGGATAGATCACATTTTTTATACAAGTCCCCTGCACTTCTCAGCTACAAAAGAAAAAATGTGGACAAAAGCAATGTAGTGCAAATGAGGTTAAAGCAACATTTTGTAGCATTTGTACCTTGAAATAACAGCATTTTGATGCTTCACTGAGTTACAGGGAGAGTAGTGCCTCTATTGTTGCCACTCCAACTTTGATGAAACTACCAGGACAATGTACGGGAGTCCACACAATTCTTTCACTTTCAGTGACAGTTCTGTATCTTTCCTCTTGTCCAAAAATGCATGTGTAAAGAGTGTCCTTCAGGGGTGTCTCAAAGCACACTTCCTGACTGTAGAAGGAGCCAAATTCTTGCATAATGCTGCTTTAATCGGAATGGTATGAAGGACTAGACGTGTGTCCGTAAAGTGATGCAAACACAGCTAATTTAATACAGTTCTACGTTTGAAGCTGATAAGCTTTGAAGCTAAGTAAATAAAAATGATCTGCATATAAATAAAATATGAATCGTGAAAAGAGGTTGCCTTAAACATTCATAAATGATGCTGCTGTGGGAATGTGAGATGACCAGAAATATGTTCAATTTTGAACTTTTAAACTACAAATGAAGTCCACATTACTTTTTACCCCATATTAGTGCCAAATCCTTACTAAACTACACAGATCATAGGAACACACATCTCTCCACATCTCCACATTCCAGGGAAGCAGAGTGACAGCACAGTGACTTCTGTAAGCATAAAGAGATCAGGCCTTTGGAAGCTGGCTATGTTGTATTTCATAATCATCACAAAGCCAGGGAACAATCCTCCCCTCCACTCCTTCTCAGGATGGTACTCAGTGCTCAGTGAAGCCTCTGTGATCCCCCCCCCCCCCCCTCCCTTTTCCCTGTCGGCTGGCTGTGGGCTCGGCTGATTAGCGCTGACGGGCCCTGGCATCTCTCCTGGGAACCAGACCAGGTCTCATGACTGGCTTTAGATAGAACGATCTAATGGGGTCACACTTTAAGTCAAGAGTCTATTAATAAGAATCAATAAATACGCCATAAGAGATGCAGAAGATGACAGTAGACACTGAAGCATTGTAACCAGGGTGGATTGGCTCAGAGCTGCAAGGGGCCCAGAGAGGTAACACCACCCCGTCACGAGGATGTCTGTGTGGATATGTATGGTGGTGTGTTCATGTGTCCAAGCAATAAGTGAGGGGTGGGGCCTCCTTTTTTGTGCTTGGAGAGATTTTGTAGAAGCAAGTAAGACCTCTCTGGAGAAGTGGCAGAGGGGAATTCCACCAGTTTTTCAAAATTGCTGCATTCGAAGATCCATTAGAGTTATTCACTAGTGGTTTGGTGTAAAATGTGTAATTCTACTGAAACTTATGAAATAACTGTTCGGTGATAGGCAATAACAATCTTGTGTTTATACCTCTAAAGGCTATCACAGAACGCTATTATATTATATACAGGGGTATATGAATATGCCAGGTGTTGTTTCATGTTCTATTATTTTATGGCACTTTTAGTTTTACGATGGTTTTGGCCTATAATGTAGTTTTTAAGGTACAGTTAAGGCATTGTAGCACCCAGTATTTTACCATAAAAAATAACATGTAAAAACCAGAAGACTGGTTTACTGTAGATTGTTTTTTGGAGGCAAATAACTAAATAACACGCAATATATATGTGCTATTTACAATCTGTCCACTGGTGGAGTCGATAAGTTTCTGATCAGTATTTGGATAGCATGTGATCTAGCTACCTAATGCAGACATCCCACCCTAAAATAACTTATAAAAGAACACACACACCCCAAAACCCCCAAAAAACTCCACCGCAAACAACCCCCCCACACACATAAATATTTAAAACATACATAAGGTGTATCCTTATTAATTTGTCTATGTTGTTATGTGTGATATGTGTCATACCTCTTCTGTCAAACCTGTAAACACTGCTGGGTGGCTATATGCAGAAAATATGTATTTATATAATATTATTCTCACAGAGATTTTTGGTATTCTATAATAACTTTAAGCATGTTTACAGTGAGCACCACTAGTTAGTTTATAACATTAGCTAAGCTAATACAAGAATGACAGCTGTTAATTCACCTCTGCTCAGTCTTTTACAGTCATTTAACTGAGGCCCCTAAGGGCCATAGAAAAAGTCACTGTTGTAATCAGAGCAGCAACACTGTCTTTATTTTGACCCTATAGGCAGGGATAGTATGTTATTCTCTGTTTTAAACACTGCAGGACACTAAACTAAACCGATGCAAAATTAATGAAAGTGGTTGACAGTAAATCCCGCCCACAGAGAACACTGATAGGTCTACTGAGCAAAAAGAGAGACCAATCAGGATGCTCTCTGTGTCGATTTCTCTCACTATGTCTGTCACTCACTTGCTCCCAAAAGTGCGAGAGTGAGCCCGATGTACAGAATTCCAATTAGCGGGATTGTTGTATGTAACTTGCAGATGTCAGGGAGCTGCTATCAATTTGAGGGAGAATCCTGTGAGTTGCAGGAGAAATAGCATGTCTGCTAATGTAATAGATAGTCTTTATCTTTTGCAAGTTGCACTGCTTTAAATCATAAAATGTATTTGAAGCCATGTTGAACCTGACCAGGTTTTTCATTGGGGGGTCTCTTTTTGTACAATGCAATATATAACGTGACCAAACAAACATTTGCTCAATATTAGGAGAGTAATTTTTACATGCAAATAAACGTACGTGCTGTAAACAGTGTGAACCATTGTTCACTTTCATTGTAAGAGTTTGTGAACAGATAAATGTGAGACACATTTCTGGACAGTGCACCATTTCACATGAAACTACTTGCAAAGATATTTACATCTCAATTATTGCATTAATGTTGTAATTTTACAATTTCTAGTAAATTGTGCATATTCCGTGAGCTTAAATCAGGTTTTCCAGCATGTACGTATGGGCTACAGTGTTTAATGGCTATAATTCTACAGTAAAAAGCATGCTGAAAGCTTTGTAAAGTCCTAAAAAAGTACAGGAAAAGGGTACAGGAAATACACCCAATGTCATAAATTGGATGATAAATCAATAATTGATGCTTGCAGTCCTACTAAGAAAAAAGATCACATGTATGAATACCATATCATCACTATAAAAGCTAGGAATGTAATAAAGACACCCATCTTAACAGTAGGGAGCTTTAGTCAGTGACCCGAGTGTGTGGGCGGAGGGGGGACTGTTAATTTGGGGTTGCAGTGGGACAGTGAAATAAATCAGGCCCAGCTGATGCGTGTGTGTCCTCCGTGCCTGTGGGAGCCGGGGTAATTGAGCATGTTTGCTGCACCAATTTTAAAGCCTTTTAACAGGGTGGTAAAACTAGCAGCGTGAGCTGAGCACTGTGGGAAGTGTGGTCTTACAGAGTGAAGCTGAAGTGCAGTCTAGGAGAGGGAAGTTTCCTGGCAAATGTAGTGTGTAGATATGCTATATGTCCAAAAAAGGTTCTAGACACCTGCTCACCACCTGCTCATACCTCGGAAATCAAGGGCGTTAATTAAAGGGAGTTTGTCCGCACATTGCTGCAGTTACAGCATATACTCTGGGAAAGCTTTATCATTATAGTATAACATTGCTGTGAGGATTTGATTGCATTTATCTGAGGTCAGGTACTGATGTGGGATGATGTGGGAAGAAAAAAACAACACTTCCATAACACCAATCAGAAGCCGCCAATCATGCAGATGCAGAGCGTGACAAAGAAGCACAGCTATTAATTAACAGGCAGCTTGACACTAGATGTCAGGGGAAAAGATGAGCACTTCATCCAAGCCAGCATTCCTACCAAAAAAAAAACACACATTATGCATGTGGCAGTATTTTGGTTTCAGGAAAACTGACCAAAAAGTGTTCCACAAATTACCCAAAAACTGCATGCTACTGCACTACTTTTTCTTTCACCTTTTTTGGATGGGAATGGTAATTAAATTTCATACCATGTTGATCATGTTTGTTTACTTAATATTTGTATTTAGATTTTTGTTGTTGTTGTTTACTTGTTACTATACAAATCCCACACTGGGAATACCACACTAACCATTGCCACAGTCATAGTTCAAGACAACACAAGACAAGACAAGACAACCATATTCACCATTTGTGTTGGACATTTGTGTTTGGCCTCCACCTTTAACCCATATCTGTGCAGTGAACACACACACACACACACACACATGATCAAACACACACATTGACAATGAGCACACATGCCCGGAGCAGTGGTGAGCCATTGCTGCGGTGCCTAGAGACCAGGGAGTGTGAAAGGCCTTGCTCAAGGGCCCAACAGTGGCACCTTGCCGAGCCCTGGTATAGCGCAGTAACCGCTACGTTTGGCACCTTGTGTACTTATAATCTGCAAACCTGTTAAATACAACAATGTTTAGAATTAGAAGAATATAAAGAAAATAATTGGCAGAAGTTCCAGCACTATGTGCCTGGATACCTAATAATGGTGGCCTCAAAGACAGTAGACAAGAATAAGACAGAATGTGCTGCTGTCCATCATACAAGCCGGAGGAACAAAGCGTAGACAGCAGTTTGATCGCGCTCTTCCTCTAAAACACAGCTCTTTGCTTGCTGGTAGTGCTGAGAAACACTGTGGGAGCAAGGTGTGTGGGTATGTGTGTGTACCAAAGGCGTGTGCTGTCTTGAGTCAGGAGTTGTCATACAGTTGGAGTTGAGCTAGCTGGAGCATGCTCTGATGTGAAGCATATGATATTACTTAGGTAGGCACGAAAGCAATCTGTTTTAATATCAGACACTCTGCTGCTCAGAATGTCAAGGTCAGCAGAGGCGAGACTGCCCTGACTGCTGGCAGAAAACAAAGGCCATTAAATATTAAGCACCAATGCCAGTTTCTTACTACTGCACATTAAAGCTTGTAGCAAATTGCTACAAATGCCCCATAAAATGGCAATGAAACTCAAGTGTGTGTATAATAAGCTGCAAAGGCCGTGTAGTACTGGTCCACCTCTCCTGCAAGCCTCCATCTAGGCCGCAGACGTTCCGCTTTTTCTTACACCAGTTGTGTTTAACATTAGCGCCAGAGGAGCAGGCCCATTATCAGAGCTTCAGAAGCAACTTCTGCCAGGAGTTTGGGGCACACTTGAAATGAGAAACATCTTAAAGGAAGACAGATGGGCCCATCAGCTTTGTGTATAATAGCCCACCTGTCCGTCATAACTAAAAAAAAGGGAAAGGGGGGGCTGCAAACAGAGCACGGTAAAGCTGTGAAAGGACTAACAATAACATCCCTCTCAAGCCGCAGATATGCAGTGATATAGAATTACAGCTGCGTTAATCACGAAAACAGCAGGCCTATCAAAACGGCCAGCCAAACAGGAAATGGGGCTCCCAAGGAGTGGTAGGTGGTAATAATGTGCCTGGAGCTGCACAGTGCGTGCCGGTGACGATGTGAGCTGTGTAGCCCTGTTGCTCTGTTCTTCGGAGCGCACATGTACCCATGTAATGATGCAATGAAAATTCATGATGCGAGCATGTTAACTCCTGAGTTCCATGACATGAATTAAAAAAAGGGCCTCATTTTGATGCCTAATTATTTTTTGGACCTGACAGCCTTGTAGCGGCCAGCTCATTGTAGGTCACAATAGTTTCATTGGTTTCCTGAAAAGAAGCACAGCGGTAAGCAAACCCATAATTACCACCCATAATGACAACATTCTCTCTACACGCTCGCCTATAGAACCGCTTGTATAATTGCGCCTCAGTTCTGAGAATATCTGCAATGCTTTGGAGACCGTCACATCCCAAATGTTGTTTGCTGGGCATTTTTTACAAGCCTCGTTTTTTCTTACATAACAAACACTGCATATGAACTTTTAAACCTACAAATCACAGCAGAATCTAAGGATCTGAGGACGTGCTCGTTCTTGTGCTTACTCGGCGTAGCCGGCCAGGCCGAGGTAAGTAAGTGCGTTTCATGTTCAGTTATGCATGTGGTCAATCCTGTGTCTTTGCAAATGTTTCATACCAGTGCCCCAGCTTTGGAGTTTCATGGCCGTTCGTCTGAAAAAGGCTAATCCTCGTGGGCGCTGCCTTGCTTTCAGAGATAAAGCTCGTGTAGCCAAGCAGAGATTCTTTGCTCGAGATGAAAATAGCTTCCTCTGGTAAGTGTGGTCGCCTTGATTCTGGCCATGTTTTTGAGAGGCAGGACACACAGCGAAACTGATGTGTGTGACGGACGCCTGTGGGCATCCAATCACAGAGGTTCTCCAGCCCAGCCAGCTCAGCGAGGCCCGTGTCAGTCACATGGCTAATGACCGCTTCAGTGACGGCTTCCTATCAGCGTAATAAGAAGCACCTGTTTGCAGGGAGCCCGGACTCGGAGAGGGGTGTAATCAACCCCGGGGGACTGATTGAATCTTTCCTCCTGACGGTGGAGACGCGCTCCAGCGCAACGCTGCCTCCGCCCCGGCCTGCTGGAAATGGATCTGTGCAGATTAGCCGGGGCCCGAGAACCGGATGGGCCTTATTGGTTTATGATTGGTCAGAGCCTGACCACATTAACCCACTGATTGTTCAAGAAGACATTATTAAAGGCTTCCAAAGAGAAAAATTACAGTCTTAATCATCCTGCTCCTCACGTGCGTGAAGGAAACGCGAGGCCGAGGGGAATCCCCGCGTTGTTCATGGAAAAAGGGCTACGGAGGGAGAGTGGCTCCTTGTCGATTAAAGCCATTGTGCAATTTTATGTCATCTCCAGCACAATGAGGGATGAGATTAAGTTCAATTTGGGCCTGTGCTAGGATTTCCCCACCTCCGTCAGGGCCTAAGCCCCGCCATGTCAACCAGGCCCACTGGGAAATCAGCCATCTCCAGACAGGTCACCACTGGCCCATGTATATATTCATGGGCTTAATCTCACATCATTTCTGCGCTGCGGGGAAAGAAGCGTATTTAATTTACACTCGCTCCATTTGCTTCGCACAACGCACACTAGGGAAAAATCCATACGTGCTTCATCCATGGTAAAGTTCCTTTCGGGCCGAGGAAAAATATCTTAGGATGCGGAATGCGCTTTGTGGAATTCAAGCTGAACGCTCGGAAAATAGCGCGGCCTCTGTGGGAGTCAATTTAGGTGGAAGGCTCCAAGTTGTCTCCAGCAGATGCTGAGTGTGTATTAAACAGATTAATTATTAAAACATGCTTGACAGATGAAACGTGGGACCTCGGGCTAAAGAGAGAATGTTTGTTCTTCTGCCATATACTGTAGTCATTTGGTTTCGGCTCGCAAGTTATTAGGCACCTTGTTGGGGTTTTTGCGGGTTTGGTGTCATATGGGTTGTGCAGAAACCGTTTGTGCCTGTCCAAGATGGGACATCTGATAAAAATATGAGACACTCTTTAGATTTGATTTGGGGAATCAAATAGTCTGTCAGCAGGTGGTGGGGACTGTCCAGAGAATTCATTACAAGCTCTGAGACAGCCATGAAACACTGTATATCTAGTACAAAACAGAGCATGGCTCGGGCCATTCTCAGACGCCTGGATAGCATTTTCATTGTTAACCCATGAGCCATTAGAAAGCTTATTTGTGATTAGCTTATCCAAGCAGGTTGGCAGTGTAGGGCTGGTGTATAATGAATCACTTTTGCGAAATAAAATGGAAGCATAAGGGCAATCTCCTCTTGTGTTTGTTTCCATCGTGAAAATCCTCATGCATATTTAGCAAAAGGAGACCTACGGGTGGCTGCCAAAGTCCTAAACAGTGGTGATTTGAATTCCCATTTAGGAGAAAAGAGGGAGATGTGTTGGAAGTGGCTGGCTATAAAAAGCGGCCCGTGGAGGCGGCGGCAGCGGTGGCACCAGGGCCGAGGACAGACAGCCAAAGCAGATCTGCATCTGGCAAAGGGTCTGAGAGCCACCTGCTCCAGCAAGGCCTTCCCCCAAGCCGTCCCCCAAACATCTGACCATGAAAATTGGGAACAAATTATTCTGTCTGAGATCTGAGCTTTCTCTGGTGCAAAAACGATCAAGAAGCGGCCTAGACCTTATCTCCCATTAGCCACCGAAGACACGTGGCGGCAGCCACTGGTTACCTGGCCTCCCTGTTGACAGTGCTGTCACAGGCAGGTCCCCCCAGCCCCCTACCAGACCCTGGGGAATGGGCCTCAGATGCAGATCACCACGATTAGCGCAGGACAGCCCTCCCCTCGGAGCGATTAGCATTCCCCCGGCGTGACCTACAGGTGTAGCCCAGATTAAGTGAATAAATTCATCGCCCAGAGAATCACTGGGCCTGACCCCCTGCTGCCGGGGCCTGAATGAGAATGTGCTGGGAGCTCACCGCCACGGCCGTGATTGCTGGCTAACCCTGGAGGACAGAACCCTGACAGCATGGTGAGGTGTTTGGGGAGGGGGGAGTGGGTGTGGGGTGGGTTGCAGAAGAAATGGGATGGATTTTCAAGGTTTATTTTCGAATCAAGCCCGCTAGTTTATTCGTTTCCTCACCCGTCCCCAGTCTAAAATTTTCCACTGCATCTTTTGTTTTTGCCGGGGCGTCTGGGTACGCACATGAGGGTCTTCAGGTAATTCATGCTCATGTTTTGTTTCCTGTAATTTCATCTGAAACTGGCTTGTTTTCCTTTCCCCGTCAGACCCGCCGGTTCTGTTGACATTTTTTTCCCCTTCTATTTGTATACTGCAAAGTGGTCCATTTTTCCCCCTATCAAAACCGCTTTTCTCAGAGCGTGTCAGGATGTCTTCCGAATTTACCTTCAGCTCCTGACAGGGCAACAAGCCGAGCGCGCGTATGCGAGCGAAAGGAAGGCTCCTTTGTGCCCTAAGCGTTTTAGTGAAGCCAGGAACTGGCTCAAAGGCTGTCAACACAAACACTGCCAGATCGCTCTCAGCTGTACCCCCAGTAAAGACTGAGCGCTGGAAACAAATAGGGCTCCTCACACACAAGGTTCATTGCATAGGTTTTCATCCTATTCAAAGGAGCGGAGTCAATACGCGGTAACCACCAGAGTACGCTCGCAATAATAGTGTACTCTAGAAGAAAGCCTTTGTGCTCGGTCGCCCCTCTAGGTCGAAAAGACTTAAGTTGTTAATGAGGGCAATTAACTGGAAATCCACTAATCTTTATTACTGTCCCTCTTAGATCTCAGGTAGTTCATTCCAGTTCACCCTGTGGCTCTTATAGAGCAATAGGGGAGCAATGCAGTTCAGCACTTGGATACATTTTTAAAAAAGTAAAAAAGGTTCTTACGTGATTCTTAGACTCAAAAATGGTAAAAAGGGGCTCTTTAATGGTTCTTTAGCAAAAGCAACAGATTTATGTAGAACCCTGATAAATCAAATACTCATTTATATGCATAAATGAAAAAAATATTCTTAATGTTGAAATTCTTGTATGTGATTCTTAAAAAATAAAAAAATGGTTCTTCACACTAAGAAGGGTTCAAAAAGTCAAAAGAACCCTTTTACAGTTTTATGTAGAGCCATTTTTGGGTAGAATGTCTGCAGCAAATGGAGAATCTGTAAAACAAAAACAGTTGCCTCCAGAACCATCCATCAAAATGTTCTAAATATGATCCATTTTGGCTCTACCGGCACCTTGGACACATTTTATGTAACATACAGTCCAATGACAGTCCTAAGTTGTCACCATCAGTTATATTGCACAGACACTGTAAGCTTTCCCTCGACTGACTCATCTTGCTATTTGGACAAAGTTATTATTAGTGGAAAGAGGAGTGATTATTAGTGGAGGAGCTGTTTTCTCTAACATGTAGTTATTTCCTTTTTAAAGAAAAGGCCAGTGAAAGTTGTTACCATCAGTTATATCACACAGATACGGCCACTCTTCCCTCAAATGACTCATCTTGTTTCTGGACGGAGCGATTATTAGTGGAAAGAGGACAATATTTGTCTCTTGTCGCATTAAAAAGCACAGCAGATATCATCACAGATATGGCACATGAATGCGAGCAGGGATCAGTGATCCGTTTCTGTCAGTTTGGTGCTTTATTCAAAACGGCAGAGTCGTAGCTGCTATTGGGTTGCAGGGCCTCTCTTCTCCTTTCCCATGGATGACAGCGATTTGCCCTTGTGTCTCAGAAACATCAAACCGCTAACTGTCTCTGGCACCCCATGGAAAGCCTGTACTTGTGGTTGTTGTTTTGAACTCCGAAGTCACTCGCTGCTAGCTATATGCAGAGCAGACAACAGCAAAGGGAGACATCTTGTAAACCACAGCTTTGCTCCGGTCCCCGTGCATCCTTCGTTGCGTCACGTGGAACTGTGTGGAGTTTGAGTCGAGGTGTTTAACATATGCCAGTCACCGTGGCAAGTGAGGGCACGCGATAAATACAAGCGCAAGGCCTGTGTGGAGCTCTGTGTGTCCCCTCAGTGAATCTGCTGCTGTAGAATTTTTGTCTGGTTGGTTTCACTCAGGAACACTGGCCAACCACAATTTCGAATTCTCCTGTCATCCCTGACTAAAGAAAGTGACTCTGAAACTGTGTTTGGGCTCCGGGATGGGCCTCGAAACTATGCATCTTTTCCAGCAGATCTCCACTGTCATAATCTTTCAATTTACCAAGAGAGAAAGTTGCCATTAGCTCAAATTACAGCGTGTGTTGTTTTTCAGTGTTCCCATTACTACTTATTTTCCTCATATTTCTCTCTTATGGATTATTAAATTAGCTTCTCCATTAAAAGCCAAACTTCTGTGTTTGCTCGAACGAGCCAATTTGCTTTACATATTCAGAGCAGTTCCTCTTCTCATTAATTACATTAAGCTTGAGAAATGAGACGATTAAAGTCTCATTTAACCCAGATCATTCCGCACCGGCCCGCCTTACAGCGACCTCTTATTCCCCGTTGGCTCTGGTCTTCGGACAGTAAACTGTGCACCCCAGACGTGTCTGGTCCGCTTCTTCATATTCCGGATTAATTGAGTGATAATGAAGTGGGCTTGCTGAAGATTGTCACTGGAGGTGCATTCGCTTCAATAGGAGCGGGTGGATTAGGCCGCGTCTTAGCGCCCGTGCAGTCTGCGCCGGGTGAAAGTGTTTGCAGGGCTCAACTGGCCACAGATGAACATAAGGGCCATTAGCATAAAGGTCAGACCATGTGTGTGCGTGTGAGTCTGTGTCTGTGTGCGCACCTATCACGTTATCCCACCTATACGGTCAGCAATCTGCAGATTGTCGCCAAACAGCCGCGGGAATAAAACGGAGGCCAGAACAAAAAGCTGGGGCGTTAGAAGTGATACAGCAATGGTCGAGGAGCAGGTCTGACTCCGTTCTCCTTCTCCCTATCTCCTGCCATTGTTGTTATCAAATGATACAGTTGCTCAAGCGCAGCGTTTGAATCCTAAGGACCTTGGGGAGCGGATTTGTCTCTCGCAAGCCCCCTTCTAACGGGGATTAAGGGGATTAGAAACCATAAAATGACCAAGCGCAAACTCCCTGAGCAGCCCAGGCCTTTTCCCAGCGCCCCCCGTCCAGGGATGGACCTGAGGCTGGTTTACAAAGTTCCCCTGAAAGGCCCTTCTTACCATGACAAAGGGCCCAACAATTCGCTGATCCGCCAGAATGGCAGACAATGAACTTGCTGCGGTCCACCCAGCTCATTTTCATCAGAACAAATGGCATTACACTTGGCAGTGACATTGTTCTAAACTCGAACACGGCGCTCCTCTTTCTTCGCGGAGCTCAAGGTGTCATATTAATTATTTAAATCTCCAGAAAATTTCCAGCTCTATTCCTCCAAGGCCTTACCCAGTGCCAGAAGGTCTGGAATCTGCATTAGTTTTGTTAATTAGAGCTGAAACAAGGCTTTGATCTCAATGAAAATCAAAAAAAGGGAAACTTCCAGAATGAATTATTTTCTTTCTAACCTATTTTTCTGTTGGGGCTCCTACCACCCCCCCACCCCTCGCCTGTGTTTTATTACGGCTGTGTCAAACTCTGATTTAGCACGCACAATAGCAGGCAAGAGGTCAAGGATTTCTGCAGTTAACCAGCTTTATAGGGTCAGCGGTAAAGGTAATCACAACACACATCTTATCCACTCTCCCTGACAGGAACACTTTACACTTTCACTGGAGAGGTGCTGGACACAATGCGTTTGTGTGAACAGGGGTTTTATTCTTACTGAGGGTGGGTGATGTCGGGGGGTTCAAGGAGGGAACATTGTTCTCTGTGTTTGCCAAAAAAAACCTTCCTCTAAATCCTCAATCAACAAGGGCCTGAAACAACAAAGCGTGTAATTCCAATTCTGCTGAATGATATCAGGATTCAGGATTATGCTCCCTTCACAAATTGAATCAATAAATTTCAATGTCAATGAATTTGAAAGCTGATTGATACTCTCTCTGCATGGAGAATCTCAGCATGAGGACAGCTCTGTGCAATCAGACTTAACTACTTTTATTTGAGTGTTACATTTACACTGAATTGAGTGCTACATTTGTTCAAGTCACCTTAAGTCAAGGCGTTGTAGCACTGCAATAAAGGCTGTGATTCTGGCATTAATATCAGAATACAAGGAGTGGTGTCATATATGACACTCTGAACCAGTGTTTTTATCCTCAATAAAAAATCTAACTAGCAGTAATACAAATAATAACAGCTTGTCATGTACTATGATGCAACACAGAAATTATAAGACAAAAATTATGCTTTTTATGTTTTCATTAAGGGATAGCTTCCATGTGCAGCAGCCTAGCAGCACTGTGCAAAAATGGAACCTAAAAATGCCTTCATGTAGCAACAAGAAATTCAACTGGTTTCATTCACCGCAAATCAATACTATAAATACTATAAATAAATCAATAAATTATGCATTTAAGTTGAATAAAACAGGTTCAATTGCTTAAAAGAAAGGGTTTTAGACTGAATTGACAAACCATTTTCTACAAGGTCAGCTCCGTGTACTGCTGTGCTAAATTAGCATTGCTGAAACAACACAGCTCATCTGAAGAAACCTACGGGCCAGTACGGATTGCTCTTAGTATGAACAGGTTTCCGACTGTAGACTATCCGTATCTGCTGGCAGCGAAGCTAAAAGGGAATGTAGCAAAGCTGGAACAGTATGCTAAAAGGTAAAAATGCTAAACTGTACAGTGTCTAAACACAGAAGCTTTCTGTAAGCTGGCAGTGAGCAGTGCATGAATAACAGTGTATGTTCTTGTCAGTATATACAGTGTCTGAGAGTTGCATTTCAAGTTATAATTAATGTAGCTATTTTAATTTTGTAGCTCATATACAAACGAGGCATTTTGAGACGGTTATGTCACCCATTATTACAGCTTTCATCATAACACTAAATATTAAAACAGAAACAGAAAGTGGGACTAGAGTTTATTACTATATTATCACTATTAATGCAGCCTGAAAACCGACTGAAACTGAACTTCAAATTCGACAAAATCTATACCAAAAAAAAAGAATGTTAATTTGAAAACTACAATAACTCTTCAATGAACACATATTCAGCCCAGCTTTGTAGTCTTAAACTCTTTCAGATCTGAAATGACACCGCATAGAGGTCTCCAATTTTTGCATGGCAGCAAAACATAAATTTATACTACTTTGAAAAATGAAAAAATGCATTTCTGTCACAACTACAGTGAGTGCAAATAAAATTATATAGCTTCATGTTAAAAGTAATGATATCACAACAATTATTCTGTGGGCAAAATTCTATAGTATAGCAGTAGGTGTGAAATTCTCAGATGCCTTGTGGTGGGAAAAGGCTTGAACAGTGTGTGACTAGCAGCAAGCTTATTAAACCTCAAACAGAAATGTGTTACTATGTGTAACTGAGGGGGAAAGGAAGGAGTTGATAATTAGGCTGTTGAGGGAAAAAACGTGAATATTTGCAGCACTTGGCCTTGCTGGATTTGTCCTGTAAACCCAGTTGCACCAGATGTAATACGCTTGTATTGTATGCAATCATTTGTGTTTGTGACTGGCTACTTATGCTTATGTAGCATTGCAGACAGTGGCAGTTGATAGTTGGAAGATCATCAGTGGCAAGAAATATTAGTTGACACATTTTGGTTTGGCACGTTATGCATTTTGGGTCCACCAGGGGCCACTATTTCACACTCTGTCGTTCCTTCTGAATGTGTCTGGTTTAGTTTCAAGGTTTGTCTCTCATGAGTGCATGTGGTGCCCATAATTGTTATTCTGGGCAGTAACTCTACTGAATTTTGAACTACTGATCTTCAGATGTCCTACAGTTCTTCAGATTAATCACTGAAAGCGCACAAACTTTTTGGAAGCCATGTCAGGCATTCATTCACCCCGAAATAGTAGTAGGCAAAACAAAGCATTGAGAGATTTTCACAGAAAACTTTCATTGAAGTAAATCACTTGTTTTGTGATACGTTGGCATGCGTGCATGAGTGCGAGATGAACTAAGTCAAAACTGGCATTCAAACTTTTTTTGACCATTCTGTTTATTGGCGAAGCAGGAAAGAAAGGGCTTATAAAGCAGAAACAGGACATATGCACAGATGCTGTTGGGTTATTTCCGTCAGTTTCCCAGGTGAGCCATGCCATCCCTTCCAACCCAACTCAACCCATCCCTCCAACCCTCACCATCCCTGCCACCTGCAGCTGCCACACCAAACATGATCCATAGATTACATCAACATAAATAAAAAAAAATGAATATAAAATATAAATGAAACAAACACAACAAACTAGTCAAACATACTTAAAAAAAATTATATTAATAATAAAAAACAAAAAATTGTGATTACTCTGATATAACGCCAGACTGCTTGATCTCAGAGAAAAAGGAGAAAAATGAGGCCCACGTGTGAATATATTGACATGTATTATTAAGGAGAAGCAGCCAAATACAGACTGCCAGTAGGACTGTAAAGCAGGGCAAGGCCAAAGCATATAAGACAATGTAGCTGGAGCTTGGGAACATCCATCACAAAGATTTGGGTTAGGGTTAGCAAGTTTAACCTTTGTCCAGTACACCCGATGAGCCAACTTTAACTGAATAAGACTGTTTAGCACAAATTGGAGTATTCATGCTGCAAATTCTCTCGTCCCAATCGACTTCCTCAAAAGTCAAACATGGAAACTTTTTAAGAGGAGCCATCATTTTAACATGTTGTACAATCGTCCAGTCCCTCTAAACCAGGAAAAAGCTGTGGTTTAACGGTTGCCGTTGCTGAGGTTGTTCAAAATGAGCCTACTCTAACACTAGGCCTTCAGTCTTGTTAGCTGTGATGCTCACCATTGGCTTTGGAAGTTTTGTCCATACCCACATTTACATTGATCTTCCTCCAGTTGCAATTGTTTATTATTCATGCTCCATGGCCCATGCCTGGTTAACCGTCCCTCAGCAAGAGGCGGTATAATCAACGCGCTCGCTCCAATAACAGTTCGGCTGGTCAGATGGCGCAGCCAATTTAGTCCCTCCATTATCCACAGCGTAGATGGAGATCAAACTCCAGTGTGTCCTGGTCTCCCTCTCGCTCTCTTTCGGCCTTTCAAATCCCCCCATTTATTTATACCCCCTCCCTCGGCAGCCCACGTTAAGATTTAGTGCTGGAAAGTGAAATAATTACACGGGAGCCCAACTAGCCCGTGGCACAGGGGCTTGATGTTGACCCACCATGCCCCGGAGTCTGCCCACTCCCAGGGCTCACACGAGCAGGCGTCAATGAATACAAAGGATTGAGGGGATTAGCCTATAAGACATTTGGTGCGCATTGTTCTCTCGCCGTAAATGAGTTTCGCCAGTCGTACGCAGCACGGGCCAGAGCCGGGACATCTCAGTGAGGAAATCTTATAATTACCCCTCTCTCTCTCTCTCTCTCTCTCTCTCTCTCTCTCTCTCTCTCTCTCTCTCTCCCTTTCTCTCTCTCTCTCTCTCACTCAGAAAAAAAAGGACAGTTTTGGCCTCTGGTTCCCAAATCTTGGACATTAGCAATTGAATAGAGAGCTTTCATACTGTATATCATTTTAATCTTTCATGTTTAGATGCACCAGATGGCTTATTACTGCTCACGCCGAGGAGAAAAGGAGACAAATGGCCTTGTCTTTTTTAGAGAGAGATCAGCGGCGAAAAATGGCATTCATATAGGCTGAGCTTCGGATAATTATATATCTGACTGTTTGGAGGCTGTGGAGCATCCAGCCTCCACCTATAAATCATAAAACTATTAATAACGGACAGATGTGGGTCCAAAGGCATGATGCGACTTTGGATAGGAGGCAAGACATATGGGGAGCAAAGTGAAAAGGTGGAAGATGTATTACAGGTGTTTAGTATAATAGATTCCCTCACAGTTCCACCCAATCACAGGCCAAAAAGTGTATACATTTGAATTTTGAATATGCTCACGGTGCGAAGAGTAGAAAAGGTCACATAGTACAGCTCACGCTCCCTCACTTCTACAGTACTGATAGAAAACAGAATGTTCTACTCAGAATATTTCCAAGGCCTTTAATATTGCTGATGAGTCCAATCCAGAGCTTATGAAAATAAAGGTGCTGCAAAGGGTTCTTTGAGCGATGACATTGTAGAACATCTTATGGTTCTATAATCGACTGTTTTTGTAATAGATATGAGTGAGGAGAACCTTGATGTGAAGGTTCTTCATGCTCAAACATCTCTATTACAAACATAGGTTATGTAATGCTCTATGACAGGTATATTATGCATGTATATTAAGCATGTTTTGCTAAGCTGATAACTCCAGCAGTGGACAGTGGATGATCACCTTGACCACAGCGTAGGCCGAATGTGCTGGTTGTGACTCAAGGTGGTGGTGTGGTTTGTTGTCGCAGGTTATCCCCCCCCCCCCCCCCCCCCCCATCCCCTATCATGATGCACTTTGCATTTGGCTCCCTCCTCTCCACCTCTCTGTCAGCCCTCCAAAAGGAAACAATAAGGTTTAATCTCTGCTGCTGACAATGATGCATGGGCTGGATGAAAAACACTTTTCAGGTGTTGTCATTAAAAAGCCATTTTTCCCCCTGCCCACCCCCTCAGTGAGAGAAATATAAAGAAAGGCCCCAAAGTGTAACGCTTTAATACCTCTGAAGCTTTTCATTGGCATCTGTGGCGCGCAAGCTGCCGGGATTGTCTTCTCTTTTTCAATTACCTGATCCTTTCAACTTTGCTCAGGATGAAAAAACGCATCTGTGCGGTCCAGAGCACAGACCAACGCTAGTGTGTGTGTGTGTGTGTTTCCTTTGTTTCACATTCTAAATGTATATAGGCTGATTTGGTAATACGTTATGATCATTACACTCTACCAATGCTGATGTTATGCTATAAAGCAGGTTAATATTGATACAGGCTAAAAAGAAAGTCCATGCTAAATGCTAAATGATTTCATTCATCGTAGAAGTTCTAATATTAATTGATGCAACTTTAGATTCTGGCCTCATAAGGAAACACTGAGAAGATGATGAAATCTTCATGCAAAAACAAGTCCTTCTGAAAGCACTAAGTAAATTCACTGTAAACTGGTAGAGCTGATTTAGCCTATTTAAAGCATTGTGGGTTTTTTCGTTTAACAAAATGTATAATGCAAAGGGGTGAAGGATACTTAAATACTGTACTGCACTCCAATACGTACCAATCAAGCTTTTTTTTATTGAATACCTACACTTTTACTTAATTATAGTTCCATAAAAAACACAGAGAAATGGTTTGACTGTTTACATTTTCAGTTAGATCTTAAGACATGAGATTTGTCTCTTTTCTAAAAGGTTTCCTTACTAATCAGTCAAATGTCAGCATATTTAACACTGTTTTAAATATTAATTTGATATTGATTTTTCATTTTAACATCCAGCCAAATTTCTATCAATCTCTAAATGGAACAGCCCACGTCTATGCCAGTTTATCATTGCCTTTTTAAAAATATATATTTACTTATCACATTTTCCCCTTTTGTCACCCAATTTACAAGTTCATTTTTGTTGCATTTAGTAATAAGAGATAGTATTGAGTGCTTTTCGCTGATAGGGCCTTTCACTGTAATATTACAGGTTCAACTCCCACAATGCCATAGCAACCAGTGGCCAGGGGTCCCAGAGAGCGTAACTGGCCTTACTCTTTCTGGGTAAACCTTACACAAGCCCATTTACAATCCTATGTTTTTACAATTCCATAGAAAAAAGAACGCTAGTGCTCGGGAACAATTTGCTGAGATCTGTTCTGATTGGCTGGTTTACAGCGCAATAGTACACATGAAAGCCATATCGCACAGCAGTGTGTGGTAAAGGCAGTCGGCTTGGTTAGCTGTTAGCCTTTTACGAAAAGTCCTTTAGCTACACATTTTGATGCCTCATGCCTTGCATTTGAATCAAGTAGCCAAGATTGTCTCCGAAAACTGACTAAAAGTAACAAAAAATACAATATTCTACCATAAGTGGCCGTTGGGTTGTACTTTGACTTTCATGTACTTTTGACATTTTAATGTACCAAACTGTCATTAATCAGCTATGCCAAGATAAATAAGTTTCCCTTTAGGGTCCCTTTAAGAGGAAGAGCTGTTTTCCAAGCACAAAGAGTTTTTTCCTTATCTGTTTGTATGTTTTTAGACTCCATACCTTAACTTTTACTTTGACACAGGTCCATTATTTTCTCTTGAATAGAGTTTTTACCCCCCTTGCAATGTATGCAATACACTGTGGGTGGTTAGTAGTACAGGATATTCTCAGGATATTCACTAAATACTTTAAACACATACTGCATTGTTCACATAATATAACATCCTTAATACTGTCTAACGCTTTTATGATGAGATCCTAACTACTGGATGACCTTACACTTTTGTATATTATAGTTTATATAATGTATAGTACATAGTACATAATGCCCTAGTGCTGAGATACTAACAATTTTATATTCATTATAATATTACATTATACAGATTACTATCATTATTACACTGAGATTTGATTGGATGGCTATAGTACAGCATATATTATGACCGTATATCACAGCCTTCTACTGAGATGCTTACTATTATATATAGACTACAGTACAGTATACACTATATGGACAATAAATACAATAAGTATTGGGACACTTGCTCTTTCATTGTTTCTTCCAAGATCAAGGGGCAATTGCTGTGAGGATTTGATTACATTCAGCGACAAAAGCATTAGTGGGGTCAGGATGTTGAATGATCACCACTCCACCTCATCCCAGACTCATCACTAAAAGTACTGGATGGAGCACCATCATTTAAGAGAACACATTTCCAGTAGGTTCCTGTTTATCTGCTCCAGAAAGTCCTATTCTACTCACAATACTTCTCTACAGGGACTAGACAAGCTGTGTGTGTGTGTGTGCATTTGCACATCTGTGTCAGCAATGGGTGCAACGTCAAGTAGCTAAATGCATTCTTTAGAAGGGGGGACCACAAACATTTGGACACATTGTGTGTAACAATAAGATTACATTACACTGAGATGCTAACAACTGCAAATAGGCTGTAGTACAGCATATTACAGTATAATGCATTATGCTGAGACGCTAACTATTGATATGGCCTTATGCTATAGTGCATTACACTCTGTACTACCCATATGGCTGGATACTACAGTGTAATTATACTGAGTTAGTAAATATTGGGGCTCTCTTTTATACAGCTTTTCAAAAGCAACCTATTCTACAGAGGAATAAACGACGGCAGTGGATGTTGTTCAGATTCAATTGCTGAAAAACACCAAGTAGAGAGAACTATACAGTATTCACCCATACAGTCCTCCGTTCCTTTGTAATTCTCCAGTGTCTGTGCTGCAGAAATGTGACGTTAAAAATGGCTGCTCTGATGTTTAACTCCGGTATCAGTGTGTGTGCTTTGATCTGCTGAGGGCAGGTGATTAAGTGTGGAAAACATGATCTTTGTGAGTGGAGAGCACGCCTCTGCGATGACACGCAGTTTATAGAGATCACAGCTCGGCAAATATTTATGTTGCGAGAGACGAGATGAAAAAAAAAGAGAGAAGCACATCAGTGAGAGTGCATGAACTGCAGTCAAGTTCAGATTAAGCCTGCACTCTTTGAGCGCATCTGCTGAGCTCCTTTATTCTATAAAAGATGCACAACACTTTACAAAACAAGAAAAAAACACACACACACACACTCGAGTGTGAGTTTACACCTCAGCAGTCTAATACCAAAGTAGTGGCATGATGCTTTGGGGCAAATGAAAACAAGACAAAAAAGCCTTTTTGATTTTAAATTGGAAAACAAAAAAAAAAAAATCAAAACGAGTGTGTGAGTGTATGTGTGTGTGTGTGTGTGTGTGTGTGTGTGTGTGCATGCGCATGTGTAAAGGGGGAGGGGTTCTGATGCTGTGGTATCTCCCTATTCTCGCCCTTTCAAAGAAAAGCTGTTTTTGTGTTTATTTTTCAAAGCCAGCTGCAGCCACAAGAGTGCTATTCTTCTTCAACTGGTTGAAGTTGGGGTTTTGGTGGGAGAACGAGAGAAAGAGAGAGATAGAGAGAGAGAGAGCTGTACTCTGGAGCTGTGATGTTGGGAGGCAGTGGGAAGATGTGGAGCGTGATCTTGTTCTCCGTAGAGGGATCTATGAAAGCCTTCACTCAGCCCTTCATCTAACCACACTTAAGCTCATTTAATGAAGAAAGCCTGCTCCCTCTACACTCTTACAAATGAAGGTGCTTTAAAAGGTTCTTCGAACGATCTAAAAAGAACCATGTTTGTGTGAGTGTGAAGAACTCTTATATCAAGCGATGGGCCTTCTCTCAACCTTCTCTCTCTATACAGTATATATATCTTTTTGATGAAACCAAAAGTGGTTCTGTTCATTAAAATTCTGTAAGGTCAGGGGCTCCGAGTGGCTCAGCGGTGTAATGCGCTGAGCTCGCAAGTTCAAAACGAGTTCAAATCCAGAGGCATGCCGCTTTGCTATCAGCAGCCAGAGTCTGAGAGAGCTCAACTGTCTGTGGGTGGATGGTGCTCTCTTAAAATGATGTTGGCCAGCGCAGGCGTCTGTTAGCTGGACTGGTGGAACTGGGGAACCGGCCCTTTGTTTCTGAGCATGTTGTATAGATTTAGGCTGGCCTGTGATGCCGCATCGGCTGCAGTTGAAAAGAGGCGGTGGCTCGCTTCACATGTATCAGAGGAGACATGTGTAAAGTATCTACCCTCCTAGTGCCAGGAGCATTGGTAGTGCTAGATTTGCCAATAATAAAACACTATAACGTCCAGTTAGAACATCAGTGCCATATCCTGTATACTGAAGTAGTTGAGTATTTAGTTATATCAACATTTTACAACGGCTACAATGGCTAGGCCGACCAAACCTGGACTGTGAGCGAGCGAGCCTCGCAGAAAACGTGGATAGCAGGGTGACCTGCTCCTGAATGAGAACACCGAGCAGAAGCTGGCCTCAACACACCTCTAACAGTACAGGGAACCTCTCGGGCAACCTCAAGGTCCCAAACTATACAATTCTCAGCACCGAATGGCAGTGTCAAGGCTCCTTAAATACCCCCCAATCCCAGGTGTAATTCATGAACCAAATGAACATGAAAAGAGACACTGAACCAAACACGAATGAAAACGAGGTGGAAGTCCTTATTTGGGCCTGTGGGTGGCGGCTCAGAATTGCCCCGGGGGAGGGTGCGATACCGAGGGGCTGACAATTAAAACCTTTTTGATGCTCCACTTTTCTGATCTGATCTTAGCCTGATCACGATGCATGTTGGGGACATTTACACCTGGCTCTTCAATCCGTACATGATAGATCACCAATAACGCATGTTAATGCCAGGTGTAAACCGTCCCTGTGAGTTTCCTACGCGGCTAAACCTGTACCATAAAATCCAGAAAAGTTGCACCATTTAAAATTAAAATGAACAATATGAAATAGTTAATAGTTACTCATAGCACTTATGAGTCCAGGTACGAATAGGACAGCATTTGGATCCCAACTCGGACTGACCTGTGTTCTATGGCATCGCTCATAGAGCCATTTGAAGCTTCTTTATTTTTTAGAGTGTGCTTCAGTCCTATGAGGATCACCTGCATTAAGCTCCAGCAACCCACCATGTCTCCCTAATGGGACCTTAGAAAGCACAGCATGGATTTATGGCAGCCACCCGAGAGCTTCTCCACCACAAATGCTGTTTTCTTGTTGATTTATCCCCTTCACATTGTTATCGTTCTACTTAATTTCTCACCAAACAAGTCACTTTATTTAGAGCAACACGAGTCCCTGGTGGCTAATTATAGCGCGGCTGCTGCGCTCACTTGAAGTTGCACCCAAACAATAAAAGGCCACTTTGCCTGTTCTTGTGTTTGTGTTCAGAGGGGCCCGCTTCAAAACCACTTGTGTCGCGAGCGTTTGGCCAACAAATCTTTTACATGGCTGCATGGTAGGAGGATCACACGGTGCCAAGGTTGCCTCCTACTGTGCTGTGTTAAGAGCATCTGAAGAACGCACTGGAGCTGGGGTGGAATGCTGGCGCACTACCGAATCCCACCACTTTGTAGATCATTAGCTCTATTCTTATCGTCTCGTTGGGAAATACACACACTCCCTCTCTCTCTCTCTCTTTCTCTCTGTGTCTCAACCATACACATGCTGAAGTGCTTGTGGAAAATGATTTTTTTATATACTTTGTGCTTATAGGCTAGTTTCACTGCTGCACTGGGTTTTCATACAGTAATTCCCAATCCCAGTCCTGGGGACCCACATGGTATGCACATTTCTGGGCTTTCCCTCATTTGGCACACCTAAATTTAACTCATTAACTAATAAGCAAACTGGGAAATGTGTTTTATACAAATGTGCAGAACATGAGGCCCTCAGAACGGAGTTTGGAATCCACTGCTATAGGCTATTGCTACAGTGGAGCACGGTAGGTACTGTGAGTTCTATGCAATGTTACACATATATATATATAGTACTGTTTCCAGTATAAACAGCCAAGTACAAGTACACATTTTTCAGGAGATGTTTCTGCTTAAATAGAACATAATTTAAAAGTAAGTGAAACATCAGAAATAAGAAGAAGAAGAAAGAAAACAGGAGTGTTCAAAACCAGAGCTGAATTGAAAGATACAGAGGAAATGGGACTCCTAACAACTGTGCAAGGCCTGGTAGACCAACAAACCTGCCCCAGCAGATTTAACAGCACTTATAGCTTTCAGACTTGAGCGAAAGAGTAGAAAATAAAGTTCCACAGTCTCCAGACCATAAACAAAAGACCATACACCTTGTCTTGTCTTGTCTTGGGGTGAGGTGGACTCCAAAATTGTTGCTGAGGCCAGACAAGTCCAGTCCATCTGTACGAGGTAACATTAGATAGAAACTTAACTTTTTTCTACAGTTATTGATTAATAGTCACATTTAAGGATAAACAAATCAATGTGCTGAACAGCTCAACTCTCTACTCTCTCCAATAAAGCCACCATACACCGGGTAGCTGACGCACTCACATAGCATCACATAGCATAACATAGCAGATGTAGAAGCAGGCCTACACTACACAGAAGGCGTTGCAATGAGAGTGCCGATAAAAGCCAGGTTCAAGCTGACACTCAATTCTCACGTTTGATATGAGTTTACTGCCCTTTCTGAAGCTTACTGTGTTCAATGAGAAAAAGACCAGACTACTAAAATTAGGTGAGGTAATAGAACTTTAGCATGGCAGTAATAGCAGTAATGGCAATAATCAAGGACACCAATTGTTGAATGAAACAGAATGAAATGTTACATTTCACATTTAATAATTATAATGTTTGTGACACAAACCAGACACTCCTGTCTGTAAAAAAAGATGGGTTGGGTTTATTATAGAAGAGGGGAGTAAAAAGGTAGTGTAAACAGTCAGCTAATTTATAAACAGGACAATTAGTTTCTTAGACATGAACGTTAGAAAAAAGCGAGAACAAAGAAACAGACAAGAATCAAGAAGCAGACAGAGCTAACACAACCAGGCTAACAAAACAGAAGGGAGACCCAAAAGAGCAAAATAAGGGCCAACAACAAGGTAGGCAAAAACAGAGCCGAGCAGAGACTCGGCATGCAGTAGACAGAACTGGCAATACTTCACATCAAGAGTGATGAACAAATAGGTTCATATGGTCCAGATTACACTGCAAACAGGTGTGTGGGTGATTAGTAGCCTAGTGAGGAAGATCTAGAAAGCTGCCTGTGATTGGTGGGCTGTTGACCTGTGACTGTGGTGTCAGGGAGCAGAGGATTATAGGAGTTGTTTCACTGTACAAATGTTACACTGCCTTAGTTAGACTAAGACTATAATTATAATAACTCATCATTTTAAGTTAAATAATATTTCATGATATATTTCACAAAATATGTGATGAAATATATTGTTTATTATATTATATATTATGTTTAATGAATTGGAATAAAATGAATAACAAACACATTTTTTATATGATGAGAAAAAATCTTAATCTGGTCTCGGCTTTGTCTCAATCTTGGACACTCCCAGTCTCAGTTTTCACTCAGCCTCGACTACTAAAGTCTTGGTCTTGACTTTGACTCAATGTGTCCCAGTCTTGGTCTTCACTCAGCCTCGACTACTAAACGCCTTGGTCTTGACACAGATTTGATATGCCCTGGTATCTGTCTTCACTCAACCTCAACTACTAAAAGTCTTGGTCTTGACTTTGACTCAATGTGTCCCAGTCTCAGTCTTCACTCATCCTTGGTCTTGACTTTTACTTGACTTTTTAAAAGTCTTGGTCTTGACTTTGACTCAATGTGTCCCGGCCTCAGTCTTCACTGAGCCTCGACTACTAAAGTCTTGGTCTTGACTTTGACTCAATGTGTCCCAGTCTTGGTCTTCACTCAGCCTCAACTACTAAACGCCTTGGTCTTGACACAGATTTGATATGCCCTGGTATCTGTCTTCACTCAACCTCAACTACTAAAAGTCTTGGTCTTGACTTTGACTCAATGTGTCCCAGTCTCAGTCTTCACTCATCCTTGGTCTTGACTTTTACTTGACTTTTTAAAAGTCTTGGTCTTGACTTTGACTCAATGTGTCCCGGCCTCAGTCTTCACTGAGCCTCGACTACTAAAAGTCTTGGTCTTGACTTTGACTCAAGGTGTCCCGGTCTCTGTCTTCACTCAGACTCAACTACTAAAAGTCTAGGTCTTGACTCAGAGTTGATGTGACCTCCACTGCCAATAATTTACTGTATATTAAGGATTGTAATAACAGTATTATTCTGCAAATGACAGTAGCGTCTCTGTAAACTGTAAATGGTTGGCCATTTACTAACAAAACATACATATACATATAAATATATACATACATTATATATACATTATATTTGCTTTCTCACTTGCATCCATATGCTGAAAAGGCAAGCTTACTTCCTGGTTTTCAAACCAGCTACTCATAGGCCAGTTTGAATTCAGCTCTGGGCCTTCATAATAGGTTCTCCAACCATTTAAATGCTGGAGCTTTGGTGTCCAGATGGTAAGGCTGGTGCTGTGTGTGTGTATGTGGAAAAGAGAGCGAGCAGGCAGCCAGACAGCGCTTGAGGAAAAGTTAGCTCAGCGCTGGACTATGTGTAGCATGCATCTTTAATGAGCTCCCAGGCCAAGTGGCCACTCCTGGCCTTCCCCTGGCTCTGGGACATCAGTGGTTGGCTGTGCCCTGCACTGCACAGTCTCTGACCGCTCGAACACAAGCCTTCAGCCCCTTACACTTACAGCAAGCCACAAAAACTGAAAGTAAGCAGGGGGGGAAGAACTGACAGCCCTGTCCGCCTAACGATCAGGGTCTAGGGGATCAAACATGAGGCCCACTCCCTGTCCCGCCCCGGCCCAGTGCATGCGTCCCCCAGCAGCCGGTCACCTCCAGCCGGCGCAGGCCCATCCATCAGCTCCTCTTAAATTCCTCATGTCTTAGCGCACAATCATACACCTGCCAAATTGCTCCTTGATATTGCTATTTTGAGAATGGTAATATGATGGGCAAGACGTGTTTTCTCCCTGTCGCCTTGGTAACTGTGTCAAGGGCGGCGTTTAATTGGCCCGGCTTGTCCATTCTCCCCGACCGAAAAAGACCAAACAGAGCAGCTCAGAGAAAGCCAAAAAGCTCCCCCCGCTGTGATTAAGACGCAGAGGCAGACACATATGTGAGACGGGGTGCACGTGCTGTCCAAGACCCTTAGAGCCTGGTTTCTACAGGAGGTAAGCAGGTGCCGAAAGCGTTGCCTTTAGATCCGCCGACAACTGTTGCTTTCAAGAAGCACCTCTTCTGGCCCTGATGAAGACGTCATGATTTCATTACGTCTCCCATCAAAACTATGCCTCTGAACGCGCCAAGCACTCAGCCATCAGATGCAATATCGGCCCGCCGATGCTAAAGAAACCCTGCCGGAACAACATGCCCCCACCATCGCGGCGCATACCAAGCAGAAGGGTAAAGGCAGCAGAACACCAGGTTTTAAAGTCACGTCTCCGGCAAAAAGCAAAGCAGCTCCTCCATAATTCAGCGCTCTGCTCCCCGACTTGCTCTCCAGATGACAGAGCTGCGATGGAGGCCTGTAATTACATCTGATTGAACAGCACCAACTGTCCCGTTTGATAGCGCCCCCAGACAGAGAGATCTCACTCAGGCTGGAGGTCAGAGTTCACGAGCAGAAGCATGTGTCCGGGTTCACCTCCCCTGGGCAGGACCAGGTGATCAGATCAGGGTCACACACTGAAAGTGCCCAGCACCAGCAGCACTCGCAGACTGAAGGTGGGTGGCTTGCAGACTGACTGGCCGTATCATGCAGCCAGGTTATTTTCAGTGCTAATCCCTCCGCCCGCTTACCCGCAGTGGCACCGGGGGCCCTATGAGCCAGACTTTAAACAACAGCAACATGCCAGTAATAGGGAATGACACTGGGCTTAAATTAACTTCTGCTGAAGGCTCCTCTCCTCTCGGCTGAAACACTATCTCTCTTCATAAGACAAGGTTTAATTCACCCGAGACAAAAAAATCACATGATGTCGTGCAATTACGAGCATGAGCGTGTTGTTTTTGTAACATTTAGACGAGATTTGTTCATGTAGAGCCTGTTAAAGAATGTGCTGTTTACATTTGCTTGGTTTAATGTGAACAAACCATATCCAGAACTGTACAGCCAAAACAGCCAAATGACTGGCAGTGATGGCTGCCAAACAAAACCCCACAAAATCGCACAAAATATCTAAAGTCAAATATCCAAATTCAAATTCAATGAATTAACACTGTCATTTTTCTGTTTTTTACGATCAAACACTAAAAATTCTACAATGAAACGCCGTCAATTTACAGTTTTTACAGTTTGGTCTTTATTATTATTACGATCAATCATCTTCAATAAAGTGACAGTGCTAAAAGTTCTGCAACACAAAATCTGTCAAACACGGACAGAATAACTGTGGGGGCATGAGAGTGAGCACTGGCACACAGCCAGCACAGAGTCACTCTTAGCAACACAGAAAAAAAGATAACCTGCTCTTACAGCCTACAACGCTGAGGCCAGGCAGTCAACCATTACATAAGCACACCTAAGTGAAGATAGCCCTGGGAAAACAACAACACAGTGGTGAGTGTCTGTGACTGGAGTGTCAGTGACTGGACTGTATGTAAATAGATGGTGCCAGGAGCCAATGGAAAAGATGCATTTGTTTAGTGTCGCCACTTTATTGATAGTATTTAATTGTGATAATTCAGGAAAACTCAGTGAAATTGAAATTCTCTGCAGAAACTTTAATTAAAATTTCTGTGTTATATTTCCTACTGAATTTTAATGAAGATATCAGACTTTAATTTTGCATTTTTCCTTTGCCAGCCATTGCTATCAGTTATCTGACCATTTTTACAGTGTACCCATAAATATAAAACTAATAATTGCTAGTATGGATATAAGCCTTTATATTATTATCTGCATGTTTAATTACAGATACTTATACTTGAAACTTTACATACATTTGATTGTAATTTAAGGGAGTAATAATATTAATAGTAGGAGTAATTTGTAATTATTGGAAAAACACTTAAAATAACAGTTGGTTTGTTCATTTATAGAGCATATCTGCTCTGTAACAAATGTTTTGTATACAGTTATTAAAAATTACAGTTATAAAATTAAGTTATTTTTACATAGAAGTATATATAATATTATATTTTTTTGCCAGTGTATCACAAATGTCATAAAACCACCAGGGCTGGTTCACAACAATTTACAACAACTGACACCCATAATAGGTACATATGGAGGGAGTTATTTGCACCTAATTGTCTTTTTAATAAATCCACTGTATTAAGACATATTTTTTTAGATCTGCTGGCTGTTTGAAATCCAACAAAACAGCCTCTAATGAAACAGTCAGGGCTGCTCAGAGTGTCGAGGCTGTTGAGCGTTTGTCTAAGCACATTCCTAAAATGTGTGTAAACTGTCAAAAATGTCTCCAACCCAGTATTTTTGGTAAGCTTCCTAACTTATAGCTATTTTTTGGAGGAAATGCAGATCTCTGTGTTCTATCTCAATTCAGCTGAACACAAGAAGACCCTTATTTGATGGTAAGAGCGTTTCATCTACGGTGGTTCTTTAGTATCATGGCGAGAAAGACAGACAGAGAGAGAGAGAAAGTGACAGATGGACTCTTTGAGGGCACCAGTTCTGACCCAAAGTGACAAATGGAACATGAGTGCTCTGACAGAATAGCCAGAGAGAGACAACCACACCACTTTCTGGAACTACAAACCTTTATTCACCTCCAACCACCGTGAGCCTAACCCGAGTGTCATACAATGCACATGTAAGATCTCCAGCCCCAGAAGCATGTTTCTCGATCCCTCTCTGCCTGTCTATCTCTCTCACCCCCACCCCACCCCCCCTTTCTTTCCTTCCTCCTTCTCTCTGTCTGCCCATTACTCTGTCAGGTGAAGGTAGGACTGCTAGTAGAAGGCTGAACATGTCTTGTGCTTCACACTCAAATCTCAGCCGGCTGCAGTCATTGGAAAGCCCTCCTTGGACTGGTGACACACACAGACTGTATACCATTAGCCTAAAGCTATGTTTAAAATAACATTCTGGGGGGAAAAAAACCCCATATATTAAGTATTGCCTGCCGCAGTGGTTCAACTGACCAAGCTGACCACCACACAGTGCAACCTTTCAGCCCGTTAGGCATCCTCAACAACGACTCCAGTGTCTGCAGGCATTTGTTTCAATCTCGCTAAGCACCTCATTCACTATCCAGTTCCCCTCATTAACAAATAAGAGAATCACTTTGAGAAATCAAGTGCTCTGGTGCAAATCAGTGGAGACACTGCTCCACTCCTCAGTGGATTCAGTTGAGAGGTTCACCAGCCATACCTAAACCGGTTCTTATGGGTCCCCAGTCAGGCCATTTGTTTTTATTCCAGCCATTGAATACCTGGCTGTAATTCTCCTGAACTTCTCAGAGCTGGAAACGAACCAAGCTTAGCAAGAGCTGGAGGTTCTCCACCCTACACAGGGAGGCATGATGGCTACAAAACAGAGTAAAGCCATATAGTGTAGCCATAATGCTGTTAAATGTATGCTGTTGGGAGTGATTTCGTGTCACATGCTGTTAAAAACATGAGCACTTTTTAAGTATAGTATGCTAACGTAATGCTAGGCTCAACTGGATATTTGGCTGCACTCTAGTTTTGCAGTATGGTAAGTATTTAGCATTTAAATAGTACTTAAGTATGTAGTAACAGTAAATTACAAACAATATGGCAAGCTGTTTTAGTCTAAAATAACAACAGTTTTGACTAGTCATGAGTTACCTTTGATTTATATGGAGTTTGCTCTATCCTATCTAGTAATTACTAGTAAAAACTTCATTTACAGATAGCTACAATTATTTTTTACTAGCAAAAACCCCAGTTACAGATATCTACAATAATTTTTTACTAGTAAAAGCCTCAGTTACAGATATCTACAATAATTTTTTACTAGTAAAAGCCTCAGTTACAGATATCTACAATAATTTTTTACTAGTAAAAACCCCAGTTACAGATATCTACAATAATTGTTTACTAGTAAAAACCCCAGTTACAGATATCTACAATAATTTTTTACTAGTAAAAGCCTCAGTTACAGATATCTACAATAATTTGTTACTAGTAAAAACCCCAGTTACAGATATCTACAATAATTTTTACTAGTAAAAGCCTCAGTTACAGATATCTACAATAATTTTTTACTAGTAAAAGCCTCAGTTACAGATATCTACAATAATTTTTTACTAGTAAAAACCCCAGTTACAGATATCTACAATAATTGTTTACTAGTAAAAACCCCAGTTACAGATATCTACAATAATTTTTTACTAGTAAAAGCCTCAGTTACAGATATCTACAATAATTTGTTACTAGTAAAAACCCCAGTTACAGATATCTACAATAATTTTTACTAGTAAAAGCCTCAGTTACAGATATCTACAATATGTTTTACTAGTAAAAGCCTCAGTTACAGATATCTACAGTAATTTTTACTAGTAAAAGCCTCAGTTACAGATATCTACAATATGTTTTACTAGTAAAAGCCTCAGTTACAGATATCTACAGTAATTTTTACTAGTAAAAGCCTCAGTTACAGATATCTACAATATGTTTTACTAGTAAAAGCCTCAGTTACAGATATCTACATTATGTTTTTATAAGTTAAAACTTTGGTTACAGATATTTACTATATAATTCTTACTAGTAATAACTCCAGTTGCAGATATCTACAGTGACTTTTTACTAGTAAAAACCCTAGTTACAGATATCTACACTATTTTTTTACTAGTTCAAACTTTGGTTACAGATATTTACTATATACATCTTACTAGCAATAACTCCAGTTACAGATATCTACAATATGTTTTAGTAGTAAAAGCCTCAGTTACAGATATCTACAATATTTTTTTACTAGTAAAAGCATCAGTTACAGATATCTACAATTATTCTCTACTAGTAAAAGCCTCAGTTACAGATATCTACAATTGTTTGTACTAGTAAAAATGTCAGTTACAGATATCTACAATCATTTTTTACTAGTAAAAACTTCAGTTACAGATATCTACAATATAATTCTTACTAGTAATAACTTCAGCTACAGGTATCTACACTGCCTTTGTTACTAGTAAAAACCCTAGTTACAAATATTTACAATATGATTCTTACAAGTGATTCTTACAACTCCAGTTACAGATATCAACAATTATTTTTTACTAGTAAAAAACCCAGTTACAGATATCTACAATACTTTTTACTAGTAAAAACTCCTGTTACAGACATCTACAATATAATTCTTAATTTAAAAAGTCCAGGTTCATTCAGACTAGTACAAATTCTAATTCAAGATGTAACTTACATGTAACATCAGAGATATAACATGTATTTATGATATGTGCAGGTTTAGATCTCTATAATATCATTCTGGATATCTATTTAAGATTTTATTAATTTTATGAAAAGTGTTCACAGTTTGGAAAGCTAACGAGAGCACCTGCTAGAACAGTACGGATGAAGTCTCCTGCTTAATGGCCCTACAGTAGCAGCATAGTAGACGGACATCCAACCTATAACCCTGCAATCAATAATTCTAACCACTGAGCCACCGCTACCCCTAACAGAATTAATACATTTACATAATTAAATTAACATAAATATTTGGTGAAATTTTTACAGTTATTACATTGCATTCATTACTGGTAGGTGCTACATAATTACCTTTTAATGCTAACAATGAATTGTATGTATGATATTCGTATGATAATTAATATTCATATATTAGGTACTAGGTACCAAACCCATACTGTAAAAAATGTGAATATTAATGAATATATTTTTATAGTATAACTGCTATCATACCTATCAGAGTTTATTTTCAGTAAATAATTATGGAGTAATGATCAATTTCCTCAAAGGTACTTAAGTGTTGGCAGCCCAGCCAATTCAATACCACGGTCTTCACCCATCTATCAATAATACAAGGCTGCTAATGAAAAGGTCTTAAGTCATATTCAGATTCTGTGGTATTAGCTGTCCTCTCCTAGGCTCAGCAGCAGTGTCCAGAGATAGAAAGATAGTGACCTGGCTGATTGTTAATCGATGGCTGCTGGCTCTGCCTGTATTGTGTTTCCGTTCTAGAGTTCTGTTTTAATGTTGCTCTCTTTCCTCTTTGGTCTCATTAAAGGATACAGTTACCGTCAAACAGCTTTTTAATTTAGCCTAATGATTTTTTGAATAATATAGCAGATATGCAATAAGCCCAGGGGAAAGACCTCTTCCTTCAAGGTGCCTTTAATCTGAGCGAGTATTTTGTATTTGCCTGGGTTTCTTTTTTCTCCTTTTTTTTTTAACAAAATTCAGATTTTACAGGACACAATAGATCCTGTTCTATGGTTGCTCTATGAAGAAAGTACAGTACAGTTTTTTCAGTGGCTTTCTGAAGTCTGCTGTACAACCAGACATGGGGCGACTCAGTGTGCTAGAAGGAGAACACTAATCACAGTGAGAATACTGCCTTTAATATGCTACAATAGTAGGCCAAATTCCCCATAGCACAGTGATCTCTGAAGAACTACCTTCTTACAGATTTTGGATCTAACCTTATTTGACTCCACTTGATCCAGCTAATTACTGCCTTCAGTATTTTGGGTGTTAGATTTGGGGATGAGTTGAGACTTACAGGAAGCTCCCAGGCTGGGTGAGCACACTACACCAATACGAGTCCTTCGGCAAGACTCCTAACACTACAATGGTCTACCTAATAACATGATTCAAGACCGTCAACCAAACCCTAACGTACAATACAGTGCAGAACCAATACTGGAGAATGTACACCATTGGCAGGTTGAGTACAGTAACTGACTATTTAAATGTTTATCCTGAATATAAATTGTGCCCTGATGTAATTGATACTGGTTGACTTGACTATAGGAGCCGTATTGGGCTGCTAGGCCTGTGTATCCTAATTGAACAGACGGGCCCAGTCCCCGATCATCATTCAATCAGCCTTCCCTATCTCTACATGATCTTTCCCTGTCATTAGTGTGTTTGGCGTGAATTATTTAGCTATGCACATGTTTGGAGAAGTCTAAACACAGCAGACACTCAACGAGGCAAAGCGCTTTCAAGCCCCAGTCACATGCCGCCACGTTCGCGTTCCCAGAAACGGACTCTAAACAAGCAAACAAACAAACACTGACTCCGAAAGCCGGCGGAACTCGGAGATCCACTTCAATCACACTCAAATTAAAGCAGAATCTTAATCTCGGGCTCTGCGCTTATTGATGTGTTTTCGGCTTATTATAGCATGGCACCGACGCGGGGAGATGCTAGCTACATGCCTGACAAATACTCTATTCCCAGTCTAGTGGGCCTGCCACTCAATATGAGCGCTCCCTCTCGAAGTCTACGAGAGGCACTCAGAGAGGAGGAAATGATGGCTCTCAGTGGATTGGGGAGGGAGGGAGGGAGAGAGGGAGGGAGGGAGAGAGGAGTGGTGGGGGGAACCTATCAGGCCTTTTTCCGAGCTGCCGGAGCTCGAGAGCCATGTAATCAGCGACGCATGCATGCTCAACAAGGCTATTCCCCGCTGAAGAGCATTGTACGGCGGCAGTGGCGCTACTTAAGACGACATCACACACAAAGTGGGTAAACACTTCTTGACATGTTTTCAATATGATTACATTAGAACAAGCAGCGTTTGATTGAAAAGCTAATATTCAAGCCATGCAAATCATCAATCATGAGGAGCGGCGTATTAATTATTCAATAAAACAGTCTAATTCAAGAATCAATGTTGGGACTGGGGGAGAGAGACGAGGGGGCTCCCAGCAGAGAGGGAGTGGGGGATAATAAAAAAGGAATAGGGAATTACCCCTCTCTCAGAGCTGTGGCCCCACTCGTCCCGAGCTGTCAAAAACAACTGCCGCGCCTCTGTTTCATCTCACCAAGTTTAAAGATGACTTTGGAAACACTTGATTTTTTTTTTTTTCTTTTTTTTCTCTCTCCTCGCCAAACTCGTTAGGTCTTTGTACCTCATTAGTTCGTTTTTCTCCCCTCCCTCGCCATCTTTCTCTCAGTCTTCCTCGTCCCTTTCTTTCCGCTTCAGAATCGTCATTACTCGCCCTCACGCCTCGCGCTGGCGGTTTGAAGTCGGGAATTGGGGGCTGTGATCTCAGGCAATTACCAACTGGGCCAAATTTTATCCCTGGGAATTCATTATTTACATTCAATTAAACAAATTGATCAATCGGCCCTACTGTATGGGGCCCACCATTATAACGAAGGCCGTGCGCGAGCGAGCAGGTCTAATCTGATCTAATACAAAGCCATCCAAAGTATGCCACTAAAGCAGAACCTCAAAGGTATTTCTCCCAGAACTCATGTGGCCCATTTCTTAGGGTGATAAGGGTGCTCTTTATTAGTTCTGAACCATGCATTATTAATGTCATAATAGGACCCAGAAGTCCACTGAAAGTTTGGGACCCGTGAATAACTTTATTTAGTCTAGGCTCTTTAACACCATCCCCAGCCTTCATTTCTGATTGGCTCTAACGCAAACCAAAGGCCACCCTTAATCTCCTCTCTGCTCAGTGGCAGAACTTTGTTAACAGAGTGAGAAATGAGCACTTTAACACTGATTCAAAGCGGTCATATCTCAACCAAACACCAGGGACGCACTGACTCCAGACTGATTCCAGTCATTTTGGAAGCTGTGAGTGTGCATGCTGTTAAAGGGGGATACCACCAAAATATGCCTTAACAAGTGCACAGTGCCTTAACATGTCTTATTTTTTCAGATATATGATTTCTCATATTATTATTATTATCATTAATATTATGTATCAGTATTAACAACATATATGGTAAATGTCCTTCATGGCATATATAAGCAGAGAAGACATGTAGGTGTACTGGTGGTGGGTTTTTTAAAGATCTTTAAAGGCAAGACTGTATGTTTCTCTATTTCTCTAACCAGTTTACACCAAGGCACTTGGAGTCTGGCTTAAATATCAATCGTTAAATTATGCTGGAATTGAGCAAAATCAGTGAAATTTCCCTTTAACACTAACTGTAAGTTGCCACCTCTGTGGTTTCAGGTTGGGCTGCAGAACCAGTCTGAACCTGATGCACCTAGAACATTGGTTGCACTTGTCAAAACACGTTTTTATTTATGGGCTTTATATCCGAACCCATATTCCGCAATATGACGTTCTAAAGTATTTTGGTTTTTGAGGTCTGGGTACTGAACTCACCACAGCAAGAGTTCCAGTTATCTGATAACAATCTTGTGGTTAATAAATAGCTAACAAAGTCAATAGTGGAGAGGTACTGTCACGATAATTGCTTTTATGCCGGCCACAGAGTTGCTGGATCTATTCGTCTTTTTTTTTTTTTCCTCCCTGAACAGCCGTAGCCTGTACAGCTTAATTTTTCCTGGACAGTGATAAACAACGCTGTCCCTTTTTTCCCCTTGTCAGCCGGCTTCTCTGAGGGTTGTGCGCGCAGTCGTGACAGTGAAGCTTTTCTCTTCATATCACAGAAGAAAAAGCTTGCCATTTTATGAGACGCTTTTCAAAATGAAAAAAGCCCTTTCCTTCAAGAAAAGGGCCATTCCCAGCGTACTGTGACCAAAGTCAGTACAAATCTTTTTTTTGTTTGGTTGGTTGGTTGGTGGTTTTATGGATCTGATGGCTGTTACAGTTCTAGGGTTTGCAGAAGACAACTAAAAGAGACTATATGGGTCTATAGGTTTGTACTGAAATGCCAGCAGAACTGACACTTATTGTATGGGACTTGTTAGGAGTAATTGGGATTGTTACTGACCAGTACAATGTCCACTGTCGACTGAGGGTAGGATACATCATCTGAGGTCGACAAGAGGGCCTGTAAGGTAACCCTTAATTGTCTTTGTGAAACAAGGGGCTATGTCTGTCTTTTAATCTGGTATATAGTATACATGTCATCCTCATCCAATCAACCATTAGTTTGAGTTGTTTCACTCCAAACAGAACAGTGAGAGAATAAAGTAAAGAAGCAATGCCGTACGTATGTAAATCATTTTCTCTTGAATTTGGGTGCTTTGTTCACTTATTAACTTATATTATTCACATTAAACTACGCTACCCAATGCATCCAACAATAAGGACAGCACTGTTCTACTTTTTTGCATAGAAAACACACATGCATACATCTACTACTCTGGGGCTAAGACCCAAAATAAATTCCAAAAATTGTAAAAAACTTTTTACTCTTTTTTCATGTACACCTTTACAGTACTTTTTACAGACCAGGGGATGTACGCCACACGCCAGGGGATTTTTCACTTTTTTTCTTGCCGATCAGTTGAGTAGACTGATTCAACTAGACTTTCACTGAAGTATACTGTACTTATGGTCCCATTCTTCCGCTTTTACTTTGAGTAAGATTAATAGGATTCTGATACAGTACACATACTGAGGCTCTGTATATGGGAAACAAAGAAAGCACCTTGGGTCGAGCTGCACAACACTATTCCAGCACTAATCACCAAAAAGAAGCATTAATACTCTTTTACCAAGTCACACACTGTCATGGAGAGATAGTCAAGAAACAGAGTAACGAGCTGACAAGCTCCAAATCCAATCCAAGAAGGAAAACAAGCTGAACAAAAAAATCTTTGACCAGGTGTTTTAGATGGTGGAGACCTTCAAATGTTGAAAGGCATGAAAAGGAATGATTGCTCTATTTCTATTGGATAGGTGGATAACACTGACTTATATTGGCTGTTTCCCAGAATGTTACATCATGGTATTTGATCATACAACAGTTGCGAAGAGTTTTATGGCCATGAATATCTAAAAAGATGTTTGCTAGCACAGTGGGATTATTTGAATTCATGTATAACGGTAGGTAACATTAGCTGGAAAAGGCCGCTATCCAAAATGCTAACGCAGCGGTAGTAGCCTGTGTGTTTTGGAAGCCCTGTTTGTGTTCGCTGTATTTTGGTCCGCAGTGTCGTTACCTTGGCTATGTCTGTACATGAATTGGGGGGGGCGCAGAGCTTATGAAGGAGCACCGAGGGGAGGGGTGTATTTATTTTGCTGTTGAGTTCAAATATCAGCAGTTGTTCTCCAGAATCATGCACAACGGCTTTAATCTTAAGACTTCCTAAATATCTCAAACCATCACAGATATTAAAATGACTAATTTATCACACTCTATTCACTTATTATTCAGCATACTGTTTCCAAGTATACCTGCAGCCTTACACGCACTCTGATTCCTATAGACAGGAGAGCCAGGAGCAAAAGGGCATAAGTGCAAGTCTTCGACCGGAGTGGGACCCCCCCCCACATGGCCTCATCCAGCCTCATATATATACACACAGACTCACAGACACTTCTGAAAGGCAACACCACAGCCCCTCACCGTGCATGTTAAACAATACTCTGACTGTCAACAATCACGCATTTATTAACAGCTACAGCCTCCTCTGTATTTATTTTTATAATTACCTCCCATGAGGCTGCAGCAGGCAGCTTTCACCAGAACACCAGGCACACAGTGCGCAGGCCCCGTCGCCTCTGGTATGTATGGATGTGGAAATCTGTGTGTGTGTGTGTGTGTGTGTGTGTGTGTGTGTGCAAGCCTGTGTGCGCACGTATACCCACTGTGTGAATCCATGCTGGCCGACAATATGAAATAGCAGTCAACAAATAGCCCCAAACTGGATTAACTAAAGATTTATGTATACAGTATTGTGTTCTGCTTTATTGCAAGACTCTGATACAGCAAGTTCTTGAAGGGCAGTGGATGATTGTGGATCAGTCGATAGCTCATTGCAGATTGATGGCTCTGTAGAACGTTGTAGTCCTTCACAAAGGAAAGTATTGATTGGTGTTGGCTTTGTATTCAGCCCCCATTTGTTGGTCGGAGCTGTTATGAGCGGCATGACTCATAACAGTCTGGTCTGGTTTGATGGAGTGAGTGGTCAGTGACTGGGCCAGAGAGAATAGTGAGGGAACCCTGAACATCGTTGAGCATGGAGGCCACGTGTGCGAGACCTTTCCTCAAGGTTAGTGATCCAACAGCTGACCTACTCCGGCGCAACCCCAGAATCTGTAACCACTAATCCCATAACACCTGCAGGAATTGTGTTGACAAGCTGCAAGCAATAAAGGAGATTCCTTTGACCAGGGTTCTGTCGCGTTCTTGATCAATTATAGCTTCGTACAAATTCTGTTCTGTCAAGACCCTTTTGCTTTGTGACGCACATGCATACGTCGCTCTTTTGTAAATAAGGAGTGAAGCTATCATTACGCAACTGTGTATCACAGAATCACGTATTCAGAGACATCAGTTAGGCCAAACCTCTAAAGCTGACACCACTTCCTTCTCCTTGACACACTGGATTAAGATTACCAGTAATCATCTCATCAATCGCTTTTCTTCTCCATGATCAGATCACTCTAATAAAACGCCAGATCATTAGACGAGCTTACAAACTGACACGCGGAAAGAGGCATCAGAATCGTCCCGGCAAATGTCCCTGTTCCCTAATTTATAAACAAAGAGGGGGAAAAAAACATGGATATTCCCTTTCATGTCTGTTCTTGGAAATAATTATGACAAGATGAAAGCGCTTAAATTCCTTTCCTCTGTTCTGTGAACTCTGGATATTTCCCCATTGTCAAAAATGGAGATTGGACTTGGTGTGGCTGTCAGCTCCTGCGTTCTCCCTGTCTCCTCATTCCCACGCCTAAAAGACACAGCGCGCTCTCATAGCACTGCTAGCAGCAGTAGCTGGAGACTGCCGATAGCTGACAGTGTGCCGTGATTCCAGCCGTACTGTATTGGCATGTTGATATGATGGGGAGTTCATTCCAAGTGCCACCCCCTCTCTCTCCGATTCAACAGATCAGCATCAGCAAACCATAATGGAGTATCAGTCCTTGCATGTCGTTTCGATATCAGATATCAGATATCAGAAAAAGACGTCTGTGTCCTGTACAGGAGAAATTATTCTGTGCCAATTATTTACATAATGGAAGATTAATATTATTAGAGATCCGGTGTATAGAACTGTTTGTTTTCTGTACATTTCTACTACGTGGCCAGTGATGGTTGCAGCTTGCAACACAGTAACTATGTAACTACGCGCTATCCGATCTAGAATGGGCAATGTCAAGTAAGGCAAAAGAAATTAAACAGGTCACGCTACAACTTTTGCACGGTTCTCATTTTCCATGATGGTTCTTCCAGAGGCAGATCAAATCTGCCCCATATAGTTTATTCTACTCTAATATTGGATACAGTGCATTATTAATATCATGACATATCATGCAATATTATGCAGCCCTATCAACCACCTGAGATGCCAAAGCAACTGCCTAGCAACCCATGAGCAACACCATGGCAACTACCCGAAATAACATAACAGCCACCTAGCAACACTATAAACTTACCATCCATCGAGCAACCACATAACAACACCACAGCAACTGCCTGAGATATCATAGCAACCCCTTACCAACACCGTAGTAATTACCTAGTAACCACCAAACAACACCATAACAACCAACAAGTAAAAACTTTGACTCACCATAGCAACCACCTAGCAACACCATAGGAACAATCTAGTAACAAAATAGCAGCCACATGGAACACCACAGCATTTAATTGTTACATAATAATTATTGTTTACATAAATAATGTTTACATTATGTGCCTGATTTGTAGACTTTTTTCTGTTCATTTCAATGACAAATGACAAAAATGCAGCAAACATTTAATTCTGCCAAACAAAACGTCATGCACAATAATACATTTTCATCAAATCCAAATGTACAGCACTGTGCAGAATGTGAGAGACCACCCTTCATTCCATTGGTTAAAACAGGCATTAGGACAAGTTCATTTTTCAAGAGATATATTTCTGATGTGATCAAAAAACAGAAAGGGGAAAGTCAACACCAAAAAAAAAATAGTTTTTTTAACAATTATTAAAAGAAATAAAACAAATCAACCAGCTGCTGATGTCCAAAAAATTAACTGGCCGCCCCAAGTTGGCCACAGGTCCAGACCTCAACAACATTAAATGTTTGGGCTTATAATATGGATAATTTTCAGTTATTTTTCCTGACATTTTCCCCCCAAAACATATAATTTTTAAGTTTTTCTTTACTGTCACTAACGCAATGCCACTGGATATCTCAACATGTTTAGAGGAGAACACTAACTGCCTCTTCTGTTACATCAGCTAACGGGCACTTACACTGGCTGACATCATCTGGAGTGAAGAAGGGTGGACATCCTAGAATAACTTAAATAACTAAATAGCTGTTTTGACAGAGCAGTCTCTGACTTTACACAGTACAATAAATATAGCTGTATTATACAGGTGGCATCAATGCCCTGAATTTGCACTAATGACAGGATCTCTGCAGTTGTTTCAAAAAGTAAGGAATAATAATAATAACAAATAAATAAATAAATAATTAAGCTCACGAAAACACAAGGCAAGTGTTTTAATGGAATCGTATGAAACACAGGCCACTGTTCCTCTTATCACTGCTCACAAGTCAGGCTCGGTTTCTCCCCACTCAAGTCGGAGTAAATGAGCACGGACCGTATAGCCTTTAATGTTACAACTAATTGAAACAAATGCTGGTCATGAAGCTTACAGGCCTCTAAAGATGACCCAGTCAGGACTGGTGTGTTTTGGCAAGGCAGGCTGTTTAAAGCTGCGAAAGTCATTTTCCCTGGTGCAGGTCTGCGCGGGGGCCTGCCTCTAGTTAGCTCTTTAAGTGAATCCCCTGTCGTCGGGGATGAAGTGGAAAACGCACTGAGGCCTGTTTAATAGGGATATCAAGCGAGCTGCTTATAAAAATGCCCATTTATCATTCTCAGGGCCTAATTGGTTTCCGGTTCCTGCATCCATGCGGTGCAGTAAATTGAATGTGTCCTTTCTTCTGCAGTTCAAGCGTTTCCAATGCTGTAATCAGCTGCGTTCGGCTCCAGTTAATATGGGCTGAGAGGATATGAGCAGAGCCAAAACATGCAGAGCACATTCCACAGGCAATTAATGTTCATTAGGACCTTAAGGAGGAAAAATAGTCTAGTAGTTTGCTTTGTGCAGCATTCCTGGCCTTGATTGCGGCGTTGATGCCAGCCTGTGGTTGTAGCATGGCATTCTGCTCCAGATCTCCACCTGGCCGGGCTAATTAAGCCAAAGTTCGGGCTTTTAGGACACATTTAGGACCAACTGTTCATGTATTAATCTCTGATGTGCTCTTTTTTTTAATTCCACTGCATCCCATTTTCTGTCCAGGTTGGCCTTATTGGTTTGACCTCGACGAAGGATTTTCTTTTTCATCTAAATCTACGAGTGGCTGGGAATTTTATACTGTCCCATAGAGGTTCTTCTGGACCGAGGTGAAGAAAGAGAGACTGCAAGTGTTTATGTTGCGCTGCTATAATGAAGTCTGTGTTTAAACACTGAAAGGATTTAAAGGGTGCTAAATACTCTTAAGAAAATATGGCCTGCGCGCTGTTGTGAAGCGCTGTACAAACAGCCGTGCAGCGGTGCCACAATAGCAGCAATAATTGCTCCAGCTAAATTGGCCACTTGGTGGTATGACAAACTTCCAGGGTGAAAGCTGGACCTGGTGCTGGTTCTGCAAATGCCCTGGAACACTCTGGTGTTAGTGAAAACCACATGAAAACATAACAAGGCACATGTTCCACAAACTCATTAAGCAGCACTAGCAGTGGTCATTCATCATAGGCCTGTAGGAAAGGCCTTCACACCCTTGGCCAGAGCTGCGGAGGGAAGCAGACGGGGGCTCAGAGGTTAATGAAGGAATGAAGCAGCTCCAACAAGCTACAGGCACCTCTCACTGATGACCATTCCAGAGGCTGCTGGACTTTCTGCAGCTTTGAGAGCAGGTCGAGGATCACAGAGACATACCTCAGCAATGGATTACGCATGTTAGCTTAAATTTATCCATTGGGGGGAAAAGCTGATTTTGCTCTAAGCGTGACAAGTACAAGTGGTTTGGAGCCATGGTCATGTGGACCACATGGAGTAAAAGAAGTGTCAAGTAGACTTATTTTAAGGACATTTTAAGCCTAGCTTTGCAAAAGCAAACAAAAGGAAGAAGAAGAAGAAGAAATAAACTCTTCAATGGAGCATGTGCAAAAGTTTGGGCACCTTAAAAGCCGCAAAGGCCCATTTTTTTGACAAGGTTTCAGTCCTTGATCAGTACATTAGGCCTAAGGCTTGTCTCACACTGTATTTAGGAACTGTCAGCTAAAACAAATTTCCAAGGAAACTCTTAGCCTCTTCAAACCTCGTACTAAACACATGGGGCAAAGTAAGTCTCAGGTAGACTCATGTTAAGCACAGTTTAAGCCTAGCTTTGCAATAGGCAATAATAATAATGGAAATAATAAGAAGAAGAAGAAGAAGAAGAAGAAGAGTATCAAGTACAGAGCATTAATATGACAGGAGTCATTTTTTACTACATGACTACCATGACTCTATGCGCCCATATCAGTTTTCCTCACTTTTCCTCACAAGTTTACTGTTGTGTATTAACAGTTTTAAAACAGTCAAATTAAATTCTTTTACCAGGTTATTCAATCCATACATATGGAATAACATTACAATAACAGCCCATTTTAATACACTTTCTCTGTGATGCTGGGAAAATCAACACATGTTTTGCAAGTTTGGCCAAATGACAGATCATTTTTATCATTTTTAACTAGTTGAGAAGTAGTAATCACAGCTCCTATAGATAACCCCCACAATATTCTTAGCCAATTGTAATGTACAGCTACTCTGTCTTTCATAACATAAAAATTATATGTAAAATCAAGGGGGCATGTGCAACAGTTTGGGCACCTTCAGCGAAGGTGCAAAGGCTCTGATTTCTTTCTTCTTCTTCTTTTTTTTTGGCAAGGTTTAGACCGTGATTAGCAAACCAGTTGTAATTAGGAACTGTCAGCTAAATCAGATTTCCAAGCCTTCTGCCACTCAAGCTTTCTTTAAACTCTCTGCCTCTTCACATCTTGTACTAAAACTCATTATACAAGAGCTCCTCTAAGCAACTGTCAGAAAATCTAAAAAATGAAAGTAATCAATGCACCCAAAGTAGAAGACGGTTCTAATAAGATAATAAGCATCTTCCATTAATAGTTTCCACTGTGCAGTTCAGGGGAACTGTGGTGATCAAAATGTGATCTGTTAGACCGAAAAACTCTCAGAGAGAATTTCTCGTATGCCGGTAAGAAAGGCAAATCAAAAGCCCAATATGACTGACAAATACCTGCATAAAGGTTTAGCATCAAGAGGTTGGTGCACCGTTCCACTGTGCGGCATTGCTTGAGTCCTAATAAGTAAACCGTACCTGCTACTCCGTCACAAAACTCAGCGACTGAAGTATGCTACAGAGCACCTGAGAAAGCCAGATGAGTGATGTAAACTGACGACATCAGAATAGAACTCTTAGGTCACAATCAGCAAAGGAACGTTTGGAGAGAATAAGGAACAGCGGTGGGAGGATCTGCCATGCTTTGAGGGTATGTTGCCACCAGCGGCATTGACAATATTAAACAGGCGGAGGAAATAATATATTTTGCAAAATAGCAAAACCCCAATGCAAATATCAAACCTTTAGTTAAACTAAAGACTAAAATATGAAAAGATGATGGTTTCTAAAACAAGATAATGATCACTAATGAAAACTCTTCTGGTATAAAGGCATAATACAGGGCAGTCAAGCAGTAGCTGAGAGCAGAACCACTATAAATTTTTTTTATCAATGTAACAATGTAACAACACACATGCACATGTATATGTTTAATGTAAACATTAAATTTTAAAGGGAAAAAATGCAGGGTATGACCAGTCAATCAGAAATACTATTGTAGCTTAGATTGGCCACTTGGCTCAACATCCACCTCCAAGCTGTATATGACATGTGTATACACAAGCACACATACAGATACATGTAATTATATATATGATTGATCATGGGTTGCCAGATAACACCCTCGTTTCAGTCCAAGAAGGTCTGTATTTTTCAGATTGTTTAGCAAGAAAAAAAACGGCACATTAAAAAGACTATACGCAAGTTATTCAAATTAGAAAGATAAAAAAAAAACAGAAAAGCAGAGACAATGATGAACAGCTCAAGGTTTGTTTGTTCTGCTAGGTCACCCACTTTTGTTTCCTGCTCTCTCTGCTATCTCTCTCTCTTTTTCTCCTTCCTCCTTCCTCTCTCTGTCTCTCTCTCTCTTTTCCCCTCTTTCTCACCTTAATTCTAGTTTACAGCCAAGGGGTAATCACTTCAGAATAGGGCGTGCTTTCCATGCAAGTATGAATCTCAACTAGCCGGGGTCCAAGTCCATTGCAGCGAATACTGAATTCTAATGGTCGGCTAAGAAAGCCTGACAGCAATACTTGACATGGGCATTAAATCATTGCCCCAAGGAATCCTCCATCCTGCACCTCCTGACAGGAACACTGTCATCTCTGCCAGGGCATTTCCTATGCCTCTTGACAACACTGGATCAGAATTAGTCATTGCATTAGATGTAAATTGGTGCTGTTCAAGGATAATAATGAGCACCAAGATACATGTCGGTGTCGCTGACATGACGCCATTTTGATACTGTCTCCCACCGGTTTATTATGTCTAATGGTATTCAGGCCGCGGCTGGCCGGAAAGTTTATTTTCAGTTTATGCACTTGTATTTTCGTGTTTGTTTGGACACTTCTCAGCACAAAGTGTCCAGAGCGGAGCTCCACACAGAGGGTCAGTCTGGCAGTGTTTACCCAGCTGTCTGCCTGACGGCTGACGGCTTCTCTCTTGACATGCTCTGGCATTAAGGCTGACTAGCCAACAAGTCCGACTGCATGGACAGCTCCATGCCACAACTGGCACCACTATACTGCAAAGCAAAAGCTGGTTCCAACTCATGCTACTTCGTCATTCATCACGCTTATAGTATAATCGATACCATACCTTGCCGCGCCATTAATATCTCCTGTATACATTACCAGCATGCCAACGCAAACGTGGATGCATAGCTTACAGACCATGCTGATGCTCTCAGTAGTGCAAGCCTACAAGGCTGGCTGTTTAATAAACTCTTGCTAATTAATATGGAGATAGCTAAAGGTTATTATTAATTGTATCTAAATTACAAGGTATGATATAATTAAGGCTGCTAAATATTTGATGTTATATTTTTTAGGCATAATTGCACCCTCCCTAATGTGTGGGGAATACTAATTGATACTCTGTAGTAATCACTATTTCATGCTGTATGTTTTTCTTTCCCCCGGATTCAGCAGAACATTTCTATCGAAGGGACTGAATGACAAAACCCCATGCTTAGGACAGAGATGGACAGCGTGTGCTTCTTGGAAGGAAGGAAGGGAAGACTCCCTGCCGGCCACCTAATTGAGACCATTTAGCAAACATACATTCAGGAGGCTGAATGCTGAAATATGAGCCAGAGGCTCTGTTCAACCATTAGCATGTATTCCCAGTTGCTTAAGTTAGCGAAGAAAATGGAGGCCTAGCACTGAAATAATCTCTGCCAATTACTGCAGTACATAGCGGATAATGGTGTATTATACAAGCCGGAACACTGACACAAGCTGCCAGCCCGGGAAACTGATAAGCTGTCTCAACTCAGCCCCACATAGCGTGATCAGGGATGGGTCAACCCTCGCCTTTTAACGGACTCAGTACAGTAATCCACAGTAGCCTTCAGATAGCCGAGTTAAAAGCCAACACCAGCCTATATCAAGGGGGTCCAAGCAGGGAAAGGTGGCCGGAGAAAACGTTCCATTGAACCCCTCCCGCAAAATCAAAGAGTCGGCAGGACGAGGTGCCGGTGCTTTGGTCCCGGCTCTGACGCTTTATTGAGCGCTTCTCTCCAGAGAGCGAAGCTGCACAGGGAAGTCAGAGTGGCCTTGTGCAAGAGCAGCTCACCAGGGTGGAACTGAAAAAGAGGGCTGATGAGTTCCTGGGAGCAGTCAGAGCTTAGAACAAGCCCCGTGTCAGATTCCCAAACGGGGGGGGTAAAAAAAAAATGTGTCCAACGGTGAACAAAGGCAAGTCGCTCTCTACGGAGTTTGCCCTCGCACGGTTTCAGGTCTGACTAAGTTGTCCTATCACATGCCTGAGTTAATTTCGTGCAACAGCGCGAGAATATGGCAGTTCTGTCAGGTCTGCATGGAAGCTGTACGTTTCGATTCGGGAAGCGCTTTTCTGCAGGCTAACACATGAGCACTTGAAAAGCTGAGGGATTGTCTTGAACATCTCCCTTTCCAACATTATCATCTTCTTTTTTTCCAACAGCAGGCCTACAGGCTTTCTGGCTGCCAACATTTCAACATTTTTGCACGGAGCTAATTAATTGACTGCTTGATTGATTTCTCTGAAATGTACACAGCGAGCGAGGAGAGGAGAGCAGAGCAGAGCAGAGCGTAGTGTGTGGAGCAGTGGTTTAGCATAATGCTTTTTGCCTGCTTTCCTGGAGAGGTGGATCCTTGTGTTTGTTTCCAGCAGGTGCTGATTGTGTTTCCTTATTTTTGGGGAAATGGTGCCTGGCTTTGAAAGCCCGTCCTCCCTTCCCCCCCGCTGTTTTCCTTTGTTTTATGTATCAGTCATACAGGTTAGAAAACGCACTGTACGCGACTTGGATGGCAACGCATTTTACGAGGGAAAGCCGCCCATCCAACTGGAGCGCTCAGCCTAAATGAAATTGACACATCTTTCAATACATGCAAAAAGTGTGTTATTGGAAGAGACAACTTTTATTCTCCAGCCCTTACATCACATCCACTTGGCCATATGCTCTGATCACTGCTCCCGCTCACAAGGGGGAGTCGAGCTGTAATAAATAAATAAACAAACACACAAATCGATTGATAAAGTATGTGCTCTGAAGTTTACTTTTTTTGCTGAGAAGTTCAGTTCTTTTGTTCCGAGATAACTATGACATCCAACCTCTGCTATGAATCATACAGTGTGTTTCATCATGCATGATTTATGGAAGTGTGGTGCGAATGCTACACACCACTCCTCCTTTTCGTCCTCGTCCGTTCACGAGTGCCAAAAGTACGGTCCAGTTGTGTCTTTGAAGGTGACCTATTGAGTTCAACTTTCCAGGCTGTCTTATCCAGCCAGCGCGGTTCGGCCGTTTGACTGAAGCGCTGATTGTTGCCACACTACATCACCAGTACAAAGCCCACTTGTTCCCATGACTCCAAGCGCAGAAGGTGGCCTGACCCTGTTCTGCGGCGGCCGGTGAGGAAAAGGAAAGCAGGTGTGCTATGCACTGTCGAAGCCAGGCTCATTTGTAGTCTTGCTGCGCTCCTGGCTGCCTGGCCCAGAGGGAACGAGCATCTAGTCGGCTCAAGCAACATCTGGATAATCCTCGACAGGTTCCCGGTCGCCCAGGTGTGTCGGGCAGCACATGAGAGTGGAATATTTGGACGAGGCAGTGGGGAAAGGAGAGCGTTTGGTTTGTTTGAACGTGGCAGAGCTGCCTGGGCCGAAGGCCTGCTTTCCCTGCCCCGGCCCTGCATTCCTGATGAGCGTGAGCGGCTTGAGCTGGAGATGCTGATACAGGGGGAATCTGACACGCCGCTCCTTCCCACGCTTTAATGAGTGTACCGCTGTGAAGCTATTAAATGAATCCAAGCAAAAAAAGGGGGGGTATTTGAAAGTGAATTTTAGATTTCCGGTCAAAGCGCTTTTTCTCGCCCGAGAATGGGCACGGGGAGCAGAGGGGAAGCGGCGATTGTCGGTGTGCCCTACACTACTCGCACACGGCATGGATGATCAAAAGAGGCGAACGGCAGCCGACCATTATGCCAATGACACTTTGAGTAAGAGTCCAGAGAACAAAATGACATGACAGCCATTAGGGTTTGAAAGTGGGACTTTAAAGAGCGGCTGAAGGATGAGTGTCAAGAGGGAATCAAAGGGAAAAAGTTAAATCTTCATAACGTCTGCCACTCTCCAGCGCAAAATAAGTTCGCCGCAAACTAGCTCCCATTCAAGTCCGAAAACATGAAGATGAGTGTCTCTGTGAAGAACAAAGGAGTCCGAGAAGTTGAGTCTGGAGGTTGTAACATGAAAGCTAACAGGAACGCTGTGCCCCATTGTACAGGTGGTTGATCATTAGGAGTAGACTGGGTTCTTGCTCGGTGCGAGGCCAGATGCGTGTAGCTGTGCGGTACGCTAAGATCAACTCTTTAACTTGAGAACTATCTAACAAATATGAAGTCAGGAAGGGAATGCTAGCACAAACATTTTCTGAAGCAACAAAGATTACAAATACCAGTTTCCTGCTCAAAATGAATGGGATTTGGTGTGTGTGTGTGTGGGGGGGGGGGGGGTTGTTTCACGGTGCTTCACCTGGTCTTGTTTGATTCCGAGCCGATCTCTTAACTTAATTGCTGACAAAATGCTGGGCCTGTGCTGTTTGTGCAGTTTCTGATTCCCCTCCTCAGACGGCGGCGAATGTGGCTGATCAGCTGGATTTGCTGGCTCCGACCACGCAGATCGAGTCTCCCTGGCAGCGGTGCGGCAAAAAAAAAAAGTGTCTAATGTGTCTCCCTGTCGCATAATCAAGGATTTTAGAGTGTAAATCTTTGATCTGGGAGAACATTTTCTGACGGGATCACCCCCTCTCTTGGCTGAAGCCTTCTGATCTCCCTCCAATTACTGGTGTCAAATGAGTGTGTTTACAGGCTGATTAGATGACTGCTGCAGTGGTGGTGGCGCCCCTCCCCTCCGCCAAGGGCCCTGCTGTGTCCTGCAGCATGGAGCCACGGCCATCAGCACGCCCACCTCAAGCCCCCATAGCACCCGCCCCCCACCACCAACACCCCCCCGCCCGCAACAACTACTAGCTTTACCCTACCACACAGCTGGGTCGGTTTGGAGCCGCTTCAGAGCTAGTTGTATGGCAGCCAAGCTTGAGGGGTCTCCTGGGTCTCCCATCTGGCGTGGCAAGGCAGGTTCTGGGGCTTGGGTGAGAGAGAGAGAGAGAGAGAGAGAGAGAGAGAGAGAGAGAGTTACAGAGTAAGAGAGGGAGAGAGAGAGAGAGAACTCACAAACCTGCCCGCTTTACAGGGCCCTCACAAATGTTTTATTTATCGGCCTGCTCAGCTCACATTTGCTGTAGTTAGTTAATATGCAGAGTGGGCTCTGGCGCTTCAGATGGAAGTGTGGAGCGATGCTGGCTGGAGTTTAGGGAAGCGCTGCTGCTCGGTAAGGGGGTTGAAGGGGGGGAGGAGGAGGTGACCGCCCAGCTGTGGGGGAGATGTGAGGGCCTCTCACCCTCCACCATCTTCATATTCAAAATGCTAGTCCAGTACACACACACACACACACACACACACACACACACACACACACATACACACTGCGCTAGGTTCTGAACGAAGAACAGAAATCTTCAAAACCACTTCTTGCATCATCATTGATTTCCATGCTGTTTACTGTGCCCTCAAGGGGAAATGCTGGGGAATTTGCTTTTATACAGGAACAGGAATATGCCGGAATCTGAAGGAGGGGGGATGCATTGGCTTCAAATGCGGCCATTCACAAGGAATGGTCTTGAAGCTGCCAAGTATATTATGGCACTAAACCCACTTTTTATAATGATAAGTGTCCTCTTGATCAGCGTATAGCATGAGTACTATGATGCTGAAATGCACCCGGGAGCTCTGAAAATTCATACTGCCACCTAATGTTTTTCCAAATGACTGCACTTAAGGTAGTGCGGCCACAAAGCCCTCTGATCCAGTGCTGCAGTTTTTTTTATTATTCCTGTTTTCAACCTTAAGATTTGTAATATAAATTTACAATGACCCAGCATTCACACTAAGGATGGTGAAACAAAAACATTACTTTAGTCGGTATACAGTAATGCGATATACATCTACATAAACGGTGTTAAAATAAATCATTATACTTAATACCATAAAATGTACTCTAGTGTTTCTTATATTATGTGTATATTTTACTGTATTTACTGTAATTATTGTTGTTCTGTTGTCTGTGCAGCACTGTGTCCTCAAAAAAATGGTTCTCTTCTCAGCATATTGGTGATAAGTGGGAATTACAATAAAGTTGACTTATGATGTAAGGTATTCATAATGTTTCTATATATCACTATAAATGATAAATAATAAAATCAAGCAGACATATGGAATAGCAGGTTTTAGGAAGATTATACTATAAGTGCTTTGATTTACAACTGAATTGGATATATACGGTTATCGGTAGCACATGTAAACTCCCTCATGTTTTTATATTTATGGCAGTGGCATAAAAAGTGTGGCAATGACAGAGACGCCATTCTCTGTTGTTCCTGCACGCAGGAATGTCCCGATCAGGTTATTTTGTCCCCGGTCCGGATCGTTGTGCCCCATTGTACAGATGGTTGATCATTAGGAGTAGACTGGGTTCTCTGAGTGTAGCTGCGCAGTACGCTAAGATCAACTTTTTTGTGTTTTTATAGGTAATACAGGCACACAGTTTAGAGAAGATTTCTTATTGTTGCTAATTAATATGTTCAGTAAAATCATTTTATTCTTAGTAGACTGATTTAGTTTAGTCGAGACTTTCCTTAAAATGACTGTTTTTACTGCCGTCAAGTAACTCCCTGTGCGTGTGTGTGTAGTGGTGCACAGTCTGGACTGATGTCTGCTGTTGTTGGTCTACTGGTGTGTAATTACTGGTTGATAGTGGGTGAATGAGCTATGACTTGGGTTTCTATAGCATGTGTGTATAAGCATTAGCGTTAGCCTCTACTCGGTTCAGAATGCAAAAAACAAAGAAAGGCGAGCAGTTCTCTCATTCGTACAACACAGCGTTTTTACATCGTTTTATATAATTTCAGATATTATGGTCTGTGTCCATGTTAAAACGAGCTCCACACTGCAGACTCTCAACTCTTTTATTTACCTTCTGAGAACATCCTTACTGCTGCCAGCTGGACAAGAATGTCCAGTAATCACACCAGATGGTGCTCTGAAACCTGTGCTTAAAACTCTGAACTGGATTGGGATTAAAATAGCCAATGCACGCTCAACTAAAATATGCCTAAAGTGGCCCTGATCCCAATCGAGATTTAATTACAAGACAGTGGAGCATCACAATAATTCTGAAACTGTTGTTGTGGAACTTTTGTTGTACATGCCAAGTGTGCTAATGAACAGACCAAGCTTTCTACCAATAAATGTCCTCTTTTTGAAAATCGGATGTTTAGATTTAGATGCTCAGCAACGTATTTCATGGAATTGAGAAGTTTGAAAAGAATTACTCAAAGTGTTCAGAGCTTTAGAGAGATGTAGTCCAACCCACTAAAATTGTTTTGGCAGGTGTGCTGCAATTAAATATAGCATTTACCATTGAATGTAAGAAAATGTGAGTAGTTTTTTTGAAGCTCACATTTTCTTAAATCTTAAAATCAGAATTGCCCAAGCTAAATATACCAATCCTCTTTATCTCAAGAAGAATTTTGAAAAAGTGTCCTGACCAATCAGGACACTTTTACTCCTCTGGGCCGTGGTAATGGTGTTACATCATTCCACCAATTGAAGTATTAGTGTGTTGTGGACTGTGGAATTATTTATAGTGGAGAACGAAATGAAGACTGTCGATTCCAAGTACTGTTTTTAGCTGGTATATGATAACATTACTCTTTAAACTTAAACATTTGTTTTTACATTACTTAGAAGTCACATGGGAACACGAGAAGGAAATGAGTTCCAAACAGGTACAAATGCAATTACAAATCCTTCATGAAACAAATCCTCCTTTCCTCTTTGAAAATCCTCAGTTCTGTCTGATCACAGTCTAAGTAAATGTATTAGGGGAGCTGACTAGTCAGTGAATCATCATAGCTACCAGATCAAGCAAACAGGTTAAGACAATTCACATCCAACAGCCTGATCTAAACACTGTCTTATTGAGCTTTAGGAAATGTGATTTTATTCAGATATGTAAGGACTTAAATACAATGTTGCTTTAATATTTACTTTTATATTTACTTTTCTGCACAGCTGTCATGTGCTGTATATAGTTCATATTTATACAGTCCACTAGTGGACTATATAAGCCAGTTTTTGAACAGAATAATAGGTGGTTTTGTTCCACGTACAGTGGTAAAACATCTGGTCCTTAGCAGGTCTTAATTAGGTAAATACAACCTCACATGGACTACACATGCCTTCATTTATGCACAGCTCTCTTAAGGGTCCCACCACAGCATTTCAACTCGGTTAAGGTCTGAACATTGACTGGGCCATTACACCACCTTGATTCTCAATTTCTCAGCCATTCTGTTGCAGATTTGCTGGTGTGCCTGGGATCATTGTCCTGTTCCATGACCCAAGTTCGGCCAAGCTTAGCCGTTGGATACATGGTCTCGGTATACAGAGGTGCCCAGGTCATTTGGCTGCAAAACAAGCCCAAATCATCACCCACCGAGCTCAGCAGTTGGTGTGGGGCATTTGTGCTGATATGCTGTGTTTGGTTTTCACCAAAAATGGCGTTGTGCAGTATGGCCAAACATCTCCACTTAGGCTTAGTCTGTTCAAAAAACAGAAGTTCCAGTCGTTCCAGTAGTCTTGTGGTTTGTTTAGATGCAACTTTGCAAACTTAGATAGAAGGGGCTTTCTCCTGGCAACCCCTCCATACAAGCCGTACTTGTTCAGTGTTTCTCTAACGTTACTGTCATGAACTTTAACATTCAACATTTTAACTAAGACCTGTAGAGTCTGAGATGAGCTCTTGGGTTTTTTGCAAATTTCTCTGAGCATCGCACACTCTGACCTTAGAGTAAATTTGCTGGGACGTCCACTCCTGGGAAGATTGCCAACTGTCTTGAATGTTTTTCACTTGTGAATAATCTTTCTTAGTGTAAAATAATGGACTTTTGATTGTATGGAAATTGTTTGGTCACATAACACTTCCCAGATTGATGGGCAGCAACAATTGCTAAGACCATTGCTGATGTCTTCCCTCTTTGGCACTGTGCTATCATTCACCTGAATGCTCCAGACCAGCACACTGCCAAAATTTCAGCTTTTATAGAGGTGTTCACACTTGCTGATGATCAGTTAACCCCTTAAACAGCCTATGGACCGCTGGTGGGCCAAAAGTGTTATTACAAACTTCTATTAACAAAGAATAGCCAAAAGAATCTTTACCAAAGAATTGGTAAATTCTACATTTGTTAGCACTATTAGCCTAGCATCTAGCCATCATAAACTAAAGAAGCACACACATCTGACATCAAAAATGTCTTGGCTGACTGACTGCATCTGGGGGCCAGTGATAAATCCCTGCTCCATACAGTTCATACACAGCCCAACAACAGCACGTTAGCCCTCCAATCATAATGTGTTTTTTCTTCTGTGCAGACATTCTGTCACCATAAAGGCTGAGTCACTGGACAGTGTAAGGTTTTTTTCTCTAACAGCGAGACCACGTCTGGGTCCATTGTCACCTCATGACACCAATTTGACACGATGGCCCCTTACACTGACGTCTTTTCCGTCACATAGTGCACACACAGCAGATACCGGCCATCAGACCCAGCTCAGACAGGGCTTTGAGTTACCCCCCCTCCTACACACACACACACACACACACACACACACATACATATACTGTAGACTAGAACAGGGCACACCAGACACTTAACGACACATGGGCACAATGTAAGGAACATAAACACACAAGCTTGCAACTAGAGGCTGTCTACAAACACGCAACCATTAAGACAAACCACTGGGAGGCCGCTGGGGATTCACTAAGCCGTGAAACGATAAAGTCTCTTTCTGGCGCTCAGTGGGAACAGAGGAGCCAGCAGCAGATCACTGCTCAGAGCAGAAGAATCTCAGCAATTATTAACTAGGTGGCATCGTGAGCGCTGCTCCGGCTGCTCAACAGCTCCCTGAGCTCTTTAGGAGGCTCCAGACGTATTTTCGACCAACCCTCTGGAGCATCACTCTTACAGACACTCCCTTTCCCTCTTTCTCTCTATATATCTCTTACCACCCCCACCCCACCCCTCCTCACCCTTCCCACCCTTGTTCTCAATCAGTGGCGTCCGCTCCGATGGCCGCGGATCGTGGGGATCCTGATTGGTGACTTAGCGTGGCCCGTGTTTGCCACTTTTCCTCTGGTCTTTTCTCATCTTGTTACCCACTCTTCAGGCTTTGTGGTTAAATTATGTATTAAGGTCAATGTCAAAACATGGAAGATATGTAATCTACAGGGAGTTCCCTTTTATTCATTATTACAGTGAAGGCTGAGCACAACTGTCAGGGAGTTGAGGATGCGCGCAGCATGGAAGCTTGCTTCTCAGCGGGGCTTCTCAAAGCCCCCTCTCTCCCTCCTCTCTCTCTCTCAGGATGGACCCCTTGATAGATTTACCCGGCTAACCCGTCTCACTTAAACCAGAAAAAAAGTTCTCTTCTTCTCTGCTCCAATCTGAAAGCTGTCAAGTGCACCTATATGGCTGTGTCATAAATCCAAAGCACAATTTGGGCACCCCGAAACGTGGGGGGGAGGGGGGGTTATCACCCATTCACATGCAGTCTGGGAGCCTATAAGGGAGAGAGTCATGTCACAATCTGGTGTGAGTCTGGGCTCGCTTCAGCTGTGTGCTTCCCACATGCCATAGTGTTGTCCATGGACCTGACGCTAATTAGTAAGGTGACAACAGCATGCTCTTACAAATACAGGTTCTTAAATGGCTCTTGTTGTGGAGAGACAGTAGCCTACTGTATTCTAAAAAGGTGTCAGAAGGTGCCAAAAAGGGTTCTTTGCACAATATCACAGAAGAACCAGTTTTGGTTCCCCAAGGAATCTCATCAGTGACTGGTTTCTTGAGTGAAGAACCTTCTTAAAGTTCAAAGTACCTCCACATGATGTAAAGGTTATAAGACAGTCTTTTATGTTAGCACAGGACATCATGTTTAATAGATTCTCCACACTCATAAATCTCTTTTTTCTCATGTATTTCTAATGTAGTTGGTATAGAAGGGTTATGTTCTATGGGTGTTCTTCTAAGGCTAAGGCTTACACAATAAAATTAGCGAAAACATTTTTATTGTAATTTTAAGGCCATTTTATGCCACTTATATTATATCAGAATAATATAATAGCATAATAATGCAATTACACCCGTTCAATAAGAGCAATGAACTTTTATTGATTACAAATATTCAAAAATTGTATAAAAAAAGATACAAATATTTAAATATCGTAAATAAGTAAAACAAAAATAAAAGAAGTTGACATACAGACTTAATAACATTAATGAGCTCTTCCCGAAACCCAAAACCCATGGTTCTGGTCAGCTCACTGTATCTGAGTCATAGTTTTATTTCATCACATATCAGAAAAAAGTAGAGACAAACTTTGCTCTCCACTGCTGTGTTGTGTTCCTCACTATGCTGGGCTGAGTGAGGTACTTTCAGCTTGTTTCTTTCTGAGACCTTTTGATTTCTGTTTGTCTTGTGCTGGAATACAAACTACAAATGTCTGTGTATGGCCTAAATAAACAGTGTGAAAGACCACAGCAAGAGCAAAACTGTATTCCATACTGTTATGGTTAAACTTTGGCAGTTAATCCACGATTCACATGCCTGCCGATCCAGGCACTTTTTCCCTGCACACTTTTCCAACAGAGAGCAGAGTCTCTGCTAAGATAAACGCAAGTAAACCCAATGGACAACTTCGATTTTAGCCAAAATTACTTTACAAAAAGGCAATAACGAACTTATTGAGACAGGCCTATACAGCCTACACAATACAATGACTCCTTTCTAGACCTCCATTTTTAAAGAGTGTAACATAAACAGAAGAACTGAGCCTCAAAGGCATCTGATGGTGGGTGATTACAAATGAAAGTTTAATGAGGGGACAACTTTACCACTGTTTCAGATTACTTAGAAAGTGAAATCAAACATGATTACATCTGCATTCGTTTTGGACTACTTATATATTACCATGTGACCAGTGGCAAAAAATATTTAAATTAAGGCATTACACCCCATATTTAAATTAAAGTAATTATACTCCATTACTGTAGTTAAGAGAAATTTAACCATTTGTTCTGCATAATTCATCCTAAGATTTAAACAAAGTCATTCAGTTAGGATTTGGTGTGAGGTGGTTTGTTGTGGTAAAATGCACGACTCGAGCTACCGATTCTTTACAGTGGTGGCGATGGGCACCAGGGGTTGTGATATCAACCATAAAAATACAGTCCAAAACAACCAGACAAGCTAGACAATGTTCATAATGGTTAAATAGTAGTAAAAGATTTTGGTTATTATTTTGCCCTAGAAAGCCCTGTATGTAACGATCTGTCATGAATGGAGCTTCCATATGTTTTAGGTCAAAACCTTTTTTATAAAACAACCATAAAACAATGTCTGAAATATCAAGCATATTCATAACCATTTGATGTAGCAATTTTCTAAGAGGGAGCATTAAACTATCATCTGTCCTATCATCTATCAGATGGTTCCTATCATCTCCACTGTCAACTATTCCATAGGTGTCATTAGAGTAGAGCATTTCACGCCAAACCACTCTGAATGACTTTTGTCATACTTGCTGAAATTCAATGGTAATAATACAAATTTTGTCTTTTGTTTTCTCTTAAATGATCATTTAGAAGTTTTTAATACACTTATTAAAAAGCTGGGAGATTTTTTTCTCTTTTTTTCTTGCCAGGAAGTTGAGATCCAGCTCTAAAATTCCCTCCCTTTCCTTCTTTCTCCCTAGACCACACATAACTATCACTGTCAGTCATTACAACATAGCTATAATGCCGTTCATCAGCTCGGCACTCAATTAAGAATGAATGCACTTTTTAAGAGTCAATTAAAAGTCAATGCAATTCAATAATTAATACAATAAATGCAGTTTAGACTGAATAGACTAATTCACTATTAGTGTCACCTATTTAAAAAGTATAGGTTTTAAACTAGTAATCCTATTTGGAGTTATCCTACTTCAATTACAGGAACTTGTTTTTTTATGTATCAGATTACACAGTCCAGATTACACGAAGTCTGTTACCACCCAACATCAACCACTTCTGCATGGTGGCTTGAACAGCAGAGCAACTCTATGTTGCAAGATGGCATGAACCCCCCAAAGAGGCTCGAGAGGGCCCTCTGCGCTGCCTTCTTGGCTGGAAGGCCTTGATAAATCGAAGCCAGCTCTCTTTGGGGCGAGCATAATTATTTTCTGATTAGATTAATTCAGTTATACTTTGGTCGTTTCCAGAGCCACTGGCATGCCTGGGAGAAGCTCGCTCAGTCATGCTAACAATTACACAATTAGCTGAGCAGCACAAACCAGGCTGGGAGATTCAGCTCTTGTTAACAATCCACCCTCCCACACACACACACACACACACTATAATAATTATCATTTGTGGGGTTTTCTGGTTCCGTGCTGGTGATGGGGGTTGGAATAATCCAAGTTCATCCTCATATTTAACCCTCCCACTCCTTCCTCATTATTTCTGCTCCATTGTGAAAGCCTTACACATCACAGTAACCGCAACAATAAACAACCGAGCAACAATCACTTCTGTTACAGGCACCTTGTTTCAATTCAGAAAACTGGCTTTCCATCTTTTTCCTGCACCCGTCTACAGTAACGCGCTGTCCAGCTGCAAAACTGCGAAACTGGTCAAGTGCTAAAAAGGACGTGTTCCAGGGGTGCTGAGTAGACTGGAATGGTTTAATCTGATGACTTATAGCAAGCTACATGATGGGTCTCATTACCCCTGTAGTAGTGAATACAGCTAGCTGCTAATTGATATGAACAGTGATTGCTGTTTTGTATCAAACCTAGTTTCCATATACCCTGAAGGCGCTTGGTGTAGCTGCATTTTCAATAACGCAGATTCTCTAACAATTTGAGCTCATCCTAAATGATGAGCTAAGACCTACAGTAACAAAGTCACGCTTTTACCTCATGCTTTTTTTTGCCGTTTTAGGCTAAAAACGAAAGAAAATCAAGACCAAATGCGTTTCCACATTTGTTTTCTAGACTCTTAAAAGTTAGCATGCTTTGAGCCATGCCACAGAAGAACCACCTTTGATTCCATGAAGAAGCATGCTTGTAACACAGATGTGTGACCGTGGGGAAGAACCTTAAGTGAACCATCAAGTGAAGGTCCTTTCAACCACTAAAAGGTTCCACAAAGGTGGTTCTTCTATGGCGTTGCTCAAAAAAACATCTGACGCACCTTTATTTCTTATTTCTTAGGTTCAGATGAAATGATATAGCTGACCACTCATCCAAAGCCTTGTAGAGGAAGGATCTGCATTATCTACCGAGATTTTAAAATAACGCTGCATTGTTTCTCAGAAGCCAAGACACAAAGAAAAAAAAACGCTCCAACCACTTCTGGACTACTGCCAACAGAAGAGCTCCAGTGCAGCCCGAACCATGTGCTCCTGAGCCAACAGGATCGCTTTGTTTTGCTAAGAGGTTTGAAAGAAACAGAGCAACATGAGCTACGGAGACACGAACCGAGCTGTTCTGCAACTCTTGGCGGCGCCCACTGAACTCCGCCGTCCAGCTCAAGGCCGCACTCACCCTCCCGGGCCGAGCAGATGCATTTTTCAGAGGCGGTTATTAAAAAAAGATACATTTTTGTGCCTACGCTCGACCACAGAAAGGTGACTTGTCTCGACGAGTAATTTGTACACTGAAAACAGATGAAAGAAAGGACATGTCGAGAATGTGAGCAGAGAGAGCAAAAAAAAAAAAAGAGAGAGAGCGCGAGCATCTTCATCTGGCCGTTAGCGTAATGAATGTAGCCCGCGGAGCTAACAGGCTCTGGTGCAGATCATGTTCGCTGCTACGCCCAGCGACGCTCCGCTGCTGAACCCAGAGAGACAGGCCGGGGAAGTTGGCGAGATGGATAGAGGATGTTCTCTATCTTCCCTCTCCTTCCCCTCGTTCCTGGCGGAGGGCTACGTTGCGCTAGCGAGACAGCCTTAACCCTCGCGCAGAGACGACGGGAAAATAACTTGTGACTAGTAGGCCTAATTAAGGCCTCCTCCCTGACCCGCGCATCGCCGGCCTCGTCAGAAATCCAGCGCCGCGGCTGATTCAACATGAGCTCCACACCGGCCAGGACCTGCAACTAATGAATACTAATGAATAATAATTACAGCCTCTTTGGCACCCAGACGCACTGCAGGGACAAATGCTAATATGCTTTAAATGTACACCGCCAGGACTGACTAGCGGGCTCAACACGTAGCAGATTAGCCGTGGGGGCAAAAAGCGCAAACTCAAGGTGAAGGGGAGAGAGAGAGAGAAAGCGAGAGCGAGATAGAGCGAGAGAGAGAGAGGGGAAAGAGGCTTCGCCTGTTCTTTAATTGCACATTTTCTCTCCAACCAAATTGCGAGCACATTGGTTTGTTTTTCAATTGTGTTCAAAGCAGGTAGGCCAGTGATGTGGTGAATGTAGGCCGTGCGAGAGCACGTTCTCCTGTGGCGGCCTGTGACACCGCTTAATTGGCAGCATTAGAGCTCATTGCTGACGACTGTGTTGTTTGTGAGAGCACTTTCTCCAAAAGCTTTTGTACTTGTTCTTGCGGGGAAATTAAACTTCTTGCCATTATTTTCTCCCCTCTCTCACCCTCTCGCTCTCTCTCTCTTTCTCTTTCTCTCTCCCCGCTGTTTATTCTTTTGATCTGTGTGTACATTATCCGCCGCTCTTTGAATTTAAATTTCACTGTCATGTTGCTCTTTTCATCAGGCTGACGGTTGCAGCTCTAATAATATTCAACTTTTAAGCCATGGCAGCATGTTAATTAGATTCTCTCTCTCTCTCTCTCTCTCTCTCTCTCTCACTCTCACTCTCTCGCTCTTTCTTTTCTTTTTCTTTTTTTTAATTAATTTGTCCCTGCAGGTTTCCACATCAAGTCATTTTTAACACTGGATCGTGCACTTTGAGCCAATAAATTACTGTAAACCCTCAAAATAAAATCACTTCAAAACAACAACAATAGTAATAATAATAGTAATAATAAAAAAAATAAATGAAGGAAGGTATAAAGCAGCAGCAGCGGCGCTCATTTTGAACTGTGTTTACATAAACAGCTTATTGTTGCTTAATCTGCTGCATATATTAATCCGTGTTGTAGTGCTACTTCACAGGAGCAGCGCCAAATCAGAGCTGATGTTTCAATCTCTGCAGAGAAATCCACAGAGGCGGGGAAAGGAGCGAGGCTGAGGAGCGCTTGCTTGCACTGGATTCTGGCTGGGGAGGGTGTGTGTGTATGTGTGTGTGTGGGGGGGAGGGTGGTAGGGGTGTGATGGAGCTGGCTGTGGAGGGACGGCCATCGTGTTTTGTGCTCGGTTAACCATGTGAGATAAGTGCTTGCATTGTGGGGTATTAGTGGTAATGTGTGTTGCACTGCCTTCCTAAATGCTTGTGTTGTCCGGCGGTCCCCACTGTCCCATCTATCATCTTCAGCAGGGGATCCGCGTGTCCCGGGCTGGAGGAGCTAGCCGAGTGGCCTGGGATAATGAAAGGTCACCCAGGGGGTGGAGTGTTGAAATTGCTTTACTTCTCAGCGAAACACATTTGGGCCCAAACGGCGCCTTCGCCAGAGCAGCGCTCTCTGGTCTGGGCTGGGCTGGGAAAACGGTCTCATGCTGGCTGGAGAAATAGATTGTTTTGAGCAGCGAAATGGTAAACACACCGATGCCCATTACACATTAATTTCAGCTCCTCTCATTATGCAGTGACTTTTTGGGTAATTCTTTAAAAAGAAGAGGGTTTGTAACAAGATTTGATTGTAAGGTTTTCCAATGTGTTTTTTTTTAATGGTTTCTTGGGTTACTTGCGTGATCACTACAGCTCTTATGAAACGTGTAAAAGCCTGATTCATGTTTTAAAAGAGCAATATTCTCAATTAAGGATAAGAGGAGATTCGTTTTCCATGGACATGTTATGTATTTATTATCCTCGTCTACCAAGGATTTTCCAGTTCCACTGCATGTTTCCTCCTCACTCGTGAAATTAAACGCAGCGTAGCACTATTATTAACACGTGTTTTATACAGATCGTTTTGATATTCTGTATTTTAAAGCCTCCTCACACCTAAAAAAGCCCAGACTGAAAGAAAAGCTTTTGTTTTGACGTCTGAAAGAAGAAGAAAAAGAAGAAGAAGGATGGCGCGTCTCGACACGCCAAAAAAAGGAATTGAGATTCGTGGGCTAGAAAAAAGAAATATTTGGTATTTATTATACTTTAAAATGAAGTGATTCGCATCTTGCTGAGAGGTAATTAATACAGGGAAATCTTGAATTAAAGATGTAAATCTTGACACTTTGGCAGGGGGGCCGGTAAGGGACAGCAGTCTCCAAGGCCTGAATTATTCTTAGCGTAGACCAATTAACACCATGTATCTTCTTTTATGTTAACTTCAATTAAGGGCCTTTACAGTTTTTAAGTTCTTTTCTTCTTTATAGTTGGAGAGTGTCAGAAACACAGATCAAAGCTGAACGCTGCCGTCCGCGCACCATAGGTAACGCTGCTTTGCATAAGAATCTGCATATTGCTAAGAAGGTTTTCCTTCCATTTTGCATGAATTAAAAAGCAGGAGGGGTCTGTGGAGCTGAGGAAGAGGAAGAAGCCATGGAGCTGCTTATTACACCGCTCTCAAATCTCTCCCATCCAGCATACTGACACCCGAATATCTCCACTGCTGAAACCCCTGTAGACCAGCACCAGGTGTAGCCAGCAGTTTCACTTTTTGTCATTGTGGGATTTATTTTATTTTTTATTTTTTTCTGGTTGGAATTCTGGTTAGAAACCAAATGCGTTGTGGCTGGAACCTGGGTGCGAAGAGGGAGAGAAAATGGACTGAGTGTGTTTTTTTTTTTTTTACGTTCCTACGTTCCTACTTTTCAGAGATGCTATTAACGACACTGCCACTGCCACTGTCACCCCTGCATAATAGAGATTACATAGGGCTGTATGTTTAGATTTTGGAGATGCCTTACAAGTGGGTGTAAACTGCAGATGTCATTTTAAAACCATGTATTTTTACCTTGTTTGTTTGTTTACATTGTGTTAATACTGTATGATGAAGAGACTGAAATTTCCATAAATCATGTTACATTAGCCTACAATGAAAAAGTTAAGAGCTTTTAGCCTTCTCTTATAAAGGTGATATTCCTGTAAATCGCAAGGTCTTTTTAAAAGACCTTCAGGTTCAGCCTTTATTGATCCTTTAGGGTGCTTTTTCATTACTTGTGTATCTGCCCTTCTTCTAAGCCAGTCAACCGCTCCTCACTGCAGGAGCCAAAGACCTCCGGTTGATGTTCAAGTAGGTCGAGACCAGGGCATTACAGCCCCTCCTGATTTTGTGTGTTGTTGTCTTGTTGGTGAGTGACGCGTGCCACAACTGACTTGCGTTCTCATTAATGCTATTGCAAAAACCAGTAGCAGTGTTTCACACTAAACAGCTTACTACATAACACCCTTTCAGAACAGCATGCGGGGGTAGCCGGGACGCGTGCAGTTATGAACTTGTACGCTGCGTGAAGCCAGGCTGTGTGAAGAGCCTGAGCCACGCCGAGTTTGACGGGCTGCCGTAATGATATGGTTTGGTCAGCACACATCATAATCAGACCGAGGAAGAGGGCTGAGGGCGGAGAGCAGGAGGGCCACGGTGCTGCGCCCAAGGCCCGGGCTGCTCTCAGGGCAAGCCAACAACTCACAAACAACCTGTTTTTCAGCACCCTTAATCACTGGCCTTTAATCGCATTAAACAGCGGTGTATCAATAAATCAATGGGCAAATGAACTGGGTGAGTATGAGCAATGGGCGTTTAGTGTTGCTGCATATTATTTTATTGACGTCCCACTAACTGCTGCCCTTGAGATATTGAATGCTACTTAAGCCCAGCGCTGACATCATAATAAAAGGCAGCAGCGAGGAGCCTGACCGTGTGGTCAGTGAGCTCCTGCATGATGGACGGAACTTACACACACTTTTTCTGGGGGTTTTTTTCAGATGTGTAGACAAATAACAGAGCTAGGTAGCCGTCTGGACCCCGTTGCAACACACAAACAATGGAGATGTTAAGGTTATGGTTTTTAGAGCACCAAGACCAAGCCTGTGGTTGTATCATACACCCCTAAATTAAGATCACACGTTGGGAAATTACAAAAAAACACTTGAAACTCAGAAGCCTGAGCTTGAACGTTAAGGAACAGGGACGGAGCAGAGCTTCGGCATTGTGCTTTTGTTCAGCGCAGCAGTGCTGCTGGCTCCAAGGGTACTATGTATTTTCATTTGAGGACCTGCAGACAGGCAGTAACCTTGTCTTGTTGATAACAAGCACGGAGACGCACATTCCCTTATTGTTTGAGATGGATTTGCAGTAACTCGGCTCAGCTGAAACTATGCTGTCAGGCGGTTATTTGACCCGGAGAAATTTTCAGGATTTGTATGATATGCATGGTAATTATCCCTTCACATAAGTTTATTTTTAAGATTATTTTGATGCACTTTCACCCGTCAAAGGGAGCGTACGTGACTCCTTTGACAATAGCCATTTTAATCCAGCCGTTCAAAGAAAGCTTTATAGGATAGCTGGCTAATTCAAACATCAAAACATTTTGTCAGGTGCAATTTCTTTGTTGGTTTGTTTTCATAACCTTGGTGTCTCAAAGCATTATTAGCTAAAAATCTTTTGGTCTGTCTCCCATTGCAAATGCCTGCCAATAATACAGCATGTGTGCGTGCGTGTGCGCGTGCCTGTTTTCACAAGGTACCAGCAGGATGTACTGTCATCTAGAGGGGAAACGGTGCAGTTGCAGTCTGGATCTCACTAAATTTCAGAGCCTCTGCTTCCAGTCTTTTCTACACTCTAATGAACAGTAAGCTAACAATGTGCTTGGCCTTATGCTACGAGGATAAGCCTAAACTCTACTTTCTAAGAAAGAAGACAGATGTCATCAATACAGAAGCTCTTTGGCTCTTGAGGACAATCCGAGTTTATACTGATTCACACAGCTGGCTATATCAGATAACTGTCCCACAGCCAGGCTTTGATGAATTTTGTTTGCGCTTTCATGCAGAAAACCTGACTAAACGAACTGAACAGGATGAAAATCACACAGCCCTTGATGACATTTGCATTCTCCAACCACTTCCCCTTACACACGATTTGTAAGTGATAAGAATAATAATGACAATGGATGCAATTTCGGCAAGTAAGAGGAGCACATGCATGTCTGTGTGCCTCTTGATCATGAAGGTATGCAGCGTTTTAGATCTATCTGTGTCTTCGTGTGTGTGTGTGTGTGTGTGTGTGGGGGGCTCCTTCTGTAGCTGCTCTGGCGAGAGGAGAGTGCTTGTCTCCATGCTGCACAGGTAGCCTGCTCCCCGGGCTGCTAATGTAATTGCTTTTCATTGATTCTGTCCGACTAGGTGGCTCGTTTTCATCCTTTTTCCAGGGGTCCCTGCCAAGGCACGGGCCTCCCCTTGATGTGAAAAGTGTGTGTCCTTTTCAGCGCATATAAAGCAGAAGCTTTCTCACATGACGAGATGGCATGGAGACAGAGGAGATTTCCTGGACGCACCTTTAAAAAAATCCCCCCAAAAAATCAAACAGAACTTGTGTGTGTGTGTGTGTATGTTTTTACCTCCAGTAATTGTTATGTCTGGTCCTGACCACATGGTCAGCCATGTTTGTTGCCATGGGACTGTGTTTACACATGAAAACGCTTCACACTTTGAATGAAGCCGACATGCAGCCTCATTACTGAGAGCGGCAGATCTTTTGTGCTGCTGAAGCGAGGCAGCGGCTCACGGCCTGCAAACGCAGGGCATCTCTCTTAGACCATGTGATCTCGGTGCCAGTGGTCTCTCTTGGCAGGCGCAGGGCCGGCGCTCTCGCTGTTGGTTTTTTTTCCCCCGTTTATTTGAATACGCTGGCAAGCACGCACCTCCAGGAATTAATTTACCTCCTTGCCACATGTAGATCCCTGGACGGAACTTGGGCCATGACTGGAATCGCTGAGCAGAGGCATGGCGTGTGCAGGACTGTACGCGGAACCACGTCTGGGCGAATTTTCATACGCCGGCCAATTTGAGGCTGGTATTAGATCTGCGGAGACTTTCCCAAATCAGATCAGGCTGTTCCAGTGGTCTAAAGGGACATTCTTTGGCAGAGATAAAGAGAACGTTTCCCTCCATCCGAACATCACAGTTAGCTGCCTTTGATAAGACTTCATTGTCTTGTGATGCTCATTAAAAATATTACATTTCAATGTGTGATTCACTTCAAGGTCCAAATAGGGCTATGCTGAAAATAATAGTGTAATTACCCCAAATTAAAGGCTTGCTATTAGTATTTAGTCGCACCACTTATTTTTAAAATATCAACGATGACAATTTGTCTCATGCTGCATTCAAGCCATGATGTGGTTTAGCAATTAGTGGTTTTAAAGGGCAATTCCAGAAAATTCTGTAGAATTAAACCATAATAATCAGAATATAAATCATCCAGATTGTTTGATGTGAAACGTCCCACTCTGGAGAAACTCACTGACTCGCAAAAAAAGGTCACCAACACACTGTCTAACACCCTAAACTTAAGCCCTGTTTGAACGGGATTACATTTACATGGGGTCTTGAGGTAATTCTGTGTTCTGTGGGGCTCCTCTGTGATTTTATTTCTGTCTGGATTGGCCATGTCTGTTTTTTAGTCCCTCGTCCTCTGAGAAAATTACAGGCTAAATGACCTACTGTTTTTCACTAAACTCACTAAAAATAAATTCATAATTTCAGCCCTGTCCAGATACACGTCTCCATGTTTTTCCAGGCAGATGTCGCCTTACGTTAGAAAGAGAGGTTTTTGGCCGCTGCTATGCAAAGTATTTAGTCTCTGAGTGCACATATCCGAGATCCTATGGTAGATATTAAACACTTTCTGAATCGCGAAGCAAAATTGAAATCAAGTTGTTGCTTCACCAAACAAGGAAATAACATCCAGCATCTCTTTGATTGTTTGAACTCTTGAACTGTTGTGAATGTGATTCTGTGACATGCATGATCAGCATTCAGGAACTACACTCCCTCATCTTGGGGTAACTTTACTGCCGTCCAGATGTGGACTGCGAGAAATTTTTCATTGAGCTGATGTGTAAATTTTGGCTTACAAACGTTCTTCTGATAATCCAGCTAATCCAATCAAAATAGGGCTCATTTATCACAAAATAAGTTTTCTCTTAAATGTATGTTTAAAAATCAGTCATGGTGTATATGTACATGCAGGGTGTTATAAGGCAAAACAGTACCCAGAGAAAACTAGCTTTTTTGAATGTACCACTAATGAACTATTATTAACATTATATCGCTGCTGTCCAATGAAAATTTTTTGACTGTGTAAATAACTCTGGATGAATTGACCAATAGAAATGTGCTAAATTACTTGGAATAAACTGTTATTTTACATTCACCTCCATTCAAAGTTAAGAATGTTTTACCATCTCCTGTAAAGTCACCATTCTGGAGGTACAGGTTTTCATTGGACAGTGACAATTTGTGGTTTTGCCCTTTTGACATAATGTGAATCTGGTAGTTGTTCTTTATATTATGTCATGATTTAAAGCTCCCATTTTAAAGATACAAGGTTTTTGTGTGACACTGCTGATATAAAAACACACTGCTTATTTTTGGATAGTAAATACACTGGCTATATTTGCTTTGTAGGCATCACAACTCCTGGTTCCCATCACCACCACTGCGGTAAGCTTACATATCTGATTTTTTGTGTTTCTCTACAGTATACAACTTTTACCTCAAACCACTTGCAACGACTTTGTGCATTATAACTAAATTATGCAGAATGTTTGAGAAACTGGTCGAACTGCCCTTTAAATGTACCTCCACATTCTCCATGTCCAAGCTAACCAGTGCTCTGGTCACAGGACTATATTAATAACAGCAATACAGTGTCTGGTAGAGCAAAAAAAGAAGACGTTTGTGTTGGTACCGTACCAAAGTTGTGTGGGTATATTTTTGACAAAGCACATCAATCAGCCCTAGAGAGGGACTGTTAACAAACCATTACAGGCTCATTACTGATCACTTCTCAGGAGTACTGCCGTAATTAGGGCTGTAATACATTGCATCAGCTCTCATAAGTTGGCCGCTGCCCTGGTTTTTCAGCTCTGTCTAAACGCCTCATCTGACTGGCGCTGCAAGAATGAGTGTGAGCTACACTGTGTGCTTAAACATAGTGACTACAGCTCGGGTGAGAAAAAAAAAATACAAATATGTATATATGCAATTGTAGCATAATTGAACAAACAGATATAATTTGGCAGGGCTTGTATTTTCTAGAAGTGTGTTTAAGCCCGGCAGTCAAATCAGTGCAATATTACAGAGCACAATAAAGGCATTACACACAGAAGCATCACCCTCTGCCTGCGCACACTTCCCCAGATGGCTGTGATGGGAGTTGTAGGACTGATTCCTCACCCAGTCAAGTCTAATGCCTTCTAATCTTCTCCTGCTTTTTTCTGAATTATTCAAACAGTTCTTGAAGCAACAGCGGCGCCTCGACAGCAAGCAAAGCTCCCTGTGAGAGAGCTTCAGATAATGTAATGTAAAATGAATGATGAAATTCGGGGAGCTAAAATGAAAGAACGCTGCAATGTGTTTTCAAAGGTGAGGCCCTGGGTGATAACGAATAAACCTCTTTTAGTTGCTTTTAATGGGAGACGGGTGATGGCGCGCTCACATGGCGTGCAAACATGTGCATAAGGCACAGAAGAGGGGCTTTGTCCGGCCAGACCTTTCTTTCTGCCTATTTCAAGGGACGCTGAGCTCAAATTTTCGTTCCCATGTTTGAGCCATTATAGCCGAGATCCAAATCTCCAGTCGCTTAATAGATGAAACGCATTTTTTCGGGTTACTCGTTTTGTGTAGGCAAACAATTTAGGGGGGCAATTGAGGCATTTTGATGCATGAAATAATGTGCACCGTGATGTAACGTCCACTCCTTTTAATCTTGAATGCAAAAGGCGGCTTATCTTTCCTTAAACGCTGCTAATAACACATCATCAAATAAATAGCTTGAACACATTGTTCTTTAGTTATTACTGAAGACATGCTGCCTGACCTCAATAATTCAGTGTGATTAAATAAAACAATACAGGGAATATGCACATAATCATGTTCCTATTTTTCCCTCTCTTGTTGCCAGACAAAATCAATTGCCCCTGTGAGCTAAACATGGAAATCTATTATCACAAGAGTAATGTTGCTACAGCACTGTAAGTTGTAACACAGTTACCTGAGAGGTGTTAGTGAGCGAACAGGGACCTCACATTATTACAGTTGATCCTTTGGCTCCGCAGAACGGCCTCCCGAGCCAAGCGCTCTCGGCTTTCTCTCTCCTTTAGCCGGGCCTGAAGAAGGGGTTCCACCTAATCCTGAATTCAAAAAGGCACAACGGTGTAAAACGGCAATTTTGATACTAGAAAACTGTGTCACACTGTGCACTGTGTGTGTGTGCGTACGTTTCACTGCAACCCTAGTAAAGTATGACCCCTGCAGGTCAACACGGCCTATACAGTTCTGCTTATGAAAAGACTGTTCCTGGCACTGCTGTCATTTCACCAAGTACGCGGCACAATGGAACGGCACGTAATCACTCTTGCCGTTTGAAACTGCTGCATTTGGGTAATGCAATTTTAATGCTGGCTTCGCGCTGTACATTTAACATTGATATATCATGAGAAAAATCTCAAAGGATCTCTGAAGGCAGAAGGCATTGTTCCCCCTCCTAACCGTAATCTCAGATGGAGAGTGCAAACATCTGAGAGCAATTGAAGTGTCTTATAAAAGAGCCTCTCCCCACTGCGGCTGGGTTTAGCTGTGCGGATTGTGAATCTAAATGTTTTCTGAACTGGGTTTGATTTCTTCTTTGTACTTTTATTAACAATCAGAGGGTGTGGGTGGTTTACAGTGTATAACAGATCCAACAAATCTTGGAACGCGCCGCAGAATACATGAAAATATTTCACTATTGTTAAAGCGTTTCAGCAAAACTGATGTTGTCACAGCGATCATTTAATAACAAAAAATAACCCTGCATTAACAACAGCTGCCTTGATGTGATGGAATTAAGATATATTCAGGTGTACATGCGCAACCATGAGACGTATAGCATTTAAAAGATTATCATTTATTTCGTTTTTGTGAAGGAGCTAATATAATATAATATTTCACATTTAGCCACAAGTCACATATATCAGAAGAGGGCTCGGGTTAATAAGGTGTTATTACTGACATTGGGTCTACACAGCAAAAGAAATCAGAAAGTACTGCTACTGCTTGTACAGTCCAGACAAAAACGGTACCACGCTGTCACTGTGGTGATACTCCCCAAGAAACTCGGGTGGCTACCTTATAGTTTTTTTAACAAAATATACAAATAATCACCCTTCTGCTGGGACAGTTTATTCTTATTCATATCTAGCAGAACATACATCTTCAAAAACCCATATATTAATATAGCATAACTGTCAAATAAAGTATTAACCAGTGCATTATAATTTACTTACATATATAATCTGATTCTGCTTCACCACACAATGTTCCTGATATATTAGTTCGGTAGATTAGATGGCCTTTCTTTAAGAAGCTGACAAAAATGACCTCAAGCTGCAATGTGGCTCTAAGCACCAACAATTAACAAGGCTTGCTAATTTTGGTACAACGTCAGCAGAAACAAACCTTTTTGTTTTTTACTGCGTGGACCAGCTCAGTTGAGAGGAACAGGAGGAGGGAGAAGCTGCAGTCGTGCCTGAGTTTAAGGGCCTACCGTGATGAATGGTAATGGACATGGTTAACCCTGTGTAGTTCTAACCTAAGATAAAGAGACATCGTCAAAAATGCATCACACTAAAAAAGCATACTGATGACGAATGGAAAATAATAAAGTAAGTATGATAATTATTATCATTTATCATATCATTATCACATTTGTTTGCTTTATCAATTACTCAGAAAAATGTGTATCCATGTAGAAATCTGCTAAATAGCAATACACATATTTCAAATATAGGACAAGAAAATGGAAAAGGTTATTTTTTTTTACAATTTATGATAAAAACAATGTGTTATACAGTAAAATGTGCTCAGTGAAACACGAACACTGGAACAAACAAAGTGGTGTTACGTGTCTGATGTGTTTGACTATGCATTTGCAAATATCAAATATATTATATATATTACAGTATAATATACATATAAATATATATATATATATATATATATATATATATAAACATATATATGTAAAAACAATATATATATATATATATATATTAATTACTGTCATGCAAAAACCTTGTATCTTCAAAAAAATAATAATAATAATTTAATACAATATAATGTAAAATGTATATTTTACAGGGAAATAAAAAAAATCCTAACTTTCAATGGAAATCAATGTAACAAATTTCAACAGAGCTCGAATTTCAGCAAAATATTAGCCTTACGTTAAAAAAAAAAAAGGAAAATGGACATACACGGTTTTAGCAGGACATTGACAATATGGATCATACTTACATATTTGGCCTAATATAATGAATATTTTCTTGTATGTTACTACATATATGTATTTCTACTTTTTCTATTCTCTACTAATCAAAACTTAGCTACGTAAGCTCCATGTATCATGCATGTATTTAATACTGTAAATGATACTTACAGTAATGTGTACAATGTAAATGTAGTGTTTTATTTATTAATAGGTCAAATTTCGTCAGGTTAAGAGGTAGAAGTTGGCGAAGTATCTTTCGTTCACAACACAAAGCCGTATTTCATTAAAATATTCAGTATTTTGGCCAAACTATAAGCTAACTTCACCTCTGACTGCATCTTCCTCAGAGCAGGAGAGAGAGAGAGAGAGAGAGAGAGACAGAGAGAGAGAGAGAGAGAGAGACAGAGAGACAGAGAGAGAGAGAGAGAGAGAGAGAGACAGAGAGAGAGAGACAGAGAGAGAGAGAGAGAGAGAGAGAGAGAGAGAGAGAGAGAAAGAGAGAGACAGAGAGACAGAGAGAGAGAGACAGAGAGAGACAGAGAGAGAGAGAGAGAGAGAGAGAGAGAGAGAGAGAGAGAGAGAGAGAGAGAGCCTGAGATAAACACGAGGCTGTAACCCCGCAGAGAGAAGCGGAGACCAGCGGTCTCGCGAGACACGGTTTCCCGGTTACCTGTGGAGACGAGAGTTAGATTCAAAGTAAACCCGGCCAGTGAAATGAGCGAGCGGCGATTTACCCCGAGAGCCGGTCTCGCAGGTGGGTAAATTCTTATCTAGCTAGCTACATTTTCACATTCAGTTCTACTCACTTACACAGGTTATCAGTTTAAGGGAAGCGTTATGGCTCTCGTTAATCACAAGCGACAGGCAGTGTTTGGCTAACTAGCACTAGCTGGTAGCTGCTAGGAGATGATCAACTTTCCGTTAGCTCAGGGCCCTGGACAGCGTCAACCTTGTTTATTGAACATGACGGTGACATGCAGTGGCGTTAGTTACCATACACCCAGGCCTGTGTTTTATAGTAGGTATTTTCTGATGCTCTGTGCCGACAACGAGGCGAAAGGTTGTCAACAAAGGTAGCTAGCTAGGTTAGCTAGCTGTAGCGCTAGCTTGTGGAGCTATCTGTCAGTTGTAAACAGTGGCTAGTAGTGGGCAGATATCTAGTTAGCTAGCTAGTTAGCTAACCTACTCGGATCAGTTGCTCTGCGCGGTTAGCTATGCTATGCTAACCCATCAGTGCAAGCATGTGAACATGCCGAGAACAGTTGTGGTCAGAACACATGTGCTGAAATGTCTGGCCAGCTAAGCTAGAGGATCAGATGTGAAGTGAATCTGATGGACTGGTGGTTTGTCCTGTTAGACAGCGTTGTCATAATGATGCTGTCAATGTAGGGATACAAAATCCAGCTGAAAATATCCTTTTATTTAATAAAAAAAAGTGTTGCAAATCTTTTCTGCTGTTCCTGCGTGTGATCAGAGCAAGCGTGTATTAAAAATGATCCTCTGTTATCCTTTTTTTCCCGTATTCAGAGTGTTTTAGGTGACTTTGTTGCGGAGGAAACCCACATTTAAAAATGCCATCTCCGCAAGCCCTGCAGCCAGTGCTGAAGATGAAGGTGGACCAGCTCTTCCTGAACTGGTTGAGTGAGCCCAGCACTCAGGTGATACTGAAAGACTACCTCAGGAAGATCAAGGATGGAGACAAGTTGGAGTTTGGACAAGGGGACTGTAATGGGAGGGATGCCCTTGTTTTCACAGAGAACAACAACATTGCCTCTAAGAGTAATGTATCAGAGAGGACTTCTGCATCGCTTAATGCTCCTTGCAGCCCTCCGTCAGCCACGCTGCCATCTGGGAGTGGCAGCAGTAGCAGAGGAGGACCAAGCAGCAGGGCCCTACGGCGCTCCGTCAGCGTTAAAAAGGTAGGCCTAGAGCTTAGAGTAAGGGTAATAAATTATTCTCTGTTTTTCCAGTAGTTAAGTCTGAGCACTTCTGTGCATCATTAGGTTCGCTTCTATTTCTCCATTTCTTTTGCACTGCTGTGTATCTATTAGCTATTTGTTTTTCATGCTTTTGCTGTTATGTTGTTACCAGAGCAGAATGGGTTTCCCTTTTAAATCTTGGTTCCTCTCAAGGTTTCTCCCTCCTGACCTGAGGGGGGGTTTCCTGCCACTGTGCCCTTTGGCTTACATCACTTTGTGCTCAGACCCAGATCTCTGCAAACTGCTTTTTGACAATGCCTGTTGTTAACAGCACTATGTAAATGATCCTTAGCTTGAACTTAATGCTTAAATCTCTACAAAGTCATTTTAGCAAACCAGGTATTAATTTGATTATCTTCGTTTAGTAGTTAATACTCGATAGGAAATAGCTGACGGCCTCGTGTTCCTCTGTTTTACCACAAGAGGCTGCTGAACTGCTGTGTGGGATATCTGGTAGGGCTGGCTTTGTGTGCAGGCCTTTGTATTGTGTAAAGAAATACTTTCCACATGTTCTTGGACTAAGACTGGGTCATGGAATGAGAGGTGGAAGCATTTTAAGTCCACCAATCCCAGGAATGCTAATAGCTCTCCCACTGTGTACTGATCAGTGATCAGTGTGCACATATCTTTCTACAGGGCTCAGGCCTGTGTAGTCAGTAGTGCATCACACCACGGTCTCTTGTATGCAGCTAATCATGTTTAAGCATTTGTGTAGTTCTCACGTTAACTAGCATTAGCCTAATACTAAATAGTGTATAGTGGAAAACCTTTGGGAGAGATCCATATTTGGACCGATTGCTCTCAGCAGTAAAAGAAAGAAGACTTTCCTGGATGTGAATGCCTGCAATGTGGGGTCAGTGAGTTGGATAGACAGCTGCGGCTATCAGTAGCTTGGTGACATGCATAAGTGAGCCTGGCTGCAACTAAGCACTTGATGTGCATTTACCATACGGTTTTGTTGTCTTGTGGTACTGTATACAGCTATAAACTAAATATATGTGTATTTCAGAACCAGTACTAGTGGATCAATTCAGAAGCATTTGTCAACACTTTGGGAATTCTCATTTAAAAGCATCTAGAAAGGAATTTGCAGTGATATGTCACTAATCTCAGAACCAAACTCTGAGAACTCCTTTACTCTGATGTTGGATGATTCGTTCTGGATTACAAATGTCACTCCACCTTACCCCAAATAATCTGGATTGAGCTCCAGAGAAGTTCCACTGCTCCACTTCCCAATGCTTTATAATCTGTACTTGTACATTGGGGTGGTGATCTGCTCCAGAGTGTCCCAGATTTATTGTTATGGCTACATATATACTGTGTGCTTTTATTAGGCAAGTGAGTATTTTGACCATATTATCATTCTTAGGCATATTTTTAACTCCAAGCTGGATCAACTTGAATGCTTAATGGATTTAAGCATATCAGGTGATGTGTGTCTTTGTAATGAGGGAGGGTGTGGTCTAAGGAGGTCAAGATGTGCACAATTATTACGCAGCTTTTTTCTTCAGGCAAAATGGGTCAAAAGAAGAAGTCTGCACCTTTCAAAAAGACACATTTTTATGCAGGACAATGCTCCACCACATGCATCTAAGTACTCCTCTGCATGGCCCCCTTCCTTCTGACATGGCCCCCTTCCTCACCTGACCTGAACCCAATTAAGAACTTGTGAGCAGTTCTTAAATGGGAGATTACAATACAGTGAAGGAAAACAGTACACCTCTCTGAGCAGTGTCTGGGAGGCTGTGGTTGCTGCTGCACAAAAAGTTGATCATCAACAGATCAAGAAACTGACAGACAGTTTTGAGTTGTTTTGTTTATAATTCTCACCTGAACAGATAGGGGGGGGGGGTAAAAGGTAAAATGGGAAAATGTTTTTCGTTTAGCTATGTAATAATTCTGCAAAATAATAGTTGCCCAATAATTGTGCACATATAGATTTTCTCCAAAGAAAGCCAAAACCTCACTTTTACTTTTTTAAACATTTATGTTTGAGGTTTATTAACATTTTGAATTAACCGAGAGCACTGTAATTGATCATTAATAAAAAATAATCCTCAAAAATAAGACTTGCGTAATAATTGTGCACACAGTGTTTGGATAAAAAGCTGAGAAAAGCTGGAGATGGAAGTTCCTTATAATGCTCTAACCCAGCGTGGGAATAAATGTTTGTGAGCCAATGCGTCACTCCTCATTGTGTGTAAAGGTGTATCATTGACACGACTTGTCACAGGACCTTCAGGTCTTCATATTGTGTAAACTTATCCTACAAGGGTGTGACAAATTCAAGGATTTTTTTTGGCAGTGCAAGCTTTTGCACACCTCCCAAATCCTCTTACACAGCTCTGCCTAGCAACTCAAACGGTGAGGCTCATTTAGTAGTGGGCCACAACCTGTCAAAATGCACTGACTTGGATGGAAAGACCCTTGACATGACAACCACAGTGGTCTTTGTATGCACATGGGCATTGCTGTGTAATTTTAGGCAGTGTCAGGTCAAGTCGGTGTGCTTTGCTATGCTGGCAACTGGTGCAGCACAAAGGTGTGGACCTTGAAAACCCAGACAAGGAGGAGTACAGTCAGTATACAACCACTGCCTCCAACTAGAATCTTCTTATATAGTGTTGTACTATTTCTATTCCACCAACAGGCCACCATTAAAAACGTGTCATATTTTCTTCAGAGATTGAGGAAGGATTGGCGTAATGAGAATGGAAGACGGCGTGGTGTAGCGTGGCTTTGCCATTGTCTGGGGGGAAAAAGTCAGATAATGGACCATTTTTATGGAACACATCTGCTTGCAATGCGTCTATGTAAAGAGCGGGGCGTTTTCTGTCCCGTCTTTAATACGGCCCCTCATTCGTTGGACAGTAACTGTTTTGACAGATGTGAAGAGGCTTTGATTTCCTTGACCAGCCATTCTCTGCCTTTCTAGTGATCCCAGACACCATTTCACAGCCCGAACAACTGTCGTACATTGCATATTTTTTGCTGTGACGTCGCCAGCATGTGCCCACGGCTTGTCGCTGTGTATTAAAAGGATTCTGATCCCGCATCAAGTAATGGTCTATTTTAGGAAGGCCAAAGGAATTCCAGAATACAAATGCATTCTTCAAAGGATTAGTTAGAAATTCAATTAACGTCATGGAGATGCTGCTTGGAACAGCTGGTCCAACTTTGACACAAGACACCGACAAAGATAGACTTGCTTGCCCTGTGCAGGAATTAACTACTCTGAAATTGGCCGGTGTTTAGTGTACAGTTTGCAGAACTGTCCTCTGTGTAATACAGTGTGAACAAACCGTGGTCGTATGCTGTTAATTGTCAGAGTGGTGGTAATTTGTTATTTTACTGATGTTTTGGATTTTTAAAGACTGACCTCTGTACAGCACTGGGCCTGAGTGTGATAAAATTATGCTACTGGTATTAATACAGTACTTTGCCACTTCATACATTAGAAAACTCATTTCCATTGTCTGTACACTTTAACTGCAGTTTTATCCCGAAAGCAGCTTGGCATTTGTACACCAGTCGCAAATCGTGAAAGCAGACATTAAGCATGACAGCTGCACACTTGCATTTTACACACAGGCTAAATTAAGACACCTACAGTTGTGGTCGGAAGTTTATATAAACTCATCTTTGGTATGAATGTCATGGCAATGTTGGGTTTCAATTTTTTTTGTTGCTTTTCTGGAGCAGAATGAGTGACCACATACATCTTAAATAGAGAGAAATAAGGATTTGACGCACACATTTTAATTTTTGGGTTGTTTTCTGAAATCAACACGTGGTGAAAATGATTGGTGCAAACTGGGGATCACAAATCTAGGATTGGATCATGATTTTTGGAGTTACTGAGAATTTTTTGGATCAGCATAAAAGAAAGAGGAGAAGTTTTAGACAGTATTTTTAGCATTTAGTTAGAAATTTTGTGTGTTACTGCTTCGTTTGTATTGGTGACTTTTTTTATTTTGACACGGCTTTTAAGATGTAGCGTTTTTTTTTTTGTTGTTGTTGTTTTTTGTTTTTTTTTTTCCCTTCAGGTTCACATTAAAAGGTAATAGTGGAGGCCGTTGTTCTGAGGTTTGTGTGACGGCGCTCATTGGTTTAACCAATACACAATACATTGTGAATGTCCAAGGAGCTCAGTGCAGATCTGAGAGAGAAGATTTTACACAATTTAATTTTGTCTTTTGGAGCCATTTCTCAAGAACCAAGACCCAGGCCTGCCATGAGCTGGTAGCTGGAACACCAGATATGTCACCAGATTTAATGCAGTCGATGCCTGATCCATGTATACATGCATGGATTGGATCTGGTCTCAATCCAATCATCCTTATTTTCAGGTGTTCTGGTAAATACATCCCTGTAATAAACGCTTCATGGCTTTAGTAACACTGGGCTTAAAGGGTGCTTTCAGCCGAGTTGTGCGTTTAGATGCTCACTGCCTGGTAAAAGGCTTTTTAGGCTTGTGAAGGCCATGTTTAGTCACATATAGGGGTGTGAGAGTCAGCATATTATTTAAATAGGGTTACTAAAGGCGAACACATGCTGTGGGCTGGGTAAGGCACAAATAAGGCATAACATTATAGAAAGAATCATTAGAGTTTCTCTAATTACACACACATGATTCAGATAGTAGCTATAGTCCTGGAGGGCCACACCACTGCAACATTGCTTCAGTACTCCTGATTTCTTTAATGAAGGACTAGGTAATTAGCTAATGAGTTAAACGAAGTGTGTTAGAGCAGGGAAAACGTTGAACTGCTCAATGCTGTGTCCCTCCAGGCCTACAATTGTAGAATCCTGATAACCTTTCCGGTTAATTTTGCTTCGACTTAATGTCTAGTCGGCTGAAGGCACAAAGTAGTTGCCTCACATGTTCATAATTGAGCTTTAATTAAACTGCCTAGTGATAACTAGATACTTATTTGTGCAGAACCACAATATTACATAATAGCGTCTTTTCCTGCCATGTTTTGTTAGTAACATTCAGTAGAGAGAGAGTTTGTGTACCTTTTTTAAATGGCCGATTGTTTAGCACTGGAAGCCATATTAAATCCTCTCCTAGAGGCACCTCAGGGCGGTTCTGTTAGTTTTTACCAGTATTGTTTTGTCTGCCCTCCAATATATGTGATCCTTTTGCAAAAATACACTAATCTTTGTCCAAATAAAACTAGATACGACATAATTAGCGTTATTAATATGGACTAATAGCCTCTAGCCTTATTGCCAGTGTTTTACAGGTACTAATGTTGAACGATTGATTGGTTTTTGAACACTAAACACCACTCAAGCTCATCCCAAAAAGATATCCACAGAATGCAGTTCCGCTGCTCTAAAGCTCAATGCTGGAGGGCTTTATAAACCTGTAACTGACCCTTGGCTTTGGGCATGGAGATGTCCGGTTCATGTGTGGCAGTTTCAGACAGTCCTAATCATTCTAATGCTTTTCTATGTTGCTTGTACAAGCTCTTTGTGCCCATTGAGGTCTGACATGTCAGATCCTTGATGCTGTACATGTACTTCATTTGTACTTGGCGTTATTGGTCCTCCAAAATTCTTGTTAAACTTTTTTTTTTCCCCAGCCCAGTATTTGTAATGCATAGAAATACACACCCATGTAAATGCCACGGCTACACAGGGTGAAGCACATTATGGAACTTGCTCATCTTGCCAAACTAGATCCCATTTAATGAGTCATTTAGTGGTGGTTAAAGACGTTGAGGAGTACATGATACTTGTTCTCAGGTTTTGTCTGCCAACAAGTGATGTCTTAAAAAGGGGGGGGGGGTGCTCCAATCTGGTATGGAGGTTGCAGTTTTATTTTTAAGAACTTTATTAAGAACATCTACAAGAATTATATTAACAATAACTAGACACTTTCTTTTGTAATGTTCTGTAGTTCAGACTTTACTGAGAAGACCATGCAGAATGTTTTTTGTAATGTGACTTTCAGTTTTCCCGGCATTATAGGCTGACTGGTAGCTATTTTTGTCATGCAGTTGGGTCTTATGCAACTCAGATTATGGAATTACATATGGTATTACAGTCATGCTGTTGCAAAGCCTCTCATTTAGATTATTACCGTCTACTGCTTTTTTTTTCAGTGCCATTTTTGTTATTTTTGTTTTCCGTTCAAATGGGATTAAGTGTTTGTCTTCAATTTTTTCATTGATGGTCCAAGATATGTGAACGTGTATTGTGCAGTATTTGAAGTAACATTCAAAAATGTAAAATGGCTGCTATTTGGTTTTTTTTTGTTTGTTTTTTTAGCTACAGTTATTGGTGCCAACCATGTAAAATTTTCTAGACTGGGTTCGCAGGATTGGTCATTGTATGTCTGCGGAATATACCAAGAGAAAGCACTGTGACTACCAGCAGACAGACCCTTGTATTAGTGCAGCATGGACACTAGAGCTGAATATTGGCAATTTAATTGTGTTTGGCTGTTTTTTTTGTGTTTTTTTTTTATTATTTATATATATATATATATATATATATATATATATATATATATATATATATATATACATGCGTGCGCACACCCAAATACAATTCTGGGGGGGAATACAATATGAGATACATTTAGTGAGTGCAACACAGGGTTTAAACACAAAATGAACACAGTGTGCCGATTTTTATAGTTTACATGTAAAAATAAATCTGTGGAGTTTTTTGTTATATATACATATCAATATTTTCTTACACCCCTCTACTATGGACAATTGATGTTTCTGGTTTATCAAGCTTTGACTATTGTGATGTTGCACCCTGCTTCCCCCTCCCTCCAAACTGTCTCCAAGGAAATTGTTGGTGTGGGGTGAAATGGTTGTTTTAAAAATGGGACCACAGGATTTGTCTAGCACAAGTTTGCAAAGATAACTTCGTATGATGGTCTGCCACCAAAAGGCTTGAACGAATGGGCATTGGACTTCCGGCTCCTGCAAATAAAGATGACATGAATGTTTCCCCAAAGGAACTGTGGCAACTGGGCAACTAATAAGGAGACTGCTACTATGTTTGTTAGTGTGTCCATTTTTGCTTTGCTGATCAGTGTCTTTGTGCAGTTGTTCCTTTCGACTGGACACAAGGCTTTGTTTGGAAATTGGCACTATTGGCACGGACAGCTGCCTCCTCTTGTACGGGCAGAGCCTAGACTTGTTCTTTTAGTGCCAGCTTAGTTGAACAGAGGGGAGTTGTTCCCATAGACTACTATGCAGAGCCAGTGGAGAGAAAAGTGTTTGGGAGAATGTCCACACGAATCCAAATGCAAATAGGAAAAGTAGGCTAGATCACTCTGGCTGTGTTTGTTTTTGTTTTGTTTTCCATTCCACTAAAATTGACTAATGCAGTTGGATAACAAAATGGGGTAACGAGAACGCTGGTGCACTTATCAAATGTGAGCAGTATCCTGCCATTGGAGGACAACAGGAACTGGAATACAGCTGAAACGAGTGGAAGAATGTGGACTCTGTGATCTGGCATCTAAAAATACTTATCATTTAAGCCAGGCAGGGCTTTATTTTAGTACCGGTTTGGTAGAAGCCACCGCGTCACGCCTTGTGCACACGTTCAATCAGGTTTTTCAGCAGCTCTCTTGTCACTGAACCCCATATCTGTTAATTAGGTTTGTGTTGAAAGCAATAATGGCCACGAAGAAGTTTTTCTTCGTTGTTGTAGTAGCTAGGTTTCTTTTGGATCAGCATGGTTACAGAGAATTGATGTAATTGCTGCCAGTCTGGGTACGCATGTCTGCAAGGACTAAAGATACACTTGTTTCTCAAGATCCTGTTTCTTGGGGTTGCCCAAACGGTGCACGTTAGGGCTTTTAATAGTTGTAGACTGCTTTAGCCATCATTCTTTGAATTCAACACTCCTCCCCAGCGTAACACTGACTAAGACTTGTCATCTATAATAAGGTATGGAATGGCTGGAAGCTGAAGCCTTGGAAAACAAAATAAACAAAGACCACAGGAGGTGATGCATGTGCATATGTATTTTTATTTATTATTTTTTTTTTTTACTCCAAAAGTAGAGTTCTTCCATTTCCATGGCCATCATAGAACGTTTGATCTGAGAAGGTTCGGCTGATAACGTTTAATGTGGATGTGGCTTCAGGTTTTTTTTATATACTGTTGTCCAGAGTAACAAAATGGAAATGGGTGCTGGCGGTCTGGAGCTAAAAACAGAACTGCCCAGACCAAAAAGGACAGCCTTAAGCTTCTGTGAGCTTCTGTGAAGGCGCAGCAGCAGCATTCGAATTGCCATGTGCTGTAATCTTGCGTTGTGGAGCATCCTTCAAAAGCGAAAAGGACACTGTTGGCGTCGGCCTCTGAAACAACAGGTTTGTCTCTTTGCATAACCTTCTATGAGAGCTGTGGAATGCATATTGGAAAGGGCAGATCCACCCCTCCCCTCCACCACTGTCTCTCTACACTCACACGTGCACACACACGCACACCCATACACAAACTCTGACTCACACACACACACACTCAGACACAAACACCCTCGCTCTCCCCAGTGACTTTGCAGGACAGGGCTGTGTGTGACCTCAGCCAGCCTGAGCTGGATGTATGGGACAGCCAGCCGGACTGCATGCTGGGGCTGGTGCAGGGCTGAGAGGAGCAGCTGCCGCTTGCCATTAAGAGGACTTGTGCTGTGCTGAAGGCAGGCAGAGGAGTGTCCTGTGGTGGGACAGTCCAGCCACACAGGAAGATAATCCGCGACCCCGTCGTGTTCACTGTAAGCCGCCCGGCCGTCCCCTCCGCTCGCTGTGCAAAGCCTGCAGCAGCATGAGGATGAAGGAGCTGTCTCTGCGGCAGGACCCAGACCTGAGGAAGGAACTGGCTCTGCTGGCCCGTGGCTGCGACTTCGTCCTGCCTTCTCGCTTCAAGAAGAGACTGAAAGCTTTCCAGCAAGGACAGGCATGTTGTCTTATAACTTGCAGTTATCCATTGGGCCAAGGTTGCTCAGAGCCATTGTGGGTCGTTGTTGTTGTTGTTTTGGCCGGCTATGAGAACAGGATGGTGGTATTTGTGTGACATGAAAAGGCTTAAGCTCAGATGCCCTTAGTGGACATGCTGGCTGTCCATGTGGATCTTTTTGAGTGTTGCAGAATGTGTAAAGGATTATCAGCAGTGCTGAGTGAGGAGTCTCCTGATGTTTAACATTGAGCAGGCGAGTCTTGGGCTCTGTGCTGGGCTACAAGATGGCCATTCCCTTTTATAGACATGGCTGACACTGGTGGAGTAGCGAAGAGTAACAGCATTCATCTCTCACCAAGTGTTACACTGAATCCTCGCCTGGCACATCAAAGCGAGTTGTTTCCAGTGGTGGAAAGCCATATAAGGGCTCATGAAGTTGCTTCTTTAAAGTCCTCAGCCTTTTCTAAAAGCCTTCTGAAGCTTTGTGTACTTTGTGTAGTAGTATAGATGTTACTAGTTCCCCCCCCAAAAAAGAGCCATGGTTTGAAAAAAGATGTGAGCTTTGGTGGTGCAATCACCATCTTATCGTGAGGGAGGGTGCAAACAGAAGTAAACACCAGGAACTCAACACCACGACAGACAGATTCTTGAGCCATGTAAATAGTTACTCAGGGAGTAATTTTAACTCTGTGTATGGAGGGATGTGATGTATCTGGGTGTGAGGCATTTTTGTTGATAACAAACTTGTTTTGTTGGTTCAGCTCGTAAAGGCTCAACTAGCTATTCAGGTAAAGGTGTATCAAACCAGCAAGCTGTCAAAACTAGTTCCACCAGGAAGATCTTGTCGAAACAACCCGGCCAAAAACCGAAGAGCTTGCAACAAAGGGTTCTTAATTATGTAGATGATGATGATGATGATGATGATGATGATGATGATGGTGGTGGTGATTTATTATTTTTGCCCTCAAATATTATCACAAGAATTTGCCAATATAAGTACACATTTTATATTATTATTCATTATTATCCTCGACCAAAAGCATGTTACAAAGTTATGTAAGTCTAGTCTGGAAGTTATGGAAGTCTAGGTATAGCTACCCCTTTTTGCCCTATGGGGGGGTAACCCTGTCCACTGTTTAGTTTTATTAACCTTTCAGACCTGCTAATTTGTCTTGCTCAATTTTCTCTTTAATTTATGGATTCTAGTGTAGGGTTGGACAGTATAACGGTAATACCGTCACATAATGCATAATTAAATCAAGCACTTCATGCTTTTTTGCTATTGGATACAAAAGGTATTCCCACGGTTTTCATTTCCCATGATATATCTACCAGAGGCAGATTTTATCTACCTTATATAATTTATTTTACTTAAATCTTGGATACACACAGTGCATTATTAAAATCATGACCTGTTGAATGATTGGCATCTTGAGAGTCTAGTGAAATCTGGTGAATGTTTACTATTTGTTTAAATTTATTTTAAATATTTTTTTTATATATTGCAGGAAAATAGATTGCAGTGCTACAGGGTGGGGGCACTATAGGAGCTCACTGATTTGGTGATTGGGGCATGATTTGAGCGTCAGTAAGCTGGATTACAGTCTACAGTGTGTATAGCTTGCTGGCTAACATCTCTAAGCCTAGATAGCCGGCTACAAGGCCAAACACGGCAAAGGCTTAGCAAGTAGCCTACAGATTCAAAACTATGGGGAAACATTCATTTAATTTTTATTTAACTTCCAGCTTTCTGTCTGTCCAGCAGCAGTTGTTTGATCCAAGTCATTCTCCTTTAAACAACAGAAGTTGGCTTTCAGTCAGGTAGACTTGAGCTTGTTCTGTGGTGAGCAGAACAAATTTAGTATTACTGTGTACTGGTATACTGTATGTAAAGTGAAATTACTGTTATTGGTGTCGGGCATAATAATTGAAGTACTTGATCAATATGTGTTAGGAAATTGGCATTATTATTTGTATTTAAAAGTTCTTTATCAAGGTATTCTACGTTACCAGACATCCTAGATGTAGGCCTGTTCAGAATTTTTGGACTATGCTGTGCTCATGGCCAGGGACTCTGTGGTCCTGTTATCTCTGTCCTCTGAGCTCTCAGTTCTGCTTCTCAGCCTGAGCAAACCTGTGGCCTCCACATCAGTTTGCTGCTTTTTGATAAGAGTGTTTGTCTATGATAACACTTCTAAAGCTTCTTCTGTTGAGGCTTGTATGAAAGATTAACTGCATAGCAAAATGTGCTGTCAGCATAAACAGGGGTGGGCAGCAAAGACTGGAGTCCAGCACAGTTTGCTGATTTTCCTACTCTAACAGACCTACTAAACCTGGCAGTTAATGGGTGAGTTGAGTCAGATGTGCTTGAGGAGGAAAAGCAATAAAAAAAATGCAAGAACCTGGCTCTCCAGGACTGGAATTACCCACCCCTGTACTGAAAGCAAAGGCCTCAAACTACCGGCGTGGGGGCCACTTCCAGCCTACGAGCTTCACACCGGCTCTCTCTATTTACCTACATTTGTCCCCTACTTGACTAATTGTAGATATAAGAATGTGCCCCCCTTCCCTCAAAAAAAGCTGTCAGGCTGTCTGGAATAAACCAACGGACCAAAAATGTCTGGATGGGTACTTATTTTTATGTTTTGGCAAATGCTTGCCTGAACTTGACCTGAAGTTTTGTAGAACTGTAATAGAAACGTTGGCCAATATATTTACATTACTGTGGTCGAAGTTGATCTCTGGAAAGGGGGAAAAAACATTTTGGCCCCTTCGAAGAAGACCACCTGACTAGTGGTCCTCAGTTAATTTGTGATTGAGGCCCCTCACTTAGAGACTGTGCTCCTTATAATTGGCCTTCTGTCCAAACAGGTTCTAATGCTTAAATATAGTGGGCATATTCTTGGTGTGTAGATTCAGGGGTGCTATGGTCTATTGTGAGCAGAGTTCATCTTGTCTGTACACTTCTTTGATAAGTGTGTGTGTTGCAACTTGTGTAGGTGTTTGTGGTGTACAGTATTGTGCGGTTTAGCCAACCCCGGTTGATGTTGATTTTCTAAGTTTAAATAAGTTCACACTTTTTTGAAGCACATTCTGAAGCATAATTACTGTTTATTTCGAAAAAATATATGATTTGGCAAATTTAAAATGGATGGCACCTCTCTCAGGATGTGTTCACTTTTCACTTAGAAAATCAACAAACTATGCCGTTTGATGAGGGCCACTCAAACTACTGCATAAGTGTATATTCTGGCTCTACCTTGCAATATGCTAGTCACCTAGTGGTGTAGAGCTAGGTGGTCCTACTTTTACACATTTGCACCTCTAAAAAAAAAAATCTTGGTTCTTTTAGCAGTAATTTACATTGACCCACCCAAAGTGGTTGAAGTATATTTAGTGTGGCTCTGTTTTGACCTCTGACCCAACACTGCATAGTTTAGTGACAGTTTTCCTTGGCATTTAGAACAATGTAAACAGGTTCATTTCTGCAGTCTCAAGCCATTGCCTAGGCCTATTTATTCATAGTGATCATGAAATTTTAACTTGCAAAATTTGTCTTGCTCTTGTCTTTATAGACACCTCAAAACACCTCAAAAGTAGCTACTTGCAGAAAACAGCATTAGTATTTCTCTGTCCCTAAAGGAATTCTTCATTTGGAGAACACTTTGGAGAAAAGTACTTATGCATCTTCAAGGTCTATCATGATGGCTGTGAAGTTTCTACTGCTTGTTTTATGCTAGCATCACTTGACACATCTTAATTGAAAGCTGTCGCCCTGAGAATTTTATTGGGATGTAATGTGCTGAGCAACCATAGCTGGTTGTCCGCTGGGACTGGGTAATGTGAACTGAATAAGCCCCGTGGCTCACTGTTTATTTCTGTCCGTTTTGGCAGGCTCAGGTTAAGAAAGAGGAGGCCGTTACGCCAGCGTTAAGCGAAAGCATTCCAAAGTTCTACTTCCCTCGAGGACGGCCTAAAGCCAACATCAACATTGACAATCTCATTTCCAAGATAGAGAAAATATTTTCTCAATTCCCCAATGAAAGAGTGACTATTGAGGACATGGGGAAGGTTGCCAAGGTAAGTGTGATTTGTAACGTGTAGCCTCCAACCACCCAGCAAATTGTTTTCATTTGCGTAATTAGCAGAAGCCTATAACTGTTCACAAATTTTAATGTTTTCCTTTTCTTTAACCAGTGGAGGAAAAATACGAATAACTGAGAACCTGACGAAGCTAATTTACTTTAACTGCATTAAAGATGCTCAAACTCTCGAAGACCAACAGTTTATGAAATACCCAATACATTTCGCACATAATTATTGTCTGTCTGGTTTTGTTTATGTATTTCAAAGCCCCACACTGCAAAAATATAAAATCTTGGCTCTTTGGCTTAGTCTACATATGTCTACAGATTATTGTAAAAATTTAATAATATATTTCTAACTTGTTTTAAATGATTTTGTCTACTAAAAGTGTCATTCTCTTGGCAGATTCTGTTTTTTTTTTTTTTTTTTTTAAGTCAAGTAGTGCTTGAAATGCTTAAAAAACAAGCAAACGTATCAACCAGTGAAACAGTAATAATACTAATACACTAATAATAATACACTGCACTTTCTGTAGATAAAATTGCTTAAAATAAGTTGAATGGTCTTACATTTATTCTTACAACAATGTAAAAATGAGAGAGGTCATATAAACTACATTTAAGAGAATTTCACTTGCTAACAAATTATGTTTTGCTGCGCAAACAGGAATGGTGGCTAAAAGAATATGTATTTATGCCATAGCAACAACAGAGGCTTTCGGAGAAGTGTTTTAAAGAGCATCAGTGTATTTAAGTGAACATTTGATTATCCTTGAATATTGTCCATTGCAAACGTTTTTGTTTATCTTAAGAATATTTCTACTCTGAATGTCAAGGCTTTGTGGGGTTACACCAACAGTCAGGCCCTTTGTATGTTTTGTGTCTCCCCAGGCCTGTGAGTGTCCTCTCTATTGGAAGGCTCCATTGTTCTACGCTGCTGGGGGAGACAGGAGGGGATATGTGTCCGTGCACAAGTTTGTGGCCATGTGGAGAAAGTAAGACAATGGTGTTTTTTTGTTATATAATATATATATATATTGGAGGCTCTCACACTAATGTCAGCAGCACTTGTGCTCAACAATGGCTGCGTGCTGAGATGTTTATTCAAGTGTAAGCATGGGCAAAGTGGTCTGACTTTTATTCGTTTTCTTCAGAATTGTTTGGATATGCCACACATGCTATTGAATTCATTTATGACTCCCAGAATACCTCGGAGATGGCAAAAAGCACTCATGGAAGTACTTAAGCACTTCATTAAATCAGTATTCCTGCGCCGCTGTAGGTCGAAATCGACTAAGCATGAATACTGGCGACTTATTTTCTGAGCTCATGCATTCTAAGAGAACAGTTTAGGAATCCCTTCTCTTTGAGAAGCAGTAGGGTAATGTCTGAAACCATCTGTTCCCCTTTTTCAGAGTGCTGCAGACCTGTCATGATGACGCAGCCAAATTTCTTCACCTTCTGGCCAAGCCAGGCTGCCCTTACTTGGAGCAAGAGGACTTTATTCCATTCCTTCAGGTATGGGGTATTAGCTTTTGAGAGAAAAATGTGGAGTGTCTGTGGAGTATAGCCAGTCCTGGTGTGGCACTTGCACTGTCTAGCTCGCTTACTGAAGCGAAGATAAGAGACCTGTAACAGACCCTGCCTAAGAAGCGGACCTGCCTATTGGTTCAATGACGGAGCATTCATTTATGCTGCAGTAGTTCCTGGAAAAGAGCTGAGGAATGGACTGAAAAGTGTTCTCCGTGTTTGAAAGAGCTTTAATGAGTTTTGTTCAACCACTTATCGTACTGTGACAAGCTAGGTTATAATAAGACTATGGATTATGATGATTTTTTTTTTTTTTTTGTCAGTGGCCATATTAAAATCCAGGAACTGGCTATTTCTCTTGCCGTTACACTGTTAGCCTGTGATGGACGCGCTGCTGATATTCGGGCTGGCAGGACCAGCCGCTGTGGTCCAGCAGCCCTTCCCCTGCAGAGGAAATGCTCTTTGGCATTCACGCTTTAATTTGTATTGTATGGGTTCGGCAATTGCTTTGACTGTTTTGATGAATGAAAAACCTATTGTGGTGGAGTAGATCTGACTGTCCGTGCCTGCTCCCAAGGAGAGGTGATTTATGTGTTTTTCTATTATTTAATTTTGTATGAGAAGGGTCAAGGAGTCCAAATCTCCCTCCCTCCCTCCCACATAAGTCGCTTTAAATTTTATGGCTACTTACGCAGACAAATCAAAATCTGACTCTCAGATGTGCCTTAAAGCACCCAATTGGATGAGGTTGAAATTCATTGTAGAGAAATACACTAGATCAGAAATTCTGCAGGCCACATATGTGGGGGTTTGTGCTTAGAGCTTAGACTTTAGATACTGTTCTGGTTTTTCATTTAAACTCCCCTTTTGTTCTTAGGCTTTCAATAGGATTTCATACCTTTTTAAAACATACACACGTCCCTTGTCTCTCTGATGTCGTTTGCAAATGGATAGCCCTAAAGTTCTCTCTAATCAAAACCAGAGACCCTTTGTACACGACGGCTTTGGCATAAGGATTTTTCTCCTCTTGACTGACTGTCATTTGTTCTACATGCGCTTTGATGTGATATTGGTGCAAGAAGCATTATGAAACTCAGTTCTTTTTCTTTAAGGATGTGGTGGACTCTCATACAGGCCTTGCTTTTCTAAAGGAGGCATCAGACTTTCACTCACGCTACATTACCACGGTAAGGTCAACATGGCATAACAAATATTAGCCTAATATAAAAAAAAAATGCAGTGCAGATTCTTAAAATTTCTTGTTCCAACAGGTAATTCAGAGAATATTTTATAACGTAAATCGATCATGGACAGGAAAAATAACATGTTCAGAACTCAGGAAAAGCAGTTTTCTTCAGGTATGTCTTCTGCAATGATGGCCCTATCTCTCTGACTGCATTGACTGCTTCCTAATCAATGCCTGATTAACAAATTGTTGTTTTACAGAACGTGGCACTTCTGGAAGAGGAGGATGATGTGAATCAGCTGACTGAGTACTTCTCATATGAACATTTTTATGTCATTTACTGTAAATTCTGGGAGTTGGATGCTGACCATGATCTGTACATTGATCAGAGGGACTTGGTACGGCACAATGATCAAGGTATCAGTCCAGTCTCTGTATCTTGTAGACAAAGAGCTGTTTGCCATTATGGCGAGCATTAGTGGCAGTTCAGTACTGGCGTCATATTTGCTGTATGAAGTCCAATGTCTTTTCCTTCCATCACCACATCACAGGACATGTTCCTGCTTGGTGCTTTGGTTATTGGAGTGCTTAAGATCAATAGGATGATAAGTTGCTTTTGCAGTGAATGCTTCTGCAGCATGATGGAACGTCTACTTCTGAAATTGATTAGTTTTAGTGTTTTAGCTTTGAAATGGTGAGGTAGGAAACTTAACAACTGTGCCACTTTAGTTAGTGACAACTAGTGTTAGCAATTTGGAAACATTCCCATGTAAGGTCTTGTGTCTTCTGTCCCCAGCCATCTCTCACAGAATGATCGAGAGAATATTCTCTGGAACTGTAACAAGGTAAAGATGTTTATTCTTGAATATACTGAAACACTGTTTACGTTAACCAAGTGTTGTTTAATTGATTAATTTCTTATTTGTTCTGACGTTTAGAGACAGGAAGGTCCATAAAGAGGGCAGGTTAAGTTACGCCGACTTTGTGTGGTTTCTGATCTCTGAGGAAGACAAGAAGACAGAGACCAGGTGCATACCAGTCACCTACCTTTTTATATGTGTGATGTTAATATTTTTTAGTAAATGTCCATTTTATATATATATATGTGTGTGTGTGTGTGTGTGTGTGTGTGTATATGTGTATATATATATATATATATATATATGTGTATGTATGTGTATGTATGTGTATATATATATGTGTGTGTGTGTGTGTATATATATATATGTGTGTGTGTGTGTGTGTGTGTGTGTGTGTGTGTGTGTGTGGTGGTGGTGTTGTTGTTGTTGTTGTTATATATAAAATATAAAGAAAAAAAACTATCATTTTAAAATATACACACGCACGTAGTGCCATCTACGCTACTTGCACAGCTTGCGCTACTACCAGCCCTGAGTAATACAGTATGCCATGGTCATTTTTTAAGATTGAATAAACAATGTGAATGTGTCCGTTATTATTACTATTATTATTATGCCAAATATGTAGGTTAGTTCATACGTTACTTTTTAAAAATCACTTATTAGCTTCCATGTGCTGTTAACAGTGGCCTATTGTAAACTGATATGAGCTTTACTGTAGATGGCTTGACTAATTAATGATCGTCTTTGGCTCTGTAGCATAGAGTACTGGTTCCGGTGTATGGATTTAGATGGCGACGGAGTTCTGTCCATGTATGAGCTGCAGCACTTCTATCAGGAGCAGTGCCAGAAGCTGGAGACTATGGCCATTGAGCCACTTCCCTTTGAGGACTGCCTCTGCCAAATGCTGGACTTGGTCAGACCAGACATCCCAGGTAGGCTTTTCTTGTTTTGTTATTTGTTTTTTTTAATGTATCTGAATGTATAATTTAATTAGAATTTAATTTGAATGTATTGTTTGGCAAGCCCCACCTAAATAAATGCCATGCTACACTCTGTAAAATCAGCTCAGATGATGGTAAATGCACAGAATGTTATTTGACTGCCACTCAAAAATATGCTAATATAAAAATCCTGTTCCCTTTAGGAAAGATCACCCTCCGGGACTTGAAGAGATGCAAGCTGGCTCATATATTCTTTGACACTTTCTTCAACATTGAGAAATACCTGGATCATGAACAGAGGGACCCCTTCATGGTTGCAAAGGTAATAACCACCCGTGTTTGAATGTTCAGTGTGTTCTGACAAGCGTCAGTGTAATAAACTATTATTTATCCTTTTCCAGGACGTTGAGACTTTGGGGCAGGAGATTTCAGACTGGGAGAGATACGCTGCAGAGGAGTACGATATTTTGGTGGCTGAGGAAACCGCCAACGAGCAGTACAATGATGGGTAAAGCATCAGGATTTCATCAGCATTTCACACCGTTAGCTTGTCATAACTCAACCCAAATTGCCTCATTAACATCTAGGACTATCACAGAGCGCTGGCTCTCTGCTTATAATGTGTCCATCTTCTGGGGTGTGTTTCCACTAAATACACACTTGTATTCATTTAGGTTTTTTTTTTGTTGTTGTTGTTTTTGTTAAAAAAAAAAAGCTATTAAAATGAAAGCTCATATGAAAATCAATTTTTAAAGCAGGATCAAATCAGACTTCCAAGCCATTCCTTTGTTATAAGCACTTCTGATCCTCCTGAGACAATAAAAAGATTAACAGTGTGACAGTCACTATGGGAACTACTTGACTCAATAGGAGTTTATTTGCTGTAGCGTGAACCTAATATCTCAAGGGGTCTCATTTATCAGAGCATGTTCTAAATCTGGGCTTAACAGCCGCCTGTACACAATAGAATTTCTGTGTTTATCAAACATGCACTCAACAGTACGCAATAAATAATCATAATGATCCTGTACAGCACTGCTCTGCACAGCCCCCAAATGGCTATATATGTTTATTACATTTTTAAACTGTGAGGATTCAAACATGTGCTCTCTGTCTCTCTTTCTCTGTGCCTCTCTGCACATTTCTACCATTAGGGGTTTCGTATGCATGGTCAGGAGTAGTTCTAAATGTATCCAAGTGATTACCCACAATAATTAAGCAAGTTCTGTGCATGTACACAGTTTACACACAGAACTGCGTGACCACGATTGGTAAATGAGACTCCAAGACTGTACAGAATGTACAACTTTCCAAAGCTACGTTATTCTTATTTCTGGTAATTGGTGGACTACTGTATTTTACACTAGAGTACATTTCTTTTATTGACCAGTTGTTATATGGTGGTTTTAGGAACACCACTGACTTCTAATGGCAGCCTCTGTGTTGAGGCCTACAGGTAAGATGCTGTAAGTGCAGGGTGTAGGTGCTTTCTGTGTTCACACTGTGAAGTGGTCTGGTTCCTGTTCAGTTCAGTTGTTCACTCTTTTCTCCCTTTGCCTGCTGTTCCCAATGTTCAACAAGCTCTGTTAATATAAATACAGTTTTCCAATGTTTAGATACATTCGTGTTGGACATGAATGTCATGGCAATATTGGGTTTCTTTAAACTGCTTTTTTTCCATCCTAGGGTAGGAGGAGTTACTAGAACAAAACAACAAAAAAAGTCATTTAAATATTTTATCAACACAGGGTCAGAATTATTCATCCACACACATAGGTTATTAATTCACTTCCAAAACATGTCATAACTTCCCAAGGCATCTTTTACTTCCAGTTAGAAAAATGCTTCTTTTGGAATAGAAAGTTGAATAGCGAGATGTGACACAAGTGAGGCATTCCATGGTGGTTGTTGCACCATGCTCTGGGGCAGTGGAACTGGGACGTTGTACAGAGTGGATGGAATAAGGAAGAAGGACTACCAGCATAACCTCACACCACTAGCTAGACCAGGGGTGGGCAATGTGCTTTAACAGACCTACACTGTTATAAGTATACAATTCTTGATGAACCATTGGAGGTTCTTCAGTTTAAAACTCATCTTATAATGTTTTTAGGAATCTTCAAGAAAAGGTCTTAAGGAAAAGGACCCCCCCCCCCCACCTCACATCAGAGGTAGCTGTGGGTTGAATAAAACAGGTTGCCCCGTTGAAATATGTTTCAAATATCCAACCAGAATTCTACCAGAAGCATCTGTGCAAAGTGCTGCTAGCTTAGAGACATTTTACAAATATTTAGTGTGCTGTCTGTATATTTTTGAATGTCCTGTAATATCACCAATATATAATTCTTGTGTATTAAAATATGTGGTGTCACTCATTGTGCCCCAGAAAAGGGACAGTTCAATGAAGGCCCAATATTGCCATGGTGTTGTCCATGAGGAGTGTATGTAAACTTCCAAACTCCGCTGTACCTCAACATCCATATTTGCAGTTTTGGACTCTGAACCAAACAGCTGTATGAACCTTGTAGTCCACATATTATTGACATGCAGAGCTTGTCATGTGCTGCGTTCACTGGTGGTCTTGGAAATAGGGCTGAAAATAGGGGGTAGGGGTAGGGTTTTGCTGGTTTCCACAAAATCCCCTACTCCAGCTTTAATTTAAGGGAAGAGCGTGTCACAAATTCTTTTCTTGGTGATTGGTTCAGTGTCCAACAGTGGAAACGTGTTCATTGTTCACTGGTAACCAAGGCGGTCTCCCTCTTTTTCCTCAGTTCGAGCATTATTCACTGAAATCAAACTTGGTACTGTTCATGATTCTACCACAATAACAGGACTAACAGCAATGTTCTCTTAACAGCTATGAACAGCTGGACCCGATTGACCACCACATGTCCAGTGAGTTTGACCTGCGCAGTGCAAAGAGGCACCTGTTTGAGATTCCCAATCCTCACTGCAACCTGGACCTGGATGAATATGAATATGTGGACGATTTTGAATGACTGCCATTGTAGCGCTACAAAGATGATAACGTCCTGAGGCAGAGCACAGCAACACAAGCCGCACTAGAACCACGGCGGTAGCCGTTCTCTATACAGAATGTCAGAAGAGCCAACTGCAGAAGATCTGAAGTTGAAGCCTATGCTCTAACTGGCCACGAGTGTGTCCCAGGTATTTATTTAGATATGATCCATCAATATCCTGGTGAAACACAAGGTAAGGGTTGTGCTAGTCCGGCATATCAGCAGCGTAGACTCACCTAGAAGAAGCCCGGCTGCTAATACAGCTACAGTGGCATGCAAACGTTTGGACGCCCCTGGTCATAACCCCGGTCATAAATTCTGTTATTGTGAATAGTTAGGTGAGTAGATGAACAGATCTCAAAAAGACTCTCAAAAGGTTTTTGGTTTTTTTTTGGTTTGTTAGTTTGTTTTTTGAGGGGGGGGGGGGGTTGGAGTGAAAAAGGGAAAGGAGCATTATTTAGATTTTTAGGGCTAGATCATGTTCATTGTCATTGTTAGGAAAGACCAAGGTGATGCAAATTTCAAAGATTTATAAGTACTCCGACTCCTCAACCCTTTTCCCAACAATCTGCAGCCATGGTCTTCTGTAAGCAAAGGAGCATAGCGCTAAAAACTGATGTCTGAGAAGTGTGTTAAAGTAGCACTTTCACCTCCCTGTTTGACTGCAAAAGATTTGACCCCTTCTGAAAGATTTGGCAGACTCTGGTGCAGTGATGGTGCACCGCTCTACTGTGCAGCGACACCTGCACAAAGATGAAATAACATCATAAAAGAATGCCTGATTCATACACTTCCAGCTGTTTAGCACAGGGGTGGGAGAGGATCAACATGCACTGGGAACATTTTAAAAATATTAAAGAAATGTCCTCTTTAGTTATTCACTCTAATGGATATTTTGACCAGAGGTGCCCAAAGTGTCTATGCACGGCCGGTACCGTATAAGAACCAGGCCGGCCAAGCAACTGCACAGGAACCCAAAGCCAGGCCGTTGCAGTAAACTTGAAATATTGAAAGTGCACTAAGCACGTAACATTTTGTAACTTTTAGAATTGGCTAATATTACATTCCAGAGATTAACCAAAGTATTGTTCAGACTTTAGCTTGATTTCTTGGACCGTGTATTTGTAACAGAGCTGTATCTAGGTGCCTAAAATGCCTCATACCCTTAAAGGACCTTGTAGGGAAAACCCTGTTTTAAAAGTAATCTATTTGTCAGCCTCTACTTTTTTTTCTTTTTCTTTTTTTTTTTTTTTTCTTTCTCACATGTGAAAGCTATTTTAAATTATAGACAGTATTTATAAATAGTTGTACATATTTTCATGTGTGCCGTGTTTAGGTTTACTTCAGCTAAACGTTTTAATCATGTTTTTGTTTTGTTTTTGTTTTTCTATAAAAGTACTACAAAGTACTTAAGAAAAATGGAAAATTAACCCTTTTTATTTATGAGTTCAAATAAAGTATTACAGCAATGAATTCAGCCTATTTGAGGTGTCATAGATTAAATTAAGGTTGTATTTAATATTAAATTTGTTTTCATAAAAAAAAAAAACTATTTTACATACATAGAAACATCTGTTGAAACAGCTGCCACAGATACACAGATGCTGGTTGGCAATAACAGTCAGTTACAATGTACAGTTTAAACATTCAGACTATTCAAAATTCAGTACTTGAACTGGACAGGTCGCAAAGTTCACGTACACCACATTTGTCTCAGAATAAAGAAATTGATGGAACTGATGGTGTTTGGCTTTACCTGCTGTAGAAAAAGGGATCGCATTTCAAATTCTCTTTTTAGAAATGGTGTACTGGACTGAAATAAGTCTTTTACTCCACTAAACAAAATACTTTCACATATACATTGTTTTAATGTGGTAAACAAAGCAGATATCTACACAAAAACTGTTCAACCTCTTTATGGAGGAGTGAGTCAAATTTCAGTCACTGCATATATGTATTTCAAAATATTCCTCTTGTAATCTGGGATTTAAAAAAAAAAAAAAAGACATGCTAAATATAATTTGCACCAAAAAAAGCATACCTCCTATTTATTTTCCTTTTTATGCTTGCTTTTTTTTTTTTTTTTTTTTTTTTTTTTTTTTTTCCCCTCTCCTCTTGTTCCAGATTAATTTGTGAACTGTTTCTAATCCCAGGTTAATGAAAGTTGGTAAATGTATTTACCAATATATTAGGTCTATAATCAACATAGGAAATGTACATAGCACACAGTCTTAAGCAAATGTTAAGGCAACTTAACTTAACTTAACTTAAGAGCAAAACCTCTAGAAGAAGTTTTTTTTTTTTTTTCCGTTACGTATGTGAACATGCTACGTTTAATGTTTTGTTTATTTGTTTTATTTTGTGTGTCTTTGCAGAGGATGTGAACACATACAAATCAACCTCTCAAACCTTTGCATAAGACTGTATGTACAATACAGGTATAATACAGTAAATGAGTAACATATGAACAATGGTTTGGTTAGAAAAAAAAAAAGGTCAAACTAAAGACGAATGCAATAAAAACCAAACAAAGCCAAAAAAGCCTTTGATCCTGGAATTAAAAAAAGTTTGGTTTTTTTGGTCAAGCTTAAACAGATAGTATTATTACTTCAATAAAAGTATAAATGTTGCATTTATATTCAAACCTGAAATACCCACAGCAGAGTGCTAAAGAGTGCTAAATAAGGCTAAGCATGCAATATTAAAGCAATATAAATTATTTTAATAAGTGTTTCAGTTTTTAGTGTCCTGATGTTCATGAAACATTTTACAAAATCTGCCTGAACAGCGATGATTACAGAGCACTGGGCGGAAAAATGGTACAGATGAGTAATAAGGGAGTTTTCTCTCCATCTATACATTTTAAGGGTTTGTTTCCCAAACAGGGATTAAGCCTAGTCTCTATCTACACAGCATTCTGAATAAAGATCCTTTTATTGACCGGAAAATGTAGTCTAGAACTAGGCTTAGTCCTTGTCTGAGAAAATGACTCTACAGGCTAATTAATAGGAACTATCTAGATATTTCAGAATTTCAGAAATAAAATGTTTTTTTCTTCTGTAAAGTTACCAATTTGGAGATTTTGGAGGTTTTGTGTGACCGTGACCAAATGCTAGCAGTAGCCTGTCTTGCTGCTGTTTGTTTAATAATTTGACTAAATTAGTTTGTGACTGGCTAGCCTGCAGTGATGGTCTATGATTTGTACACTTTCTTAGAATCACCAAAGATCGAGTGCTTTTCTCAAATATTGCTTATCGGAGCGCACCCAGTGTAATAACATTAATAAGAGACATGGAGATTCAATTTTCCTGGCTTCTCCACTATTTTGTGTATTGCCCAGTGCCAGAATACAGTCATTTTCAACAGTGAAAAGTCCAAAAACAAATCCTCTACAGAGACTCTTCTGCACATTTTACTGCACAATTACTATTTATTTACTTGATCTGACATACTGGAAGAATAAATGAAATGGAGCATGTGCAAACATTTTCCAATAAATAAATAAATTTAGCAAATAAACAGGAATTATGTTTTTGTGAAAAGACGTGCAAAGACAAAAGCCATATACCAAGTTTCCAGTAAAGGATTTGTTCACTTACTTTCACCTAAAAAAGTCCAAACTCTCGCTGCCCAGCCCCTATAATTAATAGTCAGTATCTAAACACTGGCCGAGAACATCTGTCCTACAGTGAGTCGATTCAGCTTATTATAAATGTCTTGCTTAATTAATTCAAGGCTTTCAATATGTGTTCAATCTAAGACAGCAGGGCTAAATAATAACCGCTCATCCAGATCAAATCAAAGTTTCTTTTTTCTTCCCTGACAGACTGCTAATATTCCCAATGTAAAATTCAAGAGAAACACACCATACCTTCTAAGACTTTAGCTTAGATCTGGTTTTGTGCATGAGAAAAAAAAATAAAAAAGAAATGTCTATTCAGCACCAGCCTCTTTCATGTCTTTTTACAGTAACCGTGAATGTTAAAGACGGTCCCACAGTGAAGTTTTGGGGTATAAACCGAAGAGGAACGTACGCTTTACAAAACGAGACAGCCGTGCATCATACATCTACTTCTACTGTGTCCACATCCACCTCATCAGTGGTGGTCCCTGGCTGGATGTCAAATGGTCCGCGGCTGTCTGGGTGTTCTCTAAGTGCTGGACCCTGCTCTGAGGCTTTTACCTCTTCCAAGCTGCAAGAAAAAGACAAGAAAGAAAGAAGTCCAGATGAACTCATTAACTTCACATTCACTAAAAGTCTGAAACGGAACACATCCATTACGCACTTAAGGCCAGATGGGAGTTGGCGCTGTGCAAAACATGCCTTGAGGCAGCTACAATAAGCACTCTTGCAGTGTCCGAAATGAGTGTTGCGTTCATTAAGCCTGTAGCTGATCACATAAACTACACTACACTGAAAACTATGCTCCAGAATTCATCATACACTATATGTCCAAATGTCTGTGGACACCCATCCCCACCATTCAGCTACTTTTAAGTTATACCCACTGCTGACACACATTAACTGTGACACACATTAACATTAAGTCTACTGTCCAGAGAAGCATTTCTACCAGATTTTAGACCATTGCTGTAAAAATATTATTGCATTCAGTGTTACAAAAGTGTTAGTGAATTCAGGATGTTGGATGATTACCAGCACACCTCATTTTCAACTCCCCAACTTATCCCCAAAGTACTGGATGGAGCACCACCATCATTTTATAAAACAGTCCTTTCACTGCTCCACAGCTCAATGCTGGGGGGGGATGCTTTATACCCCATGCAGTACATGGCAATAGGTTCATGTGTATGTGCTCCAGAGAGTTCTATTCCATTTGCCAGTACGTCTACAGGGACTAGACAAGCTGTGTGTGTGTGTGTGTGTGCATTTGCACATCTGTGTCAGCTATAGGTGCAACTTAATAAAGTAGCTGAAGGCATTTGTTAAAAGGGGTGTCCACATACTTTATTGGACATATTTATTCAGTCTCAGAAAACAGAGAACAGTTCAAAGAAAAACTAAATCTGCTCTCTCTTATTAATTTCATACCAAGCATGTCTCCTCACCTCTTCAGGTGCTTGCTCCCTTTTGTTTCTATACATGGTGGTGGAAACCGTGGATCTCCTAAAAAAAAAAAAAAAGACACAGGACACAAATCTCTGTGAGTAAAGACCTTTTACTGCAGTTTGCACACTCTCACAGCAAGTAGGTCGAGTCTTTTGGCCGTTCGACCTCTAGAGTGCTCGTACCTTCAGACGTGGCCTGTCTGATGGAGGGGGATTTGGAACGATTGGTGAGCGAAGGCTGTTTGTTAGTGTCGGAGCTGATGAAGGACACAGCATCTTCTCCCTCGGCCGTGCCCTGGAGAGACGCTCTGTAATAAATGAGAGGCATCCAGCACTCCTCCCTGTTATTGATGGTCTGCTCACCAGCATATCTTTGCAGGTAACTGTATCTGAGAAGCAAACAGGAGGAAAGCAGCACAGTGACCTACAGATCTGCTGATTCAAGTGTAATGAATAGATTCCAAAGACAAATACAGTGACAGCAGTCTAAAGATCCTCCTCAGAAATTGTTCCTTCGGTCGTTTCCTCTGTGTGTGTGTGTGTGTGTGTGTGTGTGTGTGTGTGTGCGTGCACACTATAGATAAATCCTTCTCTGCAGTGTTGACTGACTCACATGGTCTTCTTGTCAGGTTTGAGCAGCTTGCTGGAGAACTCGCTGAGGATGGTGAGGTAGGAGATGTTGGGAGGCGAGTGCTTTTCAGACTCCTGAACAAAACCCTGAAACACAAACTCAATGCCATCTCTGCAAAGGAACAGAAACAGAAGCAGAGCTCAGTGGAGACAATGTGAAGGAGGACAGGAGGAAGAACCACTCAACCACCATTAGTGTTGCACACAGGAATTTGACCCCCGCCTTTAACCTATCCGTGCAGCAAAAACACTGAACACGGACAATCAGGAGCTAGTGAGCAGTGGGCAGGCCTAGCTGTGGAGCCCAGAGAGCAGCTGGGGGTTCGATGCCTTCAGTCATGTCCTGTCAGGCTTAACCGGTGACCTTCCAGGCACTAGGCCACTTCTCTAACCTTCAGGCCATGGCTAAGGTTTAGTGATTAGAGATGTGCATGAATTCTTACCCACTGTGTTCCTAAATCCTTGCTATTTGTTCCTTAAATGTGGCAGTGAAATGCATCCATCGTTTCTGAGAAGCCCTCCACTAGGCCTCCACTAAGCCTCCTGGGCCTTCACGTGACAACAATTGTAAGTGACAAGATGCTGAGGCGGGAGCCTGCTCAGCCCGTCTCAAACATGCGTCACTGAACACTGAAGAGGAGCCTTTGTTTACCCCAGAACTAGCAAGGTCTGTCCTACCCTGTCTGCAGCCTTGGCTTTGAAACATGGCTACTGTTGTGTTTTCCCAGCTCAATGCTACTCAGCAAAAACCGAACAGCTGCCTGCGCTGAATACATATTTTCTATTTCTGGGATTTTCCACAATCATCCCCCCAACATAGCACACAGCGAAATACTGGGCTGTGATTGGTCATTGTCAAAGCAGGCCACATTAAGAAGTGAAAAGCACTGAAAGATCAACAGAAGACAAATACAACGGTATGTCCAAATGTTTGTGGACACCCCTTCTACTTTAAGTTGCACCCACTGCTGACACAGATGTGCAAATGCACACATATAAAGCTTGTCAAGTCCTTGTAAAGGAGTATATTGCCCCCCAGCATTGAGCTGTGGAGCAGTGGAGCTGTGTTCTTTGGAATGATGGATGGTGCTCCATCCAATACTTTTGGGATGATTTGGGTTGGGATGAGGTGGGGTGGTCACTAAATGCAAATTCTCACAGTGTTCCAAAATCTAGTAGAAAGTCTTCCCTGGACAGTAGAGACAGTCACTCCAACAAATGCTTTTTTACTACCCTTGATTTCAGAAGAAACAATGAAAGAGCAGGTGTCCCAATACTTTGGTCCATGCAGTATATATTCCCATTCAACCATGCTGTCCATATTACATTACATACATACATAACATTACATTATTATGTACACCAGCACACCTAGATCAGTTTACACTCCGCTGCCGTAATGTCTGTTCAGCAGTACCTGTGGATCATGGCCAGAGACTCTCGGAATTTGATCTGGTCCCAGCCGAAGGTGAGCGAGAAGCGTCTGGCCAGTTCTTTGATGCTGCTGTACGTTTGCACTGCCGAGCTGCATGGGCTGCCACTGTCCTGCTCCTGCTTCAGCCGCAGGTACAGCTGGAGTGACGAACATACAGAGAAGGCAATGTAGCCTCTGCAGGTAGATAGCAAAAATACATATACTGTTGTAAACCCCGCCCCCCCCACACACACACACACTCCCCAATAGAGTCTCTTAATTCTGAGCATCAGCCCATACTGATCTGATCTTTGCCCAGCTGGGCAATAATGTCTGTTAATAGCACCCTGAGGTCGCCAGATGGCACTCTGAATACCGTGGTTAAAAGAAATTAAATTAGCCAAAATCCATTCAAATATGCCTGGACTGGATCGGGACATCTCTGTAAATAAAAAAATGATACTGAAAAGTATACAACTTAAATTCTATGCTGAATGTGTTTCAGTGAACACATTATATTATTACTCCTGATATTACAGTCATGGCCAAAAACACTGGCATCCCTGCACTTCTTTCAGGACTTGCAGTACTTCACTCAGAAATGTGTTGCAGTTTCAAATGCAAGGGTTTCTCAAATATAAGGCTCACTGGTTTCAGTCCTTAGCCACTCTTGCAATTTTCCCATGTCTGGAAAACAAGAAAACAAGTTTTTCTATGTTTCCCAATTTTCCAGGATGTGTGGGAACCCCCTTTGCTCATTTTGATATTTTTAAGATATAATAAAACAAACTAATAGAATAGAATCATACTATAATATTGCTCACCAATTCTTTTTGTTGTAAGTAGGCTACGGTCTACAAGATGATGGTCCCCTCCTACTCCTCAAACCAAATCTGCACCACTGAGTGTGAGTGTGATCAGTGCGTCTCCAATCAGCCTCCCTCCCAACAGGGGTCCATTAAGCAATTCAGAGAATGGAGGAGCTGCTAGAACATTCCACTCAGTGCATAGTGATGGAGACGGGGGGTTTCTTTGTGTCAGTGAGGTGCTGACAGCTGCGCCCCTCCACAAGCAGAGGATCTGGACTGGCAGACTTGTCCCATAGAGTAGTGTCGGATAAGAGGAAGCAGGGGGAAAGAGTGCTGTATTTACAATACCTGCTGCAGGCAAAGGACCAGGGTGCGTGCGCTCTCAATCTTGTCCATCTGCCGGCTCCTGTTCAGAGTCTCTTTGATGATGTCACCAAAGTCGTTGTAGTACTGCAGAGGAAAGGACAGCAGAAAGCATTTAGGGACACCTAAAGCACTACCATTTGCACTCATAAGCAGCTCTGTGGACAATATCCAACTTGTCTGCCATTATCAGAGTGCTTTATCGCCTGTAAGAGACTGCCTAAGGACCCTATTTTACAAAGTTCTGACTTTATGACCTTGTGAATCCAAACAAAGTCAAGACACCAGCGTCATCATGCTCGTATCGAAATATCACATGTCCACACCGCCAGAGTAATCCTGCAACAACTGGAAATAGTCTAGAATCTTTCCTACTAGAGGTGTAAAAGTGCACCAGTGCACGTGACGTATGTGACGTATCGACGAGAACATCCATCCATCCATTCATCTGTCTGTCTGTCTGTCTGTCTGTCTGTCCATCCAGGAATGTTAGAATCAAAGGATAATAATACCAAAATATTCAAACAGTAGTGAAACTTAAAACTCTGCTGGTTCTCAATTTGCTGCCAAAACAGCTCACTCTACAAGACCTCCGAAGGGGCAATGTGGTATCTAGCACCAAGACATCAGCAGCAGATCCTTTAAAAGGCCTGGATCATTTTTTTTTCACTTTTATGATGACGCAGTATGTGAATACTGCAGACTATAGAGTCCATATTGCCCAGAATTGTGACTTTACTGGAGAAGACAAACAGTTCTGAACTCAGAATGGAAGTCAATGTAAAATAAGAGTTTATGACATGGAGAAAACTAAAGGTGGACATACATGTTTTTCAATGGACAGCAACAATATAGTTCACATGATAGCTGCGAAAACGCCTTGTAACATCAGACAATTCGTCACAAATGTATATAACCTGCTATTCAGCCTAGCAACAGATTTTACATTAGAAGGGTTTTTGTCTGAACTGCTTTTTGAATGAGGTACAACATAAGGCAACCAATCAAAACAGCACTCATTTACATACATCAGTCTTAAAAGCACATAAGAATCAGCCTGTTTAATAATAAAAATACCAGTAATAATATAACACCAGTGTTATAAGCGGGCCTCAGGGAACAGAATATTGCAAAAAAAAACAAAGAAAATTCCTCAGGATTATTAATAATAATACTACTAATAATAAATAATGTATTATTTATTAAATACATTAATATTATTATTATTATTATTATTATTATTATTAACAGTACAAGAAGAAGAAGAAGAAGAGAATGGCCCACTATTCAAGTGGCTGCAAAAAAGCATCCTGATGGACTGCCTTCATTAAATCTGGGGCACTAAAAACTGAGCCTGCTCCACACCTGCCAACAAGCCACCAGTTAGATCTCAAGCCCCCCCATCGGGGCTACATCTACGGGCTACATCATCAGCCTTCACTGACCTAAATAATAACAGTGCTGCTCCAGTAGATATTCGCTGCCCTGCAGACCTTATCAACGCCACAGCGACAGGTCCAGCCCACCTGCCCTCTCGGCCAGACAGATTATGAGCTCATGTCCCCCGGCCCTGTAACTGGAGACCCCTTCTGGATCACACAAATCCTCTGTATGATGGACTGTACTGGTGGCACTGGTGTACTGACCTGCTGAATTACAACTGTTCCAGTGTGAGGAGGTCAACGCTAGCCTAGCTTCTCGTCTGTAACACAGCCAAACACACCACCTACTGTACCTTCTGTCACACAACAGCTGCCTTTTCACCGCTGCGGGTTTGCTTTTAGAAGCGTATTCAAACGGGTGTAGCTGGTTTGTAGGACTGGCAAACATTCAGAAGCTCAGAGAAGCAAACAGTTGTTGGGGAGCCTTGCAGAAACAGGAAGTCGAGCAAATATGGGGTTATGCTCAACCGCCAACTTTCTGTCGTTTGCCTGACTTTGAAAGCCATCGTTCATTATGGCAGCTGTGTGCGTGTGTGTGTGTGTGTGTGTATTAAAAGGTCTGATCAGGAAGAATGTTGATGAGAGACTGCTGGCTCTGCCAGGGCCAAGCCGAATAGGCATTCCAAACATGTCAGTGTGTCAAACACTCTTACACACATACACACACACTCACAGAGTGCTGTGCATTCATCTTGCAGTCAACTCATAAATTCTAAAGCAAACTGGTGTACTTATGAACTGAGAAGCCAAGTGTGCTTTAGAACTAATAGAACAATGTGCTCACTGCCATTTACCATTACTGCAGCAGCTCTCCCGGACCTGCTCCTCTGTAATCAGGACCACCTGCCCTGTAAAACCTACAGTAATAATGTAAAAGCCTGCTTTAAACCCTTTATAGAAACAACAGACCTCCCTGATCACCTTAACCAGTGTGAGAACTGTTACCTAACCTGAGTGTGGGTGAAGAGTGTTAGCAGCAAGGAGGTTGAGGAGCTGCGGCCCGCTGGATGGACGTACCTTCATGTACTGCTTAAAGATCTCCGCAGCCATGCTCATCTCCAGCACACTGTGCACTATCAGCTTACAGTAAGCAGCCAACAGATTCCTCCGCCTGTGCAAGTCCTCCAGCCGGCTCACGCCACCCATCTCACTGTCACTACCTGAGAGAGGGAGAGAGAGAGAGAGAGAGAGAGAGAGAGAGGGAGAGGGAAGGTTAGAAGGGGAGGATGACAGGGAGAGACACAGAGAGAGAGGCAGAAAGACAGACAGAGAAAGATGGAGATATGGAGAGGCGGGCAGAGAAAGAGGAAAGAAAGAGGAGGAGAAAGAGAGAGAAAGATGGAGTGAGATATAGGAGAAATAAAAGACAGAGAGAGAGAGAGAGAGAGAGAGAGGACGTGTGGAAATGGATAAGTGTAACCATGTCATTCAATTGTTAAACCTAGTTTAAGTGAAACACTTTCCTGAGGTGAGTGAAAGTTAACAACGTTTCCTCTCAGCACAGCGAGGGTCTGGGTTAAGCCTGCCTGGTCCTGGAGCATCACTTCATTGAGAAGGTGTGTAACACTATTAGTGACATGGAGGAAATCCAGTGGCTAAATTGCTTTTTAGTACGTTACCCTCCAAAAGCCCATATTGCATTTTCAAAGGGTTCTGGCCGGTACAGCTCCCGAGCTTTCTGAAATATTCACAGAATCAGGTTTGCTTGAGACAGCAATGGTTGGTCAATATATCAAATCAAATATCCAACCATCCAACTGTAGTCTTATTAATATGTCTTATTTTCTAAAGCAACAAAAAAACAATAAGCAACACAGTATTATTGTACTGTACTGTTACCAATATGTATGTGTAGATCTGCTGTACCATACACTTTATTATGACCATAATTTGGGTTTTTTTAGGAGGGTGGCATCATGCACATTTTTGAAGTCGCTAAATAAGAACACTATCATAGTAAAAGAAGATAAAAAACTCCCCAGCAGAAACCCTTTGAGAACGGGTTATCAGGACACACATTAAGTACTGTTACGTTTGTGAGCCATTTCACAAACGAGAGAAAATCTCTCAAGACAAGAATGACTGAAAGCTTGTTAGAAGGGAACTAGACTACGCTCGGTACTGAATAAAGCAGAACAGAGTCAGACTGCCATCTACTGGCAGGCCATGCTCACTGTGCAGAGTTTATTAGACTTACAATAAATATTTAGAATATTGGAAAATATATATAATTAGCATTATTACAATGCTTATAAAGTTATAAAGCATTATAAAGTATTATAATGACTCAATTATTATTATAATTAGTATGATTAGTAGTAGTAGTAGTACCATAATTCGAACTATTCTTTTAGAATTTATAACTATTCTTACATAATTTTATCAATTTTATTTTATTTTTATATAAAAAAAAATTCATCTATCAATTTATCAATTTATTTTTTTATTATAAATATATATAATATATTTTATTATCAAGTAGCTTTTTTTTTTACTGTGCATTTAAGATATACAACTGATATACTGCTATCTGTAAATACCCTATGTTCTGATTGGCAGCCCTGTACTGTGCTTCATTTAAAAAGCGGTCCAGACTTAAATACTCCTTATATTTGAATAAGAATAGGTTGAGCCCATGCCTGGCGAGGCAACATAACTACATTACATTAAAAATTAAATAACATTTGAAAAAAATTAGAGATGTAAATTCTTGGATGAAAATGATCTCAAAGCCAGTGTGAATTGTGCTATAAGTGTTATGTACTACATGCACACCGAAATGAAACACATCAGAGAGAGAGGGTGCAGGATAGTTACCTCTGCTGCTGTGGCTGTCCGGCTCGGGGCTAGTGAAGACGTGCTCCAGGACGAAGCTCAGCAGGGCTTTCTGGAGCCTGGGCTCAGGGGTGTACAGCAGAGGGGGACCCGATGAGGGGTCCCACATCTGCAGCTGGTAGTTATGGGCTACGAGGATGTCACTCAAACACATGAATGCCTGTGAACACAAGGCAGACTTAATATTTTTCCACTGACAGACGTCTTTTTTAAATCATTTTAGAATTAGACAGGCTGGTTGGTGTTACTGTGCCTTTAAGATGGATATTTATGTATAACAGTTGCTTGGATTGTAAACTGCTTCAATCAAAAAGCAGTTATGGGGCTAAAGCAACAAAGAGCATCAGTGATAATGAAGTGAAAAAATGTATTCATCCAGATGTTTTTTGTAGCTTAGCTTCTATGTATGGACCTATAGCCTGGAGAGTGAACAGCACATTTTTACATACTTCTTATTCTTATAAAAATAAATAATAACAATAATAATAAAGAATTTATGGGCCCTTTAATCTCTAATATTGGTTATTATTCAGTAATTATTCTTAGCTTATAGGAGAAAGGAATGCAAATCTGGAACCTTCGGTGGTGGTTGTGAATTTTCAGAGGTTAAAGCACCAACTACTTCACAAAACAACAAAAAAACTAAGAGCTTTAGATCTGTAATAATGCCTTAAAATAGAGCTGGGATATTTTAATAAAAGTCAAATGTCAGTTTCTTCCTAGTATTAAACCGTAGGAAACAGCTCGAACACAGAGTTGCTGAAAGGCTGATAACAGAGCTACATGCTAGGCTCAAATTCTAAACAAATTGTGAGCTGCAGTCTCTGTTTGAGCAGAGCTCTGGCAAGCACAGAGAAGCCATTATAAATCCAAAGCAGGAGCCCTGGGCACTCAACAGGAAATTAAAAACCAACCAAATTCAAACAGTGTGGGCACATTTCACAGAAGTCCCCCTGGTGCACGGGAGTCATACAGTATGTCGCTGGATTGTAAGCATGATCTCTTCAGTAGAGATAAGAATAGAGTTCACTGTACCTGCTCTCTCACCAGCTGCTCGGTGTGTGACAGACAACGGTGGCACTTTTCACAAAAGGCTCGCAGCTGATTCCTCTGATGGAGCGCCGATTCCTATAATCACACGCACACAGGCACACATTATCATTATGGACATGAATAGCACAGCAATATTGGCCTTTCAATGATTTAACTGAACTGTTCTTCAGAATGCAGAATGAGTGGCAGAGTACATCTTTAATAGGAAAACAAGAATGGGGTTAAAATGATACATACAGCCTGCAATATACATATAGCATGCTTAAATCTTTGGTAAAGGTCCTTTAGCAAGTTGCACCTTGACCAGACACTACTGGTGGCCATTAACAAACTTCTGGAAGATTTCTGGTCGGATATTTTAACCACTCTTCTTGGAGAACTGGTAGAGGTCAGTTCAATTAGTCGGTTTCATTGGCAAAGACTCAACGTTTAAGCACAGTTCACATATTTTTTCATAGGGTTGATGTCAGGACTTTGAGAAGGCTATTCCAAAAGCTTAAATGTTAGCCTGCTTTATCTGTCCCCCAAACACCTCTGATGTGTCCAATGAAGCTCATGTTCTAACCGTCAAGCTGATGGAAAAATACTGAAGCAGTCCTCGATGTTCATTATTCCATCCACTTTGTGCAATGTGCCAGTTCCACTGACAGCAAAACAGCCCCAGAGAACAATGCTACCACCACCATGCTTAACAGTTAGTACAGTGTTCTTGAAGGGGTTGAATGCCTCACTTGAACTCCTCCAAACATACCTGTGGTCATTGTGGCCAAACAACGCAAGGTGTGTCTCATCTAACTTGCACTTGCACAATTTGGGAATCTGCAGTTGTTTAGAAAGGACTCCAAGAGACATTCAGGAGTTGTGTAAATCCACAATCATCCTTCTCAGATCTGCACTGAGATCCCTGGACTTTCTCACTGTGCTGTGTGATGATTAAACAAATGAATGCTGTCAAACAAACCCTTCTTATGTGGGTGCAGAGAAGCTACCAGTTGTAGTCGACCATTAAATCATTAACAATCACTAACAGGAAGTTAAGAGGCTTGACTTCTGTAACTTGCATCCAAATGAATGCATGTATGTCTGGCTCTGTGTTGATCTTAGACAAACTCCAAAAAAATACACCACCAACTTCTTGAAATTTTTCTTCTATGAATGATGTAAAGAAATCATTAAAAGCTTAATATGTCCATGATGAGTAGATGTACAACAGTACATCATAATACAGGCTTTTTTTCATACTGCCTAATACTGTACATATATGTTGCTATATATTCAGCTTTATGGCTGATTTCAAGTATATAAATTTCAAAAAACATATTTCAACTCCTATCAGCACAAACAAGCAGAATCATAATGGATCTCGTATCAGAGCAGAATACACTGCTTTTGCGCAAAACATGCATGAAACGAAGCGGTGTGTGGCATGGGAACTGGGCAGAAGAGGCTCCAGAGACAAGATAGTGAGAGCGTAATTAGACTAAATAATAGAAACTGATGGAGGAGCGCAGTAGGGCTCTCGCTGATGTGGATTGATGAAAGCATTGTTAGTAGTGCTGCCGGTCCTTCATGTAAACCATTCTTTCATAATTATACACGCACGCTTATGTGTGTACGTGTGTGCGCGCACGTCTGGTCGGCTCCGGGCAACGAAGCGCTGCGGCCGTCCGCGTGCGTCCTGCGCCGCCGCAATCTCATTTCGGCCAAATGACTCATTTTAATCGGACAATATCCCAATTTTCTGCTGAACTCATCTTTTTTTCCCTTCTCGCTCCGAGTCGCCCCTCGTTCCCAAGTCAAATGCCACTGACATTAGAATTGCAGATTGGGCCGAAGTCGCCGCCTGGGCCTCAAATTACAGCCCTACACTGGCAGTTATTGATGAGGGGGGTCGCAGAGAGAAAGTGCACGTTCTTTTGCACCCCCACCCTTCTTCCAAACGGGGGATTTTTTAATGTCGCTCTTTTACCTACAGCAGTCTTAATGGCCATCAATATCTCCGTGTGGAAAGGTTAGGGGTCGGGAAATATGATTACCCCGCGCGGCACATGGAAACATGGGCTTAATAACGACGCCACATTAGAGATTAGCAGAGGAGCCTTCACGCAACAAGGTAGCCATTACGCCCCCTACAATCCATCACCTGCACCTTACTTTTCCTAACGACTCATGATCAATCACGGCCTTCTCTCTTTGCTTATTAAAATCCACTGGACACAACCCAAAGGCCTTTGAGGGTATCCCAGCTGATATTTCAAATAGAACCTAGCAGAATTAAAGGACACGCTTGCCTATGATGGATCATACTAGAATTGCGTGGACAGCGAGGAACGCATACCTGAACTGTTTGCTTAATTTATCAATCAGGACCAAGCGTCTGCCCTGAGCGTAAATATTAGCATTCCCATTACTGCATCAGATGCATACAGCCAGAGATTTTTACTGCACACTGGATTTGAGTCCGAGCGACTGCTGCCTTACCCTAGAGGTCGCTGCCTCTCCGAACGCGTTGAGGTTCCACAGGATGCAGCAGCAGATGCAGCGCAGGGCCTCAGTGCTCATCTGCAAGCGGCACAAGCAGAACAGTCATTGTGGCACAACTGAGGGAAACCAGCAGAGGGAAACAGACTGTTGGAGCGGTCAGTGTTACCTCTACTGGCAAGCCCCCACGCTGTACTTCAACCACAAGCAGCCTGGAGACCAGCTCATACATCCCCCACTTCGACAGGTCCTGAGCACTGAGAGAGAGAGAGAAGGATACGGAGAGTGTGAGAAACGTCAGGTGAGAGGACAGCGCGGCCAAGCTGAAACGAACCGCTTCACTCTTACTTGTTGAAAGCAGTTAGTTTCTTCAGAGTGGTTAGAATTTCCATCTTCCTCTCTTCATCCGCAACGAAGGCTCCATCCTGAGCACGAGAGAGGGACATAGCAGTTAGATTTCTACATGTGTAAAAGCATACATGGAGGGTTTACCTTTAGTTTAGAATAGGCGGAAGATTTTACACAGGCTCAGGACCACAAGTAGGTAATGTCCCAATAGTTGAAGTACCCCTCAAGCTTTGCATTCCTATTTTATCCTGTAGCACCATGTCCTTAACAATACAGGTGTAAGAAAAGAGTAGCACAACATTATGATTGCAGTACTGTACCAATTCTCAGTATTGGTTTTTAATGAGAAAGAGTATGGTTGGCAGACAGTGGTCGATTTTGTGTTGTGCTAAAACCCCGACCACAAGATAGAAGTGTTGTACTCTGTCTTTAGATCCCACCGTTCTGACTGAACATTCATTGACTATTCTATTACTCAGATTTGATGTATAGGATGTTTTTATACTATGACAAAAAACTGTCTCCTGTATTGTGGTATGCATCATATCACCAGGTTCTTGACAATACACAGCCCTACTAGCAGCAAGTAACAGGATATGGGCAAAATAAAACAGTTTCTAATGTAACTGTTTGTAGATGCCCACCCCTGCTATACATAAATAGCATCAGCATGACCATCTTTTAAAAAAATGATCAAATAACCGGAATAGAATGGAAACGCACTTGGGAGTGACACACTTGGAGAGGTGAGGTGTCAAAAAGCTGCCTTAATGTTAGAGGACTGGATTTGCTCACTCAGGTCGTTTACATCTTAACTATTAGCTACTCTAGTTTGGCAGTAGCTGAGCTGTGTAGCTGCATGTGCAATGGACCGTTTTACAGACAAATGAGCTAGCTGAGGCACTGCTGGTTTGGCTAGTGTGGGATCTACTAAACTGATGATTCTTGGGTAGTAGTTAAAACTGTGAGTGTGTTTTGACAGAGACTATACACTTTTATTTTGTCACTAATAAAAAATATTGATTATGTGCCACTCTGGTCAGACATCAACTACCAAACACTAGTCAGCTATAAATATTAGTTTTTTTGCCTAATTGCTGTTTCAGCTAAGCATGCTAGATGTAGTACAATCCATGCTCTTTCTGATGCACAAAATATAGGCTAAAATACCCCCCAAAAAGGGTGGCTTCTATTACTGTTTTAGTTACGTGTCATATCTTTATTTTATAGATCACGAACATGCCACATTTGTGTATTTGTGGCTGTTGTTGAACTATGCATTTAAGGTGCTTGAAAGAAACTGCAATTTCTACAATAATTAATTAATGCACTAATAAAAAGACGTCTGTCTGGACTGGCCACAGGCTATGCTGAGCATCTGAAGTGGTCATCGTACTCACACTCAGTGCCTCTTCTAAGCATGTTTCCAGTGTGTGTGTCCAGCCCTGAATGAGTTGGTCCAGGGCAGGTGCCGTCAGATGTTGCCAGCGTGCGTCCTCGGCACAGAGGCTATGGTACGAGCGGGCGGCCGCTTCCAGCAGTCCTGCCTCTGTGTGTCTGCCCACTGCAGCATCCATCCCAGCCAGCAAAGCCTGCACAGACTTAACAGCCATAGAAAACAATGTCACACACTCGTCAGCAGGGGGGGCTCGACTGTGAACTCCACTCATTCACTGTTATACTATATTATACAATAGTGTATTATTCTACATGTATGTTATCCATATTTTCTATTATAACAATAATAAAACAATTTTTACATTTTTAAGCAATTTGTTATTACATGAAAAAAACATTGAAAATATAATCTCACACAACTTCACAAGTAACATAATCCAGTAATGTAGGACAAAGGACCTTCTTCCATATTTATAACAATGGACTTCATGTTAGATATTTGATGTCTACATGTCTAACAGTGTCCAACACCATCATAAAGAACCTCCTGCAGAAGAAAGCCTGTAGTACGCAAACAAAACTCACGTCTGTGTATTCATCACCACAGGTATCCATTTGGAAGTATTGAGGTATTTTGAGGAAGGAGGTCAGTCTTGCAGCATCTTCTAAGTACTAAAAGGTAGACAAACTCTTCAGACCACATCTAATGTAGTACTTACAGAGGAAAACCCATAGACAAATGGCATTCCTCACCTTGGATAACAGCTCAGGTAGCACCTTCAGGAAATGTTCTGTAAGCTTTGTACAGTCATCAGTCTGCAGTCTCTTCTCTTTAGTGCTGATCACCTTAGACACACACACACATACAATTTTTTTTACACACTCCGTACAGACAGTTTGGACAAGATGCCTCAAACGCAATAGTGAGAATACTCCATTTATTATAGAATAATGGCATCAACATCACCAAAAGGGACTGTTAAGAGTGTGCCGTTCTGACATAATGTAATTTGCCCTGTTTACCTGAAGTCTAGCATGCCCATTAAAATACTGTAAGCACGAATCATTAATAAACTCAATAAAAAAAACTTGATATGTATAAATAATAACAATGCCAAGACGTAACCTTGGCTCAACTCAAACAGGTGTCCCTGGTGTGGCCTTCTACTCAGATCAGGAAGCAGAACAAAGCAGAAGCGAACCTTCTTGCCTGTGCTTCTCCCTGCTAGTGGAGGTCCTTCAGCAGCTTGTCTTACTGATGCCAAGAGAATCTCAATCAGCAGAGTCTCCTCAGCACTGCTCAGAGCTGTTCAATGCACATGTACACATAAACACAGGCATGATCACACAGTCATTTTAGTATGGACACATGCAGATGCCTAGTATTAAGTCTAGCACTGGTTGATCCTTTCATTCATAACATATTTGGAGGAGACCATTAACGCCCAATTCTGCCATGTCACCTATGTGCCACCTGCACTGGTTAGCATCACGCTGATTAAAGGGGGAAGTGGCTGGTCATCCTATCCACACAAAGCAAGCAAGGCCAACTGTGCAACTGTCCAACTCTCTTGGACTGATGGCCATGCTTGTCCATGATTATGGGTCTAGGTTTTGGAGCATAGCTGTAAGGATTTGATTGCATTCAGAAATAAGCGAGGTCAGGATGTTAGATGATCATCACCCCACTTCATCCGAGAAGTATTGGATGGAGCACCATCATTCCAGAAAATGGAAAGATGCCAGTAGGTTCATGTTTATCTGCTCCAGTGAGACCTACTCTACTGCCAATACTTATCTACAGAGACTAGACCAGCTGTGTGTGTGTGTGTGTGTGTGTGTGCGCATTTGCACACCTGTAACAGCTATATGTGCAACTTTAAGCAGCAGCTGAATGCATTCATTAAAAGAGGTGTCCACAAATATTTGGACATTTAGTGCATTTTTGTTTGCTTTTATGTTAGCTGTTTATTTCTTTCTGTGGGGTAGTTCAGTGTTCAGTAGAGCATGGTAGCCTGCTTTTAGACACTCAGCTCAAGTGAAGTCTTTCAATTAATAATAGCTTTATTTAAAAGCTTAGTATTCCACCAAATAAAGTTATTATAACAACATTATAACGACAATTCTGATATTTCAAATAGGTTAAATTAGTACACATATGTAAGGCAAGATTTTTATACATATCTATACAAGGTCTCATGTATGTTTACATGGTACTTTGGAGTCCAGCTGACAAACCTGGAACTCTGAGGAGAGGGGAAAGATTGCAGAGACTCTAGGGACAGTGGCACAGAGGCAGAGAGAGAGTATCTACTAGCCTTGCTCTTGTGAAGAGGGCTGGGCAGTCAGCAGAGAGGTAAGGGAGGCCCAGTCCTTGAGGAAAGCACCAGCACTGTCCCACAGACTGTCCACAACATACAGCACATGCTGGTGTAGCTGCAGATCAGACCAGGGGTCACAATCAGACACAGCAAAGACATACACTGTACAGACTACCAGACATCCAGCACTGTCCAGTGGACTTCTAGTTGACTAGTACGGTCATCACTTTCTTAGTATAAGCTTTGGTTCATTTCTTATAAAACATTTAAATAAAGTCAGAAATAAGAGTTGTTTATAAAAAGTCAAACATATTATTTTCTGAATTATTAAAAGGTTACACTGCCTTCTTATTACAGTGATGACAAACTTCTGAAGTCTGCTCCCTCATATTTTACCTGGTTTTCAGTGTAGAAGTGTAGTAGTGCTCGGACTCTGGCGAGGGTCAGTACTCGGCTTTTGTCCCCCTCTGATGCTCCTTCCTTTGACTGAGGCACTGCAGGGTTACTAAGTAGCCTTAAAGAACAAAAAAAATAAAAAAAAGACTTTATTGAACTGTGCTGTAAAGGAAGCTACAGCTGGCAACACCATGTTACAGTAAGTACAGCAGCTGCACTCACTTGGTGTAGAGGAATTCCCCTGCAGTGGCTGCAAGCGGCCGGTGAGAAGAATACACAAACTGGAACATGTGTTTGTAGTCGTCTTGGCTCAGCACATCATCACATGACCTGGAAACATAAACAGTGCTCGAAAATGGGAGAGACAATGGAAAATATGAATTATGGTTGGAGGGTGAACTGCCCTCATGTGGGACACCTAAGCTTTATCAGGTGTAGGTCTTCCTCAAACAAATAAAACTTAATAAACCTATGGGTTAACAGAAGCTGTGATGACTTCTCAAATGTCCAATCTTAAATTAGGGTGGAGCAATCTTCAAACAAGAAGTGCCGCATGGGATAACCACCCAAAAGTCAATGACATGGCTTTAAAAAATATATATGTTAAGTGTATAAGTGTGTAACAAATGATACAATCCTGCTCACTTTTATTAGGATGTGTTTATAATATGATTGTTCATCAGAAATATAATATGGTGTACATATAATGTATATCTGTTATTACATAAAGATTCTCACAAGAAACACGTTTTAAAAGACAGTATAATTTGCCTAATGTGAGACAGTTGTAAATGTACTTTCGGCATTGTGCTATAGAAATGGTTATTTACCATTGTTGCTGTTTTAGTCTACTAATGAATTATTTTTGTCTTTCTAATAAAATCATCGCTGTCACACAAAAAACTTGTATCGCCAAAACTGTAACTTTCCAGGAGAAAAAAAAAACCTCTTTAACTTTCAATGGAAGTCAATGTAAAAATATTTTTGGAGCATTTCTATTGCTCCATTAATGGTCACTTCTGGTGATCTTTCTGTGATGGTGATCATTCAGCATCCTGAACTCACTGATACTCTTGTTGCTGAATGCAATCAAATCCTCACAGCAAAATCTAGTAGAGGACAGTAGAGACAGCTACTCCAAAATATGCAGAATAAACTCTTTTTAATACCCTGGATTTCAGTAAAAATAGTGAATAAGGGGGTGTCTCAATACTTGCCCATATAGTGTATTTGTTTCATATGAATAATTATTAATATATTCCTGAAGTCTAAATGCGCCCATGTCCCATGTCAGACTAATTCAGCCTTCTCTGACACATGAATCCTAAGTGCTTATAAGTAAATAATGGTTACTGTAATTTATGTATAATAATAATAATAATAATAATAATAGTAAATGTTCACATGAACAGTCATATCAAAGCACAGTTTTGTCAGCTAGGCAGCCTCTCAAGAACTAAGGCATGTTTGAGGTAAAGAGGGCTCCTGAGGAGAGCAGAATGTTTGGAAAGAAAGACTGAGAGAGACCCACTGAGAGATGACCATCAGCAGCCTCATGGCCTGCACAGCTACCTCATGGTCCTTATCCAGAGTCATAGAGATCATTCTCTCCTGCAAACACACACAGTACCCAGTCAGGCTCCCGAACCAACAACCAGCCTCCTCTAAACCCTTTAACTAGCCTCTCTGAGAGCAATCTCATGTAAAACGCATGTTATTTACACTCATTAGGAGTACATAATGTTTTCTTAAATCTGAACTGTGCCAATCTGTTTGCCACTAAAGGCTTTCTGGCTAGCGGTACTGATGCGGTGGAGGTGCCCCCCGAGGGTGGTGACTGGCCCTGTGTGGGAGATGCTGCGCCTTGGGCAAAACCTGAGGGGCTTCTCCACCTGTCAGTCAGCAAAAGCATCTTCCACTGTCCCACTGGTGTCACCGCACATTGGTCCAACACACAACCCTTTCCAAAAGCTGAAACTTTGACCCACTTCAGCGCTGTTAGAGACAGAATGCTGGCTCGTTTCAACTGTAGCCAGAGGCAGAATCATCACAACTCCCACTTTGTTGACAGAGAATGGAATAATAAGCTATAGTTTTTGAGGGCATTCTGGAGAAGTTTTAAAAAAATAGTGATAAATGATTTCAGGAGTGTGCAAGCAGATGCTACCTTAAATCGACTGGTAAAAAGGTCCATTTTGGCGCTGAGATGAACATCCTGATAGAGTCCCTGGAGACCCAGCACACACTTCAAGCGCACATCTGGTTGCTGTAAAACAGGCAGAAAGAAAGTTATACATATATCAGTCCCTCCAACAAACGTTTCAATATTTCTACATCAATTTTTTAAAACCCCTTAACACACTAAGGTGTATTATTCACTAACTACAAGCACTTCTATACAAGTCGGTGAGGCTAGTCATTGGTAATAGACATTTTTTTAGCAACACCCACTGAAAGGGGTTAAAGAACGTGTTCTATTCCAACTGGTGAAGTTTTATACAAGGGCTGCTCGATAAATCACTTTTCTTAAAGATCTCAAGATTGGAGTTTAAGTGCTAAAATAAGTACCATAAGTTGTTGCAATATTAAATATCTGATCTTTAATATCTTATCTGCACAGTTACTACGACTCACCACTTCACCACATGGCAGTATGGTGATATCAGCCGAAACTCAAGGTTTTAGTATTGTTATTGGTTTCGGAAAACAGAACCAGCATCACTGACCTTGTCATGCATCATCCATCCTACATATTTCAGGTAGGTATCATTGAGGAACACAGGGCTGTAGAGCTTCATCCATACGGTCAGTTCCTCCATACAGATTGCCCTGATTTCAGGGATCACATCTCTGCCGAAGCAGAAGAAACAAAGCAGAACAGAGTTAACCATCAGGGGTACAGGAGAGAAAAGCATCAGGTAATCTTGAATGAGACGTCTACCTGTATCTTTTGAGAAAGACTCCTTTAAAGATAGCGTCCATCATGTCTTCTATTTCAAGCTTCCTGTCCTGCAACTAAAACAACAAAACAGTTCTCAGTTTAAACTGTACCTATGTTCCATGTAGCACAGAACCAGTTTCCACTAAAGATCTACGCTATGGCCATCTGACTGCTACATATTGGGTCTGTAAAATCCCCTGCAGTTTATTATATACCAGGTTGCCACGTGAAGAGAGATACATCTGCGGTTGTTCTTCCCAAGATTTCACAGTCACATTAATTGATTCTAGATTAGCTGGCAATCAAAACAAATGCTGACGTTTTTCTGTTTCTGTTTTTCACTGTTTGTCACTGTGACCCGATATGGCGAAAAAGGCCTTAATAATAAAGCAAAATCAAAAACATGGGATTCTGACTGAGCACAAATGTTGGTCTGTGCATTATTGCCATCTTTGCTGCCGAGTGGTGCGGCGGTCTAAACGCTGGCCTTACTGTGTGCTTGATTTCTAACAACAGCACAAAAATCCATGGCCGAGAGAGTGGGACACCCCCCCCCACACACACACTTCCGAAACACTGAGTGCTATGGTGTTGCTAAGTGGTTGCTATGATATCTTAGGGGGATGCTATGGTGTTTTTAAGTGGTTACCTGATGGGTGCTATAGTGTTGGGAAGTAAATACTAGGTGGTTGCTAGGAAGTTCTTATTGTGTCCCAGGTGGTTGCTACGGTGTTGTTATGTGGTGGGTTATGTGTGGGTGCTATAGTGTGGCAAGGTGATTGCTATTTGGTTGCTATAGGCAGTTGCTATGGTATCCCTGGTGGTAGCTATAGTGTGGCTAAGTGTTTGCTATGGTGTTGTTAAATGGCTGCTATGGTGTTGTTAGGTGGCTGCTATGATATCCCAGGTGGTTGCTATGGTGTTGCTCAGTGCCTGCTAAATGGTGTTGCCAAGTGATGGCCAGGTGGTTGCTAGGCAGTTGCTATGGTGTTGTTAGATGGTTGCTATAGTGTTGTTAGGTGGTTGCTATGGTGCTGTTAGGTGGCCATCATGGTATCCCAGGTGGTTGCAAAAATGTTGCCAAAGTGGTTGCAGTGGTACCCCAGGTGGTAGCTTAGGTGTAACTAGTGTATTTGAATCAAGGTAACATAAAAAACGCTTGCACCCTAATTTCATTTCCATGGAGAAGAACAACAAGAGAAGAGTAAAATCGGAGAGCAGTAGCAAAGGAGGTGCACACTGCTTTGCAACAGCAACCATAAACAGTGGTGAAGGAAAGAAAAGAACCAGAGAGAGAATCCGACCCAGTCCTGCCCTCACCTCAGTGATCTTCCTCTGGATCTTCTCCAGCCGTGGCAAGGCTCGTTTGCTGGAGGTCTTAGCCAGCTCAACCTCATACAGTCTCTGGCTGTTATCTACGTTGGCGCTGAGGCTGAGGGCCACGTTCACCAGAGCACTGAGCAACTTCACAGCTGCAGCAGGCCAGCAGAGCCGAGCGAGAGGAGCAGAGAGCACAACAGTATCAGCCATAAGATCAACCCACAAACATGCCAGCATCACTTAGACCGGTGGTTTAGAGCAGGCAAAACTCTGGAATGTGCAAAAATGATGGCAATAGTACTCCAGAGCTGCATGTTACAGAAACGTGACGTTGTTGTGATGCTGTTGTGACGTCTGGAATTCTCAACAGTCAATTATGGCCATTCTTCAGTCAGGTAAACGCTATGTAGTGGAAAGGCAATCAGTTAACATGCATCGACCATTCAAATCCTAAGTGTGCTCTCTTTTTTCTGGATTTAGCCATTTCCAATTCCCATCCACTACTCCCCTGTAGTCAGGAGACCAACGTCTGTGGCACCAGCAATCTCCTGATCATAGGGTAAACGCATGCCATCTCTTACCTGCCAGCGTGCACGTGTGCCTGAAGGCGCGCACGCATGATGCGGAGAGTTCAGTCAGCAAAGAGATGAGCGTGTTCAGGAGGTAGTTGTCAAATATCACGTTGTACTGGCACTGAGCGACAAGCACCGAGACAAACTCGCAGAAGTGTGAGCGGAACTTCTTCCAGTAAAGGCCGGACATAACCAGAGGATACTCTCCACTGTCCTGAGAAACGGGGAGGGTCAGGACAGGAAGGCATGGCCATGTGGGTTATATATTGACTACTGCAGCATTAATTAATTAAGACATCATCAAAAGGTTCTTCACACCAACACTAATTTCAAGCATGGTTCTTCTATGGCATCATGAAATCTACACCCTCAGCACCCCCACTTCCCACATCCCTGGCCAAGGTCTAAGAAACATGGCCAGTGCCATACTTACAATGTCCATGGGCCATGTGACAGTCAATATCCAAGGGAATGCCAGGAACTTCTTGTACTGTAAACCTGAGCTCTGTAATTAGTCATTTGAAGAGCGGTCACTTCACAAAGCATACACACATTTTAATAAACATGCAAACATGATGTTGCTCAAAAATCAGCTCAAACCTCATCCAGGTCCTCCACCATCTTGCTCATGACATCGGTATCTTCCTTACTCTGAAACATCTCAGCAGTTACTACCCCTAGAGGAAGTGGTGTTCAAAGTGGTGTATCAGCTAGTATGCAGGTCATTTAGGAAAGTAAGGGCTGATATATGTGCATATCACACATCTGACACTACCTCTAATTATAGCACTAACTCTTATGGGATTAAGGGAAAGTGGAAATGGTCATGTAAAAATGCATTTCAATTGTTTTGGTACATAAAACCATTACACCAACATTTGAAAACATAAGGAATCTATAGGATACAGACCCTTGAACGACTTACCTTTGCATCCTGAACACTGGATGAAGAAGCTGATGAGGTCAAGCAGGGCTGGTTCTCGGTCAATAATATAGGCCTCAATCCAGTCATCCACCACAGCCTGTGGAATAGGTTCAGCACAGACAAACACACTGCCATCAGTCATAGCCTCCAAGCTTCACCTTGCCCCACAAACAGCCCACGCATTCATAGAAACTGCAGAACTGCTAGCCAGCCTGGAATTTCCTAGAAAGTCAAATGCCAGGATCAGATCAATCGCCACTTGTGTACCTGCATGGCACTCCTGCCCATGGTGACCACCTCAAACAAGGTAACAGCCTCGATGTCTCGGCTTTTGAGCTGCTCGTTCTCTGCTCTGCCCAAACTGCCATTGCTGCTCTTGGAGTGCTTGCGCTTAGCATTCTCTGAGCCTTCTCTGGCTTTCCTCTTTCCTCTCTAAACATGAGAAACACACAGGGTAAATAAGACCACAGAGTGGACTTCTGTTTAATGTGAAACCTCGTACATTCCCAACACTTACAACTAGAGCTGGGCAATATGATGATATTTTATCGGATCGTGATACACAATACGCGTGTCTCGGCATATCGAGGACCCTGTTAGTGCTTAAAGAAGACTGATCAACTGCAAGTTTCATTACAAACTGGTTTAATTAGATGAAGTGCAGCAGATGTTGCAGAAACATCACTGTACTCAGTACAGGAGAGTATCTCAATAGTAGCTTGTAAGAATCTGCCGCTACTGGTTTAGTCTGTGATTACATGTATCGTGATAAATATCGTGCATCGTAAGAAAATTGTGATATGGTATTTTTACTGTATCGCCCAGCCCTACTTTAAACCGAATCTTCAGGCTTGCATACAGACAGCCAAAAGATTAGGGGTGGGTGGCACCACATCTTACCACATTCTTCTGCCTGTTCTCGTTTCTCACACCAGTGGTGTGATTCGCAGAAGTACAGGAAGAGACATCGGCAGTGGAGTTCTCTCTTTAAAAAAGGATGGTGTAATACTGTTATTTATTAAGAAAACACACTTCACTTGTTTTTGGTTAATCATGTAACAAAAAATAACACCCCAAAGGCCATTGAGCTTGTCTTACTTTTGCACTGATCTGGACAGTAATGTTGGTTCTGCTATCATCTCTTCTCAGATCATCTTGTTGCTCTGGTTTCTGGTGTCTCTTTACTGCACACAAACAAGGACAGCATGTCAACTTCACCGTTCATTTAAGGGTTATAAATGTAAGCCACATAGGCCATGTTATTCCTTGTATAGATACAGTGCATTTTAAGCCATCTTTTAGACCATGTCCTTGCTCTAAAAGACAGGATACTTAAGTAGATGCTGATATCTATGAAATTCACAGTGAACTGTCAAGATAAGTGCTGTTTTTTTTTTATTTTTGCATAGAACATTTTTGTTTGTGTACTTTATGAAACCAAACGTTTAAACAACCAGTAAAAGCCAGTCATAAATAGTTACTACCATTAAACAGACGTTTAATGGGACTTGTTTAAAGGCCAGACACTGAAGTTTAGTACATATTTACACAAAGACGTGGACCTGAATGTAAAATTGCTGCATAAGCACTTTTTGTTCCTAACCTTGCATTTTTTCCACTGCTCTGAAATGTGAATTTTACACTCATTAAAAAGCTGTCTGGTCGAGCTTAGCAAGATTATGCTTCCCTACTTGCACATGTTTCTGCATTGTGGCAATTTGTATTTTTTCATATCTCCGAAACTTTTCAAATGAGCAGTTAATCAACCAGTCAACGATGTTCTTTCAAGCTTATTAGAGCTTATTTGGGATTTCAAAAAGTACAACCTATAAAAAGTGGAACACTATAAATATCAGGATTTACAGCCATCTAGCCAGTATTTAAGTCAGAGTTGGTATCAGTACTTGGTATCGGCAGGTATCGGTATTGATATTGGAAAAGAAAAAGTGGTATCAACGCATCCCTAAAGTTGTTTCCACCCTATATTAATATTAGTATGACTGTTAACAACATTAATACAGTCATTCTATCTATCTCCCAAAACAACCAGGGAATCTACATGCCTTCCGAGTCTTATACACTATATGGGCAAAAGTATTGGGACACCTGCTCATTCATTGTTTCTTCTGAATTCAAGGCTATAGGGAAAAAAATCATCCTGCTTTTGTTGGGAGTAACTGTCTCTACTGTCCCGGGAAGGCTTTTAACTAGATTTTGGAGCGCTGCTGTGAGGATTTGATTGCATTCAGTGACAAGAGCCTTAGTAAGGTCAGGATGCTAGATCATTACCACCTCACCTCACCCCCAACTCCTCAACTTATAGATCCAACTTAAAGTTCATTAGAAGGGGTGTCCTCGCTGATTATGAATCTGATAAAATAAGCATCTAAATGTGGGGACTATTTTTTTTGGCTCATAACACCCTATTCTTGGATGCAGGCTTATGTGTTAAAAAAATAAGCCTTGAGCTAAATCCGCATCACAAAACTGTAAACAATGTTGTAAAACCGTTGTGTAAGACAGCAGACAGCACATTCATAGTGATGTAATAACTTTCTGTGGGGGCTTTTAGAGGACTTAAGGGTCTCAGACTTCCAGGTCCCATCACAACCACTGTGAAAAGTAATGTGGCAAGGTTCTATAAAATAGGGCGACCATGTTTTGGTTTTCAAAAAAAGAGGACACCGGGGACACACTGGCGTCCAGCGTGCCGTGGACAGGACGTTGTGGCCGGGGGGCTTTAAGTAGGCCTAGGTTGTGGGACTGTGTCAGTGTGTGTATGAGGGTGGGGGGAGTTAAATACCTCTAAACCCATTCAGCTGTGTTAATGAACATGAACACTTTTTATACACATTTTATACGTCCCAAAAAAAAAAACGGGACATGTCGGGAAAAGAGGACATATGGTTCCCTATCTGACATCAGGCCACGTTAGTGACTTTGCATCTCACACTGCACACAAGAAAAGAGCCATGTCAGAGTAACTGCGAGCTCTGCTGAAACTAACCGTTTATTATTAACACTGAACTGCAAAGCGCTGTGAGGACATGGACACACACACACACACACACACACACACACACACACACACACACAGAGAGAGAGAGCCAGACTAGCAAAAATGCTATACTGGGAAATCCAGCAACACGTTTATTCTGTTTAAGTCACTACTCTCCCTAAACACACACACACACACACACACACACACAGACACACACACACACACACACACACACACACACACAAAGACAAGTAAAACCGGTATTCAGAGAGAACCAGGCATTACACCCATTGGTCAGAGAAGTGTCAGTAAAGAGAAAGTCAGAATCTGATTGGTCACTGTACCGATCACTCAGGATCTGCCTCTTCCTCCTCTATGATCGCTCTCTTTTACTGTTCCACCCAAAACAACAGCCGACACTGCCGTCCACAACAGCTGTCCACAGCTCGAGGAGGGTCCGCGGTGGTCTCGTCTTGCAGATGAAGCGTTCCACACACTTCATCTACAGGAGGAGACCACCGCTGACCCTCCTCGAGCTGTCACTGTAAACCTGTGAATGTAATTCATGCGGATTTGATGGAACAGAAGTACTCCCGCTATACTACACACACACACACACACACACACACACACACACACACACACACACACACACGTGCTAATGCCGAGTCTCAGTCTCTGAACAAATGAAACGGACTTGTTCTGTCTGGGTTTTGGAGGCAATGCGCATTACGGAGCAGCTCTTACCAGTGTTAGTGGACACAGGCTGTAGAGGAGCGAGGCTGAAGAGGAGGTGAGAGCGGAGGAGAGGAGAGGAGAGGAACGCTCGGTCTGCACAGCGCCACCCTGCGGCACACCGCTGCACAGGCGACGCGCGAAGCGGAAATGCGTCACCGGCGCAATGTTTCCCGCCTACACGATAATGATCCATATGTTGATTTATTTTTAATATAAAAATGACAAAGAGAAGGGTGATTTGAGGGGGTGAATTGTTGTGCAGATGTCTTTCTTTATAATGGGGAAATATAATATCTATAAACAAAGGTCTGATATAGTCTACTTACAGTACATTATCTATACATTGCCTATGAACAGTATTCACCCCCTTGGATGGTTTCCCCTTTTATTGTGTTTATAAATCAAATTATGGTCAATATAAGTTGGCTTCTTTACGAGAATTTACAAAAAAAAAACTGTAAACAGATTTCTACAAAGTAATGCTAGTTAAACAAAAAAAAAAAAAAAAAAAAAAAAATATATATATATATATATATATATATATATATATATATATATATATATAATAAGTGATTGCATACATATTTACTGACCTAATTCAACACAGGTCCAGGCAATTAGTGCTAGTAGTCTGACAGTAAGTGAAATGGAGATCACCTGAGTGCAGTGAGTGTGTCTCAAGTGATTGTAGCATAAAGGCACCTGTCTGGATAAAAAACACTCCCCACACAACTCAGAGATACGTTTTTTAAAAAAAGCACAAGTATGATGGATACAAAAAAGGTCATATATGACTACTCTGAAGGATGCTGAGATGGGAGAGACTCTGCATCCGACAACTGTTGCCCAGGTTCTCCACCAGTCAGAGCTTTATGGGAGAGTGGTTGAAATGGAGATTTAAGAGAATTAAATCTTGACTACAGTTCTCCCAAAGGCATGTAGATACCCTTGGTTTAGGAAGAAACAATGAATAAGCGTAAGTGAAACGAAACGAAAAGAAAGTAAAAGTGTCCCAATATTTTTGTCCATGTATAATATTTGGGGAAATATAGGCAGATAGATAGGGTTGACAGGGTTGGGCATAGTCCAAGTTGAGGTTGTTGGCCATGAGACTAGACGCTATGTTTGGCGGACACCATATACTGACACAAACACACCATCCCCTCCATGAAGAATGGTGGTGACAGCATCAATGTAACTCATAGGTATCTTGGTGAACTTCCTCACTAGTCTCCTTCCTGCACGGCCACTTAGTCTGTGAGGTCGGCCTGCTCTATATGTGCCACATCCCTTCCATTTCCTAATGACGGATTTATCTGAACTCCAGGGAATGTTCAGTGATTTTTGCATTCATCACCTGACTTATACTCCTCAGTAAATTTTTCTCAGAGGTGCATAGAGTGTCCTTTTGTCATTATGGTGTATTTGTGACCAGACCTTCCAGACAGGTGTCTTGACAGCTGACTTCATGTGTTGCTGACCAGGCTGTCTCAGAAGGCAGTGTAGTGATGAAGTTCTCTTAACCCTAAATACGGCATCAATGCCCCCTGACCTTGCCAAGGTATCGACAGCTCACCGCTAGACATATAGAGTAGACAGCATTTCTTATGTTTTGAACACAGCCAACAATCACTTGAGACACATTCACAGATTGTCAGACTACTAGCACCAATTGCCTGGACCTCTGCTGAATTAAGGCAGTCATTTTATTCCCTTAAAAAGCCTGCCAGTAGGCCAAAAGTGTTATTACAAACTTCTAATACCAGAGAATATATAATACACCTTAGTGTGTAATAAGCCTGGGAGTGTTAAGGGGTTAAAGAGGGTGAATATTTATGCAATCACTTATTTTAAATTATTTATTTTGTGTGACTTTGTAGAAATCTGTTTTCACTTTGACATTAGAGGGAAAATAATATTGATCACGATTCCATTCATGAAAGCAATAAAAGGGGAAAACATCTATGGGATGAATACTTTTTTTAGGCACTGTAGACATTATATATAATCACTTTCACGCAAAAAAACCTTCATTTTCACTCCATATGTTTTCACCTTGTGACACAATGTTGACACATGGTCTCATATTGATGATTTTATGTCAGTTTATCTGACTAAAGAGCTTTAGAAAGGGCAAATGTGGCACATCAGGTAAAATATAAAACAAGACAGTAAGGCTCTGTTGTAAAGTACAGATGTTTAATTAAACTCCAAATGTGACTGAATGTTGTTAGCACCATAAAATAAAACACCAGAACAGAATGTGAGGGATATCAGTGTTGTTAATCAGTAGTAAATGTCAGTCATGTTTGTTACGAGTCATTCTCACAGTCTGTTCTGAGCCACTAATGAGATTTCAGGATGACCGCTTGGTGATATGCAGAGAATTGATTCCAGATGACCTGTCTGATCTACTTCAGCACAGTAGGGTTAGTGGCTTGGCTAGCCATGAAACTCGCCACTATTGCAAGTAATGCTGATTACACTGTAGTGAGTGACCGTGCTCTCAGCTGCTCTTTTATGAACAGCTGACTAGCGGGCAATTATAGTCAGTTACTTCTAATCATGTTACCAGCCAACAGCACACACTGAGCAGTACAGATGAATGCCTTCCCACTGATTCAACTACAGCCTCCAGACTGAGAGTTGCGTCAGGACCACTTGGAGACGAATGTCATGACTGGGCTGAGTTCCTCAGTGAGTTCTTCTGCGAGTTGGGACACAGTCGATATGATGTTGTGTGTCAACTGCGATATCCTGCAAAACCAAAAAAAAGACATCCAGCATATTGGCTTGGAGTGGGTTGAGAAGTGAAAAAGGTCATGGATGGTTACATGATCAATCACCAGATTGACAGTCAAATTTTGACATATTTGGACATTATCAAAGTCACTGTTGTTTTAACTGTATACCAAGACATATTGGAGTTGGGAGAAGTATTTGGACAAACTAACAAGCATGAAGAAAATAATCGTTTTCGTACTTCATTGCAAATCCTTTAGTTGCCGGACGTTACAGACATCACAGGGTGCTAGGCTTCTTCCCTCATCTCTTTGCCGCCAATGCAGTATCTCTAGGCAGCCAACCCCAACTCTAGGACATCGCCGGATCTCCAGCTCTGATGCATCAGCCAACAGACACTTGTGCCGACCAGCATCACAATGGGAGTGGTGAGGGGAGAGACCGCCATATACCCACCCAGTGAGAGCATAGCCAATTGTGCTCTCTCAGGCTCCGGCTGCTGATGGCAATGCAACATGACCTAGCGTTTGGACTCGGGATCCTTGAGGCATTGTTTTGATAACTTTAATACAAACAATTACGAAGATATGACCGTGTGATGCCGTCATCAGCCTGCCACAGATAACCACTCTTTTTCTTTCAGACCATTATCAGTTAAATAAAAATAATAAACCACGCAGATGACAGCTTCAGGAATAGAATCTCATACGTACCAGCTGATGTACTGGGCTGGTAACTGCGGCTCTTGCTTGGACCCTTCCTCTGCCACTAAAGACATCTTCATCTGCTTGAAGTTGGCCTCAATGTCCCTCTTTATAGAGATCAGTGGCAACACGCCACTGAGAGAGTTAATCACTTGCTATAAAAAAAGGAAAGGAAAGGAAATGTCCAAAAGTTTGTAGACACCTGCTCATTCACTGTTTCTTCTAAAAATCAAGGACATTAAGAGAGTACCCCTCCCCCTTTTTGCTCCAATAATAGCCTCTAATAATACTCTTCTCTTCACTCTTTACACTACATGTTACAACATTGCTGTGAGGATATGATTGCATTCAATCACCCCAGAAATGGAAAGAATCTGTAGAAAAGTAATAAAACTGTGATTGTGGATTTAGCGAAATCGTTTAACTCACATATATAACAGCAAGCTGATGAGCAATGTACTTGTGGCTCCCTAGGTGCTTTACGTCATCCTCTAGCTGCTGACTCAGAACCACCAACTGGTTCAGCTTCCCAAGGTGAGGGAAGTACCCTGTGTACAGGACAGCAGTAAATGACATGAAACATGAACATTAGCTCATCAAAAGGGATTTTTTCTCTCTAAAGCAGCAGCTGTGTCCGAAACTGAGCCCTTCTCAATAAATAGTGCACTACTTAGGGGTTCTGCCATTTTGAACTGGTGTCCGAAAACGTCACTGCTGCACTGTCCCTAACAATCCCTAATAATGCACCGGAATATATAGTGTACAAAAGATGTACACTAAACGGACATGGAATACCCACAAGCCATCATGTTGAGCTCACACACCTAACATCGTGTCCATCCTTCACTGCCCTTTTCTCTATAATAGTGCTCTATACAGTGATCTATACAGTGATTTTGGTATGTAGGGGATAGTGAATAGGGCACAGTTTCGGACACAGCCAGCACCTCCAACCCTCCTCCTGGTTAGCTGCCTTCCCGCAGGTTTCAACTCCAACCCAAATCTAACACACCCTACTCAGCCAATCAAGGACTTCTGAGGGTAGTAATTAGTTGAATCAGGTGTGGTTGATCAGAGTTGGATCTAAGGTCAGCAGAAAGGTAGTTCTCCATGAGCAGGGTTGGAGATCACTGCTGTAGGTCTATCACTGATGAAGCTCCTCACCATCCAGAGGAGGCCTCTCCAGCATATCCACAGGGCTGCTGTGGATAATGTAAACTTCCACTCGAGGGAACATGACCGACAACCCAGCAATGTCCAAGTAGTCCTAGTGCAAAGGGAAATTGAATCTAAATTGAATTCATCCCAAAGAGAAAAATACATTCCAGCTGTTTACACAACTAGAGCAGTTACCTCCAGCAGTGGTGCAGGTTTAGGCAGGTGTTCAAGGCACTGGTTCATCTGATCTATAATCTCAGCACCTGTAAACACAAAGAAGAATGCAGTAATTTTGCAGTTAGTCATACTTATTAATTGCATGCTTAATAATTCAGTAATCACTGTACTATCATATTTTACACACCCATCTGTGTGAACGTTACCTTGTTTTCGGAATGATTCTGATTCTTCAGGGCTTGTGTCTTCTTGTAGCTGCCCCTGAAACTGACAGACATGATAAGAATGTGCTGATACCGCAGATACAGATACATGACTACATGTCCAGAAGTATCCAGACACTCCTCTTAGTTAGTAAATTATGCTTTAAGGGGGAATTCCACCAATGTCAGGTAAACAAGGATAAAAAAATGTGGTTTAAAGTAGTTCTAGAGAACATTACTGAGCCCCAGTTCTTTACAGTGGAGGTCTCCAGAATCTCAAGGCCTAAATCACAGAAAGTTGTTACACAAAAAACGGTTACAGTTGTGCTGCCTGATGTCTGAGACTACAGATACAATCTTACAATAGTTTTACGAGAAGGTTTAGGCCAAAAATGTATTACAGAGATACATGCAAGGTAAAGCAAAAAAGAAAAAAGGGTAAAAGCTTACAGAAAACCTATCACTACCAACTTTCCTACCATGTTTACACTGTCAACATCACATATAAAAATCTTTGAATACGGGGGCCCCTTGAACAGTCACTAAAATGCAGTGGGTAAAAATATTTGCCTTGTAGACATCACAAACCCTGGGTCTAATAACCATCACTATATGCAGCTGTACTTTTCTGTTCACATTTCATATCAAACCTCTTTTACTTACTTTGTTTACATCTTAACACTTAAATGTATACACTTTATAAGCACATTGCTGCACATGACACCTTACTTCTGATGTCAGTGATAGGGACCTCCATCTATTTATTTATACAAACACTTCTACACTTACATTCCTAGAAATGAATATAATACCATTTCTAGCTTTGTGTTATTTCATGTTTAATGTTTATTTAAATGTTTAATGTTTACTGTTGCACCATGTGTCTGAGAGTAACACCATTTCAATCCTGTGTATGTCCCCTAACTTTGACTTTCCCATTGCTGAAACAGGAGGTGAACTGCACACGACGCTTGTGTAATCTCCATAGAAATAGCATCCCAGGCAGCAGACAGGCTGTGACTCAGTTCTGGCCCACACTTATACTTTCATCTGGCACAAATCCCACCATGAAATGACAACAGTCACTTATCCTGGATCTGGTTGCCAGAACTTGACCACAACTTGACTGCAGTTGGGCCAGTTTGGGGCCAAAATGGAAATACTGCGCCAACATTTTCCACAGTAGACCAGTAGGATTAAGGCCACATGTGGCCCAGAGCTCAAATGCCATGACAAATCAGAACTATGGCTTAATTTCGGCCCACAATACACTTGACTTGGCCATGACTGACCCTGTAAGTGCCATAACTGTGTCATATTCGGGCCAGAATCATCTGCAATCTGGAATAATACCCACACCTGGTCCGAAGGTGTCTATGCCCAATGCCCAACGTCCACCGCGCCTGCCCTGAAGAAGAGGTCGTTTCTGCAGCATAGAGGAACAACGTCCCTTTAACACCCTGGATTTCAGATGAAACATTGGACGAGCAGGTGTCCACAAACTTCTGGACATGTGTTCGTGAAAATGGCTGTATACTAAATAATATAAACATGGGTCACCTGATGGACCTGAGCCCTGATGAGAAGGTCCAGCTGGCTGCAAAGGCACAGCATCTCCAGCGCTACCTGCTCAGCACTCAGGTGGGTGGGCATCAGGGGCTTCTTCACGAACAGCTCAACTGGATGTAAACAAATGCGTTCAAATGTAGCTAACGTTTAACCTCCAGACCTCCATAAGGGACAGCAAGAGCCCATTTAAAGCTATGTAGTCCCTGCTGGGACAGACAACCTCGACCCGAGGGAGGTACGAGCTCTCTTACCTTTAAAGATGGTGCTGTACCCACACGGATGGCAAAGCGGCTCTGTCGAACTGACAGCTGCCATTTTTCAGAGCTGGGGTCGAGATCTCGTCCTGCCTAGCTACCGTTTTTTCGTTTACTCCCTGTATTCAGAAGCTGGCGTCCTCCATCCGTCGGGCTGGTATGTGTACGAGGCTAACGGTAGCTTGTGTTCGCCAGCCTGCCTCCCCCCGAATTTCCGTTCCACCTTAAACGCTGCAGCAGCGCGTCCTGTCGTCCTGCGACCCGTCCAGGCGCCTGACTGCGAGCGCCGCACCATTTAAGGTGGAGCGGAAAATGTCGACGGCGGAGCAGAAGTTCATAGGTTTAGTGCTATGTTTCGCTCACGGTCTGACTACTGTTTTTTCCGCGGTACTGTCTCCAGGACATAGGGTTTTATTCAGGCTTCGTGTAATGTATGAGATCTGACAACGGAAACGTGTGAATCCGTTGTTTTCCGGCGCGTGTGCGCTAATGGAGGAACACACCCTTCCCTTTAGAAAAAGAGGGTTAGTCTACTGAGCGCTCAACGCACACAGATTTCATTCATTCAACGATGTAGTTCTGCAAGCCGTGTCATTTCCACAGTCTAATGAGTCCACAGTGTTCAATTAACCTGCTTCCGTAAACCAGGAATTGGTAAACATCTAACAGGACCGCGCAATATGCCAACCGTGCCACACACACAAAAATATAGCAGGAAGAAATCCATAAATCTGTGTGTGTTTTTAGTTTAATGTTTTTTTTTTGTTTTTGTTTTTTTAGTATTGTTTCTTTTTTTTTTGGTCTTTTTTGTGAATGTAGGTTTGGTAGCTACACGTACTAAAAATTAAAACATCAGCTAAAAGTCATTCAAATTTAAGTTAAGTAAATTAATTAATGAATTTATTTATTTATTTATTTATTAAGTAATGTAATGTTGTTTAAGACATTGGATCTACGTGCATAAAACATCTGCACCAAAAAAAAAATGTAATTAGTGATTTTTTTTTTTTAACAAACATTCATTCTTTTTAATGGGATTATTTTTTTTTTGAATAAATAATATGGGATAATTCTACAAGTGCAACAGAAGAAGTTTACAAATAGTAATCATACACACACTAATCATAATCATGCCAATATTGGGCTTTCAGTAATTTCTTTGAGCTGTTCTTTTTTTGGGCCAGAATGAGTGTACAACCAACATCTTAAATATTAAAAGAAAAACAATCATTTAATACACTCTTTTCAGTTTTGTGGCTTTCTGAAATCTGCACAGGGTCGAAATTATACATACAGCACACCAAAATAAGTGTAATTAGTGAAAAGAGATTTTATCTAATCTTTATTTTTATTAACAGGAGTTTTTGGAATAAATAATATGGGGGAAATCTACATATTTACATATTTTACATATTGCTGCTGTCCAATGAAAACCATGCTTCTCCATTGTAGCCAGTTTGTAGATTTCTTCATGGTTTGAACCCTGTAGCAGCTCCATACACTGTGTCAATAATTCTGGATAAATGGACCAATAGAAATGCTCTAAATGACTTGGAATAAACTCTTGTTTTACATCAACCTTCTTTCAAAGAGAACAACATTGTTGGTGTTCTTTGTTGCTTGGCTTGTGTGGTCAGCTGCAAACTTCAGCCTAGTATGAAGGAAATTCACTTGACTCTAGACAGTGACAGTGGTGTTTCTGCAGTAGTTAAAGAACCGCAATATAGCCATGATATTCATGACCATGAGGAGTCAGACCACAACAAGTCCTGGATCTTGTCCATTTCATGACTGAAAAGGTAGATTAATAAATAAATATAAACAAGACAAACATGGGGATACAAGGATACTTTAGATTATACAAATATTTCAGCAGCAGGAGCATTTATTGCTGTGTAGTAGTGTTTTATGGACTTACCCAGGAATTAAATAATCAACAAGGCCTTGGAGGTTTAATAAAAGACTACATGGCAGAACATACTTTTATTCCCATGACATCTAGAGGACTTCTGATGAATCTGGGGAAACATGATAGTAGAGCTGGGCAATATTATGATATTGTATCGTATTTTGAGTATATAGTGGATATCATCAGTGCTTACAGAGCATTGATTAACTGCACATTTCATTACAAAGAGTGTAATTAGTCTTATTTACATGAAGGGAGTGCAGCATATTCAGTAATAAAAATCACAGTACTCAGTATGGGAGAGTAGTTGGATTGCAGTTTTTAAGTTTTACACTGTTTTTTTTTTGTCGACATGGAAAAATAATGTAATAAATAAATATATTGTAAAAAAAAAAAGCTCTACACGACACTCTGATTCATTTAACATTTGGAATAAATATACCCAAAAACAGAAACTAGGTTTCTGCCCAGCTCTTGCTTTTGGGCCAACCATGAAAATGACACATCCTAATTGGTTTAGTTTGCATGACTTTGTGCAAGAACTTGTATTATTCAGTAATGTTATCTTACTTTAAATAGAATCAGCATGGGTCTAGAAAGCCTAATAATATCAGACTCCCACCACAAGATGTACTGAGGTCAGGAATACATGACTTGTTAAATCCAGGTAATATCTTTAGGTTCAGGTTGAAACTGAACTTGACAGAGACTCGCTGAAGCTTAAGCAAAGGTCACATCCTCTGCATTAACCTACAGACCATCATATGGTTACCATCAAGCAGGAAAAAAAGAAAAAGTAAAACTAACATAGGTGCAGGTTTTGGTAGTGAACGTGCCTATTCTTACTACCTTCAATAACCGTGAAGTTCTTGAAAATCACTTCTAGAGGACTTCTTCTGCCACCTTAAAGCAACACCATGACGCTTTTTAGCTTCAAAATCCCTAAAGCTTTGTAATGCTCCACTGACTGGTGTAAGAACAGTGATGCTGCTCTGCTCTGGGCTTGGGCACACTGCTAACTGCACTGCGTAATTTTGGAGGAGAAGGTTTGCGAGAACTGCGTAACGCTGCAAGTCACATTTGTGTAAAACCCTGTAATATTGGTCTTGTGTCTACATGCTTCCTTTACTTTCAGCAATGGTTCTGTGGCTCTCAGCTCCTCCAGAAATGCACGTGTAAAGCGTGTCCTTTAGGGCTGGCTCAAAGCTCTAAATACTCTAATCTGGGGGGGGGGGGGCCCAGGAGCAAGAAAGGCCAATTTTCCATCCCGGAAAATTGAGGTCACCCGCATAGAAGAGAGCATCCTAATAATGCTGCAACAAACACACGACTAACATTTTCAAATGTTTATTCAACAGTAATAAAGACAGACAAGTATAGGCTACTTTTTACTTCCGATTCAAATGTCATAATAAAATACGGCTTATTTAGAAAGTCTGTCAAGCTTAACAGTGTTCAGTATGACAGGTTTAATGACAGAGGTCAAAGTAATGACATAAAAAAGGACATTAAATAGTGTCATCATAAACAATACATCCCCAATATCAACACAGTATTGATATCTCGCAATATAAAAAAAAAAGAAAATGAATAAAGTTTTTTGCAAACTGCTTAGTTTCTTAAAGGCAGACTTTAAAATAATAAAACTTTACAGTTGAAGGTAAACAATCCTGTTTTTTTTTCTCATTTCAAACCTTTATTCAAGAAGTGCATTGAACAAAAATAAAGCGTCCTCTTTTTTTAATCGTGTCCTGAATTGATAGAAGAATGCGTGGTACTCTCAAGAAGTACATTCCAAGATGTCCTGTCCTTCATTCATTTTTTATGCTCTTTATATGAAAGAAAAGCAGAAGGTATTCCAACAGATCTTCTCTTCCTTTAATGACAGAAGTTTGTACACCTGAAGAAAAATGTTTATTGGCTGTAGGCGAGAGCCCCAATGTTCTTACAGCAAGCGTTCAGAAAAATTCTCTCAAGAGTTCTTTCACGGCCGTCCCCCGGAATTCAGTGTGAGATTAGCCATGAGTTCATGAACTGAGGCAAATATGGTGCATTCACCTGTAAGAGAGGATTCATACGTTGATATATTCAGCATTATGTGAACAGTCCACGAAAGCCGAATTAACAGGTTGAACGACAGAAGAAAACATGGAGAGGAGGTAGCTGTACTTTGCTGAATGCAAAAGCTGGAGTGTTTACCTGGTCGTGCTGGGTGGTGCTCGTTGAATCTCCTGAGGATGGTGCTGACCATGAGGGCTGCAGCGCCGGAGGAGCTGTGCTGTCGGGGGATATCAGCCTGCTGCGTCAGCCCCGTGGCCATGTCGTATACAATGGGCACAATGATGCTGATGGGCTCCTGAGGCACTGGCAGCCTCTGCGTCAGCTGGAGCTGTGGAACAACAGCCTGGTTACTCAGGAGATTTAAAAAGATTGATGGGAAAGTTCTACCCACACTTTTTCGGTTTTGTCGCTCTTAGGTTTCCCAAGGCATAAAAATTTGACTCGTTTTTAGATTGTTAAATTGTTAAATATACAGTCTAATAGCAACGTTTGGGAGCCATTGGCCAAACGACAGATATGCCATTTTTTTAAATCACGTCATAAACACAACCTCTGCATAGCAAAATTCTGTGCATAGTTCAGGGCTCCTTACAGAGCCACGACTTAGTAGCACACCCTTTAGCAAAAATCACAGCTTGCAAGAGCATCTGTTCTCCATGCTTTCTCACAAAAGTTCTCTAGTTCTCAGGAGGTTTTGAACGCACACATTGTTTAAGGTCTATTAACAATGAAAAGCTTTAATTCATGTATCTTCAGGTAGTGCATTGTGAGGTATACTTTGGATCATCTCGTTGTAGAAGCCAAACTCTTTCCAGTTTCAGCTTTTTAACAGAGGGCTTGATGTTCGAATTTAGGATTTGTTGGCATTTAGTGGAATCAATTCTTCTCTCCATGTGTGCAATATTGCTAATGCCACTGGCTGCAACACTTCAAACTCCAAAGCAAGGTTGATCCACCCCCATGCTTCACACCTGGCGATGGTGATCTTTTCAGGAAATGCGGTTCCTTTTTTGTCCCTTAAAATGTTGCATTTTGACAGAACGCCGATTGTGGCCAAAGAGCATTTTGAATTCATTCAAAACTCCTCTGGCTTATCTGGATGTTTGTACAAGCAATGCTGGAGATTTTCCTTTTTTGAATTTTAAATCATTATTTTTTTGCCTTTATTTTCCTGTGGCACCCAGAAATATACAAAGAAAATGCACATTTCAAAACGTTAAACAAGCCAGGGCTAGCTCAAAAGGCTAATTTCACTCATAATCCCTGGCCAGCTGTTAATTAAGCACCCTAAAATACCATGTTCGTGGGCTTGCCACAGGTTTTATATTGATTTCATCTATGAGCTGGTAAACAAAAGGGGATATTTTATGGACTTGAAGTTAGTTTTGTGTCCTCTGCAACAGTCAGCTTTTGGCCATGTTTTGCAGTTATGTCACGTTTTCAATGTCAAAACAGAAAACGGTCCAAATTGTTAAAAATGCAACCTGAATATAATCACATAGTCACAAAGTTTTGTAATTATACAGTTAATTAATTACCTACATTATACTTCAAACAAGTATGAATCATCACAACTGTATAGCAAAACCGTAATAACTCAAGACATGGGTTAATCCAGAATGCCCAGACCTAGACAGCTGGACCGTATCACACCAATACTTACAAAGAAAAGCATCTTGGTCTTGAGCACAACAGCAATGGTTCCAGGAGGGGCAATAGGAGGGGCGCTGGGTGGGATGGTCAGACAGAACTGAACATTCCATTTCAGCTGGGCCGCCTGATCGGGGAACTGCAGGAGAACAAGTGGGCAGGGTTAAACAGAACCACTAAATGTGCACTGTAAAATATACACATTCAACCAGGTTCTTACTCACCAGCTCAAGTTTCATTATCCGAACACAGTCTCGGAGGATGTTGGTGGGAGCCCCCAGCAGCTTTGTAAAGGCATTTAGAGTGTTGTACTTAAAGGGTGGACCTGCAACCTGAAGAAATAGTACATAGCACAAGAAATCATTTACCCAACTTGGTATTTAAGTCAAACCACTTATTCTCACATTAAAAAGCTTTGCTTAGGATTTTGCAATGTACTAGTCTGAAGAAATAGATTTTTTCATGGCAACCAAATTCAATTAATGCCATTTCTGCAGTCCTCTGCACTACAACACTGCTTTATTAAGGTAATGTCCTCTGCTGAAAAACAAAGCTGGAGTGGGTTATTCACTTACCCTGGTCTCAAAGAACTTCTCTAAAACTTGCAGCTCTTCTTGTGACCACGGCCCAGCGTTCTCCGGTGTGACTTTTAGCTGCAAAGTCTGGTAGCTCTTTGGGTTGAGAGCCACTCTACACTTCAACACCTCAGTCTTGAACATAATGACTCCTGGCTCATTGGAGTTCACAATGGTGAGCTATTCAAAGGAAGAAATTGTTAGACTGAATGTTATGGTTGCAAAAATGTATATGTGTGTAAAAAAAATAAATAAATAAAGCTTTGGGCTAAAGGATTGGCTGGAAAAGAGAGAATTACTAGGGAGTAATTTTTCCTTCCAGCCTAAGAGAGCCTAAGTTTTGCATCACCACTTCAGGAGATTATAGTCATTAAATCAAATTTGTATTTATCTTTCTTGTTTTATTTCCCCAATTTTTTCATGTCCACTTCTTACAAACCAGCACACAATGTCCCCATTGCTAATTCAGTAATGTGCATCTTTTCCAACAGCTACTAATGCAACGTCATTGGACAGCGTAACACATTTGCAGGAGAACGCTGACTGCCTATTTTATTAAGCTGGCCAAAAGCCACCCATGCTGGCTTGCACTGTGCTGAGTGATGGAGAAACAAACAGACAGACAGACAGACAGACAGACATCCTATCTACTTAAACAGCAAGGTTAATTATGCTCTCGTCTGGCCAAAGACGTCTGTGGCCAGACGCTAAAGATCAAACTCAGTTTCCTGATGACAGAAGCAACGCCATGATAGTTTTTCACTGTCATGGAAACTACAAGAACTCACGTTGGCTTCCAGCTGAATGATTCTCTGCAGGTGCCTCCTCATGATGACAGAGCCCAAAAAGCGCTCCAGTGGAGAGCAGAGGTAGCTGCCAGCTAGCCCTGGCACCAAACACATTGTGGGAGAGGGCAGCAACAGCACGTGCAAGGCATTGTGGGTGAGGATGGTGGGAATGGAGGCAGCCCAGGAACGCTGAGGTAGCTTACGAGGTGGAGGCATACTGGTTGGCATCACTTGGGAACCTACACATGTACAAAACACACGTGCATAATTTAGTCAAAACATTTTTGTATATAAAAATAAAAAAAGTAACACAGCTCTACTGCTGCATAAAATTACGGTGTGGTCTACTCACTGGTCCCAGCACGAGGAGAGTGGGAGGCATCTGGAATGGGAGAGTGAAGAGAAGGGTTGCCAGGCGACATGCCATGGATACGAGCCCCAGGTGATGGACCAGAGACCTGTGGAGAGCCCGGCCATGTGCCCGTCCTCTGGCTGGGGGACACCATAGGGTATGGCGAACTGGGGTCCAAAGCTCCTGTAATAGAGTGAGAGGGTGGTCTAAAAGAACCGGACTCTGGACTCCGATCTACCTTAACCTAACTGCTGGTGCAAAAATCAAACGGAGGCTTGTGCACCTTTTTCTGATTTTGGAACTAATAGGGAGATGCTATACAGAGACTTTGTATAGCAATTTTTACTGCAGATTTGGAATAGTTGTAGCATCATTTTTGACAGACGCTTGTCTCTAAACGTCACACAACGCAAACAACTTCGACTGGTCCTTTTACTCGCCAAACAGCTTTTTGTGATGCATTTTAGTTGCAGCCAGAGTGGAAAAGCACAACACTCTGTACTGCAATACAAACTAACATGGGTCTTCTACTCACCAAATTACACAATTTTATTATGGCACACATAGGTTGTCATCGGATGCCTTGATTATTATTACACACCCACCCTCCACACAATCTGACAAATTGTGTCAATTACTGATCACAAAACTTTAGAGATTTAAACATGCAATAGATATTAGGGATGCATGGATATGGGCTGCTGCAAATACCAATACATAATAAATGAGAATTACCCACCAACTTTCTTAATTTTTATTAATCAGTTTGCCAATGCTTATGTGATTCTGATGTGATCATGCATCCCTAATAAAAAAAAAAAGGGGGGGGGGGTAAGAGGACAACAATTGATCATATGTAAGATTATCAGCGGGTTCATAATAAAGCCCTGGCCTCCTTATAACATACATGCAAACACTGTGTTCTAGGACTAAACTTGTATAAAAAAAGAATTTAAAAAAGCAGGTAATTAGTAAAGAAAACCACCACCATTGAACCTGGAAATCAAATTTAGTAAGATCTTCATGCAGTGTGGTTAGTAACAAATGAGTCCCTGCACCACCCTTGCCCACAGAGCTGTGCCTGTAAGAAAAAAAATCCCAGCTGTATCCCACAAAGCTGTCTCATACAGCCTGCCCAGGGTTCCTATGCAGCAGAGGAAATCATTAAGGGTGATTGTGGCCACCACCAAGCTCTGGATCCTGCCCCCTCAGGCACTTACCATGCGGGCTGGCAAAGTTGGACGTCTGACCCATAGAAATACCCAGAGAGGAGGGAGACGGAGTGGGGCCGAAGGGCGAGGGGGCCCGCAGAGCTCCACTAGGGGAATTGGCTGCGTGGATGTTCCCTGCACACAATCAACCGATCAGTGGCCTCATTGGACAGCTGCTGACAAGACTGCGTCTCTTCCTCTCTCGCTCTCTCTCACACTCATTCACACACAAGCACACTAAAGCCGAAGCAGGACAGCAGCTGCAGACCCCAGGGCTGGGATGAGTGTTCAGGCACAGGATTTCAAGCATGCGTCGATCCAGCATTCTATTGAGGAGTGGGGTCAACATTATGACGTGAACATACGGCGACCAACAAACGCATGCATGGTTATGCTTGCACAGAGACAGGCTAGCTAGCTGGCTGGCTGGCTGGACGGCATTTGCGATGGGTGGGATAATGACAAGGACCTCTGCTACCTTCTTTTCCCAATGCCCCATCACCATGGTGGAATGCCAAGCGCATATGGCATGGAGAGCGCAGAGCCCAGTGTTTCATTTAAAAAAACACACAACACACCACACACTCTGCTTACCTGGTGACTGCGTTGGCATCATGGAGGGTGATGGGGCAACATTTCCATGGTAGGAAGTGGGTGGAGATGTAAGTGGCGGGTAGACCCCTTGGCCTCTGATTGGCTGCTGGGGCTGCATGTGGGGCATGAGAGTGTCCATGACGTCTACGCCCACTGGTGAGGGAGGGTTGTCATCCTCGTTGACGGAACGCCGCCTCGCGTCCTGGTTGCTGTCCACAAACATGTTCAAGAAGGTCTACAGGGAAGGAGGAGTACGTTTAAGGGCATTGTGACTGCATTCTATGCCGATGTTAGGTCAACCCTAACACAAAACACTGTGGTACTTTAAACATCCTAAGTAGGCCTGTCAAGATTTTTGTTAAATTGGGTCAAGAAGTTTGGGCACAATAAATATATAAATAAACAAACAAACACTGGGATGGAAAGTAGCCAGGTGAACTGCATGACAAAACTAGAGCTTTTAACACATATCACAGTGGAGTTCTCCAAAAGTTTGGTTAATGGATACGCAAGCTCTGTACAGGGGAACTGCTAAAGTTTAATCTGCACAGCTCTCCTTTCTGCTGTAGTAATTACTTTTTCTGAGGGAGAAGAGACCATCAGCACAGTCTCAAATCACTACATATTGCATTACATTTGAGAGTGATTTGAGACTGAGACATTATGAATGCTGTTTTTTTTGGAGTTACAGAGACTAAACATTCGTAGTGTTTCAGCACACAGCTCAGATGCATGGACAACCAGGGAGAACCAAAACTACTGTCAACACCCTGAGCCCAATAATACTCAGAGAGAGACCCAAGATGTGACCAAAAGTCAGTGAGAGAATATTCCACCATATAAAGCTAAATATGGCAAAACAAAATAAATAAATAAATCAACTGCCTTTTTTTTTTTACCTTCAGTCCAGGAGCTGGATAGAAGCCCTCTACGATCTTTGTGTTATCAAAGAGGCTGTAAGCACCATCACGGATAGCCACCACTCCTCGGCTCCGGCAGTAGATGTCGATGCAGTACATATTCCGGAAGGCAAGACGGATGTGGGTGGGTGACTGAGGCAGGATGGAGAAGCATTGGTAGGCTGTGTTGGTTCTTTGGGTCAGACCCAGCATAGGTACTGTGGGCAGCTTGTTGATGGCATTCAAAGGGGCCTGTGTGTCTGACAGCACCTGAAGGACAAGAAAGGAAACAGATGGGAGCTTGCCGAACCTGCAAGTATGCTTAGACCCGAGCTTGTGCAATCTGATGTTACCAGAGAAACAATACAAACCTGTAACAGCTGCACCACATTGGGGGTCTTGTTGAACATCTCTTGGAGCTGGTGGAGGATGATATTGTGGCAGTTGCTGCAGCCCGAGTTAGGCCCAACCGTACCCAGAGCAAGGTGGAAGCGTTGGGTCACAGAGTTCCACTGGATAGTCACCTTTAGATATAACGTCATACGTCATACAAAGTTACAGGCAACTCAGTCATGCAGCAGCCAGTACAATTAATTACAATACTGAACATAAATATGTACTTACTGAGCTGCCTTTGGTGTTGCCGTAACATAGTACCAGTTTCCGGTAGTTATACAACCGTATTTCAGAGAATAAGCTCAAATAGGAGGGCATTTCTGCAAGGGGTGAACAAGAGATACAATAGGGTTTAGTAAAGTGTTATGATGGGAATAATGCTCCCAGTTATTTCCACATAGTTTGCTGTAATCCATATTGCAAGCCAGAGCTGGGCAATATGGCAATATGGCAATATTTTTATCGTATCGTGATAGATTTTATTATTGTGATACACAATATGCTTTTTAAGCATAGTGAGGATATGATCAGTGCTTAAATAACACTGATCAGCTGCATGTTTCATTACATTACAAATGTGTAGTTAGTCTGCTTTAACTGGATAAAGGTGCCCACTGCCATAAAAAACAATTAACTAAATATGGGAGTGTTTGGATGGTTGTTCTTAAAAATCCATCACTACTGAAGCACTTTGTCTGCTTCGTCTTTCCTGATGTACATAGCGTTTCGTGAAAATATCTTTAAATATTCATTTTTACCATAACGCCCAGCCCCACTGCAAGCTTACATTCCACTTTATCTTTACTTCAGAATCTAGTATATTACTAGCACCCCTATTTGTTGATTGTGCACATTTACAACTCTTCAGATATGAGCACATAAAATAATGTTAAATTAGCCTGACAACAAAAGCCAATTCACTTAAATGGGAATAGATGTAAAAAGGGAATCAGGACACATTCCATCAATTTTGCACCCCTCAGAAAGACGGAGTAATAATAAAGGAACAGCTCCACACTCAGTTTAACGGTGATTTTACTTGAGGTTGCAAATAAACTGATAGGTCAGCTACCTAAGGTTCATTCAGGGCCATTCACACAAACTCCACAATACTGGCCCCAAGAAGCAGTTCTAATACTCAATTTGACCAGAAAATAATTAGCTTCTTTTTACATAAGCACCCCCAGTATTCCTGCAGCAATTGAACTAGATGGCATCTAAACTGCAGGGTCAAAGGCCCTTCCTTATTACTATCAAAATTCCTGTGTGTAAAAGCTGCAATAGAAACAACAATAATCCAAACTGATATGAATATGGTCAAAAGGTACTCACCAGGCAGAGCACGAGAGAACTCCAGCACACACTCATACAGCTGGCTGATGCTGTTCCAATCATTTAGGAACATCTCCACCACCTTCCGTCCTCCCACTGGCTCAGATAGTGGGTTCTCGTACGTCAAGTAGACGTGCCGCGTGGAGGCTGCGCAAACATACAGTCGTACTTCTGATTAAGTGTTTTAGACATCTAGCTCCTGTAGTTCTCAATTGACACATGATTAATGGTGCATGAACAACAACAACAACAAAACACACACCACACCAGTATGGAGGAAATTAATCTCACCTTGCTCTTTAGTAGAGGTGCTGTTGAGGGGGCAGCTGGCAAAGACCAGCTCTGCCACCCAGGTGCGATTATTGCGGCCCTGAAGTCTGAATGTGCAGTCCAGCAGAGAGCGATCCAGAGCCTTCCTCGTCTCCTCACCGACACCTTTAGCGGGTGGTACCCTGGTAGGAGAAGGAGGGTTGCTACATAGTTATTCACCTGAAGAAATTCTAGTATTCTAGTCCTAATGAAGTATTGCAGTACAATCAATCACACACAAACTTAAAAAGCAGCCTTTACAGACTTACCTAAGAAGACGAATGGCATGGCTACAGCCATCTCCTTCAACCTGGACACCTTGATGAGGGATCTCCATATTGGTCAGCTGAAGGAAAAGAATATTACTAAGTAACGAGATGAACTAGTGCCTGAATTATTTTTTTTCCTCTCTCCATTTCTCCAAAAAATTTATTTCTCCAACCACAACTGATTTAACAAGAACCAAAAGTCATGGATGTGTGTACTGTACCTCAGAACGCAGGCCAATAAGAGGCATGTTCGTGTCACACATGGCTACCAAATGGGCCAGCTCCTTGTTGAAGGCGCACATTTCTCCTGAGCGCTTGGGCTTTTTAGGCTCAGTAGCACCCTGCTCTCCTGATAGCTGCAAAAAAAAAAAAAAAAAAAAGAAAAAAGAAAAATAAATAAATAACACTGGCCATTTGTTTTTATTCTTACGAATCTATACAAGTGAACTGGTAAAAAAAACAATCAAGTTTAATTCTGGTTCTAGTGCTTTTTACTATGCAAGTCCTGTCCCTATCACCCATTTTAAAATGTAATTTTTATTACAGCTGATTGGTAGAGGGGTACTGGGGTCCAGCGCATATTTACGAGGAGAAAAACGCAATTTTAACATAAACGTCTGTTTCTTTTTCCAAGCCTAATAATCATTTTTACTACTACTGGGTTCACCCCAGTGTATTGTGCCTAGATCCCCATAACTGCCATTTCACTGCCCACAAATAAGTGGGCAAAAAAGGGGGGCAAAGGAAGTAAAGGAAGAACAACCCCTCCACCCTCAACATTCACGGCTGAGGTGCCCTTGGAGCAAGGCACCTAACCCCCAGTTGCTCCCCAGGCGTCAAGTCATGTGCCTGCCTACCATTTAGAGTGTGTTTTCACTGCCACAGACAGGTTAAACTGTTAAATTTTGTTTTACTGTGTAATTCTAGACAGGGGTCCTTAGCAAACAGCGTGTCTTACTTCATCGGCTTCAAAACCAAAATATTAGCTCATTTTATTTGTGGCTCAGAAAGCTAACCACCATTGTTAACCTTTTTAACCCATAAAATATTAATACCATAGCTACATTTTGGGCAAGCATAGACCGAGGTGTTGTGCTGGGTTTGGGGCGAGGAGGGACTCTTCCTCCGGTTTCTCTGCTTTACATCCCTCCTTCCCAAAATCAAATAGTAATCAAATCTAACAGTGAAATGTTCTTTGTGTCACTGGCTCCAAAATGGCTAATTTAGCATATAGGCACAAGGTTTGCATGAACACCAGTATGTTAGTAATACTATCAAAAAGCAGTTTTAGTCTGTAACGAGAGGGTGAGCAATGAGTGGGTGCTTTCTACCTTTCTCTTGGTCCCAGGCCGAAGCATCCGGCCAGAAGAGAGATCCTGAACTAGCTCCTCCAGGTTGGGCTTGAACTGCTGTAACAGCTGAGCACAGGGCAGCCCATCCTCCGCCTCTAACTGACTCACTGACAGGAAATAGTATTTATACTGCAGCTCTGTGGAACTGTTGGCCACATCAAACATTTCCACCACCTGAGAAGCCAAGACAAACACAGCTTCAGACCACAGAAAGCAAAAAAAGTCTTCAAAACAGAATTCTCCACTGATTAAGAATAGCTTACAATGTAGTACTGTGGAAGACGAGTGAGTTTGATGAAGAGGCGGTGTTTAGACAGGCTGCCCACAGGGTGAGAGGCTGAGTTAGACAAGTGCAGAGTATCTGTACACAGTGTGGGGAGATGCTTCACGGACTGCCTACACCTCTGCTCACCCAACCAGAACCTATTCAAAGAGATTACACAGTTTACACAGTTACTTAATGCTTTAAGCCATCTTCTGTATATGGAGAGGATTGAAGGGATTCCTCAGCTTCAGTGCTTACTTCAGCTGCTGCAACCACGTGATGATGCGTTTCATGTCATCGTTGATGGTTTTCTCAATATCATCCAACATAGACTGATCTGGAGAACAGAAGAACATTAGTAGTTTTAAAAAAAGGCCATATATGTGCAGGTATCGCTGCACTGTAGAACAGTTCACCACTACTACAGAATCTGCTAAGTCTTCCCAAAGGTCTTTTGCTGGCAATTAGGGGTTTTGCTTTGCCTTTTTAAACAATCCTACAGGCAGTATAAAGTACCCAAACTTGACCTTCACTATTCCTGTTAACAGTCATTACTGAAAACATTACAAACTGAGGGAACAGCAACCTGAAAACACTTGGCTATCTTTTTCGTTGCTTTGCACAAATCCAATCTTTGTTTAGAGCATAAATGTTCAAAGTGCTATGCAGCTACTTAAAGGAAAATTCATAAAGCTTTGAAATCTGCATCACCTGGCCTCTCCTAATGAAGACTAAACAAGCTTATTAAAAAGGTCTGAGACCTTGGTAAACACTGTGAGAGCAGAAATCTCTTTTGCACGGTGCTCCTCCTTTACACTAAAATTGTACAAGCTCTTTTTTTTTTTTTTTTTAAACCAGGGGCGACCAATCTTTCGCTTGCCACTGTAACTGAAGCAGTCAATTTTATTCTAGAGTTCTGGATGTCTCTGTTAATTTAGTTTTTTAACCAGTTATCCAATCACTAAGGCTGTCACCAAAACGGCTCCCTATTCACGTTTTAGGGCACTATAGAGTACGTCGTCCATTTTTCCCCTGAGGGTCTGAATCAGGGTCATTTTGAGGGTACCATATTTGCCCACAATGCACTCATAACTTATAGTAGCTGACTACTAGAGCTGAATGTATTCCAAAGCGCATTGCGAGTGGCGTTACTAAGCAAGAACTGGAGCAGATGATGCTTGCTCATACAAGCCAGTGATGGTTACAAGCAAACATGCTGTGAATTTCACATACTTTCCTTACGTAGTTTGTTAATGGTGGGCTTATATAGCTAAGTGGCGTAATGGTCAAAGATTTTTCCATGAAGAGTGCAATGCTTTTACTGATTCAGAATTAAATTAATGCGTGTATTAAAGCTTTTAAATACGGCATGGCAACATGTGCTGATGCATGCTGATGCTCAGGAAGTGTCTACATTCACTTGTGTTTCTACCACAACTTAGTAATCCAAACAGTTACCCTATTCAGCCCAATTCTAATGAGGGACTAGGGATTCCTTTTGGTTACAGCCCAAGTTGAATCACCCAACTAGCAATCAATCAGTCATCTAGTCATATGACAATACTGCCTGACATGCAAATAAAGCTGGTACTAGTCAGCAATTTGGCTGCAACAAATGCTTAAAGGTTACAGGGGACAGTTTGCTTTAACAGTCTTACCAATTCCATACAGCATCGGCTGAAACATTCCCGAGTGCAAGTCTACGAATATGTGAAGACACTCCGATCGCCCACAAGGCTCCAGGATAGGAATGACAAGAGTAGGGAGAGCGGTCTCTATGAATGCTGCAGAGGAAACAAAGACTCTGTTTATGTGTCCAGAACTGTTCTGGTGTTTCTTTGGCAGTTCTTAACACCACCTCTGGAGAGGTTTACTGTTGTATTAAAGCAGAAACTCTTACAGTTGTCACTGGGGTTGCTGCTCTTCAGTATGGCTTTGAGTTCCTGAAGCTTCTGATGAGAGCGGGCATGAACGCTGTCAATCAAAAGCTTTTCCACTGAGAGATGGTCAATCTACAGAGAATGCAAGGCAAAAACAAACACACTTACATATAAAGCCACCCACTCTAAAAAGAGGTAATGGATTCTGAACACATTTGTTTCCATACGGGTTCTAAAGCCTTCACTGAAAGAAGGACTGGACAACATTGGCAGCAAACACCCGTGCTGTGATGTACTGTTCTCTAAATGGCCATTGTGGGAGAGTCATACTCAAAAAAAAAAAAGACTTTACCTTCATGGCTCTTTCCATTAGTTTGGAATCACAGGCTGGCAGTGGAGGCTCATGGGAAATCTGCAATGGCTTCGATCCATCCGTCTCATCAATCTTGATGCTGACTTTGTGCACAGACGCCGTGCCTGTCTTACGACCGAGTACCTGTTGACTGATGAAGGCAAAGGCTTTGAGACACACTACCAAAAAAAAGTGGCAAAAGGATTTATGCCACAGATAAACCCCTGCTTCCCTAAACAACCTTCTATCGGTTGTGTGACCAAAGCCTTTAAGCTTAAAATTCCTGAGAAAACTTTGCATCTCAATTATAATAAAAGTTCTTTAAAAAAAACATCCATTGCAAAGTTCTTTGTGGAAGGTGGTACTGCTCCAAAGAGCAGGTTACAGATAAGAGAGCCTAGAGAACTGCTGGAAAAAGCAGTGTTAGTGGATCTTACTTCCAGACAGCCAAGGTGAGGCACTTTGCGGGAAGGTAGCGCTCCACCTGTACAAGGTCCCCCCAGCGCTCTCTGACCAGCATCAGCGTCTGAGAGTGCAGCACCTCCAGCTGCAAGGATAGGCAGAAAGAGTCTGAGGGTATCAGTTAAGGACTACACAGTGACTGCCATGAACTGCCAAGCAATTGCATTATAAAACTGATCATTAAACTCTGAAATTGGCCACCAAGGTATTTGTAAACACATCTCTATAATCCAGGGGTTCTTAGACTTTTTTCATACAATCTAATGCACAACAACCACCTGACAACCTCATAGCAACCACCCAGGAATTGCTAAAGCTGTACAAATCACACAACTGTTTTTAGGCAAAGATGTTTCATAACTATATTTGATGGCAGCTCGAGTCTTGGGCTTTAATTACGCCACAGTCGTAAACGGTGTCCAGTCCAGTCCAGTCTCTTTATTATATTTAAGATTGCAGATGCTTTACAGAGTGATGAGCTTTGTGATATGGCATTACATAGGTTTCTTTTGGCTCAGTTTATATTGGCTGCCGGTGGGGTGAGGGTGGGCTGAAAAACTGGACAGACCCCAATTTGAGAACCATCGCCACAGTGAATTGGGTCTGACAAAAACACAGCCAATAACAGAGTTTACCGGAATGCAGCTAATGCCTATGCATTGTGCACAGCCACAGACCAGCAATGCAGCTTTTGCAGCAGCCTCAGCCTGACTTGGCCTTCAGCCCATTGTGGTAATGGGCACTTACATGCACACAATGCACGTATACCAGAGATCTCAATGTCCGATTTATTGGATCTGGATTACCACACAAACATTAAACATGTTCCCAATGGATTTTAACACGGTGTGTAGTTTAACTACATAACCACAGTTCCAAACAGCGGCCAGTTAACATTGCTAAACACTTCACAGTCCTAGAGCACACACATCATCATGATCTACTAAGAAACTGTGTATGTGTTGGGAGGGTGGCACAGTAAGGTGGAAGGAAGCACACTGTGAAGTAAATAGCACAAAGGATACGTAGGCAGTTGTACATGTCCTGGAGCGGCTTTTCATCTGCGAACAGACGGGACTGTACCAGCTCGTGGATGTAATTCACTTGCATGCTGTGCACCAAAGCTCGACCATCTGTAAAGAAAACAGCAGAATCTATCAAATTGAGCATCTAAAAAAAGCAAACAAAATGGCGTGAACAAATCAAAAACAAGTCACACAAAGAAACTCACCCCCTGTCTCTTTGTCCTCAACCAGAATCTCCAGCTTCAGTAACCTCCAGGGAATGTCTGGATCATCACCCATCACCGTTAATGTGGCTTCGAACTCACCCTCCACCCGGAACTTCACTCGCCCGTTGGCTTAACATACACAGAAACCACACACATACACAAGCTCAGCAAGGGTTCACATCACACTGCATGGCGGCTTGTCATACTGTTCTACTTCAACAGGATACCGACGTCGCCAATGAAACAATGGCGAAATGAGAACCAACTTACCCACGGTCAGATTGGCCAGCTGAGGGGGCAGGTCAGTGGTGACAAGCCGATGCCGAAGGATTTGATTCAGCTGGTTCAGTGTAGTCTGCTTCTCCACTTTGGTGATCGGGTCTGGAGGGATTATTTTGTCCTGTAATAGAACATATTTAAGTTTAGGCTCCAGTACAGCTTAGAAAAGTTACAAACCTCAACAAGTACTGGATTAACTTCACTTTCTACTGTCTAAAAAGAATATTACAGTTTTCAAATTGTAGTTCTCAGTTCAGCCAAGCTTGTAGTAGGAGAAGCATGTTTTAATGCTGCCTTCACGTGCTATTGGATTAACAGTAAAAATGAGGTCCAACTTTTGCTAGCAGAGTGTCTGAGTTGACTGTCAGGTGATCGTAAACCTTTCAAGATGGTGGCGAAGACTGAATCAACGTTGGACGGTACATAATTCTTTATTTTTAACAGTGTTAATGCTGTTAATGGTTGTTTGTGCACATTATTTTAATCTGTAATCTATAATCTATAGACATTTAACTCGATATAGTATATAGTATATATAGAGTATATAGTATATAGTTCTACCGAGTGTTTCATCCAGAACAAACTGATGACTCTGCTAGCGCAGCATAAGTTAACGTTACATTGGCTGCCATTTTTAAATGCCACTCCAACAACAAAACACGTGAACGTGGTGTGCTCGTAATTCCGATTTCACGAACGTAGGAAGTAGGATTTCCAGACTAGCATGTGAACAAGCATAAGCCTCAACAGTAAAAAAAAAGTTAATTATACAACATAACATATTACATTAATCTGTACAAGAGCATCCAAGGGAAATGATTTAGTAGATTTACTACCTAAACTGCATTTTAGATCCTATTACAGCAAAACATTTGAACTGAACCTGGAAACGAGGAGTTTACTTCCTAGTTTGCATTTCATAAAGACTGTTTAGCCCAAATTACGGCTCTTCCAACTGAACCGGCATTTGTCCCGCCCCATTTGCTGTTCACAAGTAAGCCATGCTTTCTTGCCACTACATTACTTCTCTCATCAAAGTAAACCCATAATATCCATCACACAAAAGCTCTGTGATCAAGTTTAACAAAAACAAGCCATGAATCACCACTCACCCGGATGCAAGTGGGAAGACGTGGATAAGACCCTGTAGTCAGAACATCAATGGCAAATGGGATGGCGAAGCTGGGCAGGCGGGCATGAACCAATGCATCCCGGGCCAGAGATGCCAGTCGGTCCGCTGTGTCAACAAACAAGAAAGCCTGCTGGTCCAGAAATGCTGAAATCATCTGTAAACGGAAAGAAGAGCAGAGATCCAGGAAATAACTTACTGAACCACAGAAAGTACCTACAGATCCTTCAGTCCAGCGAGGCGGGCTGCAACTTATGTCACTAGTTGTGATTACGAATGAGACGTTTTTCTGAACAGAACATACCGCGCATTTCTCCACTTTCCCAGCGTTGCTGGCCCATTTCACAAGAGCAAGCAGCCGTACAAAGAGCTGCCGCGTCCGACTGGCAAACTGGACTATTTCGATTTTCCTGTGGGAAGCAAAAGGAAATAACAGAAACAGAAACTGTCACGAACTCACATTTTCTTCAAAAAACATAAAAGTAAGTAAAAATGATTATTATTTAAGTCAAACACACACCACCAGAACACATCCCAGGACATTATATCTGAAACGTAGAGCTTTTAAAAACATAGCTAATTGTAACTCACCTTTCCATGTCTGTTTTTCGTGGAAGTCTGGAAGATAAGTAAAGAGCAACGAGTTAGATATACTTAATCCACAAAAAGCACAACATACGCACCTTCCACAACACAAACTTTAGATACTAGTATAGACTACAGTAAACACAAGACTGATTTAATAAATCAGTCCCCCACTTGAACAAATCTTAACACACCCGCTCTCTCAGTTTAATTAGCCGTTACCTCATTTTAACAATTTGTCCCATCAATTTAATAAATTGCTCCCTGGATTTAACAACCTGCTCTCTTCACATTACACTGAGGGAATGATCTACTAAATTGAGAGGACGTTTATAGTCTCTAAAGCTCTAAAGCTCATTTTTCTAGCTTGATGGCACTACTTTAGGGGCTCCATTCATTCCTGCTCTTCGTCCTCTCAGTGTTTGGTGTTGGCAAATTATGACAGTGACAGTAACTGGCTCTACTGGCTGTAGCTAGTTACATGTCCAGCCCAGGTGCAGTTCAAGACCACCGACCTGGACTGCACTATGCCAATCACACAGACCATGAAATAATGACCTTTACAGCACTAACTACATGTCAGATACTTCTATACATGTACAAGAGGGACCTAGTTGGGTATGCAGTATTAGCTACCTCTTCCTGGGCTGACTGCTAGGTTAGTTATTAGCTAGCTAGCATAGCTAACTAACGTTAGATACCAAGCCAAAATAAAAGTTACATGGTTAAACTTTTTTTTTTTAAAAAGGAAGAAAATATAACACTATTTATGAGAACTGCACTTCCCCCTGACTTGGTGCTAACTAACACCGAGCAGGGAGGAAAGTGTAAACTAGTTAGTTAGCACTAGCTAGCATTCAAGCTAACCAGCTTCGTCTATTCATTGAAGGAACAGCAGTTAGGTTAGGTTAGCTCGGCAGCGCCTCAGCAACTCACAGTTCAGCCAGCAGCGTTATTTCATGGTAGGTCCGTTGGAGGAGAAACTCGATTAAAACGCTAAGTTTCACCCCCTGAGTGGCCGGGGCGGCAGGAGGGGGCTGCGGTGCCGAAGTAGGACCCCCGACGGGCACCAGCTGGCCATCCGAGCCGATTTGCACCGGAGCCATTTTCACCAAGCGGCGCGGAGCCGAGCCAAGTCGCACAGCTCGTCCTTTAAAGACTCAGAATAATAAAGAATGAATGAATTGCGGGGTTTCTGGCGCAAAAGGACTCTCGCCCCATGGAAAGCAGCTCTAATCCTGCAACCGAATCAGTCGCGAAAACCCTCCACTACTGCTGACCGCCATCACCGCGGAACAGTGTGTGAAACCACGCACAGAAACACACTCCCCATCCGCCGCCCGGAGAGAGGATTTTAAAAGAAAAGCTCAGCGGGGAGAACAGCGTTCAGTGGATTGCAGGGGTTTCAAAACACACGTAGATAAGAACAAGTCTACAGTGAGCATATGTGTAAATATATTTGATATTTTAAGATATATCAATTACAGATATAAATCCATCTTAAAACGTAAGGTAGAGACTTTTATTTTGTAAAAAAAAAACGGCCATCCCTCTTTGACGACATCTCCTGGAAAATCTCATTTTCTTTTCTCCGCCGTTTTTGTGTGCAAACTTTTTCTTATATTTCTACAGGTTTAAATAAATCGATAGGTTCTCCCATTCCAGTAACACAAATGATTTTTTGGAAATTGCCATTTTGGTTTGAGGTTACTTAAACGCTTCCGTGCTGGTGTACAGGTTTACTAGCTAAGAGAAATAAAACACTCGACGTCCATCAAAATCAATAAACTGCGAAATCTTCCCATTAAAGCTCAAAGTTTGAGTTTGTTTATTTGTTTGTAACACCTGGATTCACTGAAATCAGTTTACACCGTTTCCCCCTCACCCCAGTCAGTAAGACCCCCAATATGGTGTCTGAGGTGCTAATCGCAAGCTAATGTCGTAACAGAGACTTCTGTCATTAAGCCTTAGACACCAGATCTAGATGATGGATTTTGATGCGTGAAACTTTCCATGAAACATTATAAAGATATAAGTATGATCATCATAGTCATTTACATGCAAGCTAAATTGGTTGGTGCTGGGTACTATATTTAGTTATTGAGGTAAGCTGAGGTAAATGGGCTTTAAAATGAGAAACAACCCTGAAATACATTATATATATATATATATATATATATATATATATATATATATATAATGTATATATGTATATATATACATATAAAATGTATATATATATATATATATATATAATGTATATATGTATATATATATTTAAATGTATATATGTGTATATATATATATATATATATATATACACTGACGTCCTAACATAAAAAAATATTAAAAAAAAAAAAAAAAATAATAATAATAAATATTATTTATCAGAGTAGTTCTTATATAGTAAGATAAGATAAGATAAGATAATCCTTTATTAGTCCCGCAGTGGGGAAATTCACAGTGTAGCAGCAGAAAGGGATAGCAGGACACTCAGTTACAAAAAATTTGGATAAATAATTTACATTATATACACAATATAAATAAGAATTAAAAAAGCAATAAACAATATTATTTACAGTAAAAGACTCTTAATTGCACATGGGGATGGGATATTGCACATAGTATTCCCTGAACATGAACGTGTGTGTGTAGTTAAGTGAAAGTACCTAGAAAGGGTTGTTTTTTTGTGCCAAACATTTCTTAAAATATTTAAAGATGCATTTAAGATCCAAGTACACTTTTTTAGCAACACTATACTGTCATTTATATTTTCTTAGAGCTATTGCAGATGGAAATACACACGAGGAGTTTATCAGCTGTTTATCAGCATGTTGTAGCTCCTCTAGGCTTAAAGACAATCTTACACCACTGTGTTACACTCTCCTGAAGTCAACACTGAGCGTATTATATAAAGGAATTTATATCATTTCCTCACACATTATTCAGTGCTGTCCACAGACTGTCCATAGTCCAGCACGGCCCCACGGGACCTCAGTGAATTGTAAATCATAGATTTGACTGAATGGACTGTGGAGATCTTGCGTTTTCTTTAAAATTCTGTTCAAATCTTTTTTCTCCTTTAAGGAAACAGATGTCAGTGTAAGACGTACATGCAAGCAAGCAAATGTGTGGACTGCCTGTGTATATTTGGCCTTGGGGAACATGTCAAAATGTAGACATTACATAATTTCATTGTTTAGTTTAGTTTATTGATGTTTTAACTAAAAATGTTGAAATGGACAATGAAGCAACATACTTGCATTTACTTGCATGTTTGCAATAACAAGTTATATTGATTTTCTAAGTGAAAATAACATCCTGAATCCTTTACAGAGAGCACACGTTAATGTTAATGCACAGTTACTGTTTTGTACTTTTTTTTATCTAATATATGATCAAATAAACCAAAATAATAGCTCATGCAAAGATGCATTTAAAACATTATGTTTCTTTTTTTCCTTTAGTTTGTCAAATTTAGTAAATAAACTACATTTGTAAATTTTATCCATCATTTCCAGGACCTGGCAGTTACAATGTACAGGCCCCTCCAGAAGTACTGGGATAGCAAGACTAGTGAATCCAATGAAGGGGTCAGAGATCAAAAGATAAGCAATAGATCAGAGTTTCAGCCTTAATTTCCTGTTATTTACATGTAGATATTTTACCAACCTAGACTATGAAACCTTTGAAGGCAGACCAATCAATGCTTAAGTGAGGAAAAGTATCAGAACAGATAGTCTTTAAGTACATTAATAACATGTACGTTATTAACCGACCAACATTAATAACATGTTGGTCAATCATCCCTTCAATCACTTCATCAACCAACGGTTGCATTACAGTGCAGTGCACACTCAGTTAGGGGAAGGTCGTAAGAGAATCTTCTTGTCTTGTTTCAGATCTGGTCCTTTTAACAGTGTCATTTTAGGTTAGTCTGGCTGCATGATGAACTTCCTACCACCGTGAGTAACATTATAAGAAGCAGCCAGTACCTCCACCATGCTTTAAAAGATATCTAGGTCTATTTTTTTAAATTATTTTTTTAAATTTTAGTTTAAATATTAGTTTAATAAAAAACAGAAAAAATAAACTGTATTTAGCAAACTTACATTTATGTATATAAAATGATTATCACTAAATACTGCATTTTAATCAATGTGCACATTTTCACACTCATACCTTTGTCATAAATAACATCCTAAATCCTTTACAGAGAGCACACATCTGCACATGTTAACGCACAGTTACTGTTTTGTACTTTTATTTTTTGAACATATGATCAAATAAACCGAATAAAATAGCTCATGCAATAGCTCATATTTAAAGCAGACAAAGAGTATATGGTCCTATAAAAAAGAAAAATGGCAGTGTAATGTTTGAATAATAAATGTTTATTCATCATTAAAAATTTGTAAACAACAGTAACAGACAGATTTGAATCACATACAAGATATACAACGAATTTAGACACTAAACCAATAAAAAACAAATAAAAATGAATAAATAAAATACAATAATTAAATACAATAAATATATAAAAAACATAAATACAATTAAATTAAAGCAGACGTGAATTACAGAAATACCAAAAAATAAGAGCATAACTCCCAGGTTTTCATAGAGATAAAAAAGTGGCAATTGTTTAGTATTAATTCATTATATATGTTTGTTCTTGCACCACACTTATGAATGTTGTATGTAACCATTAAAATATAAGTTTAGATAAGTAGAATATCGAAGGGGGGGGGGGGGGGGGCTATGTTATGGGTAAAAAAAAACGAGCAACCAAACAAATAAAACAGTACAATAAAGTAAAGCCTTACGGAGAAAAACTAAACAAAATTCTCATAAAAGTTTTATTACCAGATTATTCCCAAAATGCCAAAATTAAAGCACAGCTTCCAGGTTTTTTACAGCTGACCAACCACAAGAGGAAAGAACGGCAACTTAAAATAACACTTTACATCTATGAGAAAGAGACAAAACAGGGGTCTATTTTTTTGTTATAATAACTGATAAAGTGATGAAGTTACATAAGCAGCCTGAGGATCGCTTGCTTTTGCTTTTGGTTTATAGCTTACGCAGTAAAAGTCCGGTGATTTCTGAGCAGGGTGCGCATGCGCAGTAGGTCACACTCCGAGTTATGGGAACTGGAGCAGGAGCTCAACCCGAGCCGTACAGAGAGAGTTTGGGGGGGCAGCGCTGCTGGTGACGCAGGAAAAACACCCAACAGCAGACAAAAAAAAACGCAAGGACCTGATTACAGAGTGAGAACTGAGGACTAGATATATGAAACTTAAACCACACAGCCGAGCATTTAGTAGCACGTAATTGATTAAGTCTGCAGTCGAAGGGAAGAAGGTGCGGTTTGATTGTGGTGGTAAGTGGTGAAGCTTTCTGTCTCTCTCTCTCTCTCTCTCTCTCCCTCTGTGTAGCTTGGTAGCTAGCGTTAGCTCAGAAGCTACAGCTAAATGAGCTTTCGTATGGTGAGTGCACGTCAAGGCAGCCTGCTTAGCTAGCCGCTGAATTCCTGTCATTGTAGCGGTGCTAGGAAACCCAGGTCCAGAAAGTCAAAATCCGCCCCAGGTTTTTGTTCCAACTGCCTGGGCAGCTCAGCTGCAGCTGAGCTGCCCAGGCAGTTGGAACAAAAACCTGGGGCGGATTTTGACTTTCTGGACCTGAGTTTGCCGTTTCTACATTGCAGAGATAAGACTCACGGTTTGTCATCACATATATTGCTGACATTGTGTGCTTTTACTTAGCCTAACGCCACCACAACACGACAGCTGACCCAGTCCAGTGGATTGGATCGCTATTAGCCAGCTGGCTCAAACAGCGTTGTTATTAGTAGTAGCGGTAGCACTAGCTAGCTACAAAGAAGGCAGATCGCTAGCTACCAGTGTAGCCAGCCGGTCTAGTTAGTTAGCTAGCTAGCTAGCTTAGGCTTTCTGTGATAACTGCAATCACAAACAAGTGGTCTGATGTTAAGATGGTTGGGTGTCCTTATTTCTTAAACAAGTCGCTAGCTAGCTCCGTTAGTGTGTGCTAGCTAGCTAACTCGGGGATGGTGGTGATGAATCGCCTGTAACCTGTTTAATAACAGTAGGCCTCGTCCAGCTGTGGTAACCCAGCTGACTGCTGAGTTTGTTTTTAACAGCCGATAAAGCTCGCCAAGTTAGCCATAGCTAGCCTAGTTTAGAAATCTGCCCTCCTCAAAGGCTGTCTGCCATCCTGTCGTGTTTATAATGAGAACAGCATTAGCATTAAGGTAAGCCGAGTGTCTGGTGGGAGCTCACTGGGCAGTAGTTCGTGCTAGGTTAGTTAAAAGGCAGGTCGGCCGGGGAGGCTCTCAGCTGGTTAGGACTCTGGCTAGCAGGCCGTGTATCCTCGGGCCCGTTCATTTTCGCGCATGTTATCGTAACACCCCTCTATAAAATGCTTGCGTTTAACCGGGAGTTGCTTTTTTTGGAAACCCAAACTGCCCTCCTGTTCACGTTTAGATGAATCTGCTGTCATTTCTGGATGTATATCTCACCAGTTTGTTAGCTGGAAGCTAGAAGAGTCATCTCGGCTAGCCCAGCTGAACACAGAGCAGGCTGAAGAATCTGTGGTGCTGCTATTGATCCTAATGCACATCCCAGGACGTGACACTTGGCTGGTGTTAAGTATATTAATGAATTAATATGTATATTGGTCTTTATCTGTTTTTAGGAGACATCTAGCTACCTAAATGAGTGGTATTGTCTGTGTCGCTAGCTGGCTGGCTAACTTTATTCGAGCTGACAGCTAGCCAGCTAGCTAACGTTAGCTAGCCAGCTAGCTTCCTCTGTTATTATCAATGCACTGATCGGTTTCGCTAAAATCAGGTGTAAAGTTACTCAACGTTAGTTTGTTTTGCAGTCCGCGAACTAAACGTCGAGTTGGTTTTATTAAGCCTCGAAAACGCCAGCGTGGTTGTTTGGCATGACTGTGTAAAATGAGCTCAGCTCAGGGGAAGGGATGCGGTGTTTAAGGCACAGAGCAATGGCTGCACAGTTAACAGTGGCTATATTGACTGAGAGTTATTGCAGGTAACCGTGCATTAACTAGCTGGATAGACAGCACCTGTGCCGTTTGAGGTGTGCTGCTAATTGTGAAAATCACATTATAATAAAGATATATTTTGCCTGCAGTACAATTATGGATGATTATTCGGTCTTGGTGTAGTCGTGTACCAGCCTTTGTGGAGAAGCTTGAACTTTGGAAGCCGTACATTGATTTTATTATTTTTGCTCAGTGGTTCAGATATTGCAGTGCACTAAATCCATTTGGACAGGAATGTTTGTGCTATTGAAATATGTAAGTACTTTAAGGACAGAATCCATCATATCCTCAGAAAAACACGTTGTGATGGATGATATCATGATAACAGTTAAGTGTTGCTGTATTGCTGTATTGCCCACCCCAGTGAGCATTCCCAGAGCTTTTCAAGTTTTGTAAGGGTAGTGGATGTGATGTTGGTTATTATTACTATTATTATTATTATTATTTGTAATTTATGTGAGCCAATTTGTGTGTTCCATAACGGGTAACAGCACTGCCCTCTCAATGGCGGACTAGGGTTCGGTTTCCACCTGAGCAACACCAGTAAGAGTCTTTGGGAAAGACTCCTAACTCTACCCTCTCCTACCTGTGTAACATGATTCAGGTGCAATTCGCTCTGGATACAAACGTCAGCCAAAAGCCATAAATGTAAGCGCCAGTTATGAGATCATTCATAACACTAGTACTATACTAAAAGGATGTACCAATACCGATACAATCTCTGGCTTACTTGATAGATGGCTGTAAATCCTGATATTTATAGTGTTCCACTTTTTATAGGTTGTGCTTTTTTGATATCCCAAAGATCGAATAAGCTTGAAAGAAGAGCATTTACTGGTTGATTAACCACTCATTTGAAAGGTTTCAGACCTATGAAGAAGAAAAGAAATGACTTTAATTAATGCAGAAACTTGTAGAGAAGCATAATCGATTTAAAAATGCCAACTTTTAATCTCAACTTTTGGTTTCAAAACCAAAAAAACACCACATGGAGAGAAACTTTTAGTTCCATTAAATGTCTGTTTAATGGTAATAACTATTATGGCGTTTCCTGGTTTTTAAATGTTTGGTTTTATAACAAAGTATGTAAACAATGTTCTATGTAAAAATGGTATTGGTGCTCTCTATTGCTGATAGTGTACGTGCCAGATATGATATCGGTACAGCACTTATTAAAAGCATTGTAGCACAGACTCCAGGGGCATTACCACATGTGAAAGCTTTTATTTGACTTTTGCTCAGTGAGAAGGATGATAAGTGTAATCAGTGATTGATTTTTTTTGTAATTGTGTGCACATTCCCATGTATTTTCACTATGTTTTAGTGGCTGCAGCTTTTAAAGACCTCACCCCGTCCTAATGCACATAACACTATAGGTTAGTTAGATTACTGAGAATGTAAGTTAGATTACTGAGAATGTAATATGAAAAACACGCAGCTGTAGTTTCTACAGTCCTGTAGGAACGGCATTAATTGACGGCGAACGGCGAAATTGAGTCCAATTATAATATATATATATATATATATATATATATATATATATATATATATATATATATATATATATATATATATATATATATGTGTGATCATATCAGTCTATATAACAATCTGTAGAAGTCAGTCAGGCCTGTTTTGGTGTAAACTGGTTGTATGCTTACACATTTAAGCAGTATTGTGCATCTGTGGTTGTCTGAAGGTAATGTAAGCCAGAATTCTGTGAGGTCTGGATGCTGTATGGTTAACAAACTTGTAATGGATGACTTGTAATAGATGTGAGCGTTCACAGTTTAGGGGAGCAGGCTTATACCTTTTGTTGTCTCTGAAAGCTTGCAAGCTTACGCTCGTTGGCATTGTTTTCTGCATAAAAGGAAACCAGGTTGTGCTGTGAGTAATTTTAGTTTAAAGACTCCTTTTTTTAAAAGCTCTGTTGTGAGTCTACTGTCTTTGGTGTGTTGTGTAGTAAAGAGAATCATTACACTGTTTGCAGCATGCGATACTGTGGTTGCCAGTATCAGCCTCTGCTTGATTGACTGCTGCATTTGGGAATTCTGTAATCTGATGTTTGCCCTTGTTGACCTTTTATTTCCAGAGGCCAGTTTCGAAAGGTGTTAAATTAACACTACATGTCCTGATTTACTTTGATTTAATTTGTTTCAGTTGTCTTTAGCAACTCTGTTCCTGTTTCAGTCCTTCCTTTTTGTGTGTTTCAGGTGCGAGTGAATGCTACATTTAATATTTTTAAATCTATGGACATTTTCTCATGCTTGACTTTTGTAGGATTTGGTTAAACAAGTGATGTATCCAGGAAGAACCTTATTCTATATCCTAAGAAGGCATGGATACAATTAGGAATGAAGTGATTGACAGTCTTGTCTGGAAATGGCCGGCTGTAGTATCAGAGTTGTGGTGGAATTGTACTTTTACTGTTGATAGATTGCACCAGAAAACTGGGAATCCAGGGGAAACCCGCTGCTTTTGCGCTGTAAAGCTCAATGAAGGTGGTCTGGGAAAAGAGGGAGGGTCCATCAAGTGATGAGTCTGGCTCCGCCTCTGGTCTCTACCGACAGACTCTGGTTGCAAATTTGACAACATGGTGGACAGCTTTGGCCTAATTTCTCTAGAACAGAAGGGATTGGAGCCACAACGTCCATGTTTTCTACAGCCATTGCTTAGCGGGGGCAGTGACTTTTCTACTATGCCCCCTCCTTAATAAGCACGCCTCCACATGCTCGTTGTTGTAATATGTTTTTTTTGTATTCGTAAGATGATTAACCAGATCAGCTTTTGGACATGTGGATGAAATCGTGATTGTTTTGGTTGAAAAACTTAGTAAATAAGGGATGCACTGACCTTGAATTACAGGCTGATGCAGAGATCTGATTCATTTTTTTACTTGGTATTGCTAATGCATAAACATTTATAAAAATGCAGAACTTGCTACAGAAATGCCACATTCATCTGGAGAAGCAATGCGGTGGAATATAATACTTAATTATTTCTGTAGGGATTTTTAAACCCTGTAGACAGTGAATTAAATCGCTGATATTTTAGTGCAGTAGTTCAGAATCACCAAAATGTTGTGCTTATTTGGAGTTCAATTAATACTTCAAATATCAGTTTAAAATAATCAGTCAAATATAAAACAGTAATCAGTGTCTATACTGCTTTAGATGATTCCTGCATTATTACGTAGTCTGTCCCTACAAAAAAAATAATCCCATGACAGAAACATTTCTTTCAGAGCTACTGATCAGTATTTATACTTGGGTTGGGTTGTTCCAATCCGATCTAGTTACCCGGGATCAGGGGCCGATCCAGGCTTTTTTAATGGATCGGGTATCAACATTTAAGGTTCCGATCCACTTCCTTTCATTGGGTTCACTGTAGCAGAATGCCGTCTGCTGTTAATAAATATTAATAAACGATTTTTAGGTGCTGCAGACAAACTTCCCGTTTCACTTTGCGTTCCACCTTAAATGCTGTCGCAGTTCCATTGAGTCCATGTCAACAGCCTAGCGTCACTGCTGCATTATTTAAGGTGGGACAGAAAGTTCAGGGCAGAGGAAAACTTTAGAGCTCAGAGCTACGAGAGAGCAGCAGGTAAAGAGCGTGGTAGGTGGTCTGTTTTTTTGCCGTTTTTGTCTGCACTGCCAATAACCACCCAGTTTGTTGTAGTTTTGAACGAAACCAGTATATTATCCCATTAGATCCATTTAGGAAGATCTAATGTTCCTCCCATCCCGTCTTTACTCCTGAAATCCGCCTGATTAGAAACCATATAGTGGAAATGCTCTGTTCTGCCAGGTATTAAACAGTATAGAGTGTAAAACAGTTTAAAGGTTGCTCCAAACAAAGTAGATCAGATTACTGATGCAGAGAATTTAGAGATTACAGAAACTGGGACTAGAAATAGTGATTTTACTGCCGTTTTCTAATGTGGATTAGCACGGTTTACCTAAATTGTGGGGCTGTATTATTTACAGAAACACAAAGATTGGATCAGTATCAGCCGATAGTTGACGTTGAGAGGCTCGGATCGAATCGGGGGTAAAAAACCTTGATTAGGACATCCCCATTCATAAGGTATCAGACAGTGGACTACTTGGGTGTAGCGTATGAGTTTAGCATTTCACACACAAGAATTTCCCTAGTTCAGCTGCAACAGCCAATGTTATCAGTACCTTCAGCTAAATCTTTCTTGGTGATCTGCTGTTCTTCTGCTACAGTCTTCAACAGCTCAGCCATATCTGCAGCTGTGTGTCTCTCATTCACTGCTCTTGCTCTAGCAGACGCTCAATGGTTATAAAATGGACTATTAGGGAGACATAAGATTCTTTGGCAGTGGATGTCCACACATCACATGTTGCAGCTTCAGTGATTCCATGACTTTTGGTCTCACAGAGTTTGGGAATTGTTGTCAGTGAAATATATTTGAGACAGGACGCTTTGGGATCTGAGCTCTACAGAAGTCCTGCTTCTTAACAGCTTTGTTCTTGGTATTAAAAGTTGTGCCCTTTTGTAATTTGCTTCGCCCTCTTGGGTTGGGTGAAGATTTGTCATCATTTGCTCGATAGTCCTTTGGTTGGCAGCCATGAAAACCGTCCGATTGTAGTTGCTACCAGCCAGAGTGCTTCCATACGCTAGACTTTAATGCAGAAGGTGCCGGTCGTATTTCTTGCTCATCTGTCTTGTCTCTGTTATGTGCACACCACAGACTGTCTGTCGCTCCATGTCCACAGTTCTGAGTTTCACTGTTCGTGTTTTGTCAAATTGTTTTTTTGACACTGGAAATCAGCTTCTTCATTTTGTTCGACTAGTATACTTGGAAGCCTGCCTCGTACTGAATAATAAGAACAAGTTGTAACAACAAATCTTAAATCCTTTAAAATGTTTTTTTTTTTTTTTTAAATGAAATAATTAATTTCCCCCTTTAGTGATAAGTGATCTTGACACTCTGTGTCGGACTGCATTTCTCTGAAGTCATTGGGCAAGTTAAACGCATCTGAGGTCGCATACTTTCAGAACTCATACCTAAAGCCACGACAGTCTTGTTCTACCAGATTGCGAAGCGTTTTGCAGATGAAATGTTCACATGCGACGACAAAAGACAGCTGTTGTGGCATTTTTCTTTTTCCTTTTTTTGTTTTTTGGCATTGCACAGTCAGTCATCATGAGTTGTTTCATTTGAATGCTTCATTCGGCTACTGACAGTCTGCTGCACTCAGCATTTCTAAATATATCCCTGAGCATTAATGCATCTGATTTCATTTTCTCATCTCTCTCAAAGCGTGTAAACTGTTAGGATGATGCTGTTCTGTGCTCGCAGCCTTATCTGTAAACTTTGTAGTCTGAACAAGCCGCTTTCCATGACTTGCTGAGGCTACTTACTTTTGTTTTAGCCTATGTGAATGAGAATGAACATGTCTTTGCAATAGCCCACGTCTCTGGTCGATGCATTCACCTCTTCACTCTCTACTAATGAACAGACATTGGAAATTTAGTTTGACTATGTTGTTTCCTGTATATCTGTGTATATTTCACTGTTTGATTAGATTCCTTGTGTTCCAGGTTATGCAATGGTCCCTGCAACACACCCAGTCCTCCAGGTGGTGCTTTCGCTTTCAGATGAGTGCTGGTTCTCCATCAGTCCAAAGGAGGCAGTGATTTCTTCCCGTGCGTCAGCAACATAAGCAGACAAGATTGCAAAGATCTGCCCTGTGTCGAGTATGACTGCCACAACGCGTGGCTCCCCCGTAGGGGGAAATGACAGCCAGGACCAGGGCCAAGCTCCGGATGGTCAGTCCCAGCCGCCACTGCCCCAAAACCAGGTCAGTGGCCCACTTTGTGTCACCAGGCCCCATGTGTTCCTCTACAGGGCGTTTCTCATTGAAGCTTTCGCTTTAACGTTTCAGCTTGTTTCTGAAAAGGGGAAATGTGTGCTTTCCCTTTACAACATGCAAAAAGGAATGCCAATATAACGTCAGAGTTTCCTGATGTGTGATTTCCTCGCACTCCAGACATTTCAAAATTCCTTTTCTTTTTTTATAAATTAAAACCTCAACGTAGTGAAGCACAACCTCAGAAAGGATGCCTCCTTTCATCCATACTGTGAGCGTGTGGCTGTTGGGTGCAGAGAGGTTTAAAGGCCTTGCTCAAGGGCCCAAAAGTGTCAGCTTGCCTTACCCTTTCATCAGTAGCTCAGTGCTCTGATCCTAAATTGGATGTCAAGTTAAGATTCTTTAGACCTTTATATGGTTCTTCAGTCACACTCATTTCTATTACAAACAGGGTTCTTTATGGAATCATTCACAACGGATGGGACTGTATTATCAGTGGCTGTTTTCACCATGCATTAACATGCATTTTCATATCTAGACAGTATCAGATTGTGCTACGCTCTATACGTGTTCAATCAGGGTTCCTCTGCAGTAGATTGCACACACATATTTCTGTAACGGCTCTATTAGAAAATGCAAAGGGCCATTTCAACAGGATAGGAACAAACTCTGTAATACTTCCAGCTGTGATGCGAACGCAAGAAAACGCATAGTACAAAACCACATCATCATATTCATGAAACCGGAGTAAAAGAAAGTTTTACATTTGGATGCACTCAGTATTGATTTTTAATGAATACATGTGATGTTTACATGTGAAGATTGGGGGGCAGACTGTGGTTCGTTTAGTGGTGTGGTGTTTAAACAATCTCGCAATATGTCGGCTTGCTAACAGTGTATATGCTCACAATATATGTCGCAGTATATTAAATTCTGAACCTGTATCACATTGCCGCATTGTAACGTCACGTTCTTGCCGATACGCATCCCTGCAACTCCTAGGTGTGAGCTATGGAGGGGAGCTTTCCCAAGCGGTTTATGTATATTTTTACATGTGTATTTTCTTATAACATGTTGGTATTGAGGCAAGAATCATCCACAGTAAAGGAATTACTAAGTAAAAATGAGAAGCGAGCGCTCGCAAAGGTAAAGAGACTGTGACATAACCATGACTTGATTGGGGCTGCCATCAAGAGCTTGAAAGAGCCATCAAGAGCAGGAAACTTGAGATACCTGCAGCAGTGGATGGAGGTCTTTATGGGAGGTTTTGCCTGTTTTGTACCCATTGTCGGTCTTTAATAATCAAAGAATTCAAAGTGACATGAGAAGAGCGCTTTATCAGAAAGGGAACTGCTATGTGCTCCTGGGATGTAGAGTGCAGCTGCCAGCGCTCACACCTAGTGCATGCTGAAAGGGACCAATCAATGAACACAAAGCGCTGGTGGAGAAAAGCGCTCCAGTTGGTGTGAGATGTGTAGAGCACAGACGTGAGAAGCAAACTGCATATGTAGGTCAGCCAAGCAGAAGGAGCCCTTTTTTTTCCTCCCTCTTCCTCCTCCTCTCTCCTCCAGCACACCCCCACATTTCCCAAGTTCTGCAGCTTCCATTCAACTCTGATCCACACATTCGGTGATAACCATGTCTCAGGAAGCCTTACTGGAGCATCCTTTTCCTCACTCTCTCTGGCTGTCTTACTGCATGTAGAAAGAGAAAGGCTGAAATGCAGCAACGGGCTCCTCTGAACTTTGTTAGGCTTAAATATGGTCCTCAGTAGGGATGCACCGAAATGGGAATTGTGGGTCTACATGGATATCAGCCAGTAAATATCTGCGCTGTACATTAATAATCTGATGCTGCTGATACATTATAAAGCATTTAAAATTAAACATTAAGTTATTTGTATTAAGTTAATTGAAGTAAATGAAATATATACAGTAAAATACACATCATTTGGTACAGTGGTTCGTCCAAAATTCAATCAGTACTTCAGATAACCAATAAAAATTGGTGTGGCTAAGTGTCAAAAATATATCACAATGATTGATATTGTATCTAAGGGATGCGTATTGCGCAGTAGGTAATGTGTATCATTGTATTTAGTTTTTATGATGTTTAAATCCGTTTGGGAAGGGCAAGAACAGTGCAAATAGTGCTATATTTCAAACAAAGCTAGCAAAAGTTGGGAGTTCTCTATTGCCCTATTCTAGGCACTACTATTTTTTACTTATTTTTCATAATGAAGCATGTAGCTCAGTGTTTAAGAATCTCCAGACAATTCCTGTTACAAGTCCCAAAACAACTCGTCCACATGAGTAAAAGTATGCTTTCACAGAAAGTATGAAAAAAACCCCTCTAAAATCTGGCTGAAATTTTACATAGTATTTCATTACAGTAAGAGCTGAGATTGTTCTGAACATTTTATCTAATATTATTAACAACATTAGTAACACATTTATGTATATCTAGCCATGTATAGGCTTCAGCAGTATAACTGTAAAAACAAAAAACAAAAAAACAAACAAACAGCGTGACAGAGTAATTTCTAAGATAAAAGGAGGGTGTAAAATGATCATGGAGAAAAAAATATTTATTTTAAAAACCCAAAAACACATCAAATGAACCTCATGGGAAAACACAAGAATAATGTTGGCTATGCTGTAGGCTCTAAGTTTACATTACATTTTCGTTTATGGCATTTAACAGACTCTTTTATCCAGAGCCACTTACAAAAAAAACTTCAATGTTTACTCAAGAATAACCTCAGCTAGTTTGAATGGACTGAAAATGCAAAGATACCTCTTGGCTTAGAATCTACAAAACACAAGTCAAGTTTGGAGACAGCGACCAACTCAAGCTGTTCGAACACGCAGGGGAAGTTCGTTCCACCACATTGATGAAAGGACAGAAAAAAGCCTGGACGCTTGTCTTCCGTGGATCTTAAAGGATGGCGGGTCAAGCCGAGCCGCAGCTTTGAAGCTCAAAGGGTTCTCTGTGCAGATCAGCTTTTGACCATTTCCATCAAGTACGGAAGGACTGGTCCGTTCTTGGCTTTGTAGGCCAGTGTCAGGGTTTTGGATCTGATGCGAGCAGCAGCTACAGGAAGCCAGTGAAGAGAACGCAGCAGTGGAGTGACATGGCTGAATTTAGGAGCGTTGAAGACGACCCGTGCTGCTGCATTCTGGATAAGTTGCAGGGGCCTGATGGTGCACAGAGGGAGACCAGCCAGAAGAGAGTTTCAGTAGTCAAGTCTGGAAGTGATGAGAGTCTGAACGAGCACCTGGCCGGCCTCTCTAGAGAGGAAGGGTCGAATTCTCTCGATGTTGTACAGGAGAAATCTGACAGAGTTAGACTTGCAACATAACTTGAGAACGATAACTGATCATCCGTGACTACACCAAGGCTTCGAGCTTCTGTAGATGGAGTGACCAGAGTTACATTGAAATGAGTTTTTGTCAGTTTTAGTAAAAAGTTATCTTGACTTTAATTGTATGGAATCGTCAGGTCTCATTTTGTGATTCTCTGAAATGTTTGTCTAAGACGTCCTCCCCCACCTCGTCCAATGAGAACTCTCCCGTGAGCCCTCCAGATGAACAGGGCCAAGGAGACTGCCCGCCCCAGCTGGAGGAGGAGGAGCCTGCTTTCCCTCATGCAGACCTGGCCAAGCTGGATGACATGATCAACAGGTACCCTCATTAAATCTCTGATCCTCTTTAGTTTGTCATCACTCCATTCAGGGGAGGGGGGTGTTTTGTAGGAGTGCATATAAGTATTGTTTATTGTGTTTTGTTTTGTTTTTTTGTGTGATTCCAGACCCCGCTGGGTTGTTCCAGTTTTGCCAAAGGGTGAATTAGAAGTTCTTCTAGAAGCTGCTATAGATCTTTGTAAAAAAGGTAATATGATACGTCATTTAAAATGGTTTGTGTGTATACAACATGTCATTGACCTAGTTATTTGTAAGTATGTGAGTGTCTGAGGGTGTATTTATTAATTGCATCTCAAGAGTCTTTGTTGTCTGTCTGGTTTAACTGGGGGCTTATTAAGCTTTCTTGAGTGTTTGGCTTTTGGCAGCCTGAATAATTGTTTCTTTCACTGTAGCTTTAAGACACATCCTTTACATCGTCTGCAAATGTCAGCCTTTGATGAGGTTTTTCTTTGCTTTCTGTCCCAAGGACTTGATGTCAAGTGTGAAGCCTGCCAGAGGTTTTTCCGTGATGGCTTGACAATATCCTTCACGAAAATCTTGACGGATGAGGCCGTTAGCGGGTGGAAATTTGAGATTCACGTGAGTTCTGCAGTCTGAATTTGGATGCTGTCGTCAGCTGTTCAGCACTATGCGTTCCCTGACGAATGGTTTGTTTTCCAGTGCTGTTTTAAAGCCTATCAGATGAATTGAGTTCTTCATCAGCCAGCTGAGCTGTGGGATCAATGTTATTTTCAGTGCTAGTCTTCTTTGCCTGTTTCATTAAACCACCACAGCACTGATCAAAGGCCCCCTTTCAGTAAAGCCGGGGAAGATGTGCCAACAGTAAGAGACAGCTCTGACTCACACCCCCACCTCTTAAGAGGCTGTGGCTCCTTTTAGCTCCACAATTGTCCAAATTAAGATAAGCATTATCATGGTGGAGCCAATCTTTGTGATTCAGGGAATCCTCACATCTACCTCTGCATTCCAGAAATGTCATTTTGTGGTGTTGCTGGCTAATATTTGCCCCATTTCCTCCTCCCCCTTACTGCAGAGGTGCATAATCAACAACACCCATCGTTTGATGGAGTTGTGTGTGACCAAGCTCTCTCAGGACTGGTTCCCTCTTCTAGAGCTCTTGGCAATGGCCACCAACCCTCATTGCAAATTCCACATATACAATGGTACCCGGCCCTCAGAGACGGTGCCTGCTGGGGTGCAGTTGGCTGAAGACGAGCTCTTTGCCCGCCCACCTGACCCTCGCTCTCCCAAGGTAAGATGCTGCCGTCTTTTGTTGAAGGCTTTATGGTATTTTTGCTTATGGATTTGTCTTTTGTTTATTTATTATATATTTATTTTTTGTGGGTGCAGGGCTGGTTGGTGGATTTAATAAACAAGTTTGGCACATTAAACGGGTTTCAAATTCTGCACGATCGGTTCATGAGTGGGCAAGTTCTGAACGTTCAGATCATCGCTGCACTCATCAAGTAAGAGAACCTTTTTACAGACATGCCTGCTTTCGTATGAAATATCCCACTTTGCTTGGCTTAATATGTTCTTGCATGTGTCTCTTTTAGGCCTTTCGGGCAGTGCTACGAGTTTCTCACTTTGCACACAGTGAAGAAGTACTTCCTTCCCATTATCGAAATGGTTCCCCAGTTTCTAGAAAACCTCACTGATGAAGAGTTGAAGAAGGAAGCCAAGAATGAAGCTAAAAATGATGCTTTGTCTATGATAATCAAATCCCTGAAGAATCTGGCTTCACGAGTACCTGGGCAGGAGGAGACGGTGAAGAACATGGAGATTTTTAGGTTAAAAATGATTCTTAGGTGAGAAATTTCACTATTTAACTTGCTAATTGAAAAAAAAAAAAAACATTTGGAAAGTCATGATCCCTTTCAGTGGAGACCAATGTTAATGAAGTCTTTTTGCCACAGGTTATTGCAAATTTCTTCTTTTAATGGCAAAATGAATGCACTAAATGAAGTAAACAAGGTGATCTCAAGTGTATCGTACTACACGCATCGCCACGGAAACCCTGAGGAGGCTGAGTGGCTCACTGCAGAGCGCATGGCAGTAAGTTCAATGTTTACAAACTGGGTAGACTAATCACAATTTATAACGCACATTTGTATTATTAGGTTGTGGGTTTTATTGTGGTTGGGAATGTGATAGCCTCAAAAGATGTGATCCTCATCTGGGCTGTGGTCTGAACTTGAGCCTTTGTCCTCCAGGAGTGGATTCAGCAGAACAACATTTTGTCCATTGTACTGCGGGACAGCCTTCATCAGCCACAGTATGTGGAGAAACTAGAGAAGATCCTTCGGTTTGTCATCAAGGAAAAGGCCCTTACACTTCAGGACCTGGACAACATTTGGGCTGCACAGGTATGGAAGGATGGAGCCCTGCATTGTTCTTCACTGAATGCAGCTGGTTTTAAAAGAAATGGACTATAAATGCATATTACTTTGTAGATTGAGGCTAAAGCAGTGTACCGTGGCTTGTGAGTGGAAAAGGCTGTTAACATGTTCCCTCATCTTTAGGCCGGGAAACACGAAGCTATCGTCAAGAATGTTCATGATCTCCTTGCAAAGTTGGCATGGGACTTCTCACCTGAGCAGCTGGACCATCTCTTTGACTGTTTTAAGGTCCGTTTTAATTGTGGATCATGGATGGTATGGTACATGTACAGTCATTCCTTTGGTTGATGCAAAGGTTTGCAAGTTTATCTACCTGACTTGATTGAGTGCAGGTATAGCCAAAAGCAATAGAATGCATTATAGATATGTGGAAAAATATAGGAATAGTATCAGTAGTAGTCTAGTAGATTTGGTGTCATCATAGTTAGATGTGATTTTCGTGGCTTCACAGGAAAGCTGGACTAATGCAAGTAAAAAGCAACGGGAGAAGTTGCTGGAACTGATCCGAAGGCTGGCAGAAGATGACAAGGATGGTGTGATGGCTCACAAAGTGCTCAATCTGCTGTGGAATTTGGCCCATAGTGATGATGTACCTGTGGACATCATGGACCAAGCCCTCAGTGCTCATATCAAGATCCTGGACTACAGTTGCTCCCAGGTACGAACATCAACCAAACCTTAGAGAGCATGACAAATTTCATTAGTCATGAGTCATGATGTGGGTCCCTGTAAAATTGTGCCATTTTTTTCCAGGATAGGGATACCCAGAAGATCCAGTGGATAGATCGATTCATTGAAGAATTGCGATCCAATGACAAATGGGTAATTCCTGCACTGAAGCAAATTCGAGAAATCTGCAGTCTGTTTGGAGAGGCTCCTCAAAATCTCAGGTATAAGATCAGGTTATTGTTTTGTTTGCTGTGGCCCTCAATGTAAATGGAATTTAAGTAATCATTTTATCCAAGAACAATTTGATGATGGACCATAAATCAACACTTATAATAAAACATAATTAATAGATAATAATCATAATTAATATAGCGAACACATCGTACACATGCTGTTGTTTTTCAGAAAGAAAATACCTATTAACTTAAAGAGCTTAGAAGGGTAAGTGTAAAGCTAATTTGGGTTACAGCATTTATGAACTTTGCTGAAATATGTGCCTTTTCTGTATATTTGTGGGCCTGTTTTTCAGACTCAAAACAAAAACAAAAAAATGTTAAATACAGATACATTTTCAACTCTGAACCCTTTTTCTCTTGAATTAAAACGAATGCAGAGTTTGTCTGAAAAATTGGCCCTATAAATTACAACAGCTTTTAAAAATCGCTTCAGCAAACCTCCTTTGGTCTTCTCTTTCCCAGCCTAATTACCTTACAAATTGATGGTCATGAAAGATGGAATTGGGGTTCAGTATGTGGCTATGAAATTCATGTACTGCGTTTGCTCATGCCTCAAGTGCTGGTTTCTGTCCAAATCCCACCTGATAACAGATTCCTGATTTAAACCTTTTGAAAATAGCAAAATGCAGCCACAGAGCAGCTGACTGTCCTGACATGTCTCCAGGACTCATGTGATGTTTTTGTTTGTTTTTCCTGTCCCTCGTTTTCATTTTAGTCAAACGCAGAGGAGTCCGCATGTTTTTTATCGGCATGACCTTATCAACCAACTGCAGCACAATCATGCACTGGTCACTCTGGTGGCTGAAAACCTGTCTGCATACATGGAGAATATGAGACAGTTTTCCAAAGGTTGGTTATCTTAGTTGATACAGTGGTGGAAAAAAAAGAACATAATGACTGTTTTAATTAAATGTTTTAATTGTAATACAAGCTTCCTCATTAAATACTTTAGTGTTTGATGCATGTTGTGATTAGTGTGTTGTTCTGTGGTTCTAGCAGAGCACACAGATTTCGACCCGCAGACTGTCAGACCTGGAAGCCGATACAGCCATGTGCAGGAGGTCCAGGAGCGCCTGAACTTCTTGAGGTATGAGGATAACTAAAAAGGATGTTGGTTTATTTTTTCATTTGTGAATAGAAATCAAAAGCAGCTGTTAGACTGTATAGTTCTACACAAATGGTACAGGCTGCTGTGTACATGAATAGAGCATTACCAGTCAAGCTGGAGCACCCCTGAGTTATTTGGATACTTAGCCTGGTTAGCTGGTTAAACAGCTGTTGCACCTCCAGCTTAGTTGGAGTAAAGCTCTGCAGCTGCACTGGCCCTTAGCAGAATAAGGTTGGCCACCCCTGTGAACATCAGCTCTGCTGTTCTGACCGTTCTGTCGTTTCTGGTTCGGATTCTTCCTCCAGGTTTCTGTTGAAGGACGGGCAGCTGTGGCTCTGCGCTCCTCAGGCCAAGCAGATCTGGAAGTGCTTGGCAGAGAATGCCGTTTTCCTGTGTGATCGCGAAGCCTGCTTCAAATGGTACTCCAAGCTCATGGGGGACGAGCCGGACCTTGACCCCGACATCAACAAGGACTTCTTTGAAAACAACGTGCTGCAGCTAGACCCCTCGCTGCTGACAGAGAATGGCATGAAGTGCTTCGAGCGCTTCTTTAAAGCGGTGAACTGCAGGGAAAGCAAGCTGGTGGCCAAACGCCGGGTGTATATGATGGACGATCTGGAGTTGATTGGACTAGATTACCTGTGGAGGGTAGGTATAGTGTAATGCAGACAGTATAGATGTCTTGTGGAAGCACACTGACATTGTCCTGCAGAAACTTAGCTTCTCCATTGTTTTGACATGCGTCTGGCTGTCATTCTTTACAGTGTCAACATTTAATGATGTAAGGACCACTGGAAATACTCCAAAATGACTTTTTACGTTGACTTTGGTTAAAAGTTAAATAGTTTCCATTTTGGAAATCCAAGGTTTTAGCTTGACAGCAATGATGTAAAGCCTTTTGCCAAGGTGGGAAATTAGTCTCTGGTAGGTAGTAATGACGTTAGTAATGTTCCCACCCCTACAACAGTGAAAGATTCTGTATAATGGCATTTTTGCATTGTGTTATGAGTATATTTGAACTCTATTGCAGTTGGCCTAAGAGACACACACACTCACACACACAAGACTAAGCATCAGCTGCTGCCAGTACGGTCACAGCTAATCTTCAGTTTTGTTACCCTGGCAACTGCGTGGAAGGCCATATCCATAAAGCACACCATAGATGAAGTGTTTGAGGAGAAGAAGGGCTGTGACCCAGTTAATGGTCTGTGTGTGGTTTTATATTAGAGGGGAACTAATGTGAAGCTTAAGAACATACTGTGTTCCTGGATTTGAGTAGAGCATAATGCTCACTTCATCAGAACTAATTAGCTGTTTGTGTGTCTTAAAAGATTAACATGCGTTTGTGACTTTGTGATGTCATTAATGATGTTCCTTATATAGCAGCGGGTAATTGTTTTGAATGCTAGGTTTAAACGAGTGGCTTGGGTGCGCAGTTTAGTTGGTGTCATTGGGGGCACAAAAACCTCTCAATTTAAAGTTTATCATTGCGATTTCTACAGTCTAAAAGTTGAACAAAGGGCTAAAGTTTAACTAACTCTTTCTAATGCCAAGTAATGGGCCTATTTTTTTTTTAATGGCAGAATGCAACATTTATTTAAATATGGGGGGTTGTTTTTTTGTTTTTTTCACCCTCTATTTCTTTGACTGTTAACAAAACGTTAAGTAGCTGAATGTATATGTAATAATAAAATAAAGACGAATAGCGACGCAAGTGAGAGGAGCCAGTGGCAAGAGAACTTGCAGTGATGTTGGCATAGTAATGCTTAATCACTACCTGTTCAGGTATATAGTCTACATCCTATATTAGTGTGTAGCACACAATTGGGATGCAGCCAGTGTAAAAAAACAAAAAAAAACCCAACAACAAACGAACAAGAAAATGTATTGTAACCAAAACCAAATATGTTTTTTAACATGTCAATATTTCATTCATCTATTTGAAATGCCTGTGGTGTGGCTCAGGTAATTTCTCTATAGCAGGATAAATATACAGTCAAATACTAAATAAGCAAGAAGGTACTATGTATGGACCTCTATACTGTGTACAAATACATGTTACAACACATGCATGCTATGTGTTAAATGTTCTAGCAGTGCAGACAGAAGACCAACCCAGTTGCGGGGCAATTATAATGACAAAATATAGAATACATTCAAACCAAATGTTGGATAATATATTAGAAAGGTTTTATCACCATATTTAGAGATTTTCAGGATACACAGTATTTATCACAATATTTTGCCATGCCGACAAAATCTAAACATCAGAGTTAAAATTGTATTAATTATTTCATCTGCAGCTACTGAATACATTACAGGTGACCCTTTATTCACAATGTAGCCGTATCAAGACATAAAATATAAATGAATATAGATTATTGACATAGAAAATCTAAACAATAATAACAATATCTATAACAAAGATAAATTATAGTAGTTAAATAGTAGAATTCTAATTTAAGCAAACCATAAAAATAGTGAAATCAAATTATGAACTGCCAAAGCAAAAACATGGGTAAAATATAAATAAATAAATAAATAAATAAGTGAAAATACTCTTATACTGATTACAGTGATTTTGTATTCATGTTTCTAATCCATCCATTTAAACATGACTAATAACACTCTTTACAATAAAACATGCAGCTGGTCCGTGTTCTGACAATATTTATATACTCATAAAAGCAAATTGTGCATGACGATACAATTTATCATGAGCTGATAAAATATTACCATACGATCTATGTTTTGCCAAGTGGTTTTCTTGAAAATGTTAACATTGCAGTCTACATCTGTGTGCCTGTAGTTGTGTTTCTTAAAGATCGTCTTGTCTGTTAATAGGTAGTTCTCAGAATAGCCTGAGTGGGGAGGGAAATCCTCTAACTGGTGGTGCTGTTGCTGTTTTTAGGTTGTGATCCAAGGAAGTGATGACATCGCCAGCCGGGCAATTGATTTGCTTAAAGAAATTTACACGAATCTCGGACCAAAATTACAAGCGAATCAGGTAGGACTTCTTCACAGTGATGAGGTGTTGATGTGTATTTAGGTGAGAGACTACACAGAAACGCATGTCTCTTACCTTTGTGAGTATTGATGTACAGTTCATTATCCATACATTCAGGTTTGCAGTGATGGTTTGTGAGCTTTTGTTTGTTTCTGAAGGAAAGGCTCCTAAATTATGATCAACGCTGTATTAATAGAGAGAAAACTGCTTTTATTGTATGGACGGTTTAGACAGCCAAGACCATTGATTGAATACCTGTGTAAACTTGGAAGACTGATACAGAAAGAGTGTAATTGGAGTCAGATATAGTTTAATTGCTATGTGACCCAATCTAAAGAGATTTCAGAAGATCAAGAGGACCTTAGAGGAAACATTGGCGAGCTAAAAAGACAAGGCAACCATATTCACTATTTGTTGGACCCAGATGGAATTTGGCCTCCGCCTGTAACCCATCTATGCAGTGAACATGCGCCCACTGTTCCTGGAGCAGTGGGCAGTCATCGTTGCCGCACCTGGGGGGCAGGGAGGGTTAAGGGCCTGACTGGAACGAGTTTAGAAAGCTCTGACCCAAGACTTGGACCTTCATCTTAAAAATATGCTTAAAAAGGAACAGTGAAGGGCTTGACTAACGGTCCTTAAGCAAGGGACAGACGAACGTGGGCTGATGGATTGACATAAATGGGGAAAAAAGTCTGTATTCAGTTCTGTACTTCAGTTTTATGGAAATGCTGAGGCATGATCTAAAGCAGGCCATTTAAGTAAGACCTCTCAAAGATTCATGATCTAAAGCAGATGTATATCGCCCTTTTTTTTTTTTTTTTTTTTTTTTTTTTTTGCTGTATCTAGAGATCTTGGACCGATCAACAGCTGCACAAAGCACCTTTTTGAGATGTTTGGGAATGCAAATGAAGTTCCAGTAGTTACTGCATAGCATCCACATACTGTTTTCCTCATTGATCTTGACTGTTTAAACCTTATTATTCCCACAAACCCTCTGATGCCTGTAAATTAGTTTTTGTTACAAGCTACAATTTACTTTCATTTGCAGGTAGAGATCCATGAGGATTTTATTCAGTCTTGCTTTGACCGGCTCAAAGCCTCCTATGACACGCTGTGTGTACTGGATGGGGATAAGGATAGCATTAACTGTGCCAGGCAAGAGGCCATCCGCATGGTGAGGGTTTTGACTGTGCTCAGGGAGTACATCACAGAGTGCGACAGCGACTACCATGAGGAGAGGACCATCCTTCCCATGTCCAGGTTCTTCACACCTACCTTTATTATCCAAGATTTGTGTTTGATATACAGTGATGGGTTCACAATATAAATAAACCATATGCTCGTTTCACTTTTTGCAGAGCGTTCAGGGGAAAGCACATCACCCTGATTGTGCGGTTCCCTAACCAAGGTCGGCAGGTGGATGACCTGGATATCTGGTCCCACACCAACGACACGATCGGTTCTGTGCGGCGCTGTATTCTCAATCGAATAAAGGCCAACAGCGCACACACAAAAATCGAGCTCTTCATCGGCGGAGACGTTGTAGATCCTGTCGATGATAGGAAGTTAATTGGGCAGCTCAATCTCAAAGACAAAACGGTAGGCACGTCTTTCATTTAGGGTGTTTTGTTCTGTAGGTATGATGTGTGGTTGGATGACGCAGTGTGCTATAAAATGACTCACAGCTGGGAGATGTCAGAAGGTTAATGACATGTAATGGTTCCTTGTTTGTTTTTGTTTGTTTTTTTCTTCTTTCTTTCTGTTCTCTTATTTATTTATATGTTTCTTATCTAATTTCTTTCCCAGCTCATCACAGCCAAGCTCACCCAGGTCAGCGCCAATATGCCTTCAAGCCCAGACAGCTCCTCAGACTCTTCCACAGGCTCCCCTGGGAACCATGGCAACCACTATAGTGATGGTCCCAACCCTGAAGTTGAGAGCTGTCTTCCTGGAGTGGTGAGGAGTATGACCTTCTGTTAATCAGTCAGTCCATGTTTCCATTATTCTTGGTCACTTCTACGGATTTGGAAATGCTTCTGCACAGCAGGCCTAGCTGGAAACTAGGAATTCACTGATCCATCTTTTTCTGTTTCGATACAGATACCGATACATAGTCCGATACCGGTCCAATATCATTGTTAAATTAATAAACCATAAACCTGACCATCTGGGAAAGACTTGAGGCACCAGGATTGATGTAATCACACTGTATGAACTTCATTAAACATACTATAACAAATGAATACTGATACAAATGAACCTTGGTTTGTTTATTGGTCACTAAAATGAATAACTGTGCTGGACCTTGGCACAGTGCCGTCTGGGCTCAGGAATTTTATTCTGAAATTCAAAGTCCGAGACTAAAGAGTCTTTCCCCTCCCTTTTCGGTTCTCTTTATATGAAAGACAAGCTGGACTACTCGCTGATAGCTGGTGACCGGTCGAGGGCAAATGGGGCAAATGCTGTTTGCTATGATGTGTGTATGATGTCTGTAGGTTAATCTGATCCTGGATTATGAAGCCTAGAATACCTGCGGTGCGAGAAAATTCTGAAAGTCCGTGAATGGGCCAGTCCTTTGGATTAGAGTAATTATCTGATACCCGATCCAGCTTTTTTGTATCGAGACCGATACCCAGTCGTAGTATCAGATCAGTGCATCACTACTGGAAACTAACTGGAACATGGACTCTGTGTGTGTGTGTGTGTGTGTGTGTGTGTGTGTGTGTGTGTGTGTGTGTGTGTGTGTGTTCTTTATTGCTTGACACATTTCATATTTTGCAGATCATGTCACTGCACCTGCGCTACATCTCCTTCCTGTGGCAAGTAGCAGATCTGGGGTGTAATCTCAACATGCCTCTCCTACGTGATGGTGCTCGAGTTCTCATGAAGCTCATGCCTCCAGGTGCTCAAACAAATCTCTCATACCCCTGCTCTGGACTAATGCCTGTGTTTAAGTTTGCTCTATTCATTCTGTTCTGTTGTTCATTCTAGACAACACTACAGTGGAAAACCTGCGCGCCATCTGTCTGGATCACGCCAAACTTGGAGAGAACAGCCTTAGCCCCACTCTTGACTCCCGCTTCTTTGGCCCATCACCTTCCCAAGTCCTTTACTTGATAGAGGTTTGTGTTTGGCCTATTCTTACGCAAGCACTTGAGTTGAGCGATTCAAGACTGGCTGATTCTTTCTCTGGTCTCAGGTGGTCTATGCCTTGCTGATGCCAGCTAGTGGTACGCTGGGAGAGGATGCTAGTGACTTCCAGTACAACTTCTTGAAGAGTGGTGGTCTGCCGCTGGTTCTGAGCATGCTCACCCGAAATAACTTCCTTCCAAACGCTGACATGGAGACGCGGCGGGGAGCCTATCTCAATGCGCTAAAAATAGCCAAGCTCCTGCTCACAGCCGTGGGCTTCGGCCACGTGAAGGCCGTTGCAGAGGCCTGCCAGCCTGTGGCTGAGGGTACCATCCCCGTGTCACCTGTAAGTGTCTCCCGTTTCAGTCTCACTGTTTTTCTTTAATTGAGGCGACATGAAAACGTTCAGTTGTGTTATTGAAATCCTGGAGAATGTGTAGAGACATGCTGGTGCTCCATGTTTCCAGCTATGGTGCAAAGGAACTGTCAAAGACTGTGACCTTTTCCCTACAGATTGCCTAAGGACTTTGTCCCCCCCCCTTCCCTTACAGAACGCCCAGTCACATTTAAGGCATCCTGACTGCCTCACTGTGGTTCAGAAAATGTCAAGGGTATATGGTGTCCTGAGAGGAAGTGTACTGTGGTTACAGACCCAGACACACTCATACCTTTTAAGCGTTCTAATTCTAATAAGCAGCAGAAAAAGGAGCTGTGCCTCTGTCTAAAAGAATTTGCTTTGAAAAAAGGAGCTCTGATGCCCGAACGACTGAAGTAATGATGGCACAGAACAGCCCTTTTTTTTTTTTTTTTTTTTTTTTTTTTTTTTTTTAATGAGCATTATAGGGTATTTATATTGGAATCATTGTGACTGAACCTTCCTGACTCAAGTGTGTAGCCAAAATACTTGACTGCATAGTCCCAGCTAATTTGTTTTCTGTTCTCTCAGCCATCAAGTGTTTTGCGCCATATTTAGATAGCTTGCCTTTTTTTTTCCCTCATTAAAATCTTCTAGCAAATTGGCCTCTCATGGAAGAGATGAAATCATTTGTCAGAGCATGTCTCTTTAAAACCCATTAGTCTAATAGTGTGCCCCCTCTCTCTCTCTCTCTCTCTCTCTCTCTCTCTCTCTCTCTCTCTCTTTCTTTCTCTCCCTACAGATAAACCAGGCCACTCATGACCAGGCTCTGGTGCTTCAGAGTGCCCTCCAGAACATCCCCAATCCGTCAGCTGAATGCATGCTCCGCAATGTGGCCATCCGCCTGGCCCAGCAGATCACTGATGAGGTATGAGTGAACAGATCTGTATCAGTCGCATGCCTAGAGAAAACTGTAGTAAATACTTTCCTCGTTGTTTTTGAAAGGATAAAGGATAAAGGATAAAGGTGCACGTATTCGTCACTGTACAGTGTGGACTGTACAGCGAAATGTGTCCTCCGCATTTAACCCATCTGGTAGTGAACACACACTCACACACACACACACACGTGTTAGGGGCAGTGAGTACACACACACACCCAGAGCGGTGGGCAGCCAACTCCAGCGCCCGGGGAGCAGAGAGGGTAAAGGGCCTTGCTCAAGGGCCCAACAGTGGCAGCTTGCCGAGCCCGGGAATCGAACCCACAACCCTGTTATCGATATCCCGGCGCTCTAACCGCTGAGCCACCACTGCCCCTGAGCCACCGGTGAAAGTTCTGCTCAACAATGAGGACATGGCTTGTCCTGCGATGTGACTATTGCGCATGCACACATTGCGATGGCGATGCTGAAACGATATATTGTACAGCCCTATTTTCCATTCTAGTACAATCCTGCAGGATCAGGGTTGTTCCAAACTGTGATGGTGATGTTAACTAGATGCACAAGGTATTTAATGCCTCAAAAACTGGGATTCCCAATCCCAGTCCTGTGGATTCCACATCTGTTGTGCTTTTCTCTAGTGTGGCACACCTGATTGAGCTCCTTCTAAGCTCCTGCTTAGCAAGTTCCTCGTGTGCTAGGTGCGACATGTTTGAGTAGGAAAAACACATAAAATGTGCAAAGCCTGGGGTTCCCAGGGCTGACTTTAGGATCCACTACTCTAAAGGCTGTTGTCTTTTGCACAAAATATTGACACACATGTTGCCTGATATCTACAACTTCAGTTTATGATTGAATAGTAGATATTGATTTGCAAGGTTTTGAGCTGAAATATACACTGTAATATCAGAATTTCATGACCACCCCTGGTTTGGAATGAATTCAGCCTATTGTATCAGCTCCATTCACCATATAGGAGCATTTTGTAGTTCTGTAATTCCAGTCTGTTTCTCTGCATACTCTGTTAGCCTCCTTTTACCCTGTTCTTTAATAGTCAGGACCCCACAGGACCACCACAGAGCAGCTATTATTTAAGTGGTGGGTCATTCTGAGCACTGCAGTGACACTGACATGGTGGTGGTGTGATGGTGTGTTGCGCTGGTACAAGTGAAGCAGACACAGCAGTGCAGCTGGAGTTTAAACATAGGTTTAGATCCAAGATTTATATTCTATTATTAATTATCAGTATTATGGATACAAACTCAGAAGAGACATGGTTTACTAGTTGTCTGGAGTAGAAAATAAAAAGGTTGCATTTACGTTGTGTGTGTGTATATAAAGGCATGCAGACTTTACGATGGTGAAAAGCACAGGTCACAATGTCTATATCTCAGTGCCTGAACTATGCTGAAATTCGGACGGGGTTTTTCTATGCTATGAACCTGTGTGCATGTACAATATTGTTCTTCTCAGGTTTGAGTTTGCTTTACCTTGTTTAGACTGCAGAGGGCATCGTTACACTAGGAAGTAGCGGCTTGGCTACGTCAGGGGTCTTGGGGTTCACACTCCAAAGCTTTAGTGGCCTTGAGTTGCAGAACATCTATTTATCCTTATCTCCATCCGGTTTACTTATCTAGTGTAGTTGGTGTTTACCAGAGAAGCCCTTCTCCCTCCACATTCCTGAGTGCTTTGTCTTCTGTCTGTTGTTGCCTGGCTTTTTGCTCAAGGACTCCATGCCTATTAAATCCTTGCATGCTCTGTGAAATAGTGAAATATAACTCTAGTTCATTGTTCTTCTGGACCCACAATGTATTTAGCTACTTGAACTTGCACCCTGCTGTATATTGCTGTATATACATTCATTAGAAGGGGTGTCCACAAACATTTTGACTTATAATGTACATCCTGCAGTAATAAATATGAATATTGCCTTCTGTAAGACCTCACCACAGAAATGTTGAAAAAAAAACCTTAAGCTACAAACACAACAGGGTCTAAAACACCACCTTAAGCACCTTCCATGCTGCTAGTGGGCGAGAGCCGCTTCTCAGACAGGATAAGTGCCTCCTTCTAATTATCATTGTAGCTTGACTTCTAGCTTACCCAGGAGGTCTGTATCTCTCTCCACCAACTTTGGCTCCATTTCACAGCTTCCAGCAGATAAGATGTTAAGACTAAAGTGACTTTGGAAGGTGAGGTTTAAGTGTACAGTTTTAATCCCATTTATTTGTCATTCTTTCTTTCCACACAGAACTTTTTCCAGGCCTCAAAGTATATCCCAGACATCTGTGTCATCAGAGCTGTCCAGAAGATTGTCTGGGCCTCTGGCTGTGGCACTATTCAGCTTGTCTTCAGTTCTAATGAGGAGATCAGCAAGATCTATGAGAAGGTACCGCATCTTTATAGTTGGAGAAATGTTATTTGGTTTTAAACAGTAGAAATATTGTGGGTCAACTTTGTCCTTTAGTTCATTTAGTAGAGTAAAAAATTCTGTGTGACTGGGAGTTCTTCGTTTAATGGATTTATAGATGTAGGTTATTAAATAGCATGGATTTAATATATCTTATTAATACATAGTCAGTTTAAGTGTGCTGAGGTTTTTCTGTTCTGTATGGTTTTCTTTAGACGAATGCTGGAAATGAGCCCGATGCAGAGGATGAGCAGGTATGCTGTGAGGCCTTGGAGGTCATGACACTGTGCTTCGCCCTGATCCCCACTGCATTAGATGCACTTAGCAAAGAGAAGGCCTGGCAGACCTTCATCATTGACCTGCTACTGCACTGCCAGAGCAAGTGAGTGGCATGTTCTTCATTCAGCAAGCTTCTAAATGACATCAGATTGCTCAAAGTGTTAAACTTTTCATTGGAATAATGGGGCCTGTTTACACCTCTCGTGTGTTTGTGTGCATCTTGTGCACGCTTATACTCCTGCTTTTACCAGTATGTGACAGAAGTATTACTGAGTTTGTTCCCTTGTGGGTTTTATAGTCCATCACATTTTCTGATGGTTATTACAGAATGTGAGAACCATCTGTTGTTCCACCACATTGTAGAACCCCTACCGTTTCTCTAAATTGTTCAGTCTCTTAAGACAGGACAGTTTTGATGAGAAACTGTTGTTTACAGAAAGTAAAACAGAAGTGATGTATATTCTGTTGTTTTTTTTTTTTTTTATCAAATCATCTGGTCACAAAACATAATCCAGTATTAAATCCAGATACAAAACACATGTTCATAGCTTGTTATTTTTTTTTCTGCTTCCAGGTCTGTTCGGCAAATGGCACAAGAACAGTTCTTCCTCATGGCCACAAGGTGTTGTATGGGACACAGGCCTCTCCTGTTCTTCATCACCCTCCTCTTCACAGTTTTAGGCGTAAGTGATTACAAGTTTACTGTTTATTGCTTTGATTATTTGTGTTCTTGCGTTGTAATGAAAAATCCCTAATTTTGCTGGTTGCTTTGTTTCTAGAGCACTGCAAAAGAACGAGCCAAGCACGCTGGGGATTACTTCACCCTCTTGAGGCACTTGCTCAACTACGCATATAATAGCAACATTAACCTCCCTAATGCAGAAGTTCTACTCAACAATGAGATTGATTGGTTGAAAAGAATCAAGGTATGATGGTTTTGTCTGCTTCTGTAACCTTTAATGAGTATGGGCTTTTTACTTGACTGCATACTAAGGGTGCATATGGATGTCTGAATCTTATCAGTATTTTCAGATATTCATTACTTTATTCGCCATCGCTCAGATGTCGTCTAGATTTGATCTGGTCTCTATTTAGTGGATATGTGCATAACTGGCAGATATCCCACTCTATCCATATTGAGGCATTCCTACTAAACACCTAATGTTTGTCTTTGTCAGGATGAGGTTAAGAGAACTGGGGAGACTGGGGTGGAAGAGACCATTTTAGAGGGCCATATTGGCGTCACTAAGGAGCTGCTGGCTTTCCAGACCCCGGAAAAGAAGTACTATATAGGCTGTGAAAAAGGAGGCGCAAACCTCATCAAGGTAAGCGCTATGACCACTTTAGTTTACTTTAGAACCACTACGATGTCACCATCAGATTGGATGTGCGGAGCTACAACTGGAGAAGACAAGGTCATGAGTGCAAAATATCAGTCCGTATATCACCCTCCCCCTGCTGATTGCTCACCCCCGCTCCCTCATTTCTCTCCTTTCTACAGGAACTAATAGATGACTTCATCTTCCCAGCGTCTAATGTGTACCTGCAGTACCTGAAGAGTGGAGAGTTCCCCACTGAGCAGGCAATACCTGTGTGTAGCAGCCCTGCTACCATCACTGCTGGTTTTGAACTCCTGGTTGCACTTGCTGTCGGGTGTATGCGCAATCTCAGACAGATTGTCGACACGCTAACTGACATGTACTACTCTGGTATGAATACTTTTTTTTTTGGTAGATTTAAGAAGTTCAAACTCCAAGGAGAGACTTTAATATAATTAAGACGATTAAAAATAACTATTATATAAGGATGTAAAGAAGTTAGTAAGGTTTTCCCCTAGAAAATTGGTAGTTCAGAGGGGTGATGGCCCTTTTAGTTTAATTATATCAGTTCATCTGGTCTTGAGTAGATTTGTTTTCCTTGTTTGAGATTTAGTTTAGTTCTGTTGGTTTTAATGAAAAATCTCTCTATCTCCCAGGTTGTGAGGCGCTTACAGAATGGGAGTACCTGCCACCTGTGGGTCCAAGACCTAATAAGGGCTTTGTGGGGCTGAAGAATGCCGGTGCTACTTGCTACATGAATTCAGTCATCCAGCAACTCTACATGATCCCGCCTATCAGAAATGGCATCTTGGCTATTGAGGGCACAGGCAGTGATGTGGACGATGACATGTCTGGAGATGAGAAACAAGATAATGAGGTACTACCCCAACGTTTTGGATTGGGTGCAGTTATACATTTACTTGTTAGGTGTTCTAGGAGGCTTGAAGGCACGTTGGCCTAGTTTAAATGTTCATACTACAACACAGCATTGACTTGGAATATAGAATCAGTGTTTTTCTTTCTGCAGCATCAACAAAAATTACTTATTTAAGGGTTGTCCTCTCGTCTGCCTAATTTGGTCTGGACCTTCTGGCTTTTCCAATAGGTCAAGACCAAAATAGCCAAATTTAATTTAGTGCCCTGTGATGATGGTCATCCTTTCTCAGTGTCTGGAGACTGACAAAGTAGCCATCTCTAGGCGCTTGTGCCACGTTGGCATTCCCTGGAGCTGAGAACCTACATTCAAAAAAAAAAAAAAAAAGGATCTGTTTAACATACTGTAAATTCAGGTGGCTTCCTTTCTGTTCACTGTTTTCCAGAGTAATGTTGATCCACGGGACGAGGTATTCAGCTATCACCACCAGTTTGATGATAAGCCATCACTGAATAAATCTGAAGACAGGAAGGAGTACAACATTGGGGTACTGCGCCACCTGCAGGTGATCTTTGGACACCTTGCATCCTCCAGGCTGCAGTACTACGTTCCCAGGGGCTTCTGGAAGCAGTTCAGGTAAATGTGCATTGTTTACTTAATATTAACTAGTATGACGTTGCCACTCCTGTTGACCACCAGCTCTAGGGTGACCAGAACACTGAAAGCTTTATTTGTGACTGTCTGTTTTGTCTCTTTCTCTTTGTGCAGGCTGTGGGGTGAGCCAGTGAACCTGAGAGAGCAGCACGATGCCCTTGAGTTCTTCAACTCCCTTGTAGACAGTTTAGATGAGGCTTTGAAGGCACTTGGCCATCCAGCCATGTTAAGCAAAGTGCTTGGAGGTTCCTTTGCTGATCAAAAGATCTGTCAGGGCTGTCCTCACAGGTAGGCATTGGCATCATGCTAGAATTGAAATGCGTAAGTTTGGATTGAAGTTATTGTTTGCTCATAATGTATTTGTATGTCTGTTGTTTTCTAGGTATGAATGTGAGGAATCCTTCACAACACTGAATGTTGATATTCGAAACCATCAGAATCTCCTTGATTCCATGGAGCAGTATGTAAAGGGGGACTTGCTTGAGGGTGCTAATGCCTACCACTGTGAGAAATGCAACAAGAAGGTATGCACAGTGTGTTGAGGATGTTTACTTGTAACTGTTATTTGTAGCACTAAATTAATCGTGTGTTGTGACCCGTGTATTGCAGGTGGACACAGTTAAGCGCTTGCTTATTAAGAAACTGCCACCAGTACTGGCCATCCAGTTGAAGCGCTTTGATTACGACTGGGAACGGGAGTGCGCCATAAAGTTCAATGACTACTTTGAGTTTCCCCGGGAGCTGGACATGGAGCCCTACACTGTAGCAGGAGTAGCCAAGCTGGAGGGCTCTGATGTACACCCTGAAAATCAGGTACTGCCACACAGTCTCGTTTTTCCTGATCTTTCCCTAGTTGTGGTCCTTTTATTTGTGTTCTGCCCAAATTCATGGTGTTTCAGCTGAATTGTCTCCTGTTTATTTCAGCAGGTGATCCAGCAGAACGAGCCTTCAGAGCCAGAGCCACCATGCAGCTCACGCTACAGGCTTGTGGGAGTGCTGGTGCACTCGGGCCAGGCCAGCGGAGGCCACTACTACTCTTACATCATCCAGAGGAATGGCAGTGGCGGAGAGGGCGAGAGGAACCGCTGGTACAAGTTTGACGACGGGGACGTCACAGAATGCAAGATGGATGACGACGAGGAGATGAAGAACCAGTGCTTCGGGGGCGAGTACATGGGTGAAGTGTTTGACCACATGATGAAGCGCATGTCTTACCGCCGGCAGAAGCGCTGGTGGAACGCCTACATCCTGTTCTACGAGCGTATGGACTCATTGGACAAGGACAGCGAGCTGGTCAAGTACATCTCAGAGCTCACTCTGAGCAGCAAGCCGCACCAGGTGAAGATGCCCTCGGCCATCGAGTGCAGCGTGCGCAAGCAGAACGTGCAGTTCATGCACAGTCGCATGCAGTACAGCCTGGAGTACTTCCAGTTCATCAAGAAACTGCTGACCTGTAACAGTGTCTATCTGAACCCACCTCCAGGTAAAGCAGTCCTCTCTAATTTCAAGTGCTATACAGAAGTACATCAGGATACGTTTTTAGAACATATTCGTGTCGGTACATGACGTGAGTAAGGGATATAAACCAGTCCTCTGTGTCTGCAGAGTTTGAAACTTGATTAATCTGTAGTCAAAACAAAAATGTGGGACAGATAGTGGGGTTGTTTCTGTGTAGGTTGAGCTTGTGAATGAGCATTATGTCATCAGAATTTCAGGAGACAAATAGAAATGCTCCACAAATACTTAATACAATTAAAAGATTTTATTAAGTATTTGTGGAGCATTTCTATTTGTCTCCTAAAATCATTGACTTTAATGAAATAATAGGAAGACTACATTAGACACTCTGAGAAAATTGGTCAACATTCTCAGACGTTCCCTTACACATAAATGGCGACTTCGGTCACAGCCAAGGTTTTTATGTGGCTATGACGATTCATAGCCCATATCTGTGCTGTTGTATACAATAGCTTATTTAAGGCCACCAGAAACTTTGGTCCGAAAGTTCTTTTGAAACTACTATTTTTTTTTTTTAATTATTATTATTATTTGTTTTTTTTTTTTGGTTTAAATGTTTAAATGGTGTACACTATAGGCAAGTATTCACTCACTCACTTGATTTGGGTTATATATAATACACATAATTGAGTCTCTCTGTTTTGTTAGTTAGTATAATATAGCAGCATAGATCTCGATCTTTACACAGTCTGTAAAACAGTACTGACATGACCGACTTAAAGCGACATCATCAAGTAAATTGACCTTCAAATAACAGCTTCAAAATCATTTTGATTCTCAGTCATTGCCACTTCAGGCTCTGTACTGTATAACTTTAGTGAAGCCACACAAGACCTCTTTCAAGAACTGTAACTGTGTTACAAAAGTAATATTTGTGTAAAATTCTGTAAGATTGATCTACCGATTTAAAAAAAGCACATGCTTTTTTTAACTTTCAGATGCCAGTTAATGTATCTTTCAGCTGGTCAACGAACGCACATGTGCAGCTGTCTATTAAATTTTTTTAGTGATGTAACGGTAGTGGTTACACTCCACAACTGTATGGGGAGCTCAGCATAGAAAATTCCATTTCTCGCATAATGCTGCTTTAAATGTTACTACAATCCAGGAGATACTCTGATAATTCTTACTTTACCTCTCTTCCCCATGTAAGACTTGATCGTTTTGGACGGTCAGTAGTTTAGGTACAGGAGCCTCTTGCATTAAGTGTATAGGTCCTGCATGCATTTTTATGAAGGCTATTAGTTTTCTGTTTACAACTTACCATGACAAATGAAGCAGAACACCTCAACTAAGGTGACAAATGAAGTCAACAGACAGAATGTAAATGAACAAGAGGTAATTCTTTGCTGTTCCTGTGATTTGAATGTTAATTAAGTTGATTATCTCTGTGTTAATCAGTTGATGATGACAGCTGGTGTGGAAATGTCCTGTGGTTTTGAGGTCATGCATACCAATCAGGGAATACTTTTTACCTGGATTCATTTCTTTCTTAATTAGGCCAAGACCATCTATTACCCGAAGCCGAAGAAATGGCCATGATTAGCATTCAACTCGCTGCTAGATTTCTCTTCAGCACAGGATTCCACACCAAGAAAGTTGTCCGTGGCCCTGCCAGTGACTGGTACGTGTATAAACCAGGTGGCTTCTTCTTTATAGATGGTTGAATTTTTCCTGAAGGGTCTTTAAATTCAATATAATCACATCAAATCTCTTCCCAGGTATGATGCCCTGTGCGTTTTGCTTCGGCACAGCAAGAATGTACGTTGCTGGTTTGCACACAATGCCCTCTTTGCCTACGCAAACCGCTTCTCAGAATACCTGCTCGAGTGCCCCAGTGCTGAGGTTCGGGGAGCCTTTTCCAAGCTCATAGTATTTATTGCACATTTCTCTCTGCAAGACGGACCCTACCCGTCACCGGTTGCCTCGCCAGGGCCGTCCAGTCAGGTGAGCTTGTAGAGTGCAGGGTGAAATGAATGCTGAAATGTATATCATTCTGTTTATGATGCTCATGATTTCTTTCTTGCGCTCGGAATAGGGCTGTGATAACCTGAGCCTGAGTGACCACTTGTTTCGAGCGGTACTCAACCTCTTACGGAGAGAAGTTTCAGAACATGGGCGCCACTTGCAGCAGTACTTCAACCTCTTCGTCATGTATGCCAACCTAGGTAAGGTACCTGCACTTTCATGTAGAAAAGCATCATTTTGAATAGAAGGAGGACAGCATTTAAGCTGCATTTCCAGCACAGACTTGAAGCTAATGGCTAGGAATGGCTTCAGGATGAAGTACATTGTACATCACTCATGCAGTCAAACAGCATCTATTATGTCGTCCTGTGCTTGGGATTTAAAGCCCAAAGCACTGAAACCTTGGACAGTTCTGCTACATGGGAAGCCAGTTGTTACATTTTTTACGTCAATATAAAGGTCATTGCATACTTTAGGCTAATATGCATCATAACAATATCATATCACCTGCCCCTAGAACCACCTTTTTTGGCCACCCTGCCCCAAACAGAGACAGTCAGTTTTATCCATACCTTTGTGTTACCTCTAATCTTGTCTGTTTCGGTCGTCTCCCGCAGGCTTGGCGGAGAAGACCCAGCTGTTGAAACTTAGCGTGCCAGCCACATTCATGCTGGTGGCTCTGGACGAGGGCCCGGGCCCTCCCATTAAGTACCAGTATGCTGAGCTTGGAAAGCTGTATACAGTGGTGTCGCAACTGGTGCGCTGCTGCGATGTAGCATCCCGAATGCAGTCCTCAATTAATGGTGAGTGTCCTCTAACTTGTGGTTTCTGAGCTCCAGTCCTGTGAGATCATTGTTAGTTGTTGCCCAATGATGATTTACATCCTTGCTCAGTGTCTGTGACTGACAAACGCAGCCATCTCTAGGCTGCCTCGTTGGCATTGCCTAGAGCTGAGGGCCTAAATATAGTATGAATTCTTATTTATTGGATAGACCAAACTCTTGCAGTCCGCATACTGAAACACATATGCATTTCCATTATTAAAAAAAACGTTATTTTTTGGTTTCCAAACAGGTAACCCTCCTCTTCCGAATCCATATGGTGATCCCAGCCTGACGCAGCCTATAATGCCACTGCAGCAGTTGGTAGCTGAGATCCTGTTTGTACGCACCAGCTATGTGAAGAAGATCATTGAGGACTGTAGCAACTCAGAGGAGACCATCAAACTGCTGCGCTTCTGCTGCTGGGAGAACCCTCAGTTCTCCTCCACTGTGCTCAGTGAGCTACTGTGGCAGGTACGGAGGCAAAAACGAACTTTCCGTTACTGTTAATGAATTGAATATGGTGGTATGAAAATAGAATGGCGCACCTGGTCAAATGTTCTTTTGAGTTTGAGTGAATACAAAGAACACACTTCTGCACAGTATAATAAACATGGCTTATAGCTCATGGAAATCAGAACTCCGCTATCTCAAATCATTAAAATATTTCAGGAGATCAAACACAAAACTATGGACAGTACAGAAATGCCCAACTTTTTCCTGATTTATACACTTTTACCACTAATTACTGCATCAGTGCGGCATGGCATGAAGACAATTAGCTTGGGTCCAGACTTTACACCTTGGGTTCTGTACCTCTCCACTCTTCCTCCAGACTCTTCCTCCTCCTCCATTTCCAAATGAAATGCAAAAATTACTTTTATCTGAAAAGAGGACTTTGGCGCACTGAGCAACAGTCCAGTTCTTTTTTTGTGCTTCTGACTGACATGTCTGGTTCAGGAGTGATTTAATATTAGGAACACAGCACTTGTAGCCCCTTTCCTGGAGACGTCTGTGTGGGTGCTGGCTCTTGATGCACTGACGACAGCCTGGACTTTTCATGACAATCTTCCCAAGGCTGTGGTCATCCCTGTTGCTTGTGCACATTTTCCTAGCACATGTTCTCCTTCTGGTTCACTTTCTATCCATATGCTTTTATACAGCACTCTGAGAACAGCCAGTCTTTTCAGTGGTGACCTCCTGTGGCTTACCCTCCTTGTGAAGGGTGTCTGTGATCGTCTTCTGGACGGCTGTTTCGTGTGCTGAGAGACCATATTTATACTGTTTGAAAAGTAATTTACTCCAAATGAAGTCCAAAAATATTCTAATAATCTGATGCTGTATTTCTGATTTTCATGAGCGATAAGCCATACTGATCAAAAGCAAAAAAAAAGGCTTGAAATGTCACTGTGTGTAATGAATATAAAATCACAATTTACCTTTTTAATTAAATTAAGAATAAAAACTATTTTTGGCTTCATTTTTGTTTTTAGATGTGCCATAAAATAAATACAGCAAAATAAAGTGAGTTGAACAGTGATGCCCAAATATTTATTATATGTTGCGCTGTCCAAACAAAACCATGATACAGGATGCAAAAAAATGCTTTACATTTTTATAATAATAATAAATAATAATGATGATGATGATGATAATTATGTTTTTTAGCTAATTGATTACAATTGAAATTTTTTTACAAGAACATACTTTTTTTTTTTAAAGAATTTTGGGCACTTTAACATGTACACAAGGGGTATATTGAATACAAGCTGATGTATTCAAAAATAGAAAAAACATGGCTTTGACCGCAACTATATAAACATACATTCTCCTAAAGGCTTTTCTCTGGACATGAATTGCTATTTGCTTACTTATAGACTCTGTATGACCTTTTGATATTTTAAATGAATTTTTATTTTTTTTAAGGTTGCCTATTCCTACACATATGAGCTAAGGCCTTACCTGGACTTGCTGCTACAGATCTTACTCATTGAGGACTCCTGGCAAACCCATAGGTCAGGCCATGTTTCCAAATGGTCATTTCTTGACTAACATGTAGATTTAACACGTTAAAAATCTCTTATAATTTCCTTTGTCATCCACCAGGATACACAATGTGTTGAAGGGTATTCCAGATGACCGTGACGGGCTGTTTGACACCATCCAGCGCTCTAAAAACCACTACCAGAAGAGAGCTTACCAGTGCATCAAGTGCATGGTGGCTTTGTTCAGCAACTGCTCCGTGGCTTATCAGATTCTTCAGGTACAACAGACACCTAGGAGATGGAGACCACGCATATGTGCTCCTCTATTTCAGGGCTGTAGAAATACATTTGTGATCATGCTCTCATTACCATGGCTATCTGTTGTTTGTGCCTGCAGAGTAATGGGGACCTGAAGCGAAAGTGGACATGGGCAGTAGAGTGGCTCGGTGATGAACTGGAGCGCAGGCCATACACTGGTAATGCCCAGTACACCTATAACAATTGGTCTCCTCCTGTCCAAAGCAACGAGACCTCCAATGGTTACTTCCTTGAGCGCTCCCACAGTGCCCGCATGACCTTAGCCAAGGCCTGCGAGCTATGCCCAGAGGAGGTAGGGGAAATCACAACACCCTCATCAGCCATAATGGCTGTAGCATGCTCTGTGTAGCTTAAATTGTAACAGTATATTTTATATCTACATTTAAGACTGGAGATAGGAGCCCAAGAATGGTTAGAAATTGTTAGTTTTGGTTTTATGTATATTTTAACACGGATTGGTTAAAAATATGCCTAATTTGCACAAATTCTCATAATCTTAGAATTGTTTTAGTGGGTAATTTCTCTTAACATGATCCATTAATGTTTATTTTTGAGAAATCTACAGTGAACAATTTGGATACCAAATTATTTAATGGAGAAAAGAATTAGAGATCCTGTTTATGAAATGATAAATGCATTTGGTTGTACATTTGACATGTATTTAACTATAGATAGGGCTTTGAGTTTTCGACAATTTTAATTTCCAGATTTAATCATTTCATTTAATTTCCAATTTTTCTTTCCCAGTCAAAGTGTACGTATATTTTGCTGTTGCCGTTTGTATAAATGAGTAGTTCTATTTACTGTGTTTCCATTACTGTTTGATTGATTTTCTATAAAAGCTTTATTTCTTTAATTTGCTAAACTTTGGCCTTTTCAGTTTAGCTTAATGGATGGCCGTTTGACTATGTTCCAATGTTTCCAAACGTAGAGCCAGATTGACATCGTTTAACACTTGTACAGTGAACAGTATGCATTATTAACTGCCATTTCAAACTAGTGTCACTTAATGAAGCACGAGGTGGTGTCTGAAGAGGACGCAGGCCGGAAGCCGTCCTCGCCACAGCAGCTTTTGCCAGGGGAAGTGACAGGCCAGCAGCAGCACACTGTAAGATTCGTATGCCCCGGCCACACTGGTGCCATCTGCGTAACCTCTTGGTGTTCACAGGGCATGGTGTAGCCAAATCCATTACCTTCTCCCTCTAGCAAGCAGAAACCACAGCTCTTTTAATTAACTGTTATCTCTTGTCCTCATCTAAATGTTTTTTGGAACTCAGCCTGTTTCTTCCTCCCTGACTCCAAGTCTTAATGTGTCGCACACAAAGAGATCGAAAACTCTAAGCCTTGGCTATAGTGTACTTTAATGACTGTCCTGTAAAACTCTGTCAAGTGTGTGTTCAGGTGTTTTTGTTGTACTGTTTTTGTGTGGTTGGGGAAAGATTTTGTTCTGCTGTCTAATAGAACTGAAATCGGACCCAAACTATACAGAAACTTGCATGACAAAGTCTTTATTAGTGTGTTTAATCGATTTACTTCACACCATTTTTGTTTCGGCTAGGTCAGTAATGCCTTTCGTACAGACTCGTTTCGCATGAAAGAGAAGTGGCTTGTTAAGTTTTAGCTGCCTCTTTTTTTTAAAATTTATTTATTTATTTATTTATTTATTTTTAATCAGTGCGTTACTTTATACTCAAAGTTGCTTGCGTGTTTAATTACTCCTGTTAATGTTTATCGTCCAGTGCAGTGTTTTGTGTGTGCTGTGTATATACCCTCTTTATGTCTTCTTGTCTGCCATTGGATTCCTGTGTTTCAAAATAGCCTTGGATCTCTTGGAAGTCTAGTGGTTTTACTATTCAGCCCTAAAACACACTTCAACATACTTTCAGTACAGTAAACAAACGTGTATAAGTTTTTAAAGAAATTTTAGGCTACTGAAAAATACGCGGATCATTGCTGCCATGTTTTTTAAAAAAAAATAATAATAATAATAATTAACAAATGGCAATTTTGCAGTAGAATTGACTCTTAACTTTTAATGGAAGACAAAGTAAAAAGATTTCATTCCAAGTCATTTCTGAGCTTTTCTATTGGTTCATTTATCATGACCTCTTGATCTAATGTAAAGAACAACTGCTGAAGTCGTGTTATGTCAAAATGAAAATCTCATTTAAAAATAAATAAATACATAAATAAAAAATTGCATGGCGGCAATGGTACACTAAATGGCTTTTTGGGGATTCTTTTTTGGCTTAGTGCTTGAACTTGTCTCCACATACACATAAATATGCTTAGTCTGCAAGTCTTCATTTAAACTAGAGTTAAACATGTCTTGCTTTGATGATCTCCCTGCACCCGAGGTTTTGATTGATGAACAAATGTTGTTCTTTCAGGAGCAAGAAGATCAAGAGGCCCCTGATGATCAGGACACTTCTCCACCAGAGGACACTTCTCTATATCCCCACTCTCCAGGGACCCAGTATCAGCAGGTAACACTTAACCCATCCTTTGCTAATGGTGTTTAAAGGTGCAACAACACTCGCCATCTTTTTCGCCAGATTTTCCTCTTGCTACAAATGTAGCAGATCAGCCAATACCTGTTTGGGATCTGAGGGTTTGCTCTTGACCTACTAAGGATTATGTTGCTAAACAACAAAAAAAATCAAATCAAAGCTATTTCATCAGTACTTTTCCAGCATGTTTATGGACCACCTAAACTTCCGTTATTGTCAAAAACTGCCTTTACGAACTCTATCATCTCAAAAGTCCTACCACGCCGTCCGTTCTTCATGTCTGGATGATTACAGATCTAAGTATGTTGGCTTGTTCTCTGTAGACTCTTCAATTACTACACAAGGCGTCTGCTAGACTGCTTATGCACTCTTAAAAATGGTGCTTTTAAATGGGTCTTTGCATGATGCGATAGAAGAACCACTTTTGGTTCAATGAAGAGACATGTTTATAATAGCAAAGTTTGTGTGAGAAGAACCTTTTAACTGGTGAAGAAACCTGTACTTAAAGTCTCTCTCTACTAATTAGTTATTATTAATTAGTAGAGAGCCCATGCCCAGGCTGGTTGGCTCCACATGCGATGGGGGGGGAATTGCAGTGTTTTTTTTTTTTTTTTTTTTATGGGTATCCAATCGCTTTAGTATAGAACAGCGATGCTAATCTGGTCTTTGCCTGTTCCAGCAGAACAACCTTCCACATGGTCAGCCATACACAGGCCCAGCAGCACAGCATATGAACAATCCTCAGCGCCCCGGCGTACGAGCACAAGAGAACTGGGAGCCCACGGAGGAGGTTCCACCTGCCCAGACGAAAGAATAGCGCCACGCTTCGACCCTGTCCTCCACCCGAGCGCTCTCTGGAGTCGACCGAACGACGAGCGAGGCCAGGCCCCACCATGCAGCGTCACTCCAGAACCTGTGTATCCGGAAAAAATCCGCTCCCTGTACTTCTGACCCTGGGGTGGAGCCGTCACTGTCTGCCCTGCGGTACTATAACCTGCCTGCAGTGGACTGTGTATGGTGTTGTAATAAGCCAGGCCTGATGCACTTGTCTTACATGACAGCGGTGTACATATTATATTAATGTTTTGACTGTTCAGAACCATCAGCGCCACCTGCTGTTTGGAAACTTGCGGATTTATGAAAACAAAATTGAAAACTATAAAAGAGAAGCAAAAAAAAAAAAAAAGCCAAAAAAATAAGAAAAAAAAGCCAAAAAAATTATGTAAAAGACAAAAAAAAAAAAAAAAAACCAACAACCCTGTTTTATCACCTGTACTCAGTTGTGAGGTGTGGTCTGCCTTTTGGCCATTTTGGTCATTCAGCTCTAAATCATTTTATCCACGTCAACTCTTACTTAATCTAATCCGCCTCCGGAGCTAGAGATGGTTGTAGTTGTAGGCATGGTGGGATGGAATGGATGGGTGGTCCTCCTGATGCTAGGCTGATGTGAAATATGGTGAAGCACCGTTGTTCTGGAAACTTACATTGCCTTTCTTTTGTTCTGGTATTAATTCAATCATTTGAAAGCTCTAGTTAATACGCTGTAACATTTTTAGCATGGCTTCACACCGGACGAGTGTAGCCAAAAGGGAAAATTGTGATCATAACAGCTGTAGTTCTTAATCCACAGCTATTTTGAAGAGCCTTTTCCCTTCCCCATGACTTCTACATTGAGTTTTGAACCAATGGAAGAAACAAGTGGCTTCTCAATTGCACATATGTATCCTCGAAAGTAACATTTGGCAGTCAGTTAATGGTGGGAATAAGTGGTTACCTTTTTGTTTTGGATTTATAGGAATTTTAGAAAGAGAAAACGTATATGCAACGACTTGCTATGCTGGGATGCCTGGAGCATTAGTGGACTGTACTCAATTTGCTTGTTTGTCTCTCCTTGGTTGAACCTTGTTTTAGACAAACTGGAATAAACGAAAGATTGACATTTGGCCACTAACGTCGACAGACTATAGATGCTGTCTGTTCACATTTGCTTAATCTACTTGAACACAGGCTCTGTCTGGTCTGGGGACTCTTCATTGGAGCAGAATGGACATAAAAAAGCAGGGTTGTACCATAATATAACTGCTGGTTAGTCGTGTGGCAACTTAAGCTAGGTAAAGTCATTTTCTCTAGGAGTAAAGGTAAACATCAGTAAATACTGTATGTAATTGGTAACTTGAATGCTTTTTTTTTTTTTTTTTTGATTGTCTAAAAATACCAAATACTCCTGCAACTGAAACTGTTCTGCCCACCATATTTAAATATTTTGCTGTTTTATTTTATAGAATTTATTTTGTTGTATTTCACTAAAAGAAAAAAATAGAATTTGATTTAAGAGGAACATTTTTGTCCTTGTGTTATTTTTAAAGATATTGACTGTACAGTTTTTCGCCCTGTTCATTTTTTTTTTTTTTTTTTTTTTGCACCAACATTTGTTTTGGCCATGGTGTGACGAATTCTGGAGCCACAGTCGCAATGTTAACTTTCACTTTGTGAGGTTTTTTGTGCACACATACTACAGACAGCATTGCGCCCTTCAAGAATAAAGAAATTGAATCTTGAAAGTGGTCTCTTGCTTATAGGCCTGCTCTTAAAGTACAAATCACCCTGTAACAAGATAGTGGCCACATCCAATGCCAAATTTGACTGCTGGAAATAAATTGTCCATAGTTGGTCTGCACTAGGCCTACCTACTAGAAGACTAAGGCTACTGCTGCTCAAATATAAAGATCCTTTCCTATGAAGGACTAAACATGGCACTGTGGCCCTTCTTATTGGTTTCCATTTATTATTCTCTGCATTCATAAGTGTCCAGAGTGCTGATTTGTTTGACAAGACTACTTTCAAAACATCAGACCCAAAACCAGTCAAACTTCATTTGAGAAAACACTCAAAACCAGGCAGGCTTGTGGTGGACATTTTATTATGAAGAGACACTTTAGTTTTCCTTGTCCTGGACGGTCTTTGTTCCACGCAGTCTGCCAGTACGACGAGCAGCAATGAGACCGACTTTGCGTCCAGCGGGTGCGTCCCTCCTGATAGTTGAGGGTTTGCCAATGTGCTGATGGTTACCACCACCGAAGGGATGCTCAACAGGCTGGAGGGGGAGAGGGGAAAAAAAAAAACAAGTCAGGACCATTGCAGAAACAGGGTCTTGGTCCTAGCTGTGTTTAATTTTTTTTTAAAAGCTATAATGTCCATCTGTCACTTTGTGGTGGTGATAGGAACTGTGCATTCTCATCATATGTTTAAATAAATCAGGAAGCAGTGTTCTGTACAGACTAGCCTATGAATAATATCCCCAGTACTTACATTCATAGCCACACCACGGACACGAGGCCAGCAGTTTCTCTTGACCTTGTACTTGTGGTAGGCACGTCCTGCCTTCAGGATGGGCTTGTCGATACGACCACCACCAGCAACAATACCTTTTAAGCAAATACACAAGAGCGAACACTTAACTTTGTATGCCGTAGACCTGCGTCAAACCCTGTATACAAACAAAACAGTAGTGCTTCAACTACTCCAGATTCAAGTCCAGTAGATCCAATGGGTTGAAGGACATTAGCACCAGAGAACACTAAACTATTCTGTAGTCCTCCAGGGATGGACTTCAGTACACTTGCTCTCAATACTACCAATATCTGCAGATTTATAAATCAGGCAAGCACCAAGGGGTTATATTCTGCTACTAGGCAACACACTGGGTGAAGTGGGACCCAAAACCGCACAATCAAAATAGGATCAAGCCAAAGCTTAAACAAGGATGGTCCAAATATTCAACTGAGTAAACAGTTTTCACTGGTTTTGCTTCATCTATCCATGCTCCAACAGACTAGACTTCTCTGGCTTAGCCCACAAACGCACATTTAACTGGACTTTAGTGGTAGACACCTCAAACACCCGAATATGTTCAGATGTGTACTTCAACAAGGTAGTGTTAAGACTCCTGTAAACAGTCCAGTACACCAATTCCTAAAACACATAAGGTGGTCTTCTCCACACTATGGGTTCACTTTTCATTCTGATCGCATTTTTGTGCTGGACTAATGGCAGGTGTTTAACTTCTGACTTCTTCTGATTACTGCTTCAGGAACAGTTGATAAATGGCTCCTTTCTCTGAAGGTCCAATAGTGCAATGCACATACAATATGCCCAGACTGTTCATTCAGCCTTCAAACACTTCGCCTTGACCAACTGTGCACAACCCTAAACCAGGCAATTAGAAGTGACCCATAAGCATTAACCACAGACAACCTGTCATGTAGATGCCAATAAGTTCATTGGTCAATACAAAGTTACTCAAGAACCATCAGGAATACCCAACTCATCACTCAGACACTACTGAGCATTATAGAACATACCATCATCTTCAGGAAGGATTTGCACATTACTCACCAACAACAGCTCTGTTAGCTGAGGAGATGACTTTCTTGGATCCAGAGGGGAGCTTGACTCTGGATTTCTTGGTCTCAGGGTTGTGGGAGATGACCGTGGCGTAGTTTCCGGATGCGCGGGCCAGCTTACCCCTGTCTCCAGGCTTCTCTTCCAGACAGCAGATGATGGTACCCTCAGGCATGTTGCCAACAGGCAACACATTACCGATGTTCAGCTGGGCTGCAAGTCATTCAGAACATTTACTCAACATGTTTGCAAGCAACATGGGACACACAAAGTACAAAAAAATTGCAGCAACAGAACCATACTGAAGACAGGGAAGCTCTTTTTTACCTCTCTTGCCACAGAAGATGAACTGTCCAGTGTGGATGCCCTCAGCTGCAATGAACAATTCAGTCCTTTTCTTGAACCTGTACGGGTCACGGAATACCACCTTGGCCAAGGGAGCGCCACGGCCAGGGTCGTGAATGATGTCCTGTAAATAAAATTAAAATTTGAATTAAGCTTTTGGTTAAGATACTAACAAGAGCCACTGTCAACTATGTAATTCCCTTGCACACATCTGAATCCATTTTTACCTTCACAATTCCCTTTATGTAGCCATGACGTTCAGCGAAGTCAATGTGTCGGAGTTTAGCAGCTCCTTTCCTGAGCTTGACATGGGCTTTGAAGACGGAGCCCGCACCTTTCCTCTGAGCCCTGATCACACGTCCCATTTTGGGTTCTGCAAAAAAAAAAAAAAAAAGCACAGATCAAGCACCTACACCCAAATCATGTCACAATGATAGAATAACAGCTTTAGGGGACTTGCCCAAAAACTCTTAGACATTGCATGGTGTTTGCACCATACATGGGAATCAAGTCCTAATCTTCCACAAGGAATGCAATGTTAACCTACACAAACCACTCTTTGGAGGTAGAAGAGCTCCTAATCATTTTAACCTAATAACTTGCCTACATTTATACACCATGTCAACTACAGAGAACACTATGCTGTAGTTCTCCAGGGATGGACATCAGAATCCTTGCTCTCGATACTACCAATAAACTGGCAGATCTAGGAATCAAGCAAGCACCAATGGGTTATTCTGCTATTAGGCAGCATGCACAACCAAAATAGGATCAGGTCAAGGCTGGCCCAAATTATCAACTGTGTTTATGGTGGTTTTGCTTCATCCATCCATGCTCTAAAAAGATGAGACTCCTCTGGCTTAGCCCACACATTCACGTTAAACTTGAGTTTGGTGGTAGACATGTTCAAACAAATATATTCAGATAAAAACCCTATGAATCGCGATGGAGCTCTAGTTGTACTTCAGCAAGGTAGTGCTACATTCCTGTAAACAGTAGCTACAGTAAAGTACACCAACCTAATGAGCACCTAAGACTAATGAGGCATTGAACGCAGACGGGCTTACAGAGGCTAGCCTAGCCCCAAACAGAATGAGCACACAAGAAATATTGAGGTACATTTGGAGACAAAAGCTAAAGGTAAATTAGCTTAACGTTAATCACTGATCACTTCACTAGCTCAGGAACTTCAGGACTCCGGGGCACAGACACCAGGGACTGAACACCACTGACATCAGGGTACCGACAAAACGCCAAGCAGCAACGTTAGCTAGGCTAGCCACTCTGCTAGCTGGCTAACCTGCCAAGAAACAGAACAGTAGGTTCTAGATAGCACTACAGCTTTTTTTCACAGCTTAATTTCCATCTCACGGTCACATAAATGTCTAAATAAACTGCACTAATGCGCGCACACAGGCCTTTCTACTCAGTTTAGCTGCTGCCGGCGGCGCGCTCACACAGCGAGGCCCTGACGTGTCTGAACCTCGGCACGACTCAACCTTCAAAACACTGGATTTTACTCAAAATTCCACCAATATTTAACGACAAAGGACGGTGAAAGTGGGTATAAGCGTCCCGTCAACCTTCATTAGTGAGTTTTAACAGTGGATGGTTAAAATAAAGCAGAGATTTAAAGTGGATGAAGCGGAGAGAGAGAAAAGCTGCGCTCATACCTAAACTCCGCTGAGGGGAAAAGGAAGCGCGACGGCAGGAGGGAGAATTTCTTCCGGAGAAGAGGAGGAGCGAGCACAGCGCCCCCAGCGGACCGATCTTATTACCGTCTTCACCTGGGAAAAATACAAATAATAAATAATAATAAATAATAAAAAATAAATTGAGCAATATTTTTTGTTTTAATTTTTAAAACAACATTGAAAATTAAAAGCTAAAAAATAAAGGATAAAAATATTTTATATTTATTTGTCATCCAGGTCATTCAGGTTCACTTCATTATCTTTACAGTTTTTTTATCATCAGAATCAGAATCTACAAAAGTATTACATGTAAACCCAAGAGAGAAAAGTACACTAAACAATAAATAAGATAAAAAAATATGCTAAAAAAGTCATAAAGAGAGTAGACATATATACACAAACTACTGTGTACAGAAAGTTGCAGATGATAAAAATTTATCATTATTTACAGAAAATGAACATCTGTACAGCTGTGCACATGATCACAGTGCACATGAGCATCATGTTATGTAGCAGGACTGTGTTCAAGTGAAATCCTGTTTGTTTCAGTGAAATTTGGAAGCTCAGGTCAGTTATAGATTATGTTTATAGACTATAGCGTGAGGTGTCCTCTGTGGTTGAGGAGGGGTGCCACAGCTCTGGGGAAAAATGCTTACAAGAATCACAGGCTGTTGCGGTAATGACGGCGGTAATGTTGGGGCTGGTATATATATTCAAACATACGGTGGGGTCGGATAATTATGAACTACTACATCATGAAGTACTACACTATGTGTGTAGAAGTCTGGGTTGGGACCAGGCCAAAGGAGCAAAATATGTATATGATGTATATGCAGGAAATCATACTAATGTTTGTGCGTAATATGTTTGGTGGTGCAATTAATAATACCTTGAATACCTAAGCTATTTATTTTGTAATAAGTGTTAGTGAAATCTGATACTCAAGGATGACACTTCTTTGGCATTTGAAGGTAAGTACTAGAAAAAGGCAACAGGTGAGTTTACCTGTCTTCAACACAAATGGAAGGCAATGTACAGTTCGGTACCACCTGCTGTACTAATCTCCAGGAGTATACATGACATGGCCATGTGAATATCCCTTTTTATTAGAAGCCCTTTATTAACAGTAGGGCTGTACTGAAGAGCTCAGTGATTTTCAGTGTAGTGTTCCCCTAGAATATCACCCTCCAAAACACATTTCTGCTAGAGCAGCCCTGTGGCTCTTCGCTTTCAGTGACCACTTTTGCACAAAAACAGGATTTAGCATTTGGCAAGATGGTCAATGTTAGTTCATTAATAGTAAGGGCTTTACGTGAAGATGAGTATTTTAAGTGGATACGGGCTGGAAGTGAAAGCCAGTGAGATTGCTGAAGGACAGGAAGGATGCACTGTTTAGTACCTTTAAACTAGAGGGAACACAGACAGTGATACAGTACTGGAGCGGTGGGAGGCCAGATACTGGAGCGGTGGGAGGCCTTTGTTGCCATGCCTGGGGAGCAGAGAGGGTTACAGGTCTTGCTCAAGGGCACAGTGGCACAATAACCCTGTCAACAATAATCCAGTGCTCTTACCACTGAGCCACACCTGTCCAATGTAATTAATAATAGAACTGAAAATGCCTAAAATTACATGAGTAGAACATCATTAGAGAGGTTTTTGGAGGAGCCTGTCTTATACTTTGTCTCTGTGCTCTCTGTACAACTTTAGTCTTGTTGAAAAGCTGAACCAATTCAATTCAGATTTATTTATATATAGCGCCTTTTTTCACAGCAAATGTTGTCATAAAGCAGCTTTACAGAGATCTGGGTCCGAGCCTCTTTTAAGCAAGCCAATGGCAACAGTGGCAAGGAAAAACTCCCTCGGGTCCCCGGATAATAACAATAACAAGCAAAACAAGAATAAAAACAACAATAAATCAGTACCGAATTAAGAAAAAATGGTAAATGTGCCATCAAGCCATAAAAGATGGAAACATGAGTGAGATGATAAAGTTCATGCAGGTAAACAGTCACAAGCATAAGTCATGCACTGGGGAACTACGTGCCCTGTACACACATATATACTCCAAGCCAAGTTAATGACCTGTAGCCTTCCTGGCAAACATTTGACTAATAAGAAGTTAGTAGTGATGATGAAATCAACAAAATGTAGAAATTAGAAGCCCCCTTTAAAAAAATTTAAAAAATTATATATATATATATATATATATATATATATATATATATATATATATATATATATATATAAACTTAAAATGTGTTTAGGAGTGTGAACTTTTATACTTCTTAAGTACGGGACTCGTGTACTTCAGCCACCTCTTAAGATCCCCCAAAGGTGTTCTACATAGGATTCAGGTCAGATGATGGACTCCTGTGTGCTTTTCGCTGCTGTGGGTTCAGTCGCAGTGTGTGCTGAGCGTTTAGAGAGTGGGAATCATCTTTTCATTCAGAATTTTGATGTACACAGCAGCCTTCATGATGCCGTCTATAAAATATAATTTACACCTGCACCTGCTGAGCTCATTCAGCCCCGTATAAATAATCTTGTGGGAGCGGTCGCTGTGCCTTAGGTTACTTTTAGTGTGGCTAGTCCAATACTTCCTAAGAACTGCAGCCACTGTTTTCTGTTTAGTAGATTATTAATGTTCTCGTGTCCTATTCCAGCTTTGCCCATTTTTACTGTTTCATGTTTATAAGTATTTTTATAGATAATCCCTTGCCATGTCGAGCCACGATGGATTAAACACACTGCACACATTTCCCAGTGCTAACAGCTTGTTTTATTCAACAAACAGAGTAATAAAACGTTTTGCCAGTGGTGTCGCCTCAATTTTATCACTGTGATTAAACCCTCACATTTTTGTTAAGCACTGTATGTGTCATGTTGCAGAAAATTGCATAATTCTTCTTCTGGCAAAGGACCCCCCTAGAGGTTTGGCTTGCATGGCTCCCCCGTCCAGTTCATTGCCAGCTATCATATCCATGTGGGGCCTGTATGTGCAGCCCAACGTTTTTGTCCTGGGGTTCCACATTGGCCCCACATATGGATGGCCACCACAATCAGTAATGGGACTAAGAGGGGTTAAACATGGGCCCCGTCTCAGCACACGGGGCCTAGATTGGACCCGTGTGAGTTTAGGGTGGGCTGTAGCCACAGGGCTCATTTGGGAAGCCCAGCTGTATACTAGTAACACTATATGGGTACAAACTGCCCATCTGGAACCCACCCAACATGTTTACATGGGCGTGACAACCTTGTTGAGAAAACATAAACAGCGCCACCTAGTGACAACGCTGGAGCAAAATTTCTAAGAAGTTGTAAAGGCTTAAATGCCGCTCATCAAAACCCCTTCTGACTGTGCAGTCATTGGGTCTGACCAAAGTCATTAGGCCTGACCAAATGAAAAACAGATTTTTTATAAGCGCCCTCTGGTGGTCAACTGTGGAGCCAACTGCTGAGACTGCTGGTGTATGCTGTATTTCTGGACACTGTTCAGACATTCTGTTTAACACAGCTGCTCTGTAGCTGTACCTAAGAATGACCACCACCTTCTCCCGAAGTGCCTAATCGCTCACAGCAGGCCATCACACTCACCGGAACATATTAGCTGAAATTAGTATTATATATTATTTTCAGTTCTGCCCTAACAGCATGATTTTAACAAACACTGTATTGTACTGTAACGTAAAAGGCCTGAGCAGAGGAGACAGGAATGACCTGAAATGAAACTAAAAGGATTAAGACAAGAACAAACAAAACAAACGGAGAGGAAGAAAACTGTGAGTTTAATGTGTTGGTCAGTGTAAGAAGCTGGGAGCTGGGGAAGGAGCTGCAGGCTGTGCAGTGAGTGAGTGGAGTCCATTACTGTGACGCAGCCACAGGCTGCCTGTTAAGGAACCATGTATTTGGCGAAATAAAATGTGAACATTAATGTTATATTATATTACATTATATTATATTATATATAATTATATAGAGTATGTCTTGTGAAGTCTTGTTCAGAGAAAATCTGCAAAGCTATTAATCTCTCAAATGCTCACCCATTATGCAAAGCCAGAAGGAGCAGTAAGACAGTTATTGTTTGATGAGGCGGGGTGGTGGTTATTCAACGTCCTGACCTCCCTGACCTCACGGCAATGCTTAGGGATTTAGTCGAAAGCCTTCAGAACAAAAGCAGGATAGACTCAGGATATACACATTCACAAAACCCAACACACTGACATACACCAGCCTGTTCAGCTTACAGAAGTCTAACTCCACCCATCCCTAAAAATCGCCACAGTGGCATTATGTGTGGAGATGCCAGTTGTAGTTAACTGGCTCTGGCCATCCTATCTGTAGGAAGACACTGGAGAAGTGTGAAGGCTGACCAGAAGAGGGCACTGCCGGATTATGAGTTTATCAGATTTATGGATCTTTTTTTTTTGGTTAAATCAACTAGTAGATGGACTTCAGAAACATAATAATTTAGAAACTGAGAATAGTGAGGTGTGGAAATTATCTAAGCAAGTTTAATGTTTCACTCTATATTATCCCTCTGTATTGTCGATATGATGTCTTTATTTTAATTTATCACATTGATATCATGGACTACAACTGATTTTGAATTCATAAGTAAAATGTGTATAATTGCTGAAGTATCTGATATTGGCAGCACATACAGCGATTATTAGAGTATTTTTTATTGCGAGTGGACATTTCAAGCCCCCTCATAGCGAAACTTTTTTTTTTTTTTTTTTTTTTAAACAAAACAAAACAAAAACAAAACATACACAACACCAGGAGCATATAAAAATATATAAATGTAACAGTATGTACACAATACAGAAATATTGCTAGGGGAGCAGAATATCTAAATAAATAAATAAATAAATAAATAAATACACAACTATCTTAAAATACATAATGGCTTAAACAGTTTTAATAGCTTTTTTATTTTAAAAAGGGCTGTAATCATTCAATATAATGCTTAATCTCTTTTAAAGGCAACAGAAATTGGCAGTTTGCCTGAGAATTAGCATTTCTGAAAATAGCGAACCTCTTGATTTGATCTGTCTGACTCAATGAATCAAACGTCGCAGCAACCCGAGAGAACTGTTTACGGAGACAATGTGCAATGTGCGCGAAGCAGGCATTTATTAATTTGCGAAATTCTTTTAATGGGACGTTTTTGAAAACGTTCAGTTACCTACATTTTCATTCCATTTTTATGAGAAGTCAGTTTGGGTTTTATCACGTATCAAAAAAAAATGCGTAGATGCTTTAACAGTGTTTGATTCAGTGGGAATCGGTTCGATTCTTTTTGGTTTTTTTTGGTAAGGAGTCGGTTCATAAGAACAGATTAGTCCGTCTTGTTAGCTTAACGATGTAATATGAGGAAATGTCGCTGTCAGTTGTAACCCTAATGCTGTTGCTTCTTGTTGAGAGTGTGTGTGTGTGTGTGTGTATTAAAATGACGTTATAAAGCATAAATCATTTATCTAACAAGAATCTCTTTTCACATCACACTTCTGTTGCTGGGTAGAGTACCTCTCGCGATATCACGAGTTGCCGTGCGCTGCCGCAGCCAATGAAATCTCGCGGTGCTGCCTTCCGAGAACAGAACGTCGCGAGGCGCCGCTGGTGGACGACGAGCCGGTTGCAGTTAAAAACCTGCCGATAAACTTCGGGCTCGGGTCTTATTATTATAATCGTCGTTATTATTGATAAACAAGGCTGCGGATAGGAAAGAGAAATTTAGAAGTATTGAGTGAAAGTGTTTTGTTGGATTTTGGCGCAGTTCGCTTTCGAACAAACTAGCTAAAAGAAGAGGACGAGTGACGTCGTTTCTAAAGGAGACTTGGCTGTAATCCCTCGGCTAGCTTAGCTGGCTTGCTAACAAAGAAAGTCTTCTGCGGGAAGGAGAAATCCTCACTAATTTTCTTTAGTTATGAGTCATGTGGTCGTCGACAGTTCACACGGTCTAGATCAGCAGGTAAGCCGGGTGTTGGACGGTTGTAGCTAACATATGAAGGCTATTCGGCTAGCTCGCTGCTCACTGGGTTAGCGCTAGCCTGACTGACTGCTGGATTTGAATTCTCTGCCGGTCGTCTGTAGCCTCGCCGGGAGGCAGTGTCATGTTTCTTTGGCAGGTAAATTGATGTCTGGCTTCCACGTTTCGCCTCGTCTCGGACAGCTTTCTTATCGTGTCTGAATCAGCGGCTGTCAGGATTAACGTCGTTAACGTTAGCTGGTGCTAGCTAATGATGTTCGTGAGGGAGCAGAGTAGGGAGTCGAGGGCTGTGAGGTCTATGCCAAGCAAGCATCTGCAGGGGGGGGGAAATCTTCTATTGTGCTCCTGCCAACCAGCTACGCAGCTAGACAGCGAAATGATGATGATGATGATGATTATGATGATGGTGGAGCACGGCACGCTTGTACAAAGCCACATAAAGCATCGCTTAGGCTGCGCTAACCGTGCCCCCTTTCCAGTGGAGGCCCAGGCAGGAGCGAATCGACCACCTTTGCCAAGAGTTGCTCGCTAACTTTGTTGTCAGCAGGAAAAAGGTGGTCGGTGTGGCTTTCCACATCCCTGCATCAGCTAGCCAGCCAACTGTCTACCAGATCTGAGCCGTGCCTTCAGGGTTGGAGGAGCAGCGCGACAGGCAGCTTCGGAGTTCACCCCCTCCCCCAACATCTTGTCACTACCACCACCACCACCACCACCACCGTTTGTCGGACATTTTGTCCGCCTGATCATCAAATTCTGCACGGTGTTATGCATTTAGCCATATTTTCACCATCTACCCGTGCACATTCAGCCCAGTAGTTAATGCAGTGTTTATGGAGGCGATATAATGGAGTCGCCAGACCAGCGTCAACACTGTAACCCAGCCGGCTGCAGGGATTTGCGAAGGATGCGCCTGTTGTTAGCTCGGCGTAGTCCGTCTGTTTACTAATCGATTGCAGCACATTTACACAGCATCAGATCAAGCTTTGCACAGCATGCACAACGTGGTACAGTCCCAACAACCCGTGATGCATCGGTTGTTGACAAAATGGCTAGCAGGCAGGTTATGGTTTCAGTGAGTGTCACGCTCTGGGCTGCGGTGGGCGATGGCGTGTAATTGCCTCACGTGTGCAAACAGCGGTGCTGAGGCCGATCTAACTGAGGACACGCACTGCATCTACACCTGATCTAGAGCCGTGTCTTCATGTAGTAACTCTCTCTCTCTCTCTTGTCTTTTCTAGCTTTCTGCCCTAGACTTGAACTCTCCTGACGGGCAGGGTGGAGGCACTGGCAGTAAGTTTACTGTTTTAACGTCTTCTCTCAGGAGATCACACACAGTCACTGTCACCTTATGTCTGGATTTTGTGTTTCACGTTTTGACATGATGTGAGGCTGGCAGTTGTTTACATTATTTAACATTTTCGTGAATCAAATGCTCCGAAATGCCTTGGAATAAAACCTGTTTGCTTTGACTTGCATTCAAAGTTAAGAAGGGGTTTCCTTTTGTAAGGCTGCTGTTTACATGGCAGTGACCATGAGTTACCCATGGCTTTAAAGCAATGTCAGTTAAATAGTTATAAATAGTAGTCCTAATCTGTTTGAGCATTATATTAATATATTTTTGTAATATAGTTGCTGTCAGACTGAATGTCTGTTTCTCTTTATTCATTTGTGGTCTTTATAGTGTCCATTTCATGGGAAGTGGTTGCGAATCTTGTCGCATTAGTTTATATAAAAAAAAATATATTTTTCATTTCTAATAAAAAGGGTAAAGGGCGAATGTAATGGTTAGTTCATTTTTTTCATCTTGACAGTGACTTCTATGATCTGTATCCCTGTGTTCAGTCTGTGTAATGCACAAGCTGATTTCAGTGGAGTGAAGTTGGCTGAAAATGAATGTACATGTTCGTTTTTCCCTTTCTAGAGCGTTACATTCCTCCTCACTTGAGAAACAAAGATATTGCTAAAAATGGTAAGTGTCTTAATTTGAAGTTGTATCAACAGTGGTATATTTATTTAAATGTATATCTTTTCTTTTTTGCCATCAAATAGTAAACTCCATTAATTTGTAGACTGAAGCATTTTAGTAGCATGGCTACTTAGTATTCTGCAGATATCCTGTTATTCTCTTAAAACACTTGCTTTGTAGTTTATGTCCCATATTAAATAAAAAAAAAAAAACTAGTGTTTGCTAATGTAAAAAATGATGTAAACTGCATTAACTTGTTCTGCATCCAAAGGTACCTCTTAATAGCTGTATCAGTAACTTTCACATCTAAAAGGGCCTTTAGGCTTTGGCCATGTATTTATAACAATATTTTGATCATAGTCTTTTGATTTGTGGAATTAAATTATCTAGCATGGGTTTGCCTTTTGAGCTTAATATGAGCCGAGAGCTGCATACACATACATTTTCTTCTGGGATGCTGGTCTGAAATTGATTTTTAAAAGATGACTCATGTTCTTGGCTATTGCTCAACATCATTGTAAAGAAATGTAAGAGGACTGTTTGAAAGACCTAATCTTGTATTGGTCCCTGCATTATTTTTCTTACGTTGACTGCATTTTCATTTTTTTACAGCAGGAAATGCTTATTCCTCTGGTAGACAGAGCGGTTATTCAATGCCACCAGTACTGAGCTGTAAGTTTGTTTTGTCAGCTTTTGCTGAGGGTGCTCTGCATTCCTAAATGCATGAAAGTTTAATTTTATACCAAGAGCCAATACATATGGGCAAACAAAAATAGTTTGTAACCCTTTGAACAGATAAAAGAAAACGTCTCCTTTTGCCCACAGTTCACGGTTTTGTTGGAGAAGTAGCCAAGCCTCTGTGCGCTTTGTGTGATTGCTCTCCCCATAATTAGCTAGCAGTTCTGGTTGTTTGCGTCCGTCTCCTTTACTCTTATTTTTCCAGTCGAGTCATGCATATGTAGGGAGGGTAGAAACTGTACACACACAGTCCACCACTTGCCACTGCCATCTTTTTGAAAGGCGGGTGATTTAAAAAAAAAAAAAAAAACACAAACATTTTTTCTTTTAAAACACAACATGAAACTGTTCGACAAGTTTCTCCTAAGCAGTATCCTCAGAGTTGGCATCCTGAGAGAAACCCCAGAAATAATTATCAGACTGGATGGGATGACTTTAGGACTGGTAACTATTAGATTAACCCTCCCTTGTCCTGCTTTTCTCTTAGTGTGAAGTGAGAGGTTGTCATTAAGTGCCCTGTGCCTCTGCTCAGGTTACCCAAGATACCCTTCCCAGGAACTTTCCTTCTATCACACCTACAGTGGTGGCTGGCCAGAGAGATGTGGTATACCTCCATGTTCCTGCATGGGACTTGTGCAGCCAACCCCCTAGAGCTGTCTGATGCTGTTCTCAGTGACCTGCCACATCGTTATGTCTGGGCCTTTGTGAACGAGAAGATGGCAAACTAATTAATGCTCTAATATCGTATGAAAGCTTGCTTTTGCTGCATGCCTTACTGTTACTCAGTTTGTTGCTACTAAGTTTACGTGAATGTACTGACCTCCACCTATGCAATTATGACCGTTTGTTCACTTTAAACTGAATTGTTGACCTAGAAAGAAGACGGGGGCACAAGTTTACTTAATTCAGATTGGACAGTGTTCAGCCAGTGTCCAGCCAGTCACGCTGAGTCAAGACAGTATTGCAGTATGTAGGCTTTCTTTCCTTCTGCTAACATTAGACACACAGAGCTTTTTGGTGATTCTGTTTGAATGGGAGATGCTTAAATAATTGCATCTTTCACAAGTGTGCAAAAGCTACATTATTGGTATGGTATTGTTTGCTATATTGATTGACACTGATTCGTACCCTTGATGAGCATATTTAAATTTGAGCTTAGCTCACCAGCTAAGTACAGCTATTTTCGGATGAGCACTGTAGACCAACCCTGACCCACATTTACAGCAAGTGCTTTGGTTTGGGTTCTAAATTACATAGTTTCAGATCAGCCGCTTAAAAATTATAGTGGGCGCAGAGCAATTCATAGCGGATGCTGAGTGGTAGGCCTTAACTTTAAAACTAGGATTCAGTAGGATAATGAAACCCCCTCTCCTTGCCTTTGCAATACAACCTACAAGAGCTTAAGTTCAGTTTGGAAGTGCATTCATCTTAGTTACACTAATCCTATTTGCTGTGTGTGTACATATACTTAGAATCTGTCCACTGTAGTTTCTGATTGTTTGGTTGCATTACATATTGCACTGAAATTGAGATTCTGGAAATAATTGCTTTTGATTACATGGCTAGTGGTTATTATACACATCTGTTGCATCTTCAAGCTACATTGTTGGAACGGAGTTTTGGTGGATTCTTGGAGAGCGAGACGCTGCGTGCTTTTTGACCACTTTTTCCAGTCCAGAAACGTCCAGTTGTCTGTAGCTAGGCTTGCCAATGCCCACTTAGACACAGTTTAGACAAAGTTTTTTTACATGCCTCTTCCAGCATTTTCCATGTGTCTGCAGTGAGAGCAGTATTTATCTGCTTCTTGGCACGCTTGTGTGATGGTGCTGATGTAGAACTTGAATCTGATGTGGAGATTTTTAGGGCACTGCCAGTCTAGGCTCTAGCTAATACCTGTGTGTGTCACTTGCAGCCTCTCCTGCACTCACTGACAGCAGTGTGGCCACCGATGGGAATGAGGACACAGCCAGTGTGCTCAGCTGGGCTGACCGCTGTGGTAAATGTTAGAGCAGCTGGCAGAGGCATGGCATGCCCTTTCATGGCTGTTTTTTGGCCAGCAGATTGTCACCAGGTGGGAGCTAAAACTTTTCAGGATTGTTCCATTGCTTGGTGGGTAGGGCTGGCTACTGAAGCGCCGTTCACAAAATGTGCAGACCGTGTTACTTTGGTACTACCAAACACCAGACTATATCACACGTGCATTATAACATACATTGTAATGTACTGTATGTTTGACTGTTGGGCATGCACGTTCGTTAGCCATAATGCTATTATTGTAAATGGGAGTTTTAATTCTATGCATGCAAGATAAAGGTGCTGACCACTTGTGGGAATTTCTCTTTTTAGTAGCTGTAGAAAATAGCATCGTGCCACACACCATAGGCCAGGGTTTGATTAAACTATAGGTCTTTGAGCAGTGTTGTATTCTCTTACTGTGGGGGAAAAATTTACCTCTGCAGTAAGTCTCATTGTCATTTTGTAAAATGACTCAATCACCAACATTTAACCCTTTCTGCACCTCCTTCAGGGGACCCCCTGCACAGTACGTTTTAGCTGTTTCTTGCTCCATCACCCTATGTTGAACTCAGGAAGGGCTTGTGAACACTAAAATGTGCAAGGCTGGGGGGTCCTCCCAGACCAGGGTTGCATTAAACTATGGATATTGGTAACAGTGGCAGTAAGTAAACAAATCCAAAACCGTGAGTTCTTGGTGACTGAGTCTGGATTATCGCTTGCTCTAGTGATGGCTGACAAGTCTGTTTGGTGGCTCTAGCAGACCTGTGGTCATATTAATGTGGCATCTGTTTGGCTCCTCATGACAACATGAGAGGAGAATGGAAGTAGAAATAGAAAGCTCTGGCAGAACTTTTCAAAGCTATGTAATGACTGCCAACTTTCTTAAACTGCTTACTTGAGTGTGGTAGAAACACACACTACCATGAATCTGAAAGGACCGGAGCGTATGTGTGCAATGTACTTTCTTTGAATGTGAACGATAAAGGGATGACTGTTTCTGGCATGGCAAAACTGGTGTGTTAGCTGGCTTCATGTGCAAGGGTGTCGTTTCTGGTTGTAGGCAAGTCTTTTACTGGGCCATGTCTTTTGAGCCATGGTATGAACCTGTTTATCTAGTTCAAATTTTTTTTTTTTTTTTTTTTTTTTTTGAGGAACACTGTTTTGCTGAAGCGAGACTAGTTTGCCTTCACTTGCCTTCAAGTGCTGCTCGCTCAACCAGAAGAAGTGAGACCAGTTGTGTTGGCTTGGCTTTTGGCTACACTCCCTTAAATGTATGCATTATTGTCCACATCTTCCCAAATGCTTTCTCTCATCTCCTTTTCTGTCCTCTCTGAAAGACTCTCCTGGATGGGATGGTGGTCGCAGCAATGGCTTTGTTAATGGATACCATGACACTCGCATGAATGGAGGTGGAAACTTTGGACGCGGTCCTCCTCGCAATGACCGAGGTGGCCGTGGAAGCTTCAGAGGCAACAGAGGCAGTGCAACTTTCAGCCAGCCTATACATAACGCAAGTAAGTGGAACTGAATTTGAAGTAGTTGGAACCGAATGTTCTTGTACTGATGACTTCTAGGCCTGTCATGATAATTGTTGTTGACTCATCACACAATATATGAACGTGACATCAATCGGTTTTGCTGAAGCTATTGTGTTTACTGAGAGAGGAGAGCTTATTAATGTGAGCCAGCCGGTATGTTGACTTTGGTTTTATGAATGTAGGATATTTTCTCATTCCAATTTCACTTTTGTTTTTAAACAAAGTCTGAATATTCTTAAGTAACAGTTCATTGCTCTTTTAAATGGGTGTAAATGCACTATTATGTTATCAGTGGCTGATTGATTTAAAAGAACTATTAATTGTAATTGTTTCTGGGAGAGTATTTAATAAGTTATCGTGACTGGCCTAGTGACTTTCCTTAATCAGAAAAGCTACTGCATTTTTACAAAATCTTTTAATTCAATCACTTTTGTAGACTTCGGAGGCTTTGAGAACAAAGATGTGGGGTGGAATGCAGGTTTAAATAGAGATGCCTACTCCAGTTTTGGAGGACGCTCTGACAGAGGGAAGCCTGCCTTCTTTAATGACCGGGGTACAGGATCAAGGGGAAGGTAAAGAAGGCAGAATGTTAAGCGTGCCTGGTTTTTAAACCGTACCATTTGAAGCATTCTTATGAGTGGTGACTCAAATGCTTGACTAAACAGTGAAATGTCTTTTTGGTCAGGTATGAGCGTGGGGGCTTTGGTGGAGGAATGGGAAACAGTCGGTGGGTAGAAGAGTCCAGGGATGAAGAGGACTGGTCGAAGCCTACCCCACCCAATGAGCGGCTGGAACAGTATGTACCATAGTCTACTGCTAATCACACCTCCTGAAAAAGCCCATCTGCCACTTTATCTAAGCTCTTGTATTCACTCTCTCTTTCTCTCTCTCTCTCTCTCAGCGAGCTGTTTTCTGGAAGCAACACAGGGATTAACTTTGAGAAGTATGATGACATTCCTGTGGAGGCCACCGGAAACAATTGTCCCGGCCCTATTGAGAATGTAAGTCTGACAGTGGTGATTTGCATCACTTAGCAGATCTCTCGTTGAGGCAGACCAGCCCAGTAGCTGATTGTGGCTTTGTGGTGTATGGTGTTCAGTTCCATGATGTTGACATGGGGGAGATCATCATGGGCAACATAAACCTGAGCCGCTACACTCGTCCCACCCCTGTGCAGAAGCATGCTATTCCCATCATAAAGGCCAAGAGGGACCTCATGGCCTGTGCTCAAACAGGTAGGCCATTTTCCACATCTGATATGAGTCTGAAATCTGCCTTCCACTCCTCTCAGTGAGAGCAGGAGACCTGAACGACTGTGGCTGTGGACGTGGCAAGCTGTTTGGCACCATGCTTCATTACTCATGTGCTGTGTTTGCTCAGGCTCTGGGAAGACTGCTGCGTTCCTGCTCCCAGTGCTAAGTCAGATCTACACTGATGGACCAGGAGAAGCCTTGCAGGCGTCTAAAGCCAGTGGTCAGGTACTTGCATGCATTACAGTTCTTTGAGAAATCCAAAAGTTTTTTTTTTTTTAAAGTTACACTGAAACTCATAACAGCATTGCTTTATAGGAGAATGGAAAATACGGCCGCCGCAAGCAATATCCCATCTCTTTGGTCCTGGCTCCAACCAGAGAACTTGCTCTGCAGATTTATGATGAAGCCCGGAAGGTATGTCTAACTAGTTCCTGAAGTTTGGCAGCAAAGAATGAGAATTCGTCATCAGACATGATCATTCCAAGCACACTGGTGTTCCTTTTTTGTAGTTTGCCTACCGCTCCAGGGTCCGTCCGTGCGTGGTGTATGGAGGAGCTGACATTGGCCAGCAGATCCGTGACCTGGAGAGGGGTTGTCATCTCCTGGTGGCCACGCCTGGGCGTCTGGTAGACATGATGGAGCGAGGCAAGATTGGCCTGGACTACTGCAAGTAAGTGCCGGAAGCAGATGCGCAAAGCCGAGGATTTATTTTGTTCGGAATAATTAAAGTGCTTCAGTTCTCCTGTAAACATTTTTTCCCCTTCCCTCCTCACCAGTTACCTAGTTCTGGATGAGGCAGACAGAATGTTGGATATGGGCTTTGAGCCACAGATCAGACGTATAGTGGAGCAGGACACCATGCCTCCAAAAGGCATACGTCAGACCATGATGTTCAGCGCTACGTTTCCCAAGGAAATCCAGGTATGCAAACTTCATACATTCACGCACGCCACTGCGTTTCAGTATGTTGCTGATGGTGGTGGTTGGTGGTGTGGATTTATGTTAAATAATTATGCCTTCCTTGCAGATTTTGGCCCGTGACTTTCTTGAGGAGTACATTTTCCTGGCTGTGGGCCGTGTGGGTTCCACTTCAGAGAACATCACCCAGAAAGTGGTCTGGGTGGAGGAGAGCGACAAGCGCTCGTTTTTGCTGGACTTGCTCAATGCCACAGGTAGAAACGCATTTCCCTCTTTGGCTGCAGTTAGTGCTAGTAGAAAGTTCTAAAGTAAATGCCGGCTCCAGAGGACATAAGAAACAAGTAGGGGGGTGTAAAGAGGTATTGAAAGGTTCAATGTTTGTTGCAGAATTTGGCATTCAGTAATCCTCTGAGTAATGTAGCCTGTAAAGTCTGTTAGAGGAACTTAAGGAGTAGGTTAAAGGATATTGAAGAAAAAAAAGTATAATTTTTGCCTGTTTTTGTACTACAGCTTGGAAGTTATTTTGTAGTAAAAAAAAAATATTTGGAGTGGTCAAAGATGCATTAAGTTTACTGGGAGATTTGGTTTTATTTAAAGTCATTCCAAGTGAGGTTCAGGAAAATGCAACTGAAACTCCTGAGAGGCCAGGTAAGTGGGCTTTTCAGTCCAACATAACCCATCTGCATTCCATCGGCCCCCTTTTTGTTTTACGTTGTTTTTCCTTCTTGTGCTTAAATATGCGTAGCATTTTGGTTAGGATGCTTGTCTAATACACAAGCATTCGCTCTTTTTAGATCTGTGTCTTTTTATTTTTCATTTTGATTTGTGTATTTTGCCTGAGATGTGCCCCATTTTCCATCCATTTGGATGTTGCCTCTGGAAACCATGGCTAACCATGGTAACATTTTTCTGGTTGTGTTTTCGAAGTCATTTAAAGTGTTATGTCTACAAAAGCCTATTGCTTTAACTCAAAGAATGTGTCCTTTTTAAAATGGACAAGACGAAATAAAATGGTCTTGATATGGTGTTTCCATGGTTACCAGCACAACAACCGGCCTTAAACAGATAGAGATGAATGCGAGTGGCTGCTTTGCTGAGCTCTCATCTGTATCTTGCCATAGCAACTCGGCACTGAGACAAAAATGCATGTTGTGAAGCCCCTCGTTGGTCAGTGTTACCATGCCAACGTTATCTAAGCAAAGGCTGCTGCTATTCCTGCAGAGAGCTGCTGGGAATAAGCTTAGGAGTGAATGAGTCGTTCGAGAGCAAGGCCTGGTTCACTCCTGCCTGACTCACATCCCATCCTTTTTTGTCGAGCTTTGCTCTGATGGCCATTAAAGAAAGAACGTAAACATGCTGTGACAAACATTGAACCCAGTTTAACTTCCTTAAGGGTTTTTTTTTTTTTTTTTTTTTTTTTTTTTTAATTATTATTTTTTTATTATTATTTTTATTCAATGTCAAGGTTTTTTGTCTCTTCTAATAATGCAAAGGAATTTCACTTAATGGTTGTCAAAGGACGCAAAACTATCGATGCCTTTGCCACACCCTCATGTTTTTTTTAGTTGTATTTTTGCAAAAAATGTGATGAGCAGCACTCAGCCCACACTCTTTATTTTTGGCGCCTCATCTCAATGTTATTATGGAATGTCGACCTCAGACCTTTCTCTTTGGCTGCAGGCAAGGATTCTCTCACACTGGTGTTCGTGGAGACTAAGAAAGGTGCAGATGCTCTAGAGGACTTCCTCTATCGTGAGGGCTATGCCTGCACCAGTATCCATGGCGACCGTTCTCAGAGGGATCGTGAAGAGGCGCTTCACCAGTTCCGCTCTGGGCGTTGCCCTATTATGGTCGCTACAGCTGTGAGTAGCTGGGGAACTGCATATTCAAACTTTGCTGGCCTTGTGTGGTACTAATGTTAATAATGTCCCCCACTGTAACAGGTGGCAGCCCGTGGGCTTGATATTTGCAACGTGAAGCATGTCATCAACTTCGATTTGCCCAGTGACATCGAAGAATATGTCCATCGTATTGGGCGTACCGGGCGTGTGGGGAACCTTGGTGAGTTCATAGATCTTTGTAATATTAAATGGTGATATTTACAGGAAGCTTAGTAATTTTGGAGAAAAAATATTGGATCTGTGTTTATTGGCCATTTCTTACATTTCATGTTTTTTATTTATTTATTTATTTATTTATTTATTTCAATTCAGGTTTGGCAACCTCTTTCTATAATGACAAGAACAGCAACATCACCAAAGATCTGCTGGACATCTTGGTAGAGGCCAAACAGGAGGTTCCTTCCTGGCTGGAGAGTTTGGCTTTTGAGCACCAGCACAAGAACAGCAGCCGTGGACGATCTAAGAGGTGCCCCTTCTTTCTTTAGATCTTTGAATGTATTAATGGTAAACCTTTTGAGATTCCATGATTTAAAGCTCTTTGTTCAATGGCTCTTCAGATTCTCTGGAGGTTTTGGGGCCAGAGATTATCGTCAGATGCCTGGAGGCGGCAATGCTTTTGGCAACCGTGGTGCTCGCAATGCTGGAGGCAACCGAGGTTTTGGAGGGAATAAGGGTAAGTTAAACTCTGATCTGCTTCCTTTTGGATAATCGAGTAGAACTGGCATCACAAGGTGTCCTTGTGTTCCTTACTTATCACTTTCTCGTGTCTTGGTCCCTTTGTTTTCTTGACAACACAAGGATTAGATGCAAAGACTGAGCAATCGGCACCAAACATCAACTGTCACTGTGCTTCACAAATCAGCTTCTAATGAACATTTAGCGTTCAGCCACAGTCAAAGGGTTAATTTGGGTGGAGTTGGAGAAACTGCACCACAGACCTACGACATGCGTCACAGGAAGTTTTCTGTGTAGGAAGCCTCTTGCCTCAATGAAGCCTTAAAGATTTTAAAGACTTAAAGACTTTCGATTGTATTTTGTCACAGGCAGAGGAGAGAGGAGTTGAAGTGGCAGTAATTTTAGAGATGTGGACAACACCCAAAAAGTCTGCGTTCTTATGACGTTGTAATGTTCTGATGGATGAGGAAATGCAGCCTCTGTAATTTACTATGTCTATATTCTTTTATTTCACAGGTGGCTTTGGAAATTTTGTGAGTGATGGCTATGGGGGAAGTTACGGCAACTACGGAGGAAACTACACCCAGGTGGACTGGTGGGGCAACTAAAATGTCTCAGTGCAGCGGGTCACCATGCCAAACTAGCTGAACGGAAACCACATGTTAACATAGCCAGACTCTATGCCCTGTGTAGCTTTAAGAACTCGCAGTACATTACACGCTGTGATTCTCTGTCTGCATTCTGAATGGAGCTTGAGGAGAGAGAATGGCGCGTGGCAGAAACAGAGCGTCACCGTCAGATAGGAACCAACACGGACGCCCAGTTATGTGTTTTGATCTAGAATCTTGGACTTAGTTTTCAACTGCACTTTTCTTTCTTTGTTTAGAAACGAAACAAAAGGACAAAAAACGGAGGATCATTTATATGTTAATGTACTGTGCCTTTAAATTTAGACAGGAGTTTTGTTTCCTCATTTTCACTGAATGAACTAGGCCAAGAGCTCAATTTTTCTTTTTGTTGTAAAGGCATATAAAAGTTTGTACTTAATCAAACCTTGGCAAACAACGGGATAACGTGGCTTGATCGAGCCGCGGTTCCATTCGAACCTCAAATTGTCACAGGGATATCATGTAGCCTACAATACAGGCCAGAGAACTAACAGCTACTGGAAACCAGCACAGACGTGGTGGATTCAGGTGTTGAATCCTCTGTGTGGCAACTTTTTGTTCTAAGGGACAAAGTTCTGAATTTATTTTTTGGTTTTGTTTGTTTTGCTCACTCTATCCTGGATAGGCACCTATTTAGGGATATGGTAGTCTTCAAAAAGGCCATTCCAGTTGTGATGAGAATATTCATGACACAATGGTATGAACACTCGGTGTTACTGACACTGTTGTTTAAAGATATATACAGTGCTGGAACTTGTTACTCCACTGCTTTTAATTGACTTGACAGTGTTATGGCAGCTAGTAAGTACCACATGCTAGCCACTCTAAGTGGGCGTTTTTTGTTGTTTTTTCTTGAAACATTTTGAAGGGGGAGAGGAGAGGTTTCTTTAGGAAAAATACAACTGTTTTGATGAAATGTTTCTTCACAAAAAACAAAAATATGCCTGCCATTTTGAAGGCAAAGTTCAAACGGCTTCAAACGGACCATAGTACCAAAGCGGCCCTGCCTCTCGTCATGGCCACTTTGGTCGTATACGCATGCTAGTGTTTTGTTTTTTGGTCAAGGGCAGAGGACAAATTCTGTCACAGGCTTTACTTTATTACGTTTTCTCTTTTCAAGCTGCGTTGGAGGCATGGCTCCTTTTTTCCTAGGCAGAAGCGTTAGGAGATGGCTGCGAGTTCATTTTGAGGCATTGGCAGATATGCACAGGGTTTTCTGAGTTGGGGCCTGAGGTGAGCATATTGGGCTCCGCTGCACTGCGGTGGTCAGGATCACTGTGCGGTGGCCAAAAACCCCAGGTTTTCCTCCTTGTGGTACATTTTAATGCTGTCGTCTCCTGGAGTTCATCTGCTCTGAGGTAAACTAACCGCTGGCCGTAGAGCCGGCTTTCTGCTTCCTTTTGAAAAAGACAAAAAAAAAAAAATACTAAAGGAAGCTTCAGAGAAGAGGAAGAGGAGGAGGAGGGGAAAAGGCATTTAACTTAAGTGCAATAGATTTTTCTTCTCAAGCGTGTTGTGCCTTGACATTTTTTAAATTGATGAATTCAAGCGGATGCACTGACAGTATTGAGAACTTAAAGATGAATGGTGCTATTTCAGTTAGGTCTAGGCCCATGTATGTTGTGCCCATCGAGTTTTACAAAGTTCTTTTATTGCACATCTAGAGTTTTATATCGATGTCTTGAGTGCGTGTCCTCAAGCTTCCAAATATTGTGAATGGAGAGATGGAAACGCAGCTTGTTTACAAAAGGGGAAGGGATCTCAATATTTACCAGGATTTATTTGGGACCAGGGGGATCAGCAGTGGGGGAATTTAGCTATTTGCACACAGATTTCTAGATTCTACTTTTGCTGCTAGTTTTGTGTAATTTATTAAGCATTTTTTGAGAAATATTTATTTTTATAAGCCTCAAAGTGATTCTTTGAAAGTTTCAAGAAACTTGACCAAAAGACAGTACAAAAACACTGGCACTTGAATGTTGAATGTCACCTGTATGCGTGAAATTTCTATACTTCGGGGTAGTGTGAGCTTTTTAATGTTTCAGACATATTGGACTCAGTCAGTATCCACAGCTGTTGAAGGCCTATAGGCCATATTTCTATGCTAAATTACTAATTGGCTCTCGAAATTGGAAATTTGGGGGGGTGGAAAACATGCCAAGGTTTGGAACAAAGTGTTCAAATGACCTAATAATTTCGTAAATGTATCAGCGCAAAAAGTGTCCGGTTTCTCCAAATGTGCATTTTCTTTATTTTTTTTCCTTGAAAATTGGATTTCGTTCTGTTTATGATTTGTATTTCAGTGAATGTCTGGCACATGGCAATCTTCAACATGTGGTTCTTCTCTATTGTTGCATTTGCATATACAGAGCCTCTGGGTTTCTGAGGATCAGCTAGCAAGCGCTAGTGCTAGCAATAAGTCTCGCTGTGGCTTTGCAGTCTTGGATTCGTAGGCTGCGGAGATGGAACGAAGCGTAGCGCTTACTGGCTTTCCTGAGAACAACCCAGAGCGCCTTAGATTTAGTATTTGCTTTATGTAGTAGTGTATGTAGAAGCTATGCACTGCATGAGAAGACTCAGCTGTGCAGTTATTGTATGATTTTACCAAAATAAAAGTTTGAAATGCTAATTCTTTACAAAACCAAGCATGTTTTCTAAAACATTCAATGTAGCAAAAAAGGGGGGACTTGTAGCAGCTGTTGGTAGTGTGGCTAAAAGTTATATTGGCGTTGTTTGGAATTCAATTGGCTAAAGTTTGTTTATAACATAAATTGTTTTCTTTCCTGAGCTGATTGTCCCTTGTCTTATTTTCAACTTTGGTAACTTTTTATTATTATTATTTACTATTATTTCATTAATGATTGATTTATTTTTGTTGTTTCTCCAATAATGCCCAAATCAGACACTCCTATATTGTTTGTTTATTCAGTCAGTCTGTTGTGAGCACTAGTAGTAGCATTTTATGTAAATATGCACAGGAAACACTAGATGTTTCGCAAGTTATTGAGCAGGGATTAAATTTATATCCTATTAATGTTGTATTGGCAGCTCTGTGTTCCTACAGGCTCTATGTCGTGTCAACCGAACGGGTTCGTCACTGATGAGTCATATCTTTAGCTGGCTAATCTGTTTAGGATCCGTTCCATAATCTTGACGTTTGAGTCGTCGCTACAAGTGTGTATCTCGTATTCTGCAGTAAAGAGTGGTGAAGAACCTTCTGGTCACCGGCATATGGGATGTATTTATTTATTTTTATTTTTTATTTTTATTATTATTTTTTTTTTAGTCAAGCCATATTACCAAAATGATAAACTGGACAATCTGTGTTTTATATCAAAATAGCCTGACTAGAGTAACTTGTACTTTTAACCTCTTGTTAGTAAGTTCTAACTCTACTTGGATCATATTGGCCATATTTCTGCTCTACAGCAGGTGGTTTAACACTAGCCAGCACCTGTAGAAAGAAAATATCAATTCTATGCAGAGTTGGGGGATTCAGGTGATGATGCATGCCATGTTCCAACTGTGATCACTAATTAGTGTTATTTCTTAAAGTACTTGAACTATGTATGAATTCAGGTTATAATGAATAATGGCAGTAGCAGTGTAGGAGCGTCTGACCTGGGCTTTATTAAACAGTAAATAAGACCTTAATTAAGCCCCAGTGTTTGTTCCTTTACTTCAGCTTCAATATATATTATGTTTCATATTTTGGAAAAATTAATGTTTTTCATTTGCTTCTTAATATAGAGACCCGGTAAGATTAAAATGTTGGGAAGGTGCAGAGAAGATTTCTATGCATTTCCAATTTGCCATTAAAACACATTTTTAGGTTTTATATGGTTTATCTGTTGTCAGGCTCAAGATGGTTTGTGTGGGGATCATGTCTAAGGAGGACCAATTCTAAACTGCAGATACAGTGGTATGCAAAATATTGGGCACTTCAGCCCAAATTTCTCTTTTACTACTTACAGCTAAGTGAGTAGAAGATTACCCAATCGCTAAAAGCTTCAATATTAAAGCTTTAGTACTCCTCAAACCTTTACTCAACATAAGCAGCAACCAAGCATGGTGCATGGGTGGAGGTCAGGTTGAGGTATGGAAGACAGCTTGCTAGAATGGCCAACCAAAAGCCATGTTTGGTTGCAATCTTCAGCTAGATTAAGCAAACTTGTAAGTGGTGTGGAGTGAATGTCTGTGTGGGGTACCCTGTAATGGACTGGTGCCTTGTACCCAATGATTCTGGATCGGTGTCAGACCCACTGCGACCCTCACCAGGAAGAAGTGGCTCAGAAGATAAAGGACTCTTGTCACTGATTAGGTTAAAATACAGCTTTCTGGCCAGATATTTTGTCCTGGGGTTCCCAAACTCGTGCATGCCACTGTAAAATATGCTTTTTATCCCTAACTTTATGTTAACATAAATTAATATTCTTCAAAAATCTTTTTAAGAAAAAGAATCTTTTTTGTTTTCCCTCCAAAAATAGGTTTGTATTTTTTTTTAAAACCTTGCGATAACTTCACACTTGCCTCAGCCTGTAAGAGTTCAGAAGCTCAGCCCCTAAAGCAGTGGTGGGCACACTTGCTGATTTCCCTGCTCTAACATCTACTGAACCTGGTAATTAACGGGCGTTGAATTAATTGAATCACGAAACTGTGCAGAAATCTGGCCCTTCAGGACCAGAATTGTCCATCCCTGCTCTAAAGTGACCAGTTTAAGTGGTTACTGTAATAAGTTTAACAGGATTTAGAGTGGAGATCAGTCAGTTCTCAAGTACTGATACTTTCTACATAAGGAAAATGTTTGAATGGTTAGTGTTTTGGGTTTTGCCTACATTTTGCTCTCCACTGTACAGATTTAACGGAATATTGGAAAATGGGAAATGTAATTTTGAGTAGTTCATGATAAGCTGTAAAATGCAGCAAAACAGGCTATGTTACCAATAGTCTGAACCAAAGAAAACAAGGACAAGTGTCTTAAGGCCATATATGTATATACAGGCTTTTATGCATAATCAAACAACAGCCTATCATATGCTATTCAAAATAACACTTAAAATGGTCCAATATTCCATTAAATCCTTGCAGTGGAGAGAAAAATGGAGGCGTAATTTGTTTCGATGAGAATATGCAAGAACTTCTTAAGATGTCTGGAGATTTGCAGTTAAGAATATTTTTATGAACTTCTTTGTGTTTATCTTAAGATTCTTCAGAGGTTTTTTTCTTTAGAAGGCTTTCGTGAATCCAGTCCCAGACTGTCTTTTGGGACACCCAAAATGAACCCGGCAAGGTCACAACGCCCAGAATTCACGGGTGCATAAACAACAAAGGCCCCTCCCCTGCCCTGTCCACTTTACTCTGATGAGATAAACCCAGACTCGTTTTGATCACTGACCACAGTATTCATGAAAGATGAGTCAAATGACTCTGGGGCATATTGATGCGCTTTCAAACTGGAAATCATTACACGCCAATCGCTGTACACAAGCAAGCTGCTTCATATGAGGATGACTGTGTGGCCTGAGCAGTGGACATCACTTAACTACACTGGTTATTATGGCTTGACATGATTATAGTCATTTCGTCTGGACACAGCAGCTTACCCTTTTGCTTGGCCCACAGTTTGTAATATGATAGGTTCATCATTATAACTATATATATATACATATATATATATATATATATACATATATATATACACACAATTTCTAAGGCAGTGGGAAATGGCAGTATAGGTGCAGTATATCAGACCTTTTCAGCAGACTGCTGGATTTCAATCCCTCTTAGTGTCCATATCACTAAACCACTGATCCGAACACCACAAGGCATGAGGACACAGAGCAGGGTGGTGGTAACGTCTTTAATGAAGGCATTAATGCGCCCCCGGCAGATGTTAAGGTTTCCTGAAAAGTTTGCTGCTGTGGCACCCCATATCCACCGTCTGCTAGCTGATGTAAGAAGATTGCTGGTTGTAATCTGTACGCACCACTCGGACGCCCAGACAGCCACTGCTGATCTCTGAGCACTGTTTTACCCCAGCTGTAATCCCACCACCATCTAGAGGATTTTTCTGCCATTAAGTGATGGCTTTTGGAAAGGGTGGAGTGCTGCTTAGTGGGTGCACACACACACACACCCTCTCAGGGATAGGACCTTTAAATCCATTCAGATATTCACTTGGTGACACACGGTGTGGACTCATGGATGTGTTTTTACTGCATTGCACTTTAGGTGGATATGTATTGAGGTTGATCAGCAGGTATGCAAACTTTTGCAGCCAATTTGTAGTAAATGATTGTGTATTTTTTGTTGTTGTTGATGTGTTTAAGTTATTAGAAACGTTAATGTCAAGAAAGCGGAGTGATGAAATGGTATTCTGTCATTTTGAAATACTCTTCACAGAAATGTATTGTACAGTATTTTACCATAATGTCATTGAAATATAATTTTTTTTTGTCATTTTCCACTTTTTGGGATAATTTAGTCTGACAGCTGTTCTGTACATTGTATCAACATTTCACAATGAATAGGCCAATAGAAATGCTCTAAAATGACTTGGAATCAAGTATTTTTACATTGACTTCCATTGAAAGTTAAGAAGCCTTTTTCCTTCTCCTGTAAAATAACTATTTCGGAGGTTTTTGTGTGGCATTGACGATATACCTATATTATAATTTCTGTGCTCATGACAGACTCATTTTTCATTTCAGATGTTTTACCCTGACATGCCACAGGTGAAAAGGACCAGCGATGTTTTTCACTGTTATAGCTGGTAAGAACTGTCAATCTACTGCTCCATAATATTAAGCTTTTGAACAGTCTTGGATGTTCAACCGAACCTGAAATTGTACATCACGTTCTGTTCCAAAGACGCACTTAAAGCATTTATCAAATTACACAGTGCAGGTGAATCACAGTTTCTAGCTAGTTTGAGAGCTCCAATCTGGCCATTCTGATTCACTGCAGTAATTTTCATTCGGAGAGCACATCTGCAAGAACTCGGAAGATAACCCCCTACCTGTCCTTGTTATATTATCATGTCCTACTGTCAGTTACTCCTCATGCTCCTGCTTGTCCTCTCCCTCACTCCTTTAATCTTCCTCTTGCTTGTCAAAGAGAAGGCAACCTAATCTGACTAGTAGTCATTTCTACTTCCAACCGGCATGATTCTTGTCCTTCGGACATTCCTCAAGACGTGGTGCATTTGAAATGTTTGAATACAACGCTGACCTTCATTTTTGCAGCCAATTGTTGATTCTTAGATTCCAGTTTTCTTTATGTGAGCAGACAGTTATTAAAGCATTTCCCTGTCTAAGCTTTTCACAGTGTATGTGACAAATACACCTTCAACTCGAACTTGAGCTGCTACCAGATGCATAATGTACCTTGAGATGGTAACTGCTAGGACTTTACTCAGCATTGCTTTATACCATGTTTTTGACTTGGATTAATCAGTTCAATTATTCAGAGTACTTGTTTTTAGAACTCCTACTTTGCGCAATAAGCAATAACTGAAAGGACCGTGCATTTGATCTGTCTCTGGTCCGGTCATCAGAGAACCAATTTTGGTGAAAAGCAAACAGCTGTTTAGTAAGACAATTCAGGGCTCTTTTAACTCTAACACTGGTGTCCTTAGGTACTCTGGCTTTTTTACATTTTAGCGTTTTCCCAACTCCAACACACACAGAAACACTTTTGCTAATGAATGAATTTGGGTCAGCAGGGAAAAGACAAAAAAACATTTAGGTCAGGGAGCCTCAGCGAACTCATTCCTATCAATAAAAAGTGTTCTCAATCATTTACGCATTAGACAGATCTCATTCCAAACATCTGAAGCTGAAGGCAATTGTACATAAATGGCATACAAATATTTTGCTTTCTTTAATATTAATGTGATGGTTTTGTTCCTAATGTGAATTGGCTTAATAGTTACCTCTAGAGACCACTAGAAGTTGTCCTGTAGGACATTTGGATCCCCACTAATAATATACTGTACAAAATAGTGGCTGCAGTTTTCCACTCTTTGTCATAATTTCAATCTGGCAATTATTCTTGACACTGTGTCAAAATGTGACGATGCATTGACCAATACACATGCTTCTAAATGACTTGGAATACAATATAAATTGGCCTAATAGTTACCTCTAAAGACCACTAGTAGTTTTCTGTAGAACATATTCTGTACCATTACATTATGCAATATTGTTCCCCATGCGCAACGAAGAGTCAATGTGCAATTATTTGTGTCTTGCTATCTCTTTGCTCTGAATTTCCCCCTTTGGGACTAACAAAGGATTATAGGCCAACTTTTAATCCATTATGCTGTGATATGAACCCAACCCGCATTCACAAATACCATTACCATCCATTAGACACCATTACAAAACCACTAGGAACCAACAGCAATCTTTAATAGTTTGACTCATGTTCAGCAGTCTTACAGACTGATCCTCAAGGACTCCCAGACAGCCAGACAGTCATTTACATTTCCGACATTTAGCTGACGCTCTTATCCAGAGCGACTTATAAGGTTACTTGTATTACAGAGGTGGGCCAACGTAGTGTTAGGAGTCTTGCCCAAGGACTCTTATTGGTGTAGCGCAACACAGTCAACTATTTGAATCGACCCCCAGTCTCCCACGTGGTGTGGTAGCTTACTGGCCGGTAGTGGTGTTATCTCTTGCGCCACACCAACCCTACTCTACCCTACCAGTCCATATGTTTGCAATAACCCAACTTACACAAAGACATGAGGCAAAAGATGTAGACTATCTAGAGGTCCCTGAGATAACTGAGAGAACTCAGAGCTTTTTTTGCCTTTCCCGCAGTGTGTTTCCTGATGCTGCCGCACAGTGTGGCTTTGTGGGCCTGCACCCGCTCCTGCCCCCCAAGCTGCACGTGCACTCAGGAGAAAAGCTGCACCGTGCTGTGTGACCGCTCCAACATTGCTGAGCTTCCGAGCGAGTTCCCGTGTGAGGCCTCCTCCATTAACCTGGATAAGAACAGCCTAAAGTTCTTGGCTGAGCGAGCCTTCGGTACGCTGCCCTCACTCAAGTCACTCTCCCTAGACCACAACAACATCTCCTTCATCACACCGGGAGCTTTCAAAGGGCTCCCCAACCTGCTGGAGCTCAAGATGGCCCATAACGAGTACATCTGCTATCTCCACACACGCACCTTCACCTCGCTGAAGCGTCTGGTGCGCCTGGACCTTTCCGACTGCCACCTCTTCAGCCTGCCCGACCGCATCTTCCTGGAGCAGATATCCCTGAAGGAGCTGCTCTGCTTCCAGAACAATTTCCGCCGTGTTCCGGTTGCCATACGAGGAATGGAGAACCTGACACATGTTTACTTGGAGCGCAACAAGATTGAAGCGGTGGCCTACAACTCTCTGCTGGGTCTGAGCAACCTCAAGTACCTCAACCTGCAAGAGAACCGCATCAGTGTCATCCACGATGAGGCCTTTAAGGACCTCCGTCGACTGGAGAACTTTTACCTGAATGACAATCTGCTCTTCGAGCTGCCAACGCAATCTTTCAAGGGTCTCAGCCGTCTAAAGATGTTGAATCTGGGGGGCAACTTGCTGACCAACATCTCTAAAAGCTGGTTCGGTGACCTGGTGGAGCTGGAGGTGCTCTACTTGGACCGCAACCGCTTGTCCTTCATCGAGGTGGGCGCCTTTGAGAATTTGACCAGCCTGATGACGCTGCACCTCAACAGCAACAACCTGACGACGCTGCCTTTCTCCGTCTTCCAGCCCATCTACTTCATTGGTCGCCTCTACTTGTTCCGCAATCCCTGGGAGTGTAACTGTGAGCTGCAGTGGTTGAAGGAGTGGATGGAGAGTTATAAGCTTGTGAGGGACATCCCCTGCGCCTCCCCTTCTTCAGTTGCTGGCATTGACCTGAGTGAGGTCACCTACGCTCATCTGAATGGCACTTGCGTGGACCCGGCCGAGCTCAACCTGACCACGGCTATCCCGGACTACTCCACCACTGAGAACAAGTTCAACAGCCTGATCTCCAAACTCCTGCACCAGGAGCTGAGGGAGGAGATGGGGAATTCTACTGAGGGGCCGAGGAATGGCACTCTGCTGGAGCCGGCAGAGGGCCAGGTGTCTGCGGCTCACAAGCTGTCCAGCACTGGTCAAATCCTGCCACTGTTGTTAGCATGTCTGTTCCTCCATCAAGTTCACAGAGCCTCTCTATTCAGCCTCATTAATGCCTCATGAAAGCCTGACACATGGGGGAAGAGACAGTTGAGCTTTTTAGCTTGGAAGAGGAAATGTTCGGACTTAAGGCTGTGCAGAAGACAGTTCCAGGGTTTCTGAAGGGGAGCTTTGCACATCTCGACAAGTGAAGGAAATGCCAGCCGGCACGGTTCTGGAGAAGAGTTTCCCAGACAGCGTGATACTGTTAGAGAAACTGGTCTTCTACGTTGTGGAAAGAAAACAGGCTTCTCCACCAGTGAACACAGACATGGGTGTATGACTGGTTTCTGTGTATTCTGGGTATTTGGTTAGCTTGTTAAAAGTGATCATCACATAGTATCTTTACCTGCTAGTTTATATAAACTACATAGAGTGATAACGTTTTGCCATGGAGATTTGAAAATGCTGTTTAGTAGCTAATACAGAACACGGGCATTCTAGTAAAATGCATTCTGAGCTTTGGGGGCACTTATTCCGACAGGATTTTGACCAGTTAGCTGGACTCTTATTGTGCTGCTAGTAAACTAGAAGGTACAGTTAGTGTTACACCACAAATAAATGCAATATTAATATTTATAGTATGTCAGAGCAAACTGTAAGTTTCTCCTCTAACTTTAGAGGAGAAGCAAAAAACAACAACAACAAAACATTAACTTTCAATGTTAATGAAGTGTAATATGATTTAATTTTAATAAATTCTGGACCATTTTTCTAGGTCAATAGGTCATGAAATAAAGGGCAGTTGGCAGTTTTAAATGATGTCCACAACTGGAAAGTGACAACAATGGAGATGGACACGGTTTTGTTCCAGCACCAATGATATACAGTTCATACAGTCTTTGAAAAATTGGGCACCATCCTCTACAGATATACACCGATCAGCCATAACATTAGCACCACTGACAGGTGAAGTGAAAAACATTGATTATCTACAGTGGCATCTCTCCAGCGGTGGATATATTAGGCAGCAAGTGAACAGTCAGTTCTTGAAGGCGATGTGTTGAAAGCAAAAGAAATGGACAGCCAGCAAGGATTCGAGCCACTCTGACAAGGACCAGACTGTAACGACTAGACCACTGGGTCAGAACAGCTCCAAAACATCAGACAGGTCTTGTGGGGCTTTCCTGGTATATCAGTACCTAGGACGACCAGTGAACCAGCAACAGGATCATGGGCACCTAAGGCTTATCGATGTGATCCATTGATGCTGCACCTCATTCACAACTTACAAGACTTAAAGGATCTGCTGCACAGGACACCTTCAGAGGTCTTGTGGAGTCCATGCCTTGATTGGTCAGCTCTGTTGTGGCAGCACAAGGAGACCTATTCAATATTAGGCAGGTGGTGTTAAAGTTATGGCTGATTGGTGTACACTTCTGCACATAAAGCATACAGTACTAACTGTTTCTTTGTTTAATAATAATAATAATGATGATATAAAAAACATGCATGCATGGCACCTTACACATATTTTTTTTGTTTGTTTTTCCAGTGTTAAATTCAGTAAATAAACTGGAATACCATATTTAACTCTGTGACAGTATGACTCTGTATGACTACATTAATGTAGAAATGGACTTTTACTATAAACACTATATGAACATCAGTGGCTTAACTAGGGTCATATGGGAGCTGGTGCAAACAAAAATGTATCAAACAAAATGCTGTTTTCAAGGCATGCCACTGCCTTAACCTAAATGTTAGATTTGATGCCATATTAAGCGGTGATATTTAGTGTAGATGTGTTCATATAGGCACCATATATATTTCCAAAACACATTATTTGATATTATTTGAAATATTTTATTTATTTTTTATCTTTAACTAAAAAAAAAAGGACAACATTATTTCAGTTATAGACATGATAGAACAGGGGTGTCATTTGACCCCGATGTTGCTGTGCCCCACTAACAAAATCACGGCGGTAAAAAGTAAATTTTATCTTTTATTTGTTGAGCACACCTACACGAACTACATTTCCCATAATGCCCCAGCGACCTTTCCAAAGGCTTGAGGCGCTAACGCTTTCCGTTTGTAGTTTTTAGTTTTCAGCACAGAGTACCGCACTTTCATAAGTATTTAAAAGAAAGTCAGCAACGCAGCAGTGAAGGTAATGATAGTTCAGAGCTATTAGTTTTAGTTAAGGCCATTTCTAACCGCATAACCTACCATAAATACAGGTTAGACCACTGAAGAAAAGGCATTCATTAAACTAGCAAAGCCCTCAGACCCCGTTAGCATGGGCTTCATGTAAGCTAGCTAGTTCAAAGGGTATTGATAACACAAGCTGGCAAAATAAGAAATAGCCAAATATAACTATGAGTTGTAGCTGTAATTCACATATAACTCACATATATGCCGTAATGATATTTCATGCATGTGTGACAGTAATATTACTAATATAAAAATAATAATACTGACATTATTAATTCATTAATAAAAAATTGTGCCTCAGAGCAACGAGTAGTCTAAAAAGCCCCTTTAGTAAAATATGCACAATAAATACATTAGGATGTATCTGAAAAGAGTTGCCTTATGAATAATTGTAAGTAAATAAAGATAAGGTGGAAGAACAGGCGTCAGGGCCGTGTGTAGTAAAGATGGAGGCTAGCAGGTGAGGCATGTTCAGCAGTCTTTATGAAAGTTTACTGGTGTGCAGTTGTGTTTGTTATCCAGATGATGGGCCCAATTAAGCTGTTGGGATACCTGGTAACTGCATCCCACCCCTACCCCAAACCATGGGCCCCAGTTCTACTAGTTATGCCACTGATTAACATGGTCTCATTTAGTTCAGTGGCCCTGTACCTCAGCAGCTACAGTGGACCGTGCTCCTTGCTTTGCTTTGTTGCATAATTTGATGTCATCCATGAGCAGGTAATGTTTCGTCAAGCTGAATCCTGTCGCTGTCATTTTAACAGATGGCATTTCATGCTTGCCTCTCGTATGATTCTTTCAGCTGGGTGAATGTAGACGTTTCTAGTTTTAATAAATGCATTAATCTTCTTTTAACGCAAGGCTTAGCTGCACTCGGCCCCCTAAGCTGCTCTGTATCCTAACCAAATGGAATGACTTCATCATTGCCTTTTGCTTCTATGATCATATCTGCTGTACAGTGCAGTATGTATACTTAATGTATTTAGACAGACGCCTCCGACAAAGGGTTTTGTTATCCTCCAAGCATTGTCTCACCGAGCTCCATCTAAACAGCATAATCCACCAACGCACAGTTGCATAGACGTATGAGTGGTTACTGTGGATATTCAACATGACAGCTGCTTAGACGGTTGATTGATTGATTTATGTTTTAAACAGACATCTTTTTGGTATAACTGGACTTGTCATGGAGGTCCGCAACTTGCTACAGCAGGACTACTGTGTGTTTTAATACGGATGCATTTTGAGTGTTATCCTCAATAAAGCTAGTGTTCCTGGTGTAAGCCCGGTGGCACTGTGACATTGTGAATGTGAATTAATCAGCTGATCGGTGCTGCTAAACCTGGAATGAGGCCTCGAATTAATACACGGGTCACACGCTGGTCTGGAAGCGCCTGCTGAGTTGCACTGCAGCGCTTCTGTTCCAAGAAGTTTCGGTCTGATTTAGATAAAAGACTTCATGGGTAACGCTGTTCTTGGATGACCGACTTTTTCAATTTTTACCGTTCAATTAATCCATCGGTTAATCAGGGATCAACTAATCCATCAGCTAACCAGATGCAGGTTCCTATTAAAACAGTCTGAGCTGGTTTATGCCTGTCTACTGTAAATGTGCTCCATTTGTTCATTATTTCCCCCTCTCTATTTCTGTTATAGCACGTAAGCAAGGGAAAGGCATCAGAATGTCCACATATGAAACTACGCTGCCAAAAAAGCCTGTTTCCTGTAATTATGATGTGACAAAAACCAAAACCATTACATACACTTACCTGACACTATACTGATAATCATTTTACTCTCAGAACTGCCTCAGTTCTTCATGGCATCGATTCCACAAGATGCTGAGAACATTATTTTGGGGTTCTGGTCCATGTTGAGGTGATGAACTCCCACCGTTCATGCAGATGTTTATGCTGCCAATCTCCCATTCTGTCACATTCCAAAGGCGCTGTATTGGATTCAGATCCAGAGACTAAAAAGGGTACCGAAGAACACTGAACTCGTTCTCAGGCTCATGAAACCAGTTTGGGATGACTTTTGCTTTGTGACAGCAACAGTACTCAAATAAGACGTGGCATTCAGCTGATGATTGTTTGATATTAACCAGCCCAAAATGTGCAATAAAGACATACCACACGCCATTACACCACCTCCACCAGCCTGGACTGTTGACACAAGGCAGGTCGGGTACATAGTTTCGGGCTGTTGGCATCAAATTCTGACCGTACCACCTGTGTGCCTCAGCAGATATCAAGATTTAGCGGACCAAGCTATGTTTTTCCAGTGTTGGTGGGCCTTGGCCCTCTGCAGCCTCAGCTTTCTGTTCTTGGCTGAAAGAATTGGATCTAATAGGTCGACTACAGCTAAACGTTTGACGTGTTGGGCATTCAGAGATTCTTTTTTGCTCACCACAGTTGTGCAGAGTGGTTATCTGAGGGAATGTAGCTTTTCTGCCAGCTCATTAACGAAGCGTTTCCGTCTGGAGAATTGCCGCTCGCTGGATGTTTTTTCTTTATTGCTCCATTCTGAGTAAAGCTCAGAGACTGAGCTGTGTTGAAAATCCCAGGAAAACCACCAACAATCATATCACACTCATTAGTAAGATGGGAAAATTATGTGAAGCTGCTGCTTGTAGCTACACTACTACGTCACTACTGTCCAGGGAAGACTTTATACTGTGAGCTCAGGATGTTGGATGATCACCTCCCCATCTCATCCACAGTCTCCCCTACCCATTCCAGAACTACTGGATGGAGCACCATCCATCATTCTAGAGAACACAGTTCCACTGCTCCACTACTCCACAGCTCAACGCTGGGGGGCTTTACACTCTTCTTACCCACGCCTGACCCATCTGTATTCAGCAATGGCTGCAACTTAAAGTAGCTGAATGCATTCATTAGAAAGGATGTCCTGTTCTCTACTGTGTCCTATTCTAAGATAGCTAAAGTATTCTCAGTAACAGCAGCCACCCACCTCCAGGGAACCATGTCACATCCCCTGTACCAATGACTGAACACAGTGTTCCTTGACTTGATCTGCTGTAGCCCCCTGACTCCACTGTAGTTGACTAAAAAACATCACCAGTAGGGGTTGAAGATTCTGTTCTAAACTGGCTAATGACTTTTTATGCTAGCAAACACTGTTGTTTTCACATCAGAAGATTTTAAGTAGGGATCTGAACATGGTCTTACCTTTATTTACCTATGTAGTCATAGAGACTTTAATAATGTCACTTCCTTTAAACGAAGTCAGCATGATCAAACCATTATTTTAACAGGGGGAGAACGTTACAGGATTGTTACAGGAACGTTACAGGACTGAGGGACATTTAAATATGCTGCAATTTTAGTAAAATGATACATAAATTTAGAAAAAAAAACATTTAGTAAAAGATGTTAATTATAATGTTAATAAACTTAACATGCTCCAATGTGATTCCAAAATGCTAATATTTAAGTGCATATGTATGTATTTATTTCATATAAATATTTATTTTTCATTTTTCTTTAGCATCACATGATGTGATGTGATGTGAGTTGGTTACATTTTAGTGAGTTTTCTAATTAATAATATTAACCATAGGTCTTAGGGACCCAAAGGGCACCAAATCCTGAGAATCGCCCTGTCCTCACTTTTGTTTATACAAATCAGCAGTGTTACAAGGTTACAGTGTTTTTACAGTAAATAATCTAGTGCTAAGCATACTGACATACTGAGAGGATTCACGCCCATCTTGGCTATCACAAAGCTGAAGATGGGCCAAAGATTCTAATCTACTAATCTACTTCTGATCTACTACAGTACTTCTGGGATGGGTAGAGGAGATTGGGGGTGAGGTGGGGAGATGATCATCCAACATCCTGACCTCACAGTAGAAAGGCAGAATGTTTCAAATTGTAGTAGAAAGTCTTCCCTGGACAGTAGAGATACTCCAAAGAGAGAGAGTTACTCCAACAAAAGCAGGATGTGATCTTTTGTGTAATACCCTTGAACTCAGAAGAAATGAAATGAATGAGCAGGTGTCCCAGTACTTTTGTCCATGTAGTAAATGTGGTTATAAGAGTGAGGAATAAAAATGTGGACCCAGTGAATGTTCTTTTAAAACTGAGGAGTTAATGAAACAGCAAGACTGGATGTTGATGATAACTGGAATCAATTAAACTAGCCACTTCTAGTCACTTCAGTAGGTTGTTTCCAGCAATGTGAAATAGACCAGAAGTTCACATTAAAGCACGATCAAAAAGAGATGGGGTGGAAACATTAAAAATGGATCAGAGTTAAGAAACCATTTCTAAGGCTCTAGAACCTCAGTGAACCACAGTGAGTCCTGGTCTACAAATGCAGAAACCTTTGAACAGTTGTGAATCTTCCCAAAAACATCTGGCCAACTAAAATTCCTCCAAGAGTGCAGCAGCGGCTCATCCAGAAACACCCAAGAACCCAGACAAACACATAAGGAGCTGGAGGCCTTGTTCACCTCATATGCTCAGCATTCGTGATTCCACCCTTAGATAGAGACTGAGCAAAAGCAGCATCCATGCAGCATCCGTTAGAGAGCTGCAAGGTAAAAAAAACACTGCTACTTAGGAAGAGCGTAAAGGCTTTGATGAGCTCCTAAACCAGTTGGAATAATGCAAAAATTGAAAAGCTTTTTAATTAAAAATGTGAAAAAATGTGCGTAAATCCAATGCAGCACTCATTGTAAAACATGGTGGTGGTAGTCATATTGTGCGGATGCTGGCCTGGACAACTTCGCCATACTTGACAGAACCATGAATTCTGTTGATGAATTCTAGAGCTCAAGCCCAGTTGAGTTATGCAGCAAGACGATCTGAAGCACAAGAGCTAGTCCTGGCTAGCATAGCTTATAGCCTACATGTGTGATATGAACGTGTAGCTGCTCATTTTCAACCTAGAATGTCATTGTTATTATTATGAGTGGGTTATAAGACTGGTTATCAGCCTGTTTTTCTCTCATCTCAGTAATTCTTGCCGACATTTGTTATGCCATGCGAATCTGTCATAAGTTTTACAGACGTCCTGTAGTAAAATTACATTACTCTACCTGCCAGCTCCCCATGTAGTTACTTCTCACACTCAGATGCTGCTGATTGACCAGCAGTTTATTTCACTGTGAATTCTGGGGTGTAGTAATTCAGGAAACCTGAGGTTGATAAACATGCTGGCTGTTGAGAGACTGACATTTTCACCTGCTTTCTTCTGAACCTTTGGTCTGTAGTGTCTGAACTGCCAGCACCTGACTGTGTATGTAGCCGGTGTGTGTGTGTATGTGTGTGTGTGTGAGAAAGCTGACAGGCATACAGAGGCTACACACATGTACAGTGCACACACACAAAAACAAGTGATAAAATGCATATTTACACCTTGCTCTAATGCATTCTTTCTCCTCTCTCTTTCCTTTCACACTGTCTCTTCTGTCACTCTCCTCTCTCACCTTTCTGTCTCTTATCTCCCTCTCTCACTCTCCTCTGTTATCTCTTCCTTAAACACAAACTCTTCTCTCACTCAGTCTTTCTCTCTCCTCTCTCACTCTGTCTCTCACACACTCTCCGCTCTTGCCGTCTACTCTCTCACACACAGTCTCGCTGTCTCTCTCTCCTATCTTCTGTTTTTTTGTCTCTCTCTCACGCTGTCTCTCTCTCCTCTCTCGCTCTGTCTTCTCTCTAACACTCTCACTCTGTCTCTCTCACTCCCTCCTCTCTTCTGTTTTCGATCTCTCTTTCTCTCTTATACACTCTTCTGATCTCTCCTCTCTCACACACTATCACTCTGTCTCTCTCTCTTACACACCTTCCTCTCTTGCTTCGTCTCCCCCTCTCTCTCTCTGACTCCTTTTTTCATCCTGTCTTTCTGTCTTTTCTCGCCCATCTTTCTGTACTCTCTCACTCTTCTCTCTCTTACACGCTCACTCTGTCTTTTCTTACACAGTCTCCTATCACTCTCACACTTTCTCTCTTCTTCTTACACTCTCTTCTGCTCTCTTTCTCATACACACACACACACACACTGTCTCTCTCTCTTTCTCTCTCTATCCTCCTCTCTCACCTGGGCATTTCTCCCACTAGCAGTCAGGCTCAGACAGACAGGCAGGCAGGATGTGACCTACCACAGCTGCAGGAGAAGAAAAAACACAGAAAGGAGGCACAGAGGAGAAATCTTTCCATCCTCCCCCCCTTTGCCAACACACACACACACACAGCCCAGCATAAGAGCAGAGGCAGGCAGTGCAGCAGCAAGCACAGAGCAGACGACACTGGAGTTCACCACAGAAAAGGAAATATATTTAAAAAACTGTTCGTACTGAAGAGCCGCTCAGCCGTCAGCAGAGGAATTTACACAGGGCAGTCTGAGAGTAAACAGTTCCTCATGTACAGAATCAGAATCAGGCAGATGCACGAAACCTGGTGCTTTTTTTTGCAACAGTTCATTTTGCAAAATGTTGAGTGCACCCTTATCTGGAACGCTTACACACGGAATAAAAATCACCTCCTTTTCCTCCTCTTGATTCGACGGTTAAAACATTAACACTTTCTGACATTAACAGGCTTCTGAAACGGCAAAACCAGAACATACCCCCCCCCCCCTTTAATCTTACTACAACTGAAACTGAGACCACCTGACACACCTCACTTAAAAAGACGTGGTTTAGAAAGTTGCCCAAAATGTCCCAATGTGCCCAAAGGATGTGCATAGGTCTTTTTTTTCTTCTTCTTCTTCTTTTCTTCTGCTCTCCTCGGGATAGCCGTGGTCAGAGAGCGTCAGTCCAGATGAATGGAATGTCCTCTGCTGTGGATAACAGCGGTCTGACACTGGTAACACTGACAGCATGTAAAAGCCTCTGGATGCTGAGATGTTCGCGTGCATGAGACGTCAGATCTAAAAACAGTGATGTACCTTCTTTAGAGAGACAGTATCTGGACGATTGGTCTGAGGGTGCTTAGATGATACACAGTCTACAGCACTGCACTGACACGAAGGGAAATAAGAACAAGATGCTGTGTAATGGTTGACCTAGAGAAAGCATAGAGGCTAATGATGGACAGAGGATGACTTGCTTAAGGCGCTGCTGCAGTGTGTATGGGTGATTCTTCAATTGGGAGTCTCTTTTCACCCTCTTAACTTTTGAAAAATTAATTTTGCAATTATCATGTTTTCATTATGTCAAAACAGTGTTTACATGCTTTAAAGTAAAGAGCAAAGGATGGTTACAGACAAGCTATATATACACAAGTAACATAGAAATCCAGGTCTTTCCAAAAGGTTCACTTACTGTATTACAGCCATGCTGACTGAGAAAAACAGTGAAATCAGTTTTAGAGAGTTTGCATTTCTCTGTACTTTCTAATTCGTAAATAATGGAGAATCAGAAACGTTATTTATAAAGTTATAAACGAAAGTTATAAAGTCATAAAGTTAGAAAAGCTAATGTCACTGAATAAATGTACTCCATGATCAGGCATTTCCAGATTATCATGTCACTTCTCTCTCAAGGCTGACATGTGCTGCCCTGTCAGTCTTTCTTTCCACGGCTACGGCATAAACAAGTGGTTATTACCTCTGTAATGAACGGGCTGTTGTGGTAATGATGATAATACATAGTTTAAATGCAAACTTTGGGTAGTAAACATAAATAATAGTAAACATAAATAATAAATTGTCTTTTTAATTTGTTATAAAAACACTATGATTTTTGATTAATTGGTCACTTTTGATTATTTTCTTGGAACAAAAAAGTTTTATAGTTTGATTTTGTGGACAAGACCAAGTAGCACTGTAATATTGTGCTGCTGCCTAAAATATAAAAATGTTTTAGGTGCATAATTTTATGTACTGATGCAATAAATAATGTGTTTATAGCTAAGCTGTTTACTGTATAATTAAGTTTATCTAACATTAATTTATAACCTGGGGATGTAAAATTGAAAAATCACCCATATACTTTTACTCTGAGTGGTACGAGAATGAGCAGCAGCATTTGTAGAGCAGAAACCATGTAGATGAGGGGAGGAGAAAAAAAACAGTGCTTAAGATACTGTCTCTTTAAATGAAAAGTCTACAAAATGTTGCACCCTATCTATAAGGACATTACAATATTCAGGAATTTTTCTTTAGTTTTTTTTTTTTTTAATACAACATTACGTCTATGGGGGGCCGAGATTGGATCGACTGCAGGTCATGTACACTGAGGTTGCTGAGAAACTGGAGGCGGTGTTTTTCTCGCCCTGGGAATGATGTTCTTTTTCTTTTCTTGTCTTTTTTTTTTGCAGAGACGCATGGCAGAGAGACTGGGGTCATTGGGAAGAAGGGGGTAGTCTGTGGGACAGTTTAAGGGGTGTTCTAGTAGACCCAGGACACAGGCACCCACTGGGCTGTGGTGCACACCAGGTCTATGGCCTCCTCCAGGTGCCGGATTGTCTCGTCTATCTCGTTGTTGATGATGGTCAGGTCAAAGTAATGGGCGTAGGTCTTCTGGAGGATCTCCGACTCTTTCTGCAGCCGCTGGAGTGACTCATCCTGCAGGGTGAGAAATACAGAGTGAGCGAAGCTGGAATAGAGTGCAGGCAGGGGCACTAGAAGAGAAAGAGAAAGGCCTTGAGGGGAGCACACATAAAAAAGGTCTAAGCCTGTACAGCGTGCATATACAGCTTTTTCTATAACCTCACAAAGAACCCCTGTGTCCTTCAAAACAAAAAACTGAAGCCAAAGTTTGCATGATCAGATGAATGATCTCAGGTAAATATAAAAAATAAAGGTGTAGATGGTTCGGAAATTACTGAGAAAGCTGTATAACATAATAAAATATTTTTAAAATATTTGAACATTTTTCAAATATTTTCAATGTATGGGGCAGAGAGTATAACAGTATTTCACCGCTCCACACACAGTAGAGTGGGGTTTGATTCCCTGCCCAGGCAGAAATTCAGAGTGGCAGAGGCTTCTAAGCGTTGGCTCTATCTTTGGGAAATCGCCGCTTTGGGTGATGCCACAGCCATCTGTGGCTGGGAGTCCCAGACAGCACGACTGGCCTCACTCCCTCACTGGGTGTTAGCATATTTAATCACTTGTACCGTGCCTGAGCGCGATTGAAACAGAGTTAACACTTGCTGAGCAAGCGCACTTAGTGTTCAGCTGACCAGTGACGCTGCGTTAGCAGCAGTTTGAGAAGATGCGGTTGGCTGGCTTCATGGCTTTATAAGGCTTTGAGCCACTCCTCCCAGTGCTGAAAGCATTGTATGATATGAGGGGGTCTAGCTATTGGGTGGGAATTGAACATGAGTAAAATTGTGTTCAGAAATTGAGATTCGTCACCACTGTGTGGCTACACATAAATGCAGAATGTCGCAAAAGCTGACATGCTGTCTCATTTAGCTGTCCAAGCAACGTAAAACCATCCTTAGTCAGAAGGTGTTTCTTATTGTAATCCAGAACCTACCTATATAAATTTGTATTTAACAAAAGCATGAGACAACAGAGATGCTGATGAGAACCTCATGACCGTGGATGATGAAGAGATGGAGAAGACTGTATAAAATTGTGAAACTATATGAAGCAGAATGTATAGCGGGGTATAGCGGGGGTCCACTGCAGTGGAGTTATTGGGAAATACATGGGGATCAAGTTGCCTGAGGTTTTCTTTACATGTGGGATCCTAGGATTGTCTCAGACTGCCTCAGGGTCGGGTGTGAGGTGGAATTTCAGGAGAACTACATTGGACGCAGGTCCACTTCCTATCATACTTACAGGCAGCTTCCTGCACCACCTGGGAAGCTGAGCGCAGTGGAAAGGAATGCAAAAGAAATCAAGACGCAAGCCAATGAACACAACTCATGCAAAACGAGGAGCCACAAACTGAACTGAACAAAAGAAGGCCGGAGCTGGAGCTGATGAACATGAAGAAAAAGTACCACTTTTTTTTTTACATTAAATATGTGCTTCTGTCTGAAGCGAGAGAGAAAGAGAGAGAGAGACAGAGAAAGAAAGAGAGATGTTGTATCTCACCTCGTTCATGCCTGGGGTGATGGTTGGAGCAGCAATGAAAACCACATAAGGAGCAAATTCTGCTGTCCGCAAAACTTTCAGAGCCTGCAAATGATCCCACACAGACGCACACACACACACACAAAACAAGGCTCGTCTTGTACTGAATCATTAAACCACAGACATCTTGGCTACATAGTCTGGCTGAAGTTTCAAAGGCAGCCTTATGAGGCCAGAACACTGTGCAGTGTAGTATGAAAGACTGCAGTGGTCTGCAGATGCAGGGACGCTGTGGTAAAATCACCTGTGGCTCCACATCCAGTATGGATATCAGGCCCTGCTCGTGGATTTTGCGTATCGTCTCCAGCCGGGTGCCGTACATGGCGTCCTCGTGGCTGCCGTACTCCAGGTAATCGTTGTTGGCGATGTCCTGCATCATTTGGTCGTGGGATACAAAGTAATAGTTCTTGCCGTTCTCCTCATCTTTTTTCGGAGGTCTGGTTGTGTCTGCAATTTTTGCACATATGTCAACATTCGGTGAAATGGTCAAACATGTAAGAACGAGCCAAAACACAGGGTTGGGTCTAAGTAAGATCCAGTGCCTTACGTGGAATGGGGTAAGCAAATCTGTCGGGGTGTTTAGTGATGAGCGTGTTCTTGATGTGTCTCCTGCCAACACCGTGAGCTCCTACAGATGATGAAGAGCAAATACAAAAGCTGTAACAGCCTGATCCAGGCAATCATGAAAAACAGACAGTTAGACGAAGGCAGACAGCAGTGTGCAAAGTCAGAGAGCATCCTTCATTTACACCCTATTGACAAAAGTATTGGGACATCTGCTCATTTGTTGTTTCTTCAAAAATCAAGGGTATTTAAAAAAAGACGTCATCCTGCTGCTGTTGGAGTAACTATCTCTACTGTCTTGGGACTACTAGATTGTGGAACATTGCTGTGAGGATTTGATTGCATTCAGCAACAAGAGCTTTAGTGAGATCAGGATGTTGGATGATCAACACCCCAACTCATCCCAAAAGTATTGGACAGATGCACCATCACAGTTCCACTGCTCCACAGCTCAATCCTGGAGGCTTTAGACCCCTCTAGCCCATAGGTATTAGGCATGGTGCCAATAGGTTCATGTTTATCTGCTCCAGAGAGTGCTATTATATTGAAAATACTACTCTGCAGGAAGTACAGGAGCTTCTCACCATCCAACTAATGCCAAACACATTCAGTGGCGTGAAGATCTGGACTATTGAGGTGGTCGGTCTATTGTTTTAAGAACATCAGCAGCTTCAGCAGTTTGATTTGACTTGGTTTCTCATTGTTTATCTTCTGACTCTGCACAGTGCTATACTTGGTGTCAGATATACGGTATCATACGTACCTAATAACACTAGCGTTTTCCTCTTGAAAGCTGGCAACTTCACTACCTCTTCATACGTGACGAGATCTAGTTGATCAAACACTGAGAGGAAAAAGTGCAGGAGAAGGTTTAAGGAGTTGGTTGAAGAGACATGATGAACTCTCCTTTTCCCACATTAATACACTAAAGTACTCTCCTACATGCTGACAGCAAACCTGCCATTTAAGGAAACTTATGGAAGTCTATCGTCCTGCACAGTTTAGTGAATCACCAGCTCCAACACAAGCTCCTACAGGGCTTCAGGGCATTTCTTGAACATGATGCATGGAGAGTTAAAAGAGGGGTGGGTTCCCCTCTCCCACTCTAGGCTGCTTCGGCTTGCTTTGCGGGATTTATTTCTTGCCGTTGCTGCCCTTGGCTTGCTTATTTCTGACGAAGATATGGATTTTTGTGGGGCTGCTTTGTGATGACATTCACTGTGAAAAGTGCTATACAGATAAATTCTGAATATGAGTTTGAATCTAAAAATGTCAACATTACAGGAGAAGGTAAAAAAAAACCTTTTCAACAGATATCGGTGTAAAAGTTTTTTATCTCAAGCATTTCCGTTGAAATTTTGACACAATGTAAAGCACAACTGCCAGATTCACATTATGTCAAGGTTTTTGCCTGATAATAAGCTTCCACTGCTTGTAAGCTAGCAGTCCTTGACTGGCTTAATACATTTGGAGAATTGAGAAAAGTGCAAAATCAAGTTTTGTTGAACTACTTAGCTCTAGCTCTAGCTGGAGCCTATTTTCATGCCTGAGATTTCTGTGCCCGAGTGTGAGCAGTAAGGTCAACATGCTTGCCCCTGTGTACTTATGCAATGCAAGACTGGCTAATGGACGCAGAGGGAAGGTTGGTGTTTTGATCCTGCAGCTGGGTGACACTGGATCCCCAACTGAGTCACAGTGGCTTCATCTATCACTGCACTGCTGAGGAAATGTGCTGAGAGAGACTGCTGTACTGCAGGGTTCGGTGTAATGGCTGAGCATGCACCAGAGGGACTGTGGCAAAGAGCGCTGGGGGCTCTAAAAATTAGGGAGCTCAACCGGTATGAAAAATGATATGAGTACTGATTTTAAGGAGCTAAAAATTCAGTTGACCAATAATCTCAGTCTTTTAATTTAATGTTATATGATATTGAAACAGATTACTGTGGTTTTCGTTAAATGGTGCTTTTGCATGACATGATTGACATGACTGTCAGATATGATTTCTTAACTGTTTTTTTTTATTTATTCAACTAAAACAATAAAAATATGAAAAACATGCCACTTATAAATTTGTGGAACCGTGATATCTGCCAAGCTATATAGCAGCTCTATTAAAAGATCTGCTCAGTCTCATGCTGCCCTGCTCTTATCTGACACACACTTCAGGTGCTTTAAGGTTTCCTGCTCTGTAATGCTAACATGAGCAATCAAAGCAAACACATTAGACCCTGCTGAGGAAACACACATGGTCGCTAGGGTAAAATTCAAGGATAAAACAGTGAGATGAAGAAGAAAAAGAAGACTGAACTGAAGGGCAGAGGGAAAGAGACCCTTATGGATTTTTAAAGAGGTCTACTGTAAAAAGGAAGTGCCTAATGTCAGTGAGGTGTCTGCAGGGCTATTTAAGCGTGAGCAGGACTGCAGCAGATAGATGTGCAGGCAGAAGTAAGTGCTGTGTGCTGATGCTGACTCGTGTGTGTGTGTGTGTGTAATAGGAGCTGGTCGTCTGAGTAGCTGCTGTGTGAAAGCAGATCCTCTGCAGACTCTTCTCTTACTCTCTGCACAGATGCCTTGAATGATTCATGCTGGTCTTTCACATAACCTGAAACACGTGCCGGTGTGCTTGAGGTGTTTAAGGGAGTTTGACGTGTTGCTTGCTGGGAGCTTTATTTCATGTTTAAAGGGCCCATACCCTTAATTTGTCTTGCGCATGATTTACTTTTGGGATTTTTGTAGATTTATGTACCAAATATGGTCATCATGAATTTTCCGTGACCGTTTCCAATCTTTCTCACTAATTAAACCAGCCTCATTGAAAAAGCAGTCTGGTGTAACGACTCACTGGGATTTGGGTGGCGCAGTTGTCTAAGTGTTGGCGCTATTGTTGGGAGATCATGAGTTTGATCCCTGGTGATGTCACAGCCATTTGTGGCTGGAAGTCCAAGGGAGTTCAATAGAGCGTAAGTGTGTTCTCTCAAGATGGGTGGGAGGTCTCTCTCTTTCCCCCATTACTCATCACAATGCAAGCCAACGTGAGTGTCTGTTTACTGATGTACCTGATGTGTAACAGTATTGGTAGTTAAGTGTTCTTCTTCAAGTGTGTTTAGCTGTTGCTAGAATAGGGAAATCACCAAGCTGTGCTGGACTCTAAGCCTCACAGACACACTTTCTAATCATTGATTAAAATACATAATGAGAGGCGTGGCCAAATGCTGATGTAACTAGAATAAACATTTATAACATCAACTTTTTTTTCCAGTGTCTGCTTTGATCATTTACAGTTTCATGTGGGACGTTTACACTGTTTACAAGACGGTTATGTCAACTTTTACCAGTATCGGAGGCTCCAGTGGACTAAGGTACTCCTACTGTGATGTTGGTCAGCATAGGCTTCTGTTAGCTGTTGTGTCGGAGCTGGGAAGCTGTGCTTGTCTCTGAGCAGGCTGGCTACCTAGTGATGCTGCATCAGGGGTGGTTCGAAAGGGAGTGGGGGCTGACTGTCAGAGGAGGCAAGTGCTGGTCTTTACCCTCCTAGTGTTAGGGCATTGCTAGTGATGGAGAAGTTCACATGAACAGGGATTGGGTAATTGGCCTTCTAAATTGGGTAGAAATTAGAATTAGGTAAAATTAGAAATAACTGCTGTATTTTCGTTACACCAGGCTGAAATGTGTGTTAATAGCAATGCAATGAATTAAAAATGGGTTGTTTTTGCAGTTCAGTTTCTACATATGAACCGGGGAGTGAATAGTAACTAACTAACTAACTAAGTAATGCTGGCAGGCAAGCTAGGAAACGTAGGTTTTTCATGATATGGGCCCTTTAACTATGTGAAAGCCAAGGGCTTCATGGACTGAACTAAACAGCTACAGGATGTAAAATGGCAAGCACATCAAAATAAAGCAGCAGGCACAAAAAAACACAAACACACACACACACTTATATACATATTGAAACTGCTCAGTGGCCCTGGTTTCAGAGCTTTGTTCTCTGTTGCTCTCGCAACAGAAACAAACCAAGGTGGCTAATAAGCACGCACAGAAATCTAGGTTAACATCACAACAGCTGAAACTCTGAGAGAAAGCAGCAGCAGAGAGAAAATAAACCACAGCGACAAAGTCACTCCGTATTACTTACATGCACAGAGGCCATTGGTAAGGAGACAGCATGAAAAATGGACAGGGGAGGGTCAATGAGTTATGGTTCAGATACAGAACAACATCAGTCAACAGAGAGAACAATGGCACAGAGTCGAAGCTCTGATGCAGCACTGCTCTTTACATACAGAAACAGCATGGCAGACTTTAACATCGCTGGCCATCCGCACGGCACACAGCAGGGGAGTGCCGTGGATGGAGCTGTTGCAAAGCAGACAAAAGAGGCTTAGAATGAATAAAAAATAAAATAATAAAAAAAAAAACAACCCAAACGAATGATGCAGCATGCGTCTGACATTTACAGTAATGCACTGTCAATAAAGCAGCGGCATGCATTAACAGTGAAGGAGCAGTAACAACAATGTTAAATCTATCTTAATGGAGCTGTGTGAACATTACTTATACCCAACTGCGAAAACACAAAGCTGAAATCAAGCAGCACTGAAATAAAGCAGATTTAGAAGCATTTTTCAATAATAATAATAATTCCATGTAAACCAATATGAATGACGACAGAGATAATGGCTGCAGGATTGGCCCTGTACTTGAAACCATGTGGTAAACATGTGCTTTGAACGACATGGCATTTACACTGAATCTTTTTCTTTTGTGTATTATGTAGTATTTATTTCAAACACTAGTAGTGATAAACACACCTTAAATGTTTTCATATTTCTAGTAATTCTAGTGAATATGAGTGTAACCGGAGTTAGCAGTCATCTTCTTTGGGGTCAGTCTGTGATACGCAACTAGAAATACTTGCTCTTTTACATGAACATTTATGCTCTATTTAACTTGGAAGTTGGATTCGGTGGTCCTGATCTATATGCTGTTTAATGTGGCTGTCCACAGAAGACCCTATGTTTGTATGGTCATCATAAAATCATGAAGACATTTAATAAATGATGTAGAATGCAGTGTTTCACACACATATGCTATACCTGGGCCCCTCCTGCCTTTTATATTAGTGGCTGTAGAAATATATCTGATTTGAACAATATGTGGTGTCCCATTTATTCAGTTTTAACAATATCAAATTAAATATCTCCATTTTCCCTTATTGTTTTTTTCCAAATTGTAATTTTTATTTTGTCATTTCCATTTCACTAATTCCTGTTTAGTCCTACAGAAAACCCAATTTCCAGTGTATCCCATTTTAGACAGTTATTTTCCATTTTATCCCATTTTAGCAAAATCCAATTTTCATTCCTTCCCATTTTAACAATATTGAATTTCCATTTTATCCAATTTCTGCTATTCTATTTCCATTTTATCCCATTTTAGCAATATCCAATTTCCATTTCAACATTTGAATACCTGAATAAGTAAGTAGATGCTTTGGAGTTCCATATATCCATAGATCCATATATTCAAACAGTGTTCTCCCACCTCACCCCCCAAAGGTTCTTCTACCAGATTTGTCCCAGACTGCTAGGAAACACTGGGTATGCTAGCAGTTCACCAAATGCAACCCCCATTTTGACTGGGACGTCAGGAGTGTTTAGGTTGAGAATCTCAGGCCAGGTGGACTTGTGGGTGGATTCAGGGGTCATATCTTCAGAGTGAAGTAGAATGCAACATTTTTGCACACAGCGACCAATAGCTGTCTTACTATTGAGCTGTACTGATGAGGGTTTTAATGCATACGGTTCTTCAAAGGCTGGCCCACAAACATGCCAGAGTAAATGGTAAAAGGGCCATCCTTAGCATAGCCCATGTCTGATGACATCTCATCAGTACTGGGCAGCAGGGCCAACTCAGAGCTCAGTGGTTCCAGACAAGTACCCCACATGAGCATCTTTACGCAATTAAATAACAAAAGAGGAATTTGTTAAATGACCGAGAAAAGGGAAGCATAATACCCAGAGCAGACTCGCTCGCTGCCTCTGTGGCCGGGTGTGCGCTAATCAGATCCAGTAAAGTGGGACGCTAGGCTCAGAGAGGATTATGGCTGAGCTGCGCTCCACTGCACTGCTGGCAGAGGGGCCACACCGCTCTCTGAGTCCAGTGCGCTGCGGCTGACCACTGGGCCTCAGCCACACAGGCTGGACACAACACAATCAGAGCAGCTTGGCCAACCTGATTCAAATGTGAACATTCATACAACTGAAAGTGATGCGGTTGGAGCTGTTACTATCAATCATATTAGCAATCAAGTGTTTTGACGGTTGGAACCAATTACAACACAGTTAGATCTGACCCAACAATGTGACCAGCTGTGAGGTTTCTATAAGTACCAGATCTCTTTAAGTAACATTTCAGATTACATTTCAGGCTGCAACCTAGCAAACCGAGTCAAGTCAAGTTTAAAATGACGTGTAATAAGCTTGGTGAAAAGGACTATTACCAATAGAACCATGTTCTAATAGCAAGTGATGTGAGTGTCAATGACGAAACCAAATGATCTCATTATAATCAACACAGCTGTCTACGCCAGGAGAGTGTCATATTTGCACTATGTTGATGTTCTACCTTAAATGTGCCACAGAATGGAAAAGTGTTTTTTTCGTGCCATAGCTGAACAATGAGACTGCAGTACATGAAGGTGACATATTGTGAACCGAGCACACTGTTGTATAAGACAGGCCGATTCCAAAACCCTGTTGCGTCCTAAAATGTACACGTACCCGGTCCACTAGTGAAAGCCTTTCAAGGCTAGACACAATGTCTACTTCAGGAAGCGAGGCTAAAAAGAGACGGGCCAACTGGAGGAAGTGGTGTGGCAGGTATCTGTGCGATGGCCAGGTGACAGGCGCAAGGGGAGTACAGACCGCACTGATGGTTATACTTGATGACCAGGGGAGAGCATGCAATGCTATGCTACATGTCAACTGTGATCAGTCAAGGGTGCTGCAAACCAGCCAATTAGAGCAGAACCCACCATAAAAGGAAAAAAACGTGGGCATGACAGGGTTGTAAACAGGCTTGTTAAATACTTATGCATATGTATTTAATCACTGAGCCGATTCACCCAGAACACAAATTGTTATTTATTTTATTTGGATAGTCATGATGTCACTAAAGCTAGGTCTTCAAATCTGGACCTCAAATCCAGTTTCCATTCCTGTATTTTGTCCTTGTTGGAAGTTAAGGGAACAATTTGATTTGATTACAGAGTCCAGGACTGGGAACTGGATTCAAGATCCAGATTTAAAGATCTCTGACTTAGAAGAGCCACTCTTGGTTTAAGTAACGTTTCTGTAGAAGAACTCGTCTAACATAATGGATGGAAACCATATTAGAATGTGCATCATTTGCACATGAATAACACATATTACATGTCTGTTAAAATCAACCATTGTATAAGCAAGTAACAGAGGCATTTGATTCATGAGGAAAATTATGCACATGTAAACTATAAGTACATTTATTGCATATTGTTTGTGCAGTCTGCAATTGTCAACTCTGGGCATGCTTACTTCCAGTAGGAAACTGAACTACTATACTCTCTACCTGCTTAACAACAATGCACCAGCGGAAACCAAGAGCTGAGAAAAGAGAACCCTCACTTCCTCTCTGAGGCTGAAGAACAAAGCTCAAAACCTAAAGCCAAATGATGAAGCCAGTCATATTCACATATGACAGCCTCAGAATTGGAAAATGCCTGAGCCTTCAATATCTCAGTGATCTACAGGGTCTGACACTTATTTCAATGACAGAGTTTTAATTAGAAATTTTCTGCAACACTGAGTCTCCCCAGGGGGCTTACAATGGGGGTTAATGGGGCATCAGTACACACGAAAAAAGCCCTCAAAATGACAGAGGCTGCAGTTCCACTCGTGTCAGAGGGTGACAAACATATTACAGACGTGAATAGACCAACTGCTAGGACTGTATTGAGGTGTTCAGGGTTTTCCTCATCTGCTCTGGGTTTCCAGGGTTTCCTAAACTGGAAAACTGAACTCTTTGCCATCGTGGCCCACTAACCTCGGCTGGTGTGAATCTGCAGACAGTACTCACTGCTGGAGAGAATTAGTGAATGAAGCCTCAATCAGTCAAATATGTGTCAGTGTTAATGAGCAAATCTGTAAGAAGCCACAGTACCGTTTAGGCATTTAGAGGGAATGTGCTGTTAAAGCCTGTCTTTCTTTTTTTGTATTTCTCTCTCCTCCCAGCTGGCCATTAACGCCAATGGACGCCGTTATCTGACTGAATGTAGGTTGTGACGTCAGGTGACCATAATTCAACATTGGGATGTTGAGCAAAATCCAGTGTCTACGAAACGACACATGCCAACATCATATTGACATAAAATACCAACATTTAGTTGTGAGGTATGGTGACCAAACCCAAGTGTCTGCTAAACTTGTGAACGTCTAGCGTCGTTCGACGTTTATATGCATGATATGATTTTAAGTCATGGCATTACGTCACCAAAATTCAACATCTGTCTAACATCTGTCTAGCTTGATGTCAACCCACTGTTTTCCAACCAAAACATTTCCAACCAAAATTCAACATTCAACCTGATTTTCATTTTCAACTAAAATTCAACATCTGGCCGCCATTAGAGTCCAACGTCTTTCTGACATCAAACTGACGTCTTCAAACTGGTGCCTGCTGGGCTGTGTCTCCTTCTCTATCTCTCCCTCCTATCTTTTCTTTCCTCTCTGTTATCTCGTTCACCGCTCTCTCTGTTTTCTTTCTGTTCTCTCTCTCTCTCTCTCTCTCTCTCTCTCTCTCTCTCTCTCTCTCTCTCTCCTGACACCTGAGCCCTATTAGCCATTAACGCTACAGAAAAACACAGCTTGTCTCGCCTACTCTCTGCACCGTCCTCCTGTGAACAACACATACACATACACATACACACACACACACACACACACCCTGAGCAGTGCGGTATGTGTGGTGGGGGCAGGTGTGTACATTAGCTCAATTCAGCTGGGATTCACAGTGAGGCTGGGAGGCAGGCTGAAATGAGGCCCTCACAAGCAGAAAGTGCTGACTGCAGCCCTGCTGCTGGTGCGCTCTTTAAGGGCGGCTGCCCTGCCACAGAGTGGTCGCACACGCGCCTGTTTGCCCACGTGCTGACCGCAGGGCTTCCTGCTATTTGTGGAAGGGCTGCAGACTGGGCCCTGGGTCAAGTGAGCCTGAGAACTCTTATTTCTTTTTTTTTACTCCTTGTTTAAATTCTCGCTGCAAAATTGCAGGATTGCATGATGAATGTTGTAAATGTACGTCAATTAAAGTTGTAGAACATAAACTATGAAGGTGTGATCTACACGTCATTTCATTATTTTAAAGTATGTATTATTATGTATAACCAGTATATTATTTGCAGGTTTCTAGTTTACTGTATATTATTAAACTCTACACTGACAGAGTCATCATATGAATAAAACAGAAGGTCTACTGATTTCTAAGAACTAAATAATAGCTTTGGTTGAGGGGTGGGGTACTTCTTTTTCTGTGGTACTTTGACCTGCACCTGTGCTGACTGTCTGCTTTCTAATTAGTCCCAACGACAGAGAAACCGCTTAAGTTGAGCATCAGTGGCACTTACACTGGGTCTTACGCCATCTGTTGACGAGGTACTCTGACTGAATCTTTGTCAAGGTCTCTACTTGTCTACTTTGTCTCTACTACCCAGAGATTTCCACATCTGTGTCAGCAAAGGAGTGTGACTTAAAGTAGCTAAATACATTTATTAGAAGGGGTGTCCACAAACATTTGGACATACAGTGTGTGTTAACCAGCACATGTTCCAGAGGATGCCGCAGTGGACCTATAAACTACTAATTTTGTTATAATGTGACGGTGGAATTGGCTAATCATGTCTAGATTTTCACTGGATGCGACCAATTTCATAGAAACAACTCTAGACCTTCTGGAAGTCCTCCTCACATTACAGCCTAGAAATACCAGCAGTAGAGGCAGCAGCTCTGTGCCGTTCAGTGTAAAACCGCTACATACAAGGTGACATATCGTCACTGTCATACAAAAACTTTATATCTCCAAAATAACACTTTAGAAGGGACAAATATTCCTATTTTGGAGCATTTCTACTGGTCCATTGCCAAATTGTCAAAAAGTGAAAAATAGCAAAAATGAAAATACAAGGTTTCGACCTGACAGTGACGATATGTTAATGACTATTATAGGTTTTAAATATAATACATCGATTTTTCATGATATTCTGCACCCTTTTTATACTAGGTTATAATGTAAGTACATCAGTACAAAGCACTATCAACACTCCAGTGTCTGCTAAATCTTCTTAAAGGTCTTTTGTAATTAAGTCTTCATGTAAAGCCCAAGCTAAGGACCTAGCTCCAACAGTCACGGTTGATGACTGGAATAAAATAATAACAGTTATTAACAGCAAGTCATTTTAAGCTTTTGCATCAGATCACCCTTTTTCATAATGTCTCATATAATGCCATAGGAATGTCTTCAATATGAGTATCTCTAGACAGAGGCAACACGTGGCTGGCAGGACTAATGCTGTACACAGTGTTGATAAATAGTGATGTGCTGTATACCAGATGAAAGACAAAACACCTTTAAACGTAACTGCTCTCAGATCAGCACTGGAACGGAGTGCAGATTGTGAAGTGACCTAAAGAGAGTGCGGACTTTACCTGCATTGTGCTTCGCTAGATATTTGTCTTTGTACTGCTTTTTCTTCTTGCCAAACCAAGTGCAGCTGGCTTGCTGCTCCTGCTTGGTCTTCTCCATGGCTATACAGGCCACCCGCCTTGAATGGGAAAAAGAAGTTTTAGATTACAGTTTCAGCTCTTCTTCCATCTGCTGTTGTTTATATCAGATTCTGCCCTACTTTTGTATGGGGGGTTTTATTGAACCTGTATTTGCACATGTAGAGTGCTCTGGTTTTACAACCTGACTAAACTGCAAACCATTCCTAATACAATCTTTGTGAAATTCATTTAAATATCCAATAATAATAATCCACACTGCCGGACAACCTGGAACAGCTACACTTCCACATCCATTCTTTCTAACATTTTTAGACACTGTGTCATACCTTTTAAAGCAGTAGAGCTGAAATAGCACTTCAGCTTCACCTCCAAAGTTCTTGTTACCTGCCGTATCTTAACTGCATTATGAACTGAGGAAACAGTTTCCTACTTTTTTCTCCTTTTTCTGCTTTGTGGGCACCGATTTGATATTTTTAGAGTGCTAGGCAGCTGCTTAGAGGAGCCTATTACTACTCTAAGCAACTGTTGAGACTTAAGGCAATCAATGTTTACGGAGAGTATTTATGTAGCTTTACCAAAACATCTAACATCTAATCTTGCTTAAAAATGTTGAAAGAATGGTTCATCTTCAACTTCATGCCTTTTGGAGCAGTTCATCTTCTGCTTACTTAACTATTTACAGTAACAGAAATACTGATCAAACGTTTGCATTTCACAGAATCTAGATATGGATTTATATTCGTAGGATTTAAAGGGGATGCTAAAGGGACTGGCTCATCATCTTCCACTAAATCAAAGATGAGTGGTATCTCAGGGCAAAGTAACAGAAAACCTATGATGGTGAAAATCCACAAAACAGTCTGAAAACAGCATTGCTGACTGCACCCATAACCTGGACTGTTGGTCTACACTGCACTGCACCCTATCTGCAGTGTGAGGAAAGCTTCATTACAATGTAAGATTACATTTTCAAACATCTATGCTTTCTGTTCATATGTCCATGTCCTGTATTTCTATTTATTACATCAGTGCTTAACCCAATGGTACGAAGAACCATTTTGAATTAGATTCTTATGCTCCATACAGTCCAGTCTCATGTGTGCCAACAACATGAGAACAATATCATTCAACTCATCATTCATCATGTGTAGCTGAGCGGAGCACATTCAGCACATTCATGGCTGCTTTCTGAGTTGATGAACTCACCACTCCTGCAGCTCAGGTGAGGGAATGAGTCCAGCCGTGCCGTTCTTCGTGTTCTCCAGCCTGCCCTGCCACCAGTTATGGTCATCCTTGTTGATAATCTGGATGATGTCTCCCACTCTGAAGCGAATTCCTGCTTCTTTGCAGGGGATGAGTTCGTCTTTGGCCGGATCGTACTCAAACTGCGCCCGCACGTAGATCTGAGGGGGGAAAGAGAAAAAGATGGTGAGGGTCTCATGGTCCTTTATAAACAGCCAACACTCATATGGAGCAAAGGGAAGAGGACTATAAGGATGGTGTGTGTGAGAGTTTATGTATGTTGTTATGTTGTGTGAGTAAATGTTCATGGGTAAAGGTCCAGCTCAGAGTAACACCTGGCAAAAAGTAGCAACCTGTTTGCTAAGTAGCAACGGGAGTGGAGCTAGGGTGATATGTGACACTGTCAACCAACAAAAACACAACTTGTGCAGAAGTACTAGGAGAGCACAAGAGGAATCATCTTAGATGAAATATGAAGTTCTAGCTGATAATGTTGTAAGAATATCATGTGACCAATTAACTGACTTTCTTTTTTATCAGATTTTTACCCATTTTCTCCCTAATTTGGACTGGCAATTACCCAACCTGTACATAATCTCCCTGGTGAGGGCGGACTAGCACACCCCCTCTAACACCTACGCACCAGCCTGCAGACGCCAGTGACGACCAGCACCGTCTACCCACCCTGGAGAGAGCAAGGCCAATTGTGCTCTCTCTGGGCCTCGGCTGCTGATGGCTAGCAGCTTGACCGGGTTTCGAACCAGCGATCCCTAAGTGTCTGGTTTTATTAGCAGACCCTTTTCTTGTTGAGTTTTAGTTTTTTAGTCTTTTGGATCACCAGATCACCCAAACATATCCTCCCTCTATCACATGCAATGCTTCCGACACGCGGCTCCTCTTTTTCCAAACTGCCGTGGATGCAACATCACTGAGCCACCAACACACTCGGAGGAAAGCATTGTGCATTGCACTGTTAAGTGGGGTTGGGGAGAAAGTGCCATTCTACCCACCCTGGAGAGAGAACAAGGCCAATTGTGCTGTCTTTGGGCCACGGCTGCAGAGAGCTAGCAGCACGACTGGGAATCGAACCATTTTTTTTGTTTAAAGTATTATTTCTTAATAAACAAAAATGATCAAATAACAGAAAAAGACACACTAGATACAATTACTTAAAACAGTACTTTTGAACAGGTGTAAGACTAGAAATAATACTTTTACTAGAAATGCTAAATACTACATATACAGACTAAATGTAACATCTTACTTAATAAAATATTCGTTTTTTTCTTAAGTAAACTTCAAAATAAATTATTAGAAAGTAACATAAAGTGAATCTTTCCATGAGTTTAGGCATGTCTAGTGTCTGGAGTTTGCTTCTTTAGTATTGCACTGGTGCTGCAAAGCTAATGGAGCTATCTTATAGCTGTTAGCTAGCCTTGTGTGACCTGCTCAACTAAATTATCAAAACCTGCCTCAAACCATGTTAAATTCTTATCTGAAGTAATCAGCATTGAATCAAATATGCTATATGACATTGTTTTCTATAGATGCACAAATGTAAGATCTACAGCAACAAGCAGCATTTACTTGGTAGCCTGTGTTCTCTGAGTATATCTCTCACACAGAGGCGAGCCAGTTAGTGAGATCTGTGTAAATGCTAAATGCATGTTACTGTTTAGATATATCGCACTCTTTAGCTACACAGTTTAGTTTCTTAAGCTCTATGCAACTGACCGGAGAGGTTGGCTCTTACTGACTGATCTTTAACCCCTGATTGCAGGTCTCAGATGTGATCTGATGATCTAGATATGGCATGGCTACACTAATAAGGGCATAAAGTAAGGTAAGTATATGATGGCGATATTATTCGCTCAGTACGGCCTAATGAATCAGTGAGTGTTAGCTGGTTGCATCCTATGTTGGGAAAAGTTCAGGGAAAAAGAACATGACACAGTGATTGATGCTCAGCACTGGAGTGTGACGCAGTTACACCAGCACTGATGAGGCCAACTGCGCCATCTGCTGGACACTTGGCTTTATCTTTTTCAGAGGTCACATTACAGAGAGTATGGAAAGGGATAGTGGACTTCAATTTAGTTCAACTAGAATACTGCCTGTCATAAGCTTGTCTTAGTTTGAAATTTTGAAAATGTGGTTTCCACCGTTAAAAAGTCTGGCCTCAGGCAGCTGCTAATAGCACACTTATGTTATTGAAACTATTTTTAAACTACACTAGACCACACAGTATGTCCAAAAGTGTATATTAGTGCAATTAGTGAATTCCACTACTTTAAGGAGCACTCGCCGCTAACACAGGTGTTCAACAGGGTACAAACAGCTAGTAAAATCTCCACAGAAAAGCATTGCTTATTGAATGGGAGGCTCTGGAGGAGCCATGCCCTGTTCCTACAGCAAACCGAGGATAAACTCCACATTTAAAACCTTTGATTCCAGAAGTTTAATGCCAATGTGCCTACAAGTGTTTGGACAAACAGTATAAATTGGATAGTCAACTTTAAGCTCATTAAATTATGTCAAATCTAATAAGTTGCAGCATATCTAGACCATGCTTAATTTGCAGTTTAACACTAAACTAATCAATGCATTTCCTGTGATGCTTGGGTTACAACTTGATATTATTATTATTAGTGTATATCTGCCAAGTGGACGTCACAGTGTGCTTGTGTCCTCGGTGGACTACAATGCAATCTCCTGCAGTGTCAAAAAAGATGGAGAAAGGGCCACATCCCACTCCCAAGGGATGGGATAAGGTTAATGTTGGAACTGTACAGGTCAGGCCCGTAGCTGTCTTTAACAAGGCTGAAAATCATCCGAGGACAGACTGATAATGCTCTCAATACCACGGCAGCAGATAAATCCACAATAATCCATAATTACATGAGAATGTTTTTGACCTAATTGTGCCCAAATTGTAATATCTATGTTCACATCAGTGCCAGTGGGCTAACCTCATTTTTTTATTTTTTGGCCTAGTAAGAAATTATAGCCCATGAAATGATAAACGCATATAAAGACTACATCGTCTGGTGATCAGTCTGTCCACAACACTGGTAATGAAAAGCTGGTAATCCATAGGTCACTGCTGTGTATATGGAGTAAATACGAGGGATAATGGTGCCATGAACGGGCAGCCAGGCAGCTTGATTGGTTAGCACAACCCTCACATGTTTATATGTTGTTCTACACACACACATACGTGATAGGGCCTGACTGATATTAAAATTCTGTACTGATACTGATGCTGATATTTGTTTAGCACTGAGGAACCATAAAGGGCCATTCTCATGAAAAAAAAAAAAAAAATTATATAAAGGTGCATGTATTTGTCACTGTACAGTGAAATGTGTCCTCCGCATTTAACCCATCTGGTAGTACACACACACACACACACACACACACACACACACACACACACACACACACACACACACACACACACACACACACACCCAGAGCAGTGGGCAGCCAACTCCAGCGCCCGGGGAGCAGAGAGGGTAAAGGGCCTTGCTCAAGGGCCCAACAGTGGCAGCTTGCCGAGCCCGGGAATCGAACCCACAACCCTGTTATCGATAGCCCTGGTGCTCTAACCGCTGAGCCACCACTGCCCCTTTCCATTCATAAAGCAGATCAGTTTTTTGTGAATGTTATCAAAACCAATGCATTTATGTGCCCTTTCGCCTTGAAGCAGTTTAGCTCCGCCCTTTCACACATTTTTTCTTCACTAGGCTGTACTGAGAGAGAGTGAAGTATAACATGTCACATGCCAAATATTTTATATCCCATCTGCTGCGAACACAACTTTATGGAATTCACTTGATCTGCCAATTCGGTTATATTTGTAATCTAAATATTTCTAATCTAAAGGTGGTGTGTGTTTTTCTCTAATTTCTAACAGGTCACTAAATATTAATACTTCATTTGTAGAAGTCTTGTGGGACTTCTATATATCACCCAACTCATATATTGGTCAGGTCCTTAAAGATACAAACACATGCACACATTGCTAAGCATGAAGAGGTGCTACACAGCTAAAGACTGCAGCTAAAGAGGAAGATGTCAGTTCACCTGGCGTCCTTTTGGCTGGATGGTCGACGGCAAGTCCTGTAAAACAAAGCCCAGCAGTGAAAGAAAGACTGTTTTTCCCCACAGGGTCTGACTCATTTAATCAAATACACAGTGACTGTACAACAAAAGCACACATCAAATCAACCAACACCAAACCAAGTAGGTCCACAGCTTTGTGAGTGTTCACAGAATATTGCGTAATTCGAGCTATTTGTCATGTATTAAAAGAGCATGGCAGGCTGTTGGGGTAAGTCTCAGAACAACAAAGCGAGAGGAAGCAAAAAGCAAGCAAGCGGCCACAGCATCGCACTCTTGTCCAAGCACGCTGAACCCAGAAGACGAGGCTTCACCTAAAGAGCCTGACAATTTCTGGGGTTCCACAGGGGTCAATTCTAGGGCCTATTTACTTCCCAATAAATCAGGCCAAAACTGGTTATGTCTAATCTGGATTACAGGCTAGGGGCTTTGTTATAGGCATGCTGCTATTGTGTTACGCTGCAGAATTGCTCTCACTGGAATGTCTATCAATCACTGACCACTGATGGTGCCCGGTGTATTAGGGAAGTGTCTCATTGGGAAGTCATGTGTTTGTGTGCCTGAGTCTGTAAGTCTTGCTGATGTCTTCAGACACGTTGTGTATATAAATATATATACATACAGACAGTCGGGTGCATGAATTACAGCAACACAGAGCACACCAATTTGTAAACTGAGATAACGGAAACTACACATAGTGAATATTCATTATGATCTCATGATTATGTTTTGGGTATGTCACAGAAGTCTTTCCTGAACCTCGTCTCATTGAAATAACAAAACAGTTGAGATCTTTGCTGATAACATTTCAACACACTCACTCTCATTTTTGACGGAATGTTGGGTCATTTAAACAGGAAAAAAGAGATATATTTACGGACAACATTAAGGGAGGGCACTAGGGTGGGGGGGTGGAGTTCGGTCACTTGAGATGACTGTGGGGTCCTTACCAAGATAGAACTGTTAATGCTGGAATGGCCATTAGCAGGGGACTGTCTGGAGGTGGTAGGGGACTCTTTCTGTAATAAGATACAGAGGTCAGCGATACAGCAGATAGACAGCAGAGAAACCTGGACACTAGCTATCATTACAGCAAGAGATGGGAATGAGAACATTACGTAGGGGATAGTAGATTACATATTTTTTTCTCCCATAAAACCCTTAAAACTTGTTTTAGGCTTTATGCCTAAATACAGGCTTCCACCAGAGGGGGGCGCCGAATTCTACAGCTGACACGACAGGAAATTGCAATTACCAATAAGTGTTTTGTGTACATCAGACATACAAAAATATACAGAAATGTTTACACCAGACATATAGACTCTTAAAAATGAAGATGGCAAAGTTTTCTTTGGAGTGATGCCATTGAAGGCCCACATTTAGCTCCCTAAAGAACAGAAAACGTGTTGACACATAATACATTTATAATCAAAGGGCATGAAGTATTCTGTGAGTTTGCTAACATGTAACACGCTAACACGTAAGTAAACCAAACATGATTCTACTATGGCACTGCTCTCTTTTTGGGCCTTTTTAAAATAGTATTCAGACTAAGTCAGTAAACCCAAACCTATAGCCCATTCCTGGAGGTTGTGTGGATGATAAAAGGGGAGTCTGGAAAAATGCATTTCTAATAAATAATAATAATAAATAGGTAACTTTATGGACTGCAGTATAGAGAACATCATGGTTTTTATTATGGCAGGTAGCTGCATGGGGCTAAGTCAGGAGGGTGGGTTCCAGTATCTTGGTTGTGAAATTGGTGTGCAGTAGCATGTGGGCCAGGCCCTGCATAATGGAGCGTCTCTGAGAGAATGTGTTAAACACACAGCCACCAGGCAGGCAGTTAGTCAAGCAGAGTATCCACAGCACAACCCACCCACCCAACCACACAATACCCACAAGAGAGACAGACAGATGGGGAGACAAAGGCAGAGGGTGATAAATCAAAAACTGGGGCACTGAGGCCATTACCTCACAGGATGACTGCTGCGTCCGGTAACTCGGAACAATCTTGAAAGTGATGCTGCCTCTCATCTCTTTCTGTGGAGACAAAACACACAACACATATTCATAAGAGGAGACCTCTTTTAACCCTTCAAATCTATGCGAAATCCAAAAACCGGCATAAACAAATAAGATGCAAAACGGGCCAAAATTACAAAATTACGCCCCCATTACATAGATTACATAAAACCAGCCCACTAGTAAAATCTCTAGGACATGCTGGCAAATCAGTACAATGCAACAGGAGAATATGATAATGTTGATACTGGAGAGGAGGCTTTTTTTTAAAGTCTTAGTCTGCTATAATTAGCAGCTATTGTGAGCCTGATGTAATGTGGTAAACCAGACAATAAATGCAGAGCTTTTTTTTCATAAGCCCTCCATACAAGTCAGCGTGTTTTATTTTGAGGCAAAATAACAGGGTTGTAAATAGTTGTGTAATGGCGCTTTTCCAGTACATGGTACATAGTTAGTTTTCCACAACCATAAAACGATATATATATATATATAACTACATATTCCTTTCTATATCACAGTTTTTAGATAATGCTTGATATAAAGGCTAAAACTGTAACATTAGCCAGTGAGCCAACTAACTTTCTCCAACATGTCCAACCAGAAAGCAAGAATAGAACATATGCTGTTAAAAAATATTTACAAAGTTAATGTGAGTCTGTCAGGAGTTTGTTAGGAGCAAATAGTGATGATCAACTGGCAGCTTTACAATACGACATAGCAACCTAAACAACAGCACAATAATAGCAGTAGCTAATGTCACTAGTAAGGAAAGAAGCCTGCATCAGCAAAATGATTCTGTGCATTCTATTCTAGGCTTCGTTGGCAATAGCAACCATTAAAACAGCTAGCCAACTTAAGCATGGAGAGTTTAGAAATGGCTAGTTTGTGCTGGATCTCTGCATTGCGTCACGTTGTGTAATGATTCACTCTGGTCAATCAGCACTCTCCAAGGTTAGTCTCTACTCAGAAATTCAAAACTGTCAACTGATTAAGAGGAGAAAATATTTTCTAAGCTCCACATCCTCCCCATAATTCAGCCCTTCCTCCATTTATCCAGACAACTCTGGCCTTCTATTTCTAAGCAGAAGCTGCAATAAACACCAGCCCAAGTTCCTACAGTCTTTTTTAATACTACAATCATACATTTTAGGCATGGTCTAAACTTGATTAATAAATATATTTTTTTAATACAGTCAAAGAAAAGCTTTCCCAGGATTCCCAGAGAAAATATAATGTGATTGATCAGCACTCACAAGCATTTTCTGGAGCTGCTCCACTGTCTGATTAGCTACGCTTATGCTGTTGATCTCCCGGATCTCATCTCCAACATGCAACGTGCCTATTTGATGGCAGAGAGAGAAACACATATAAGTGACAATGTGGAAACAATCTTTTCTGCTCTAGACTACAATATGTGTGAGAGAAGTGAAACTGAAGTTCAGGTTGCATGAGCTATGTGATAGTGTCCAGTGTAATGCACGCTGGGCCTTGCAGTGAGAAGACAAACAATACAAAAATTGTGCCAAACCCTGTGCCAAATACTGCAGAAAAAACAGCCTCAAGCTGGTTGACCATCTTAGCTCTTGAACAGCATAGGGTATGTTTTTGTTTAAGGTAGCTGGTCTATCAGCGCGACTGACCTGACCAAGCTAACCTAGGCGCTACAAAGGGTTCTTTGAGGAATGCCATAGAAGAACCTTTTTTGGTTCTAACCATTTAGCCATGGAGCTATGAGTGTGAAGAACCTTTGAAGTGGTAAAGAACCTTTACACTGACTTCCTTAAACCCTTTAAATGCTCTTCACTTTACAAATTTGCTTCATTTTGGAACCAAAAGTGTTTCTTCTATGGCATTGCTCAAAAAACCCTTTGTAGTACCTTCATTATAAAGAATGTATGACCAAGGTAAACCAGTATGGTCAGCTGGACGACCAGCTTGGTCTTGAGCTCAATTTTTCAGCAGATGTTTTATGCGGGAATGCTCTTTTAAATGTGCTGATGAGTAATAGTGTATGGCATATATCTTTTGAGTGAATCAGTATCACACTTAGGACAGCTATAGAGACCTAATTGACAACACAGTGCTATTGGGACAATCAAATAGCACCAGTTTTGATCACATCACACCAGTTTGATGTGATCAAAACTGGTGCTATTTGATTAGTTAACTTATGCTGAAAGTTATACTTGCATGACTGATGGGTTTGTGCTGGTTCTGTACCTTGTCTATGAATCATGCCACCATGCATTATTCTGGCCACAATGCAGTGGTTCAGGTCATTCATCTTCAGCGTGATACCCTGCCAAACAAAAAGCTAAATTCAGAACAACAGTCTCAGACACAGACTCATTCTCAGAATGTGTGTGTATGTGTGTGTTTGAGAGAGAATAAGAGCGGATGTGCCACCACAAAGAGAGATAGCACTATCTAAAATTAATCAGTCAGAACCCCTACCACAGGATATCAAGTCTTGAGCAGTAAGAGAGAGAGACAAGAGAGAAATGAGGTGGTACATGAGAGAAGGAGAGGTAGAGTGAAGGAACGAGAAGGAACTGAAGTCTAGGAAGGTTTGAGTGTATGTCATTTATGCCTGGTGTCCTCCAGCCTTATCCTCCAATGGCACCTTGCTTGCATGTCATACTCACATTCTCAGACTCCTTTTCATCTTTGCAGTTGTTCAAAATGCATTCAGGTGAATGAAACGGGTTTTCTAGCTCAGGGGTTCTCTAACCTTTTGTAACCATAGACCCGTCCAATGAGAAAACCTCCACAGACTTTCACAATTATGAGTTCTCCAAAGTTAGAATGGTAACATAATATATCTAACATAATGGGAGCATGAGCATGTTGCAGTAGCTTGGCTGTCCTCATAGGCTTGTTTGCTGACCAAAAGACAGATGATACTCTTCTCAATTAAACCATAATTAATTTGTGGTCTTTTGAAATTGAGATGATGAACACTTAAACAGAAACTGTCTGGCAAGCAGACTAGCAGACTAGGAGGTCTCAAAAAGCAGCACATGATGCCACATTATGAAGAGATTCAAAGACAAATGTAAAAAAAAGGTCACTGAAATCTACCAGTCTAAAAAGGGTTACAAAGCCATTGCTAAGGCTCTCGGACTCCAGCGAATCACAGTAAGAGAACACAAACAGTGAACCAAAACTGAACCAAAAGCACATCAACGACTCATGTATGAGGACTGACAAAAACCATGATGACTTCCAACGCTTGGACCTGGACAACTTGTCATAACTAATCGATTAATTCTGCTCTCTATCAGAAAATCCTGGAGGAAAATGTTTGCCCATTTGGGTTATGCAGCAGGACAATGATCCGGGTTTGGGACAATGATGAAGATTTTGGCATGGCCAGGTCAAAGTTCTGACTTTCTCCTATTGAGATGCTTTGGCAAGACCTTAAATAGGCTTTTTATGCCTGAAAACCCTCCAATGTAGCCAAATTAAAAATATTTCAATGCAAAAAAAACACTCATTACAAGTTACTGCAAGTGTTTGACTGCAGTTGTCCCTGCCAATGGACTAGAGCCTGTTGAGCCCATTGAGCTAGGATGAGATAGGGTGATAATCCTGACCTTACTAACACTCTTATCACTAAATGCAATCAAACTCTTTTGTTTTATCCTTGATTTGAGGGGAAAGCAAGGGGACCAGCAAAAAGCACCCCCTTCTAAAACAAGCCTCCCCTTCCCATTCTTTGGTTTAATGATATGTGCTATTATTTAACATGTCTTCTATTAATATATGAATTCTGTCCTCATAGTAAGTAGTCTCTTAAATTCTTACACCTCCACCCTGTCGTACCCTCAGCCTTTTGGGCATGCCATCCCCACTGAAATATCTGTACAATTCTACCACTCTAAATATCGCCTGTCATTCAGAGAGTGCAGGTAGTTACCTCATCAGGTTCTGCTGTTCTTTCTAGTACACTTACCATCGGTTCGTCTGTGTTCTTCTGGAACTGTACCAGGCGCACTCGTGTGACGTTCTCCAGGTCCATGTCTCCGTTGGTGCTCTCAGGTGAGTCTCCGTTCAGGTAGGGCGAGGTGGGTGGGGGGGTGACCCTTAGTGCCTCGTCACTGTACACCTCATGTGCGACAACATCATGAGTCTGGAGTAAGGCCTGTAAGGCAGACAGTAGCAGATTATGCACATATTGTTGAGCTGTAAAAAAACATCTTCACACTTCAGTCTGTGTGTCCCCAGTCAGGGTCAAGAAGCCACAAAACATTATCACAATTCATTGTGTCTGTGCTTGATCTAGCCAACAACTATTGGTTGGATACATTCAGGGTGGGCAGTTAATTTGAACTACAGCTGTATTTATGTGGATGAATTCTGATAATAATTTACTTCATAATTATTTACACCCTTGTGTAATCATATAATTTATCTAAACATCAACAGCAAAATGAATCTAATAACTTTCCAGAGCATAGCTGTAGGGTTATGTCTCACTTTTCTTACCAAACCATCTGAAAACACCAAGAAATGTGGAAGCAGTTAAAGACTAGTAAAGGATTGATTTTAAAGAACGCGTTTGTTCGTATTTGGGTCTCAGCCCATGGTAGACTAGGCTTGACTAGTCATAGTTTTAGAGCGTCGCACTTGTTTAAGTCTGGTTAAATTGGACTCTGTTTTTTATTATTCATTTGGGCAGGTTAGAAAACAGAAATCACACTCAGATGTGGAGCAAAACAACCGGTCAGATGTACTCTTCCATAGCCGGGTGTTAACCTGGTATACTGCCCAGATAATTACTACAGCTATAAACTAATGCCATTTCGGCTGCTGCTCCATGTTAAACTGCACAGAAATATGCAGTAGTCCAGGGCTTTATTTCTTGCTGCCGCCCCAGACATAAATGGAGAGAATGATGTCACATAGTTTGTTCTGATGCATTGTGGTGTACTTGTACTTTCCCAGGTTAACAAACTGATTCAGACCAGAGCAAACAAACTACAGGTGTGAAAACATCCCAAGACTTGGTCTTGACAAAAGTGGTTTTGTTTACAGCTGTATGTTTGAAACTTTCTTTCACTAAGTAACACCTCCATCTAACCATCTTTGCCACCTAAAACCATAACATTACCAAACCAGAGCTGCAAAAGTGGCCAGTTTCAACTCCATGAAACTGCGTCACAACAGTCTTTACTTACTTTATTAAAGTTCCCAAACTGTTCATATACCCAGCACACTAGCGAAAGCCGTAGTCTTCAAAGGCAATGGTGACTTTGGTTGTTGATACTAAAGAGCAGCACATCACCACCAGATTCTGGGAGTATGGGTTGCTATGTGAACTAGACCTCGTGACCCGGCTTTTTCCGGTGTCACTGTCTGCAGAAGTGGAGCACCTGCCCTCATGCAATGAAGTGAAAGCCAAAGGGAGCAAACCAGGAATCTACACTGGGCTAAAAGCTAATAATGGCCTGGACTACCTAAGTTGAACCAAACTGGAGCAAAACACACATCACAAGTTAAAGCACTGGCTTATTATTTTCCTGGTAAGACTCGAGAAAGCCGAACCCAGGGAAGAAAGTAGGTACATGGCTAAAGGCTACAATGGCTACACTCTCTTCAGCTTGCTAACAGCACATATGCTATGTGCACATAACAGCACATAAGCCATGCTATGTGGCTTCTGTGAGCCCACTGTGGTGCTGTAAACCAACCAATAAAAGCATGGTTTATTTTTTCACGAGCCCTCTGGAAAAAAGTGGGTTTCATTCGGAGGCAAAATAACAGGATGGTAAATAGGCATACATTCCCGCCCCCCAACTGAAGCTACATACTTACTATGTATACCTCAAATAACAATTTAAAATAAATAAATAAATTCCTTGGCAGTCATGATGAACTTAGAGAAATATAAATCATATTGCAGCCAAAATGTGCAGAATTGGTTGCTATGGAAATTCGAGAAAGTGGCCAAACACTGGGCCGAGTGGAGAGTTTCTTCCAAGCACATGCTTTATAAGCACATGACCTTCTCCAGCCTTGAGTGTTGAGACACCGATTCACACCAACTTCCACACACGATCAGACACACAACAATGATCTATAAACTCATGGAATCTGAGAGATCAGAAGGTCGCTCGAGCAGGAACCCCGAGTCAAAACATCGAACAATGACCACAAAGTCTGTTCACGTTGCTCTCTCTCATTTTCCACCCAGAAAATCTGAATAATTCAAATGGTTGAAATGCGTCCATCAGAGTGGCTTGATGTGAAATGGTGTCCAATGGAAACGTACCTATTTAAATCTCTTCATGATAATGCTTATTGGAACCAGGTGTGGAGATATCTACGACGTATGTTGATATATCAACATTTTCTTACACATCTAGCACATACCTAACATATCCTTAGAAATATCCTTATAGAAAAGCAGTGCCTATAGAATGTGATATTCCAAAGTCAAAGCCTTGCAGAAGTATTTACCCACCAAAATACAAAAGTCTGTTTGCATAAAAAAACATTATTTGTCATTTAGTACTGAGTATTTAAATGTTTGCGACTACTACTACTTAGTAGAATGATTCTCTGTGTGAATTTAGTCTTGTGCAATGTTAATAAATGAGGTATAAGCAATGTAATACATAATAACATGAGTGGTCCAGTGGAATAAGGCGCTGTCACTATGACCAGAGGATTGTTGTTTTGAATCCCAGTCATACAAGTTAAATTTAGCACTTGTATTTGTAAACAATTTCTAGATCTGGTTCCTATCGCCACTGTGAGCAATTCTGACTCAATTCTGGATTGAATCCCTTTGTTTTTACACTTTAAAAATGTCATTTTGCACAAATATTAAAAACTATGTATATATATTTTTTTAATTCCCGCTCCTTTCGCTCCACACTATCCCTTCAGATATGGGACCTGCCAGCTGGAAAAGCCTCCTATCACTATAGACATAAATATAAGTGAGAACAGCTTTCTCTATGTCAAACACAACCATGCACACACATGTACACACACACACACACACACACACAGTCACAAACTGTTATCTCTAATTCCTCACCATCTTGACTGATGTACTGCTGTCCTGTGAGAATTCGCTGAAGTCTGAGTTGTCCTTGGAAAGCTAAAGTGGCGTCAAGGCCAAGATCAGACTGGAATTCAGCAGCCTGTACCTGACAGTGCCTCTCTCTCTCTCTCTCTCTTTCCCTCCCTCCTTCTTTCTCTCTCTCATTTTCTTTCCCCTCCCCCTTTTCCCTTCAGCACCTTCACCATGCCTGGCCCCTTCTCACTTGACCTGGCTGTCCAAGTAGGAAAGGGTGACATCACGATGCCCATGTTTTCTCACACACATTCTCTCGCTCTGTATGACTTTGCTCAGAAAACCTCCTTCCCAGGCTCGGCCTCTCCCTCGCGCATTCCCCAGCTAACTGAAAACAACATATTTCCTTTAAGAGTGTAAGGCAACCTGTCTTCCACAAATAAAATTTACACAATCTCCACCCCTCGAAAGCACAGACAAGACATGTTGGGTTCCTAAAAAATTTGCTTATTTAGTTCTGCACTGAAGCTTAACATGTCCAAAAGTATCCAGGCGGCCCTTTTAAGCTTTCAACATACTAGGGCTGTGTATTTGCAATATCCAGGTAATTCGATACATATCACGATCCAGGGCGTAGGACTCCATATATTGTGATAAATTACTGTGATAGGTGAAGTACTGTGAAGTACTGTGATTTCTTAAATCAAATTGTAGGAAAACTGTAAAAACACTATCGTATGCCTAAAATACAGTACAGGAAAAGTTTTTATGCGGTCAGAACAGTGGGATCGGAAGACAACAATGCATCTAGAAGTTGGGGTTTTAACACAACACAAAAGGAACCACTGTCTGCCCCCAATATTTGCATATAAACTATTAATTAAGAATCAATACTTTGAGAATCGATACAGTACTGCAAAACATAAAATCTTAAAAAGCATTTAACCTTAAAAGTCCGTTTTTTCCCCCCAATTGTTTGTATTTAGTATTGAGGATTTAAATGCTTGCAACTACTACTTAGTAAAATGATTCTCTGTGTGAATTTAGGCCGGTCTAATAAATAAGGTATAAGCTTCCAAAATACCACATTAAAATATTATTGACCTGCCAAAATCTGACCGGCCAAAAGTTATCATTTCCAGCAGAATAAGGCACTGTCACTATGACCAGAGGATTGCAGCAAGCCATCAGCAGCCAAGGCCTGAGAAAGCAGAATTGGCCTTGCTCTCTGGAACTTTCTTTCCACATCACTCCAGCGCAGTGCTGGCGTCTGCTGGCCGATGCATCAGTTCCAGGTACATAGCACTTTCCTACGAGCGAGTTGGTTGCCTGGTGACATTGCAGTGCTGGCAGTTCGGAAAAAGAGGCGTGTGTTGGTATTCTCCCTTCCGGTATCGTGAGCATTGAATATGTATAGGTTGGGTAATTGACGATCCAAATTGGGGAGAAAGTGGGTAAAAAATTATTATAATAAATAAATTAAAGATTTCTTTATTATTTTAAGTAAGATTACTTTTTATTTGTTATTATCACTTGTTGTATGGAGCCAGCGAAAGGTTTTCTTTCATTCTTCCTTGCAAAAGAACTTGTTTTGTGAGATTCTTGGGCCATCTTGTGTGCATTGTCCTTTTTTTATGGTCTATCCACAGATTTCTGGTGATGTTTAGGTAGGATTTTAAGGGCCATAGGCAAAACCTTAAGCTTGCAACTCTTGAGGTGGTCCATTGTGGAGTTTGACTTATTTCTTGCTGTAGAAGCTTTCTTTTTTACCTTCAGTCTTTTTAGATTTAGTATTTAATTGAATCTATTTATTCCTGTATCAGTGAAATGCTCTCCGTGCCATTGGCTACAACACAACCTCAAAGCCTGATCGATCCACCCTGTGCTTAACAGTTGGAGAGGTGTTTTTTGTTCTACATTTAATGCTGCACCCTTTGTTCTCCAAACCTCCCAGCCTCAGAGCAGCAGTGCAAAACTACGCTACATGTCTTTACTGACTGACTACCTTTGAGCTTAAAGTGGAGAACTGTGTAAATGTGATTTCTTCAAGTCAGTCTCACAATCCCTCAAGTGCAGCTCAAATATCTTCCACTTCATTCCTATAATCTCCACCTCTCATTCTCCCTCGGTTCCACTCCAGATATCTCCCACTCTCATCTCCCCGCCTCTAAATAATCAGCTTTACCTCTATAAGACTTTCAATCTCTTCCCCATTTTTCTACTCTATCTTCACTCTTCCCTCAGATGCCTTCATCCTTCACGCAGTATCTGTGGAAAGCTGAGGACTAGCTATTCACTTGAATCTCTGTAATGGATTAGGCCTGTCTCCAGGCTGCTCATTAGCCGAGTCTTATTGACCAACAGTCTGAGTGCTAGAAAGGCCACACTCATCTCTTCATCTGTCTGTGCTTGAAGCTCTGACATGACATTTGTCCTGTTGATGAGAGCATTAGCACTCTCTCGTTCAAAACTTGAGGCTTCCTTATTGATTACAGGAGAAAAGTTGGCAAGATGTAATTATTCAGAGCAACTGAGCCCTGAGAAAGTAAATGACTTTGGTAATAATTCAATCAAACAGTTAAAAAAATAGATAATTAAACTCTTTGAAACTTTGGAAAGAATATAGTACCAGTTTCATAAGTCACCTCAGGAGTAGTAGCTGATAGTAGCTGAGGGTTTACACAACCTATCCTGCATTTCTCACCTGTTGGTTTTATTAAGCTCTCTTATGTTGAGGTTACTATACAAATGCATGTAACTCTATGTGAACTATGCTGTTATAATGAAAATATAGTCAGCTTTTTTTGACAAGCACTTGCTGGGTCAATGCTACCTTACTACCTTACTTTGTACTTAGTACAACATCTTGGTACAATCCATTTGCATATCTATTTTTTATTTTCCTTTTACTCACCCTCAGTTTGTTGCTTTTCCTCCTGCCCTACCTTCTCTTATACGTGACCCTTCCTAATCTGAACTTTTAGTTAACCACCTGGTCTCCCTGTTGTTGGCTGTAACAGTCAGTTGTACATGTACCCAGTTGCTGAACAAGTTTCTACAATGGCTGGGCAGTATTTCACACCAAACCACACTGCATGACTTTGCTTGAATCGAGCAAGTCCTGGTCTTGAGGCAGCTCTGAAAACGAGGAACTGGTATGTGTATTTCTCATGTTTTTACATAATGTGACTCTGGCAGTTGTTTGTTTTATATTATTTAAAGATTTCATGAAGAACGGACCAATAGAAATACTCGAAAAAATGACCTGGAATCAATTTTTTTTATATTGATTTGTATTGAAAGTAAAGGTTTTATCCTAACTTATCCCTAAGTTTTTTTTATGTGATAACAATGATCTATTGGCAATATACTGTATCTTCACCATCATAAGAAAAAATATTGTGATTTAATCTATTTATTTATCTATTTACTTTCTTCTTTTGAGTAATCTCACTGAGTGAAATATTGCAGATATTGCTTATTTTACAAAATAATCCTGAAATTTGACAATTTTACATTATACATGGCACTGGGCAGACATTTTAGACAGTCCCAAAAATTGCTTAAAACTATCTCAGTGGGAAGTGTATTTTCCTGTAACACTCCAGCCATGTAATACTAGAATAAACACAAACAATCGAGATACACAGTGTACAGGCTTGGTTGGTGACTACTCCAGTACCTGTATGGATTTGTTTAGTTCCACCAGCAGCTCACCTGATTTACTGTCATGAAGGTGTTGCATGGAACCCCGTGTGTTCAAATGTTTGTGGACACCCTTGTAATGAATGCATTCAGCTACTAAGTTGCACCCATTGCTGACAAAGATGTGCAAATACACACACACTGCTTGTCTAGACCCTGTAGAGAAGTACTCTTGTGGAAAAGTGATGTTTGGAGCAGATAAACATGAACATGTTATATAGCAGTAGAACTGTGTTCTCCTGTGCTTTTGAGATGAGTTTGGGAGTTGGAGATGAGGCAGATACCCTTGAGTTCAGATAAAAGAACAATGAATCAACAGGTGTCCCAATACTAAATACAGGCCTTAATCCAGGTTGGTTAAGCTAACATACTCATACTTAAACTCACAAAGTATTGTTTATTTGTATGTATTCTAGTTATTGTTAATGTTCAGGTGCCAGATGAGTGAAATCATGAAAAATATCAGATCTGTTTAAAATGGCCTTTGAATTCTTGGAAGAACTGCAATGATGTTCTTCAGTGCAAGAGCAGTTAGGTAAAGCACTCTGGCTGACATAACTTACCATAAAATGGGGCTGGGTTAGGATCCTTCTCAGCTCTTTAGCATCTGTGTTTTCTTGGTAGCAGGAGATTTCTTCAAGGACCTGTAGAAACACATTGATGTAAGAGTTTCTTCAAGATCTTCAAATCTTTCTCTGCCTTTCCTCTTACACATACTGTAGCTAAGTAGCTTTGGTCCAGTCGGCTGACACCCCACACACCCTTTTACACACACACACACACACACACACACACACACACACACACACACACACACACACACACATCCAAACACACACACCCTATTCTGGCATATCCCCAGGCCCCATGTGATTCCTGCTTTGGGTCCAACACTGCAGATATGTCACATCTCCATGCTGAATGTGTGTGGGTAGCAAGTTGAGGTTGGTCTTTAAACTGGGAACCCCAGCAAATCAAGTCAGTCATGAAAATCAAAAGGTTGTCCCATGTCCCATAAGAACAAAACACTGCTTGACATTTTGACCATCTTACATTATCTAATTTTAAACATTCTCATTTTGTATAATACATATTAAATACACTAGTAATGTAAGTATGTGGATCCCACAATGCCTCACTCCAGTAATCATACATGTGTTTGCTCATTTTAATACTGCTGTAAGTGAATTGCTGATGTGCAGAAATGATGATGATGAAGAGTGAAAGTCTGCTTTGAGAAAGCACAAACAATAATAAAGGATATTTCTAGCAAGGAATTGTAACTAACATATGCTTTTTTGAGCGTAAAGGTTCAGAATCTTTGTTGCCACAACTTACTGTGAAACTGAGCAGTTTTTGTTTTGTTTCTGTTTAATACATGAAATGTGCTTAAGGTTATTTGCATATAGCCTCAAAAAATCTAATGATCGATTTGAAATAAATCCATTATGAATTGGCAACGATTATCTGGCAACGTTGCCTATTTTAAACTCTCCCATTGCTCTTCATATATTCAAAGATATGCTTTTATACATTATTCATGCATTATTTGCTGCTTGCACTACTGTACAAGTTTGTTAGGCTACTGTGAATAACCGTTTAATCACAAGGCTACTTTGAATAACTGCTGGAGTCTCTGTGTTGAATAATATAAAGGATCCAAGTATGCTGCTAGTGCTCTACTTCCTGAATGATGAACAGATCTGTAGACGTTTTTGATGACTGAGTTTAAATAACACTAATATCCAGAATCTAGACATGAATGGTAAATTATTTATTATTGAATAATAATATTGAAAATATGAATAAAACATATTTTAATACTCTCTAGAAAAATGTATAGTATTTCAATCCACAGTTTGACATACTATTACACAAACAATGCTAATTATTATTTTATTGCTATTATTCCTACAGTCTTATGTAAGACATATGGGAGATCTGGTCAAAATACACATTTTGTTGATTTTCGAAGCGACAATAAATTCACATCCTACAGGCAAAAAGCTTCTATATGAGACTTTGAGAAAACACTTTCTATTTTATTGAATGGAACAAGTCATGAAAAACATATAAAATGTGCCATATCTTTTGGCATACACATTTGACAAATATACAGTAATTACAATGTGCAGTTCCTAAAAAATATCATGGCCTATGAATTTTTGGAAGAACTGCAGTGAGGTTCTTCAGTGCATGTCAAATGTCCTTGGCGGTGAATTTAATGGCTCTGCTTTGCTATGCTGTGCTCTAGGATAACCTGTAATAGTAGTAGCCTCAGACTGCCCACTCCCCCACAGCTAGTACCTGAATGCTCTCAAAGACACTATGAGGACAAAAGACATTACTGGAATCAAAAACTGGGAAAATGTCTTCGGCTTACACATTCCAGAAGTTTCAAAGCTGTGCCTGCCTCGTCTTCACCGGACTTCTTAGCATAGGAGACACACACAGGAGAGTTACACATTTTATGCTAATCCTGGGTTTAAATGGTCACACATGTTCAGAGGACAGTAAGGGTGGTGTTTGAGGTGGGGTTCAGTAAGGGGAAATGAGTTAGTCCCAGCCCATGCCCCTGCTGGCCAAAGGCTGACATCTCTTTGTAAAGTATGGCCAGTGAAAGGCGGCGAGAAAGCAAGAACAGGTTATTAGAGAAAAGCTCTTCTAATCCCAGCAGGCCCGAAGGAGGCTTAGATTTGTGGCAAGAGAGCAAGTCAGCTTTTATAGGGTCACTCTGAGTTGTGGCTGAGACACACTGTTTAATAAGATAGCGGAAGGACTTCCTGAAAAAGGGGCAACGGGTACAAATCCTGAAATTTTCTTACATTGTCCATATCACGGAAAACTAGATTTCCATGTCTTTTAAGATCATTTAATGTAATGTGTAAACATGGTTAAAATGATGCTTACATTTACATTTACGACATTTAGCTGACGCTCTTATCCAGAGCGACTAACAAGGTTACTCATAGTACAGAGGCGGGCCAACGTAATGTTATTGGTGTAGCGCAGCATAGTCACCCAGAACAGGAATTGAACCCTAGTCTCCCACATGGTGTGGTAGCTTCCTGGCCGGTAGTGGTGTTATCTGTTGCGCTACACCAACCATGCTACATGAAACATTAACTGCAAAAACAGCCCATTTTGAATATATGATTTTTGTGATGTACATACATGCATGTATTCAGCATACAGCAGTTTAGCATATTAAAAATTTCAGCCCAGATGGCTTCTAATGCAAGGCACAATGCATGGCTACTGATGTCTGTCTTGCCCTGTGAGCTCTCTTAATAAAAGCAACCTGTTTCATTTTAAAGGACAAAGAGAGGCTGGAAAATGGCCATGTACACATGACCTATGGCTGGTTTTAATACATAAACCCACACAGACATTATTCGTGGGGCTCAGGGAAGACAACTAATACTGAAATACAACCTGCAACCTTTTTATCAACCTAATCTCTGTCTGCTGTATCATTAGCTTATCATTGCTCTTGGACAAAAACCTCATCTTCAAATGGCAACTTTTAATGAAATTATCAATGGAACTCAATGTAAAAAGATTTTATTCCAAGTCATTCTGAAACATTTTTTGGCCCATTCATTAAGAAATATGGACAAAATGTAAAGAACAACAGTCAGATTCAAATTCTGCAAACATTGGATATACAAGGTTTCTGTTTAGGTGTGTTTTGAATCTGCAGGATTTCTATTCTTTTTTAACTTTACAGAGACGTGTTAAACTGTTGTCTGTGAGAATCCACTCCACAACACAGATGCAGCAGTTTAGGTTGAAAATGCTGCAGTACTCATCTGAAATCTAAATTTCCCACAGTTTCCATCCCCCCCCCCCCCCCCCCCCCCCTTGCATTCCTAAATGAGCACATATTACAAACCATATCAAGTTGGTAAGCAATCTTAAATAGGCTTACTTTTGTGGCTTCTGACACAAGAAAGAACTGAGGCTTCTAGATTGTCGCTAGTACTGTTTTTTAGCTATCCAATTACTATAGTAATAGTAGATAACAGTAGATCATACAGTGTTTGTGATGAATGAACAATACAAGTAGGCATGTAGTTAACATAATGCTAACTGGCAGTTTTATTATTTGTTAGCTACATTAGCCTTTGCTGAATGACTTCACTTGAGTTTTGGGGAACGTTGAGTAAACTTGATTCCAGCTTACTGCTTTATAAATCTATATCTAAAAATGTAAAAATGCAAATTAATGTAAAGCTTATATTCCATGTAATTTCAGAGCATTTCGATTGGTCATTTATGATGAATTTTGGACATTGTAATGAAAAACCGCCAGATTTAAATAAAGTCAAAAAGTGAAAATGGAGATCCATAGTTTTGTCCAGTGACAAAGATGTACAGTATACAGAGATGAGATGTTATCCACACCACTGAACTGTGGGTTTGAAAGGCATTCGTTCTAATTCACATGCTCTCTTATCGCATGGTTGCAGCCATCTTTTGAAAAGGATGTGGTGAGCAGATCTCTCAAATGATGACACGTTTAGCTTGAAAGTGGCAGCTAAAGGTTTATGCATGTGTGTGCAGTGCAATGGTATTTAGCACTCTTGGGGTCAAGGAGTGTTGGTTAGTATTACTAAGATACTCCAACTTTATTAATTAGTGAAATGCATTGCTTCAGCAGTCACATTTCTAACAACTGAGGCACAGCCAGACAAGCAAAGAACACACACACTCACACACACACACACACACCCACACACACACACACACACACACACACACACACACACACACACACACACACACACATACACATACACACACAGGCTCATTACTGCAGCACAGTATATACCATGCTTATCATGGATCACCTGATCACCTGTGCATTTTCAGATGAATTCTTCTTGAAAGTTAAATGGTTTAAAACTGTTCTTCACTTTATTTGGGGAGCCTGAGTTCGGATCTGTAGATGCTCATCTGGGAGATCACTGATCATCTAACAGGTGTAATACAGACCATCTCAACATGCTCAACCAGCTGCTATTGACCTGCTGCTGACACCAGTCTGGAACTGGAGTTTACCTGGATTAGTTTGAGATTAGGGGTGGGGTGAAGGTTAGGATCAGGTTGAGAAACATGTAGGATTAGGGTCAGGATGAGGCTTAGATTCATTTGGGTTGAGGTTAAGGTTAGGATTAGGACCAGGATCAGGGTTAGATTTAGATTTTGGATAAGGCTGGTTTAGATTTTACTTAATGGAAGTAATAGATTAGGTCTACTTGATGTAACAAAGGATTTAGGATTAGGGCTTGGATGAGGGTTAGGATTAGATTTTAGGCTGAGGTTAAATTTAGGATCAGGGCTTGGATAAAGGTTAGATTTAGGTTTTAGGCTGAGGTTAAATGTTGGATTAGGGCTTGGATGAAGGTTAGATTTAGGTTTTAGCCTGAGGTTAAATTTAGGATTAGGGTTAGATTTCATTTAAAATGTAATTTTAGGGTAAGGATTATGGCCAGGATAAAGGTTAGAATTAAGTTTTGGGTTAAGGTTAAGTTTAGGATTAGGGCCAGCATGAGGGATAGAATTAGGTTTTGGGTTAGGAATAGGATAAGGGCCAGAATGAGGGTTAGAATTAGGGCTAGAATGAGGGTTGGGATTAGGTTTTGGGTTAAGGTTAGGATTAGGATTGGGGCCAGAATGAGGGTTGGGATTTGGTTTTGGGTTAAGGTTAGGGGTTAGGATTAGGGCCAGAATCAGGGTTAGGATTAAGTTATATATATAGCATATGCAAATTTGAGCTAAAGAATCCATACATTTTTTAAAGGTGCACTGTTAAAAACCTGATAATGAGAGATGAGAGCTAAATGATACTTCAGTTGTGGAATCATCCATAATGTTCTTAATGCCAGAGTAACATGACATGAAATTCTTGAAGTTTTTTTTCCATTTCATGAATGTTGATCTTTCCCCAGTACTAACAGCGCAGCCCTGCCACACTGTATGTGGCCTTTTATTTGGATGCAAAGCATTCACATCATACACCTCAGTGTACACCGCCTTTGCATAGACTACCCTCTACTATAAACTCCCAAGGCCTTTTGTAATTTTTATTAGCGACTGTTCTAGACACGTTGTGATTCATGCAGAAATCCACCATGAGCTCACACAAGTGTCAGACCACAGGGGATTTGTAAATGTCAGCTAACGGGTGCTGAGCAGACGTTCTGAGAAGCACTGAGTGAAAACAAGAATCAGTAAGTGAAAATGTCTCACACCACTTAACTTTAAGCCAACTAATGAGCTGCCTTTTGAGCAAAGAGGAAAGGTAACTGGGTAAGCATTGGGCAAGCATCTTAGGTAAGCCTATCTAATAGAGGAACTCATGAGCAGTTTAGAAGGTGTTGGGTTCTGCATGTACAAACTGCAGAATTTGCAGAAAAGACTGAAAAATAACATTTTGGTTTCAGACATCTAAGCAGACTCGCGCACGCACCCATCAGATTCTCCCATGCCAAAAAAAAAACCCACCAGAAGCTTCTTAGACTGCTACTACTACAGAGAGAGAACAGGAAGCAGAGAAAGTGGGCTAGAGCTAAGGCTAAAACTAAAGATGAGTGGAGCAAAGATATTAGTCACAGGGGGCATGCAGGGAGTTTTTTTTAGTAATTAGCTCTAATAAAAGCACTTTAAAAACTCATGACATAATAAATGGTATTCTCAGGGCATAACAGAAACAAGATCTCATTAAATGGCTGAGCTAAATATGAATAATGGCATCTCTGTTCATCCAGTACATCTTGTAGGCTCTTAGCAAAAAGGAAACTTTATAGTACTGTAAGAGACTTCTAATAAAACAGACTGTGTGGCTCAGGAGTCTTATTAGAACTTCTAATAATAACAACAATAGGCCTAAGAATGAATGCAGTACAGAATATGATTACCTTTGCAATAAATAGTTCTTCCACCACATCATTGTGTGTGTGTGTTGAGTACGCTATTGATGCCTAGCAGGAATGGACCACCGAAGATGACAAGAACACATGGAAGTAGTTTATGCTCACCAAATGACCCTGTGATGCTAATGCTAATTTCTATTAGAGCCTCTATGATATTGTTGTGTAAGTGTAAGTGTTATGTTAGCATCAGGCTAACTGTGTTGTATGACTTTTTTTTGGGGGGGCTAGAATCTCAAATAGCCTTTGATGCCCTATGTCGTGCACAATGTACGCCTTTAAATATGGCTCCTGCTCCCAAGTTATCTCTCTTGTGAAATTAATCTGAGATTAATCTGAGCTTTAGTTAGGAACACTACATGCCCAAATGTTTGTGGACACCCTTTCCACAGTTCAGCTACTTTGTGAACACACAGATAGCTTTTCTAGCCCCTGTACAGAGGTATTTCCAGTAGAATAGGACTCTCTGCAGCAGATGAACATAATCCTATTGGCACTGTGCCTAACGCCAGGCTTGGGCTTGAGGAGCTTTGAGTTGTGGAGCAGTGAAGCTGTGTTCTCTGGAATCATGGCTGGTGCTCTATCCAATGATTTTGGGATGAGCTGGGGAGTTGAGGATGAGCTGCGTTAGATGCTAATGCAATCAAATCTTCTCAACGATGCTTTAAAGTCTAGTGGCCTTCCCTGGACAGTAGAGTAAACCTTTTTTTTACCCTCAGAAGAAACAATGCACTTTGTGTCCCAATACTTTTGTCCATTTATAGTCCATAACTCTGCTAGCTCTAGTCGCACAGACAGTAAATTCGAGCTGACAGTTGACTGCAGTAAAAAGTTCAGTTATTATGAAGAGGTCATTGGTGAGCATTTATATTGAGCTTGAACTTAGCCAATCAGATTTTTTAAATGGGAGCCCTTGAATCATTATCTGTACTGCAAAAAACACTTAAGCATTCACACATTCAATTGTGTTATCTTGGTTCTTCATATAAGTACTAAAGAACTCTTGAAGAACCCCCTGCCATACTTTACTTGGGAGATGCTAAACCCATCCTGTTTAGATATCTGACCCGGCTGCAGGGCAGTTACGTATGTGTTTTGGTTTAATTTAGACACTGAGATCAGTGTATCATGTCAGACTAAAACGATGAAGACTATTGCTAATGTAACTTGCTCTAAAATTGGCCCTGGATGCTTCTGGAAGTGCCTGACTGTCTGCAGTGATTGGGGGCTAGAGCATGAGGTGCTGTAGGTGCGGGCTGTACTGACCTCTTTGGCTCTTTGAACAGCGTCGCTCGGAGGATTCCTGATCTGTGGGGAGGACTTGGTGTTTATCTTGTCATACAGCTGAAAAACAAGAGGGGAAAAAAAAGCGAGGTGAGGACGGTGGCTATTAATCAACACATAACCAGCGTCATTATGTCTAAATCAAACTACACAGAATTTATTACTACAATCATATTTTCATGACAAGACAGCACTCTCAGCCACTGCATGGCGACTCTATATTCCCAGCCTACATGCTCATGTGTGGCTCACATGGGTGGAACGTAAGCTGGGTGGGATCCAGGTAGGCATGGGCTCTGAGTGGGTTTGTATATGAGTTTTTACTGAGCCCCATCATTTACAGCCCACCTTAATCTGACACAGGTCCCATCTAGGCCCTGTATGCAGTGTGCAACCCAGACTGGACCCATGTTTACCCCTTCTGGTCCCATCACTCACCAGTTCTCAGTTGGGCTACCCATACAGGCCCCACGTGGACGTTAGCTGGGTTCTCCTTGTTTATGTTTAGCTCATGGGCAGCTAATGCTAGTGTGGTACTGGGACTGCAACTAATGAGTCCTAGTTCTCTAGGGACCACAGGCTGGGGCCACTTGTATTACCACAACATGGCAAATATATACATATTCACTAAATGTTCAAATGTTTGTGGACACTCCTTCTATTAAATGCATTCAGCTTCTTTAAGAAGCACCCATTGCTGATCCACACATGCAAATGCACACATACAGCTTGTCTAGTCCCTTTACAGAAATAGAACCAATAGAATAGGACTCTGTGGAGCAGATAAATATAAATATAGGGGTATAAAGCCCCCCAGCAAGTGTGTTCTTTTGTATCACAAGCACAAATTAGTGTGAAATAGTACATCCCATCCTTCTCAATTCAAAGTTGAACTTTTAAACCATCCAACCACACATGTGCCATTCAGTTCCACTTTAGTTCAGTTTTAGTCACTTTAGTTCAGTTTAGTTCAGTTTAGACTCCAAACATCAAAAATATGTGGCAGTCATGCTCCATTAAAGCTGCATTAGCATGAACAGAAGGACAGCTGCTGTTCCTCTAATGGTCTGTGGTTTTCTTTTTTTTGCTCCTTTCTCAGAACTTAGGTCATGGCATGTCAAAGCTTGACAGTAAGCTTTCTAAAGGAGGCCATGAACTTTTGTTCACAGTGAGCCAAGCATGGTTGTTATGAATGGCACGCAGTATTGATAACATTCAATATCTATTACATTAATTCATATCTATTATATTGTGGTATTGTGAAAGTATGTTAATGTAAACTTAATGTTAAGGAAGTAATATTATGTATCATTTCATACTTAAATTTACACCGATTAGCCATAACATTAGCAACCACTGACAGGTGAAGTAAAAACACTGATTATCTTCATCTACAGTGGCATCTGTCAAGCTGTAAGAATGGACGAGCGTAAGGATCTGAGCCATTTTGATAAGAGCCACAGCCACAGCTACAGCCACAGACAATTGTGATGGCTAGATGACTGGCAGGTTTTGTACCTACCAAAAGTGGTCCTAGAAAGGACAACTGGTGAACTGGCAAGAGGTTCATGGGCACCTAAGGCTCACTGATGTGATCCACGGAGTCCCCACCTCACAACTCGCAGGACTTAAAGCTATTGCTATTGTCTTGGTGCTAAATACCACAGGCAGGAACATGAAAATATTGGAGTGTTGTGGAGCACCAAAACATAAAGATACTCTGCCTTCCAAAGAAACATCCATCCAATGTTTAATGGTATCGGTATCGGCCGATATACAAAGTTCATGTATCGGTATCTGTATCGAAACCCAAAAAGATGGATCGGTGCATCCCTACTCCTCTGTAGATATATTAAAAACGTTCACTCTAGCCAAAATCTAGACAAGCAGAAATCAATATTTTGCTAAAATAAGTTAATAATTAAGTACCATTATTGTCATTGTAGTTGTATACCACAATGAACGTTTTTCCGCCCCTTGAGCAAAGACGGTTTAGGGCCTCAGACTATGGCCCAAAAGTGTCAGCTTAGCAGACCTAGATACTGAACACACAAATCCCATTTGGAACATTTTTCCATTTTTCAGACGAACATGAAACCATCCACATACAGGTGGTTCTACCATTTGATTAATAGCACTGGAACTTTCATCTCAGGCAGGTCAAATACAAAACAAGAGTTACAAAAGCTCCAGTTTCCAGTGCAAAGCAGTGGAAAATCAACCTTTTTATAACCACAGTAACATTAAGAGCAGCCTGAACAAACCCAGCCAAAGAAAACAGCCAGACTTACTCACCAAACCCAGACTAGACGAGAACCCAGCCGTCTACCCTCCAGACTAACCAGGCAGTGAATGGAGCCTGCTGGAGCAGGACGAACAGCAATTACTGCTTCCGCTGTATCATGGAGTTAAAAGCTCTAGCCAAACTTCTCTCTCTGCCCTTGGCTTTAATGGAGAGCATGGCAACGTCTTAATGCCTGGTGCGGTTCTCTCAGACAGACAGATACTGCTGGAGCCGAGGCACTGAATGGGCCAAGACTGACAATAAGTGCCATTGTCCTCTCTCCTTTTCAGTGCAGGGCTTGTGTTTTCAATGGGCCTTCAATGGAGCCATGTGCACACAGAGCCTGCACACTCAGTGCTGCTGTACGCCCTGAGGCCCTCCCCTGTGTTTTCCTTTAGGTCCAGTACACTCAGGACCCCTCCTTGCCTTCTGAGTCGTGCTGAGCCGTGCCTCCCTCAGCGTGAACCCCAACAAACACACCATAAGACAACACTTCACACGCATGCGCGCTGAGCAGTGACCTGCAGCTGTGGTTATTCACACCCAGACAAATGCACTCTGACAGTATTGAGCTTATACAAAAGCACAAGCAGATCACATGCATGCGTGCGTGTATGCGTGGACAAGAGAGTATGCAATTGCAAGCTTATCTGCAGACAGTAAATAATGAATAATGAATGAGGCCTCAGACGTTTATAAAGTACACAAAGTTCTCATTATGAAGCAGAGTAGATGGAGAACTTTTGGAAAACAGTCATCTGATGGTCACTGATGCTGGACTGTGACACTGAGCAAACCAAAACTACCAGTAAAAAGTTCACAATTGCCCACATTTTACAATTACAATACAGCACACTTACGAAATGGTTAGAATTCGGATTTTTTACAACAGCTCCTCCTGCAGACACAACTTGCTTGACCGCCTGACACGCCAATCCATTGCTCAACTATCGGACATTGTCTGGCCATTTGCGAGTGTGGGTGTTGACCGCCTCATGTTGTCTGTGTGGTGTGTATGACACTGTTCACTGTTAATTAGGTCAATCCTCATCATTCTGAAATATGTCCATATTGACTCTGTCATACAAACCCTCATGTTACCAAAATGGCATGGAGAAAAAAAAATGGTATATTGGTCCATTTATCATGACAATGGAGATACAAGGTTTCTGTGTGACAGTGATGATATGAATGGGTATAAACAGTAACTATTTTTTTACTGAGGATGGGTGATGGGTGGAGGATGGGACTGGGATATAAACTATATGTCCAAATGTTTGTGGACACCCCTTCTAACAAATGCATTCAGCAAGTTGCACCCACTGCTGACACAGATGTACAAATGCACACACACACACACACACACACACACAGCTTGTCTAGTCCCTGTAGAGTAGTATCGCCAATACAATGGGTTCTCTGGAATACTTTTTTGGGGATCAGTTGGGGAGTTGGGCATCAGGTGGATGGTGATCATGAAACATCCTGACTTCATTAACACTCTTGTAGTGGAATGCAACCCAATCCTCGGAGCAATGCCCCAAAATCTGGCAGAAGGCAGAAAACCCTCTTCTTTACTACTCTTGATTTCAGCAGAAACAATGAATGAGCAGGTGTGCCAATACTTTTGTCCATATGTTGGTAGAAATTGGGCATATTGTTACTGCCATTTTGCATTTATTTGCTCAACTGTGTGAAATGAAAAACCAAGGGCACGTACTTCAACATGACTTTGCATTATACATGCGGCAGATAGACATCTGTTTCTCACAAGGCATTTTGCTATTTCAGAGTTGTGAGTGAGGTGCACATGAAGCAAGTGGTGCCGTTTACAACCATATCCAACAACACGGTTCCTCTATATGCTGCTTAATATTAATGTTAATACTGTTCATTTTGTTCTGTCATTTACAATTATCCTCTCTTAGACTTCTGGCCTTGGGTGGCTGCGGCATCACATGGGGGGATATATGTTGGAGGTAACTGAAAATATGTCAATATATGAGTGGTAGTGCACGTGTGCACATAGTGTAGTGACTCACGTCTAGCAGTGTGTGGAGATGCTGGTCCTGAAAGACACTGTGCAGAAAGTCCAGGTCTTTCTCACTACAGTCTGTCAGTGCATGGATCTCCTCCAAACTGTCTAATACCTGTGACACAGCCCCTAAACACACACACAGACACATAGACACACACACAAACACACACACACACAAATGTAAAGAAATAGGTCATGAGCTCATTTGCAAACCACACTTCAAACATGTCAGTGATGTATAAGCATTATGACATTATTAGACCACAAAATATTACATAAATACCCAGTAAGCCATGCGGTACTTTTCCTTTTTTCTATATAAAAAGGAGGTGCGGAAATGAAAGTATCAGTCTGATGACAAGGGTAGGGATATGAAAGATAATTTGGGAAACCATATAATCTGTGAATGAGGAGAAGTGATACAGTGACGCAGATAAAGGTACCTACTTTCTGCTGCTAGCAGTCCTGGGGCAAGGCCAGCATTGGGACAAACAAGAAACATTACATTGAAAATGCTGACAGTACACTCAAGACCAACCTAACCAATGGCACGTCGGAATATACACAGCACTGCGCAAAAGTCTTAGACACACTGAAAATGTATGTATGTCAGCAGTAAGTGTGTTTCTGCGTGTGTGTGTAAAACATAACTATTGACTAGACTTTCCAATGATAATCCACCATTGCTACCTCTTAATCTTAATTAAGATTGCTTTAATCTATGTCTTTTAGATAGATTAGATAGAAACTTTACTGCTATTGCTCAGTACAAGCACTGGGCAACAAAATAAAGTCCAAGAGCAAAATGTGCAATTAATATGAGAAGGAATATAAGTATATAGTATCTGATAAATATAGTAAATATAAGATGTTTGTTTTCACTCCTTCTAATGAATGCATTTGCACCCATTGCTGACACAGATGTTCTCATAGTCACTGTAGTCGCTTTAGATAGGTACTGTCAATAGAATAGGACTCTCTGAAGCAGATACACATGCACTTATTGGCACCATGCCTAATATGAAGCATGGGCTAGAGGGGTATAAAGCCCCCTGGCTCACTACTGAATACAATCGATCCACAATCTAGTTGAAAAACCTTCCATAGACAGTAAAAAATAAATAAATAAATAAATAAAAAAGTACTATTATGTTTAATCACGTGGTTTGGATGGGTGTGAATGTGTTGGCATGACAATTTCCAAAGCTCTCCTTGAGAAAGGCCACTATTTATATCCAATTACTACCCGAATCTTTAAAATGATAGAATCAGCTGAACTCATTAATACATTCACCGAAAACATGATTTCCTCCTTGTTTTACTATGTTTATGTATTTTCTGTATTTATTCTAAAGTTATAGAGTTTTGACAAGCAAAACCAGACTCACTGCTGAGATGTTCTGAAAAACTGTCCCACAGTTCTACACATACTTTGTATACACACACACACACACACACACACACACACAAACACATGAACTTTTAAAAGCAATCTAAATGTGTGTGTGTGTACATTGGTCAGAGACCATTATGGCAGCTGTCACTAAAATCTTTCAGTAGGTGTTTTTAACACTGAGGTGTAAAGTTTCATTTAACATAAGCAGGTTAAATATATCATAAGGTTAAATATTAGGTGTTCGCAGGCATTCATGTCACATTGTTCATCTTATCTAATAAATGTGTGACAAGGTGGAGTAAAAACAGGAAGAAGTGTTGCAAGAGTGTGAAAGCACGCAGCAGCATGGTATAGAAAATATGAAGGACATGAAAACCGACAAGAACCTTTTAACCTTTCAATCCAGTACCAAAAAGTGTCTTTTCTGCCTTTTCACCTACTCTTCTTCTTTAATAATGTAGTTTCTCTCTGCACAGCAAATTTGACATATTAACACTCATGGTGTTAATCTAATACCATTATTGTTGATTTAACACTGGCAATAAATAAACATGCTTTTTTAAGTAACAAGAATATGCTGGATATTTTAGTCACATTTTGCCGTCAGATCATCTCATCTCATATATTATATTTAATAGACCGATGATCCTATGATCTTCAAACACTATATAAAGATGTTTTCCTTCTGTAATGTCGAATGTGAGGCAGGAGTTTCATAAAGGGAGGAATCCCTTAGAGGGGAAGTCGTAGTCAGCGATACTATATACTCATAAGGCCAGGTAGCTGGTAGGCAAATCCATTTTAGAAATTAAGGGAACAAGACCCAGATAATCCACAGGGGACTAGAACACACGATACTTAAACACCAGCCTAGGAAGAAAAGCATTACAATGTAGCAAGACTTTGTACAAAGTGAAAAGAGAGGCACCCGTCTTTAGACTGGTTTTGAAGAGCTCCTGCAAGTGTCATGTGCACCTCCTGGAGGAGTAAAGCCTTGGCAAAAAGAGGACGGTTCTCACTCTGCGTTCTTGTTTGTACTTGTGTTCTCGTGCACTTGTGAAATGTCATCAGCCGCAGCCCAACTGTTCTATTCAAAAGTCTGCATTTAGCCAAGTGCAGTCCAAATGCCCGGACGAGGTGACTTGTGAACTTGTGACTTGTAAACACAGAAGCACAAGTCCCAGCCATGTGCAATACCACACAGACGTAAGAGGGGGTCTTCTTATTGGCAATGGACATAATAATAAAATAATACTAATTAATAACTTCAATTACATCAATAAGAACCAGCTAAAACAGAGCAGGGCATAATGTGTTTGTATATGTGTGTGTGTTTGTATATGTGTGTGTGTCGGTTTGCAATGTATTGTTAGATGAGTACCAGATGAGGTGGGATCTTCAGAGAACTCAGCCAGCTCCTCTGGCGGGTCACCGTAAAAGGAGTTGAACTTGTGGCTGGAGACCGCTGCCAGTACAGCACCCTGAATGCAAACACACCACAATAACGTGCTCAGAATTATGCTCATACTCATAATCCAAATGATAATTCTGCTCGGTCAGCTCCAGGAAAAATACTAACGTCTAAATGCTCAGTCTCTAGGGTGAGCCAACCTACTCAATTACACAGTCTAAGACATGATAGAAGAGGAGCATATACATGACCCACCCCATCTGTGCCTCTTTTCTGTAGAACTTTCTATTAAGAGACGGAGATGACACATGAACACTGGGGAACGCTGCACTACAAACAGCAGGAATCTAGATTGTCTTTACTGTTCTTTACAGACGGTTAAAGTTCATTACATTAGCCAATATTTATATACTTAACATTCTTCAGGGTGTAAGGGCTAGCACTGCCCTGGATATAACAGGTTGTAGAAACAGCAAGGTGCTGAAGGAGTCTGTCTTACTTTCAACTTTCTCCGGGCATTGAACTTCCTCAGCTGCTCCACTGTTTCAGGGAGGTGGATCTTGTAGGCATAGCGGTCTCTCTCCTGAAACACACACACACACACACACACACACACACACACACACACACACACACACATACTTAAAATTCCATTCATACTTCCTAATTATTTATGTATTTGTAACTTTATAGGTATACATAACTGCAGCCTAACCGCTGCTGCAATGTGATAGTCATTTGTCAACAGAAAGGGACCACCTCAGAGCCATCACTTACCGGATATTAATTGGACGGTGAACCATTACCAGCATAGCAATGCCAGCATAACAATGATAGCGGCTTGGTAGTGTGTGTTGTGCTGGTTTAACGGTATCAGGCATATACATTTTGTATATGTATTGTATATTCTTTTATTGTAAATTTTGTATATACTTATTGACCACTTTATTACTTTATTAAGCACATATGCTTTCTTGGTATACCTTGCAGGCACACAGTTAGAGCCAACAGTTCATTTCATAGCCTGTTATCATGGTATCATTCTGACCAAAAGACCACTGTTGACTGGACAGTGTAGTTGTGTAGTAGGCTTTTCTCAACCCAGTGAGTGAGTGCACTGAGTGACTGAGGTGTTAAAAAACAGCATTGTAGGTACTAGTGTACGACTGATACCCTAATACCAGCATGAGCACAAAAAATCCCTATTAATGGTCTTGATTTACAAACTTATGGACATACAGGTTCATAAAACACACCGCGATATTTATTGTGAAAGTCAGAGCAAACAGCATTGCAAGAACACATTTTCTTATTCAGAAATGAGGATTAGCAGCATGGTTGCATGGTTTCTGGCACTGCCACCTATTTCTCTGAATTGCATGTGCTGTTACCGATCCGGTTCACGGCTCTGAATATGGCTCAGGTCAATCAGGCTCATTAAACGGGCTTCCCTGAACATCATTTATGTGTACACAACCCTTCAAAAGTTAATCATTAATCATTTAAAACCAACCTGGTTGCAAATACATATTTATATCTATAGTTCTAACATGTTAGTCCTGTGCATCGTCCCAGTTTTCAGAGAATCAGTAGGATACTAAAAAGCAGTAAATTATCTACATTTTCTATGTGTCTAGAATCTTAAAAAATTCTAGTCGATTCTTTGAAAATTTGAAAAACCCTTGATAATTAAGTTGATACTTTATGTAAATAATGGTATTAGATCATTACTGTATATTATTTATTCATTACTTCATATCTGGACTTCTAGGAAGTAGGTTACAGTCTAACAATAGATTTTGTAGTACTGTTTGCGTTTTATATGTTATCTGTTAAAATGCAATAATGGAATAAAACTTCAATGTGTGGCCCGATTTGCACTGTGTAGTGCGGTTACTGCTGAGATTCAAGAATATGGCTCACACTGCAGAGATCAGAGAACTGCTCTGTTGCTTCTCCTCTGTGATAACCACAAAGCTCCACACCAGGAAGAGAGGGGTACAGCATAGTGAGGCTGTTGTGATTGAGTGTCAGGTACCTTGAGCCAGGGATGGTTGAGGGCCTCGTACACAGTGATCCTCTCAGCAGGGTCCAGCATCAGCATGCGCCGCACCAAGTCTTTAGCACTCTCTGAGATGTGACTCCATTGCCGTGGGTTCATCTGCAGAGGGGACACATAAGGAAACACATAAAATCTTTGAGAGAGATGATACTCTTTATAGACTTTGCTTTAGTTTAAATCTGGAAGTTGTTCTTAAAATTGTGTCAAATGTCATGATAAATGAACCTAAAGAAATGCTCCAAAATTACTTTACACATATTTTTTATATTTGACTTCTGTGGAATGTACAGAAAGTTTTTCCGTTCTCCTTTAACCCTTAACGCAGGAAGGCTCATTACACACTAAGGTGTATTACTCAGTAACTACAGGTAATTCTGTATAAACTGGTGGGGCTATTCTTTGGTAATAGACACTTTCGGACCACCGGCGGGCCATAGCCTGATTTAAGGGATTACAGTTGCCATCTTGGAGATAAGAGGATTTGTGTGACAAAAATTTAGTTCAGCTACCTTGTATTTGCCCTTAATAATGCCCTCAAACAGGCGCTCCTTAGTGCCATAGAAGGGCAGGCAGCCGCTGAGCAGGATGAAGAGGATGACTCCACAGCCCCACACGTCCACCGGCTTCCCATAAGGTTCTCTCTTGACCACTTCAGGAGCCATGAAGTGAGGAGTGCCAACCCGGCCTGTAGCACAGACAACATGCATGTACGATATAACTGTCACACACTGTCAATGCTTTTGGGCAATGTATGTATTTTGTACATGTATGTATGTCCAAAAGTTTACAGACACCCTTTTTAAATAATGACCCTCAATAAGTGCAGGCACTTAACTGAGCACACAGCTTGCACAGTCTCTATAAAAAAAAAAACTGTCAATAAAACAGGGTGCTCTGGGACGGCTCTGGAAAAAGTTCACCAGTACTTTAATGGGTGAGCTTAGTACCTGACCTTACTAATGCTCTTGTGAAAAAATCAAATCCTCACCGTAATGATCCAACACCACAGCCTTCCTAGAGTAGTACAGACTGTTACTGTGGCAAATAAGAGCAAACTCCCTAATAATAAATCTTGGATGTCTTCAAACCTTTGGACATACAGGTGTTTTTTGGTGCTTAAAATATAGAAAGCAGTAGAAAGGCACATCCACTTGCATGCACAGGAAATATACAAAGGTTGCATGCAAGTTTCGGTTCTTGGTTTGGAATAGCATAAAAAAGGATGTCTGAGTACTTGAGCAAAAACTTTTGTGGGGTCTGCAAATTTTTAAAAAGACTCTCTTTGCTGAATTTAGCATTAGGACAATGTGACAGAAGTTTAACTACGCTGAAAGGGAAACACTCAACAGAAAAGCAAAAGTGTAGCTGTGTAGCAAGGAAGGAAGCTAGTTATGTACAGATATCGTGGTGTGAAGTCAGGGAGAATTCAAAGATATGCAGCTCAGATAATAACACATAACACATGACATAACACATACAAGTACATCTGAAGCAGTTGAGCTACCCTCGTAAGAAAACGGTGGAATCCATGCTTCTGTAGCTAATCAAGCCCAATAATAAATGCACCCATCTCATTGATCTATATCTATATGATACATAAAGCTAATGAAAATGAGGGGATCTGAGAATCTCTGAGTGAGCCTCCAGGACAATAAAAACGTACCCTATCTAAAGAGCATTCAGAGAACCTCACATGAATACCTGTTGGTGCTCAAAAGACCAGAAAAGGTCTTTAAATGGACATTATCTAGAGCAGTGTGTGTGTGAGACCCTAGTTCGCTGAAGACCTAAGACCGTGGAGAAAAAACTAAACAAAAAAAACATATTTTATACAAGCAGCTAAAATATTCTTTGCCCTTTTTGAGAACATTAATCTTTCACTTGCAACTGCCTGAGCTATGGTAATCATGGACTTACTCTGTCTTGTTGCAGAATAATGATCATTCAATTATGCCTTGTGTTCCCCACTAGTTTAGAGGCCCAACGCAACTGCGTATACAGCTCAAAGCTGGAAAGTACCCAAACATTGGCCTCTAAAGACTTGTGCCTCCAGAGACTGTATCATAAAAGCACAGTAGCTCTTTAAGAGCCCTTTTAAAAGAGTGTTTTTATCATATAAAGGACAGTGCAGTGGACAACAGTGGTCTTAATATGTTTTTACCATTGATGAAAACACTCGTATTCCTAAATAAATAAATATATGAATAAATTAATGAGCACAGAAATAACTAAATATAATAATAAATAAAATAAAATAAAATAATGAATGATTACATAAATATGATTAATAAAATAAAAAACAAATTTTCAAAGTTGAATGTCATTCATAGAACAATATTGTTTGGACAGACTAAGGATAAGAGTTATGAGTTAAAATAAAAATTCAACTCAACTGTGAAGCTGTGCTTAGCCCAAACTGTGCAGTGTGCTGGAGGAATCATAATGCTGTGGGACTGCTTTGGGGTATGGCCAGAATGACCTGCAGTCCAGTTGGAATTTGAATATTTGAATATCAGTGTATCTGTCAGTGACCTATTGCTGTATTTAAACAAATGAACCAGAGGCCTCAGTTCCACTGAAATGCAGTAGTGTAATCTGAAACCAGTTGTTCAAAAAACACATCTCAAAAATACACTAGAAAAGAACCGAAACAATTCTATATAGAAGTATGGGCCAAAATACTTTCTTCCTGCTGCGTAAGACCACAGTATAGCTCTTTTGGCAACCACATTCGCCTGGAGAACAATATGCTGTTATTACAAAAAAAAGGGGCAACGTCATGTCACACACATTGCAGCTGTGCAAACCTTGTGGAAGAAAATACTACAAATTACTACTACAGAGGGGTGGCTTCAGCTTTACACAAACCTTGAGCTTTGACCTTTTACTGAGACCTTAAAACTGATCAGCGGTTACAGACAGCTTGTGGCTGATGGTATTAGGAGAGTCCAGTGCACAATGTCTGTGGGAAACATAATGACACTATACCAGTGCTATCACTGTTTTTTAGCTGAACTGACTCCTGAACTCCAGGTCGATATTTATTGCCCTACTTGTACAGTGTGTGCAGAATTATTAGGCAAGTTGTATTTGAAAGGATTCTTTTTATTATTGAACAACAACTATGTTCTCAATCAACCCAAAAGACTCATCAATATCAAAGCTTAATATTTTTGGAAGTTGGAGTGTTTTTTTTTTTAGATTTGGCTATCTTAGGAGGATATCTGTTTGTGCAGGTAACTATTACTGTGCAGAATTATTAGGCAACTTAATAAAAAAACAAATATATACCCATCTCACTTGTTTATTTTCACCAGGTAAACCAATATAACATTTCTGACATTCAAAAACAAAACCAAAAACAAATCAGTGACCAATATAGCCACCTTTCTTTACGATGACACTCAAAAGCCTACCATCCATAGAATAGATTCTGTCAGTTGCTTGATCTGTTTACGATCAACATTGCGTGCAGCAGACACCACAGCCTCCCAGACACTGTTCAGAGAGGTGTACTGTTTCCCTCCCTGTAGATCTCACATTTCATAAGGGACCACAGGTTCTCTATGGGGTTCAGATCAGGTGAACAAGGGGGCCATGTCTTGATTGTTCGGTGATCAACCTTTAAAAGTTTGGCAATTTCAAGACTGCTGCATCCCTCTGCAAGACATCTCACAATTTTTGACTTTTCAGAGTCCGTCAAATCTCTCTTCTGACCCATTTTGCCAAAGGAAAGGAATTTGCGTAATAATTAAGAACACCTTATATAGGGTGTTGATGTCATTAGACCACACCCCTTCTCATTACAGAGATGCACATCACCTGATTTACTTGATTGGTAGTCGGCTTTCAAGCCTATAGAGCTTGGATTAGGACAACATGCATAAAAAGGATGATTTGATCAAAATACTCATTTGCCTAATAATTCTGCACACAGTGTATGTAAGCCCACACCTACACTGAATTTTTGTGACTACTCTACTATTGTTATTATCATCAATTTCACAGGCCCTAAAATAGAACCCTGTGGGACTCCACAAGCTATGCTAAAAAACTGTTACTAAATAATTCACAATAATATTTCTGTGCTAGGATTCATAACTGAATAATAAACATATATGGCTCAAGAGGTTAAAAGGCATTTTCCTTCTGGAAAAGGGGAAAAAAGTGTACAGAGTAGACCTCAGAGTAAACTCCGTTAAGGGACACAATTACAGATCGTTTTTTCGTTTTTTCATTCACATTATATGTACTTCAGGAGACCCTTTTTTCTCTTTCTCGTCAGCATATGCTATCTTGGAGGACTCATGTTCAACGAAGCTTGGTGATTTTCCCCAACAATACACTTTGAACCTGTCAATTGACAGATGATATGAATCAGGTGAGGCTGAGCAGGGAAATCACCAACACTCTAAAAAATAAAGGTGATTCAAAAGGTTTTTTAGGCAATACCACAGAAAAAAACACTTTTGGTTTCTTAAAGAACCATTTTTGTAAAAGAATATGAGAGTATGAGTGAGAAGGACCTTCTGTACACGAAGTAAAGGTTCTTTAGACCTTTAAAAGGTTCACACTCACACTTCTCTTTTCCAAACATGAGGCTTAATTCACCAGCTGTTTTTAAGGAGAAATGTCTTCTTCATGAAGATTCTGACATTCACCAATGTTTTCTTGTAAAGTGGGACATCATTATAAGAGCATAGCTGTGAACAATTCTGCAGTTTAAAAGCACATCATGATTCTGATGTAGACGTTAGGACTTTTCTCAAGAACAAATATGAGAAAATTCTTAGTACGACACTGGTGAAATAGGCCTATTACTTTTTTAAGGAACCAAGAGTATTTTTTTTTGTAACTGTCAAAAAAAACAAAACATTTGCAGCACTTTTTTTAACATTACATTTACATTTTCAACATTCAGCTGATGCTCTTATCCAGAGCGACTTACAAGGTTACTTGTATTACAGAGGTGGGCCAATGTAGTGTTAGGAGTCTTGCCCAAGGACTCTTACTGGTGTAGCGCAGCACAGTCAACCAGACCAGGAATCGAACCCCAGTCTCCCATGTGGTGTTGTAGCTTACTGGCCGTTAGTGGTGTTATCTGTTGCGCCACACCAACCATGACTGTGCCCTCCAGGACCCTACCTGAACATCCCTGATTCACAATAATAATAAACGCTGTAATTCGACGATGCTTACCTCCTGCCACTAGTCCTGACTCTCCGAGCTGTATAGCAACTCCAAAGCCCCCCAGCTTCACGGGGGCTGAATTCTCTTTCGATGCCAGTAACACACAGTGTGGCTGCAAGGGGAGAAAAGACAGAACACATGATGACAAACTGCATTATTCAACCCCACAGACCACATGAAGCCTTAAAACACTACAAAGGTGAGTAATGTCAACTGCTGTCAGTGTTCACTGTAGCATCTCATCTCTGAATGCTAGAAGGATTAGAAGGTAAAAACATTAGGTGCCATGGCAAAATCATCATTATACATCATCTCTGAAGATATTTGCAACTATGTTTTTACCTTCTAATCCTTCTAGCATTCAGAGATGAGATGCTACAGTGAACACTGACAGCAGTTGACATTACTCACCTTTGTAGTGTTATATATATATATATATATATATATATATATATATAGTGTTATATATATATATATATATATATATATATTGCTAGTCCTTCCCACAGATACACTTTCATGTGCTTTTTGAAACTCTCTTGAGAGGCTAAAGAGAAAAATATGCAGTATTAAGCAACTGTTTTTAGATAGTAAGTGAAAACTCTCCTGGTGTTTGAGTTAGCCAGATGATTAAAATGACTAGAGTGTTGGAGCATGTGGTGCTGTGGTTTAAAAAAAAGAAAAAAAAAAAAAGAAGTGACTGCTGCTTCCCCCTTTACTGTTCAAAACGTTGCTGCGCTCTTCTGTGTTTTAGAGCTGGTGAGCATCTAGCTGTCTGCAACACACAGGGGTCTAAAAAGACAGGAAGTCAGAGAGGAACTACAAGGACTGCTTTAAAAGGGATTGTAGAGCAATCTGGAAATTGAGGCAGAGAAAACGCACTTCTTTTCCCCCCAAAAGCACAGATTTGCAAAGAAAATGCCATTCATCTTCTGCTCTTCTGCGTCTATTCCTGAGACTATGGAACAGTAACTGAAACCAATTCCAGGAGGAACTCAAACAGTAAGTAAAGTGCATTATCTAAAAAAAAACACTAATACTAAAAAATAAGAGCATTATAAAAATGTACTTGACATAGCAGCAGTGACCTACAGTTAGGATTCTAATTTCTTCACTATGACTGGTGGTAGTTTATGGGCAGCTCAGGATTTCTACTATTCATTTCTGCTAGTTTCCTCTTACTATACACTCTCTGATAGAAAGTATGATGGTATTGGAATTGGTTAGTATTGTTGGCACACATCCAACAATTTCTTTCGAGAGTTAATGTGAAGTGTGAGATGTAGGTGTTGCCAGCTGTTTAGAGTGTGACAAGAGGTGCGCAGCGCTGGTTAAGTGGTAATATCATGTAAAAACAATAAATCCCCTTTCTGTTAAAGGTGAGAGATTTCTACAGACTGTAATGGCAGATTACTGCTTTGAAGACTCCAGCAACAATACATCTACAGTTCAACAGCAAGACAGCTTGGGAAACTGTAGTGTAGATGGCAGCAGCCTCCGGGTCCTGCTGGCCGTCTTCTACTCGCTCTTCTTTCTGCTGGGCTTAGCTGGCAACGTTCTGGCTCTCTGGGTGTTCATTCGTCTACAATCCAAGATGAACTCGGTGCGCATTTTCCTTATTAACCTGGCCGTGGCGGACCTACTCCTCATGATTTGCCTACCTTTCCGGATCGCTTATCACGCCAACAAGAACTGCTGGGTCTTGAAGCCAATAATCTGCACTTTGGTAGGCAATATCTTCTACATGAACATGTACATAAGTATTTTCCTGCTGGGTCTGATTAGCATAGACCGCTACCTGAAGCTGCAGAGGATCTCCAGGAGGCAGAAGTTTCTCGGAAGTAGACAGAGCATGATCACTTGCTGCCTCATCTGGGCGCTGGCTATTGCTGGGATAGTGCCATTGATTGCCTTATCTTATAACAACAACAACAACAACAACAACACACCAGCCAATAAGTGTTTCCAGTACAAACACCTGAAAAGCAGCAAATGGAAAGGCTACTTCAACCTGTTCATAGTGGTTCTCTTCTGGCTGGTCTACGTTGCCCTTGTTTTGTCTTATGGCAAAATCGCAACAGGGCTTCTTCGGGTCTCTCGGGAGAAGCCCGATCTTCCCAACGCGGCCAGGTACGGCAGAACAGCTCGCAAATCCTTCTTTGTTCTTTTTCTCTTCACCTTGTGCTTTGTGCCCTATCACTGTGTGAGGATCTTCTACATCCACTCCCAGCTCACAGATGTCTCCTGCCAGTGGAGGGATGTATTGGACAAAGCCAATGAAATAGCTCTTCTTCTGTCAGCCTTCAACAGCTGCCTGGACCCAGTTATGTACTTTGTGCTGTGTGGCTCGGTGCGCAGGGTGGTGCTGCAGGTGTTGTGTAAGTTCCTCTGCCCTAAGGCTTCTGGAAGCACCAGCAGCTCCAGTAATGATACAAGGAGGGACCAAGTGGACCACCTTTCAGAAAGCGAGATCAGCACCTTGAGAAGGAAAATTGCCACTCATATCAATCCTTTGGAGACATGACTGACCTGGCCAACACAGACTATCTGGGTGTCCTTAACACCAAATAGGAAAGACTGCTACTGATTTGTAGTGTCTCGGGCTGACATCAACAGAAAATGCTGGACACTAGCTGTGCGTTTCATCCCGTAAGCAGTAATGTTTGAGTGGTTTCAGCATGTTCATGTTAATGCTTACTAGGTTTGTAAAGAAAGCTAATCTTGAGCATTGCTATCAGCTAATACTCAATATTCCAATACCGGTATGTCTAATTAAGAACAATCATCATCAAGGCAAATCTTCCATGTGTCTGGGCTTAATCCTTTAAAACATAATGGATGTCACAAACAAAGATTAAGAGCCAAAATAAGACCTAAGCAATCATCAGAAAAACACTAGGAATGTTCAGTAACAGGTTATATCAAGGCTACACACATTGACAATTCATAATACACACATAAGCACTCAATAACACATTATAAAGCAGTACTACAGTGTTAATAAACAGTATATTTCAGTAACCACAAGAAGATGCCTGTTGTTGCTTTCCAAAAATAAGGTCTAGGCAATTGCATGAGCTTTGAACGGCAGGTATTTTAGGAAATAATGACCTCAAATTAATCAAAAAGAGCCCTTAAGCTAAAATGATGGCAACTTTTTTTATTTCTACCACTGTCACAAAGAATGATTCTCAAATAAAAGAACACATAAGGCAGAGGCCTCGTTAAAAACACCAGGTAAGAGTTCATTGCAAAGGTACCTATTCAGTTAAGAAGACCTAGTTAGTTGTCCATGTCTGCTAATACTCTTTATAACTGAATAGGTACCTTTGTAATGAACTGTATAAAAGCACAAAGTAAATTATCATGTGCATTTCTACTGTAATTCTGGTTGGGAAGATGTATATCCATATATATAAGATATATGAAATATATATGTGAATAATCACAGAAACAGCCACAGAACTGGTGTATAGAGCTCTAAACCGGGCCTCTGTCTTCTAAGGTTCATTACTAAGCAATGGCACTTGTTACCAATGGAACAAAACCACACCATTATAATTGTGATTACTGGCATAAGCTGTTCATTAATGCGCAAATATTGGGAAGTTAGTGGAAAGATGTTGATGTTATATGTCTATGCAGGTATGTGCTGTGTATGGGCAAAGCCCCTATGTAGGTAGCCTTCACATAAAATGTTAATGAATGTTCTACGCTGCTTAATTTCACATTTTTAAGTGTATGTCTATTCATGTGCAAAAGAATAGACATAATAAAAAATGACACTTAAAAAGAAAAAAAAGGTAAAACGATGTCCTTTAGTTTCTCAGCTGTGTTGCATTTAAACTCATGTAATAGCTTTAATAATAACAAACAATAAAATGCTTTAAAATGATTCATATAAAGACGTAATGATTTCATATTTGAAACTTCAATGACAGTTCTAATTAGAATTAGAGTCTTTATTATTTGAGCAAATGTCACCAGTAAGTGCTTTGACAATTATGGTAAGCTGCATACAAGTAGCACAATAGACCAATCTTCAGTGGAGCATCTGCAGAAAATCATTAACAGGGCCTCAACTCAGACAACAACTAATGACAGCAGCAAACAGAGAGTGCCCTCTGCTGGTAAAACACTGGAAAGACTGATTTGCATACACTATGCTGTATGACACAAAACAGGATGAGGATTGGTTGGTGTAATAAATCTAGAAAACTAAGGTGGTGACCTCTGAAAGTGTGACTGTACTGATAACTTAAGAAACAGTAAAATGCAGAGATCTAAAAGTTGAAAAAAAAATATATAGGATACGAGAGAAGAATTAAGCCATGCACAGAGCTTCTACTTTATAAGTGTGTTCAGGATGTGGTCAGAAGAGAACCTGCCTAGTTCCCCTATGAACAGAACAAACCCTCCCCCCCTTTTGTGCTCTGAAGGTGTTATGAGAATGCAAGCACTGCATTAGAACTTAAGAGGAAACTAGCAAGAAAACATAACCCACTATGTCAGAGCAGAATGGTAATGTAACGAATTTCACGGAAATCAGTGGAGCAACCAGCAATGACAGGTATCCGTTACACACACATTTTTCTTACTTGGTTATTTTTTTCTATTTGCATGAAATTGATAAAGTACAGGACAAATGGCATGTTCCTAAGTGTAGGTATGATCAATGCTCTTCCCACCATTTTGCTGACAAGCACTACTTTATGCAACAAGCTGTCTATCTCGGATTTAACATGCTACTGTTGTAGAAAATATCATTATAATTATTATCACCATTTACTACAAGCTTTGCGGGGCCCTGTTTATATCGTAAACACACCTACATTATATATGCTTATGTCATGCATGAACTCTGGTTATTTAAGCTTTTTTACATGTATATTAAAATATGTGTGTATTGTGGGTACACTTTAAATATGTATGCGTGTATCATGCCCACACTGACTTTATATGTGTGTATAATGCACACACTTTGACTATGTATGCGTGTATAATGCACACACTTTGACTATGTATGCGTGTATAATGCACACACTTTGACTATGTATGCGTGTATAATGCACACACTTTGACTATGTATGCGTGTATAATGCACACACTTTGACTATGTATGCGTGTATCATGCCCACACTTTGACTATATATGTGTGTATAATGCACACACTTTGACTATGTATGCGTGTATCATGCACACACTTTGACTATATATGTGTGTATAATGCACACACTTTGATTATATATGCTTGTATAATGCCCATACTTTAATGATATGTGCTTGTATCATGCCCATACTTTAATTATATATGCGTGTATAATGCCCATACTTTAATTATATATGCGTGTATAATGCCCATATTTTAATTATATATGCTTGTATCATGCCCATAATTTTTTATTATATATGCGTATATAACCCATACTTTAATTATATATGCTTATATCATGCCCATACTTTAATTATATATGCTTGTATCATGCCTACACTTTGACTGTACATATACACTTGTATCATGCCCACTTTGACTATATATGCTTGTATCATGCCCACACTTGACTGTATATATACACTTGTATCATGCCCATACTTTAATTATATATGCTTGTATCATTCCCACACTTTGATTATATATGCTTGTAACATGGCCACACTTGACTGTATATATACACTTGTATCATGCCCATACTTTAATTATATATGTTTGTATCATTCCCACACTTTGATTATATATGCTTGTATCAGGCCTATACTTTAATTATATACGCTTGTATCAGGCCTATAATTTAATTATATCCGCTTGTATCAGGCCTATACTTTAATTATATACGCTTGTATCATGCCCATACTTTGAAGGTAGGTTACAGTAGCTAAAACTGCCTCAAATTGTTTCAGTTGACGTTCGCTTCCTCTCATACAGGTATGAAGCACATTTTTTTGAGAAATGAAATTTGATTTTGAGCTGATGTTGAGCTGATGTTTACAAGATGACACTTTCTGACATAAATATGTCCTTATATTTGCTTATATGGTTCTAGTAAAAGGTGTTTCCTGGAGTCTAGAGACCATCACATTAGTGTCCTGCCATGGTTCTATCTCACCCTGGCTATCCTGGGCTTCCTGGCCAACGCACTTGCCATGCTGGACCTCTGGCGGTCTGAGAAGACGCCAACCGTCATCTTCACTTTAAACATAGTGGTGTCGGACCTGATGGTTTGCTGCAGTTTCCCGTTCAGAATGGCCTACTACATCACAGGCCCTAAATGGGGGCCTGGCTCTACAGTCTGCTTGACTACAGAGTTTTTGATGGTCTCTTGCTTTTACATCAACCTCTATTGCAATATGTGTTTCCTGCTGTGGACCAGCATTAACCGCTATGCTACGGTGGTACAGCCGCGCTGGGGACTTTTCCAGGCCTTCAGGCAGCCAAAGCTCTGTTGGGTCATCTGCATTGTCACCTGGATACTGGGAATCATCACCATAAGTAGTTCAATGGGATATAAGGCAAACCTGAAATCCACAGGGCAAGAACTGAATACATGCTTTGAAAAAGTGATGAACAAAGGAATGGAGCAAATTAACGTTCTTCATGGTATAGGTGTCGGAATGTTCTTCTTCATCCTGGGCTTGATGCTGGTCAGTTATGGCCTGCTGATTTTCCACTTGCAGAAGGTGAGAGGGGGAAGCATGGTGGGCGTGGGATTTGGACCTGGAGGAGGCCTGAAGGTGAGGAGGAAAATCCTGGCCTCTGTCATTCTGTTTGTTTCCTGCTTCTTGCCCTACCATGTGCAGAGGATCAGGATCATGGCTGCATCAGACAGCGAAAACTGTCTGCAGAAAAATGAAGATATGAAGATAAAGACTCTCACCATCTTGGTGGCAGCTCTCAGCTGCTGCTTGCATCCAGCGCTGCACTTGGTGCTGCGCTTGCCCTGCTGCCGTGTCAAGCGCAACACGAGAGCCCCTCCTAAGCCAGAAATCACGAGAAGCCAGGTTACGCCTAATATACACGCCACTGAGTTGACCCAGAATTTTAGATAGGAGTAATGGTACGAAACCTGACACACTCTGAGCTAGAAATGGACTTTGGGCTGGTCCCACAGAGTCAGATTCACATTAAACCAAGACTATACTGCATTATTTCAGTGAGGAATCACCACTAGAATTACCATTTACTCCAAGCCTAGGAATAATCTTCTAGGATTAATGTGCAGGAAAGCCGTCTGTAATGTTACGTCAAGTTTACAAGGACTTGTGGATGGTGAGTAGAGCTGTACGATTTTTATTATGAAACTGGAATCACAATACTTTGGCTTGAAATCGAAATCACAGTCCTTCAACATACAAAGCTTTGTACGCAACGGCAGAGCTTATATAAATGGCTACTGCAAACATGCACTATATATGTGCAAAAGTTTGTAGACACCTGCTCATTTAATGCTCCTTCAGAAATTAAGGGCATTAACAGAGTGTATGTCCCCTACTTGCTGCAAACAGCCTCTACTCTTCAGGCAAGATGTTACGTTAGATGTGGGTAAATTACATTGAGGTTTTGTTTGCATCCAGCAACCCATTCTATTAATGATACTTTTCTACAAATATTATCACGGCTGCAACTAGCGTCTGTTTCAATGATCGATTAGTTGGTCCATAGGGATTTCCATTCATCTGGAAAAAAGACAGTGCTCTACTACTGACTGTCAAAGTGCTCTTATGGTATAATTATATAAACTCTGCATTCCTATCAAATTATTTAACTTCTACTTAATAAACACAGATCAATGAAATATTTGGGTGGTTGGTGACATCATGTAATCAAAACCGGTATTACTGAGCCAGAACCAGTGTGCTACACTGGCAAAACGTGCTACCCAAGGGAAAAGCTGCATAATGAAAACAGCAGGCAGGATTGGGATATTTCGATAGGCTAAACGCACAATATCAGAAAATGCTCCCAGCAGAGGTATAGGCAGGATATTTAGATAGCTGTAATCACTATATGAGGGTAAAAAGAAGGTAATTGAGGTGGGAAGAAACTGTACATGCAAAATTTAAACTGATTTTGCATGTACACTTTTGTAAGACTCAAGCAAACAGTATCAGTTAGTTTAGATTGCATAATGCACCTGAGGAGAACCGAATTATGAAAAACATGAAAACATTCAAAACTGTAAACCTGTGCAAAGCCGCACATACTGAAGTAGCACCTATCGATCCACAGAACAGCCACAGAAGTGTCAACGGCCATTTCCCACATACAGGGTGCATTTTGTTCACCCCGGTAGTTCCCTGTGAGGTGGAGTACACAGGGAATTTAATTTAACATAAGGGAGATACAGTGCTCAGTTCTGTGTGAGGGGAACTTTACACTGTTTAGAGAGAAGTCAGTGACACTTTTTCACTTCACAGGAACTTGACTCATTGGTTTGCTAGTTACTTTATAGAGCCGAGTCAAAGATTGTCGTCAACGTGAGGCACTGACTCTTACGTGATGATGTTGCAGAGGATTCTGAATGAAAGAATTTAACCAGATGAAGTTTCATATAAGCCCATATCACTTGATAAGTGTGTAGAGACTACAAGGACACTGCTTAGGAACCCATGGGAATAGAGCTAGAGTAGATAAGAGAGAATCGTCACCCTGGAAAGCATCTTCCAAAAGTCCCAGCAGATCAAAAAGTCTAATAATAAAACATATATTTATTATCATCTGCATTTGTTTAGGCATTAGCAGCCCTGGTAACCAGTAAATAGCAAATCGATGCACAGTGGACAAAAATGCAGCTCATCCTGTCAGCCTGCATTTGCTAAAACAAGACTGATAAGCTGACAACATGCTGCTATTTTTAACCTTTTATGTCTATAGATTGGCAGCGGTTTTGGCAGTTAATCATCTCACTGAGGTTTCCACAACGTTTCTGCATCTTTTGATGCTTACACAGGACAGCCATGCTGCTGCACCATGCCCATGAACCTTTTAAGTTAATTAAAAAAATAAACAGTAATGATAGAAATGCAGCCTATGTGTCCAGATTTCTTTTCCTTGGTAGGATTTAGACTCAGTTTGGTATCAGGATTTCGGTTCAAGTGGTTTTGGGTGGATACAACATGAATAATCGGGGATTTTTTTTTTTTTACTTCTGTTTTCCTGTGGCTAACAGAGAGCAAAATATGAGCATTAGGTAAGCAATATTTTTATCCTGACATCATCAGAAGAATTTACTAATCTGATTTTTGTGGATGAGTAAACCATAAAAAAACAGACAGTTTTTTTGTTGCTGCTAAATAACTAACTTCCACATAACAAATTTATACAGCCATCAGCATTTTTATTGATGCCTCATTGATGGAGTTGATGGAGTTTTCCATTAATACGGGTTTGTAGTTGTTGATCATGTGCACTCATCACGTAAAAATTATATTTCTGATATGACTTGAAGGCAGCATAAACTCTATTATATATAAATATATATATAAATATATATATAAATATATATATATATATATATATATATATATATATATATATACACACACACACACACAGTGTATCACAAAAGTGAGTACACCCCTCACATTTCTGCAGATATTTAAGTATACCTTTTCATGGGATAACACTGACAAAATGACACTTTGACACAATGAAAAGTGTGCAGCTTACATAACAGTGTAAATGTATTCTTCCCTCAAAATACAAATATATAAATTGTATATACAATATATGAACAATGTCTGAACTGGGCTTCTCTGATGAATAAATGACAAAATCTATGCAGTCATAATAATAATAAGAAGAGTCATTTTTAATAAGTTGTCGATTCATTATAAATGTCTAAACTCTCAAGTGACCAAACACACAAAAATGGCTTTAGAGGATTTTGTCATGGCTTGCAATTCATTACTGTGTCCAGAAGAGGCTGAAAGAAGACAAGTAGACACTCTGTCCTGCAAGTCAGCATTTGACTTTGACCATGATTGATGTTACTGTCAAAGTCACATGCCATCAACCCTATTTTCATCAAAATGGAACATGCATAACCTGAGACCCTTCCGTACCATGTCAACAGAAAGGAGAATAGCACAGGATTAATGAGTTGAGTAGGAAAGGCCTGATATTTCCAAATCTGACCAAAAATATGTAGAGGATAGATTTTAGACAACTAACTCATTATCTCAATGCTACGTATTTTAGTATAGTATATCCTGAGGGTAAAACACAAAAAATGAAAATAGTAATAAACACAGGTTTGGAACAAAGAGTCGTGTTGTGTGTTTTTCGAAGGCTTGCTCAGTGTGTGACCTGCAGGAGAGTTCCACAGACAGTGGAGGAACGGCTATCAGCACGAGAGTAAGAGACTAAGCATTCATCTTTATAAAGAGAAGTGGGTCCACATCCTCCTGTCTTCACAACATCACTTCCTAAAGTGGTTAGGGTTAAAAAACAATGCTACGCAGACCGGTGGTGAACAGAACAGCGTGCTGGTGCATCTAACAGGGTAAGTGGATACTCATTAACTAACCTATCAGCCGAAAAAAAAAGGAGCTGTTATACTACTGCTCAGGTTTGATCTGCTCAGACATGCTGTGCATTTTGCCTCTCAGCATTTTTCTATTTGCTGTCTCTTTAGTGAGCATGCTATTATTACAGTATGCTCTTAAATGTAACGATGCCTTGAGTGAAGCTATAGATGAACTACTTTGGGTTCCATAAAGACCATGTGTGAAATAGTGAAAAGCGTACATGTAAAGAAACCAGTGAAGACGCTTTTCATCAAGTGAAAATCCTTTAGACTGCTGGAAAGTTCTCCACGCTCAAAGAACCCCTTGAAGCACCTTTATTTTTAAGAGTAGAGTTCTAGGTAATGTACTTAACTATGTCTGGCATCACTGATTTTTCTTTTTTGAAAAAACAAATCACAAAAACACCCTGAACACTCGAGCAAATGGCTGGATGAAATACTTCCTGTACTAAAACAAAGTAAAGTGGAACATTGATACCATTCACATGTGTATAGGTCGTCTAAGCCATCAGAAGCCCTGCTTTTCAGTGTGTAAAGTGTCAGAAACCAGTCAGAGACCTGTCAAAACAAACCGGAGCTGAAAAGGGCCTGGTTATGAGTTATTCAATAAAAAAAGGCTAACATATTATATTACCGGTCATTTTCAGGTGTTAGTTATTAATCTAAATTCATCATACTGATTTGTACAGCAATAGCCTAAATTAAGGGTCACTTTCTTAAAAACATGTAAACAGTGAACAGAAAGAAAAGTCACAACTATTTATGGGTAAATGTTGTAATGTAATAAGCTGTTGGGGGGTGGGCTATACACACAAAATATATAATTTGCAACAGCTTATACAGGGCTATAGAGTGATGCACTACATTCGGTAGCTATCAACTCACCCCAGAAATACTGGATGGAGCACCATTCATTCCAAAGAACATAGTTCCACTGCTCCACAGCTAAATGCTGGGGAGCTTTATACCCCTCTAGCTCATGCCTGCCATTAGGCATGGTGCCAATAGGTTTGTCTGCTCCAGATTGTCTGTCCTATTCTATTGGCAATATTTCTCTAAAGGGACTACACAGGCTGTGTGTGTGTATTTGTACATCTTTGTCAGTAATAGGTGAAAGTTAAAGTAGCTGAATACATTTATTAGAAAGGGTGTCCACAAACTTTTTTTTTTTTTTTTACATAATCCAGCACTATATTCCTATCCAAAATTATAACAGTATATTTCCATCAAATAGAACAGCTGACAATTTGAAGAAAGAGAAATCAGCCATGTATAGTGTAAAACCCAGCTAGGAGAACTTTATTGCACTTTTGATTAGCATGTTTTTCAATACAGGAGTTCATAATTTGTAATAGTGTGGCAGTTTTAATAGTATCACAGATCTGCTTTCATGTTAGTAATGAAAATGCACTCTGCAGGCTCTTCCGGAAGGTTTTGAAGTGAGCATTAAGTCATTAATTATGAGCTCTTTTCAGGCCTTCTCTAAAGAACCATGATCTAAATACAGATCTTAACAGAACTGGTAGACTCATCTGCCACAGATGTGCACTAACTGACAGTGGTTGTGTAAAATGCACCGTTGGAAGCAATGTCTGAATTTTTTTTCTTCACAGATTGGTGATCTCACTCTCTGGTGGTTCAATGGCAAACTGTTCCCAGTCCACAGTGTCCAACTCTTCTGTTTCCTTGTGCCAGACCTTCACCACCCATCTGGTCCTGCCTATCCTCTATTCTGCAATGTTCTTGACCGGCCTGTGTGGGAATACCCTCTCTCTTTGGGTTTTCATGGCAAAGATCTCAGGCAAATCACCCACCCACATCTACCTCATCAACCTAGGAATCTCAAACCTGATGCTGTGCCTCAGCATGCCTTTCATCGCAGCCTATTATGCATTTGGCACCCGTTGGTCTGTAACCAGTGCAGTGTGTCAGCTGGCTATAAATGGACTGACTCCGGTTCTCCACACCAACATTGGAGTAGGTATGATCATCCTCACTTGGCTGGCACTGAGTCGCCTTGCCACTCTCATCCAGCACAACCATGGGCCTCGTCCCAGCAAGTGCATCAAAATCCTGCCTGGCGTCTTCTTCAGCAGGCTGCGTCAAACCCCATTTGCCTTGGGAGTGTGCCTGGGAACTTGGGCTTTTGTGGCAACAGCAATAATACCCTCAGTGGTGGTTTACTCAATGCGGGAGACCGAACTATTGAGAAATGGAGAAGAGCAGGCATGTTACAGCGTTGTGGTGGAGGCTGGTGGATCTGGGTCTCAGGCGTTTGCTGTGGTAGGCATTGTCATGTTCCTCTTCTGCTTACTTGTGGTAATAAGTGCCTATATAGCTGTGATCAGGCACTTCTACAGGTCCAGGAACAGCACGGTCATCTCTGACAGACACAAGGTTTACACAACAGTTTTCCGCAACATTCTGCTCATCCAGATTGTGCTGGTGATTTGTCTCCTGCCATACCACATCTACAAGGCTATTTTCATTGCCATTGCACAGACATTCAGTCTGTATGGAGAACCTTTATCAGGATGCCACCCCCTGTCAATGTATGTGGAGATTAAGAATGTTCTCCTGTGCCTGGCGGCGTTGCGCTGCAGCACAGACCCCGTCATGTACTTCTTGTTGGACAAGACATTTAAAAAGCATGCGCGTAGTTTGTTCAAAGGAAGCCCCGGCACACAGGACAGCCATTCATCTAAGACCATGCTGGAATGTGGCCAGTCTGCTCCGATCACCAGTGGTTCTTCACCAGGTGCCATGACACACGATGCGCATACATATTCAAAAAGCTCGCAGGATGAACAATGCAGTCGTAAGGGGAAATGAGATGGTGATGAAACAAATATTGCTCCAATTCGGGACTTTCCACTGTAGGTGGAGAAGAAACCCTCAGACTAAGCCTGAGCCTGGGCTGAACAGCTGTCTACCACATTTAACCTGTGTTTAGGTCAGAGGTTCAGAAGTTTAGTACCTCAGCACACCTGGGGATCTGGTCTAAAGGGAAGTGGAGACCAGATGTAAATCTGCAGTGCACCATCACATCTTCATCCAATGGTAAAGCTCATCTGAAAAAAAGCTGTATTTATGTAGCTACATGTGCAATTTCCTACATATTTACCATGTATAGCTGTGTTAGTGCTTGCCAACGCATGTAACTGTACTCCACTGTAAGCCATCCTTTCATGAAGAACTACTCCTTTGTGTTGGTTTACCAATAATAATTAAAATATTCACTTTAATGCAAGAATGTCACATTTAATATGTCCAAATGTTTGTGGACACCCTTTCTAATAATCGCATTCCGCTGCTTTAAATGGCATCACACCGATGTGCAAATGCACGTAAACAACTTGTCTAGTCCTTGTATAGAAGTAGATAGAAGAGAATAGGACTCTCTGGAGCAGATAAACATGAACCTCTTGGCACCATGACCAATGCCAGGTGTGGGTCAGTGGGGTGTAAACCCCACCCAACATTGAGCTGTGGAGCAGTGGAACTGATTTTCTTAAAATGAGCGTGGTCCATCCAGTACTCTTGGGTTGAGCATTGGGGATGAGGTTGGGTAGTGATTAACCAACATCCTGACACTCTTGTCGCTGAATGCAATCAAATCCTCACAGCAGTGCTCCAAAATGTAGTAGAAAACCTTCCCTAGACAGTAGTTTCTTCAAAAAAAATTGTATTTATATTTTGGAAGAAACCACAAAGGAGCATGTGTCCCAATACATATTGTCCACATATATTTATGTATTTTGGCCCTGTTCACATGTGTCATTGACATCTGTCTCTTATTTAACCATAAGTAAACAGCAGAACTGTGACTATTAGATCTACACCTTTAGCTCAAGCCATAACTGGAAAATGCATGAAAAAACATGAGTAAGAAACATCCACTGCATATGATAATGCACAAATCTGCTTGTGCCTCAATAGGAAAATTGTGATAGTATATTAGCGCTAAGCTAACATTAATATATATTTATATTTGTTGGCCATTCTGGATAAAACAAGCATATTTGAAGAGCTGGTTTTCACAGTCAGTCATGTATCTTGGATTTTCAGAAGGCCTAAATGGCCGATGGTCCAATCTACTGTTAAATTAAAATGTGACTGGTGGAATTTCAGTGTATTGTTTTGTATTATTCAGTGGGAATTGTTTTTTATTTGCAAGGAAAAGGGACTTTACATCAAAACTTTCCAGTAAAAAAAAGAAAATGACAGTTCCATATGTATACATTAAATAAATTAATATGTCAAATATGCATTTTTAAGTTGACAGAAAACATTAGGTCATCTTTGATGACAAAAAAGACCCTGAGGGTTTCCCAGTGGTCTCCAGAGTCTACCTAATCAGATTTTGTGAATGGAGGAATAGTGATGCGCAATTTACGGCATATCGGTCTTCTGCTGCATCTGTTGTCGGATAAAAAATCTTCACAGGTCTTTGTTCATGGATGTTACGCAAATGGGTGTATAGTATATGTGTACGACATCACTCCTAAACGCTTTACTGTGTTTCCGTAGTGAAAAAAGATATGCATGTGCAATCTCCTGTGAGATAACTCTTCTACTACTAATTACTCCAAAACAAATGACTTCTTTACAAGATTATATTGTTACAATGGAACCTGTCAAGGGCTGGGATATACAATATATACGATACGATATATTTGTTAAACAATATATACAATATACAATATATAAATACGATATATTTGTTGAAAGATGGGCAAAATGGGCGAGCAGAAGGATCTGAGCCCCTTTCACGAGGAGCCACATTGGGAGCATATCTAAAAAATGGCAGGTCTTGTGGGGTGTTCCCTGTATGCAGGGGTCAGTACCAACTAGGGGTGTGGGAAAAACTTCATTCTTACATGTATCTCGATGCAGACGTGGACGATTCTGAATCGATTCAAATTCAATGTCAAAAATTGATTTTCTAAATGTTAACTGATAATACAATGCTGAAGGAACATGTAACAGAGGCACAAGATGGATTAGCGAGAAATCCGACCGGCACCCCCTGCATTAAAAGCTAGAGTATGGAAGCTGTCTGTATGTTAAAGCTTCCACCCCATGGTTGCAGATATGACTGAGCTGTTAAAGACTGCAGCAGAGGAACGGCAGATTGCTATAACAGATTTAGTTGGAGTTACTGGTAATGCTCCAACATGGCTATTGTTGCTAAACGGGTAAAATCCTACATGTGAAATGGTAAGCCTACAAGCTAAACTGGCCTGTCAGCGAGTACTTACATTGCACAATGTGTCGAGACTAAGAGGGAAGGTGCCACATCGCTTCCATTTGTTTTATTAATACAGAAAACTGAGAGTAAATTTATTATGTATCATTACAAATACTTAAAGCCCTCTGAATCGTAATCGAATTGTGAGATCCCCACCCCTGGTACTTACCAAGAGTGGTCCAAAGAAGGACAACAGGGGCTAGCCCTTCTAGTCGAATCCCACATAAGAGCCACTAAAGCATGAACTCTTGGCCAAAATGTTGGCCATGTTTTCTGGAGTCTGACACAAGGGGGTTGTATGCAATATTAGTCAGGTGGTTTTAGTGTTCTGGCTGATTGGTGTATGCCTGTGCTAGTGAAAGGGGCAGTGAAAAATATACTGTCTAGAATTATTGTGCTTTCCTTGCATTAAATAATGTATGTAATGAATTGTAAAATGACAGAGGCTTGAGCAGATGCTTTTGGAAAAAGCACTCGGGTCTGGGTGTGATAAAGGGAATATGTACTCCACACATAAAGTATATGCTTTAAACTTATTCAGCTGATACACTTGTAATAAGTGAATGAGTAAGTACTAACAGCATGCTGTTCAACACAGATTTACATGCATTAGTGAGCATTTAACATTGTGAAAAAAATCTAAATGTAAGTTGGCTTAATATTCTTTCCCTGGATACAAAATTGCCCATTAAGTAAAACTAAACTGTTGCTGGGTTTCAATAGCAACCATTTTCCCATTACACTGCCTTAATACACTCTCCATTAGTCATTTAAAGACTGATTAGCAATGTAATTCTCATCAGTTTCCCCAATTGTCCCAGCTGGTTAACTACAGCATTAGAGCAATATGGTGTGAATCTGAATATGCAGATCTGCTGCTTATGTTATAGCCCTTATTACACATGCACTTTTACATGGGTATTTAACTGTAATTTAAGAAGAAACTGATGCATTACTGGGAAAGACAATGATGTCTTGATTAGTATTGAGAAACCAGAATGTTTCTGCAATGCTTTTGGTTTTGGAGTTGTGCGTTTTTAGTTTTTAAGCAAGTGACAAATTTCACAGGAGTGTATTTTGTATTATGTGCCTGGCCCATTATTTAGGTTTTCCAGGTCTATGACTATTTTTGCATGTTTTTAATCCCTTTACAAGTAAGTTCTGGCAAACTGTAATGAAGAACTATAGAGAGTTCTTTTAGTAACAAGTGCTGCTTCAGTTCTGTAACATTCTGTAACGTTCGCAGCATTTACGGTGGAACAGAAAACTGCAACATTTTAAGGATGCGCTATATGTTGTGGGAAGTTGATGGACTTGATGAATCAGCAGAATTAAAGATGACTGTGGCCTCATGTTAAAATCTGAACGCTCAAATCCCACGGGTGGCACTGTAGTGTGAAATAGTTCATCCCTACCTTTAACTGTGAAAATTACTATAAATGTACATGTGATAAATAACAAGGCTTATAATTGGCTAGTTTTCTGGCTGCTGCTGTAAAAAATGAATGGTAAATAAAAGAGCAGTACGAAGTGGATTTAAGACATAACTTGATTTAGGGAGATGGACCACGACCCACCCAACTTCTTCTCTTTAGCCCTATATAGACTCTCCAATCTAACTTCACCTTTGTGTGAACAACATCGCACCCAGCACAGCCCTGCCTCCTTACTTTCCTCTCTACTCCTGACCTCAGCCAAGAGGGGCTTCGGCTTCAAATCAAAATTGAAATGAAATCAAATCACTTTTATTGTCACGTCACATTACACGAGTGTAAATGTGAGTGAAAAACTTGGATGCATTGTCCCTCACAGTGGTACAAAAAAGAACACATATTTACAAAATAGAAATACTGAATATTTACACATTAAGTTATACTATACATATACAAATGCCCACTACGCACCACAACTTCACCTCCTTGTTCCAATTTCACAGGCGTGGTCCATATACTAGCAAAATGTTCATTAAGTGCTTATTGTATTCCAAACATAACAAAAAAAAAGCATGAAATTACTGCTAAAGTCATGAGTGGAACTGGAATTGCACATTTTTCCTGAAAAAATCATGGATCTCTAAAGTAAGTTGCTACATGAAATAATTCCAAGTCAATATTGTTACTGGTGACATGACTGACTCCAGAAGGTTACAACTGCAAAATATTTCAAAATATCTTGATGGATGAGGAATATATCGCTGCTGTTTAATGAAGAACCTGTATCTCCATTTTTGTCCGCCCATGGTTTGAACCCTGTAGCTGTTCTGTATACAGGTGTGAATAATTCTGGATGATTTTAAAACTTTAAAATAGCTTTTAGAAACTCTTCTTTTCATTTTCATTAATGTACATTAATTAACAAAGTTAAGACCATTTTTGCCTTCTCCTGTGAAGTCATCATCATACATGTTTTTTCATCGGACAGTGACGATTTTATGACTGCCCTTCATCTGAATTTCTGCTGTTTGTACCTGATGCTTTTGCAAACACAGCATTAATGGGTTGGTGGCTTGTATCCAGGTCTGACTCATGGCTTACTTCTTACTCACAGCACGGCTGCTGTAGCGATGGCATATGCTCCTGCGTTAATCAATGCAACCTTTCATAATAGTTGCACATGAAAAGCAGTCATTTGTACATTCAGCTCAATGGTAAATACTCAGTAAACACAGTCTTAAGCAACAAGGTTTTAACCTCTTAACACTCCAAGGCATATTACACACTGGTGTATTATTCAATAACTACAGGGACTTCTGTACAAACTGGTGGGGCTATTGTTTGGTAATAGACGGTGTAATAAAACCTTTGGTAATACAAAAGCCAACCTTCAGGGCTTTTTTTTATGTCTTTAGAGTAAAAGAGCTACTGGTTGCTGTTCCTTATTACATAGGTTGTGTTAAATTGTGAAAAACAGTCTTTAGCTTTTAGCAATAATTTAATAGACCTTAAAAGCTTAACAGTACTCAAACAGGGGGGGCTTTTCTAATCACACTTTGCACTTCACATTATATGTATATTAGAAAAACAGGCTTGCCTGGGCCATGCAGCACTAACAGTGGATGCATTCAGTTACTTTGAGTGGTAGATACAGATATACAGAAGTGCAAATGCACACACACACATAGCTTGTCTAGTCCCTGTGAAGAAGTGTTGCCAATAGAATAGTACTCTCTGGAGCAGATAAACATGAACCTATTGGTGCCCTGCCTAATGCTAGGTGTGGTCCAAAGGGGTATAAAGCCCCCCAGTATTGAGCTGTCAAGCAGTGGAACTGTGTTCTCTGGAATGATAGTGCTCCATCCAATACCTTTGGGATGATTTGGGGGGTTCAGGATAATGTGGGGTGATTATCATCCCACATCCTGACATCACTAATGCTTTTGTCACTGAATGCAATCAAATTCTCGTAGCAATGCTTGGAAATCTAGTAGTGAGCCTAGATAGACACAGGACAAACACATTTTAACAGCGTTAATTTCGGAAGAAACAATGAATGAGCAGGTGTCCCAATACTTTTGACCTGCTTAAATGTCGATAAAAACATTAGATAAGAACATTTCTGTTGGCTCCAATGTTCACACAGAGGTGTGAATGATCTTTCTTGTTAACATGGGCACCAAAATAACAAGCATCCTGTAATCTGACACATTATATACATTTTTACACACACTTTTAAAAGATACAGTGGTTTCTAGATCCATGGTAATGATAGAAACAGCATACCTCTGAAAGAGCTCTCTTGTTTGTTTATGTGTGTGAAACCAAGACAATTCTGAGATCACAGCCTTGCAGAAAGAACATGACAGAGCAGAACGTCTCTGAAGAACACGTCACTGCACGGCACGCTGTGCAGCACAACCACTACTGACTCTCTTCCCCAATTTCAGCAATGATGTGCGCCTGTAAATGCGTGTAATTCTTTGTGACTTGAAACTTCTCAGAAGACAGAAAACGACTGACTCCACTGTATACATTTATATCTGTGTGTGTGTGTGTGTGTGTGTGTGTGTGTGTGTGTGTGTGTGTGTGAGACAGAGATAAAGACACAGTGGGAGTATGAGAAAATGAAACAATTTCCCTGTATCTCTCCTCGTGTCAGTTTTGTGTCAGTGACAGATCTGTCATTCATGTGAGTCAGCATCTTCTGAAGCTCATATTAAGAAATCTGAGAAAGTAAGTGAAGCTCTGCTCTTATCTACGTCCGCTGTGTACGCTGTTACACACCATATTCGGTTTGTGAAGTCTCTGTTTCTTTATCAGGGCATCTCATTGTGATGGGGCTTCATTGAAGGTCAAAAGTAAGTAGCAAAAGTAAGCAGCAGTAGAGGTTATCAGCCTGGTCATGTTTTCGGCCCTACAGAATCATCAATACATACATATATACATATAATGGTCAACCTAAACATCTCTAACATCATGAACCGCTTCAAGCATGTTGATGTAATAAAACTGAGGTAAACTGTTATTAGGGTTATCAGCATATTAATAGCATATTCCTGTGATAAATGATTGACACCAGTCCTTTTTTAAATTGTTAATGCATTTCCCATATATATATATATAAATACACACACACACACACACACACTTTACACAGTATATAGTGACATCCATAATGCTTGGGACAAAAACACATTTTTCCATGACATGCCCCTCTACTCCACAGTGTAAACTTTCTTAGCAAACCAAACAGACGTGATTAAAGAACACAATTCATTTAAGGGTATTTGCATTTCACCCCCCTCTCCATTGCAGGGCACCATAATGTTTGGGACACAGCAATGAAATGTACATTAATGCAACGTACATTCAGACATCACCAGGTGCTGATTTTTTTCTACCAATGCTTTGCCAAGTCTATAATTGTGTCAAGCCATTGTTCTCTCAAGCATTCTCTTCAGCATAAAGGAAAAAGTGGGTGACTGGCAAGAACTTTCTATTTTTTGTACTTTGAAAAACCTTAGTGTCGCCTTAGCAGTTGGTTTGGGATAATTATCTTGCTGTAGGATGAAGCGCTGCCCACTGAGTTTGGAGGCATTACTCGAACTTGTTCTGATAAGATGTTCCTACACACCTGTGAATTCATTGTACTACTTCCTTTAGCAGTTACATCATCAATGAAGATTGGTGCGTCAGTCCCTGTGGCAACACAAGCCATGACATCCTATCACTATGCATGTTTCACAGATGAGATGCTATGTGTTTGACTGTGGGCAGTCCACACTTTGCTCTTGGCATCACTCTGATACAGGTTAACTGTGGTCTCATCTGTCCACAAGACTTTTTTCAGAACCTTGCGGCTCTTTGTAGTACTTTAAATGCTGTCTGGGAACTGCAGTGACCACTTTTGCACAAAAACAGGATTTAGCATTTGGCAAGATGGTCAATGTGCTCAAGGGCACAGTGGCACAATAACCCTGTCATCAATAACCCAGTGCTCTTACCACTGAGCCACACCTGTCTTATAAAGCAAGTAGAAAACTGTAATCTGGCCATTCTGTTTTTGTGGCTGGCATCTTGCATTGTAGCCTCTGTATTACTGGTCGAACAGACAATTGGACATTTTTCAAAGTGAGGATTCTTCTGCCATCAGCAGCGAAGCTTTCACTGGCACAGCTCTTGTCCTCATGTGGAACTGGCAACTAAAGACTCCACTTTTTAAAAGCATAGAAGCAAACCTATAGGTATCTTACGTTTTATGCACTAATGAAGCAATAGAACAAATCGCAAACACCTGTGAAGCATGGCTGCCTGAAATGAGGTTCACTGGTGAAAAAGTGATGTGGTTTCAACATAGATGAACAAACCAATCTTTAATCACGTCTGATTTGAAAGTCTCTCTCACTCTCTGCCTTTCTTTCTCTGTCTGACTCTCTTCATCTTTTCCTGTGCTCACTCTGATATTGCCTTTTATACTTTATACTATCTTTAAGTAACATTCAGGTGTTATTCATATATGGCATTAACTTCATTTACATTGTGCAGTCTGTAGTATGTATGTAGTATGTTCTTTGGGTACCCATGTTTGAAATTACTCATACAAATGTATATTTAATAAAATAATATTCATTAAATAAAAAAAGAATTCACGCATTTATTCTATGCCAGTCCCGGAAACTTGCTGGGCTCAGCTCCCGGAAGAAACCTTACAACGCAATTAACTACACAATAAAATGTGATAAATGTGATTAACTACACAAAATAATATGAGTAACTATAACTAAGGACACAAATTATATGCAATAAATCATGATTTACTATTTCAATTGTTTTATAGACTCAATTAGGCGGCTACTACAGATGTAAGATTACACAGACAGGATCATTTCTAGTAGTATTCAAAAGTGTAGACCACTGTTAAACTGGTTCTTAGAGAGATCAGACCCTGAAATGAACAGAACACAGTCCCTCACCCCTGAAAAAACTTTCCAACTGGCTCTAAATTAAAACATAAACAAATGCAGAAAATGCAGATATCCCACAGATTTTTCTATATATCATTATTATAATGGCAGTGTCAAACCATGCATTACCCAATTTATTAACGCAGAGGTCATAGAGTTATTAAAATTGGTGCAAAGATTGTGAGTAAATGGAGTTTTTGAAATGCTGTAAATAAGCTGTGGCTGTGACACAGGCTTTAAATTTTTTGCACCTCAGTGTAATATCACCCACAGTGCTGACAACACAACTGGGAGGACTGTACTAGCTCTGTATTCTAGTCCTTTCCCACGCCTAGCACAGCAAATGAAACCTGTCTACAGCTTGACTGTAGATGCCATTTCCAAAGTCAATCAGCTGAAATAACAAGACAATAACAATCTAATGGAGACAAAAAAACAACTAATCAATGCACTGATCAATGAAAACTGCACTGATAATACAATTACAAACAGTATTTGAAACTGTGTTAATAATACTATCAATAGCTTTGCTCAAATTGAATCCTTCTGAAATGTGCTCAGTCTCAGATCTGCTTGTGGGGTGAGGATGGGGGTAACAATACCAGCAGCCAACATTTTAATTTGATATTGCCAAGACCTGAACAAAGAGAAATGATGGGAGTGATGAAAGGCCTCCAATATCAAATGGCAAAACTGCCAACTGTCAGATAATATGACCTCTTAAACTGTGTGACTGAAAATTCTATTTAGAAATTATGCAAATAAATGCAAAACTGAATTCCCCTCACTTTAATTGAAATAATAAAATTCAATCCCCAGTCCATACACTTCATATCTGGTTACTAAGATGCATGAATTCACTGATTCTGTAACGTTCTCTAATGTTCAAGTTTAATTACACAGCGCATTTACCAGCTTTACCAGACTTTGTCCCAGCTTTACAGAGTACAATGACAGTGGCAAGCAAGAAGAACCTTTAAGAAGAACCAAGACTCAGAAGATTACCCCATCCTCCTCCCTCAACACAGCACAGCAAATAACAGCAAAAGCATGAAATAAAGAAAGAGCCAATGGATAAATAGTTAACTGATACTTATTAATACTAATTAAAGTAATGATGAAAGGACATTATTGATTTACATATCTCCCGTCCATTTCGCTTACGGCAGTTTACTCCCGCACCCATTCATACCAGACCAGGGTTTTTTCAGCTATGAGTGTTTTCTGAATGAGGCACAAAATAGAGCAGCCAATCAGAACAATTTGTCAAATGAATCTAAAATCTAAAGTCTTAAAGGCACAGTAACAGAAATAGTCTGTTCAAAGCATAAAGACGGTTGTAAAAATGAATTATTCACCAATAAAAGATGCAAAAATATATATAGGGGCCTGTAAAGCAGCATTATGAAGAATTGGTATTTCTTGCTCCTGTGCTCCCCCTACAGTCAGGAACTGTAATTCACGCTTTATGCCAGCACTAAAGGACACATTAGTGTTGGCATATGCTTTTCCTGACAAGCTGGGAAATAAAGTGAGCAGCATGCCAAGGCCGGAGTATCAACAATAGAGAGTCTGTTACAGGTCAGTGGCGCATAAGCTTAATTTAAACAGGTTGGAAATTAGCGGCATCTGGCATGTTAGTGTACTATCCAGTGCAATGTGCAAAGGATTATATAACACTAAATAAAAATGATATACAGATACTTATTGGAATATCTTATAGTTTCTATTAGTACAGGCTATTTTAGGAGGCTGTGGGGACGACTAACTGTTAGAAGGAAAAAGGCATTACTGTAGAGGAGCTTCCTGTTAAAGACATCTGTTAAAGGCCCTATCTGACACCCTGCACAAGGTGTACTGCGATGCTATCTCACACCCTGCCAACAGTCTATTTTCACGTCTTCTGCCTGCGTCACTTAAATAAATGCCTGCGGTGCTTACGGAAATATCTACTTAGATGGACGTGGTGGTCTCGAAATGAGGTGTGTTCAGATACATTTCTGGCATATTGCTACCATGGCAACAAAAAATACAGGTGTGCCACTGACTGAAAACAACCTAGGCAGAAGTCAATAGTCAGACGTTCATTGCTATCTTGGCAGTGTGCTCAGCGTGCATACAGCCCTGCTTGTTATGCACACATGGACACACAGCAGTGCGCTAACCAATAGCGCAGCCAGTTGCCTGCTACGCAAACTTTTACATCACTAATAAAGAGAATACAAAAGAAAATAACATTATTCTAAGTGTGAGGCGCTCCACTGCTTCAGCACACCTTCACAGACCGTGCACGATACGTAATTAAAATAGCAATCCGCCAAAGTGGCTCTTAAAAGAGAATGGCAAGTGACACGCTGATTGTTTCATTACACATCACGGCCAAAACACACCCATGAATAATTCTTCTGAATGACTTCTGCGCCTTTCGAGCTGCGCCAGATGAACTTTTCTCGTCGTCATGATAGCAAAAACACACTGACACTCCCTAAATCAAGCTGTGCGCTGCCTAATGATTGCTAAAATAGGGCCCATGATATCATATAAGAGCGTTTCCACACTCTTCATACTCGAATACGTAAGTCTGCTCTAGTGTGAAAATGTACTCAATGGGATAACAGCATTACTTTAAAATATAAGAAGACTATGCCATCTTTAATTCAGAGTAGTAACATCTATAAACTACAAACTAAGTGCACCCCTCTTTATGTAGGTGGCTCATATTATGCATGTCATATAATTGCAACTTGAGTCGGGTATAAGGGCAACATAAATTGTGTGTTAGGAGCAATTCTCTGTGATTCCAACCCACAACTACAGGAGAAAGTCTATTCCTAACCATGTGTTTTCATGTTGCAATGTTTTCAGGATGCTGTAATCAATACACTGTTACACCCCTAATAGGCGTAAAGTCTCGAGCTATAAGCTGCTGGCCCACTGACACTCTTGGTGGTTGTACATACAACACCTTCTTAAAAAAGCTCAGCTCGGGGGAAAAAAACCCTGAAATATCACTGCAAAACTCAAATGTCAGCTTGAAGAACGTATAAACCATGTTCCTAAACCATGTTTTCTGCGTTGCGGCACATAATGACTAGCGCTCCTTTGCTTGTACTACAATTCTGACTCAAACCTACCATCTACACCCACTTTACTGCAAATCATCAAGGCCAGAAGCACTCCATGCGTGGAAAGAAACATGCGCAGTATTCCCACTATAGAAATCTATTAATCACTCTCAGGATGTGGTGATGGTTTGCCTCAAGGGAAATCTATCTTTCTGAGCAGCCTATTAAACGGCATTAAGATGCTTGAGGAGTACAACCCCGTCACGCTATTCTGCTACAGCCATGCTTGTAAATGACAGTCTGTTCGCAGTGCATTTTCTTTGGTAAAATAAAACTAGCCACATCCCCTGCATGTTAAACATTCTTCAACAGCCCTCTACCTGCCATTGTTTTGACTGATGCTCAACTGCAACTCTTAAGAAAAAGCAGAGCGAGAAAGACCGATTCTGTGTGTGCAGCTGCTGTGAAAAACAAACTGAGCCAAACTGAGATGGTGGTACGATAAGTGTAAACTTCACTTTTGCACTCTTCTTGTTAATTGTGAGCGAGCAATGTCTACATAGGACAGTTAGTGAGAAAAGGAGTTTCAGTTCTACCCTATGTGTGACTCGGGTTCATGATTGTGGGTGTGTGTGTGAGTTTGTTAAAGTGAGTGCAGATTCCAACTAGAGTAAAGAGCAACATGCAAACCCAGCTTTACAGCTTTATTACTTGAACAGACCCTCAGAAACCCACAGAATAACCATGCCTATGTGTCAACTCACCTCTTACATCAGATACGACATGAAATACACAGTGAAATGCAGAAAGGATGGGCGTCCTGGTCAAATGAAAGGGTCTCTAAACAATTTCAGTTCGATTTTCTGATTGTGTAAGTAAGTTTGTATAGAGAACACACTTCTGCACATTATGATCACCTTCACAACATCATGATTTATTGTGATTGACCACAAAAAGTGGTCTGACTGGGATCGACTTCATAAAAAAATAAAATAAATGCAGTCATTTAAGTAAGATAAATCATAGCAATTAACTACCAAATCATGCATTACGCATTTACTACAGATGCTGTAATGTTGCAAAATGATAGAATAAAGGGAGTTTCTGAAAGGTCAAACTGTCTCCAACAACACTGCACATTTCCCTGTAACTTAGCCAGCCAGTAGCATAATAAACATGCAGTGTTGTGATCTGCACATCACCTCTTTACTAATGCACTACTGTCACCTTTCACAGACATTTAAACAATAACGCTGGATTTAAGGAATCTCAGGACGTTTTCATTGTGGGATCAGTCTGTTGTTTTTATACATATCTAGAGATGGCGCTTGATCATGGCCAATATCAAAGTAAGCTAATGTCTGATACATTATACATGTACCATCCATACAGATGTACTGTATGTGTATAGTAAAGTGTGCAGTGTAGGGCAGGGGTTCCCAATCCCCTCAGTATGGACACTGAAGCTTTACCTCATCTAGCAAAGACAAGACAACCATATTCACCATTAGTGTTGAACTGCACAGATGGGTTAAAGACGGAGGCCAAATTCCACCTGTGCAGTGAACACACACACATACACACTAGTGATCAAACGCACACAGTGACAGTGAGCACACATGCTCGGAGCGGTGGGCAGCCATTGCTGCGGCGCCCGGGCAGCAGACAGGGTGAAGGACCTTGCTCGGGGGGCCAACAGTGGCAGCTTGCCACACCTGATACAACTGATAAGCTCCCCATGTGCGCTGTTTCAGGTGTGTCGAAGAGGGGAAACACAAAACTGTGAAGAGTTACCGCTTGGATAAGTGTGTAGAATTTTATGTAAACTCTGCTGTCCACATTTGTACAACGTTGGTGTGGTGAGCTCCTTCTATATCAAAGGTAACACCCAACTACACCACATGATAACACTCATGAACACTACATACTGTATTAAGAAACAAATGTTATCATGACCCATCAGGCCGCATAATGAGCTGAGGTTATTGTCTTATGTCTTTCCACATCATTTCAGCAGACATATGATCACACACTCCTGGGCCCTGCGATAATTACTTGTAAAACTGATTACAAGCAACAAGCAGACGAGAGGATGAGGCCAATCGTTAGACACAGTACAGACCCCTGAGGAGAACGTCATTGCACATTCAAACCCACAGAAACATCAGACACTGTATAAATATCATAGAAGCTGCATGTCTCGGAGGAAGTTCAGAGAAAGGAAGTGTGTGTGGAACTATAAGCTCAGACCTGCAAATGAGAACCTTGCAGAACTGGCAGAAGGCTACAGGTTGCAACTTTACCCCCCATCCACAAAAAAACAAACAAAAAAAAACAACAAAACAACCAACCAACCAACCAACCAACCAAAAAACATACCTTTACATCTCTATGTATGACGTTGTTGTCATGGCAATACCGCAGTGCTTCAAGGATCTGCCTCATGTAGTGACTAGAAAAAAAGTAACAGAGAAGAAGAGTCATTAATGTAATTGATATCCATCTCATTCACCAGATGCACTGTAGGAGAACCAGGCCTTTTCTACTGGTTTATTTCTTTTGGTGAACAGACAAACATCTACAGTCACACAGTCATAAAGTCTCTGGTGTAAAGCTATATTACACTGATTTGTCTTCCTGTTTTAGGTACTATATTCTGACACTACACCTTCTCTACTGGCTGGGTTTTGTAGGTTGGTGTCGTTTATCATTTTGCAGTAAACAGGAAAAGACAAATTACTGTGCTTTGGCAGGCAGTTATAGGAAAGGTCTAATTGAGGTTACTTCAGTCAAAAGGGGATTACCAGCTACTACGGCACAGGACTCCCTACCTTTTTCCTCACTCGGAACTGGCATGTTTATAATTTTTTGTTAAATAAAGGTCAAAATTGTATTGTTTTGTCAAAGGTGATGCAAATACGTCACCATTATCTATATATAATGTTTGAAAGAAGATCAAGCATGTCCATATTTCTCAATGAAGAACTACAAATTCATAAGGTGCCCTAGTTTTTATCACATGGCTTTATGACATGCTGTGTTTTAAAACGTAACATAACTTCACAAGCATTTAATATATTAATCTAGAGAAGGCGAGCTTTCTGATAACCTGACAAATCTGGCACTGTGTGTGAGCTGGCCCTCTGAAATGCCAGTGCTTAAAAAAATAAAGAGTTTAACACCGGACATTTCACATCAGACAAAACAAGATTTTCTTGAAGATAGGTGCCTTAAATCTCCAAATGCTTTTTGAGATCAGTGTTGAGGAGATTTTTTTCTAAAATGATTTATTATAAAAAATACTTGATTTTTCAGATTACTCAATCAAAGAGAGTCAGAACATTTCTAAAATCAGGCAGGTCTTGTGGGGTTTGTCTGGTATGCTGTGGTCAATATCTACCAAAAGTGGTCCTAGAAAGGAAAATCTGTGGACCAGCGACAGGGTCATGGGCACCTAAGGCTCAGGATTGGCTGCTAAAGTCTTGCGTAGTCCATACCTATAGACAGATGTGTTGTGGTGTTCATATGAGGCCCTTGATTGTCTGTAAGAGAAATCCCTGTGAAGCACATACTGAAGGCCAGTGGTCTTGGGTCTATGGTTTCAGATACACCGCATAGCTCTGTAGTTCCAATAAAAGAACATTACATACTGACTACTTGTTACCAACTGACATCACTAAACCTAAAAAGTGACTGTCACAACTAAATTTAGGAGCATGATCAAATTTTACTGCAAGAAGACCATAAAGGGCTTGAGCTACAGTGTGGCACTAGGCACAGAAATATGAACACAGTGAACACTGACCTTCTGTATGAATCTCAGGACAGTGCAGTGCTCTGACAAGTGTCAGAGTTCACTCACTCATGTTCTCTTGAACTGATAAACGTCACAAGAGGAAACGATCATCCAAACTGCTTAACAAGCTGCTCCACTGGGCCGCTGTTGAGACTTACGGGGGCCGAGAGCGAGAATCATCAAATAGCATTTGAGTTGTTTCAGCCTGAGCACTGTACAATAAGATGGCATAATTTGCAGTGCTTTGTGGGAAATGTATCTGTCAGAAAGGTCTTTGTGCAATACCGGGGTGCATAATTAGTCTGGTACAATGCCAAAATAAATCTGCACTCTCAGAGTCTCGCTTTCTGACAGCGTTTTATCAAAGGACTGATTTCGACAGAGAGCAGCTTTTCCCTGACGAATGTTAGAACATTAAGCCTCCTGATAAAGTCCAGGCCAGAGCCGCTTTACTTAACTTTTTAACAGCAAACAAATCAGTTTGCGTGAATTGCACAAACATGCTTACCTGGCCACAGCCTCGCTGTACACAAATCCAGCATCCGCTCTCTTTACAATCTCAAAACAGAGGTCTGCTCCATCCATACTGAGAGATAGAGAAAGAGAGAGAGAGAGAGAGAGAGAGAGAGAGAGAGAGAATCCATTAGCATGAGTGGTCTATAAAAAAAAACATCAGTCAGGGCTGGCTCTAGATCATACCTTTAAAAAGTGGATCTTCAAAGGTCCTTTAGCAATGTTGAAGTTACCAGTGAAAAAACTGTTTTCAGGACTGTACAGAACCTCTGTTGCCTACAACCCCATAGAATTGTTCTTAAATAACACAAACATCTACAAAGAACCTTTTCCAAGAGGTTTTCCATAGTAGAGAAGAACAGGCCATTCGTGAAAAAAATGCTATATTAACAGACTGGAAGTAGCCGCTGGAAAACTGGTAAATTGTGGCCATGAAGGGATGCATATGGTCAGCAGCAATATTCATACAGGCTGTTGTATTCACTGGTATTAATGGTCCAATAATGTGCCTGGGAAACATTTCCCACACCTTTACAGCACCTCCATCAGCATGGACTGCTGACACAAGGCAGGTTAGATTCATGGATTCATGGGTGCACAATTCTGACATGTTCCATCTGTGGGTTTCAGCAGAAATTCCCAGATTCATCAGCGTAGGCTTTGTTTGTCCAGACTTCAGCAGTTGTGGTTATGGTGAGACTGTGCCCGCTGCAGCCTCAGCTTTCTGTTCGTGTCTGACAGAAGTGGAGCCCAATGCAGTCTTCAATGTGGTTTTAGCCCATCCGCCTCAAAAGTTCAACATTTCAAGTTTGTGCTTTCAGAGATGCTTTTCAGTTCACCACAACTGTTGGGGCTGTTGCTCACTGGATGTTTTTCGTTATTACACTATTCTGGTAAACCCTAGAGATGGTTGTGCTGAAAATCTCAGGAGACCAGTAGTTCTAGAAATACTCAAACCAGTCCGTCTGGCAACCAAGATCTTGCCACCCCCAAGATAGCAAGATTCCCCCCCTTAAAGTTCACATTTTCCCTCCATTCTGATGGTTGATGAGAACATTACCTCAAGCTGTTGACCCGTATCCGCATAATTTTTTGCACTGCTGCCACATGACTGGCTGATTAGATAATTGCATGAACGAGTACCTATAAACTGTTATAGAATATATTATATTATTATATATAATATAACTCAAATCATAAAAAAGATCATAGACTATCAAGGCTATCAATAACTGTCATCATTCACTTTCTTTACTTTGGTTGTTATTAATGAGACCCAGAATAAAGACTGAGTGATCCCAGAAGGGCCTGAATTATGTGAGTGGGCTACACTGGCCCTTCTGAACACAGACTGAATACAGACCCTTATTCAACTCTATCATTCATCACCATTTTATCACAGTCTCTCAAAGCATAGTAATTAAATAATGGCAAACAAATGTCACAATGATATAATAATACTTTACAGTGACTAATCATTTTTTCCTTGATTGGGGGGAGTGGGGGTTGGGTTGCAGTGCTTTTTGGAAAGCAGTTTTGCAAACTCAGGAAGTCTAACAACCAATCTCAGTTAGCTGTGCTCTGCAGAGCAAAGTAAATCCACTGAGAAGCAGCTGCAGCCCTCCAGATAAGAACTTGCTCTGTGCACAAGTTCCACTGAAAAAGGTGTGTGCTTCTGATAAGCTGAAGAGCTCAGAAACGTTCTGCATATGGGAATTAATAAAGCGGGCCTCATTCTAAAACTCTAATCAAACCGGATTGAGGAGAGCATGAGTGTGGGAATTAGGATACTGGGTACAATAGATGAAACACATGACATGATAGTGAAAGTTCAGAGTTCACCTCAGAGTGCTTTCATGCAGAACTTTCTCTGGACACAAACAGCAGCACTGAAACATGAATATTTCAAAGAAAGTTGAAAGGTTACCTTGAGGTGCTTTGACCTGCTTGTGGGCCCTGGGGCCCTGGTTCATAAAACCAGTATATTGCAATGTGACACAGCTAATTTCTCTCCTGTGAACTTACATTAGCCCACATACTGGACTGATAGTCAAAGCATAACCCCAATGGAGCGCAAAACGCCATAGAAGGTCACTATAGTGGTTTGAAATGTACTCTGAGAAGGTAAGCAGTATCTGAACAGTGCTATGAGGCAAATAACCAATTACTGATTCCTGACAAAATAGGAATGTTCAACAAATGTCTTTCTCACAGGACACATACTATTATTAGGGATTATTATTTAGGGAAACAATAAAGCATGACTGATGTATAATACGGAGACGAATGCCATCTCTGTCATTGCCACTCCAGGCATATTACTTAACCGCCTTAATCCACATGCTTCTTTCACGGTTCTGTATCCGTAAGCATGTTAACAAACGCTTGTGTAGATCTCTCCATGAGGGGGAGCTCAAAGCGCGATTTGTATTTGTGACAGTGGTGTAAAAGTGAACCACATTTCACGACCATAGGGGGAGCCAAAAGCTCTGCTTTTTAATAAACTCCTAACTCTACTGCCAACGCATCGTTCAACCCATTGTACGTTTAACCCAGCAAGATTTAGGTATGGGTGAAATAGGCAGCTGCCTAGAGCGGCATCTTGCTGAGAGTGGCCACACAAAAAAATCAGAATCAGAGCGATATCTGCGCATCACATCAATGATATTAGCATGTCACAGCATGGTCAGCTAACTTTGGCGGAATGAGTGACCACAAATTATAGAATGACCCATTAACATTTAATAGCTCAAAGCTTATTAAACTCATAGCAGATTTAGCCAATGTCTTTGTCTTTAACACAGAAAGACGTTTCAAAGAGATTTACAAACAAACAGTGTAACACAAATGTAAACGTAAATGTAAACTCCTCTTTGCGCTTCCTAAGGCCGGGGTAATGTCCGTGCTGTCTGCATATATATATATATATATATATATATATATATATATGCACACACACACACAGCAGGACTGTACTGCAGTATTGAGAACTGTAATTACATATAAATAATGATGGAATGATGGACAGTCACTCTGTAGATTTAGTAGAATACTGAAGTAGTAATAACTTCAGTATTCTCCCCAGACTCAGCCTGGTAAGCAGTGAAGTGTAACGTTGGGTCAACTGAGACTGGCTAATGCAGTGTATTAAAAGAGTGCTGGAGAGGCAGTGAGCTGAATGTGAAACTGTGAAAGAGCTTCTCTTTGCGCTTCCTGAGGCAGGACTGATGCCCGTGCTGTCTGCGGGTCAGGAGTCCCCCAAGACCCCTCTCACTCCTGCCAGCATTACTGCACACTGCTCTGTGTCTGCAGCGAGTTTCAGCCTTTAATCACCTGTCCCTCTCTCACTTCTTCCTTCTGTTCTCCTTCCCAGCTTCACACCTTCATGGCCCATCAACTCTCCTTCTGCTGCTACAAAGCCTTCAGTTCATTTTTGGCTTGCATGCTCTATTCAACATAACAACGATAAACACAATTAACAAATGGTGAATTCTATTTTTCACCAGCTGCATGAAAGCTATTCAGCTAGTCACACAGATTCAACCAACCCTTGCAACATTTGTTGGGAACTGCATTAAGTCCATATTTAACTTTAACCTGTGAAGCACATCCAAATGAAGTGTGCTCTGTGCCAGGTAGCTACAGGCTGCCCCTAAAATGACCACTGCTGTGCTAAGCATGCTATAATGAATGTGCTGCTAAGGCTGTGCCCTATTTTTACGTTTGCCTGATAGCATGCCCATCCGCTGAGGTGACTGTGGTGGCCCGTCATGACTAACTGGTCCCCCATAAAGTCATTGTATAGCTCATTGTGAAGGCACTGTATAGCTAAATACAACAACTGTTGCCTGCCATTAGCTGACACAGATGTGCACATACATGCACAGCTTGTCTAGTGCCTGTAGAGTAGTAGTGGAATAGGATTTTCTGGAGCACCACGCCTAAGGGAAGGCGTGGGCTAGAGAGGTATAAAGCCCCCTAGCATTGTGCTGCGGAGGAGTGGAACGATATTCTCTGGAATGATGGTGATGCTTCACCCAGCACTTTTGGGAGGAGTTGAGGATGAGGTGGGGTGATGATCATTCAGCATCCTCACTTTACTAACGCTCTTGTCGCTGCATGCAATCAAATCCTCACAGCAATGCTGCAAAATCTAGCTGAACGCCTTCCCTGTGCAGTAGAGATAGTTACTCCAGGACAAACAGTGAGTGTATAAACTTAATAATCTGATCATAATTGGATTTCTGCAGTTATCTGATTATTCGAGTGGACATGTAAACAGCATACTCTGATTTCCTAGTTTGGATTAAGGCCTAGAAATCTGATTAATAAATCTGATAAGCTCAATAATCAAATTTCTCCTTGCATGTATACCCTATACGTTTTAAAAAAGGGCAGCACTGTGTAATATTAGAAACCATGAAAAAACAAAATCCATATCTGCTATCGACATGGGTCGAATTTACTTTGCTTCAGTGAGATTTTTGGCTGGTTGCAAAGTAGAAATTCAATTATTATCTTTCCCATAATGACCATAAGTTTCCCATTATCTGATTACCCAAGTAAATGTGTTGATGTTGTTTGGATTACTGACATAATCAGATTTTCTGCTGTTATTGGATAATTAACTGCAAGTAAATGCAGTCAATGAATGAACAGGTGTCCCAATACCTTTGTCCATATAGTGTAGCTCTGGAGCTGCACATAGGGAAGGATGTGAGTGTGATAGCAGCCAACAGGAGAACATCTTTAAGTACCTTTATCGTCATTATACTTATACAGTGCAACAAAAACTGCTCTCTTGGAATATGTGAGTCAGCTATCCACTGACAGAGCACTCTAACCACCAAGCCACTACTTCACCAAGCCATGCCACTATAGGCGGAGCAGCCTCACTAAACCACATGTGAGTGTGAAGTCACTTTCGTGGGTAGTTACAGAGAGACAAGGCTTGCTTAAATTTTATACAAACTGGCCCGATCGGTTTAAGAAATGGTGCCACCAGCTGGTCATACATGCTTTTTTAAATATCCTGTAAAGTTTCCATTTTTTATGTTTTTTTGGGACAGTGACCAGAACTATCAGCTTGTATTTTTATTTATATTCTTATATATGAATATATCATTTTATCATGGCCAATTTATTTCAGAAACACCAAATCTTTTTTTCCTAATCCTGACATACTCTAGACTCACTCTCTTTGGATGGGAAGGATGACCTTCCCTCAACTCCCACCAGGAATGGTGTAAGAGAACTGGCAGTTATTGCTCTCCTCCAAGTGTGTTGAGCTGTCCAATGATCTTGCATCAGCAACAGTTCCAGTGCAGTCGGTTTCCTTCATGTGAATTAGAAGAAGCACATGCTATGTTTCCATGTCCCAGCACAGGTAGAATCCAGAGTGATTGGAGAAGCTCTATATAGAGGGCTGGAAATTAATATCATTGGGGTGAAACCAGGTTACTTTTGAGGAACGTCACGACAGAATCAGGCATTTGAATCCGCAGCATGGAAAAAGGCATTGAAATCCTGGTAGGTCTGGCTATTGGACTTGGCTGATGTTTGTGGTGATATGGATGTATCTGCAGACACATGAAATATGCAATTTTACTCCATAACATTAAAATCAGAGCCCTTAATTACGCTCTGTTAGCACAGATAGCTTAACAAAAGCACTGCTACCTGTTCAATGCATAACACGAGTCTTGTTAAGCTGTGGATTATGCAGAACAAAGAACAAGGTTATTAACCCATAACAGAGATTTCCAATGAAGATTCTAGATCCGGATCAATTCAATATGATTATGCCATTATTATCTTTCCGTGCTTCTAAGCTAAATTCTGTTTGTTTTCTGTGTTTCTGTTTGTTTTTTGCGGTTGAGCAGTAAATGTGCAGCCCACACTAGAGGCAGGATATTTTATCACTTCAGATTCTGGGACACCTGCATGCCATTTTAGCACCCAAACACCATCCAGCGCTGCTCTATTTAGAGAATACCTGTCAGTGTGTATGTGTGTGAGAATGATAAATGAGAAGCAGAATGGTGTCTGCAGGGAGATCATCTGTGAGATACTGGAACTTCATTACTAAAAGTCGGCCTCAGCTGCTGCTCCCCGCGTGCCTCATGTGAGTTTCATGAACACACTATTGAAACCACGTTGCGGTAACAGCATGCTAAGCGGGCTAAATTTAGTCATGGGACTCGCAAAGAGAAGCTCTTTCGTAAACCATCTGCAGTGCAAATACAAACAAGGGTTTGATAAGAAAGACGGTAAACACATGAATGTGTGTAAACACGGTTTGAAAATGAACCAGGATGAGGAAGGTTGTGATATGAGTCCATGTGAACGTGAGTTTAGTCATGATTAGGGTTAATTCTGTTTGTTGTTTACTATAGTAAAGTTTTATTTATATGAAGACGTATGAAAAACGTCTTCATATGAAAAAAAAAAATTCATATGAGAAGAATCTTTCTTCGTATGAAAAAAAAATAATTTTAATAAAATAATAATAATAAATAATATTAATAATAACAAATTACCTACTTTAATTATTACCTAAATAAAAAATGCTTTACAAACAGCACCAGTGTTTAGGCTAGTGTAGGCTAGCACATGCCACATAGCCACTAGTGATCATTTTGGACCTCTAACTTTTTATGTATATATAATAATGTTTATATATACTACAGATGTCAATCGATTAAAAAAATTCAATTGTTAATTTATTAATTAATCACAACTTAAAGTGCTAACTAGTGCGTCCTTGAATTTTTGGGCAGAAGAACAAATTAATGCCTAATAAACTGTCCACCTTTAACCTCGAACACGGTGAAGCTCTGACTTTTATTTAATAGAGAAAATGCTTCAACTTCAACTTTTTAAGACAGATAAATATATGATCAGACATTGGGCTGGATTCAGTGAGCTAAGAGAAGAGCAGCTGTGTGTGTGTGTGTGTGTGTGAGAGAGAGAGAGAGAGAGAGAGAGAAAGAGAGAGAGAGAGATGAGGGCGGGGTAGGAGAATGAGAGTTAGTTGTGACATTTAATCCATATTTCACCATAAATAAAGTCTGAGCTCAACAGTAGCGACGCTGTGTTTACATGGCTAAATAAAACTGCGAATACGGCACTAGGCTCTGTAAAGAAAGAGACATACAGGAGGAAGTTGGGGCCAAACTTAATAAGATAATAATTTGAGTCGAAAAAAGGTTAATGCATTAATGTTTGCAGTTCAATTGTATATATTCATAGATCCCAGTCAAGGCCCTTATGGATCAACTTACTAAGGCAACGTACTGAACGTACTGTGGGCCCAAACTGTCCCACCTGTACCTGGAATATTCAAAGTTTGCCATGGCATTTGAGACAATTCTAGACCACATGTGGCCCACCTGCAGCCTAGCCTGTAAAACATTTGTACAGCAATTCTGTTCTGTGCCATAATTGGCCCAACTGTGCCACCTCAGGCTGTGTTCTGGCACCTACATTTAGACCTAGTCATTCCGTTTATCCTACAGTCCTTTGTGGACCAAATCTGGGCCATGACTTGTGACATCGGTGGTTCAGTGCTGGTTTAAAACCAAAGAAAGTTGTGCGTTACTCCTGCCCCTGCCAGTAAAATGGGTAATTTCCACAATAGTTGAATCAGCCATAATTCGAGAAAGTAAAGATCTGTAAAGAAGAGAGTAAAGATTTCGCCAAATGGTTTTGGCGATGCAGCAAAAACAGCAGAAAAAGACAAACATCTGGAAAAGCAGCTCATACACCCACACTCAGTCAACCACTTTACTAAGATATGAAGTTCCTACTATCTACTAATTCCTTTTTCTCCAGAACTGTAACAGAAAAGATACCAATTATGTATCCTTTTTTTTTTTTTTTACCTTATTTTGTATCCTATAAATTCAGGCCTACTCTTGTTATGATTTATGAAGCATATGCTGTGTGTATCACTGCTGTAAAATGTCACTTTTTGACATGATGTAAATTTGAATCTTGTTCCATTGAAAGTTCAGATGATGTTTTCCTTCTCCAATAAAACTAGATGTTCTAGAGATATGAACAATGAGTATATTTTTTTTATACACGTAGCGATCCTGTCTTAATATAATATTATGATAATCTCATGAACTGTGTTAAAAGGTTAGGCTATTATCATGATGTTAAATATTACTGTATCAGTGCATGCCTAGAAACAATAACATCAAAAAGAGCAGCTGAGTGAGAGATGCAGATAAAAACGCTGTAGGTCTGTGACTCATTTAGATGAACGTTAATCAGCAGGGATTAATGCCCTGACATCCACAACTCAGTCACCAACACGACTCCAAATTTGGCCCCGTGTGTTGATTTCTGCAGGGCATGGGGGGCGGGGGGGGGGATTGTGTGGGGATCCTATTAAAAAAATGTCACATCAATTATTACAACTTGCTCAACTGAACAGCAAATTGCGTAAGGATGAATCCGGGCCTGCCTGTGGCCATGCAGCACATTGACTAATTGGCCTGTCCATCAGCCATATCAAAGTCAGCTCCCCAATATTTCACTCTGCTGTTCCCCACAGATTTACATACCCCCCCCCAAAAAAAAAATATTACTCTATTCTCTATTACTGCCAAGAGATGTTATTACTGAAATAGACAGAGGCAATGTACCGTGTACACATGTCAGTACAGTCCTGCCTAAAGGGTATCACTGATAATTTCGATTAGATTAACATATCCCGAGAGCAGCGAGGGCGCGGAACAGCTCAATAGGAAAAAACGAAAGCGTTCTGAAAAAGGTCACTTACAACTCAAAGACCATGTAGAGCATGCCATCTGAACTGTACGTCTCCAGCAACTCCACAATATGGGGATGCTTCAGCATGTGACATATACTGGCCTCTCTCTTCAGATCTGCAGAGAGAGAAAGAGAAAGAGAGAGAGAGAGAGAGAGAGAGAGGGGAATTATTTGCATTGTCATTATCATATTCTGCGCTGTAATTGCACAATTTGTTTAAACCCAATTAAACAAAATCTGTTGTACACAGAACTGGATATATACCATATATAAGAGATAACAGATATATAAGAGATGTTAATGGGAATGTAGGCTACATTAACTCAAAAGGTTTAATTAAAGTATTTAAATCTATGAGTCATGCTAAGCTATTGTACCAAAAGTGCCTCAAAAGTTTGGACACACCTGGTAGAATGTGTGCTGAACATCATCTCAAAAACATCTGATACAAATGCTAGGGTGACCTTATTTATTTATTTATTTCAAAAAAGGGGACACTGAGGACACACAGGTATCCACCGTAGGATGTCATGGCTGTTGGGTTTCAAGTAGGCCTAAGGTGTAGGGATTTGACCTGGTCATATAGGCTATTATGGCTATTTATTGGTCTTATGGTTCATTTATTAATGTACTACATTAACATACTGTAGCTGCATAGTTTAAGAGGCACTTCCACCCGCCCACACTTATTGCCACAGACCTATGACTTAGGCCTACTTGAAACCCCCCCCACCCACGACATCCTAAGTATGATGGATATCCACGTGTCCACATATGGTTCACCCCAACATTTGGATCAAATGTTTTTTTTAAGATGATGATCACCACTGTCACTGAACCAGGTGTGTCCAAACTTTTGACGGGCACCGTATTTGAGCTCTTCTAACATACAATGTTTAGAACCTTGTACTATGTTAAAACATGATCAGGGAATTCCACCTTTAGTGAAAAATGAACCATGATTTTCTTGGTAGTGATGACGAACTGGATACAGATGGGAGCAATGTAACGGGGCTCTTTACAGCGATAGCAATACATGTAAACCAACAGCATAATCTAAAAATACCTTCACGACAGAGCTGAGAAAAACAGGCCTGGAGGACAACCCTGCCCTGCACATTTTAATGGCTTTCTGCTCTACCACACCACTGAGGAACTGAGGAAGGGCTTGTTTATTAGTTGATCAGCTGGATTGGAAACCACTGCTATAGAGGTTATACACTTTTAAAATAGCTGATAGCTCAGGTAATCCATTCTAATAGTTTTTTTCAAGAGATGTATGAGTGTGACTGGATGAGATCCTTTATATCAAGTGTATATCAAGTGTCTTTAGACCTTTAAATGGTTCTTCACTTTCACACCTCTCTCTTATAAACATTTCTGCTTCTTCATTAAAAGCCAAAAGTGTTTCTCACGTGGCATCGGGAGGCACCTTTATTTTTAAAAGCCTTGTTGCACAAAATTGTGGTTTGCAGAATATTTTGATCTTCTACTCTGACACCTGAGCTGTGCTTAGTTTATGCTGAACCCAGGCAAACAGATAGCCTGATAGCAGTGTGGTGTATCGCCAAGCTACAGGAGTTTTTGTAGGCTGTGGTTGATTATCAACGTTTCCTGTGCGTCAAAACAACACAAACCCAATGACTCAAAGTACACTTTACATCTACAGTCTACATCTAGTCGATGCTCCAGATGTTTCAGAAAGCAGCCAGTGGCTTCATCTGTAAGTGTGAGTGGAAACACATCAAACACGACAGTGCAGGAACAATTTGGAGGTTCTTCAGTTGCAAGCGGCTGAACCTCTTGAGGAACCCTCTTTGAGGAACCTTCAAGAAAGTTTATGTAGAAGAAAGAGGTTCCTTAAGAGGAAAGAATCCCTAAATGTTCCTCAAGGAGCTTATATTTTTAACAGTGTAGTAATCCTTAGGAATGCTCAATGATATCAGATTCATATTGGTATTGGCAGATAATTGCCAATACATATTGACAGAATATCGTCAGTGGCTGATATTTGACTGATTCTGACTGATATGTTTGATGATTTATTTCTGATGCTTATAGATGTTTACAGCATTTGTATTTCTACAGAAATCATGTTATATTACTCTATAATGCTATTCCAGGTAGATGTTTTGGTACCACCATTGACAGATATGTGTACGTGGAAAATATCAGACACTAGCAGGTTTTCCATCCACATTTTTATGAATTCTGAAAATGTGGCCCCCCTCAAACATTTAGGCAAATCAGTAGGAGAGTGTACCAAACTGAAACACATGCTGTTTCCTCCCAGGAGATGCAACTATGTATGTGAGGAGGCGATCCAGGAACTAATGCTGGAGAAGTAGCAGAGGTGTTGCAGAGTGACAGATGAGCTGTTAAGGTAAGAGAGAAGATTTTACACAGCTAGTGAAAACACACTAATGGTGTTGTGCTAAAAGCAGTCATGAAGCGTTTTTTCAGCCAAGAGAAATTAGTCATAGTGGATGTAGACACATGCATGCTAATCCAGTCCACCACATAAATTTAGAACCTGTGCCCTCAACAGACACTTTCTAATTAAGTTCAGACTTTATTAAAGAAAATCTACTTTCCCCAAACTGGACTGACCTGCAGATCCAGCCAGAATCTCAATTTCAGCTGGGGCAAGAAAATAGAGATAGAGGATCAAACTCCACAGCAGCAGAAACTCTATTTGAGCCTGGTACAGGACAATGGAGAGTCTGACTCCACAACACAACCAATCAGAACCTCTATTTGAGCCTGGTACAGGACAATGGAGAGTCTGACTCCACAACACAACCAATCAGAACCTCTATTTGAGCCTGGTACAGGACAATGGAGAGTCTGACTCCACAACACAACCAATCAGAACCTCTATTTTCGCCCGGTACAGGACTATGGAGAGTCTGACTCCACAACACAACCAATCAGAACCTATATGTGAGCCTGGTACAGGACAATGGAGAGTCTGACTCCACAACACAACCAATCAGAACCTCTATTTGAGCCTGGTACAGGACAATGGAGAGTCTGACTCCACAACACAACCAATCAGAACCTCTATTTTTGCCTGGTACAGGACTATGGAGAGTCTGACTCCACAACACAACCAATCAGAACCTCTATTTGAGCCTGGTACAGGACAATGGAGAGTCTGACTCCATAACATAACCAATCAGAACCTCTATTTGAGTCTGGTACAGGACAATGGAGAGTCTGACCCCAATCCAGAACCAATCAGAACCTCTATTTTTGCCTGGTACAGGACAATGGAGAGTCTGACTCCACAACACAACCAATCAGAACCTCTATTTTTGCCCGCTACAGGACAATGGAGAGTCTGACTCCATAACATAACCAATCAGAACCTATATTTGAGCCTGGTACAGGACAATGGAGAGTCTGACCCCAATCCAGAACCAATCAGAACCTCTATTTTTGCCTGGTACAGGACAATGGAGAGTCTGACTCCACAACACAACCAATCAGAACCTATATTTGAGCCTGGTACAGGACAATGGAGAGTCTTACTCGATTTTAGCTGGGAGGCAGGAAAACAGAGAGTCACACTCCACAGCAGAACACAATCAGAATGACCATTTCAGCTGGGACAAGGGACAACTGAGAGTCAAGCTCTGAGGTAGAACCAATCAGAATTTCTATTTTAGCCTGAGGCACAACAGAGTCAAAATCCACAGCAGAGTCAACCACTGAATGACCTTTTCAACTGGGAGAAGGGACAACAGACAGAGTTAAACAGAGAGTCAATCTCAGAAACAGAATTAATCAGAATCTTTTTTTTTAGCTTTTTTTTTTATAATCTCCATTTCATCTGCATAGCAAAATGTATAATTTAAATGTATAAATGTATTACAGTATTTATTATTTTTCCAATAGATCCGTTCTGTAGGCCTAAATGAGAGGGAATACCCGTTCTAGATAATATAAATGTTCTATACCAAAGACCTAGAAGCTTCTGTTTTTTATAGCAGCATTATGTGTTATGTATTATTTCTTGCTCCTGGGCTCCACCTACAGTCAGGAACTGTAATTTGCACTTTGAGCCACCACTGAAGGACACGCTTTTCACATGTATTTCTGTAAGAGAAGCATGTGGTAGAGTAATATTACAGGATTTTACACTGATATGACTCGGGTTACATTACGCTGCAGAATTACGCAGTTTTCACATGGGCTGTCCTGCACGCTTTACCAGAGTTACATAGTGCAGTAGCTGATGTGCTGGGCCCACAATAGCAACGGTGCAGACGCTATTCTCCCTATTGCAAGTCAGTGGAGCATCAACATGGTTTTTAAGCTGTTATTTTAAGGTAAAATGACTGCAGTGCTGGGATAAAAGTAGTCACTGAGCTTCTTTTTTTTTTTACAGGAAAGAGAAACTAGATTTTGCACACACACAAACACACACACACACACGCATATATCTGTCAAACAGTGACAGGTCATATAGTACTGAAGTTCCCCCTGACTGATTCCCACACTGAGCTACTGTTGTGTAATTACTAGCGTCGGCATTGAGACACCACAGCCATTTCTAAACAGCATGAACCACCTCAAACACAATTCATTAACAAAGCAGATGCAGTGCCTCGAATCCGTTCAGACCAGACCGCTCAAATGTAGTGTAGAATCTCGTTAGGCCATGCGCTGCATGAAATGCTAGAGTGAATACATAAACAAGATTAACTTCGGCCTGCTGCACGCTACCACTGTACAGTCCACACACACACACACACACACACACACACACACACACACACACACACACACACACTGCCTGAATCTGCTTTTCCACTGCCCACTCTCTGTCTGAAATACCACACTTCTGCATCATGTTTCACACAGCTCTGTAAGTTATCCTGTAGAATCTTTCATTAAGCATAATAAACACTTGGTGGAGCTGTGGAGTAGAGCTTAGTGACATGAGTGGAGAAGCTGGTGGAATACTGCAAGGTTAGCCACACATTCAGTAGATTATGTGAACAATCAATGAGCATTCAGCAACAATATATACCAGCTCTTAAAAATAAAGGTCCTACAAATGGTTCTTTAGGCCATACCGAATTATGTGTGTAATAGAAAACCTTAACATCAGGAGTTATTTATGGAACCAAAAGTGGTTCTTCTATGGCATCACTCATGATCATCTACCTACCTTCGTACAGGTTTAGTGTCAAACTCACATCTAACACACCTTAATCCCCTAATAAAGGAATTCTAAAGGGAATTATAGATGAGGTAGGATTGATTAGGGTCTAAAATCTGGAAACAGGCAGATCTCCAGGAGCAGGGTTGGTGACCACTGCACTGCAACACACATTGAACTGCACTGTATCACGTCATATTTTATTGTATTATTGTATGAGGTAGCTAAGGTGTTCGATCAGGACACTATAAAGAACACTACAAGAACTGAGCATTGAGAACACAAACAGAACCAAGGCAACACTGTATCTAGTAATTAGAGATGCACTGATATACTGACAAAAGTTACAGCCTGGGTGGCCAGTAGCCCAGTGGAAAGAGATGTGAGCCAACAACCATAAGGTCATGGGTTCATATCCCAGAATTGGGTATTCCTAGTACGTTAACCCACCTACTGCTCCAGGTTGAGCTACTCTCAAATTGGGCAAGTTAGGTAGAACACTGAACTGTTTTCCTGTTAAAAATGACGTATAGCTTTCTGTCGTTGCTACTATGGACTCAACACTAATACACTACCATCTCAGTCCACATGTTTTTTTTTTACTTCCAGTGATGGTTCTGTATCTCTGAGCTTGAACATCTCCAGAAATGAACGTGAAAAACATGTCTTTTAGTAGTGGCTGAAGGCATGAATTACATTGTGCAAATTCTCACATAATGCTGCTTTAAGCAGCTCAGTTAGGTAGAATTGAACTATTAAACATTGGACAGAGTGTAAAAGAATATTTTTTGTTGGAGGGGTTAGCCTGACACTGATAGTATGTGATTTTTATGTGGAATGCTCTAATAAACTGAATATGGAAACATTAACATATTAACAGTAGGCCACAATTATAACCACGCACTATTTTTGCTGTTTCAAAACCTGTACTGAATTAAGTCACTACTGCATCACACTGAATCTGAATTCTGAATCTTATGAATCGTTACCCCTTATCTACCTCATCCTCTTCCTAACATTTAGCCTCCCACTCTCCTGTCATTCTCCTCCTCTCTCCCTCTGTCTTGAAGCTGTGGCCTGCTTTTCTGCACCTGGAACCCAGCTGGCAATTGCTGGCCTTAAAGTGCAGAGAGTTCTCTCGTGTCACCTGTTTCTAATCACTGTGGGTGACAGCAGTGCTGCTCAGGGCAACCTCTCTCTCGCTCTCTCTCTCACACACACACACACACACACACCCCGACTAAAAAAGGCTGGTTTTAAAGCTGTTAGACACTTTCACCATGGCTGGAGATCACCAGCTGAGATTGCTCAGCTGAGAATTAAAACTCAAAATACTGAATACTAAATACTGAAGCCTGGTTAATGCTTTATTATTCCATGTCTATCTACAGGATCAGACCGGCTGAATAGAAACATCACTTAAATAGAACCTGTCTGGCAAATGTGAAGCAGGCTAGAAGGTGTTAAACAGCAGCATGTTTTAAAGAGATTTTAATACAGATGTGAAACAAAGGCGCTGAAATTTACCAGTCTCTGGAAAGGGTTTCACAGCACTGTGTGTGTGTGTGTATATATATATATATATATATATATATATATATATATATATATATATATATATATATATATTTGTATATGCATAGTTATAGTTATAAATATGTAGTTATTGCAGCCAAAGCACATCACTCTTTCTAAGTCTGCTCTGATTGCAGTTGTGAATCTGTTTAGCACCTTTCAGCAAACTGTCATTACATTCATTACAATTAACACAGTCATCAAAACACAATTTTACTGTCTGCAAATCAATGCCAGTGAAATAAAGCAGCAATTACAGTTCTCATAAATCATTTTAAAAAGAACCATCTGTGTTAGAAAAATGTTTCCTATTGTGAAAAAAAAGTGTTTCTTACAAGCAAATAAAGCACTGGCATGTCTTGGGTGCCAAACAATCTTCCTGTACTTTCACAGAGCAGATCAACTCACTTTTCCACTTGCTGCTTACATACATACACAATCCTGCCTCGTTTTTCCATTATTAAGTGTTTTGCTACGTCATTATATGTCATTAAGTAAGTCATTATTGTAAGATACTAGATACTATCATACTATAATGAGATACTATCATTACTTTGAGATACTACCTGATTTTTCTGAGACACCAACTCATTACTTTGAGATACTACTTGATTTTTTGAGACACCAACTTATTACTCTGAGGTACTGATTATTTTGAGATACTACCTGACTTTGAGATGCTACCTGATTATTTTGAGATACTACCTGACTTTGAGATACAACCTGATTATTCTGAGGCACTAACTCATTACTTTGAGATACTATCTGATTATTTTGAGACACTACATGAGACACTACTAATACCTGATTATTTTGAGACACTATCATTACTTTAATGTACTACGTAATTATTTCGAGATACTAACTCATTACTCTGAGATACTACCTGACTTTAAGAGGCTACCTGATTATTTTGAGATACTACCTGACACTGAGATACTATCTGATTATTTCGAGACACTAACTTATTACTCTGAGATACTACCTGATTATTTTAAGGGTACTACCTGACTTTGAGATACTACCTGATTATTTTAAGATACTACCTGACATTGAGATACTATCTAATTATTTTGAGACACTAAATCATTACTTTGAGACACTAAATCATTACTTTGAGACACTACCTGATTATTGTGAGACTATCATTATTCTCTTACACTGATTTATTCAATTTAAAGTGTGTTTCTGATCATTTCATTCATATGTATGGATTATGACCTTTCTGACATTACTGGGGGGACTTTTATGACCCTGTACTTGCATTTTAAAAGACCAACCTTATGGAATACATAATTCATCAAGGTTTTTTTAAATGTTGTTTGATGGAATAAGTAACACTGCTCATATATGGACACAACATTGCAACAGCAGTTTAGTTCCTCCAATCCCAATTAAGTTATTCATGAGTATTCCAGGCCTGACTGCTTTTTGGAAGATGCACTTATTTATTTGATCACTGGATGAACTGCTCTGTAAGTGCTGCCTCAGTCTGAAGTAAGTCTGATAAGTAAGCTGAATAATTTCAAAAAGGGAAATGTATAAGATTTTAAGGCATCACCACCTGCTATCTCCATGATCTCTCCTTCAGGCAGCCTAAAAAAAAGTCCAGTGGTAAAAAAGACTACAGAGCGAGCATCTATATGACCGGCCCGCTGACTCATAGTGTATTGATAAGCAGTAAAAAGAGACACTGGGCCCATGATAAATGCTCTCTTCCCCTCTTCACTCCTTTATTTAAAGTTTATCTGCCATTTAGATCAGACAGGATTTAAGGCTATGGAGGTGGGAGTAGCCTTTAAAAAGCTCTTTAAACAGATTCCTATGGATACAATAAAGGCTTTTATAAGATGGTGTCGTCTTCGGCTGTGTTCAGTTCCTGCACTATGTGTGTGCGTGCTGTAGGTGTGTGCAGTGACTGAGTAGGCTACTTTTGCCCAACAGCATGGCCGCAGGATCACGGTCCATCACTATGGCAACGTCCTGTTCACAGGATATAGGCAGTGATTCACCATTGGAGTACTGCTACTCATTCAAATCCTACATTTGTAAGTACGGATTATTTGTGCTTGTTGCTGCCATGTGCCTAATGCCTAACACATGTACATGCCACGTAGATAGTGGACAGGAGCGCAATCAAAGTATGCATGTGGGAAAACAGTTTCAGCAGTGTCAAAAAGTCCTCATGCCTATCCAAATTAAAACCTCCAATACAGAAACACTTGTATAAGTAGGTCTTGGCAGAGACGTACTGTGATATCTAAAGTTTAATTAGCACAAAAGACCATGTTCACATGATGCTGCAGCCTTGGTTTGGTCACTAAGAGTTTGTCCAAAATGACATTCAGTATCATTCCACTTAATTTATCATGAAATTAATAAAATATCCACTAGTTTTCAAACAGGGCCTTCCTGAGAGAAACATGTAACGACTAGGGCTGTATCTCTCTATTCATTTAATATAACTAGCTGCAGGTCAAGAGCTGCACAAAACTCAACTTACAAAAGTATTATATTATTTAAAAATACATATTTATGCTAAACTAGCACAACAGTATGCTTAGCTGGAAGTCACTGGCTCCTCCTGGGTATTTAAAGCTTGAAAGTGAAGGGATCCGTCTGTAGATCATCAAACATACACTGAAAACATAAAATCTACCACGGGTGTTTCTCATAATAAGACTTTGTTTTCATTCTTGTTACACTGGACATTCTAGTTTAAGATGAAAGTAGTTTTTTATAATTATTTCCACTTGAATTGATTGAATAATTTTCATTTTAGTAATAGTTTTCATGAACAATAATAACCCTGCTGGAGAGTCTGACTGTCTGTCTGCCTGTTAACACGCATGTTTTTGTTGATCAGATCGCGTTCGGATTTCACATTGTGATCGGATTACAATCAGATCACTCAAACCCCATTCAGAGGTGGTCAGCGACAGATCACAAGTGTAAACGGTATGCATTTCTGTGATCGGATTCCGTCAGGCAAGAGGAAATAAGCCTGCTGAAAAAACTAAACTTGTGTTTATTTACCAGCAAGAAGCTCAGTGCAGATCTGAGAAAGATGATGGTAAATGTTACACAAACCAGGAATGTATCTTCGGGCAATTTCTAAACCACTGTTTATTCCAAAATCCTTAGCTCAACAAAAAAAGGTGTTGCAAACTAAAGAACAAGTAATTGTGAGGTGTAGCCACTTTGCCAAGTCTGGAAGAAGACCCCAGCTGTCACTCTCAGCTCAAAGAAAATGGGTTTTAGAGGTTCAGGAACACCTAAAGAACAATCAAAGATCAGGCCTGCTATGAACACTGTACCAACTGTTAAGCATGGTGGTGGTAGCGACATCTTCTGGTGATGTTTAGGAACTGATACATACAAGATACTGATACATACACAAGGTGGATACATACACAAGGTGGATAGAATAATGAGGAATGATGACTATCTCAGAATTCTTCAGCATGACCTCAAACCATCATTCCTTTGAACTGACATGATCTTTAATGGACGACTCTGGCACTCTCCTACCTCCCATGTGACGGTATATACAGCATATACCTCAGCATGGTGTGCTGAATGGTAGACATGCAGAGCTAAACTCTCACAGAATGTGTGAGATATTCTTGAATGGAGTTGTGCTCTGCTGGCACACACACACACACACACACACACACACACACACACTTGGCTAACTCCTCACACATTTTGGACACTGTCAGTCCCTCCTCAGAAGCCTCTTCAAGAGCATTGAGCTGGACATTCCTACCGGGATCAGCGTGTCTACTACAAAACATCTGCCAACCACATGCGCACACACACACACACAAAGGCAGGAGAGCTTTAGCCAGGAGCTTCAGCCAGAGCTGAATGAGCCGCAGTCATTTTTCAGAGTGATAAACAGGTTGCGTGGCAGCAGTGCGGGAGAACAGGGGCTGAACTGAAGGCACACGTCCAGCACCTCGACAATCGCTCTTATCCTCACTGACAGATAACACACACGCATATACACACTGCTGTCCTTCTACTGTCCCCCAGAGCAACACCCCACTCGCCCAGCCATGGCTACACCCTGAGTGTGTGAGGGTGAGAGAGAGACAGAGATAGAGCGAGAGGGAGAGGATTTAAGATATACAGAGTAAGTTAGAGCAGAAGAAAGGGAAATAAAAAAAGAGAGAGAGTAAAAAAGAGAATGAGAGCACAGGTTAGTCTTATAACAGTCTCTTAAAAGCTGTCTATAGTGTAGGTCACAGAAAAGCAGGGGTAAAAGCACTATAAGACATGTGGCTGATGAGAATTTTGAGAATCTGCAAGAACTTTTTACACTCAACATTCAGAAGTCCTGTAACTGGTTCCTTCTAGAGAAACATACAGAAACCTTTTCCTTTAAAACTGCAACAAATCTTAAAAAAAAAAAGGTTTTCTTTGGGAGCTACTTCCCTTTACAGGGTCCCATTCATCATCATCTGCATTTTACACCATACCAATCAACAGATTAATAGATTTGCTCAATGTGACAAGGTGGACATTTCTGCACCAAACCACCCTGGATGGCATTCTTACATCTTAAATATTTATTACAGTGAAAAGCAGTACATAATCAATATATTTGCTTATGTGGTTCCTAAAACTGGACGACAATGTCAGTGTACCAAAGTATGTAATGAGAGCAGCCTTTCTTGAAGCCTTTCTTATAGGATCATTAAAATGTGAATGTGTACTAATAAAAGAGGCCAATCATTTTGGCAAACATATGACGAACCTTTAAAGGATCATTAGTCAATAATGATCCCCCCCCCCCCCCCCCCCCATTTGGATCCATCTTTCCTTTCCCATCTTTGCGGTTGGTCTTTTATAGATTTCCGAGATGATGGGTCCAAAATTCATTCATCTGCCAGTCTGCCGTCTATATTTTCAGATTACAAAGTACGGAAATGTAAATAATAAGGATGCACCAATACAGGAATCGTGAGCCGATGCTGATAGACTTCTGATTCTGAGTGGCGCTGGGCCGAAGCAGGCCTACCCCTTAGGACCACTGTCTAAGAGCTTAGCAAAAGTGTGTGGGTATGTGTGTGTGTAGTTTTCTAGCTGCACTGCAAAACATTGTAACTGTGTGTGTGTGTGTGTGTGTGTGTGTGTGTGTATGTGTGTGCGTTCGAAGCTGAGTGCTTGTATTAGAGCAGGAATGCCAACAGTATAGTAAGAGGAAGAGTTTTTGGTGTGAGTGGCCACTCCATTAGGCAGCTCTTCCCAATAAAACTCTCTCTCTCTCTTTCTTACTGGGCTGGAACACAAGGCACAGGGACAGTTTGAAATTTGGAGTTGGTCAGAGGTAAGAAAGGAGTGTGTGTGTATGTGTGTGTGTGTGTGTGTGTGTAATAGCTGTAGTAGTAGCACTAGTAGCGAAAAGCTGGGAGACAGAATGGGGCTAGGAAGACTCCAGAGGCGGGACATCCACACCTCTGAGTGTGTGCTAATGAACAGCAGAGGAGCTCCACAAATACACACCTGACAGAGAGAGAGAAAGATAGAGAGAGAAAGGGGTAGAGAAAGAAACACACCATTCCAGAGAACACAGTTCCACTGCTCCTCAGCTCAGTGCTGGAAGTCTTTGTACCCCTCAAGCCCACACCTGGCCATGGGCATGGTATCAATAGGTTCATGTTTACCTGCTCCAGAGCCCTATTCTGACAACACTTTTCTACGGGGACTAGACAAGCTGTGTGTGTGTGTGTGTTTGCATCTGTGTCAGCAATGGGTGCAACCTAAAGTAGCTGAATGCACTCCCTTAGAAGGGGTGTCCACAAACATTTGGAGAATGAGACTAGTGGTACAAGCAGACTGAAAGAAGGAGAGAGGTTGAGGTAGTATGCTCTATGCAGGATGTCCTGTATGACATCACACACACACACACACACACACACACACACACACACACACACATCAAAGTAAGCAGACTTGGCTCCATAGACAGCTCCTCTCTGCCCTGCAAGCTTCTCTGGCAGAAGCTTCAGACCAGATACACACCTCGGAATGGCTCCAGCAAGTGTGTTAATTTTGTATGTGTGTGTGTGTGTGTGTGTGCGTTCATTCTCTGTGTGTGTTCATTCTCTCTAATTCTTTCTTGTCATCATACCTCTCTCACAGCCATGACAGAGCCGCAGCAAATTATGCGGCGGGTCAGTGGGAGAGAGAGAGAGAGAGAGAGAAGAAAAAGAGAGAGAGAGACATAAAGAGAATGGAAGAGAGAAAGTGAGCCAGGCTTTCTGTGCATTAATAATCTCTGGCCTGAAGTCGTTCAATGACATTAGACATGAGGAAGACCCTGAAGGTGGGCAGAGCTCCAGTGCAGGGCTCCAGTATGGGGGAGCGTGCTGTTCTGAGAGAATTACAAACACACACAAAACTGCACATGTAACCGTACCATTCAAGGCCTTTGGGGCGTGTTAAAGTGGCGTTGGAGTGGCATTTTAATCCATAACTGATCATCCAACAACAGTACATGACCTCACTAATGCTTATGTGGCTAAATGCAATCAACCCCTACCTGCAACGTCAGTGTAAGATCTAGTGGTTAGTAGACACTGTCATTTAGCCCTGTTCTTCTCTACTAGCCGGACATTTTTGAGACACATTTAGCGTTAGTGGCAGTTCAGGAAATGGGTAGGGGCTAACCAGCTACAGGCACTGCAGTGAAAGTATACAATGACTGATACATTTGGACACAAAACCTTGATTTTAATAAAAGGCAAGGAAGGTTTCAATATACAGACATTTGCCCTTTAACCACCTCAAATGCCAAGGCTTGCTATAGTTTTATTATTCAGTGATTACATGGGAAGCAGATCAAAAACTAATAGTTATAGGAGTGAAGTCCCCAAACTTTTGAGGGCCAGTGTATGTGGCACAGCGAACACGAGCAGAGAAACGAGTGGGAGACAGTAAACAAGTAAGTAAACGAGAGAGAGCGAGAGAGAGAATGAACGAGTGGGCGACCGGCGCTGCAGATACAGAGAGAGCCAGAAAGAGAAGCCCCATTGAGCAGCTCTTCTCTGCTTGAAAGCCAGACAACGGCACACGCAAGGAGGCCACACATCCAGATGGGCCAAGTAACCCACACACCTCTGCACACACACCCCACACAGCAGGGGGAGTGAGGGAGGCCGGAGGAGTGTGTGAAGAGAGAAGAGATGGAGGACAGCTGGGAGCTCAGCGGTGGTCCGTGCTGGTAAGACATCCAGACCACCTTTAGAGTTTATAGAAGAGGGCTGAGCTCCAGCTGACCACTGCAGTGACACTGTTAGTGTGAGAAAGCTCTTCTCACCTTGGCAAGGAAAGCATCAGATGCTGCCCAAATCCTACACCATTCAGGCCAGTACCTGAATCACACAATGTGTTCCGAGATGGCAACTTTGTCTCCAGTTATGAGACGACTTCCTTTTGTAACTGTTCTGACTGGAAACTGGCACTGGGTTCTCACATAGCGCATGCTACAGAAGAAGAAGTTGGCAGAAACCGAGATCCCCACACTGTAAAAAACCTAAAATACTGAAGTGAACTGATTACAGAGTGCTTTATGAGTCAGTCTGCGTCCCTCAATTTGACTGCTGTTTATTGCTGTTAGGGGAGACCCCCCTATTCTTCGGCTCCTGACCATGAAAGGCTGTGGCGTCTATGGGATTCACATTTCTGATCTTCTGTCTCTTGATGAGCAGGCAGTTGGAGCAGGCTGTGCTTGGGTTAGGCGGTATCCACCTTTCCATACCATTACACCTTTTTCGAAATAATACCGTGGTATGCGGTATTAAGAGGGGGTGGGCTTTAACAGGGTGACAAAGTGAGCTTAAAAACCCTATTTGTTTGTACGATGCCCCACCAGTTTGTACAGTAGTCACTGTAGTTACTAAGTTAGTGTGTAATACGTCTTGGAGTGTTAAGGAGTTAAATTTGTCATTTAATAAATGTTAAACCATCAATCAAATTCAAGTCAAGTCTGACTGATAGAAAACACATTTATAAACGTTCAAACCAGAATGACTGGTGACTAATTATCGAGTGGCTGCTGCTGGAACATCAGACAGCTGAATTTCACGTTTTTTAAATCTAAAGGATCTGTAGTGTTCTGGATCTGTAGGTCACTCGTTAAGCTTTTGCTTAACTAGCTCGGCTTCAGCTTCAGCGAGTATCAGACAGCTCAGTTTAGCTGCTGCTGACTAACTGCAAAGTTGTGAGTGACTGGTGTTGGGAATAACAGAAAGGAGGAATATGACCGATCCTGCTGTGTTTGGACTTGTAGCCGGCTAGCTAGGCTTAGATAAGTGAGCAAGCAGGCTGTACACCACAGCACAGACCGTGTTCCAGATAACTGAGGCTCAAATCGCACCCGTTTAGAGAATAAAGTCTCATACCTGAGAGCACAAGGTCGAGTGAATGGTCTAAGGAGTGTTTCCAAGTGTTTTTAGCCACATTTAGTAGACTAGCACCCCTACCCAGTGGCTCTCCTTATTGAACATGACTTTTGCCAAAGTAGACACAAACATTTGACATCAGACACGTCGTAATTTTGAGTCAACGTTTTTTTAAATACTGTAGCATTATTTTATATCGCCCAAGCCTACGCTGCACCACTCTAGAGCTGTGAAACCATGTACATTTCTGAGTCAAGAAGGTACGGAAAAGTACATTTACTCAGTACAACTGTGTACTTTAGAGTGCAGCTTTAGAGTGGCACAATGGTCTAACTGCCTGCTTATCAAGTGCTCATAAGTTCAAATTCTAGCAAGGACTCCATTGTTAAAAGCTCTCTCAGTCTAGAAATGTTATGTAATGGGAGGTGTTCTAAACTGCAGATGGGAATAAGCAGTAGAAAAAATGAGGGGGAGGAACACAGTCCCTTCTCAAGACCCTTACAGAATATTTAAGCAATTTCAGCTGCAGATCATTTACTAAAGTCGGCTTAAATCAGAGGAAGAGCTAAAAATAGAGTTAAGTCAGAAACGTTCTGCAATCACTTACTTTAGCATTTTAAGTTGGACTGCCTTTACATTTTTACAAAGCATTATCCAAGTTATCGTGGCCGCAATGAGTCCAGTAATGGAGAACGCTTTGCGTCAGGGATACTGGGAATTGTGAGTAACTGGGATCTATGTGTATTATTACTTTTTGGTATTATATACATTTATTTCTGCAGTGTTACTTCTGTTACCAAAGAACAGCTCCACCAGTTTATAAAGAAGTCTCTGTAGTTACTATAAATTACACCTTAGTGTGTACTAAGCCTTGCTGATATTATTGGTCAACTTATTTTAGACCCCTCTCAAATCTTACTGATAGTGCACCTCATTTTATTGCATGTAAATATGTAGACTAGAGAGTAGACACAACAGATGCCAGACACCTGCGCTTCTCTTTTGATAACCGCAATCACTCAAGTGATTCAGCCTGCTGGAAAGGGGTTTCCAGGGGAAATAAACACAAGTACAAATTCAAACATATGTGTCACAAAACTGTCAAACTGCTCACGAGGCTCATTCACGCCACGCTCAGTATTCATACTGGTTCATGAGTGCGCTGAAGCTGAGGGTTGCGAGCTGTCATTCGTCACTAACAGAACGTTTTACCATGTTAGCTGGCATAAAAACAGCTGCTGGGAGCTGCTTTATAAACACCTTTGAGACTGTGTGTTTTTTGCTGAGTTCTTTGACAGTTTCTGTTTTAGTCCTTCACACTGGATCACATAGACCACCTGTTATAGCTCTGCCTTTAATAAAGGACTCTGAATCCAGGGATGTGGCTTGTACAATTGCTTTTGTAACTGTTATAGAGTTTCCTAATAGTTACAAAGCATGGCATGAAGAGGACAGTGAACACTGCAAGCAAATACACAATCTTTAATCAGTTGGCTCCAATCTGCTCAAAACCATATAAATAAGCCTCAGAAGATGTGGAACGTTTCTGGCCTATGGGTCAGTGTGATGTCTGGACAAGGAAAATTGAAGCATATACTGAAAAGAACACCCTGTCTACAGTGAAGCATGGTGGTGGCTTGGAGATGCTCTGGTGCTGCTTTGCTTCTTCTGGCACTTGAGGAGTGTCAGGGCTAAAGCTTGAGTGTCACTGGGCTGGGCCTTCCAACTAGACAATGATCCCAAGCATACCTAAAGTCAACCCAAACTTGGTTTTAGAAGAAGTCCTGGAAGATTCTGCAGTGGTCGTCACAGTCGCCTGACTTAACCCTCATAGTAAATCTCTTGTGGGATTTGAAGAAGGCGGTTGCAGCAGCCAGCCAATAATATTAGTAAACTGGAGGCCATTGCTCATAAAGAATGAGCTAAAATTCCTCAGGAACACTGCCAGAAACTGGAGTTTAGCCAAAAGTAAAAGGGGGCTCCACCAAGTCATAAAGATTCTTGTCATTAAGGGGTTGAATTCTGAGACTGCAGGAGTTATTAGAAGTGGCATTTGTGTTGAATTTGGAAAAAACACTTGCTATATTACTTGTGTTGAGCTATTTAAACCAGTCTTGTTTGACTGGTTTATTGCAAACAGCTGACAATTTGTACATTTTGCTGATAAACTTAATTTGTAATGGGGCTGAATCATTTCAATTGCAACTGTAGTCATATTTGCACAATGCTATTTATTGGAGTGTAAGCTGCTATTACTTGTAAGCTACATAAGCCTTGTAGCTCTAATGCAAAACTAAAGACACAAACTACGGATATTAAAGAAGTCTTGATATTAAACAAATCTGGCCATAAAGAGGGATTATTTTCCATTTAAACAGCAGTGCATTTTAAATGTATCAATTATTTATTGAATAAAATGATTTAATAATTATTCTTATCATGTGAACGTAAGGTCACAAATATCCAGTGAGAGACACAGTAGCTTCAGGGCCCTACCAATGACTGTATAGGTCATAAATATCATATATACAGTCTAAACAAAAAGGGCTCTCTATATAGAACCACTGTCTTTACTAATGAACCTTTGAAGAACCCCTACTGTTGAAAGTCAGCGATTCCAAAGATTTTGCCTTCTGATGCTCCTTCATGCAGATGGTGGGTTCTTCGTTCAGTGGATGTTCTCGAATCAAGTTTCATGACAACTCCAAGAACATTGTAAACGGATCTTTGCCTGGTTAAAAGGGTTCTTCTGTATGATGTTTAAAATAACCTTTTTTTTAATAAGTCAATACTGCACCAAAAGTTTATCTTGTGTTACGAGTCAAAGAACCCTTGTTCAGTAGAGTTCAGAAATGTAGAACATCTTCTACTAAAAATCTGATTATTCATCACACCGTGGCCAATGACTAGGCGGTGTTTAGATGGAGCAGGTACACAGGAGGGAGGGAAATGCATTTTGCTGTTTAGCAGCCATCACTTCCTATAGGCCTGCTCCCAACACATCCACAATGAGACAAGAAGTGGAACAAAATGCAAAAGCAAAAAGGGAAGCTACCTCGCCTACTTCCTGAACACAGACAGAAGATCCACCTTTTCAGAAGAGGCTTTCACTGCGCCGGAGCTGACGTCTGTAAAAATTAGATGCAGATCAAATCTACAGTGGCTCTTTGAAGTGCTGTTCTACCTGACAATCCGCAGTTGAACACTAGAGATGCTAACGCACTCTTGACACTCACACATGCACTTAAATCACTGCATGTTGAGGCATGACACTTCCAAACCGCTTCTGCAATAAGCTGCTCCATACGGTCCTGACAGACACATTAACACATCACAGCGAGGAGGCTGCGCAGACAGTGAAAACATCTTTAACACACACAGAGCCAATGCATTTATAACTCCATTGCTATAAAGCTTAGTCCACCCAATAACAACTGGCACATCGCAAGGCTCTAACAATCAGTGCAATTCTGGAGCTGCAGCCAGGCCTGTGATTTAATGCCAACCATGTTGTTGATGAATTGCTGGGGCCGAATGTGTTCCCTATGGAGCTTCATCCAGACACACACACACACACACACAGCATAGCCCAGTAAACTCTCTCAAAGCCAAAAGCCCAGCTGTTGCACTCTCTCTCTAGATAACATCTAAGCCACTGGAGGATTCATGCTGGTAAAGTAAAGTCCAGTCAGGCTCAAGCCAGCATGGCTGTGGCCAGGGCCACTGCTCCGCTGCCGAGTGTTTCTGCATCTGTGCGTGTGAGAAGCTCAAAGGCCCCTTCTCAGTGTGTGTAATCACACAAATGCTCTAAAAAGTCCCCAAATGTCCTTTAGCTTGCCAAGGCCGAGGCCTCTTAACGTCTTGTTAGTGATCATGATTGACTACTGCTGGTAGCTTATGTGTGCCCACATAGAAACAAGGCCAACAAGGCAAACACGTCCAAGGAGCCCAGAAATGGAACAATTTCTAAACAACTGCAGATTCAAAGATCATCAGTTCAAACAGCTGTGAGTAAGTACAAGTAGGTGCGAGGTGTAGCCACTTCCGCCAAGGCACAGGCCTACCATGAACTAGAAGCTGCAGGAACACCAATGTCCCTGTCTACAGTCAAGCGAGGTGTACATCGCCATGGATGTGAGGCTGCTGCCCAAGAAAGAAACCCCTGCTCTAACATCAACACCTGCAAGCTTGACTAAAGTTTGCAACTGACCACATGGACTTAGAAAAAAACCTTCTGGAGGACAGTTTTATGGTCGAATGAGATGAAGATGTTTGGATGTGTAATGGTGAGGAATTCAACCTCAGGGACACTCTACCAACTCTTAAGCATATTGGCAACATGCACAAGGGCTGTTTTAGAACTGGTACTAGAAGAGAGCATAACTTCAAACCATCAGCTAGATGGAAGGCAACACAACTGGGTGTTTCAACAGGACAATGACCTGGAGCTTCTGGAATGTCCTACCCAATGTCCTGACCTTACGTAGGTGCAATATAATGCACCGCCCCATCAATACTACATCTTTCCTCTACTCATTCATTCACACAATGAAAGTAGTGGGGGTCTGAGCAGCATCAAATATGAATGGGCATGGTGCTGTAAGCCACAGATGTGTCGATATGCAGAAGCGTCTACATCAGATCAGAGCTGGAATGGAAATGGAGCACCAGTGGACAGTTTTGAAAAAGTGGTCAAAGTTAGGGGACCGTTTTTTTACAGTGGCCTTGGTTTTCACTATGACTATATTTTGATCCCTGCAAACAGCACCCAAAACATTTTTTTTAAATGTGCCCTGAGGAATAGTAGATTTTTTCTGTCTTCCGTCTTAGTGTTCATTTTCTAGTCTTGTTCCTCTTCGCTGTGTCTGTTTTGAGTTAGGTGCAAGACATAAAATCTTTAAGAATGCTGCTGTAGCAAATTTAGCTAAAGTCCCAGTCATGTGCAAAGCACAACACTACACCATATGTATTTAACTTCAACGGGATATCACAACAACAGCTGGAGACTGAATTAGCTTGAATGACATTATGAGAATTTGCACCTTCAATAACTCTCCAATCTCAAATCTCCAATCTTTGGTGTCCAGCTCCAAACCCTAGAAAGTCTCATTACAGCACAGTTTGCTGATTTCTCGGCCTAGATATCACATGATTTAACCCAGCGGTTAGTTATCATGGCTAGTAGTAGTAGATAATATGGCAAAAATATAACTGGCACCGATGCAATGTCACCAAGCTACCAATGCGCTTGGAGGAAAGCGCTGCACACCCAGCTCTGATGCATCGGCTAGCGGAGACCCGTGCTCGCCAGTGTCACACTGAAGTGATTTGAGGAGAGCAAGGCCCGTTGTGCTCTTGAGGGCTCTGGATGCTGATGCCAGGTAGCATGACCCAGGGTTTAAACCAGTAAATCTCAGGTTATAGTGGCAGCGCCTAAGTCTGCTGGATCACCCGGGGACCCGAAGACATTTTGGGATACTGGAATGGACTCAATGCACCTACAGTAGAATATTTGTAAAAGGAAATCAGCATCAAACTCATGGGATTGCTAAAAAGACAAATTAAAAGACCTGCAAAAGACCTTTGGAGCCTCCCCTGTGTCCTCACCAAAGGAACATCTTTATACATAACAAACCTTATACATTTTGGAAACAAGTCCTGTGGACTGATAAAGTAAAAGAAACAGTACATTTTGGCTCCATTAGCAAAAGAATGTTTGGAGAAAAAATCTGTTTCTCCAAACACAATTAGATTTTCATGAACAGAACACCTCTCCAGCTGTTGGTGTGGATCGATCGTGCTTTGAGCTCATGTTACAGCCAGTAACACGGGGAACATTTTACTGGTTTAGGGAAGAATTGATTCCATTAAACACCAGCAAATTCTGTAAGCAAACATAACACCGTCTCTTAGAAAACTGAAGATGGCTTCTACAGCAGGATAAAGAGGCTCAAGCTGAAGGTTTTGCCATGACTCTCACAGTCCCTCCACTAAAACTGTCTGGAAATCCAGTATCATTTGGATTCAAACTAATAATCATCTGCCAACAGAACAATATCTGAGCTCCGGCACTTTGGAGTCCCTGTTATTTCTCTTTGAAGAAGATGATGTATCTTGACAGTAAGCAAGGCAATTGGTCACCTTCAAAGTACATCATTACAAGTTTCTCTTGTCTTCCTGCTCTCTGTCCTACTCTTCATTGACAGATAGGCTGACAACGGGGGTAATTGTAAAGCTGTCTGTTTGTGAGTGTTGAGCTAATTAATCATACAGTGGGCATAAACCTTTTCCATCAGTAGGGACAATTACAGATTGTCCTATTTCAATGGGCTCACTGGAATCCCTGACCGAGGATATGCAGGAGAATAGCTCGACAGTGCTTACAATGATGCTTATGTGCAACACTATACCAAACTGGAACAAGCTGGCAGCTCCACGGCCACAAAGTGAGAGCTTTCAATTAGCACTACTAACTCAGAATAATGGCAACAGAGTGCTAATGAAACCCTACAGAGACCCTACAGCCTGACAACGCTAATATGTTTAATACATAACACAGACCAGACCCTGATCCATATGAATAGAGTTCCAAAGTGAGCCAAAACGGATCAGATTAGTAGATAAAATGTGATATGGTCAAAAATTAAACAGAGAACAATAATGCTTTCCAGGCTGATATGACTGTAATCAACTGTGAATTGTTAAATCTGACTCTCAACTGTACTGGAAACTCAATTAGAAAGAAGACACATACAAAAAATACACGGTACCCTTACCAAACTGTCACAGTACGTATCTTTAAAATTGAGTAAACAAGTTCTTCAGGTCCAAAATACAAAATAATGACCACTGATGATTTGTTGAGGAGGTAAGTTTATATCTATATCTTTCAAATTGAGTTATCAAGTCTTTTGATTCCAAGATACATAATTCTGGAAAAAAATTAGAAACAAATCGCATACAAAAAATGAGTGTGTCCTAGGGGTGTGACAGTACTTATCACAGTGTGGACGTCATGGTTCTGTGCAAGTAGACATATGAATGATACACAGTATGTTAAGCCTGTAGGAAAGTGCAGAGAATAATAAATATAATGCGAAACCTGCAAACCAGAGCGTCACACTTCCACAGCGCTCGGATTAGCAATGTCTGGTCAAACGTGTGAGCAGTGTGTACAGGAAATCCCCTGTGTACGAACATGCTTGAAGCATTTGCTTCATTTTTGCTTAAAACCACAAACTGACCACCACTAAGTTATTTCAGAAACGGTTCCCTTCATCTACACCAGTGCTACTGATCAGATACAGAGCAGACGACTTAACCCAGCTCAGTTTCTCAACAGCTTCATTGTATTAAGATCATCCCAAGCATTTTATTAGATGCTCACTCTAAGAGGGAAGGCCAGTCCTGTAGTTTAAGCAAAAATATAATACTAATGTGTTCATCCCGCAGATTAGTGCTAAATGGATCTAAATACAGAATCAAAAAGAGTCATAATTTTATTAATTTATAATAAATTACTGTTGAGTACAAGAACACTATACTGAGTAAATGTTCCACCCCTAGTGTCCATTACACTTTAACCCCTTAAACAGCCTATCGTCCACCAGCAGGCCAAAAGCATTGCTACAAACTTCTATTACCAGAGAATAGCTGCACCAGTTTGTACAGCAGTCCCTGTTGTTGTGAGTAATACACCTTAGTGTGTAATAAGCCTGGCTGTGTTAAGGGGTTAACTAGGGGTAGCATTTATAAGTCTACACAACACCTACGTAAGCTTTTCTTAACCACTGAGACCATCAACCCTCCAACGTCATTTGTAAAGGCTTAAACCAGCCAGCCTCAGGTGTCACACTTCCTAAATTGACATGATAGTTTCTGAAAACTAATATTTGCCAGAATAAGCATGTCTAAAGCTTTATGTAGATACACAGAAGCCTTACGAACACTGTCTGCTCTGTTTCTTCAGCAAGTACAGGAATATTAGATATTATCATCATTTAAACAGTCAACTAAGCTCAATTTATATCTATATCTTTAAAATTTAGTAATCAAGTCTTCATGACAGTCCTAGCAAACACTGAACTACCTTTTTTAAGTCGGAGGGGGAGCTTTTCAGTATGAAACCAAGTCTTTACATAGCGAGGATGTTAATGGCTGTGGCACTTAATGGGTGGCTGTTGGCTGAGCCAGGATGAAGTTTTGGAGGCCTCCTGCAGCCTCAGTGATACAGCAGAGAATCTCTCAGATTTCCTTTCCCACTAGGCCATGGCAGCTTGGTCCTTGCATGAGGCCAGTTCTTTCTGATACCCAGATCAATACAACCTCGCTAGATTTCGATTACAGTCCTCCACATAACCCCACACACTGTCTCGCAGCATGCCAGAACAGGGAACGGCAGGGGTCAGGGAAAGGCCACCTCAGACTGTGAAAGAGTCTCCGCTGTTTACTACACAGCGTCATCTTACGCACCCCAGAGAGAGGAGGGGATAAAGTGTAGGAAATGTCCCCAACGCTGGAGGCAGAGCGTTCCTGACCGCTCCACTCGGCCACAAAGAATGGAGAGAATGAGAATGAAGAGCCTCCGAATGCCTCCGCCGCTGAGCAGAGAGAAAGGGAAAATAACACAACCCAATGTGCCCCGCTCTGACAAATGGATTTTCCCGTTCACCGCAGGAGGCAGAAAAACAAGAATTGGAGGTTGGCCGAGTTCTCTGGAAACGACAGTTTTACAAAGAGAGAGAGAGAGCTGCTCCTCAGATCACAGAACGCTTTTACCCTTACAATGCATTTCCTTCATAGGCATTTTAAATGCAAAGTCTGATGAAATTAATAACACATCAGTATTTGAACTGTAGAAAGGCTGCATCACACACTCACACATACACAGTGCTTAGAAATAAAGAAAAACTCCAGCATGTTTTAACATTATTAACCTAATCTGTAACATATGATCACATTCTACACATTATTTTGACACACTTTTCTGCACATTTCACAACTTCATAAAAGTCTGAGACAAAGACACAATTTTCATGGACATGGCCCTCAGCTCCACAGTGTACCATTACAAATTAGAGCAATCAGACATGATAATAAAACATACACATTCCAGGTTAATTTAATTTAGGGTATTTGCAGACATTCACCAATATTTTTTTACATAGTCCCCTCATTTCAGGGTACCATAATGTTTGGGGCCGTTTGGCTTCTCATGTGTATTTATGTTTCCTCTGGTGTGTTCTGTTGCTTTACTTCTGCAGCCATTAGCTCTCAAACACACTCTGCAGTTGCTATTGTTCACCATGAGGATAAGAGCTGACTCAATGAGAGTCAAAGACGCTACTATGGGGCTGAAAAGCAAGAATAAAACCATTACAGAGAAATTAGAGTCAAACATTGGGATTAACAAAATCAAGAGTGTGGAATATCATAAGAAGAAAGAAGGCACTGGTGAGCTCAATAATTGCAAGGGGACTGTTAGGCCAATAAAGACCTACTAATATGTAAATACTATTAAAGCACAGTCCCTATGCACAGTCACACAACAAAGACAATCAAACCTGTACATTTAACTGCTTAAAACCGGTGCAATATTGTAAATCCAGAGTATGTATAATGCGTGTATATGTACAGTATAGGTTAATGTGTAAATATTCAGTATTTGTATGAAATTTATTTTTTTTGTACTACTGTGAGGGACGATGCACCTATAAAAGACAATAAAAGCGATTTGATTTGATTTGATTTAGAGTAGCAGCCAATAAGCAGCCGAGGCCAATGATAAACAAGGCTCAAAAATAATTATTAAGTATAAGTTGTGCATTGTTACATCTATGTATTAATATCTAATGAATATATTTTGTAATAGTACACATTCTTTAAACAATTTTACCTAAACATGTCAGGTGGTGCAACCATTAATTTAGAAAAAAAAGGTTTTATATATTAGAAATATCTTTTAAACATGTTTAAACTAGTCTTTGTACTAGTTTGTACTGTTCGTGAAAACTTGTTTTAATAAGAATATTTTTTATATTTTTCAACCTTATTTTTAATATTTGCGAAGGAGCTACTGAATTTGGCATTGCCAACGAAGGTCAAATATTGTTGTTATGATACGAAACACTGCCCTCTATTTCCTAAAAGCACATTCCAATAAAAGTCTTTTCTTGTGTTGATTGTGTTGCGTGACTGTTAAGCAAATCAGAACATATAAGTTAAAAAAGTTTTTTGCATTTTTTTAATGAATTCAAACATTAAATATTTAAACACAAACATAAAAATAAAGTTTCAAATGATATAAATAATATTCAAAATAAAACATAACATTATTTGCAAATATATATCAATAAACTACAATTTTAAATGGCTTTACTGGTTCACTTAATCTGCACATTCAGTTATTTTAACACACTGAAAATGAATTCACATAACATGTATTGTAATATGATGTCACGTGCTTATTAAATGATTGAATAATCATATAGTCATTTTGACTGCTTGCTTATTTTTTGAATAACAGAAATAAATAACAAGCATTTCTTACATTATAATTTTTCTTGAGAAATGTCAGAATGACAGATGTGTTATTTAGTTATGAATGTATGTATGTATTTATTCAAATGAGCTGCTTACATTATGCACCTGATGCAAGGGTATAGGCTTCTCACCGTCAACAAATGTAATTTTGACCTTCAGTCTACAGCTTCCCACACACTGCTGTATGACTGCTGTCACAAATAATGTGAGTTTAGTTTAGCAGGCAGTGTGTGTACACTCGGCCCTGCTTTCTCTTTTTCATGATCAGCTGCTGTGCAGACCTAGGACAGTCTGCTCGCTTGCATGCTTTCAGTCATTTGCTTTCTAGTGATTTGCACAAAGTTCTGTTGATGGTGGGGGGAACTTTTCAGGAATTTCAGTATTGTATGGATAGATTCTTTTCATTTCATTTGTTTTAGTTTTACCACATGCTATTACTTATGGAACTGTCTGGGGAATAGGAGCAGACAAATGGTGACTTTGTTATCTTGAAACTCAGCATATGGACATTAAAGGCGACTGAAACCAGCAGATTCAAAGTGTGAATGTCACGTAATGCACGTTCATCGCGTATTTGTGGGGCATAAAAAATGTAACTGACACTGTACAGGAAGGTTTTTGTCAGACGCAGTTCTGAAGCCGTATGCTGGCGTTACGCTTACTGCAGGATTAAAGAGTGTTTCTCTACATTCCTAAGGCTGACTGATCGAGTTGATTCTTTAAGCACGGAGAAGCAAATGTGACTACCACAATGGTTCCAGAAAAGAAAAAGTTTCTTGGTGATCGCCTGCCTGAGATGACTTTTTACTCTAACATCACACACACATACACACACAAAAGCGGTTCTATCCTGTCTGTAATGTAAATGGTCAGAATGAATGCTCTGGCCTTACAAGGCCGAAATGCTCTGAACTCTTTTTTTTCGTTGAAATATATTAATCTAGTAACAACGTCAGACTGAAACTGACATGTGGGGTTTATGTAGTCTAATGATTTTTGCATCTCAAAAGAATTCATCAAAAAACATTGCATGTGATTTTCTAAATATGGAATCATCAGCATTATACAAATGTGGCAAATAGAGATTCATGTGGAATTCACTGCTGGAGTATCCCTTTAAGTACAGAAGAGGATGAAACAGAAAGACTGTGTGAGGGATAAAATACGCTATTATGAAAGATCAAACCCATTAGTGAAGAAAGGGGACGTGTAACACCTTATTTATGTTAAAGCCTGGTATACGTGAGAGTACCTGAACCTGATCTAATGTGATCCTTTACTACAGAAGAGCAGAAAAGAGCAGGAAAGCAACATCTATTCTCATTCCTCGCAGCCTGCGGGTGTTGTTTTGTCCAGTCTGCGCATGGTTACGTTGTCGGCTTCAATTTGCCCTCTCCTCCATTCTGCTCCCACCCTCTTCGCCTCCCCTGCTCTGGATTAGCTGCTCAGAGCTCTTCTCCTCAGCTCTCCTCTACAGCCCTTCTTTCTTGCTCTGATCCACACTTTCTGGCTCTCACCTGTTCCCATTGATGAATTTATCTACTTGACCGTGTTGGAAGCTGCACAGCAGAGGGAGAGATTCCCTCAGAAAGCAGCTGAGGATGACCAGAGCATGCACAGCAGGGCTAGCTAGCATGTGTATGCGAGTACACACATTATAGTGTGATGAGCGCATTTAAACACGAGGCACGGCTGGGGGAAAGGACCACACTTTCCTTCCAGTTTTTTCCCCCAGTTTCATCATTGCCAATTTCCATCCTCTAGCTAGGTGTGTGAGGGCAAATTCTAGCATGTGCTTGTTCTGAGACTAGGGAAGCCAGCAGCCACAGCAGCTTTCTTTTCAAGCTGCCTCTAATGCCCCATCATTGGACAGCTCAACACGCTTGGAGGAGAACAATGACTGCCAGTTAGGTCAGTGTTAGGTCAGCTAACAGATGCCTGCACTGGCTAGCATTGCGGTAGTGAGAGGATTGTTCTATCTACCCAGAGAGTGGGAGGACAGACATGCCCCTGACGTCAATCTCCTCATGATAGGGTTCAACAGATCACACATTTGCACAGAGGATCATAAAAAATGCAGGTATTTTGAAATGGTGGCAAAATAATACCTGGAAAAAGTGCATCATGAAAGGGGGGGGGGGTGGAAGCAATTCATGCTAGATAACCATAAGCTTGTAATGTTTTATAAAATGTTATGATTCAGTGCAATTTTTTAGACTGAGAGAATATGTGATGCAAGAACAGACATTATTATTAAAAAATAATTACATTTGAATGTTTATTCTAATAGAAATATATAATCACAATTTGGGTCAGAAATTAAATAGTTTTCTCAAATAATGCAGCGTTAGTGTCTAAACTAAGCTTTGTGTCTTGAGTTGTACTTAAGGGCTTATAGGCTCTCCTTTCAGCACCAAGCAAACTGTTTAACATAAACCTGAAATACATATAATGTACAGAATACTGTTACAGCGTTTCCACTACATATATTTGTCAGAGGCGGCCCACTGCTGCAAAATGCCTCAGAATTCTATTAAAAGTCATCAAATCGCAATTTCAAACTTCTGCAGAGGGCCTTTTATTTGAAATGATGGACACAGGAAATTAATGGACAGTCAGAAAAACATTTGATGATGCCCAAGCCAGTCTTCCTATCACTAAGCAGCAGACAAGAAGGAGGGAGAAATGAAGATATGGAGAGAAGAGAGAAAGGTAGATTACACTAGCTGCAATGTAACATAAAGCCCGGTGCACATCTGAGACGTCGTACCATTCTAACCATTGCTTTTGATGGATACACGCATGCCCGCAGAGGAGCACGGTTCAATTCCTCAGTGCCATGCAGCATTTTGATAGTACCACATTTAATTAAAACCATATGGAGACCACAGAAAGCCACAGCAGAGCACATGTGACTTAACATGCGCACAGAGAAAGACAGCCAGCCTTTCCAAACAAATTCCTAGGCCAGGTTACCTCTGCTAACGCTACTATCCTAGCCCTTGTATCCCAGCTTGTATCCTCCAGGTCGATTACAGGTCAGTTTGAAACTGAGTTATCTGATACCAAGCATGAGGTAACGTAATGCTGAAAGATATAATTTCATTTTGTTTATGAGAGTAGAGTGTAAAAATGAATATATTGCTGCAATGGGTAAGCAGTGGGGGAAAGATGCCATGGTCTGTATAAATGGATCTCAACACTTAGTTTACTAAGTTTGTTTTGCAGTCTATTTTCTCTGTATTTCTGTCTTCATCTGCAGGGGGGGGGGAGGGGGGCTGCCTAGAGGAAACAGTGTGTATCATATATGGTCGATGCAAATGACAGTCAGTATAATTTTTAAATCATCAACGTATACATTTAATTTTATTGAACAAACCTCCCGATGATAAATTTTTTTTTATAAAAAAAACCCCTCAAAATGCACTGTTCCAAATTATAGTTATAAACCATTTTACAGTTATTTGAAAATAACATCTCTAACATCAGCCACAAATAGCTTTAGAGTACGAAGACCACTCTTATGTTTACATGAAATATCTAATTTTTCATACCTCGTCCAGGGTATTGTACTGTTTGATGTTTTTCAGTGGCAGAGAGATCCTTTTTCTTTCCCATATTGCTTTGGGCTCACCTGACAAACTAATTATTACAGGTGTCTTACATTGCACAAAACCATACATGAATTTTATTGAAAAACAAAAAATGTAATCTTTATGACACCTACATCTAATTAGTATAATAATTTGGAACTCAGTGTACAGACAAAAGCAAGTAGCTGCATCCTAAAGCCTGAATTTTGTCCAGAGTTGTACCCATTCTCTTTGAAACTACTAGACAACACAAGGCAGTTTAAACAAGAAACTTGTGAATTTCCCACCAAACATATGCCTAGATATAGGGTTTAGATAACAGGGGCAGGGTCAGGTTAAAGTTACACTCCGACTAAATGTAGTTCGATTCTAAAGTGGGTCACTGCTGGCACGGATGTGTGTGTATAATTTCAATTACCAGCTCTGAGAGAAATAATTATCACACAGGGCTGAGCCAACATCATGCCCTTAAGGCAGCAGGAGTGAAAATGTCTCAGACGAGAAACTACTGTACCAGCTAACATCTACACACAATGCTGGAGACACAGGAGCCTGGAAGAGTTTGTACTGACTCACTAGCTACATGGTCTAGACTTTTATTCGTAGAAAGATTTACATTGTTTACTGTAATTCACTAGTGACACGTTATTGCATAATTTGACTATGTAGTAGACTGACTGTATTTACACTACACTTACAGTAGTGGTCACCAACTCAGAGATCAACCCCATCTGATACAACTAACTACGGCCTTCAGCTTTTCTTGATTTGTTAAAGCAGCATTATGTAGCACATCCAAATTACAGCTTCCAAATCATTGTGATGCTCCAATGACTAGCATGGAGAACAGCATCTCTATCATTGCCACTCCTTGCTTGACATGCTGCTAACTGCTTTATGTAACTGAAGGAGTGGACGAACTACTCTCTGCTTGCCAAGAAAAGTGTAATAGAAATAAAAAAAAAATAAACTGCTTTAAATATGGTTCAGAAGTTGGAGTTGAAACTACACCAATCCTGCACTGCTACTGCTACACTTAGAGATGAACCGATCCAATATTAGGATCGGATATCGGTCTCAATATTAACTACAACATTGTTTATTTTAGTGACAAATAAATATCAATTTAGTACATTTATATATATATGTGTTAATTTGTTATATTTTGTTTTACAAGTTAAGTTAGTAAAGTAATGTTTAAGTCAATCCTGATGCCTTAAGTCATCTTCCTGTCATCCTCTCTCTATTTCATTTCTCATTCTCCTCCTTTCTCTCCTGATGCCTTAAGTCTTTCCTACATGGTGAGTTATAAGGTTTATTAGTTCAGCAATGGTATTAGACTAGTATCGGGTATCAACCAATATTTAAAGTTTATGTATCTGTATCGAAACAGAAAAAGCTGTATCTGTGTACAAGATCATCTGTTAAACATGGTGAAGGTAGTGTCATGGCTTATGTAACTCATGACAGTAGCAGCGGAATGAATTCAGAAGTCTACAGAAACATCCTGTGTACCCATTTACAGAGAAATGCAATGGAGAGGAACTTCATCATGCAGCAAGACAAGGACATAAACACAATGCCAAGACTGAAGACTGAACTCCCTCAAAAAGATCTGAAAAAAGGCCTGGAACAGCATCGTCAGCTTAACAACAGGCCGTCAGCCTAATGAAGTGGTTGCAAGGGATATTCATCTATCTTCTTATCTGCTTCCTCCTGTTCAGGGTTGCAGTGGATACAGAATCTACCCAGAATCACTGGGCACAAGGCAGGAATACCCCCTGGACAGAGAATCGGATCATCGGAGGGTAACAGACACACTCACTCACTTACACCTAGGGGCAATTTAGCACAGCCAATGCTCACCAACCATCCACATTTTTGGAAGGTGAGAGTAAACTGCAGTGCCTGGAGGAAACAAACCAAACACCTCACAGACAACGCTGGAGCACGGATTGAACGCACAACCCCAGGCCCTTACTGCTATACGATACCAGCGTGCCACCCCAAACTTCTAAGCTCTCTCTGAATCAAATTATCATTAATATAATACAATTTATGACACAATTATAATACAATTTCGATTCTATGTACTTTTGACATGAAAATAAGCTGCAAGCCTGTAGAAAGTTAAAACATGATATGATTCTGAGAAACCATCAGAATGACCAGAATTACAGCCTGTGATAAACATCTGTGGCCATACTGAGTTTCGGACAAAGCTTTCCTAGACTTTTGCTCATCTACAAAATGTGTGATCTGCCACCAAAGGTGCACATTCTTAAAGTTTACACATTTAGATGTAAATATCAGGGGTCCAAGGTCCGATCTATCTTTTCATATTTTGATCTCAAACGAAATATAAGTACAGCAAGCAATAAAACAATTGGCCTCGCATTTCCAACACTTTTAAAGGAGACTGTAGCTGTGCTTAGCACTGTACCTGTAGTGTACTGTATCTGCTGTGTGGCGCTTTGCTCGTAGATCTGAACGCTCGTCTATATTCTTATTAAGCAGAGAAGAATAGAGGTGGTAAGAGTTGTAAAAAGGCAAACTGGAAGCTATTTATGATGAAAGTGCTTTTAACAGTGTGACACACAGTGATAACACACCATTAAAGTCAATGCTGCTCATTACAGGCCTGTAAACTCCACGCTGAGCCTCAGATTGCTCCGGGCTTCTGCAGTGACTCTGGATTAAAGAACAGTAAAGCTGACTGAAGCCAGGAATCTGTGTGTGTCTTCTTCAAATGCATAGTAGGTAGAGTGTTTGCAGAATGATGGGTAATAGCAAGCCTCAAGGTGGCTCCCCCCCCTCCTTTATTCTTACATACACATCAACACACACAGGTACAAAAGCCCTGTCAAAACCTCAGTGACAGATTGCAGGATTTGAAAGTTGAGACAGGAGTGTGTTTAAGAGCTGAACAGGGTTTTCACAGAGAGAGAGAAAGAGAGAGAGAGGATTACATATTACACTCTTTCAACCCATTCTTTACAGTAGATTTACTGAACGGTATGATTTCCCCCACTGCTCCTATTTACTTCCTATTGTCTGCTTGCCTCACTGTACTCCCTCAGTGTGTTACACACTCATCAAAACTCTCTCTACTACCATTCTCTCTCTTTATTAACTCACTACCCATCTCGCTCTCTCTCGCTCTCTCTCTCTCTCACACACACACACTCATCCTTTTAACTCATTCTTCCCTTTTCTCTCCTCTGTCTCATTCTCTCTCAACCTCCCTGTCTCCACTCTTTTACCCTTTCATTACCACATTCTCTCTTCTGTCTTATCCTCTCTCTCTCATTCTCCCTCTCTTTCTCATTTCTTATTCTCTCTTTTTTTCTTTCTGTCATCTTTCCTCTCTTTTATTTCTCAATCTCCCTCTTTCTCTCCTCTCTCATCCTCTCTCTCTCTCTCTCTCTTTCATTTCTCAATCTCCCTCTTTCTCTCCTCTCTCTCTTTCATTTCTCATTCTCCCTCTTTCTCTCCTCTCTCACACTCTCTCTCTCTCTTTCATTTCTCAATCTCCCTCTTTCTCTCCTCTCTCTCTTTCATTTCTCATTCTCCCTCTTTCTCTCCTCTCTCACACTCTCTCTCTCTCTTTCATTTCTCAATCTCCCTCTTTCTCTCCTCTCTCTCTTTCATTTCTCATTCTCCCTCTTTCTCTCCTCTCTCACACTCTCTCTCTCTCTTTCATTTCTCAATCTCCCTCTTTCTCTCCTCTCTCTCTTTCATTTCTCATTCTCCCTCTTTCTCTCCTCTCTCACACTCTCTCTCTCTCTTTCATTTCTCAATCTCCCTCTTTCTCTCCTCTCTCTCTTTCATTTCTCATTCTCCCTCTTTCTCTCCTCTCTCACACTCTCTCTCTCTCTTTCATTTCTCAATCTCCCTCTTTCTCTCCTCTCTCTCTTTCATTTCTCATTCTCCCTCTTTCTCTCCTCTCTCACCCTCTCTCTCTCTCTTTCATTTCTCAATCTCCCTCTTTCTCTCCTCTCTCTCTTTCATTTCTCATTCTCCCTCTTTCTCTCCTCTCTCACCCTCTCTCTCTCTTTCATTTCTTATTCTCCCTCTTTCTCTCCTCTCTCATCCTCTCTCTTTTATTTCTCATTCTCCCTCTTTCTCTCCTCTCTCACCCTCTCTCTCTCTCTCTCTTTCATTTCTCAATCTCCCTCTTTCTCTCCTCTCTCATCCTCTCTCTCTTTCATTTCTCAATCTCCCTCTTTCTCTCCTCTCTCTCTTTAATTGATTAACCACTCTCTGTGTATGCATGTACATGTATGTGGCGACTGCTAAAAGTGCCAAAGAAAGTTAATTATTGTTATTTTTTTATTATTACTATTAGTATTAGTAATAATAATAATATTAATGGTTCATTGGTTATAATGGTTCATACATCACTGTCTCTGTTCTTTTCCATTCATCCATCTATCCATCTTCTTATCCATGTCTTCCTGGTCAGGGTTGTGAGGCTTTTCTGGTATTACTGGGCTCAAGACAGGAATACCACCGGGACACAGCAGCAGCCCATCACAGACTGTTCCTCGCTTTCTACTCAATTTCCTCTTTTTTTTATTCACTGTTAAAGTACAAAACATTCTCTCTCACTCTCTCTCTCACTATAACCCCCACCCCCCCAAGAGCTCTAACAGGTAACAGTGGTCTGTATCACTTCTGCTCTTGCCCATTACTGCTACCTGCAGGGCATGGCTAACAGTGGAATGGCGTCTCTAGTACAGCGAGTCATACTAACACTCATTTGAGACCACCTAACCCAATTAGAGGAGTCAGCTCCGCTCTGGATGATGCTCCTGTGCTGATGAAGTGAGCATACAGCTGCTGCTGTGATAGATGGCCGAGGTCAGAGCTGAGTGTAATTACGGCTCAGAGCCATGCTGGGTCAGACTTCTGCCAGCCTCTCCTCAGGCCAAACACACACACACATTACACACACACATATACTTTCCTTCCTCCTCTTGTCTCTCTTATGCCCTCACATGCACTGGTGTACATTGGTTCTGTAAAATTTCACATTGTGATGATGTTGTAAGTGCTGCAGTATATATCCTGATGACACACAGGTCAGTTAAAGACACACTTCACGGCAGCAGAGTACAGAGAGGACAACCCGAGCTAACAGCCCGGTGCAGAACCAACAACCTTTCACCTAATGTGGACAAAACTGAAGAGATTGTTGACAACAGGAGAGTATGAGGACACCAGCTCCTTCTGAACACCAACTGCTCTGCTGTGGAGATTGTTAAGAGTTAACATTGCAGAGAACCTCGTCTGGTCCCTCAACAAAAAAGACCAGCAGTGCTTCTACTTCCTGCAATACACCCCCACCATCCCATCCTCGCCATGTTCTACAGAGTGTCTGGAGAACAGAGAATCCTGAGAAGCTGCGTCACTGTCTGGTTTGGAAATTGCAGATATGGCTAAGCTGTGTTTCTGTAGGGTTTAAAAATTCTGCTCTTTCGGAGTTCAATAGATACATCATTAAATATCTGTTCTGAAGCATCTGTCAAATTTAAACATCTACTCGTTCTATTTCTGGGGTTTAACATCTGAGAGGCGTGAAGACGGATGAGCTGTCTGCCCATGCTTTATCTGCAGACTAGCACACTGCTGAATGAAAGACACTGACACTGAGCTTTAAAATGGCTTTTTTTTCAGATGTGAAGCACCTCATGCACCTGACTACTTACTACACTAAAATAAAATAACTGTATGGACTGTATGTATGAAGGTGTGCTATTTGTGCAGCAAAAACAGTATAATAATTATTTCTGACATTTGTAACCTCTCTTTATCGTTTAAACTGACACAGGCTGTTTTTTGTCACTGTTACTTTAAGACTGATGCACCATATGGACAAAAGTATTGGGACACCTGCTTATTCACTGTTTCATCTGAAATCAAGGGTATTAAAAAAGGGTATTTTATCCTGCTTTTGTTGGAGTGACTAGATTTTGGAGCACTGCTGTGAGGATTGGACTGCATTTAGTGACCACCGCGTTAGTGAGGTCAGGACACTGGATGATCACCCCTCCACCTCATTCCCACCTCATGGATGGAGCACCATCATGCCAGAGAACACAATTCCACTGCTCTACAGCTCAATGCCGGGCACCTTTATACCCCTCTAGCCTGACATTAGGCATGGTGCCACAAGGTTCATGCTTATTTGCTCCAGAAAGTCCTATTCTATTGGCCATACACCTCTACAGCTGCATGTTGAATTTGCACATCGGTGTCAGCAATGGTTGCAGCTTGCTGAGTAGCAAAAGCATTCATTAGAAGGGGTCTCCACAAACATTTGGACATACAGTGTATATGTAATTTACACTGGTTCAGATTGGCCGCTGTAGGCCGAGTTGCTGTTTACTTTTAGCTTACCTTACATATATGGATTGTAGGGGCTGAGGAGCGAATGGCAGGCAACCCTTACCATGCAGAGGAATCTCCACAAGAGGGCGCAATTAGTACTCAAGTGGGTTTTGTGTGCATCATTGAAAGGGAGAACACTGGCCTCTGATCTCATTAATACAAGCATGTTCACAGCCACTAATTACCTAGTAAGGGAAGGGACAGAAGACTGAGGCTGTGAAGTAAGAGCATATTTAATGGGGCAGCCAATGCAGTACAGCAGTTCATACTTATACAGGAACCCTTCAGTGGATCATAGTAAGTATACTGTAGCCAGATTGAGGCAAAAAACACCAGGGGTGACACGGCCAAGTGATGCGTCACACCACTGACACTGTGTGCCCTTGTTTTGTATAACGAAGAAGACCTGTGTCCTACCTTCTGTGCTGAGGCCAGGGCTGGAGGTGAACTTGGCCACATCTACGATCTTCACTGCAAACTGCTGGCCCGTCTCTCTGTTGATGCATCTCCTCACCACGCTGAACGGCCCCCTGGGTGAGAAACACATGTGAATTCTTTATTTAGGCCCTCAGTTTAAGATACATTATACAAGGTGTTCGCAGTAGACACACACAGTGATTTATGATGATTCATTTTGCCATTATTAAAGACAACAAATTGTGTTCATATTAAAATGTATGCGTTCTAACCAAAGGCATTGTTGTGGTGAATGGAGAACATTCAGGGTCTTGGACTGTACACTCTTAAAAAGGGTTTCTTCAAGGGTTCTTTCACAAAAGCAATTGTCGTCTATGGTTTTCTTAGTCTACAGAGAAGCAGTGGGAAGTGCTGACTGCGCTGCTGAACCTGCACTACAGCACACACACATACACACACACACAGGTGTGACCTTCAGGACCTGGCTCTCTGTAGTGATCTCCACATGTGGTCAAAAGGGTGCATTTACACGGCTCTTCAGGGAGCATTTAAAAGCATTGGAGTATGCTGGCCCCTGCATGTGTGTTTGGGTCTGCATGTGCCCTCACAGACACGTGAATAGGCAGTTTGTATCCATATATGGGGGATGGAGGTGTTAGTAGGTTATAGTAGAGTAACCTCAAGTAAAAGTATCATGGCTTATTATGTGCAATATAGACAATATTGACTACCTTTAATAAATGATAAATAGTGAAGCACATTTTACAAAAGCAGCATCTCAAAGTCATGTGCATGTACACACCCGGCAGCCACTTCAGTGCCCAGGGAGCCAGTAGGGTTAAGTACCTTGCTCAAGGAGGAAAGCACTGTTCCTTTACTCCTCCGCCCCTTTTTCCTGCTGCTCCCGACAATGGTAGGGTGAGGACCGACACACACCTCCTCCAATACGTGTGCAGCCGATGCAACGTCACCTGGCAACCAGCATGCTCAGAGGAAAGCTCTGTGTGTCCGGCTCTGATGCATCAGCCAGTAGACGCCAGTGGAAGCCAGCACTGCACTTGAGTGACATGGGGAGGTGCCATCTACCCACCCTGGAGAGAGAGCAAGGCCAATTGTGCTCTTGGGGGCCCGGGCTGCCAATGGCTAGCATCATGACCGGGATCCGAATTAGCAATCCTCTGGTAATATTGACAGCGTTTTATTCTGCCGGACCACAATCTGTATTTATGACTGTGAATTACACCCCTCAACTGTAGGGGGAGCCCAGGAGCAAAAAGTACCAATTCTTGCATAATAAACGCATACACACACACACACACACACACACACACATTAGTACAGAAGGTTAGTAACATCACCCACCACTGGCTTAGATTATTCTGTATGCCTTTAGACTTCCTGACAGTAAAAAGGCTCAGTTGAAGCCAGCAGTGAGTGTGTCTGAGGTCTTAGACAGGCTACAGTTGCTCGTTGTTTCACCGCAGAAATGGCGTCGTAATTGAAATTCATAAAACAAACCCAGGAAGATCCTTGGGCAGTCAGTCCAAACAACATTTCATTTATCTGGCGTCAGTGCCTCCTCTGCCTCTGTCGTCATCTAAATAATTGAGCAATTGTAGCCGTAGCCTTGATGTGAGTGAGTAATCCAGGCCTATGGCACTGAATACAAAGCTCTCTTTACCCCCCTTTTCTCTTTCTCTGTCTGTCTCTCCTCTCTCTCTCTCTCTCTCTCTCCATGTCTAGGACTTTCTCACTTTCTGTATCTCTCATTGTCCCTATTTTCATGTTTTCCCTATATCTCTCTTTCTGTCATATCCTCTGTCTGTCCCTCTCTCCATCTCGCCCACAGCTAGCATGCAGTCAGAGAGGCTCAGGCGCGTAACAGTGGGCTCTGAATCAGTCATTAATAAATGAACAAATCACTACAGCGGCTCCAGGACCTAAAGCATTGGTAGAAATAGAGGCTGATGGTTAGACAGGGGCTCTGAAAAGAACTTGTCAGCGGCGGAAGAAGGGAGGCTATATTTAGGTGCGGAGTAAGCAGGGCAGTGGCACTGTGACACGAGGCCAAGTGTCCCACAGAGGAAGTGGGATAAGACTGCTCACTGGGCCACAGTGACACGGCCTCTTTCTAAGAAGCAAGGCCTAGTTTAGTTTCAGTGACACATGAAGAGAGGGAGAGACAGAGACAGAGGGAGAAAGAGTGGAGGATGTAACCCCTGGTGCTCTGGTGGAGTCAGGAGCTCTGATCACACTAACCTAAACCTTTAACCTCCAGCAGCCAGACAACAGAGGCTGCTGCTCATCTGGGAGAGGGTGCCAGCAGACAGAGGCTCTGTGATGGGGCCCGGGGTTGCGGGGTACGTTCACACTAGCTACACTAATGAATGCAATCCTAATGGTGGCTAGCTGTGAAGCACAGTGTAGGGTGGCAGTGTGTGGTTTGAGACACAGCCTGCTAAACCGAAGCGCCAGACAGAGGAAGTTAAAGCACAGAAACACAGGCAGATGCAGATGCAATGAAGTGAAGCAGGCAGGGTTGATACTAGATTTTGCGGGCAGGACTTGCTGTGAACTTGGTTCGTTTAGATGCCTTTAGTTTGTACTGCATTCATCCTTTGACCGAACTGCACCACAGTCCGAAGGGTGAACCCTGCCTTTTAAACTGAGCAGGTGGTCCGCACCAGAGGGCAATCGCACCAGGGTTCCTCTTAATGAAAGCACCTTATTTAAAAGACCTACATCTACAACACCTGGATCGCATCAGTCTGGATGTCTGTAAGGTTCTTCTAATGAATAAAAAAAAATAACTCACTAAATTATGACTCACTAACATGCTGGACAAATGGACAGACAGAGATATGACCTGGATTTACTTCCGACAAGTCATCATCCTGCCGACATGCGCGTCTTCTTGATGGATCTCATGCTATTTACCTGTTCTGTATAGAGGTAAGACGTGGGAAACTTCTCTCCCCTGCTTGTTTTAATACTGTTTAAGGTATATTTAGCTGAGTGTCATAAATGAAGATGAGCTAGAGTGATATTTACACAACCTGAGCAGTGGGCAGAAGGATTAATGACTCTTATCACAGATGTGTTTCACACAGTAACTCACAGTGAGAAGGTGGTGAGATACTGAGGGAACGATCGTTCACAGGGCACTGAAAACACAGTGTAATTCACTGATCTGAAAGTGATGGTGATGGCAACTACATTATGTGTCCAAATATTTGTGGACATGCCTTCTAATGCATGCATTCAGCTCCACAACGTTGCACCCATTGCTGACACAGATTTGTGCAAATGGACAAACACACACACATAAAGCTTGTCTAGTCCTCGCAGAGAATAGAATAAGACTAGCCAATAGAACAGAACTCTCTGGGGCAGATAAACAAGGACCTGTTGGCATCATGCCTAATGGCAGGCGTGAGCTTGCAGGGTATAAAGCCCCCAGCATTGAGCTGTGGAGCAGTAAAACTGTGTTCTCTGGAATGATGGATGGTGCTCCATCCAATACTTTGGTGGTGCTCATGCCACATCCTGATCTCACTAATGCTCTTGTCGCTGAATGCCATTTTAATACTCTTGATTTTAGCCCTGCTATACTGCAGCTGAACTGTACAGGAGTGAGGAAGAAGAGGAGAAACACACACACCAACCAGACTCTGGCTCTCTCTCTCTCTCTCTCTCTCTCTCTCTCTCTCTCTCAAGGGAAGAGTCACATAGCAAATCAGTACAACAGCAAGGAGGGTCTCCGTCTCTGCCTCTGTCTCTTTCTCTCACACCCCAAACCCCAGACCCACTACTGCTACCATAACAGCTTCTAATGGCTTTAACTAAGCATTGGAGCACTGCTGTGTGGACTTGATTGCATTCATCCACATGAGCATTGGTAAGATAAGGTACTGATGATGGATAATTAGTTCTGGACCTAGAACTCCATTCTAACTTATCCCTCTCATTAGAAGGGTTGTCTGAATCAGTTTAGACATACACTCAGGTGCTACAAATGGCCACTTTTGGTTCCATAAAGAACCTCTTTTAAATTATATATATATATATATATAAACCTTTACTTGATGCAAAGGATATGGTTTATTGTATTTAGTTTTAATGGAACCATAAGTGGTTCTTCTTTGGCATCGTTCAAAGACTCATTTGTAGCACCTGTTATTTGTAAGAGTGTAGATGTATGAGATACACTCTTGTCATTCTGCAGTCCACCAATAACAAACAGACTGCAGTCCTGCTGCAGACACACTATATCCATAATCGGTAAGAAAAACACAGTGGAGTGAAATCACATTTAGAGAAGCACCAAGAAGACGAGCTATTATCAGAGTCAATATAGAGGAATAATACATTTAAAAGAGCAGCTGGAATAAAAGATTGATGTATAAATGAATAAAAAATGTGCAAGCAATCCTTGTTAAGACGTTTAACAGCTGCAGAGGGAGAACAGATTAGAACAGCAGACAAAAAGAGGGGAAAAATGCTGACAAAAAAAAACCTTAAGAAAAAAAAAACAAAAGGCAGAGGCTAAGAGAGTTCAAATCTCCATTCCCGATTCCCGCCTTTACAACTGCCTGCATGTCTCCATGGTACAGTTCTGCTCTCTGATCTGCTCTCTAAGACTCCCTCCTTCTCTCTGATGCAGGAGTTATGCAGAGCATGAGGAGCAGGAGAGAATGCATACTAAAAAGAGAGAATCCCACTCCGGCCTAATTATCACAGCATCCCGCTATCAGTGCCTCACGGGTGCACTGATGCACTTATCTTCAAGCCCGATGCAATTTTTTGATCCGGAGGTCAGAACTAGAGTTGGTTTCTTTGAAATCTGCCTTTCTATATGTCGTCTTGGATGTTCTCCTCCTGGAGAGGGACCACTGCCAGGTAACATCGAGCAGGAGCAACCAACATTGAACACTGGTTTAAATCTGGGTTTTCATTCAAACATTTCCCCCCCAAAAATAAGCGACTGGTTCGGTTTGGTAATTCCTGAAGATGTGCAATGTGAAAATAAGGGCTCCCTCACCATGGAAGTCACGAAGGAGTGATTCAAGCATTTATCAGCTGAAAGTAGAGCAGTTTTGATTTACAGCAGTCCACCACAATGAGAGCAGGCCATCTCATCATCAGCAATTTCTATTGACGAGAGTGATGTACATATCAGTGATAGCGATATTATTTTGATATGATTTCACATATTTTTAGTTCAGAATTTTCATTACTGCACTGACATCCTTATACCCTTATAATGCTCGTGAGAGAGGGCATGTGTTTCCCCACACACAGCTTGAGGGAGCATATGGCGCTGGCCCAAAGCTGCTTAGTCAGAGCAGTGAGGTGCAGCCACATGCTTCAAACCACACCAGTGCATTCAGCAGCTCCAGATACAGCACTGCCGAGCACCTTCTTCTCAAACAAGAAGATATACAGTACTGCCTGTCAGACACTTTACAAGCAGTGTATTTAGTCCTATCTTCCTATACTGTCAACTATGCAAAGCGGTCATATGCCCACAATTCTCTAATGGACATACGGTTCATTATTTGGGTGCAGAGGCCAGCAATTTCATAGCTCGGCAGTGCACTACATAGGGAGTAGGGATGTCAAGCATTTGACCATTTTCTGAATGCTCAGACACTCGTAGTACACTCACAGTAGAGAATTGATGACAAATCCAGAATGAAAACTGAAAAACAGAAACTAAACTAAAGCTACAAAAGGAAAACAACAATAGCTAAAAGCAAATGCTTAAAACAAATAAGGACTTGAGCAAGAGGCTGTGGGCAAGAGACTAGTGGCTACAGCTAATAACCAACAAAGGATACACAGCTGGGGCTTAACTGGGCTAGACTAGGCTAAGCTACAGCAACGAGAATGAAACTAGCTAGATAGTGATGGAGAAAGAGCAGCAGAGAGGGACTTAAGACTGATAAAGTATATACTAATAATACTTATTGTTATTATTATTATTATTATTATTATTATTATTGTAGTTCATTTCTTCAAAAAAACTCAATTTGAGCACAGAATCAGCAAACTGTTGATGGGCTGTGTACAGCACTGGCTGAATGCTTCAGCCTGGGTTAGGCTCTCGAGACTTTCTTGCAGGCTAATATGGAATGTATGGTGCTTAGCAGCAGTGACAGGGTGAAAGAGTCCAATATGAAATACAGACTAAAAAAATCTTTAAAAAGCACATATGTGAAATGAAGTCATTCTGCGAGCGGCTGTGTGGCTGACCCCTGGGGGCCTCGCTGGCGGTTACAGAGGAAAAGCAATAATGCTGAGTAAGACTTAATCACTTCATCTGCCTTTAATCTCTCTGGATCACTAAAGCCATTTCAATCAGTGTCCTCACACCCTCCACACACACACAAATACACACACATGCTTTCTGCTGCTTGATATTTCAACACCATTACCCTTATCTCTCAATACATGATGTGCTATCTATATATTCTACTATCTATCTGTTTACACACAGGTCCAGCAGTGCTCCATCATGGCTCTTCTGTGAGAAAACATCGCTGTGACACCTCCACCAGCTCTGCACAGCCATCACACACTGCTCACAGCGGCATGGGGGTACTGGTTCTGCCCATAGGTCATCACCAGTATTTACAGACAGCCTTGGGGACAGCTATAACAAAGCACTGTACATCTACAGACATTAGACATTATACAGTAGGGGTGTAATAAAATTGATATAGGGTAATATTTAAGATTTTAAAAGCAGTATCAATACGTTAAAAATTCTATTGATAAAATACAGACAGGTGAGATGTAAATCAATTGTAGTACGTTATATAGCAATATGTAGCATATTAGAAATCTTTACATAGAATCATGTTGTGGCTCTAGAGTAAATTACATACACTGTATGTTCAAATGTATGATAAACATTAACCTGTAGGTACTATACCTAAGGCCGGGACCGGGCGAGAGAGGTAGAAAGCTCGCAGCATTGAGCTGTGGAGCAGTGGAGCTGTGTTCTCTGGAATGATGATGGTGCTCTATCCAGTACTTTCGGGAAGAGTTGGGGAGTTGGGAATGAGGTGGGGTGGTGAAGTGTGGTGAAGGACAAGAAAGTAAGTGAGCTCTTCCTCATGACCATTATTACATTTTACTTTACTTTAAAGCATGTAAAGAGCCCCCACTGAAAAATCCCCCATATATACCGTATATATACTGTATGGAAGTGCTATCTGGTGTCAAATCAGGCCGTCCTTTAGATCTGTTTTACAACACTTTATTGACGAGAAAGGAAACACGCAGGTTCACCAGCTGCAAGAGTCACATTAGAGCTTAGTGTAATAGTGAATGAGGTTCCACAATGCACTACTGACAAACAATCATTTCTGTAGTAATACTGAGGTCACTGATCTCTATACTGCACGTGGCAATATAATGACATAATATTCTGTGTATATTGTGGAGCTCTAATATGCAATGATCTATATTTAGTACTGGATTTTAATATGCAGTGCTAGCCGAGGCACAGAGCCACACACACACACACACACACACACGCAGACAGACTGAGGGAATTGCTTCATATGGACTGCATTATGAGGGAGGCTTGTTCCTGGCAGAGGAAAGAGTGGCTGATAAATCTGGGCGAGAGAAAAGAAGAGGGAGAGTACACGTCCTGTAACTTCCTCTGCAGTCCACACAGGAGGAAGCTGCACTGGCAGAAAGATGAGACGAGTGGAGAGAGAGAGACAGAGAGAGAGAGGGAAATGGAATGAAAGGACTCAAAATGTGTACAAAAAATAGCAGAAACTAAAACATTGGATAAAATGTATGTGTGTGTGTGTGTGTGTGAGAGAGAGAGAGTGAGAGAGAGAGAGAGAGAGAGAGTAATCAGTGCTGAAGCACACCGGCAGTGAGAGTTGGTGGTGTTTCCTGGCAGTTGTGCTGTGTGTGGAGCTTTAACTGTGGCACAAAACTCCCCCACAATAAACACAAACCCTCCATCACACATACACACACACACACACACACACATTTACCACACACTCACACCTTTAACACAGGTGTTGTGAAAGAAACAGCACTGAGCTGTGGAGCAGTGGAACTGTATTCTCTGGAACAATTATGGTGCTCCATCCAGTACTATTGGGATGGGTTGAGGGGTTGGGGATGAGGTGGAGTGCTCCATCATCCAACATCCTTACCTCACTAATGCTCGTCACAGAATGTAATCAAATCCTCACAGCAATGCTCCAAAATCTAATGGAAAGCCTTTTAGTTTAGTTGCTCCAACTCTGATCTTTTTTAATACCGCCATCATTTTCAGAAGAAACAATAATTGAGCAGGTGTCCCAATACTTTAGTCCAAGTGTATGCTATGTGTATACAAGTATGCATTCAAGTGTGTGACTACGCAACTATATCCCTGTTTATTTATGTGAAAAGGTGACCATCAGCATCATGGAACTGCCGGTTCAGCTGCAGTTGGAGATCTTGTAGAAGTGAAGGAAGTGCCGGAAGACACTAACGCACATCAACACAAGATAGAAACTGCTTATTGAGGCTTCAGCAGCACCAGCTCCGACGCCATTAAACCACTCAGCTCACCCCTTCAACAGCCTTCCCCAGAGCAAAGCCAATTTTCCGAGCATCAGTGAGTAAAAACAGATCAGCAGGTAAAAATGAAGAGGAAGTGCTCCAAAACAGGAACAAGATAAACAATCCAATGTGGCAACAACACCTACAGATAAAATGTTAACACACACACACACACACACACACGTGTGATTTTTCCTCTTACACTGACAGATGATGCAGCAATGTGTGAAATGAAGCCAGTGAAATTAAATCAGAGACCACCTTCATCTATTTCATTACCAAAACAGCCATTAAATGGACAATACATTGGCAAAAGTATTGGGACACCTGTTCATTCACTGCTTCTTCTGAAATCAAGGCTTATAAGAAAAGAGATTATCCTGCTTCTGTTGGAGTTGACTCTCTGGAGCAGATAAATATAGACCTGTTGACACCATGTCACCATGACAAGTGGGGGCTATAGTGGGGGGTATAAAGCCCCCAGCATTGATCTGTGGAGTCCTCTGGAGTGATGGTGCTCTCAGCAGTGCTCCAGAATCTAGAAGAAAGGAGGTACGAGGAACAAGCAGGTGTCCCAATACTTTAGTCCTTGCAGTGTAATGTCCTGAACAATTAAGAACTTTAAGTACCTAAAGGCTGTTTGACCGGACATGAAATAAATTAATGGTGGTTCAGGACTGAAAGTTCTTAAGTTTTGGATGGCAGCAACAACAACAGTGTTCTTCGACAGCAGGTTCAAAGAACATGTGATTAAATCACGCAATTTATCACAGCAAGTCTAGACTCAGGCTCAGTAACTGCTCAGGAGAACAATCAGTCAAGTCGTGCCGCTTTCGACAGATGTTTGCCACCATAACAGCCGGCAGGCGACTGGGGAAGTTCTCGAATTCACTCAGACTGCAGGGAGATGCAGTTAGGAGACACTTGGCTGCAAGTCTGGTTGGTTAAGATGCTCAGTCGCTGCCTTGCTGGTGCTCTGAAGACGAGCTTCAGAAGGTGCTTGGCGAGGTTGGGGTGAAGAAGGTGGTTCTGAACCCCGAACAGCTTTAGAACCACTTCATAATTTTCAAAGACAAACAAAGGGAAAGCAATCAGCAGCTTCCAAGCTGGCGTCGGGAAAGCAGTGAGAGGCTGAAGCTACAACAGCAGCCGGAAGAAGAGAGTGAGGGAGTAGAGCGATCTGAGGGAATCTGCAGGCAGGAAGCTGTGGAGGAGTGCAGCTGCACACTGGAGCACAGCGCTCCATTTAAAGCTACTCCACAGACGGCGGAGCCAAGCTTTCAGCCAAGCTCTCAGAGCGGGAAATCAACACGCTGCCTCTTTCAAGGCAGACGGGAGTTTTTTTCATATTCGCGTGCTGGAATTAGAGCCCGACCGACATTTATTGATCTGCTGGTAATACATCAGGAATGGCTTTTCAATGCTTTAACAAAAACATGCTATTTTTTTGGTATTAGAGGTATTATTTATTTACAATATTATTTATTTATTTATAGCACATTGAGGAAGGCAAAAAAAATGCTGGTTGAAAAAAGTGCTTAATTAATAAATACTTAATTATCTTAATTAATATCTATCTTTGGCATTTCCTTGAGATCAGAGAAAGGTCAAAAGTGCAGATTCAGACATGTTGATGCAAACTTAATGTAAACGTAGTGTAATACATAACTAAGAACTGTAGTTACCATTAAATAGTTCAGCAAAATGATATTAATAACACCATCCTCCTATTGGTTTAACATTATATAATATACGCATCGATATACTGTCCTCATATTTGGTCATCAGAGAAGGCAGAGGTTGTATTACAGCACTACTCTTATTTCATTTTTGTTTCGGTCAAAAGATTTGGTTGGCAAATTTGGTTGAATTTCATTTGTTTGTGGTATCCAGGTAGATACAGCTACGCTAGCTCTCCCATTTATTAGGGCTTCTGGAGCTGGACTGAAGGCCTCATGCGTCTGATTCCTACCAACATACTTTGAAAGTAACAGAGGAATCCGGATTTCTAACAGGTGGGACAAATTCAGTGAGGAAAAAAAGGCCACCTGAAGGTCCCAGATATGACTGTGAACTGACAGTAAACTGGGGATGGGCAATATGAGGATATTTTAGTGTTATTGTGATACACAATGTGCTTTTATGAATATATCGTCAATATCATCAGTGCTTGTAATTAGTCCTGGTTTCACCGGATGAAGTGAATCGCTGTACTATGTATGGGAGTAGTAGTAAGTATATGAATAACATAATAATTTAACCATATTGTTCACTCCTACTGTCAATACGAGCAGCAGCCTAACCTAGGTTTCAGTCAGTTGTTAGAAACAGCTGCAGTCACTCCTTACTAACTGAGTCACTGTAAAACTGTAATGCCTGTATTATATAGATATTCTAGGCAATGTAGGTAAAATATAGGCTCTTTGTGACCAATATGTCTCTTACAAGCTTTAAAGCACATATTCTACGTCCAAAAACCAAAAGAAAAGTGTACTGCAGTTAGCTTAGTGCGTACGTACTGCAAGAATTCCATACAATCGCTAGCAGACATTAGCATTATTGCTCCTCATTTTGACATTTATTGTTCCAAAAAGTTCTATTAGTCATGGATCGCAATTCAGAAATGTGCTTCTACTTTCCACAACAACAAATCACTCATGATAGCTTGCTAATGATTTACCTGATATGGTGGCAGCAGTCTTAGCTGAATCACTTTTCAAAATTAAGATATTACACAGGGTTCTTTGAGCAATGCCACAAAAGAACCACTTAAAGAACCATGCTTATAAAAGCATATGAGTATGAAGAACCTCTATATTGGTAAAGAACATTTACAGAATACTTTTCTGTGTACGAGAAGTGTAGTGTTACACAGGGTTCTTTGACCAATTCTACGGATGGACCACATTTAGTTCCAACAAAAATTTATTTGGAAAGGAATATGAGTGTGAAGAACCTTGAAATTAGTATTAAGTCAGAGACCACCCTCATCTATTTTATTGTCAAAACAGCCATTAAATGGACAATACATGGGCAAAAGTATTGGGACACCTGTTCATTCACTGCTTCTTCTGAAATCAAGGCTAATAAGAAAAGAGATTGTCCTTCTGTTGGAGTTGACTCTCAGGAGCAGATAAATATAGACCTGTTGACACCATGTCACCATGACAAGTGGGGGTGAGAGGGGTATAAAGCCCTCAGCATTAATCAATGGATCAGTGGAGCTGTGTTCTCTGGAATGATGGTGCTCTCAGTAGTACTCCAGAATTTAAAAGAAAGGAGGTACAAGGAACTAGCAGGTGTCCCAATACTTTAGTCCATACAGTGTATTTCCTGAAAAATCAAGAACTTTAAGTACCTAATGGCTGTTTGACCATTTAATGGATTTAGTTCCAACAAAAAATAATTTGGAAAGGAATATGAGTGTGAAGAACATTGAAATTAGTAGAGAACATTTAAATCAAGTTTCTTTATGCTCACTATCATTAATGTGCATCTCTTTTCCAAACATGATTCTTTATTAACTAAAAGTAGTTCTTATAATGTCCATATCAATCAGGCTCTGTTAAAAAAAATAGATCCTTGAGGCCCCTTTGGAGGTTCTTTAGTTTGAGACTGTGGAAGAACCTCTTAAAGTGCTTTAAAGAACCATTTTCTTCTTAGATGTTCCTCCACAGTTTCACAAACATCAAAAGTTCCACAAGGATCTTATAGTTTTAACAGTGCAGTTGGAATAAGGGCATGTAGAATTTAAAGGGCATGGAGAAGCATGTGTTTAACCTGGTGGGGCCTGACCTTTGCTCCCATGGCTTTTGAACAGGAGGTCTTGCGGCTATGAAGCAAAACGATATTCACACACTGAGAGAAGTGGAAGTACAAGCTCACTCCATCTGTCTCCTTTAACCCTGAGCATGTCTAAAGCGTTAAAACCAAGATCAGAGCGTGAGAAGAGAGCCGGGGCTCAAGCAGCTAAAGCAGCTAAAGCATGGTGTACAGCCAGAGTGAGGATATATATACCTATGAAAGAAAAGTACAAGACCCAATACACTCACTCCTGTCTCCCTGGCTGGCAGGCCAGCTGATTTAAAGAGAGCACCTCAGTGCCCCCAACAAAAGGTGTTTATCACTGCAGGAGGCCAATACCGTAAATGTCATGTGGTTTACAGCAGAGTCGCCCATGGCCAGGCCACAACTGTCATTACGAGATATAAAGGCTTTTCTGTGGTACAAAGAGAGAATAGAAGATAGAGAAAAGTGGGCGAGAGAGAGAGAGAGTGTGTGTGTGTGTGTATGTGTGTATGTGAAAGAGAGAAAGAGAGAGAGAGAGAGAGAGAGAGGGAGGGCAAGATTTATAACAGCAATATCACTGTATTTCAGATTCCACTGGTAATACATATCACATGTCCCCTCATGACCAACCCTCCTTTACCAAACAGCATGTCCACGCATTTACACCACCCACACATGTGGAGACCAGACGGAGTTCACACAGCCGATAACATGAGCAGCCAAACATGGCATGTGGCATGTGGCTCAGGTATTCACCACTGAGATAAGCTAAGCCAGGGCTTGATTCTTTGTGGCACGGATTCCAGGTTGACGTGATTGAGTCCACCCTCATGATGCGACTCTACTTTTGTACCACACTTCTACTGGAGTTTGACCCAAACACACGTAAACGGATACATACATACATACTGTGTATAACCGTTCCGCTCTGTAAGATGTGTGTGTGTGCACGGCAGCCCACGTACACCCCCGTACGCTGAGAGTGAGAGCAGAGGAAGCCTCTCCAGCTCAACAGCAGTCATAAACTCTGACACAGAACAATAACTGGAAGATTTCTCGCTGGATTAATGAATCAATTACAGTGGTATTTCTCACAGAGAGCAAACAGTGAGAGCCAGATCACGTCTAATCGGATTGCATTAGCACGTTTCCAGCTCAGACCGAGGTGGAGTAATGCAGCCATTTCTGTTCCCCACCCCTCTCTTATCATCAATTCAGAGTCTACACACACTGACACAAACACACACACACTCACACACCCTAAACACACACACAGGTGGATGTATGGATGGAATCTTGCACATACTGAGAAAGAGCGAGAGAAAGAGAGAGAAAGAGAGAGAGAGAGAGAGAAAGAGAAAGTGGCGAGAGAGAGCGAAAGAGAGACAGAGAGAGAGAGACAGAAAGAAAGACAAAAGGAGAGAGAGAGAGAGAGAGAGAGGAGAGACAGAGAGAGAGAGAAAAAGAGAGAGAGAGAAAAAGAGAGAGAGGGAAAGAGAAAGTGGCGAGAGAGAGAGAAAGAGAGACAGAGAGAGACAGACAGACAGAAAGAAAGACAAAAGGAGAGAGAGAGAGGTAAAGATCTAAAGAGGAAAAAGAAAGTGAGAAAGACTAAGAGCACAATAAAGTAGGGGGGAGAGAGAAGATAAAGTGAGATGAGAGATAGAGGGTTAAGAGATACTGAAAGAAAATGAGCGAGAGAGAGAGAGAAAACCGAGAGGAGTAAGAGGTAAAGAAAGTAGGGGGGAGAGAGAAGTGAGAGAGGAAAACACTGGTGGAAAACACTGAAACACTCGCACACCATTGAAACACTCACACTTTTTCATGTGTGTGAAAGCTTCACAGTAGTGAGTGTGTAGGTGTTCATCGGGTAGTTCACCTTAAATGTCTTCTCATAGAGAGGAACACACACACACTCTCTATACTACAACACACCCTACATATATCCCTTCAGCACACACAGGCAGTATGGTGTGTGTGTGCAGTCTGTGCTTTTAGCACTCATCATGTTCACTTCATTACTCTCAGCAGTAAATCAGCTCTAGTGTTTCCTCTGGAGTGGAAGTGCCAACCGCAGCCCAGCCCTGCACTACACACCCTCATCCACATCCACACGGAGGAGCTCCACTCACAGCTCCCAGCCCAGCCCAGCTCGGCCCAGCCCAGCCCAGTCCGGTCCAGCCCAGCCCTCCTTCATATCAGCCTAGTTACTGAAAACATACCAGTTTAACCTGGAGATATCACAACTATCCCAGTCAAGTCAAAACGTAATTCTAATCCTATTCTATTTCTAATCTAAACAGAAATCTAATCCTATTCTAGTTCTAATTCCAATCTTACTGTAGTTCTAATCTAAATGTAATTTTAATCCTATTCTAGTTCTAATGCACTGAATTCCAATCTTATTGTAGGTCTAATCTGCAAAAAGCTAGTACATGCTTTTATTACCTCAAAGCTAGATTACTGTAATGCCCTATTGTCAGGGTGTTCCAGCAGGAACCTCAATAAACTTCAAATAGTTCAAAATGCTGCAGCCAGGGTCCTTACTAAAACTAGACCATCTGACCATATCAGTCTTGTTCTATCAGCACTGCTTTGACTTCCAATTAAATTTTGTATTGATTATAAAATTCTTCTATTAATATACAAAGCCCTACATGACCTGAGAGATCTTATTACATATTATGAACCATCAAGAATAATCTTACTCGTTCCCAAAATTCAGAAAACCTCAGCAGGGGGAGGAGCCTTTTCTTATAAAGCCCCCCAACTCTGGAATAACCTTCCAGATAATGTTCGAGACAATCTTTAAATCTAGACTGAAAAGTTTAGTCATCTGTTTAGTTTAGCTGTTGGTAATTAAAGTTTCCCCTTAAATAAAGGTTGCAGGTCCAGGCGTTCGCAGACACAGGGAATTGTAGCACACTGAAATGCTGGAGCTGTCGTCTAGCTGCTTGCATACGATCACTCAGGTTTGTGAACGGTGGAGCAGATGGATGCCAGCGTTTCAGGGTGCTCCCGTGTCTGTGTTACCTTCTGGCTCTCTCCCTTTAATTAGGCTGTTATAGTCAGACCTGCCGGAGTCGTCAGACACATTCTAATACTGCTCAACATTCTCTGCCCTCTATAAATCCACTCAGAACTCTGTCTCTTAACCTTCTCTGAGTAAATGGTCACCCACTCATCTAGCCTGACCTGCTAGAGGACTGACCGCTGGGGTCCCCTCTACCAGTGTTAGACCAGCTGCCACCTACCAGTCAGACAAAAATTGTAGTTACAATGTAAATCTAATCCTAATTCTATAATTGAGTTCTAATGTCAACATGACATTTTAATCCTATTTTATTTGTAATGTAAAAAGAAGTCTAAATGTAATTTAATGTAAATCTAATTATTTCGCACATAACGTGATTAATTGAAAGAAATTAAGAAATTCTGATTCTACAGCTTTAACTGTTTTAGGCCTGGCTATTCTGACATTAAGCTCTCTGTATAGCTTTTTACAAAAGTAAAAACTTGAGAACATAGTTCATCTGCTGCGATAAACATTACTAGATACAATGTTTTCTCATGGCAGCGACAAAACTCTATATAAAGAAGACTTAATACTCTCTTTCTGGGTGAGGCGCGGGGAGGAACCAGACGCATCATAAGAGTGTAAGAAACACACAGACGCACTCCCACGCACTCACTTATTGCAAGGGACAAAAGCAATAACCGAGCGTTCAGACGCACAGGAGCAGAGCAATAACCTCAGCGCCCGTCCAGAACCCCCACAACAAGCCCAGCCAAACAGGCCAAACTGTTAAAGCTCGAGACGGAACAGTGGGTTGCACAGTGGTGTGTAGGTAAGAACGGCTGGTTGTGCTCAAACAGTGCTCAGCCTGCAATAAGCCTGGCATAGTACATTTTAAGGACAATGACAGAAGAAGATGGAGAACACTGATTGTCCGCTCCACGGGCTGGCAGAGGAGAAAGGCCTGCATGTATTACGAGCTGCAGATGAAATCAGAAAACAGCGCAAGTCCTGCTCACACCCTTTTATTTATCCCCTTTAGAAAGCAAATGGGAAACGTAGGCTCTCAAGTGGCACCAGCAGTCAGCAGAGAGAGGGGGAGGGGTTAGACCACCTGGGATACCGCAGCAACCCCCGTGCAACATCATACCTAATACATACTGACACTATAGCAACATCGAATGAATCACAAAGCAACATCATAGCAACCACCTAGCAATCACCTAGTGATACGCCCTAGTGGCCTAGTGATGTAGCTACAGCCTAACAACTACCACCATCTTCCAAAATCAAGAGCGCATCCTGCTTTTGCTGGAGTAACTGTCTCTACCATGCAGGGAACATTTTATACTAGATTTTGGAGCACTGTTGTGAGGGTTTGATTGCATTTAGCCACAAGAACATTAGTGAAGTAAGGATGTCGGATGATCACAACCCCACCTCATCATGAATGGGGCACCATAATTTCAAAGAACACAGCTCCACAACTCCACTTTGGACCTCTCTAGCCTATGGCATTATGGCCTCTAGCCTCTGGACCTCTGGCATTAGGAATGGTGCCAATAGGTTCATGTTTATCTGCTCCAGAGAGTGCTGTTCAATAGGCAGCCCTTCTCTACAAATGAGAAAAATTAGGCAATACTGCTCTTTCAAATTAGTTTACAGTAATTACAGTAACAGGCTTAAAACTACATTAGAACTAAATAAACAGTAAGTTCTTTTGGCAAATTCCTTTGGGGGATGCTGTCTCTTTAACATTTACAGCACTGTGTGATATCCCACTTGGTGTCATTAAAAAAACAATGTCTAATCAAAACAATCGGTTTATGAGAATCATTTTTTTAATGATTTTTAAATCATTTGATACTGGGATGCATTTGGAAAATGTGATGGAATAATTTACTGAGAAGGGAGAGAGAAAGAGAGCTCTGTAGACAAGGATGTGCAGGAAACGGTTAAAAGTTAAGATAGCAAGCAGCTTCACATATCCATGACACAGGTCTACACAACAGTCATTCTAGATACTAAACATTTTGTCCCTCAAACTTCAATTTGCTCCAAATTCCACATTTTAGTATTTCCAAACACTGCTCCCAGCGGACCACATACACACACACTTAACTACACACACATGTTCATGTTCAGGGAATACTATGTGCAATATCCCACCCCCATGTGCAATTAAGAGTCTTTTGCTGTAGATAATATTGTTTATTGCTTTTTTAATTCTTATTTATATTGTGTATATAGTGTAAATTATTTATCCAAATTTTTGTAACTGAGTGTCCTGCTATCCCTTTCTGCTGTTACACTGTGAATTTCCCCACTGCGGGACTAATAAAGGACTATCTTATCTTATCTTATCTTATCTTACTGACTTGTCCATGTGGGGCTTGTATGGTTAGCCCAACTGGGAACCAGAAGGTTTTGCCCCACATATGGATGTCCACCATGGTCAGTGATGGGACCAGGAGGGGTTAAACATGAGCCCTATTTGGGTTGTCCACTGCATACAGGGCCAAGACGAGACGCATGTGAGATAAAGGTGGGTTGAAATGACGGGCCCATTTGGGAATCCCAACTGGGTCCCTCATAAAACAAGCCTACCTGGAACCCACCAAGCCCACGTTCCACCCATGGGAGCCCCACATGAGCATGTTGTCTGGGATGGTTATTCCAGTAAACCTGTCCTAGGCTGTTTTTGTTGCTGTATGACACTTTATGTAAATGGCCTTTGTTCTGACTGGTTGCCCTGTTTTGAGCCTGGGAATGGGCTGAGCTAAACTGCTGCAGATTAAACTCAAGCACAGAACATTCAGTTTTTTACGAGGAAGACCTTTTCAACGGGCCTTTAACAGTTCACAGAGGCGTCTGGATGGGTTCTAAGGGGCTCCATGCTGGAGCAGACAGAAACCTTAGCTCCCATTAGAGCTCTGTCTCTCTGCACTCACCCTTCCACACACACAGCTAATGATTTGCCATCAGGGCTCTCCAGCACACACACACTTCTCTGTGTGATTGGCCATATTAAACAAGACACACTGCGCAGAGGTGCAGTCAGAAGACATATGTCAGGGTTTAGCGTAGCAGTATTTTTCAGTCGCTAAGAGTTTCATGACTGCGAGGTCAACACGCTGTTCGAATCCATAACGGCAATTTCACGATTTGATCAAAGTTGGAGGGAGACGTTCTCCTTTGATACATCCAAACCTACAGGTGTCTCTCCAAGTGAGCATCAAAGGCAACTAATTAGCTCCAACCTCATCCCTATTCACTTCCACACACACTTTTTTCCCCCCAGACCACTCTCTCTATCTCTCTCTATCTCTCTCTCTCCTCCACAGAGGGCAGCTGGTGACGGCAGGTCTTTATTGGAAGCAGCTGCTTCGTCCTGTGGCTGTGCCAGACAGGCACAGCGCCACGCTGCCCACAGCTGGCACCAGGACTCAGTCAAGGCTACAGCAGGACGCGGCCTTCTGCAGAGGGCGCGAGGGCACTGCCCACTGTGGTGTATGACTGCAGCGGGGACGGAGAGGAAGATGAACAGGGTGAGGATCAATATTGAGTCTCCCTCTGCTTTTACACGTACACTTTCAATGTGTTAAGCACAGAGAGAAGGGAAATCAACACAGACCTGAGTAGGGTTGCCAGCAGGTGCAGGGTTCAATGGCATCCAGCCCTGGACAGATGCCACTGTAGATGAAGATAGGGCTGAGCGATATGGTAAAAATACAATAACACGATTTTTAAAGATTTGTTTGACTTTACATCTGCTGCTCTTCATCTAATTAACCCAGTATAATGGCAATGAAACCTGTAGCTGATCAGTGTTTATTAAACACTGACAGTATCCTTGATATGCTTAGAAAAGCATATTGTTATCACGATAACATAATTTATCACCATACGATAAAATATCGTCATACTGCCCAGCTCTAGACGAAGATAATCAATGTTTTGCACCTCACCTGTCAGTGGCGATAATGTCATGGCTGATCATTGTGAATTCGACAGGTCACCCTTCCCAAAAAAAATGAATGAACACATTAATCTGGTTGCCACTATACTGCTAATATCCTGCCATTACCACCAGCAGCATCAACTTCAAGTGCAGTACTCGAGATTAGTGCGACAGTTACGTCATCACCGACCTACGTAAGCTCCTCTGTGTGCTCCGGACACTCATTACTGCCTCTTTTCCCGGTTCTTTTTCCTCCTCTATTGTTTGATGGGTGACAACAGCTTGCATCACCTGCTTGTAATTGGTCTGAAAAAACAAACCACGTAAAAAAGTGTTTTCATACTGCATATGGACCGAGATCACTCTTTGGTTCAGAGCAGATCTTGGTCCATTAGAACTTATTAAGGTGTCACTAATATACTCAATATATTGCATTTATTGAGTATTTTAAATTGTAAATCTATAAAGAGAGATTGGAATATTGGTCAGTGAAAAAAAAAAGCCCCGCTGATTTCAGATGTCCAGTTCCAACCCTATGACTTGGCTTTAGAATGGAATCGTTTATGGTGGCCTCAATAATTTAATGAGCTCTGCTCTGGTTGATTGTTTGGTTTACAGCAAGGCACAGCTGCCTTTCCAGACAGTTGCCTGCTACCGTGATTTGTCCGTCCCCTTCTAGACTACAGGCGTCAGGCAAAACTGCTTAATGAGGCTTGATTCACGTAGCAACTGATGTCTGATTACAAAGGTAACAAAAGCATCATATTCTCATATTCTGTGCTGGACAAGGCCAGAGTGCTGGTGTGTTTACAGTTTGGAGGTGTGATTATTATTGAGTCAAGACTGAAAAGACATTAGTGTTTGAGGTTCACGGTACGTCACATTCATTTACTGAATTTTCACAAATTCAAGTAAGCCAAGATAAATACAGGTTTCCATTCTAGGACGCCTCTAAAACCCCAGACATCAAGCTATGGCTCTGTAACCATTTCATGTGCTAGGCAGTTTTTAGAGCTATTAAATGCTTGACTTCCAGCTCCTGACATCTGACTCAATAACCAGCAATTTAGCTTCTGTTCTTAGCAAAATATGGTTTGTTTGTGGTTTTCATTTTCACTCTTCAAAGCAGTTTTTAGTTGAAGCACATGTCAGTGGGCCCAGTGTGGTATACGATCATGCGTCCTGTTATAGCGACTGGATCAGGATGGATAATGGTGGACGCAGTATAGAAACTACACAAGAACCCTTGCAAGATTCCCTTGCTACTATCAAATAGACATTTCATGAGCTCTTCTTCTACATAGCACATGTTAATGCAACAGTTGGTATCATACTATGGTATCAGAATAGCCCGATATTCTGCTGCCGAAAAATTTTTCGATTAAAAAATAATAATATTTCAAATGTCATTTCAATGGAGAGCCTACACTGGTAAAAGTATAACATCCTAGAGAAACCTTTGGAGGGCCTTTAATTTGAAACTGTGGAGGAACCTCTTCAGGTGCTTTGGGGATGCTTCTTTAAGCCATTTTTCCGTTTATGGTGGGCTCATGAATAATGTAATAAGCTTTGCTCTGATTGGCTGGTTGTTTCACAGCAAGGCACCCAATGGCTGACACTGAATCAACATGTCAAGCCACAGTTTTAGCAGTGCTGCTAACCTGCTGGTGTGGTGTATTGTTAGCATTTAGCCTTGCACAGACATCCAGGCTGTCCCTTCGTTGGCTTATGACATCAGGCAAAATTGTGGTAACAAGGCCTGGTTCCTTAAAGGTTCCTCAAATCACCTTCAGAGGTTTCTTTACAGATTAAAACTAAAGAAACTCCAAAAGGTCCTCAAGGGTCTTTTACTTTTAACAGTGTATAAAACCTTTTATTGCCACGCTCCATTCTTCTTTACCCGCCTGAAACCCATTTTCACAGTTGAAAAACTGCAGAGATAGAGGGAAGGGATGACCTTTTGCTACACTCTTGCCCTGAGGAGCAGTGGAGGGGCAGCCTGAGGGCAGGTTCTCTGATCAGCAATAAGCTTCAGTCTGCCCAGGGTTCCAGTTGGAAACTGGCCTGCAGCTCTCAGAGAGGATACGCTCTGCCTCTCATGGCCCCACATACAGTCAGACTGGGTTTGGTTTGATTATTCAATTCACAGCCACCTTTCCATCAAGACTGTATGTGTTCAGTGTTCACCCTGCCATAGAAATTAGTCAAGGGGCAACAGTCTCAATCACCCAGCCACTAATCTGAGCAACAGTTTTTCAGCAAACCAAAAAACGGAATGATGTCCAGGACTTTACAGGAGCAAGAACTTTTTTTCATGTAAATACTTTTTAGGATAATTTCTATTGGTTTGTTGATCATGGAACTCTGCCACAATATACAGTACTGTGCAGACATCATACATATCTGTGAAATCTAGAATTTATGAGGTGCTTATCTCAGAAGTGAGTGTTTACTCAGTAAAACACTACTATTAGAATCAATACAGATAATATTAATACAAAAAATAGAGGTTTTACATCAGTATTATTTACAGTTATCATCCAACACCTGGTCAGGGAGCTTTCTGAGCATTCAGGAGAAATCTGGGACCAGGCTTTGTTCTTCAAACTACATACACTACATGTCCAAATGCCTCTGGACACCCCTTCTCTGGACTCTCTGGAGCAGATAAACATGAAAGCTATTGGCTCAATGCCGAATACCAGGCGTGGACTAGAGGACTAGACTAGAGAAGAAACAATGAATGAGCAGGTGTCCCAATACTTCTGTCCATAGAGTGTATATAAGCAATTATAGAAGTGTGTAAAAGCAAGAGTGTGCGTAACAGCCCAGGGGACACATGATGAATGCTCAAGATCGGCACCTGAGTATGTGTGTGTGTGTGTGTGTGTGTGTGTGTGTGTGTGTGTGTGCAATGTAGATGAAACTACACATCACTAACATAGATGGCTGTGGTCCATAAAGATCCACTGTATGTATATTTATCAGGCAAAAGACACTAAATGACCCCATTCCTCCGCCACACCGCTGTCTGATCTTCGCTTGGCTGACCCTGTAATCACTTTTCTATCCCTTTACTGCTCTCACCCCTCACTCTTACCTCTCTTCTCCTCCCCCTGACCTCCCTATCCTCATCCATTCGTCTGTAAATGGACGCATGCCAAAACACATGCATTTTAATCATGCCAGCAGTGGTAAGGAGTCTTCCAGACTGTCCAGACTAAACGCTATCCTGCAGCCTTGAAACAGCACTTTAAGCAGACAGATGCGGATACTGTTCTATTATGAGTGACATCCTTCATCACATCCCAAATCCCATCAATCCAACACGCAGGCAGAGGCCCAGAAAAGAAAGTGAAATCTACGCAGTGACAATTCATGGAGTGCATATAAGGGGCTATTTTAAGGGAGTGTAAGATACACACATGGAAACTCTAAAAGCACTAGCTACACCTTATACTAGGTTCAAAAGGTCATGTTAAAATTCATTTTTAAGAATTTCTTTCATATATTAGCTTTATTCAAAGTTACATGAGAATAACTGAATAATTCTCACTTTCTCTTTAAAGGCACTATATACGATTCTGGAGAACGACTATTGATATTGAAACTCAACCTCAAAACAAACACATCCCTTCCTTCAGTGTCCCTTCAGAACCTCCCCCCCCCCCCAAATTCATGTGTGCATACTGCCAAACATGTTTTTAGATCTTCATGGCCATAAAACTCTTTGCAAATATTGTACGATCCCATACCACTACGTACCATCATAGAGAAAATCATTGCATCGTAATTAGCTTTAGCCAGGTTAGCATAATCTAGGTTGTGTGGTGACAAAGTGTTGCTGCTACAATTGCTGCAGCTAAGCAAACCAGCCAAACATTCGCGCAAGAATAAGACAAAACAATACTGAGCCATTTCTGTGAAACAGAACAGCACAAATAAATCAATGTTATCAACTTATTGACCAGGAATAGATGTTGTCCCCGTGTATATTCATGCCTTTTAACATTTGGAGGTCTCTCCACCACCTCAGCGATCTTGCAATGCTTAAGTATTCCGATCTAACTTTTTGTTCAGCTTTTGTTCGTCAGATCTTTTCCTTTTTGACTCTTTCTACTGGACAGTGCTTGTAGTACAACACGTTGTCTCCCCTGTCCCACCTGTCCAGGGTGGGGGAAGAGAAAAGGCAAGTCCAGTCCCTGATTGGCTGGAATAGTATTGTGTTTCTCAGTTTCTCAAGCAATTTAGTTTGTATCCAGTTTACAGGGCCAGGGCTGAGTGCGAACACTGGACTATTTTCCAGTGTGCTGAGAGATCAGCTAGCGAACCGTGAGGAAACATTTTCAAAATGTTACTAAAAGTGTACTGAACTAAAATCACATACCGTGCCTTTAATTCAATAACTGCCAGTTCTGTCCTTTAGTGTGACACAATGTCCTATGTCCCAAACTATTTTTTATGTAACATTTGAACAAGCAGGTAGCTTTCTTTTAAATGTTCTGTTCCACCTTCACCTCTCTGTTCTGCAGAGCAACACAACTCCACACACCATTAGAGACCAGCAGGGTCAACACTTCATTCACGACAGAGCCCCATTACATACTAACACAGTCCTTTCTACCTCTGTCAACTCTCAATGATCTTCACCTCGTGCCCTTGAACGTGCAGCAGACCCATGCCTCTCCTCAGCTGCTGGAGACGAGCTGTCGCGTAGTGGGATGCACGAACAAATTCAGGAGGCATTTGCAAATGCACAGTGGCATTCTGTGAACAGTCCTGCTCCTTCAGTTGTGACTAACAGTGATTACGAAAATGCTGAGCGATGGAATGGAGGAAGTATGAAACATCCACTCTCTCGCTGTGGACTAGAGGGGCAATTGCATAGTGGGCTTTTCCTCATGCTGACACTAATGAGCCAGCAGATTTGAAAAAAAAAGTGCATAGGCCAGGTCCCAACCAGATTAAATCATTATGTGACCCATACTGAGGGTCACCAAGAATTCTGATAAACAATATTGGTATTTGATAAATGATATTTGTTTAAATTATATACTGTTCATATGTTTTTAACCTTTGATATTTCTTACTTTCATATGTTCTCTACATAGAAAACTTTTCTGTATTATAACTATGGTTGTCAATGTTAATAAACCTGGAGCTGGAACCTTTGCGAGCTGTGGGGAACCCTCAGGGCCTTCCAGGCCTTCAGAGAAGGCCTAATGATCTCTGGGATTTAGAATATACATGGCTGTAATTTGTAGCTCATTTTTGTTCACTAGACTGGACGCCTTCTGGACATCTTAGATACGTCACTGTAGGCATGTTGACTTGGTCTGACAAATCTGTGCACATATGTATTCATATGAACACGCTCATACACAGTGAGAGTGTGTATGTTTGCATCAGATGTGAATGATCACACTTTTCACACTGAGCGCCTCCTCCAGTTCACACATACAGTGAATAACAGGGTCCTCCCAGACTCTATCTGAAGTGCTTCGGAAGAGGCTTCTCTGCGGGGAGCAACAATGGTAGTTTATGTGAAATGAGTGTGAGGCAGCAAGGTCTCCAGGGTCAGACATGCAGGCCTTGCTGGAATTTCCTACCGATAGACACCATAACTCAGCGCTCTGTCCTGAGGGTGACCCCATCATTGTCTGGCCAGAGATTTCCATCATCTTCCCACTCTGAAAAGCAGGCTCAGGAGGCGAGTCGTGGAGCTCAAACAGACTTAAACTCTAGCCGCCAGAGACATGAGCATCAGCGTCAGTGTCACAACAAAACCTACAGTGTTTTTCCTTTCTCCAAAGTGAATAGACCAAAACATCAACTCACATAAATCTCATTCATTATATTCTTTTTTTAAATACTTGGTTGCATGTCCCCCTGCCTTAATTCCTGCCAACATTAGCCTACTTTTCCACTGACTGTCTGCTTCACATCCAAGCACAACTCAGCACTGACTTTCCAACTTATTTCAGGATAGAGGTGTAGGCCTTTATCTGTAGGTGTCCAAATCTGTAGGTGAACACTTCAACAAATATGACTGAACCCAGTAAAATTACACCTCAATCCCAAACCTCAATTAGGAGCACAGCAGGTGAAATGCTAAAATAGACAAAGAGAGACTCACAGTGAAATGTGCAAGCAGCTAGTGGAATAGAGGCCCAAATCAGGCAGGTGACAGGTGTAACCCTAACCTGAAAGGCTGTAATTAACACATGGCGATGTGAAACCAAGTGCTAGAGGAGAAATGCTGCATGCAAATGTTGTCTGGTCTGCAGGAATTAACAGAAGATTTGACATTTGCATTCAGACTTATTTGGTATTTCGTGGAATCCGTTCTTCCCTTTACCTCTGCAATTTTGCTAATGCCACTTGCTAATGCCAACACAACCCCAAAGTATGAGAGATCCACCTCTATCATTCCTTTGCTGATTGGTCTAATTTGACCTCGTCAGTCCACGGCACTTTTTTCCAAAAAAACTGAAAATTTGATCCAGCCTACAACTTGTGGCGTGATTGAGGCATCTTGCAAGATTTGATAATCAAGGTCTGAGACCTTGTCAAAAAAAAGAGCCCTTGCAATGCTTAGGGGGTTCAAATGTTTGCACAGTTCAGCCTGAGATGCCATGAAAACCGATGTTGACCGGTCAACCAGCCATTGCTGTGGCACCCAGGGAGCAGAGAGGGTCAAGGGCCCAACAGTGGCAGCTTGCAGAGCCCCGGTATCAAATTCACAACCAGTTCATCAATAGCCCTGTGCTCTAACCACTGAGCCACAACTGTCTCAAAATCCACTAACAGCGTAGAATTTTGCTATCCAATTGCTGTCCAAATACTCTCCCATACTGAATACTGTTCACTCAAAATATGCTAAAATATTCAATCAAATATGACTAGTTACACTCTCTGCACTGACAATTCCACAATACACTAAATACATACTAAATGTATATTTTGTACCACGATAACAAAATTGATCACGATACAATAATATATTGTCATATTGCCCAGCTCTAATGCTACAATAATCTTTATAATAAACGTAACTGTTAGCCTAAATTAAATTTTTTAAATTTAGGACAAAAAAAAACAAAACACACAATTAGGCATTTTTTATTATAGTATTAATTAGCAGCCTAGAATACTGTACTAAATTATATGTCTATTTATCTATTTGATATTATCTTGGAAAGCCCATATACGGCTGCTATGCAACACGGATCAGATCAGAGACCAAAAAAAACTGTTTCAGGCCCCACACAGATATTAGCTTGTCATATAACAGTGACATCATGCTTAGCATGAATCAAACCACTCTACTAATGACTGTTTCATTATGTCAGAGCTCGATGGTTACATTATAGCAGAGGCTGTGTTTGCATTTAACTATGTGTGTGTGTGGGGGGGGGATGTTGGCGGCTTCTGTTTAGGTCAGAGTGAAGCGCCGTAGGTGGTGATGATTTCATGCTCCCTCATGAACTCCTCCGTCTTGATGGGGCTGGAGCAGGAGATCTTACACTTCCAAACGGCGCTGCAAAATGTCACTTTCATGTGCGTCACACGTTACGCTGGTGATTATCAACCAAATTGGATCCTGCGGTTATCTACAAATTCAATTAAACGCCTGACATTTTCCCCAGCATCTCCCTCGCAGGCATCCGGAATTCAATCCAGGGCCTTGCGCCCGGCGGGAGAGCAGGAGAGGAGCTTGTGAAGCATGGCAGAAATGACAGATCCAGTGTGACAGCGTGTTGGAGGAGGAGGGGGCCACCTGTACAGCCTCACAATACACTCCGCACAATGCAGCCCAACTGCTGACGGTTCACGGCTTCAGTGTACTCGCAGCCCGAGCGCTTGAACCATCATCAAGGTCAATGTCCTTATTTGCCTTCTATGGGTTTATTAGTCGCCACCTTGTGCCATTTTCTGTCCGATGCGAAACGTCAGGCGTCAGTCCACGTCAAGCCCGGGTTCAAACTGTCACACTGTGAAGTTTTTCACACTTCATATCACGTCTGAGAAGAGGTGAAGCACTGATATGATATGCTGCTCACTCACTTAGACAAATGAGCCTTTTAAGCTTCTGAGACAGAGGGATCCAACTCCTGTCAGTCTAAAGCCACTCTGAACGCATCCCCCCTCTGTGGCTCTCCTCACTGAGGTGGTCCACTTCCATCAGCTAGCACTGCATCTACATTATACTCAGATATGTGTGCGCACAGCCGGAAAATGACAACTTACTATTTTGTACATGGGGGAAATTCGTATGTTTGCCTTTCAAACGCTTTTTAAAAACCTTCTAATTGTCATTCCATCTTTCATGTATGGAAAGCTAATAATTCTGGCTAACTCCACTCCCAAGGCTCTTTCAAAACGCATTCTAAACACAGGAGTTGGTTGTCCACAATGACCACCTAAACACTATGAGGTTTACCAGAGGAGTGAGACATATAACCCCAAGAACACTGTACCAACTGTTAAACATGGTGGTGGTAGCATCATGGGGCATCATTTGTGAAGTGCACAAATTGGATGGAATAATATGAAGGAGGTGTGTCTCAGATTTTTTAACATAACCAGAAAACCGTATCTATAAAGTTAAAACTTGGAGACAATTGGGTGTTGTGACAGAACAATGACCGTACCCCAAGCCCAAACACACACCAGAGGTGGTTGTGGAATGAATAACCTGGGCTAACATTAAGCTTTAGGAATAGCATTCTCAAAGTCCTGACCTCAAGTCGTGCCAGTTGCTTTCCCAGCAGGAGATTCCCACCCCACCCATTTTAACCCACTAGCAACTAGCAGCTCAACACAGTCATAACATTTCACATACAGAGAATTAACAAATTCATAGGTAATATGGAATTTATCTGAGCTGATAATGATATGCGTTTTTTTTTTTACTTAAAAATATAAAAGCCGATTTTCAGTTTGCTGGCAAAATGGCCACTTAGGAGGCCTGCAGAAAGACACTATGACTGCGAGACAGAATTAGAAATTGTAACTTTGCTAAATCAGCTGCAGATGCTGGCATCTCTATACCACTAGAGGGCCAGCATTTGGGTAAAACACTCCCACACATCCTATAAAAAGTTCTGCAGTATTTCAGTAAGCCACTAAAAGCAGGGTGGCGGCGGCTCAATAATTATTCAATTAGGCAGAAAGAGTTAATCCATGTGTGTTTAAAATTCCCTTTTCCAAAGGGCCGTCGCTAGGCACTGAATTAAGCTGCTTTGTCAGCGAAAGAGGCTTATTATTTCCTGTGGCTCTGGCTCAGTGCATGGCCGGGTGTCAATGGTCTGTGCAAAAAGCATTTTGTTCGTTTTAGGCAAAAACAGAGCAAAGCCCTGCCATCATACACACAACACTCTACATCAGAACATCAGAACAGTGTAATAATATATTTACATGATTTCTTTAATGCATGTTTTGTTAAATGTACTGTTTACGCCCCGAGTGTATTATCAGATTGTCAGTGCCTATGTTGTTCATTTCTTTCTGGACCTACAGACAGCATAATATTACAAAAATCCTTCAAAAGGGATGCATACTGCTGATCCATAGGTCTGAAAACTTCCAGTTTCCCTTCATCTTCCACAGAACAGAATCCCAAAACCTCTGTGGAGCCACGAAAAAAAAAAAAAAAAACCTGGAACTTCTGGATCAGTGCTATGTTTGAGTGAGAAATAATGAAGCATACGTTAAAAAGAACACCCTGCCTACAGTCACGCATGAAACTGGGGCTGCTTTGCTTCCTCTGGCACTGGAAATCTGCAGCGTGTGCAGGGCAAGATGGATTCAATCAAGTATCAGGAAATCCTTGGAGGAAACATCATGCTCTCTGTGAGGACGAGGAAGCTTGGGTGTTACTAAACATTCCAGCGGGACAATGATCCCAAGCTTACCTCACCAAGGCTTGGTTTCAGAAGTCCTGGAAGATTCTGCAGTGGCCATCACAGTCGCCTGACGTGAACCATGTAGTAAATCTCTGGTAGGATTTGAAGAAGTTGGTTGCAGCAGCAAACCCAAGAATTTTAGTAAACTGGAAGCCACTGTTCATGGGGAATGGGCTAAGATTCCTCAGGAACACTGTCAGAAGCTGGTGTCTGGCTACGCATCACATTTTCAGCAGATCTTAACAGTAAAAGGATGCTTTACCAAGTACTAAAGACACTCGTCATGAAGGGTTTTATTAATCCTGAGACTGCAGTCGTCATTAAAAGTGAGATTTTGTGTTAAATGTGGAGAAAGCACTTGTTCTATTAGTTGTGTTGAGCTATCTGAATTGGTCTCATTTGATTGGTTTACTGCAAACAGTTGAAAGTTTGTACATTTGCAATGAGGTTAAACAATTTCTACTGCAACTATTTTTCTAATCTGACCATTTAACTTGTAACAGCTAAACATCATACCAGCTGTTAAGCATGGGGGTGGTTGCATCATGCTCTGGAGCATGTGGACTGAGCGTGGACGAAGTGTAGAGCTCTGTACAGCAGGAAAGATCCATAGACAGCTTCCGTTAGAAGCCTTTCAACTAGGACAAATAGGCTATGAATAGGCATGATGTGAGTAAGTGAATAAATTAGCATGCTAGGATTCTAGAGGCACTGTCTGAGGCTGGAGCACCAACAAACACACGCAGCTCAGCAGCAAGAATTTAACTACGCACTCATCTATCTAAATCCCATGCTAAATATACATCTCTCAGCTGTTTCCAGCTCTGGCGCTTGTTCTTAATTACAGGGGAACTTAATGAACAACACGCTCTGAGCACGAAAGAGTAAAGAGATATGACAGAGGTCTTAACACCTACAGTAACATTGAGGCAATTAAAGCAGAAAATGACAACTAATTAAATATTAATAGGACGAAAAACTGAAACTTTGGCGCTCTCAGCGATGTGCTGCGTACTACATTTTCACATGTGGAGCTTTGGTGGAGTTCCAGCTCAAATGTTAAATCCCTGAGTGCATGCTGTGAGAAGTAAAGCCAATTAGGTGGAGTGGGGTGACAAGGTTAAAGCCTGTTTACAGTGCTGTGAGCCCAACAGCCCTGCTGTCTAAAAGCTAACACTCACACATGCACACACACACACACACATACATTTGCACATGTTCTTAATGGGGGAGCTTGTAATAATTAGACAGTTGCCTTCTGTTCCCAGTGTTTACCAAGCAGCGTATAGCAGAACGTGCTCATGCTACTGCATGCCACTGCACCGCTGTAGATCCAGTGACTACAGTACTTCTAAATCTATGTCATATAAGCACACTGTGATATAAGAAGGAGGGCAAATAAGAAAAAGCGTACAGTTAACCCTTAAACCCCCACTTCTAAATCATGTTGATTCTCTACTGGCCTGTTATACGGAGAACAGCACCTCTATCGCTGCTTCTTCAAGCTCAGCACGCTGCTAACTGCACTATGTATCTTTGGTGAAGAGCGTCATATTTGTGTATTACTATTGTGCCGCATCAGTCCACATGCTTCTTTCAGGGTGTGTTCGTATTTGGTGCCCTATTTTAGAGATGTTTTGGCGAACCGCCAACCGTGCACATTGATTAAGGGCGTGTCAGAGTGTCTTTGCTATCATAACAACGTGAAAATTAAACCTTGTGCGGCTCTAGACGTGCAAAAGGCACGTACTAAGTCTCTTAATTAATCATGGGTGTGTTTTGGTCGTATTGTCCATCAGCATGTCACTTGCCATTCCCTTTAAGAGCCAGGTGCAGTCTGACTTTAGCGGATTGCTATTTCAATGATGCAAAGCGGGGGTGTACGTGTATTAGGCACAAGCCTGTGTCGACAATTCACTGCCAAGATAGCCATGAACGTCTGACTGGGTTGTTTTCAGTCAGTGGCGCACCTGTGTTTTCCGTAACATTAGCATAAACAGCACTGCACCTACTTTCAATTAGCTTTAATAACATAATTCAGCTTCGGGAAGCTCAACATTTTAACCTGGAATCTGAACATTTTGTACAATTGTTTATTATTATTTAATATTAAATAATATATTAATACATTATATACCATAAAGAACGATGTACAGGAAATACCCCTTTTAAAAGTATACAACTGAATATCCTGGACTGCCCAAGACTGCCGCCCGAATTCTGTAACACTGGCTATGAGCACAGCAGTGAGAAGTCAATTCATGGCAGCAACTGAAAAGAAAGCTTGAAGATCGATAACATTATCGGGGGAGTTTATGGGAGTGAGTGAAGTTGACAACGCTGACGACAGTTAGACAAAAAGGAACATGTAAAAAGGCAGTGCTGAGATGCGTGTAGAGCAGCAGAGAAGAGAAGAGAGGAGAGGAGAGCTGAATGTGGAGGTACAGTGTGTGCTACAGCTCCATCAGGGCATCTGTAACCCAGCCCACAGAGCGTGCTCCCTCAGACGATGATGTAATCCATAGCCTGCTCATGCTGACTCACCGCTCAACACTTAGCGCCCATGCTAAATTCCCTGCAGCACTCAATTAATTCAGGCTTAAAACACAGACGTACAGTGTGGTCCGTATAGATCGGTGACGGTGACTTTCTTCTGTACAAAAGCACATCGAATGTGGAATAGAGCAATGACTGTAGGGTGAAAGTGAAGACTATCAGCTTTGATTTCAGGATATTTACATTTATACTGGGTGATCCACACCATAATGTTCAACACTCCTTCAAATGAAGGTGCTGCAAAGGATGCTTAGAGAAGCACCATAGAAGAACGAATTTTGGAGATACATGACTAAAAAACCTTTTAAAGGTTCTCAATCCATTTGAAGGTTCTTCACTGATCCTTTTAACAAATAGTTCTTTATGGAAGCATTAGTGGTTTATCTATGGCACCACTCAAAGAACCCTTTTAGCACCTTTATTAAAAATGTTATTCTAAATACAGTTCTGTTTTGTTTAATCCAGCGGTTTGTCACTGCATTATATGAATAAGAGCTTTCTAACTGATCTTGAGTCTGTTACTGTTGTCTCTTAATATGACAATCAAAGCCAGTGTCAAAAGTGGCACATCATAATCAATTTCATATAATAATAATTAAAAATGAACACTGTTAAATGCTCTGAATATAAAATTATTCCAATGCTGCAGTTCGTCAAACAGTTCAATCGCCTCACTTACAATATATTTAATTCTTCATTTAAATATGCGAGATGACTTACGTATTCGTAAATGAAAATGAAATTGACAAAAGTTGATTTTTTCTGAGTTCAATTCAATAAACATTGACTTGACACGTCTCCTCCTAAACATTCAAAGCTAGACACCAGCTCTTTACAAACTGCCACCAATAGCCACGATAAACTTCGGGGTTTAGGGGAAAGATCCAGGTCCAACAGACCTGTGCCAGCCAACCCGGGCCACTCTTGCTCTCCCAGACTCCGGTCAATGATGGCAAAGCGGCATGGCTGGTAGTGCATTAGACCGCTGAGCCACTCTGAGCCCATTAAGGCCCATTCCTAAAGGTGATTTACCATTAACACCTTAGATCTTATCCAGAGTGACTTACAAAAGTGCTTTGCTAGTTCCTCAAGAATAACATTGGCTAGTTTGAATAGACTAAAAAATCAAAGATACTTCTAAGCTTAGACTCTACTAAACACAAGTCAGTATGGAGACCATAGTACTCTCCTCTTCTGAAGAGGTGGGTCTTCAGTCTGCGTTTAAAGACAGCGAGCGACTTTGCTGTTCGGACACCCAGAGGAAGTTCATTCCATCACTTTGGTAACAGGACAGAAAAAATCCTGGACACTTGTCTTCTGTGGATTTTAAGGGATGGCGGGTCAAGCCGAGCCGTACTTGAAGCTTGAAGGGCTCTTGGTGCAGAACGGCTTTTGACCATTGCCATCAGGTACATTGCTAGGCTTAATCAGAAAAAAATATCCAGACTACTAGCTCTTGGTGTTCCAAAAATGACAATTAGCTTCCTGCTGACCCACAGCACTGCATGGTTTCAGTCCGTTTCTTGCCTCAACACATCTGATCCCCATCTGATTACCTACCAGGTACGCTGAGTTAACAGTGCTGTGGACCACCAGGAGCAGATGGCTCTGGGGTACGGGTCCAAAACAATGATTATGTCACTGTCCAGTTATCTCCGGCCTGCATGTTACATCCTCCACTGACACACTGACTCGCAGTAGGAGAAAGAGTGTCTGAGTGTGGCGGATTTAGTTGTGTGTGTGTGTGTGTGTGTGTGTGGCTTGGTAGACAAAGATGTGCTTTGTTCTCAGTTCTGGAGCTGTGTGTAAGCTTCTCAGTTTATTGTGTCTGAGGAGAGAGAGAGAGAGAGAGAGAGAAAGAGAGAGAGAGAGAGTGTGTGTGAGCTGTGTGTTTTTTACAGAGTGTAGGCCTTTCCACATCTGAAAGGATGAGAGAGAAGTTACCCACAGGGGAGTGAGTCACCCCCAGTGGACACACGCAGACACACATGCGCACACACACACACACACACACACATGCACACACACACAGAAATTATGGCTATAGTTGTGTTCTGCATCATCATTGGCACAAGCAAAAGATGAAGAGACATCACATTTCTTCAAAGGCCGCCAGCAGTGTAGAGAATAAACACCCCTGAGTTAAGGCCAGAGCTCTCTCCCAGGAGAACAGCCTCTCTCGCTCTCTCTCTCTCTGTCTGGTCAGGACTGCTTACATAAAACAGCAGTGCTGGGTGGTTTATTTCAGCTCTCCAGTGGCTTAGAAAGACCTCCATGACCACTAGCACTGGCAGTTCTCCCATTTGCTGCTAAGCACACACATATATACACACACTGCAGTGATGTACTGTTCTCTGATAAAGGGTAAAATGTAATTATTATTATTATCAGGCAACTCATTCAAGAGAGTAACATAGTGGATAGCATATGATCCATGTATATACACATAACGCTATATCAATGAGCAGATACATACTGCTATAGCAATATGAGTATTATATATAGTATACATATATACACACACACACTGTTATATCAATAAGAGTGTATATACAGGCACACTGCTATAGCAGTAAGAGTATACAAGTATATACACACACCTATTGCTATGCCAATAAGAGTATATACACAAACACTGTTATAGCAATAAGAATATATATTCACAAAACATACTGCTATATCAATAAGAGTATATACACACACTGATATTTCAATAAGAGTATATATATATATTTATATATATACACACTGCTATTTCAAGAGTATATACCGACACACTGCTATATCAATAAGAGTGTATATATAGACACACTGCTATAGCAATAAGAATATGTACACACATACTGCTATAGCAATAAGTGTATATACACACACTGCTATAGCAATACGTGTATATATACACACACTGCTATAGCAATACGTGTATATATACACACACTGCTATATCAATAAGAGTATATACACACATCATTATATCAATAAGAGTATATATACACACATACTACTATATCAATAAAAGTACATTCACACACATACTGTTATATCAATAAGAGTACATTCACACACACTGCTATATCAATAAAAGTATATACACACACATGCTGCTATGTCAATAAGTGTAAATACAGACACATACTGGCATATCAATAGGATTATATACTCACACATACAGCTATAGCAGTATAGAGTAACAACAAGAGTATACACACACATACTACAAACACACAGTTCTCTATTCAAGTACATAAACCCACTCACAAAGCTGAAAGCCCATCTTTACAGGCTGTGGCACGCCACCACTGAGCCGTACCCCCTCTATAACACATATTTGCTGTGAGTGCAGCCACAGCATAACGCTGTACTTATCCAGCGATGGCAGCAGCTGAACACACTTCCACAGGCTGGAGTCAGTCAGTCAGTCAGATTGCAGTAGTGCTATAGCATTAGCATGCTAGGCCTTAAACTCCTCCTTGACAGAACCATTTGCATATTTATGAAAAACATTTATAAACGACCACTGCAGCTTCACAGGAGTTCTTATCCTCATTGAAAAGGCATTTTTCATCTGAATAAAATGTTTTAATCAATGAAGTATGAACTAGGGAAACATAATCAATCAGAACTCAGAGAAAGTAAGTCAGGAGAAGCTCTACGCTCTGCAGCCAAAACCTGGAGGAAGCTGTATATTCAGCAAATCAACACGTTCCCTGGATGACCTTGGCTTTTGCTCATATTGAGCGAAGAAGTCAGCACACTGCACGCTCAGAGCGAGGAAGAGCTGCAGACTGAACTCACTGCAACTTTTACTTGATCCTTCTGGGCTGTCTTGTCTGACTCTGAGCTTCCTAAAGCCATCTCCAACAAGAGCTACGGATATCCTTCATGTTCACGATACCTCTGTACAAACACTTAATCCACAAACAGACACACATTCATACACACGTACACATACACAACAGAAAGTCCACATATTCTATAAGCACGGATGACTAAGCAACTATGTAGGCCATATCCGTGCCTTCTTAATTCTACTGTGATTGAAATAAATGATAATAGTGTGCTTCACTACAAAGTTGTATAAAAGTTCATTTTTTAACCAAAATGATATTTTACACTTTAGATGTGATGTGCTATCAATTTGTAGACTTTTATCAATTTATGTAATTTATTAATATTATTAGTTACATTGTACTGAATATTTAATACTTGTACTTTCCGTAAATTACATAGCTAAGAGGAATTCTTCAATTTCTATTGAAATGTTTAAAGTGCTCAAAGATCAAAGAAAGATTAAAGAGTTTTCTTTTTTCTCAGATCAACCTCACAAGCTATTCACTCAAAAGAATGGTCAGTGTGGAGCCCCCAGGACCATTATCGCCTAGTGATTTCATGGGGTTTAAAAAATTCATTCATTTTTTAGAACATGCAATACAATCCAGCTTGTATTCAAATTTTTAAGTGTTGTAGTTACACTAAAATTTCATTGTTATGTTTTTGTTGAATACAGAAGTACATTTTTTTTTTACAGAAAATGGCAACGGTAAATGATCCAATCAGAACTTATTATTTGTAAAAACAAATAAGTGAGCTCTCTCTTATCTTATTGGTTAGGACTTCACAAGATGAACTGAAGGCCTTAAAGGCCAAATGATTAAGTGCTAAGAATTTGAGAACGACTGATTCTCATGAGGTTTGTGAGGAAATACGACACTCTAGGCCTTCCTTTAGTTCCTCCATCTGAGACTGAAGATGGCACATGTATAAAAAACACACACACTTTAAACATGTGGAGCAGTAAAACACTCCCAGGGGAGTTATGAGATTTCAGGCATTCTCTTCTTTATGCTTTCTTATGGATGAAAATAATATCACTGTTGGAGAATATTGCGTTGCTGCATTATCGTTTTATGAGAGATTTTTAAAAAGAATCTGGGTCTTTCTATGGCCTGCAGAAGATTACCAGGGCTAATTACTGCACTATATCTTACTTTAGAAGCAGTTATTTGATAAAGCAAGTCTTTTAAAACTACAAAATGTAAGAAAAAATATTAGACTATTCTTTTTAAACCTGGCAGTTGTCTGAGCTGTCCAGCTCTATTCAAAGCAACACTCCAGTCTTTAAAACAAAGGTGCTTCAAATGGTGCTTTGAAAGTTACCATAGAAAAATCATGTTTGGTTTCATAAAGAACCATGGTTCTTTACACTTACACATCTTCTTTACAAACACTTTACGAAAATCTCCCGTTCAAAAATATATGGACCAAAGCACTTAACGCTTAGCTATAGCACCACCTTCAGGCCATTCGAACTGAGCTCTCTTCCCTGAGTAATGATAAGGAGTGCGGTCTATTGACCAGGTTCCCACAATCCCACTATGTGTTTGGACCCCTAAAAATGGGTGTAACTGTAGGTGTATTCCTCGCGGTACAGATATTCTAATTTGGTGCATGCAGTGGAACAGGGAATTTATGGGGAGTAATGGGGAACCTCATAAGTAATATGTCATGCTATGCTTAGATTAAGCTGATTGGCGTCTGACTATGGCGAGTGCAATGAGACCCAGGAGCTAGAAGACCCACCTGCTTCTTTCCAATCAGCAAGAGTGTTTCTTCAGGGTCTTTTCTATTGGGAGCGTTGCACCAGGGCTCTGAATGCTTAAATACAGCCTAAGTGTGACAAACTGGCACACTCCTCCTTATTCTATTTTGTACTTTTATGACATAAGAGAGGCTTTTTAGTTTCCTAGCCAATAGTACTGCTTTTTTTTAGCATCAGTTAATAGATTCTTGGACCAGTTAACACATTAGCTGATGGTCTGGTCTGTACCGCTCTCTGAGTCAATCTGGACTCCTGAAACTGACTAGTCATTTGAGCCAAGGCTGTTTAGAGACAAACTGCCATCTATGCTCTGGGTCGTGGCCTCTGTGATGCTTGGCTGAGTGTGTGTTATGCAAGTAGCCAGTACAGTGGAGCCATCCTTAGCTGGAGGCCGGAGTAAAAGAGAGAGAGCGAGAGGGAGAGAGAGAGAGAGAGAGAGAGGGAGGAAGGGAGGGAGAAAAAGGATTATTTTCAGGGGCTTCTTTTTACCTCTGTCATCATGCCTTCAGAAAGGGGGAGGGTCTGGAGCTGAGATTTATGGGCCGCCTGTCACGGCTCAGCCGCACTATGAAGTCTATCCGCCAGCTATGAATAATGTAGGCATACACCCTGTGATACTGTGCAAAGCACAAGAGGTGTGTGTGAGTGTGTATGCGTGTGACACAGAGAGAAAAAAGGAAGGAAAGGGGAGAAGGGGAGGGAGACAGACAGAGAGAGAGAGAGCGAGATAGAGCGAGAGAGAGAGAGAGAGAGATGAACAGATGGAGCACTGAAAGATCCAAACTTCCAAAATTCATTTAACAGAAGACCAGTGTCCCTTTTATATCCTTTAAAGGGTCTATCTCCAACATTTTTCTTCAGCTCAATTGTTTTTCTTTAAAGTTCACCCGACGTGTTTGTTTTGTACCTAAAACATAATTCAGAATTCATTTAAATGACTTCTCTGCATGCCTCAGATTTGTATATATACACACATATGTAATATACTGCAATACTGTGCCTTTAAGACTGATAGATGATGCAGATGAGCTCAGTTATGATTGGCTAGCCTGTATTGTACTTCATTCAAAAAGGATTCCAAGCTGAAAGACAGCACATGTAACTTTCATGCCAAAGACTGGACCAAACCGGAGTGGGCCTAACAGGTAGATATACGTGAATGTGCTGGTGTTGTCACATTGCAAAAACAACCGAATCGTAAACCAGCCTGTTGTTTCGCTGTAAGGGTTTTAATCATGGATATGTTTCATTCAAAGAACTGTCCTACAACAAACACTTTAAGAGGAAGAGACAAGCAACAGTCATCATTTGTGTGGAACACAGAAGGAATTTGACCTCTGCCTTTGACCCATCCGACCAGTCAATATACACACACACACACACTATTTAGCAAGCACACCGGAGCAGTAGGCAGTCTTCGTTGCGACACAAAGGAAGCAGTGAGGGTTAAGGGCCTTGCTCAGGAGTCCAACAGTGTGTCATGGTGGGTTAGGCCAGACACAGAGGGATGAACACTCACAGAGATGGGTCCAATGCAAGTCATTTATTAACAGAACTCAGGAAAACACAAAAGGGCAAGTTAAGCAAAAGATGCAGCAGCTAAAGGGCATAAACGTGAACACAGTGATCAACACAACCAGAACATGGCAAACAAGAGGGTGAAAACAAACAGACCTGAGACCGAGGGTTTAGCTGGGGAACCAGCTACTTGGCAAGAGCGGCTAGGCCGACCCAACCTGGAACTGCTGCGTGGCAGAGGGTCGCTGGAGCTGGCTAGCTGGAGCGAGAGTCGTGGGTATAACTCAGCAGATAGCAAGCGAACCTCGCTGAGTCCTTGAACCGCCAGGTGGCTTGCTTGCAAGCGAGGAAGTTGAGCCGAAGCTGGCCTAAACACACCGTGGTCAGAGACTGGAACCTCTCGGGCTACCTCAAGGTTCCAAAACACTTAATTCCATTAAAACACTTAATGAAACACATTAACTAAATATGACGTGATGAGCCTGAATCAAACACTGAACCGAATCAAACACTGAACCGAATCAAGACACTGAACCGAACATACATGAACATATATGAACAAGAACCGAATCCATGAATCAAAACCAGAACACAAACACAACAAAAGTCATTCTGTGAGCCTGTGGGCGGCGGCTCGGAATCACCCCGGGGGAGGGCGCGATACCGAGGGGCTGACACAGTGGCAGAGTATTAACACCACGACCCTGTGATCATTAACCCAGTGCTCTCCTCAACCCTTCAGAATGTTTTTCAGTGCAGTTGTAGAAATGGAAATTTGCACTGATATTTAATAAATGCCAAAAAATACAGATTTAGTTTAGCTTAGAGGCTCAACGGTTTTGTTGATACCGCAAATGTTGCAAAAATCTTCATTGGAATGTTTTTTCCCCAGAAAAAGATGGATTTCCCTCACATGCCTCTTACAACAAACAAAAAGGCTGCGCCCTTACCAGTGCACCATTACCAGTGCATTTGTTAGTGTAGTAGGTCAAATGTAGAAGTGTGTGGTGTACACTGCAAAATGAGGTGTCTGAGGTGTACATCTGGGCTAAGGAGGAAACGAGTGTTTTTAAAAGGAAAGGTGCCAGTTTCCCCACTTTTACAAAGAGAGAGGTCCAGAAAAGGCTGTGGTTTTTCAAAAACGGAAGTTCTCAAAGAGCTCAATACCAATTCTCAATCTCAATCTCCCGCCTATAAAAAATTAAAAAATCAATGAATGAATGAACAAAAATTAACAAACAAAATGTCCTTATTAGTAGATTATGGGGATATCAATGAATCAGTCTTCTGCAGGAAATGGCATCAATATGCAAAGCCAGTTTGATGGAAACCAGTAAAAACTATATATATTTATATATATTAGCTAACTAGTAACTATCAAACTATTTTACTTTGAAAAAGTTTAGGCTGAAGTCTTTAGCAAACTAATTTCTAAAGATTAACAAAAAGTTCAAGAGTGTTTAGGGAGCTGAGTGTGTGGCGCTTCGGCCTCATTTCGGAGCCTCAGTGTAGGCTCATTCTCAGCAGTATGAATGGAAGTCAGAGGAAGCTCAGTGCTCTGCTGTAGATGTCAGCCAGGATGTAGCTCTCTCCCTTTTTATTTTAGGGGTTGAAATCAGCCAGAGAAGAACGGGTTCCCATGGAAACCGCAATAATGCCTCAAGGCCAGATGTCCCTATGCAAACAGAAAGCCCAGGAAGCAGGGAGAGCTCTAGAGCCTCATATCTCCACAGAGGGAACAAACAAACTAATAAGGCAACAGTGACTGACGGACGTCAACCATGCCTAGTAGGTAATCTACTGAAGTGAAACTAGAACCAAATGTTTACTCTCCATCACTCTCCCACGTCAACCGATCAACTTTCAAGTGCTTTTACATTTGTGTGGGTAGAGGATATATTTGATAATTGCCTGAATTTGATACAATTATGATTGTGTATTATTGTGCTTATGTTTCTAGGAACATTGAGAAAACAGGAGAACTTCCAGCTAAAAAACATCTGGATGTAATGTTGAGTTTTTAGGATTAAAGTAATAGTTCAGCAAGAAATCTAATAAACATGATTGGTTACTTACCCTAGATGCAATTGATGAGTCAGATAAGATGCTAGGCTAACGTTGCTAGCAAACACTGGACTTGGAATGTCATGTATCAGTAAAAAAATGCCAAATTCTTCATTTATGTTCTTCAAAAGTTTATTAAACAGCCTTTTATTTTTTAAAAAGCGATTTACTTAGATAGCATGAATAGACCTTTTTTAAGTTTAGATTTAAACCAGAGCTGGATAATATGACAATATTTTATTGTGTCGTGATGAATCTTGTTATTGTGATACACAATATGCTTTTCTAAGCATATCAAGGACATGGTTATCACATAATAAACACTGATCAACTGCAGGTTGTGAATACTGGGGCAGTGGTGGCTCAGTGGTTAGAGCGCTAGGATATCGATAACAGGGTTGTGGGTTCGATACCCGTGCTCGGCAAGCTGCCACTGTTGGGCCCTTAAGCAAGGCCCTTTACCCTAAATAATTAGTTGCCCACCTGTGTGTGTGTGTGTGTTCACTACCACAGATGGGTTAAATGCAGAGGACACATTTCGCTGTGCAGTGTACAGTGACGAATACGTGCACCTTTACTGATGTATTTAGTCTATGATCACATGTATCGTGATAAATATTGTGTATTGGCGATTGTATTTTTACCATATCGCCCAGCCCTAATTTAAACAGTCAGCTAATAAAGCCCACCATTTCTTTTTATAGACGGTTTTTACAGAAGTCATGCCCTGTTGATCGATTTGTCGGCACAAAACAAATGAAGATCTGGACATGTTTCTATGTGTTAGATGTGTGTTTTCACTAGACCACCGACGTCTGCCCTGATCTATCTGCAGGGACTAGTAGAGTAGTCATTGCTGGGTACCACAAAGAAATTACTATTACGCCCCCTAACAGCACCCAACGCTCAGCCTGTTTGCGGGCTTTTCCATCACCGTGCAATTCCAGACCTGCTGTTATTGCTATTCATCTGTGCTATTAGCACGAGTTGCCCAGATACATTTCACAGATGTGAGGTTCTTGCTGTGTTTTGATTAGAGAATCCATCTGGAGTCTCTTGCAGATAAATAAGAAACAACAACCATGTGGAGAGGCATCTTGTCGTAACAGTACTGTGGTGACAACATACAACAGAAGACCAATGAAGCACTGCGATTTGACATAATCCAACATAAAATCACCAAGCATTGCAACACAGGCCACTTCCAGCCTAAAGGTTTCTACACAAGGTTCTTTGAGCAGTGCCACAGAAGAACCACTTTTGGGTCTGTAATGTTGAGTGAGTGTGAGGAATCCTTTAACCTTCTTTTTTATGAAACCTTTTGTAGAACCTTTTTTTTTTAAAAGTATCACATATCATTTATAAAAAGGTCTCTTTCTCTCATGAAAACCATCACCACTGATCAAAACTAGTATCTCCTATCAGACTATATCTAAATGACTGGCCTTTTTGTCTCAAGCTACTTATAAAATGCTGCTATTTTTGAGGCTTATTTTGCTTAAAACTTATTTACATTTACAGCATTTAGCAGACGCTCTTATCCAGAGCGACTTACAAAGTGAAAAAATAATTTGAATAACAATTTAGACAAAATGGCGTCTTTTACATGCTTTTGTCGCTTCGTTTGGTCATCGTACTTTGATAGGCTTCTTAATAATGGATATTTCGGTATTTAGGAAGTTGAAATTACACGTTTGAATATTCAAATATTAATACAAAATAATTCTAATAATAATTGGGACAAAAATAACATATTTTACACCCTTTTGTCGCTCTGTTTGGTCATCGTACTTTGATAGGCTTCTTAATAATGGATATTTCGGTATTTAGGAAGCTTAATTTACATTCGATCTGTCAGGAAGGTCATATTTACAAGTGGGGATACTTGGGATTGTAGATGGAACACAACTTGGGAACTACATCCCAACTCCTCTATTAAAATCACTATTTTAGACATAGACAACCATATACACCATTTTGTGACACAGAAAGGACCCAACAGTGGCAGTTTGCTGAGCCTGGGTATCGAACCTACAACCCTGTCATCAACAGCCCTGAGCTCTAACTGCTGAGCTAACACTGCCCCCATGGACGTTTAGCAGTCGTACTGGTCTGAGACAGTTGACATAATCAAATACACTACTGAACATCTGAACATAATGTAGCAATGCTATAGTCATCTGTATCTGTAAGTCCAGGTACTGGCTTTGCTCTGTCCGGTGCATTGGAAAGCTCTCAGTCTCTACCATCACTCAGCACAATGCTAGCCAATACAGGTGTGTGTTAGGTGACGTAATAGAATCAGCAGTTTGTGTTCTCCAACCATGCCAAAATTAAGCAGTGGCGCTTAACACGGTCAACACAGTCTCAAACACATGGTAGCCCTTCAGCTTGGTAGAACCTAGAGATGTTGATTTTCAATATTTTTAACGAATCATTAAGGAAATGAATAGATACATGTAAAACAGACAAACTTCATTGTTCCTCATACGTTATCTGTTGTTCTTTATCTTTCTTAAAGCATATGGGCTTAATAAAACACTGCTTAATGAACCCACCAAATATAAAATGTGAACTCTGAATGGTGGCCACTCCCACTCCCACTTCCACTTAAAAACTAATACAGGTACGTGTTTAGTATTACAATTAATTAGTATTAAAACCTGGAGTTGAGAGGGTAGATGGGTGCTCTCTCCCTTACCCTCCTTGGGTCGGAAGCATTGCTATTACTAAGGAAACAGGTACAGAAAAGGGTATTACGCTAGGACCTAAATGCAGATGTTAATTTTGATATCCACACATTAACAAAATGAACAGACTGGGACTAAATCCACCTGGATGAGCACTATACATAAAATGTAGAGCGTTACAAATGCACTGGACCTAAATACAAATAAAAAATAGCCAATAATAGCCGCTACTGAACAATAACTGTGTACTCTTGATATATTTCAAGCCTCCTCATAAAAATGGTAAGAGTAAGAGTCTAATCCCGACTTGGCAAGCTACTTCAAACCTTATGGTTCATTAGAAGTCTTAAGTGTCCTTTAGGAAACTCTACTGCACTGGTTCCAGATGATGGAAGCCTAGAGGCAGTCCTAATATTCCAGCAAAGCTGAGCCAGCAGGGGAGGACCCATCACCCAACTCTAAAGCTTATGGAATGCAACAGGACCTGCTGTGGAGTGACGACCCCCAAGTGGTCACCACCGAGAGGACATCCTGTACTGAGCACATAGCTGCTGTTCATTCCCGTGGAATTGATCTCCATTAATAAGTGATTATGAGCAAGCTGGATCGATGCCAACTGATTCGGCCTAACAAGGTGTGATTATGCAGAGCCTGCCGCTGCTAATGGCTGAAGTGGAGAGGAAGGAGAGAGGGGTAAATGTGCACACTGACAAAGTTGCTGTGGCCAGACCAAGACACATGCTAAAACGCCCCTGTTGACACCGTGCCTTTGAACCTCTCATTACTGCACATCACAGAGGCAGCAGCTTCAGAAACAGGCCTTTGATAAAGCTCACTAGTTAAGGCAGTGTGCTTGGAGGTTCTGTCCGTGTGGAGGGAGATGATGGGCAGGTTGCATGTGAGGAGACGTGAGATTTATGATTGTTTGTGGCCGCGCTCTTGATGGATCCCACTGTCCTCGTAAATTGAACAAGCCCAGAATAATAAGTGGGTATGTTTTTAAGAATGGTCTGTGAATAAGGCCCAATGATATTAGAATCATATCGACATCAGCAAATAATTGCTTAAAATACATTCATGTTTAATATTCGCTTCTTCTGTCAAAAACGAGCATTCGAAGCCTTTAACCCACACCAGATTTGTGATCACAAGTAAAAGAACGAAAAAGTAACTCACCCACACATAAGGCATTCCCATAGGTTCACCTGTGGGGAGTTCGGTTAGCATGCGGACAGCTGCAGTTAGGGCTGTGACGATAATCAGAGTTCTGCAATACCGCGGTTATGCAGTAATGCACATTTATTTTTATGAGCATTTAAGAGGGCCACTGGGTGGGGTGCTGTGGGAGTTCACTGATTGGTGATGTCATGCTCTGAAAACAGGTGGGAAAAACAACCAAGCCCACCAAAGTTGCGACTTTAGCGACGTGCTTAGTTCAAATAAAGGGGAAAGCAAGCAAACCTGGATGAACCAGTCTGTAAGATGTGCCTGGAAACAGTCGAAAACCCTCCTAAGGCCATTCACTCGACTTTGTACTCTCTCAGGCAGGAGGCTTTAACCTCTAAATATGTGTGGTCTGAGCATCAGTTAGCTGGAACACGGCCTTCGCTGTGGTGTTTCACCTGTTAACTAGCTAGCACCAGCTATTCTAGCTAACATCTCTAAGCCTGGCAACTTCACTTAGTCTGTGACCTGATTTGATCAAATAATTCAGGATGAGACTGTATGAAAGCCACATGAACGCAGGACAAGGCTTATGCTACTCCCTGTCCCCTGCAATACCGTATGCTGCAAATACTGTAACAGCGACACTATGACGGTGGATACTGCCTAACCCTAGCTGCTGTTTCACTGTTTACTATCATATAAACATGTATATTTTATTTTACTATTTTATTTATTTTATATATTGTATATTACTTTTCTGACACTGGTAGAACTAAACCTAAATACTATGTCAGCATTCAACGCTGAACATTCTCACTGCATATTCGAGTCCCACTGGTGGGACCTTACTATTTTGTGAACAGCCAGGGGAACCATACTTGTGACGGGGTTAAAACTAAACTTTTTATACTTTAAATACATGCCCAAATGTATCCCTCTCTAATCTGTGAATTCAGGAACTGTAAGGTCCATTGCTGATACAGGTGTTAAACTTCTCACACACAGCTTGTATAATCTCCATGGGAAAAAGAAAACACTGTCCATAAAATGGGACACTCTGGAGCAGACGTGCATGAGCTAAGGTCACCATACCCAACAGCCGAATGGCGACTAGAGAGGTATGACGACCCACACCATTAGACTGTGGAGCAGTTGAAGAGTATTCTCTGTAGTGACAGAGCTCCATACCATACCTTTGGGATGGGTTGGAGAGCAGTTTTCGATGCAGAACTAATCATCCAACCTCATTACCTGATCTCATGAATGCTCTTGTGGCTCGCATGTTCCAATATCGAGAGTAAATCTAGAGTAGAGGGTGTTACAGCAGTAAAGGTAGTAACAAAGTACCTCTTGGGAACCTGGATTTCAGAAGAAATGCTGAATGAGCAGGTATCTACAAGGTGTTGGACATACAGTGGGATACTGTGATTAGGCCTTCTAAATTTAGCACTTTTAAATTGAAGGGTTAAGAAACAGTCAATACAGACAACATGAAGAACAACGGCTAATGTTTAGCTTGTAGATGGAGGTATACAGAAGCTGTACAGAAGCAGGCAACATACACAAGTGCTGTCTGATGCCTGTACATGCCTCCAAAAAACGTCTATAATGAAATTCAACATAAACTAATCAAATAATTCCCCCAGCAGAGATAAATAATCACCCAGCAGAGCCATAACCTGAATGCAAACAACCTTACGATTACTTACTCTAGAGGTTCCAGCGGTTCTCTTGACTACGTTAAGCTGCACCATCCTATTCACGATGACAAATGGCTTCTGAAAAGTTTCAGAAGGTTTCCCCACTCTGATTTATAAAGCCAGAGAAAAGAGTGTTAGCCAAGTCAACACAGAGCATTAGCACTACATCACTGTCTAACCTGCTTTTTGTATCACTTGGGCTCCAAGAGGCTTATTATTCCAACCTCAGTGTAGGAGCTATATCTGTAACTACAAACCCTGGCATTAGGAAGGAAGCAGTTTTTACAGGGAACCAGCTGGCAACACACAGTGCTGCAGTCAGAGTTGATTCAGGCCTATACGTCTTATCACAGGCCTGAATTCTGCTTTCCCTAAACGGTCTGCACTGCAAAGCTGAAATAACACAAGCCAAGTACAAAGAGACAGAATGTACAGATGACTAACAGTGCACTGGCTTAGCATGCAGGGTTTGTGTTCTTGTTTGATTGTTTGTCGCTGAGAACCGAACACACACACACACACACACACACGCTACTCTTCAAACTTGAAAGAGTTTATACAGTCCTCATGGCTGCCATAACTACGTCATCAAATCTTTTGCAGTGAAAAGGCCGGAAAAGTGCCTCCAAGACATATAGTCTGTGGATGACTATTCTGATCCTGACCCCAGTTTCTGAAACCGTGACACTTCTTAATCATATACAATTTTACTGTTAAAATATTATAATGGAAATGACCAAGAAACAATATTTCACTGTATGTACAGTAGATTAGTCACAACAGACTAATATTCTACATTTAATACTAAATTATGAACTCATGACTTTCTGATTGACGGCTGAAACAGCACTAGGCTGCCTGCCACCCAGGTGACAACTTCTGCCAGCTTATCAAGTAAATGCATCTCTAATTACAGACACTTAATGATTCCCAAAATGCACAATTCAATCTGACATTATGCAGCAGTGTTTTGATCAATTTTTTGACAGTAAAAAAAAGACTGGCTGAAATTGTTCCTCAATAAATATGCAAATTCTTCCATTTTCAGTTTATTACAACAGTCAACAGTATAAAAAAGCAGTGTCTCATCCAAGGGCTAGATAATTCTCTGGTGAGCTGGATCAGGCGATAGTTGAAATTATATGCGGCAGTAGGTCTGCCAGGTCTGCAGTTCAGTGCCGTGGCCTAATAGTGGTTCAGTCACACGTTCTGGTACGTTAACCAGCCTGAAGTAGCCTAACGCTTTGATACGCTTTGATATTGTTTTATTTTTGCTTACTAGAAATTACATAACGTAAGTGGCCTGACAAAGTTTGCTTTATTAAAAAATCACAAGAATACAAAATCAAGCACAGATAATGGGTGTAAACAATTAAAAAAACCCATATTTCTATATCTGTATTGTATAAAGTGTGTAATAAGCTATCGACATGATAGAAAACATAGACACAGGAACATATTTGCAGAACCTGAGGCAAGCCAATGTTGTCCATTCCTCACTGTAACCTCAGAGGAAGCGTCCTATCACTCTCACTCATGGGTAAACATATGGGAAGCGATAGAATGGATTACAGTGGCTGAGGTGCACTGCCAGTAAATGACCCGCATGTAGAGGCCTGTTGACACTTCCTCATTAGTAAATATACTAATGCATTTAAGCAATCACTGTAGTTGTCTGAGGCCTAGGAATCAAACATTAGCGGTCGTAACACGTACTTCAAAACTAACTAACTTCCTAGCTGCTTTCTCTGGATCCATCCAATACTTGAATTGAGGAGTTGGGGATAAGGTTGGGTGATAATCATCCAACATCCTGACCTTACTAATGCTCCAAAATCTAGTAAAAACCCTTTCCTGCACAGTAGTGACAGTTCCTCCAACAAAAGCAGGAAAAAGAAACTATTAATGAGCAGGTGTCCCAATACTTCTGTCCATACAGGTTACTTTCACATTTCCAGACTGAAGTGACTCAAATTCAGATTTTCTGATGCTTTTTAAGCCTAATGTCAAAGCCTGCCAGGAAGTTTATTTAAGGACTGACAAAGAGCAATGTATCAAATCATACAACTCGGACAGGTCTATTACAAAACACTGGATATGGGAATTAAACAGTGAGCACTACTCCTTTCGAAATAACACCTCATAGTGCACATTAGCCAGACGATATTGGAGCATAACCTCAGTCTTCAGAGCCACCTCAGCACAACACGCTCCTAATGCTTTAGTTAAAATGCAAATGCCGTGTTGCTGTTCCACTCACGGTTTCGTGTTGGATAAATACTGAGAGTGACAAATGGCTGAGTGCTGCAGGCCTCCCACACATTAACCATGAATAAGTAAGAGTGCCGGGAACCTGTGGGGAACAGCGATACAGTGTTGCTTGTCATCGACTTACACTCAAATACACCTGCACACGGGAGTCTGAACAAATTACAAAGCATTTGAGTCAGAAATGTACTGATATTGAATTTCAGAGTCGATACAATAACCTTATATATATATATATGTGTATATATATGTGTATATATATATATATATATATATATATATATATATATATATATATATATATATATATATATATATACACATATATATATATAACATTTGGAGTTCACACTATGATGAACAACATAAAGTGCTGTTGACATGACAGCGTTAAATCTGGTGTGTTAATCATTCATTTGTTTTGCCTAGCCTTTTCAGATAAATCAGCCATGACAGTTTTGACATAGCAGATGCTTCTCTCCAGAGCCATTCCAAAGTGACTGCCAAGGGACTCAAACTGGTGTAGAACTGGCACTCCAGTCTGGATCCCCAAGGTTTTGGAACGTGGTGATATCCTCTACATTTGAGTCAGGATAAGGGAACAGAAATAGCCAACAGTCATGATGACACATGTCTAAAGATAAAAAAAAAAACCCAGAATGCAGAATCATAATTTGCAATTAATGCAGTCATTACCCACGCAATTAGCCCATCTCCACCAGCCTGGGCTGGTCCATGGATTCATGCTGTTGGTTTCCAATTCTGACCCTACCATCTGTGTGCCTCGGTAGAAATCATGATTCATCACACCGGGCTATGTTTATTACAGTCTATAGCTGTCTAGTTTTGGTGCACCTGTGCCAACTGCAGCCTCAGCTTTCTGTTCTTGGCTGACAGAGAACAACATGGAGCACAATGTTGTGCATTCTGACAGGCCAGTCTGACCATTCTCAGTCGAATTCTTACATCAACAAGGTGTTTTTAGCGTGCAGAACTGCCACTTACTAGATGTGTTTCCTCTTTTTTGTCCTTCAGACGGTATCAAATGACTGATGTGAACGTTACCTGAAGTAGCTGGACCATATCGACATGATTTTATGTACTGCACTGCTGCCACACAATTGGCCGATTAAATGAGTGCATGAACATAAGTGTAGGTGTACATGGTGGTCTTAATAAAGTGCTCAGTGCTGAGTGTAAACACCAGAGATATATACACCGTGCACATGCAGTATGAACAAAAAAAAGAGGAACACAGAACACAGAAGCTTCAATGTACATAATCAACAGCCGAACTAGGCCTGAGCCAAAGCCCGCATGGCCTATTCTATTGTACTTCCTCACCATCAAACCACTTTAAATAGTAAATGCCAATGGAAGCTGCACAAATACAAAGGGATTCCTGCAACGAAAGGAAATGTGGTGAAATGTCAGGCCGTGTTTCAGCTGACAGCTTTTTTACAAACCCTCATGAGAAAACAAATGTCAGTGAATGCAGAGCCTCCAGCGTTAGCACACAGCCTCTCTTGTTAAGCCCTTAGATGCCAGGTTTTCTGCACAGCCAGGACTGGTCGCAAGCTGCTCCAATTCATTCCCTTGCTAGCCTACAGCACTAGCTAATTTGTGAATTAGCATCAGGGTTTGTTGTTAACATTTACTAAATTGCAAATCTTGTGGGTATGAACAAACCTAACATTTAAAGTGATGCGTAAAATGGTAATGTTCTGGAAGTGGATTATGCAAAGCATGTGGCTAAAAGAGATGCTGGCGTAAAGGTGCACTGCAGCGCTGGTTGTTTCTGCATGAGGTCTACCTCTAAAAGCACTACAACAATAAATCTATAGATACCAGAAATGAAGAATATTAAAAGGGAACCCTGCAGTAAACAACAGCATTATAGTGAGGTCTGGTACTGATGTGGCTTAAATGATCTGGATCAAAAGCGCCACTCCAACTTATGCTGTGTTGCAGAGCTCCACAACTCCAGAGAACACCGTTTTTTTGACCCCTTTGACCCCTCCAGTCAGAATTATCCATCAAAGACCCATGTTATTTTATATTAGAGTCAATTGCTCCGTACCACTCGCCTGGATGGTCATTCCCCTCTGGCATCAATGACCCATGTGGTACCACTGTTATGCCGTTGGGATGCACTGAATGTGTGAGAAGTCCCTAATACAGAAGTGTAATATATATATATATATATATATATATATATATATATATATATATATATATATATATATATATATATATAAATAAATAAACTGCCTAAGCACAAAGTCTTAGTTTCATCATGGTGCACCTCACTCAAAACAAACAACCATTACCACTGCATGCATCACAGGCACCAGACTGAAAAATTAGTAAAAAGCTTTTTTTGCACTAATCCAGTCCTGTAAACACGTAAAACAGAAGGTGCTAATGGAATCTGATTGACATAGTGCTGAGAAGCTTTTAGCATGTAGTCTCGACCATAGACGCTGATGGTTTAGGCAGTACCTAGCAGAAAAAGAGGTTGTCACTCCTGTGAATTCTACTTTGTTACATCTCTGTAGCATCGCATTAACTATACAAAGTATCACATTCAGAATGCACTACTACATACTGCACAGCAAATCACAGAAATGCTTGTGATACCACAAAGCACAATAATAAGGAGCGGATGCTCAGTGGCTTAGTGATCAAAAGCAATGTGCATAAGAGGCTGGTCATCCAATTCATTGCGCAAGCATATCGTGGAGGTGACCATTACAGCAGTGCAGGACATATACAGTACGTTTTTATCACTGATATGTTGCAAGTGGAGCACCGCTATTAATAAAGCAGCCAATCTTTTATAAAGTCATTTATTCTGAATACTTTAATAACCACTTTACAGACTGAAGGAGTGTTTTAGTGGTGAGCATTAATTTCGCCATAAATGGCTACAAAGATTTTGACCTAAATCAGCCTCATTTATTCCAGCTGAAGCGAATTCATTTTGGCTAAGCATGCACAGCGTTTAGAAATGCAACGCTGGAAACCATCTGAACTTGATCTGTGCAGTTGTTTTAAGCTGTTTATCTCATGTAACACTGCACTCAATTGTCTTTTTATACATTCCTTGGAGGATTCAGCTCATCTCCAAAAGGCCTAAACAGTCTAAGAATGGCTACATATTATTCTACATATTTTAGTAGAGCTGAGATGTAAACAAGTATTCTTTCATAGTGGTTTAATGGGAAATTGTGCTGTTTAGATATTCACTCTTTTTTTTTTACATGGACAAGTGTTTCTATGTAATGTTGATGTTGTCTTAAAGCATGCATATCACTGCCAAATTTAAAAACGTGGATAGACAACAACGCTAAAGCTGGGGAAGCAAGCGGATAACATCCTAGGCTAAAAGCTAACACAAGCCATAAAGGCTAACTTGCTGTGCCCACACACCGTGCCCAGAGGACATCAGCACTATCTGGTAAGATTCCTGTTATAATGGTAATAACAAAGCTATGCTTTGTGGCTCCTGTGAGCTGCTGCAGTGACGTAAACCAGCCAATAAAAGCAGAGCTTATCATTTTTGTTCACAAGCCCATCATAAAAGATAAATCAACATATTTAATTCTGAGGCAAAATAATTGTAACAGGGTTGTAAATTGGGTTATAAAGCCACATATGAGCATTTTCACCCCAGCTAATCACACACTTCCTATTATGCTCTAGAGACACCATAGGAGTGGAAGTGCCTCCCAACAGCTTAACAGCGGTGCCCCATGGGCCATTGATGCCAGAGGGAATTGACGTCTCTGGCGAGTGGTACAGACCAAAAAGCATGCCACCGTGGACCAGCTAACCTTCCGTCACCTATAAGGCAAAATAACAGGGTTGGAAATAGGGTTGGAAAACCACATTTGGGCATTTGGAGCACTGCTGTGAAGATTGATTTGATTGCATTCAGTGACAAGAGCAACAAGGCCACCTCATTGCCAACTCCCCACCTCCCCAGTGGCTTTAAACCCCTCTAGCCCACACCTGGCATTAGGCTTTAGGCAGGGACTACATAAGCAGCAACGGGTGCAATGGGGTGTCCACAAACATTTTGAGACATTCATTGTGTATAATATAACCTTCTTGTTGCAACCTTCAAACTTTTGAACTCTATAAAATAAAAGTCTAGTCAACAAGTCAACTATCTCTGTTTTATGAATAATTCATATCATCCACCATGTAGGGAATAACAGTTAAGCTGGCTATGTTTAAACAAACAGCGCTGCAGTCAGGTCCTCTGGCCTAGTTGCTTTGTTTTTCTACCATTATTAGCGGGATGTTCCTTGGCTACACAGCCCAAAATGCTTTAACAACACAACTGGATGGGGAGTACAGTAATCTTTGATGGTAAATGAGCCTCACGGTTTTGAACTGCTTCAAAACAGGGGCAATTATGAACACAGTAAAAAGTGAATAAAATCAGGCTGTAATGAACACATCAATCTTTGGCTACGTGCAGATTGTCCGTCCTTTCCATGGCGAGCTGCTTCTCTTCAGGTCAAACAAGCTGAATTACGGACTTAAGAAGGCCAACAAATGCTAGTCATATTCCACATTTGGAAATGCCACTCAGAAATGCCACTCCTCCTGTATCCATGGAAAAGCAGAGTAAAAGCTGGACTGGTTTTTGACAGCACAGCTACTGACCACAAAGAAAAAACATGAATAGCCGTCTTGAGGGAGGTGCATGAATACTAGGGTTTTGGCGAAGGGGCAAGGTGAAATTGTAGCATTTATAGGTCCAGAGCAGAAATAGCCGTGTGGCCGTGGTTTCAAAGCCTGCTGGCGGAGGCAGAGTTGCTGATCCATGGCCAAGCAGCTGTGTAAATGAAAGCCTAGTCTACCGCTGTGTGTACAGTGAGGGACTAGAAGGGCACTGGAAACCTCTGTTTCCTGATGACTCAAAGAAAACAACAACATGGTTTGCTTTACAGCAACTGGGCTCTGATGGAGCTCTCTATATATACACATATAAGGGCATGTCTTTATCTCCACAGGATGTTTCAGTGCCAGGTTAGGAAGTAAAAGCACAGCGATTCTGAACCAGGCTCTTGCAATTTGGCCTAATCCTGAGAACTTGCAGTCACAGTTAGCAACAGTAAAATCATGTGGTGATTTGATATGAATAATCTTTGCTCTCAAGGCTTACTGAAACCATCAGCTTGAAGTAGGGATGGGAAACATGACGATACTTTATCATATCGTGATAGGTTTTGTATATCGAGATACACAATATACCTTTCTGAGCATATCGGGGATATCGTCAACGATTAAAAATCCCTCTTCAAATAGTGTAATTAGTCTGGTTTAATTACATGTAATTAATTTAATTGAGCTGCAGTACTAAGTATTTGACAAGGAAGAGTATTTGAACAGTAGTTTTTAAGAATCTGTCGCTACTGATTAACAGCTATTTGTCTATCGATTATTTTGTTGATTAATCTAACTGCAACATTTTTCTCCAAAAGTTGAACAAGAAGCAAGATTAAAATAAAAATTAAAATCCTTTTATTTTGACAAAACTGTAAATAAAGGTTGACATATTAAGTGTAGCTGTAGGTCTAAACAAGAACTTCGGCAGAACAGTCAGCAGTGCAGTGGAGTATTTATACCCCTTATCAAAATGGTGATGTCATCTATTGTGGTTATGCCATTTACTACACAAAGAAAATAACATGGAATATCAGATATGGTTTATATGCAGTCAAGCCCAGGGCATATGAACACACACACACACACTGGCACTGACAATCCACGTTAAAGCCCAGATTTTAGCCTTTACATTTTCTCTTAATCTTAATTCACCGGAAGTCCAAGGAAGCAGGCAGAGGAATCTATCCATCCTTGCTTTAATAACGAGTGAATTTAGCAGCTACTTTAACTATAGCCTGAAACATGAACAGACAACAGTTAAGATGGTTTTGTCATTTCTGGGGGTCCATCGTGTAGAATAGCACCTTCACCGCGTTCTCATAATTCGAGTCTTTGAAAACTTTTACAAACCTATTGCGCAGCCAAGTCAGACTCTGCTGCCTCAGTGGTTTAAATAAGGCTGACCAGAGTGAGGCCAAAAACGACTGACCTCATGGAGAAGTTACTTAGTGGTGATGAAAACAATTGTTACTAGAACCGAAGTAGATACCTAAAAAGCTAAAGTCAATAAAAATACAATTAATCTAAAAATATATGTAAAAATCCATTAATACAGAATATAAATAGAATGCAATTATGTTACAATGAGCTTGTTTACACCTTCTACTAACCTCTCAGCAGGCCCAAAACTGTCTGTCATGTCTTCAGTTTAACCAGCTTTTCTTTATGAATAACGTGATGCCTCATTAGTGTTGCTGCATTTTAATTTTTTTTTAAATGTGTAGATTTTAAGTTAATGCCAAAAAACACATGGAAAAAATTCATATCACTCACATTTAATCTATATTCTGAAAACATGTTTCATATCTACCGTGTGAATATACTATGTCCAGATTCCATTTACACTCTTCCCCAGTGTGACCAGATGAGATCAGATTTTACTGTCCTGCATAAAAAGCATATTAACCCGTCTTTCTTTCTGTTTTACTGCTTTAAACATGATTTCTCACCTGTTACTACCGGTGTATTAGACACTGTCAGTTATCAGAAGTTTAAAACAACAATGAATCATTGAGTGATTATCCTCTCACCTGCCGGTCAGCGCTCTGAAGATGCTGGTTTGAAAACACATTACATTTCCACTGGTGTTGGATGTGGTCTGGATTGGCTTCTGACCACCTCAATATCTGGACCTGGTAATCACAGGCTTTAGCTAAAAAAAATTTACATATCCTGCCTCGCAATAATTTAGACCCATGCTGAGATCGCTCTTTGCTCTGTCTCATGTGCCAATTGATTTTTTTTTATATTACTTTCCTTTTATTTAACCACTGATCCCTTTTTATATCCATTCTAATCTATCATTCAAAGCATATAAATTTTAAGCACCTAAGCAAATTATTCAAAATTAATAAAACCAATTTACCTCAGTAATAAAGAGTGTAAAAACTTATATTACTCCAGATCACATTAAGTGAAATATTACAGGAAGAAGATAAAATTACTAATAAAAAACTACCAGGGTGACACAAGCTCTATCAGGTAGGCGCCTACCTTCCTATGTTACTGTGGTCTTTCATGATCCAATCAGCAACACTTACACCTATCGTTACACATTTAATTACACAAAACTGACAAGATCCAACGCCTAAATAATTAAGATGGCTGTGGCTGTTTATGATCTGATCAGCAACATTTCCTATCGTCATACATTTCGCTTTTTGAGATGAAACAATACACGACAATAGCAAGAGCCTACACCTACCAGTTAGGGTTGCTGTGTCTGTTTATGATCTGATCAGCAACTGATCAATTCCAAATAAATCACTTAATCACTATAAACTGAGTAACATTAGAAGTTTTATCAACATTAGAATGATGGCTGGATGATCACCGCCCAACCTCATCCTCAACTCTCCAACTTACCCCAAAAGTACTGGATGGAGCATCAACCTTCATTCCGGAAAAAAAACAGGTCCATGCCTCAATGCTGGAGGCTTAACACCCCTCTGGCCCACGTCTGGCACTGGACATGGTGCCGACAGGTTCATGTGCATCTACTCCAGAGAGTCACCTTCTATTGGCAGTACTTCTCTGCAGGAACTAGACAAGCTGTGTGTGTGCTACGTAAAGTAGCTGAACACATTTATTAGAAGAGGCGTCCACAAACATTTGGGAATATAGTGTAAAACTACATTTAGCTAGTCTCTTCTAAGGGTTACATGATTTTATTCTGGACAGTACAGGGTTCCTCCCTTTCCTGTCCTGGAAAAAACAGTGAAAATGATACTGGCCCTTTACTAAACGCTCTCGGGCCGTATAGACTGAGCGAACACATGACATGGTACGGAAAAGCCCTGAATCATGGCTGTGGTTAAGATTTAATAGGAGCGCCAGTCGATTTAAGCAGCTCTAGACCTCCCTCCCTGCACAAAAAACTCCCATCATAATTCGAAGTCAATTAGTCATTTATTCACAGAAGGCTCCGTCCTCTGACACGGTTCAATTAATTGGGTGGCAGGCGGCATATGTCCGCGTCTGTAATCGTGCGCGTGTGGGCGAGCCTCGGCGGATGATCAGTATACTGGCATGGAAATAGCAGTCCATAAAACTTAATGAGGGCCAGGGAACAAGAGCACCTCAAAAGACACTAAAGGATCTCAACAGCCATCCACCTCCCTCTTCTGCAGTGGGAGATTCATTAGGAGCGGAGGCACACACTCTCTCAGTCCTTTTCGCTCTCGCTGGGAGAGCTGCGGCGCGCCCTCCCTCGCTCCATTCTGGAGTCCGCTTTACCCGCAGTAACTAACACCGCATAACAATCTCATTTATTTTCACTCCACAGGCCTCAACAAGCAAAATCGCATTAGGCCTTTGCAACGCATCTGGTTCATTGAGTGATGAGGTCATGAGGATCAGCGCACTTCGGAGCAAGGTAGGGAATTAGGCCTTCCCGGGAGTTAAAAACAAACTGCTTAATACCAAACAGCGAGCTAATCCCTGCAGCCACCCTGTGAAGTAAAAAGCACAGACTGCTGGAAACGACTACCAACGCTCTTACAAACCAAAGGCCTGAGGTGTGCTTAGCAAAACCTGAGCAAAAAGGCATGGAATGGGCTGCAAAAACAAGGGGAACATTTGAATATGTTTAATGGCATGTTTAATGAGCTTCATGCTTGAGGAGGCTGTTTGGGGGGGTGGGTGGGGGGCAGAACTAACTTATTAGCCCAATTTCATTATTAAATCTAATGAAGCGGAAAAGCAATCAGACTCAAGGTTGAGTGAACCGTAATCTTTTGATGAACGTGCCTGTCATGTCCCAAGGAGAATAGCTGCATGAGTGCGAGTGAATGTAAACACATCCGAACATCAGTGAGCTGCTGCAGACGGACTGTTGGCGAAGACAAAACGAGTGAGTGATTCGGCCATTATTGCTGAGCTGTTACATAACTCATAACAGGACACGGCACAAAACAGGCCAGGTTCTTTGCTAGCCTCAGAATGTAATATAACAAACAAGGACACTAACGCCCTTTTCACACCAGAAACGACCTGGTGGGCATGGTAGGCCGGAACCATTCCGCAAAGCTTGTTGTTGTTCCAGGTACCTGGTTTTCCCAGCTGTTAACAGACCTCATTATATACTGTTCCTGACCTCACTGTTTACAATATGCACTCACTTATTGATGTGGAATATGAATAAATACTTTCTTTCAGCTCCCAAAACTTTAGAGATGGCTGTTTATCCAAGGCTTATTACACACCAAGGCGTATTACTCTAGGACTTCTGTACAAACTGGTTGGGCTATTCTTTTTATGCAATAGAAGTTTGGAGACCTTTTAAGGGGTTAATGGCCTGTGGCACACGTCAAATAATATAGATTGGAATAATTACATAATAATAAAATGGACCTGCATGATACACAATGCCATTGTAAAAGACTACAATGATTCATATAGGAGCTGTGACTGTCCTGTCCAGTCTGACACTGATGAAAGTTCAACCATCAGGCTCTCCTGTTACCCTCCTCAAACCAGCTGCTACCCGCCGGACTAGACATCATTACCGATTACAGTGTTTACCTACCCATAATCTCCTGACCTCAGCAAAAATAACAGCAAGGCGAGAGGGTGGTAGTACAGCTGCCTATGACCTACTGTATACTGTATGGCCTGTATAGATACTTATGGTCTACTTTGTATACAGTAGGCCGGGCCTGCTAATGGACATGCAGAGAAAATGCTGAGTGTTCTCAGGCGGCCCAGACACACATCATGCGAATGCGGCTGGCTGCTATCACACAGAGTCTCCGCTGCCTCTCCTCGGCCCGAGATGAGCATGTACAGCACAGTGCACTGCACGCACATACACACCGCTGTTTTGATGGATGAAGAAATGCTGCCTAGACAATTCAGCACACAGTCATTTCACACTGTGAATTCAGCTTCTAGCGTGTAACCATTTATCTGTCCCCTTAACAAACCGTACACTTAGCCCTCCTCCCCCACCTTCCACTGGCTTGGCTCGGATGGGTGGGCTAATCTTTCTTGCTAGCCAGACTCTCACCTTATTTATGGTAGTAATTCTGTTATTGCTTTTTCCATTTACCCTGCACCAATCCACTTCCATTTGTCAGTATTCCTCTCACTGGTGCTCCTTCCTGGGGGTACTGCAATAACATGGGAGCGTGCCCGGCACGGTTTCACAGAGGCGCGAGGTTGCATTTGAGTGGGGATTAGCAGTTTTAAAGAGGATGGAAAAGAGACTGCAAGAAAAATGATCCAGAAATTAAAGCTAGCAACCCCACACCTCCCCACCCGCACACGCCCCGCCAGTGTTATTATTCCACCACTACTTCCCCAACTCCAAAAAATTGCAGAAATGGCTGCAAGACATTGCTGTAGATGCTAATGAGGGAGCGTTGCAGGAGGGATGGCATTGTGGCGAGAGCCTGAGGAGAAAGAGAGATTACATTACAATCAAATTACAACACAACCCCTCCAATTTCAGAGAGGCACATTCCATTCCACATCCAAAAGATGCAGTCTGTGTGTGAGTCTATAGAAGATGCTACTTGAGAAGGACCCACCATTAGAGACTAGTCAGAAGACACCAAGTACAAGCTCTGTGGTGACGACATAGTTAAATAGAAGAAGCCGACGTCATCTGTTTAACCATACTGTTGCCCTAGAAATGACTCTACAGTGTCTCCTCACTGTCGTCCACAATGGTGGGACCTTCTCAACTGGCATCTTCTATGGACCCTGCTCCAGCTCCTGTGCCAGTTTTTAGGATTTTCTACAAGCATCTACAAGCAAGTGGAACACAAATTTGCATGCATGAGACAAATTATAAAACTTCCATTGAAACTTAAGAAGGAATTGTTTTCCTTCCACTATAAAGTTGCTGATTTGAAGAAATGAGGTTTATGCATGATGGCGACGATTTACAATACAATATGCAATTTCTCTTTCGGTCATTTTAAAAGAAGAAAACAATAAATTACAATGTAAACATCTGTGCAGTGCAGATCTTTTTTTAAGCAAATATTTATCAATACCGCTGTGGCTAAAACATCATTGTGAATGTGAATTCATTGACTTTATTAATAATGATACCTTAAAGGCAGATCTGATACTGTGATAGTAAGGTGATACTGAATTGTCTCATTATCTACCAGCACCAAAAATGCAAACATTGATTTGTGCTGTAAGCGTTGTTTTTTGCATTCGTGGCCCGTCTTCACACTCTGAAGATTAAGATGCTATGCAATGAGCGTTTTCAGCACAAGGCTTTTGAGACAGCCACCCTGTGATGCACATGCTGTAATGGCTCTGCAGAGGTGTGGGCCATTTCTCTTACAGACATTATCTGGCACATCACTGCAGACTCTCCCTGCACTATAAATCACCAGCCAGACTGTATAACACCAGCATCCACTGCCCTCCTAGTCACCGCCACACCTCCACTGCTTTCTGTTTACGAGTATCACTTCTCCTCGTACGAGCATAAGAGATACAGGGTTCATTACCATGCTCTAAACAGACATTTGTATTTCACTGAAATAAGGTGTGAATATTTGGATTAAAGCAGCAGTATGCGAGAATTGCCATTGCTTGCATAGTGTAATACGCACTTCCCACTAAAGGACATGCTTATCACTTGCATTTTACAAGCTGAGAGATACAGAAACAGCATCTGAAGTGAAAGAAACCTGTGGTAGAGTAATATTACCACATTACACAGTTCTTGCGAGTACTGCCCTGCCTACTTTGCCAAGGCTACATAGTGCAGGTAGCAGCTTATGGAGCCCAGACTGGCAATAATAGCGGTGCTACACTCCCTATGACAAGTCAGTAGAACATCAATATCATTTTGAAGCTTTAGGTTTAAGGTAAAAAAGTTATATACTGTTACTTTAATGCTTTAATAGATATCTCCAATTGTGTTCTTAAGTGGAAAAGCAGATACAGTGGGGTCCAAACGTCTGAGAACACTTCAAAATGCTACTATTCCATGTGTTCAGCATTACAGTGAGAAACTACAAGGCAAACAAGGATTCCACGTGACTGGAGCCAGCGTGGAGCCATAACTGACCACCCACTTTCAGTCATCTGAATGAAGCAGCACAGTGAGTCACGCCTGATGTCGTATGCCTTTCATAGTGAATCACAGGCACTGATAGCAAGGAATGGTATCATGAAATTGCCGTATCTGGAGTGCAGGCACCAGAAGCATACTAATTAGATATGGCTTATAAAGACCCTAAGAATCAGTGGAAACCTGTAAGCAACAGGAGCTGGTTTAGCATTAGTGCATTTGTACCTTCTCCTTAAAGCAAAGTGACAGGGTGGGGGGGGTGTACTTGAGGTGCAAAAAAATTCAAGCTTGCACTAAGTGCTATGAAAGGCTCGTTGTGATTCACAGCAATCTTCTTAGGGGTTTAGAAGCTTCGGCTGGTGAATGGCTGACCAAATGCATCGCGCTTCAAAATGCATGCAGGCGCATTAGACAGACTTCAAAAAGGGCAGAAAGTCGAGACCATTGCCAGCTGTTTACAACGGTACTGGAGTCTGCAGACTTGCTGAGAGAGAGAGGGACAGAGTAAATAAGCAAAGAGAGTGCAGTAGTAGAAAACCAAATACATAAGTGCACTAAATGACACAACTAATATTTACAAAATAGCATGACTTAAAAGTGTTGGATAATACTGGAAGGAAGGCTAAATAAATAAAGAATTTTATTTTCTATTTGTGTCTGTATTTAGTTGCCTAAACTGACAGCTAGGAGTGGGTGATATGGAATACACATACTATCACAATTAGGGATGTACCGATATGGAGTACCAATACGATACTAACTCTGACTTAAATATTCAATAGACGGCTATAAATCCTGATACTTTTTAAAAAGAAAAGCAGGTACTGGTTGAGTAACTGCACATTTGAAAAGTGTCAGAGCCATGAAACAATGAAAATCCCCACAACACAGAAAGCAAGTAGAGAAGCATAATCTTGCTAAGCTCGACCAAACAGCTTTTTATTTAGTGTTTAAAATTAATTTCATTACAAGTACACGTCTCTATGTAAAAAGATACTAAAGTTCAGTGTGTGGCCTTAAAACAAGCTGCTTAAACTCAACTTTTGATTTTAGAACCAAAAACAAGTGCCAAAAGTTAAATATCTGTTTATTGGTAATAACTGTTTATGACTGTCTGTTTGCTGGTTGCTTAAACATTTGGTTTAATAAAGTATGCAAATCAAAATTTTCTATGTTAAAAAAAAAAGGCCGGCGTCAGTAAGCTTCATGGTATCTGTCCTCTCTTTTGCCGATGCCGATACTGTGTGTAAGTGCCAGTATCGACGCCGATACCAATACAGTTTTGGTATCGGTGCAACACTAATCACAATACTAGAAAAATACAAGCAATACAAAAACAATAATATTTGATTATATCAAGACACAAAATTAGCATAAAGGGCATTGCATACACTGTTTCTGTTCTTGGCTGAAAGAAGAGGAATCTGTCTTCTACTGTTCTAGCCCACCTGTCTCAGGGTTTATGTGTTGTGTATTCTGAGATGCTTTGTCCTCACCATAGTTTTACAGAGGGGTTATCTGGTTATCTAAGTTACGGTGTCCTTTCTGTCAGCTCAACCAGTCTAGCCATTCTCCATTAACGTCTATCCGTTCAACTGGCTCACTGTAAACTCTACAGACTGTTGTGCTGAAAATTCCAGGAGATTATCAATGTGCTAAGACTGAAACCGGCACTTCTGGCACCAAAAGTCATACCATGCCCAAAATGCCATTTTCCCCATTCTAATGGTTTATGTAAATGTTACCTGAAGCAGCTGATCTGATGTTTCTGCATGATTTTATACATTGCACTGCTGTCACATGATTCGCTAAAAGAGAGTATGCACTGATGCACTGATGTCAGTCTGAGTGGCAAAACATTCTGCAGCACGGCTGCGTTTATTAGGGAAAACAGCCAAACCGTAAATGAAATCAGTGATTATCTGCTCAAGTTAAAGGCAGTGGGCTTCAACAGCAATCCATCCAACACACCAAAGAACCAATGGTCGATGGACACTGATGTGTAGTGTGACACGACCTCTGGGGAAAGGGGCGTGACCACCATGACCTGATTGCCAGAGAGCTGAGAGGCAAGTGAATGGTCCACTGTCTTCTGGCACATATAGAGCTTAGAACTTTCTCACTTACTTGAACTTAGCATGTCGCTAAATTCACAACAACAGAGTACGCCTGTTTTCAGAGCGTGACTTCACCACTCAGTGAGCTCCCATAGCTAGTTTCAGTACCTGGATTCCGGGCATTTTTGTAAATTGCAGCAATCTATTAGTTTCTCTTCTCTTCTGTAAAAGGAGAGCTCCAATTCTTGCACTACAGCTCTTTCTCTTTTTGGGTAAGCGACATTCACTTAACACTGAACGCTAACACTGCCTCTCAGTCTCAGTCTTTTGCCACTTTTGCATGGCTGCAGTGACTCCTGCCACCTGTGAGCAGGTGTACATGTCTTCCTAATAAAGTGCTCGGTAAGTGTGCATCATATTACTGGTACCAACACTGATTAATCTTCTGGTCATCAAAAAACACCGTCCAACATTTGATTTGCAAAATCTAAGGTCACAACAGCAACAGCAAGCCTGCATTGATCTACATGCTTGAAAACATCCCTAAATTGAAACAGGTCTACGTGTGTGGCGTCAGGTTCCCTCCACCAAATTCATTAAACCCATTCTTCTACAATCAATAGTCAGGAGAGTGAACAGAAAAGGCCAAGTGCCGACATCAGTGGAAACTCAATATCCCACTGGAAGCTCTCAGGACAGTGTTTCTTTGTTCAAGAAAAGGTTTCTTTTGCTGGTTACTTGACCACCTACTGAACCAAAAGGACAGCTTCTTCTGCGTCTGTTCACGCTGCGGCATTCTGCTCAGTCACGTCTGTAGTCTCTGAATGCTTGAGTTATGGAGATGTCAGAAAATGAAATAAAATGCAAAGGATATAAAATACACAGAACCTACCCAAATCAAGCATTATCTGGGTTCTGTACATCAACATCATGTTGTACAGCAGGTTTTACATTTTATCACATTCTACACAACTCTGGCTTTCTATTGGTTGGTTGAAGAATAATGATGTTAACAATGGTAAGCTATTTATATATAATTATATATATATATATATATATATATATATATATATATATATATATATATATATAAATTCATGTCCAGCAACCTGCACATTTAAAATGAGTGTACTGAATGTTGCTGTATTTAGCTATGTATTGTGCAGACATGCACCTTTGAACATTTGGTAATACTCAAGATTTGTAACTGTTTTCTGACTATACTGATCTTCTCATGTCTGTTTAGGAAGCCGGACAGTCTAAACAATCAATCAATCAATCAATCAACTCCAATGCTAAAGATCCAGTCTCCTGACTCCCGAATCTGCCTCCTGTATGCCGAATTTCCAACATTATGACATTTAATCCACTAAACGTGTGTAATCTGAGCCGGAGGTAACTGGAACATGGCCTTAAGTGTGTTTTTTTTTAGCCTGCTGACTACCTATGTCTAGACAACTGGTGACAAGTCCAAACACAGCAGAACCTCTCTCAATACACCTTTCTGTTACTCCCAATATCATCCTCTCTCCCCTGATTTAGAGGAGTTTAACATTCACGACTGTCAGATTGACTGTAAAATTGCGCTCGTTCACTTAGTTTGACATCCTGTGAAAAAAGGGGGAGGCCAGCCAACACTAAAATATACTGCACACTGTAGAATATACCAAACCGTTATGTCTACACCGCTACAGTACAACGATATATATATATATATATATATATATATATATATATATATATATATATATATATATATATATGTTATATATTATATATGCTGTTATGTTTACGTATGAAATTCGTTTTTAGCCAAACTCTTCCTTCCAAGAGCAAGGAAAGGAAAGTGAAAGTCCGTCTGCACTGCAGGACTCGTCCTTTTTCTGTGAGCTGGGTTATGTGAAGGGTTGACCTTTGCCTCGGGAACAGGTCTGCATTCCACTGAACAAGACGCTGCCACTGAGGAGTGTGTGATAAGCACTCCGGCGCAGTGGCACTGTTTGCTCAGAAAAGGCGGGGCGCACAATTCAGCTTATCAGCTCCTCAGTCTCTCCTTTCTTTACCCTTTGCTCTTTCTTTCTCTGCGTTCCCAGAGCACACTGGCCTCTCACTGCATCGTTGCATCAGTGTATAGGATGCCACGGAGTGCAGAGTGTACAGGGGGGCTTAATAGGGATTAATGCAATAGCAGAGTGTGTATACAGGATGTCAGCAGTTAATCCATGCAAACTAAATGAGAACAAGAGACGTTCGGAGTCCCCAGCAGTAATCCAGTGGGATCATGGTGTGCTGTTACTTTTCATCTGCCTACTTCAGCAATCTAGCATGTTCGCCGTGTACGTCTATGTTCGATTTGCCTGGACAGATGTTACAGTGATCCACAGTGAGCAGAGACTGACCACTAATGAAAAGCTATAAGATGACTAACACACACTGTGTAAGGAAAATGAGCTGCTGTCATTAACTGAACACCTACAAGGTGGGCAGACAAGGCAGGTGTGTGGTCCGTGTTTTTTCACAACCTTTTCTGATGCACTCATAATAGCCATGCTGGTGTCCCTGCGGAGCTTAAAGTGGTCCACAAGCAAATAATAATCTAATAATCTAGTCAGTGGTGGTTATTTGGGGGCTGTTCCCACTGATGGACATGGTAGAGGGAGGCATCAACCCATGAGTACACACACAGGACCCACCAGCTCTAAAGCTGAGCTCTGGAAATATTCCTTCTGGCAACTGAATCCGAACACAAAGAGACACAAAGAGCTCCAGAAGCCGTTTCCTACAGGATATAAACCTAAACGCACAAACCAGACGCCTCTCGGGTTGCTGCAGTCCATTAACAATCGCCACAGAAGCTGGTGGTGGACTAAGTCAATACGGCACATTGAAGAAACACCCTCTTCTCCAATAAAGGACTTTTTGTTCTGACGGACACTCGTTTCCTTCAGAGAATGAGAAAAGGAGTCAGGGAGTGAGAGAGAGACTGCAAATGAGAACAAAACTAACAACAGACGCTGGGGGGGGGGGATACATCTGACAACAGTCACAAAGAAGCGTGGGCCGTTTCCTCCCCTTCTGAGGTCACTGAAATGGAGGTGAATGAGGAGCCACTTCCAGCAGCCTTTATTAACTTCATAAATAATGAGGTGGGTGAAACGAGCAGCGAGAGAGAGAAGCTGTAACTCTGGCCCTCAGCAATAAAGCAGCACGACGTCCCTCTACTCCCGGTGCCAGCCTCCACTACTACACACAGCAAGAGAGAAAACACACGCAGAAACACAGACAGACAGACTAGCCGAGTCAGACAGGAAGAGAGAAAGAAAGAAAGAAAGAAAGTATGGGTGAGGGAATATGAGCGAATAGCACAGATGGTCTTGCGTTTACGTGGCTTTAATAATTGAGTAAGTGTTAGAAGGGCAGTCTAACGAATCAGGAGAGAGAAGCTGGTTAGCATTAGGTTAGATAGTAGCATGATAACATTCTGGTCACCACAGAACTCGCTGAAGTCTGTCTGACTGAAACGTAGTAAATGTGTAAATAAATGTAGATTTTTATATGTTACAGGAAGAACTGGAGCCGTGGATCTGATTTATACCCATCATCTACAGCACCCACCCCCCCCAACCCCCTGCAGCCTCAGTTCAGTGTTCACATTCTAGAGACGCAGTTAAAGTGAGTGCCGTACCCCGAGCAATCCTCAGTGGCCTCCTAATGACTCGCAGCACACGCACAGCACCGACTCACAGTACATGTACAGCACTGACTTTCAGCACATGCACAGCACTGAATCACAGTACATGTACAGCACTGACTTTCAGCACATGCACAGCACTGGCTCACAGCACACGCACAGCACTGACTTACAGCACACGCACAGCACAGCACTGACTTACAGTACACGCACAGCACTGACTTACAGTACATGTACAGCACTGACTTTCAGCACATGCACAGCACTGACTTTCAGCACATGCACAGCACTGACTCACAGCACATGCATAGCACTGACTCACAGCACATGCACAGCACTGACTCACAGCACATGCATAGCACTGACTCACAGCACACGCAAAGCACTGACTCACAGCACATGCACAGCACTGACTCACAGCACACGCACAGCACTGACTCACAGCACACGCACAGCACTGGCTCACAGCACACGCACAGCACTGGCTCACAGCACACACACAGCACTGGCTCACAGCACACGCATAGCACTGACTACCAGCACACGCACAGCACTGACTCACAGCACACGCACAGCACAGCACTGACTTACAGCACACGCACAGCACTGACTTACAGCACACGCACAGCACAGCACTGACTTACAGTACACAAACAGCACTGACTTACAGCACACGCACAGCACTGACTTACAGTATACGCACAGGACTGACTTACAGTATACGCACAGGACTGACTTACAGCACACGCACAGCACAGCACTGGCTCACAGCACACGCACAGCACTGACTTACAGCACACGCACAGCACTGGCTCACAGCACACGCACAGCACAGCACTGACTTACAGTACACAAACACCACTGACTTACAGCACACGCACAGCACTGACTTACAGTATACGCACAGGACTGACTTACAGTATACGCACAGGACTGACTTACAGCACACGCACAGCACAGCACTGACTCACAGCACACGCACAGCACTGACTCACAGCACACGCAAAGCACTGACTCACAGCACATGCATAGCACTGACTCACAGCACACGCACAGCACTGACTCACAGCACACGCATAGCACTGACTACCAGCACACGCACAGCACAGCACTGACTTACAGCACACGCACAGCACTGGCTCACAGCACACGCACAGCACTGGCTCACAGCACACGCACAGCACTGGCTCACAGCACACGCACAGCACAGCACTGACTCACAGCACACGCACAGCACAGCACTGACTCACAGCACACGCACAGCACTGACTTACAGCACACGCACAGCACAGTACTGACTTACAGCACACGTACAGCACTGGCTCACAGCACACGCACAGCACAGCACTGACTTACAGTACACAAACAGCACTGACTTACAGCACACACACAGCACTGACTTACAGTACACGCACAGGACTGACTTACAGTACACGCACAGCACTGACTCACAGCACACGCACAGCACTGACTTACAGCACACGCACAGCACAGCACTGACTTACAGCACACGCACAGCACAGCACTGACTTACAGTACACGCTCAGCACTGACTTACAGCACAGCACTGACTTACAGCACACGCACAGCACAGCACTGACTTACAGCACACGCACAGCACGAATAAATAACATTATTAAGGATTTTATGCTCAAGTTGGGAAAATATGTTTTTTTGAGAATGAAAATATCCGCAAATATAAAAGAGATCCTAATGCAAATTTTGAAAATCGCAACGTGGGAATGGCACCAATTTTCCATTTCGTAGAATGACTAACATGTAAACACTTTGTAAACCTAATGATCTTTATCTGTCAGATGCAGATCATTTTCTCCTAAACAGGCTTTCACCAATATTTCTATAAGACTATTGAGTCTCCAGGAACAATTGTGCAACTGATGGGACAGATGAACTACTGTCCCCCCTGAAAAACATGAAAATCCCCAGCTACACCGGCCTTAGAGAATCCCAGGAGACTGAACTGAGAAGCTGTAACTGCGGCATTAGGCTAGACTTGGAGAGTCAAACAGCAGCGCCATGCCTGCGAGTCCTGGAGCACAGCAGAAGTACAAGCAGAAGCCCAAGCTTACTTATTTCTCTTAATCCCCTGTGGTTCTCCAAAGCTAAGATTAGCCCATATATGCCACAGACGGGTCACGCGGTGACGAATCGGGGCAGTCCCGACCACGGGCTCACCTTTTTTTAATGAAGCGCAGGGGAACCCTCAGCCCAGCTGCTCATCACAGAGCAAAAGAAACAGGTTGCCTTTGTGATCACACATGTATGACATTATACTGTGACAAGGCGGCCGTGGAGGGGGCGAGCAGGGGCTAGACATAAAGCACACACACACTCACACACACACACAGAGTGAACTGGAGGTCCAGTAAGAAGGCCCTCTACTGCCACTATATCGAGGAATAAAGGCAAACACTGTCTTCAGTGGTGAAGTGGTTTAAGTAGAGTGAAGAGTGTGAAGAGAAAGCCCAGTGTAAATAACAGCACTGTCTGCACTTTTCCAGAATACACTTCCTGCAACGTTTCTGTTTCTATTCCTCTGGTATTACACACACACCCCCACCGGTGTACTACCTACAGGATGTCCTTCTGTATAAATACTGCACTGTAAGATGCGGTGAGATGTAGTTCTGCGGTAAAATACTCCTGTTAGAGCTAAGGATGGAGGATATATCAATATTATATTTTGCAGTACTGTATCGTTCTCAAAAGCTCAGTATTGGTTTTTCATTAATAGTTCACATGTAAAGATCATTTAGTGCTGTGTTTAAACTCTACACTAAGCTAGATTTCATGCAAATGATGTGGTGGTGCTAAAATTCCATTTAAAATATCACAATATACTGAATTATAACCCCTGCATCAAGCCATATATCGTCTCGTCATATTCTTGCCAATACATGGCCTTAATACTCATACTGTCATCAGCATTTGACTGGACTGATGTTTCGAATTGGCTGATATTTAAAACTGACGATATGATCATTTGATGGTGTATTTATTGAATGGTATTTTACGGCATTTATACCCCTGTTTAATCATTCTACATTTCTCCATTTTATAAATGTTTACGTATCAGAATCAGCAGATGAGCCATTAAAATTTTAAAATTTTTCAGCATCAGCCTAGAATTTCCATATCAGTTCTTCCCTAATAATAATAATAATAATCTAGAATATCTTCAGGGTTAGAGGTGGGCAATATGGTAAATAAAAAACACTCTATCACTATATCACTATCACTAAAGATATTTTTCACGGCACGTGATGTTTTTCATGATATCCTGACAGTCAGAGAAAAAAACACTAGCATCAGATAAAAAGAAATGCTGTCCAAATACTGTCTCATCCTTAATCCAGTAAATTTTTATTCAAAATCTGCTGCACTCAGTCTAATTAACCTTGCTGAACAAGGTTAATTACGCTCATTGTAATGATCTTTGTATGCTGTCCTCTTTTTTGGAAGAAGGAAAAGTCCTGTGTGTATTTGTGTGTGTGTATGTGTGTGTGTGTGTGTGTGTGTGTGTGTGTGTGGGGAAGAGTCAGTACAGACAGAGTTTGAGGTGGGCTGGCCTGCAGTATGTAAGTTGTGGTCTGTAAATAAGCCTAACTAAACACAAGCAATTTTAATAAGAACCTCTGAGAACTTCTTAAAACTTAACATGATGTCTTAGCTCAGCTCACCAGCGATTATTCAGTCACTCCAGCAGCACTGGGCTCAAAGCACACAGCTGCTGAACGGATGAGATGTAACAGGGAACCGCTATGACCATTTGGAGGAGTTGTCAGGTCATGTTATTGTGGATTTGAAGTTCTGAGATCACTAGCCTGTTGTTCCTGCAGCCAAAGAACTTTAGAGGCATGGTTTCTCTTTCTTCTTGCTTCCACAGTGACCTGACATTTTCTAGTAGTTTGATAGGTCTCATGAGTGAAGATCCGCTCCTGTGGTATCTCTTGGCAAAGCACTGTGTGATGGATAGCTACGGCAGGTCAGGGGACAACCACAGACTGCTTAGAAACGGTCAAAAATGCCCTCACACAGAAAGAGAGAGAGGAAGAGGATGAACTGTGGGTGGAAAGAAAAACTGAGGGCATTTTTGTCCTCTGTTAGTGAGTCAAGTGAGGGTGAGCTGTTGTTTCCATGCTTGGTATCCTTGTCAGGGGTGACGTGGTTAGTGTCACAACCGGTATACTGAAACTGTTGAAATGGCCTCCAGAAGAGGGATCATGAAAGTGCAGCACAGTCTGCTGATTTCCTGCTCAAACACATCTAATTATATCAGATATACACACACAAATGCCTGACCACACCCTCAGACCTTGCAATAATAATGGCCTAAAAAGGATTTCCATTAATCGTACTGCGAATTACTGCGAAGTTTCATCAAACGGTCATTCACATTCTCATTTCCATCTGGTCACTTCAGGTGACTTGTATCTGGACTGCATCTGAATACGATTTTAACCACATGCATTTACACCTGCACATCCGTCCACTATCCACATGAATTAGCTGAGCACACTACAACAACAAAGACCAAGAACTAACTAACAAACTAAAAATCAGTAGCCATTTTAGTGTCCAACCAAACGCAGCGCCATTAATGACACAAGTCACAGGAGATGCATTTATAATGCCAGGTGTGAACAGCTAGGCTTATTGGCAATCATTTGTCATCGGATCACCAGAGACCCATATTAATACCAGGTGTTAACTGGGTCTCAGACCAGCTCCTGAAGTGGTTTGCGAGATCGGATTTGTTTAAAATGAGTCTTGGGTGTGTTTACACTTGTATTTGTACGTGGCTTGGCCTTATCCATATTTAATCCTGATGCTCAAGATGCATATAGTGACCAGGGGCCCTATCTTACAGCCTGTGCAAGACGCGTTGTGATGCTCATCGCTATTTTACACCCCGCCAACAATATTTTCACGCCTTCCATCCAGCGTCGTTTAAATAGCGAAGGTGCTTGTGAATATATCTATGCCGATGTACGTGGTGGTCTCGAAATGAGGTGTGTTCAGGTCAATTTTTGGCATATTGATATCTTGGCAATGGAAAACACAGGTGCGCCACTGACTGAAAACAACCTAGGCAGACGTCAACAGTCAGACGTTCATGGCTATCTTGGCAGTAAATTGTCAACACAGGCATACACTCCTGCTTTGTGCCATTGAAATAGCAATCTGCTAAAGTCAGACCGCACCTGGCTCTTAAAGGGAATGGCAAGAGACACGCTGATTGGTTTATTGCACAATACGCCCAAAACACACCCATGATTAAGTAAGAGACTTAGTACATGTCTTTTGCGGGTTTCGAGTCGCACAAGACACACTTTTCCTGCCTTTAACACACCCTTAATGAAGTTGCACGGTGTGCGGTTGATGGCTCGCCAAAACAAGTCTAAAATAGGGCTTTGCTTACATCTCTGGTGTTGCAACTGGTGGATTTCCCCTTAAAATGTCTGTAGTATTTGTAAAAAAAAAAGCTCACAGTTCCAGAATTTACAAATATTGTTCTGTCAATGCCTTCCTACATTATAAATTGCAACAATCCAGGCGGTAATGAAGTGTTTATCCATTAATACCAAACAGCCTGTTTCAATGTATTCGATTGAACGAATTAAAAGGCTCAGTGATGGAGAAACATCGGCCCCAGCTGAGGATAAATCGATGGATAATCTGTCATTTCAATTGTAATTCATCTTCTCTGTGCAGCCCAGCAGTCTACAACCCTTCACCTGGTGAGCTAATCTGTTGCAGCACTGTAGTACTGCTGGATTTATTAGTGTAATTTAGCTAATTATGTGGTTTTATTTTCACCTCAGTGGGGCACGCCAGATGTGAACGTGCAGCTGATTGTGAGTTCCGTGTCCCTAATTCCCATTTTGCGTGCAAAATTACAAGTGTTAATTATTGGAATTGCTTCTAAACAAGAGTCAACAGCCGAGGCCGAGGAAAGGTAAACCTTAAATTTACCTGAGACCCACAAACAGTCCCACTCTCGCTAGATCTTACAGTGAGAAGTGACAGATCATCAGCTGAAGAGCAAGTAAAGTAGAAAGTAGCTCTATCAGCATGTTGACAAAATCCATAAAGCAGCAGAGACTCTAAATGTATTACACAACGCGATAGGTTTGAGGGCAAACACTAACTCAAACACTCATTTCTCCCCACTGAGTCTGTGTAAACACATCTCTCCCTCTGGACGGGACCGATATAGGCTACAGGCAGTGACGAGCTGATGCTGGATAAACAGCAGATTCACAACTCCGCGCTAAGCTAATTACCGCTGCACCTCAGACGGTGACACGCACGTGTCGCTTCCTTTGTGGCTCTGCCTGGCTCTGATGTGCTCCAGCAGCAGTGTGGCAGGACTGACAGCCAATCAGACTGAGCAGAAACAATGCCGAGAGACGTCTCGGACGCGGCGGGACGTCCCTACTCCTCCGGACATGCCAGTCATTTCTCTCCTGCTCCTCGCTGCCATAGCCAACACTATCACTGGAGGAGTAGGGAAGAGGAGACAAGGCTGGCAGAACATCAATCTGAGGGACTACAGTCTACACTGGGAGTCCTCCAACTCATTCCTTGTGAGGCCCCTTTCCATTTTTTTGTTGAGATCAAAAAATCTTGCGCACACACACACACACACCCCACCACCTCAAACAAAATACTACTAGGCCTGGATTCATAAATAAAACTATAGCTAATGTGTTATGTGGTGTGAAATGGTCCAGTTTAGAGGAACCTACCAATCCAGGATTGTTCCCAGTGGTGGTTCCAGACGGGGAAGCAGACGTCTGGAACACAGACACAGGAACCAGACGCAGAGGAAGCAGTTACTGCTTCTTAAAGATATGCCACCGAAAACTTCAACTTCAACAAACATCATTTTGCTTGTTTCAGACCATGCCCTCAAGGTATGGTGGTTTGGGAGGAGATTGAAGAGAGGGGAGAGAACGCCAAGAACTTTGGGCTGGAGTACAGGCAGCTTCTGTTTATGGTAGAAAGCCAGTCCCCCCTCTCTGATAAGGAATGAGAGATGACAAAGTAAAAAAAAGGGAGGTGACGGGGTGGTGGAGGCCTGTGGAAATATTGTTGTACACACATGAACAAGGTAGAGGTGGTATTTATGGAATGTTAGATCAGAAGGGGGGGGCTTCAGGCATGTTCCTCCTCCCAATTTTGGTTATTTCATCAAAACTGACCACTCTGAATGAGTGAATATATTATTGAGCGCTATATATATATATATATATATATATATATATAATGAGTTCCTAGCTCAGTTGACGGAGTATTAAACTATAATATAAACTATATTAAAAATTATATTCTTTTTCATCTGAAAAAACATTATTTGTGTGAATTTACTAAACTGTGACACAAGACTGTCAAAACAAACCATGGAGGATTTTTGTATTATTGCCTTTTTATTCTGCCATCCCTTTTAGTAGTTTTCTATATTTTTAGGGTGTTTTTCCAGACAGCAGTTAAGCCTAGTCCAGAAGGTAGGGTCATTCATGCTACAGCATCCCTGGAGCAGAGGGTCAGGGGCCTTGCTCAATGGCCCAACAAGGGGCAGAATAACAGATGCAGGTATCAAGCCCACTGCCCCTGTTACCGCAGTCGTCATAGCCAGCAGATGCTAGTATGGGTAAAAAAAACGTCTAAAATGTCTCGAACAACAGCAAAATGACATCTAGCATGAATGGGTGGCTGAACTCCTCTAGGTGAATACATTATATGTACAAAAGTATTGGGACACCCGCTCATTCATTGTTTCTTCTGAAATTAAGGTTATTAAACAAGAGTTTATCCTGCTTTTGTTGGAGTTACTGTCTCTACTGTCCAGGTAAGGCTTTATACTAGATTTTGAAGCATTGCTGTGAGTGATTTGATTGCATTCGGCGACAAGAGTGATCTTGAATGATTATCACCCCACCTCATCTCCAACTTCCGAACTCATCCCAAAATGATTGCATGGAGCATCACCATCATTCCAGAGAACACAGTTCCACTGGTTCCCAGCTCAATGCTGGGGGGCTTTATATCCCTCTAGTCCACACCTGGTATGAGGTGTTTACCACATCCATCTTTAAATCCAAAAGATTACAGAAAATTCTGTTGTCCACGATACGGCCCCTTTAAAGACATCACCTCCTGAATGCTGAAGGCTCAACTGACTGGCAGAATAGAGACATCATGTGTGGTGCACTTCACTGACATTGGAAGTCACACATACATACACGGCACAGTGGGATACGGGGGCATGCAGTGCAGTGTTTAGCAATGCTAATAACATGGTGAGGCTTCTGTAACGTCTGAATAAACAAAACAAGTCCTGCAACAACAGCCCCTTCGCGCCCCACTCTTCCCCCCCACACACACAAAAAACACACACTTTCAAACAAGCACGCTTCAGCTCCGGGGCTGAGCTCCAGCCAGAGAGGAGAAACGACAACTACAGAGACTCCAGCACTGCTTCAGCTCCTCCACGAGCACAGAGAGTTTGTCTTCATCAATAATTAAACCAAGGATTCATCCCCTAAGCAAAAGCTGAGCTGACATGCAACAGAACTGCAATGCAATGCAACTGCAATATTCGTATCGACCTTGTATAATGAGGAACCCCTCTTTGTGGAACTGTGCACGGAAACACATAGCAAATCACTGAACAGCAGAGCTGTTATGATATGCACAGGTGTGGCTGGAGGTTTACTTACATTCAGAATTGACATGAATGTGATTGAAAGTTTGGGCTTTTACTGAATTCTTTTGACTGTTCTGGGACTGGCAGACGGAGTGTACCATGTCCATCTTTAATAGAAGCAAAAACAAGAATTTAATGCACAAGTTCTGACTGTTAGGTGGTTTACAATTACAATTCTACACTATTGGAATGTGTAGCCACTTCGCTAAGGTCTGGAAAAAGCTCAGCTGAGAGGACAATTGGTCTGGATGATCAGGAACAGGATTAGGAACCACCAAAGCACAGCCCTGCCATGAACTGGAAGCTGCTTGGACATCAGTGTCACTGTCTGTCAAGTGTGTTTCATACCACCATGGCCTAAGATACTCCCATCCAAGAAAGAAAGTCCAGCTCCTCGATTTCCAGAGGAAAGTTTTAGGGTCAAAGATTAAGTTATTTGGCCACAATGACCAAAGCTATATTTGGAGGAGCAAAGGAAAGGCATTCAATCCCCAAAACAATGTACCAAGTTTTAAGCATGGTGGTGGTAGCATCATGCTCTGGGCCTGTTTTGCTCCAGAAGCTTGACAACGGCTTAGGAATATTTAACCTAATCAGTATGTAAAGGTGCACGTATTTGTCACTGTACAGCAAAATGTGTCCTCCACATTTAGTGTGGTAGTGAACACACACACAAGTGAACTAGGGGCAGTGAGTACACACACACCCAGAGCGGTGGACAGCCAACTCCAGGGGAGCAGAGAGGGTAAAGGGCCTTTCTCAAGGGCCCAACAGTGGCAGCTTGCTGAGCCCGGGAACCGAACCCACAACCCTGTTATCGATCGCCCGGCGCTCTAACCGCTGAGCCACCACTGCCCCATAAGTATAATTTTGACCATTTGTATGTAGCTATGACATTCATGTCCACGAAACCTCTGACCACAACTGTATAATAAAGGGCCCATATTGGCCAAAACCTAAAATTAGGCCATTTGGCATTGATTGTTTTTGTGATGTCACAGAAACAACACATTTACATATATCAGCCTTTTACAAATTAACAGTCTATAGCAGTTTAGCCTCACTAATTCTCACTGAAGTTTGGAGTGTTTCAGCTCTTTGCTTTTTGCCAATCAGGACAGAGCACATTTGCATACTGTAGGTTTGTTTAAAGGCACAGTAACAACACCAGCCTGTATACAAATCTGAGCAATAAAGAAAGATCAGATTTTTTCCCCATTATAAAGGCAGAGAGTCAGTGTGAGATTAGTACATTTGGCATGTGGGTGCTATTTGTGAGAGGAAAAGATATTAATGACAAACAGAAAGGGAGCAAGTGAAATGTCAGTGAGGCAAGTGTTTGCGCAATCCTTTAAAACCTGGTCACAAACAGAAGTTGTGTTTGTTTGCTGAAGGGCTGCAGATTAAAAAAAGGGCTAAATTTGTTACAGCAAACTGCAATTCTGTCTCTAAGCCAAGCACAACACTGCATGAATATTCATTAAGCATTTAAATCAGCAGAAGCTTGTTTTCTGGACACAAACTGGGTTAAATTATATCCTTAATGGGGAGGCAATCTCCGCTGAATAAGCATCCTAAACTGAGTCTAGTCTTAAACTTAGTCTTGTTTATGCTGTATTTGTAGATCCCATAAGTAATATGCAGCACAACAGACAGTTTGTTTATTCAACCCTTGACATGAAGTTGTCTAAATTATATTACAGAGCGATTGTCTGCTGAAAATCCACCTTAATCCAGGACTAGGCTTAATCTAGGTGTGTGGGGTGGAAAGTGGCCTTATGCGGTATTTATAGAAATGGGTTTCCAATTTAGAATAATAAACAGTTTCCAGAGAGCTAGAAGCAAATCCCCCTCTTTTTCCGAGGGCCTAGAATCAGGTTACAACTAGAGATGGTACAGTAGCCGCATTGTGCATTAGAGTCCAGCCTTGAACACGTGCCAGTAACCCAGCTCACAATGAAAGCTCTCGATTTGAAACCATTCATCTTGGGCTCGGGCAATTCCATTGATTGCAGAGGGCTCAAACAGTTTCTATTTCATTGTTACGAGAGCAGGGAAAAAAAACACTGCTGGGGGAAAATAATCAGCCGTGATGAAATGTCCACTGCAGAGCAGCACAGAGAGGCTTAAGGCTTGCATGCGTTTTGTCACCGGCCAGCAGTTCCACATGCTCTGGGCGCATAAAGGAATCTGGCAAAAAGTGCAGAGGGGGCCCGTTATCAGCATGCTAATGTTGCTGTGCGTATGTAACACTGATCCAGGCACATTTCAGCACTGTCTGACAGACAGGTCTACTGAAACATCCTCAGAACAACAGCACGTGCAGTAAAAGATACTTCATGAGCTGCTGTTCCTGACTCAGGCCAAGCAGAGCATCCCACAGTCTCGTCTGCACCCTGTGGATACTGCCTTCGCTTATCCTTTCAAAAGCAGGTTGAAGAGAACAGTATGGCTGTGTTTCAACTGTTGTAGTCAAACAATTCACATCACTCTAGCCCTAAGCAGTATATAAGAGGAATAGTGGAACAGTGAAAAATCAAGTGTACACAATTCTACCCTTAACGCCATTTAACCCTCATTTGACCCTCCTGTTATGTTTAACTGTAAAAAGAATATCTCCATAAACATTATCTTCAGCCTAATAAACACATGACAAAACATAATCAATATTTAGTGTAATCAACATTTTCACTCACTTACAGATCATGGTTCATTAACAAAATGTCACACCAAAAATACAAATATGCAAAGAAATTATTTGGCCTTAGTTTCTTTTTTATCTAAATTTGAGATAAACACAGTCATATCAGAATATTATGACCACCCATGGACCCACCAACTCGACCCAGGACATCATAGATGATGGGTTTGCTGTATGTATAAATAATCGAGCACACCAGTCAGTTGTAGCTGTTGGTTATTTATCCATCTGTTCGCATAACCTCAGTACAACATTTCTCCCATCAAATTCAGAGCATGATAGTGTAAGATACTGTAAATAAAAATATTTTTAATATACTCCCTATCAGTCCGTTTCAGTAAATACAAGAATCATATTTACCACTAGATTATTATAAAACTGAAGAAAAAAACACACACATACACACTCAGGATCCCCGATGTCCTGCAAATGACTAACAGCTGTATTCTTGTAGCAAACTAATTGTCTAGTTCATCTGCCTATACAGGTAATACACAAATTGTGTAGGTTCCCCAGCTCTCACCTGTCGAGACACAGTAGCATCAGGCATAGTCAGCATTAACTTTTTTAGCAGTTTGTGCTGCAGTAGTTTTTTGTAGGATCAGACCAGGCGAGCTAACTTTCACTCCCCAGGCACTCATGACCCGGCCGCCAGTTCACCATTTTTCTTTCCTTGGGCCAGTTAAGGTAGGCACTAGCCACAGCATACCGGGAACACCTGACAAAGAAGTGACATTCTGGAGACACTCTGACCCAGTGGTCTAGCCGTCACAGTTTGACCATTTTCTTGCTTTTACCACATTACAGTCAGAAACTGACTGTTCCCTCGCAGCCTAATATGCTTACCCCACCCCTTGACAGGTGCCACTGCTACACAAAAATCAGTGTTATTCACTTCAGTTCATGTCATTTTAATGCACTTTATGTATGTCATATATCATCCTATAGACGACAGGTTCAGCTTTTTCCAGTTTTACCACAGAAATGGTAACATTTACCATAGGTTATTTTTCCCACATAAATTTGATTACCACTGCAGAGGCAGAAAGGTACGTGCTGAACCTCCTTATGCAGCTAACGAGGCTGTAACTGAGGATGTCTTTACAGAATTTCATTTACAGTCTTGACATCAAGTCGAAAAGAATCTTTTCTACCTTCTCTTTCCATAACACGCGAGTCCAGCCACGTGCATTGCAGTCTTAGTGTCAGCGAGCCGGGATCTAGACGCATTTAGGATTTCTCTCTCTCCTCCACTCGGTCTCCTCAACACCACGGTTCATACGTCTCAATCTAAAGCTCTGAGTGCACAAGCAGCCACACTTTAGCAGGGAAGTAAAGAGCACACTCAATCCCACCTGTAAACACACCGCGGCTCGGGTCTACAGGGGGAGAGGAAAGGGCAAATATTTAAAAGGGCCGGGTAAATACGAGAAAGCCGACGCTGGAACCTTGGTGCCTTGATGTGCTGAAGTAGTGGAGAGACACGCGCTGGTGCACTCATCTCTGAGACAGCGCTGAACAACAAGCATGCAAAACAACAGCTGAAACCACTCCAGAGGGGCTGCGTCTGGAATTCAACAAGGCAAAATACACAGAAATGGGTGCAAGGGCTTGAACACTGCATTGTGCATTCAGGATGTTTCTGTTCACCTCGGTTTGGTGGGAACTTGATGGATGGTCTTCAGAGAAGCACAATTAACCCTGAAGCTTGCAGTGTCCTGCATATGACAAAAATGTTTGTGGACACCTCTTCTAATGAATGCATTCAGCTACTTCAAGCTGCACACACACAGCTTGTCTGGTGGCTGTAGAGAAGTATTGCCAATAGAATAGGACTCATGAACCTATTGGCACTCTGCCTAATGGCGTGGGCTATAGCTAAATGCAATCAAACCCTCATAGCAATGCTTCAAAATCAAGTAGAAAGCCTTCTTCCCTAGACAGTAGAGATTGTTACTCCACCAAAAGTAGGATAAACTCTTTTTTTAATACCCTTACTTTCAGATGAAACAATATATGAGTAGGTGTCCCAATACTTTTGCCCATATAGGGTGTAATTAAAGGGAATTTTAGTGATTATTAAAAGTTTCTGCATAGTTCAGTCACTGAGATGTCAATGTTCAAATAACCTTTGTTTACATTTTAACCAACTACGTATATACAACTTCTAACAAACGGCCGGAGTTTGCTTTTTGAAAAGAGCTTGGTAGCAGTTATCACTACTGAGGCCCACTCCATGCAGAGATTCAGGTAACTATGTACCGATCGTATTCAGGGGATCTCACTATCCAAGGGGTCTCAGATTAAACAATGCGATAATCCAGAGTTCTGATTGCTGTAAGTCTGCTTTTTTACTGTAAAATGAATTAGCATGTCAGCTGGAGCTTGCTGTGTGTTACTGTATTTTCTTTCACTGCATATAAGAAGAGCAGTGCTGTCTTTAGTGTTGGATGCACTTTGGCAGTTTCTAAACGACCATATGCACACATTCAGAACGAACCTTTAATTGATCGAAGTAACAATACAAGGCAGCTAAAAGTTGAGGTACATTCCTATATGTTTATTTGTTTGTTTGTTGGCTTTCTAGGCACAACAAATCCAATAAATGACACATAGTATTACTGCATTCATCTAACCCCAAACACTTGTGTGCGAACTCTCACGTCCCTCACAAGGTTGTTTTACCTTGACCGAGGGTGGGGCAGAGCAGCATGAGGCCTACAGATGATCAAGAGTCTTTCCTCACTGCAGTGGGGCTAACATATGGAGACCAGACACAAAGACAAACACGACACAGTCACCAGTTTGAGCTAAGCTTGGTGCGGCATGTGGCTAACTTTTTGCAAAAGCTGCAGGTTTCTAGGTTGTGAAATCTGGTTCTCTATTACATTCGTCTATCTTCATCAATCAATCTGCATTACGTGGCTAGATGGCGCTCTCTCCCCTCGTCACTCTTAAAGCGGTCGGCACAGGTGTCTGTTAGCAGGCGTGGTGGAGCTGGGGACCCGTCGAGTTCGAAAGAAGCGGTGGCTGACTTTGCATGTGTCGGAGGAGGCCTGTGTTAAGTCCTTACATTCCAAGTGTTCAGGAGCATTGCTAGTGCTAGGGGGATCTACGAATGGGTGGGATAATTGGCAGTACCAAAAAAATGAGACACAGAAACTGTTCTATGAAGCCTTGCATCATTCATACATGCAAGCTTAAAACAGTACAATACTGGAATGCACACCTTCATTCTTCTCCCAAAAAGCAGGAGTGGCGGCCTCAGTCTTGTACTGTGGCACGAACAGCCAACAGCTCCTTTATTTGTAAAACATGAGCAAAATACAGCCCTGTGACTTTTTATCTCTGAAAATTGAAAACTCAACATAAACAAAGAAGCATCACAGAAACGCTTGGCTTTGTCGGCCATGCCGCCCCGCTTTTGCACGGAAGGTAAATCAGCAGAATATGCGCGAATATGAAACAGGGGCATATGAAAGAGATCACTATTTTTAGGAGAAATAAAGCAGAGAGGTGCTGAGCATTTCTGGTCTTGTGTTTTTACTTCATGCTCTTATGCACTACCCTTGACTACCCACCACTATATGTGGGCTGATCGGTTACAAAGGAAAAGCAGCAATAACTCTATAAATCTCTTTATTGAATCTACTTTCAATCAAGTGCCTGGAAGGACTGAAGGATGTATTATATTGCAATACTGACCACAGTTCTGAAGTACTGTTATCACACAAGACCACAGTATGCAAATGAGCACTACATAACTACAAGTATGATTTTTATTATATTATTGTGTACTATGAGAATATTGACCAAATTCAGACTCCCAGTGCCGTGCCGTGTGGACGTCTGAAATGCTGAAATGTGAATAACAATAACAGACAGATGTTAACCTTGTCCGTTTAGCAGTGTGTTCAAAATATTTACATCTATTCATGTAGCAGAAGCTCTTTCACAGTGACTGAATGTCTAAAAAGGATATTTCATTTTTTACAACTTTAAAGTAATTACATATTTAAACATTCAATTGAATATTAAGTCAAGCAATTCATTACATTTACAAGCCCTGACTGACATTTCTGACAACAGAGAGAGAGAGAGAGAGAGAGAGAGAAAGATTATTATTTTAAGAAGTACATATTTATAAGTACATATTTTATTGTCAGATTTTCTGCATGTACCTAACTTTGCATATTATACAAAATCACTGTTTTGCACATCAACATCATTTTACATAAGACAATATAATAACAATAATGTATTAGGTGGGATGTCTGTACTCCGGAAGCCAATTTTAACACCACTGAACCGACCGTCTTACCAATGATCCATTCAGAGGAACCCCAAGATGTTATGATGAGTGCTTTCTATGCAGTCCAGAGTAACATGTATAGTGTGTAATACTCTATGTAATACTCTGTGTATAGTGTGTATGTTCTGTGTAGCATTGCATTGATGGATGCATGGAATTTCTATGAACGAATATATGAGCTAATTCATAGCACAGTCCAGATCAGCGAACCCTTCCGATTACTGGTTTGTTTAATGAAAGAAAAACGAAATCATGTCAGTCACATGTGAGAGATTCCTTCCAAAGTTAAAGGGGAAACAGGCAGATCTCTCAGGGCATCGCTGGCACTCTCTACAGCTCTCTCCTTCTCACTGTTTTTTAAAGGCAGCGAAATAGCATCTGGCAGAGCAAAGGCCGTGAACACAACAGCTGCCGGAGTGCACCCTTATGAAGACATTTCCAAAACGCTTCCACTTCAGCAACGTTTTTCAAACCCTCTAAAGCCTCACTTCACACGTAATACGCCATGATAAAAGGACTCTGGCACTTCCAGGCCAGTGTCTACTCGCGCGTCTTCAAGACAAGTGCAAAAGCTCCTGCTGATGGCTTACACTCTGTTCATTACAGCCCCATATAGACTGTGAAAAGATCTTAATAAGGGGCAGCTGGACTGCTTTGCTAAAATTCCAGGATCAATTTGCCTGGAGTGCTTCCATATGTAGATGGGAGCGACAGGCTGAGGCTGAGCTGAGGCTGAAATGGATCCATGCCCACGCACCTGATATTCATTAGTTTGCTCTTTAACAAAGGCCTTTTAGCTGGAGCTGCACTGACAACGTAGGCCTTCATTCCGTTGGTCACAAGGTAGAGGCAATCAGCGATGGCTGGCCCATTGTAAAGGAGTGTGTTTAAGAGCGTGTGTGTGTGACAGTGCTGTGTGGGAGAGCGAGCGGATGTAGACAGGCGAATGAAGCTCAAGTGGGAGTGACACTTAAAGGAACTAAACTGCATGCGTATGTGTGTGTGTGTTTGGGGTGGGGTGCTTTGTACTGTGTGGGTGTTAAATACTGCAATGATTGTACCGTCCCCCTATAACAAAAGGTTCTTAGGAGTGGTTGCCTGTAGAGCCTTGAACAGATGATTCTTTAAAGCAATGCTTTTCAACCCGGCCTTCAAGGACCCTCAGATAGTCTACATTTTTGCTCTATCCTTGCAGTACATGTTAAATGGTTGGTTGCAGCAAAAGCCTAGATGGTCTAGAAGTATTTGAGGACAAGATTCTGTAAATCATATGTGAAAAAACCTTGCAGAACCTTTTAAAGGTTTAAAAAACCAGGCAATGGGTTTTTTTCCCCCTAGAAGCCGACATTCAAACCAAGAACTATTTAGGGACCATTATTTTTAGAGTGTATTTACTTGAGTTTTATTGCAGCCGGATCCTTGGTTTACATTTCAAGGAGAAAAAGATACACTCCGAACCCTCAATCAGCAGCCAATCACTCAGGTTCTCTTGCCAATCAGCCAACTTCGCACACATTTGGAGTTCTATAATCACATATAATCAAATTCATGTCCATGTAAAATAAAACTTCCCACAACTATTTTAATTCATTTTATGCTGGAGTCAGTACCCTACAATAGTCACTGTACCACCCACCACCTTCTAGCAGAACTACTGAGTGACTGCTTAGAAGATTTGTTAGGCATACAGAGTCTAATATCTGCCTCAAGCTGCCCTGCCACTGCTCACAAGTAAATCGTACAACTATTTAGAATGGACACTGTGAAGACCCTGAAGAGTCTTTAAGAGCAAGACATATTAGTGGAAGTTACAGTGTCAGTACCCTCTGTCATGCCATACAGGCTGTGAATGGTCCAATGACGTCTTACTGTCAAAGTAGGAGGTCCCGAAACACGTTAAGCAGTGAAAAACACCAGGTTCTCTGACAGAAGTCTCGCTTAAAAAAAGACTCTATAGGGATGGGTGTACCCCAAGCTGGTGGAGAAGTCTTCTGAAAAAAATGCATTGCAATGGTCATGACAGGGTCACACAACGTATGTATAAAAAAGCTTATCCTCACTACAGGTGTGTGATCACTAAAGTGTTAAGAAGAAGTAGCCTGGGTTTAATTTCATGCAGAATAGTAAAGGTATTTAATATCCCATATCCCACAGCCCATATCCTATATTTTATTTTAGCTTATATTTCCTTTAAGCTTTGCTTAACATTTGTATATTTTATATAGCCAAAATCTGGAATGACTTATATGTAAACAATCTCTGTTCTAATTGGCTACCCTGTACTGTCCTGTGTTTTGTTCAAAAAGCAGCCCATTCCTCATAACTTGCATGAATAGCTTGAATAGCATGAATAGGTAGGGCCAAACTGCTACAGGCTGAATAGGCAAATATTGTAAAGTTGTTGTGCTTATACATTTTTTTCAGCTCAGTTTTTATATCTCATCACTATCATGCAAATACCCTGTATTTCCAAAATGGCAACTTTAAACATAAAAAACACAAATTTCAGTGAAAGTCAATGTAAAAAGATTCCTAGAGCCTTTCTATAAGTCCATTTATCAGACAATTTTGACACAATGTAAAGAACAACTGGTGAATTCTGTCAAGTTTTATACTATGCATGTTTACATATTACATATATTATTTTCAATACTACGTTACTCTTCTATTAAAATATGATGTACAATAGGTTAAAACGTTTCTTTTAAAACTGATATGCTTCCTTTGAGTTCTCCTGACAGTTAGTCAGGAACCTGCTCATTTTGTTTAGTTAAAACACAATCGAAGCACTTTTTAACTTTCGCTCCATATGTCTGTTTTTAACGCAGTACCTGTACTTTCACTCAAGTACAGTTTCTCAGTACTTTCTCCGCTCCTGCTCTAATAGAAGCTAACCCACAACATGGCAAGCAGGTGCACAACATCTCCCTTCAACTGCTCCAACCAAACTGTGTGGGTGAAACAATGCCCGCTGCTAGCAGAGCCGAGTAGAGTAGAGGAGAATAAGGTTGGAAGGATAAGAAGTAGGTTGATAATAAGGAGGGTTAGCCAAGCGTGAGTTTGATTTGTGGGTTGAGGAATGGCACGCAGCCATTCGTCTCCGAGGTACCGGGCTAAAGCCAAAAGCAAAGCCAGCGCTGCCTCCTCTCGCTCTAATTATGCGGTTCTGAAATATCACACGTAAATGTAGCGATGCCATCTTCACAGCTGAAGGCTTTTTACAGGATGGAATCGTCAAATGCCTGCAATAATATTTGTTTTACATCTAATGTGTTCATAAATAAGGATGAGGTGCCTTCAGACCCTCAAAGATTAGATGTTATGTGTAGTCTGTTCACACTATGGATGCACCGATTCCACTTTTTCCTCCGTATCTGATACCAGATTTTCAGTTATCTGCCGACAATGAGTACCGATTCCAACTCTGACTTAAATACTTAGTGGCTGATATTTATAGTGTTCCACTTCTTATAAGTTGTACTTTTATATCCCAAATAAGATCTAATAAGCTTGAAATAACAGCATTTACTGGTTGATTAACTGCTCATTTAAAAAGTTTCAGAGCTATGAAAAATCTCTGAATGCAGAAAGCATGGAAGTATAATTGTGCTAAGATCCACCAAACAGCTTTTAATCAGTGTTAAAATTCACATTTCAGAGCAGTGGAAAAAATGCCAGGTTAGGAACAAAAAGTGCTTACACAGCAATTTTATATTCAGGTCCACGTCACCACATGGAAACCAAAGATGCTTAAAGTTCCATTAAGTGTCTGTTTAATGGTAATAACTATTTATAACTGTCTTCTATTATATGGTTGTTTAAATATTACATATAACAAAGTATGCAAATAGAAATGCTCTATGTAAAAAGAGTGTCAGGAAGCTTCAGTGGTTTCAGTGCTCTATATTGCTGATATTCATACTATGTGTAAGTGCCAGTATCGGTGCCAATACAGCATCGGGTATCGGTGCATCAGTAGTTTACACTGATAAAAAAACACCAGTAATGTCTTAAAATGAATGTAATGTATTAAAATCCTACAGCCCATATTACATTACAAAGAACTTTTTAACTGTCCAATGTTAAACTAACACCTGCTGATTACATGTAACATGTATAAAATGCTCCTTGTGGGTTTATATGTTGGCCTGGAAACGTAGCATTGGTACATTACTACACCAAGCAATCAAGAAGTTTCAGAAAATGGGTTCCAAACGATAAAAGAACTCGTAGAATCACTAGATCTCTGTGCGATTACTTAAACCCATGGCTTTCTGTTTCAGTGCATGCAGCTGAGGAGCACTCTGGCAGAGTGTGCTCTCAGGCAACGCTCTGATTTCAGAGATAGCAGGACGAGCCCAAGATTACGGGCCATTTTTTTTTCCTGGAGAATCCCAATTCCAGACAGGAAGCGAACACCCAGGGGATCAGCGCTAAACAATTTAGTTCTGCCTCACTGTAAGAGGATCCAGAGTTATTTCTCAGGGCACTTTCTCAATAAATAAATAAATAAATAAATAAATAAAGGAATAAGTCAAATGAATAAAAATGAGGGAGAACGTGAAAGAAAGGGTGGGACCCGCAAAATAGACCCGGCGTATCCCTCAGCACACACTCCGAGGCAGCGTGCGCTTTTGAAGATTATGTTTTAAGGAAGCGGCAGTGAGGAGGGTAACTGAGTGGCTGATGCAGAGCCCACCACAGACAGTCCTTTTAGCACCAAATCCGCTCGCCAAATATCTACATTAAAAAGCTCCATTTGCGTCCGCTCTCTATAGGCTTGCAGAGACCCTCCATTATTAGAGTCTCTGAGGCCTGTTCGGTCAGGAGATCAGATTAGCCGAGCGCAGCACACGATCTACCACTGCGTTTCAGATTTGGGTTTCGTCCCTGTCTGGAAAGGCACCAAGGTTTCCCTGTGCTGCATTATTGCAGCAGCTTGAGAAACAGCATCAAGCGGCACACGCCATCCAGACACGTCCAGTTAGGTGCACATTCCACGCACGGACGACTCAAGGTCATTAAATACAATTGAATTTAAGTGCTGTGAAGACAGGATGATTGCTGTGTGCAATAATCTCCATTCCCCAGTTTGCATGTTTGAGGGCTGCAGTGTTTCACTGTTTTGCCTGGGTTACACAAGGAGGTGAAACAGAGCAATGCTCGTCGTGATATGTGATCTGCAGTTTGGAGAAAACACCTTTTCAATAGGAAAGCACTAATTTATGAAGGCCCTGAAGTATAGCCACAATATAACATATGAGGACGATAACAATGCAGTTTCTGTATTATGACCCAGTATTTATTATTTCAGGGGCAAACAAGAAGCCAGTCCATCTATTTTTTTGTTTTGTTTTATAGATCACAGTAGTTCAAACTGTCACAGAATCCCCCCCCCTTAAGAAAGTCTAAGATTACTCTAAATAACACATGAATTGGTATTTTTTAATGGAACAGCTCAGCTCTGATCCTTTGTTTTTACCGCTGTGTTCTAGCAGAGCTCGCCTGGCATCTTCTAGGAGCCATGTATGGACATTACTCACAGGCCACAGCATACAGAGTACAGAGAGCCAATAATTACGTTATTGACGCATCATACAATTTATGTATATGACCTCCATCATTTTTACTGACCTCAATATTGCCCATTGTGTTTACTTGCATGTATTTTTGAGACATTGGTTTTAGCCAGTCACGCTGTCCTGTTCTCTCGCCTGCTTAAAGACTTTTAACACCATTAACCGAATACACTACTTAATTTGTGTCCACCATGTGCCTACATGCGTGCCTATCAGGTTACTTGCTGATAAATACTGTTCACAAAAGAGCTGTTCACTTCTACCTCAGTAACTGCTGTATTCATGTATGTTATGAGCGGACTGCATATACAGTGCATCCGGAAAGTATTCACAGCGCTTCACTTTTTCCACATTTTGTTAGGTTACAGCCTTATTCCAAACTGTATTAAATTAATCTCTTTCCTCAAAATTCCACACAAAATACCCCATTATGACCATGTGAAAAAAGTTTTCTTGAGAGTTCTGAAAATTTATTAAAAATAAAAAACTAAGAAATCACATTTATGTAAGTATTCACAGCCTTCGCCATGAAGCTCAAAATTGAGCTCAGGTGCATCCTGTTTCCACTGATCATCCTTGAGATGTTTCTACAGCTTAAATGGAGTCCCCCTGTGGTAAATCAGTTGATTGGACATGATTTGGAAAGGCACACACCTGTCTATATAAGGTCCCACAGTTGACTGCATGTCAGAGCGCAAACACCAAGCATGAAGTCAAAGGAATTGTCTGTAGACCTCCGAGACAAAATAGTCTCGAGGCACAAATCTGGGGAAGGATACAGAAAAATTTCTGCTGCTTTGAAGGTCCCAATGAGCACAGTGGCCTCCATCATCCGTAAATGGAAGAAGTTTGGAACCACCAGGACTCTTCCTAGAGCTGGCCGGCCATCTAAATTGAGCGATCGGGGGAGAAGGGCCTTGGTCAGGGAGGTGACCAAGAACCCGATGGTCACTCTGTCAGAGCTCCAGCGTTCCTCCGTGGAGAGAGGAGAACCTTGCAGAAGGACAACCATCTCTGCAGCAATCCACCAATCAGGCCTGTATGGCAGAGTGGCCAGGCGAAAGCCACTCCTTAGTAAAAGGCACAAGGCAGCCCGTCTAGAATTTGCCAAAAGGCACCTGAAGGACTCTCAGACCATGAGAAACAAAATTCTCTGGTCTGATGAGACAAAGATTGAACTCTTTGGTGTGAATGCCAGGCGTCATGTTTGGAGGAAACCAGGCACTGCTCATCACGAGGCCAATACCATCCCTACAGTCAAGCATGGTGGTGGCAGCATCATGCTATGGGGATGTTTTTCAGCAGCAGGAACTGCCAGACTAGTCAGGATAGAGGGAAAGATGAATGCAGCAATGTACAGAGACATCCTGGATGAAAACCTACTCCATAGCGCTCTTGACCTCAGACTGGGGCGACGGTTCATTTTTCAGCAGGACAACGATCTGAAGCACACAGCCAAGATCTCAAAGGAGAGATCTGAAAATGGCTGTGCACAGACGTCTCCCATCCAACCTGATGGAGCTTCAGAGGTACTGCAATAGAAGAATGGGCAAAACTGCCTAAAGAGAGGTGTGCCAAGCTTGTGGTATCATATTCAAAAAGACTTGAGGCTGTAGTTGCTGCCAAGGGTGGTTCTACAAAGTATTAAGCAAAGGCTGTGAATACTTATGTAAATATGATTTCTTTGTTTTTTAATTTTAATAAATTTTCAGAACTCTCAAGAAAACTTTTTTCACATGGTCATAATGGGGTATTTTGTGTAGAATTTTGAGGAAAGAGATTAATTTAATACAATTTGGAATAAGGCTGTAACCTAACAAAATGTGGAAAAAGTGAAGCGCTGTGAATACTTTCCGGATGCACTGTAGCTATATGTCATAGCATGTTACATACCCCTGCGCCTTAACCCCACCATACACAATCAGTACTGAGTGCTGTGTTGGTCCTGCACAGTCCTGTCTGTTTACTGTGTCTGATGTCTGTATTTATTGTAGGGCTGGGCGATATTCTTCGCAATACACAATATTTATCACGATACATGTAATCAGTAATCACAGACTAAAATCATCAGTAGCGACAGATTCTTATTAACTACTATTCAGAAACTTTCCTGTACTGAACACAGTGATTTTTATTCAACATCTTCTGCACTTCTTCTAATTAAACCAGTCTAATTACACTGTTATTAATGTAGCCTGCAGATGATCAGAGTTATTAAGCACGAACAAAATCCTCCATATGACTGGAAAACCATATTGTTTTCACGATAACAACACTGATCACCATATGATTAAATGTTGTCACTTTACCCAGCTCTAATTTATTGCATTTATTGTATTGTTCAGATTCCAAGTTTGCACAGTGATGTGATAGGCCAATGTGATGTGTTCTCAGTGTCTGCAGTGTGAATATACTTTTCAGTGGAACATGTAATGTAATATCTGTGGTTCTGATGCTTTGACTCTGTTTGAGCTGCTTTGCCTTAAAGTGTTGGTCCATTTTCTGCTGTTTTTGTCCAAGCTACCTCCTGCCACACCTTTCTGTGCTGTGTCACCACTGCACTGACTTCACTTGACCTTACACACTGAGAGTCCATCACTCAGTCCAGCATAGTGAGGAATAGAACAACTGCCGAAACAGACGATTCATGTTTTATTTATTTCCTTATTATACTTCAATATAGTAAGATCTATTTACAACAGCTATTTTTAGAGGGGCCAAATATTGTCCAAAAACAAATTATCGGGACAGGCCTATATGGTGTGTTCTCAGTGTCTGCAGTGTGAATATACGTATCAGTGAATAAGGTAATATCTGTGGTTCTAATGCTACCTCCTGCCACACCTTTACCCTTGAATTATGGCTGATTAGAAACAAAACTATTGTGTAATCTGTTTTAATACAAACACATTATAGAAAATCAAATCATAGCATCTTCACGACACTATTTCACAACTCTCAAGACAATAAGCTTCCATTTTCAAACGAGACAATGGTGTAAACCTTTTAATTGGTAATAGGAAAGGAGCATATGGTGGAAGAGATTGTCTCTTTTTAACCATCCTATTCGAAATGTCTGTGAGTGATGGCATGTCCTTAGGGCCTCTTTGAACATATGGTGGCCTCTGAGCAGCTGACACCTTCTTTACGTGCTTTTAGAGAGCACACTCCTCATTTAAGTAACTAAGTGCATGGAGAAGTCAGTAGGTCAATAGAACCCTATCAAATAACACTTCCTGTCTCTCTACACACAGCCATTCACACAGCTGTGCAACCACGGCCACACATGCCAGCCCTCTTGGGGTATTCATCTGCAGGCTGTTCAGACGGACTTCGTGCGTCCCAAGTCACGTCAGTCTCGAGCAGCTCCTCAATCAATGGCTGACCGGTAGTGGAGGACGGACAGAGCTCAGAGCTGCCTGTGTGTGTGCCATTGACAGAAAGAATTAAATGGAATGAATGGAAATGTTATTTAATAAGGTTCCGTTGAACCTACTGACACACACTGGTCATCAATGCATTGCGTGCATCGCTCTTTGTCACTCGCCTGGATGCAATTCACCTCTACATCACGGTTAAGCGTGAAAACAAACGATTGCTGAGACTTTATTCCCCCCGCTGGGCCACACGCAGCACGAACAGCATGAATAAGTGGTCCATCAGCAGGGGTGACGTGTATGGTTCAACAGGCAGTGAATCAGACAAAACAAGCAAGAAGGAACAATGGCTATGAACATGTTGTGTAGTGTATTCAATTTGGAGAACCTACAGGTGACTAGAGCACTGATTACGATAACGAGGGTAATGCCACATTAATCATGACATTAATAATATTATCAGACTCTGGCGTTATTGTCCTGAAAAAATAGGCCTCCTGTCTCTTTAGAGAAGATGAGGCTGTTTTTTTTAAGTGCTTCTAATTAATTCTGAGTTTAGAGCTTAATGATGCACTTGTTTTTGACAGCTTGGTACGAAGCTTCACGAGCTGATTAAAGGTTACTGTCAGGTGTGATGAAGGCACAGAAACGTGGCACACCTGCCAAAAGGAATCAACAAGCGCAGTGCAGAAGGAAGAATGACTAGCTAGGACAATCAGACGGTTCCAGGGACCAGGATGCAGCAATTTAAAAATTTAAGACAAAACATCTGCTTGAAATTCTGCCTGTTAAAATGTCTATTTTAAGCTTATTAGGTCATTCAGCTTTATCCACACAGTGAACATGTAAAGGCAGGTCAACAGAATTTGAACCAAATCCGAACTTGGTTCGGTCACAGGTTGTCCTAACTCACATTCTGTAGTTCTACATCATCTCAGTTTGGTCAAAAATACAAATTGAGTTAAGCCTTGAAACATTAGTAAATGAGCTGCGGCTGAAATACTTTGTAAGATCTTTAGCCATTGCCTCTCTCTGAATCTGTTTACTGTTTATTCCCATCTGTAGGCCAGGACTCCTCCTATTACGAAAAATATGGAGGGCTGTGGTGTTGATAGGATCTGAACATATCACCACCTGTCTGTCTCTTGACAAGCAGACAGTTAGACAGTTGCACCACTCCAGGGCTGTAAAACCATTTACATATCTGTGTCCAATAAAGAACGGGAAGGTAAATTTACTCAGAACTGTGTTTGTATGTTGTGTAATTTCACAGCTCAAGAGTGGCCCTACAGTCTAACTGCCTGCTCATTCAGTGAGGAGGATATTATAGGGGGAATGGATACAGAGTAAAAATCTCAAAACATATTTCAGCAATTTCAGCAGCAGCTCATTTACTAATGTTTTTAAGTTGTTTCGAGTAGGGCTGCAGCAGTGTACCGTTGTAAGGTGTAACATGGTATAAAAAAAGCGATGGCAATCATACTGTGAACATTTGTTTAATACAAATAATGGAAACAAATCTGCCAATCTGAGAATCCTGAGAACTGAGAATGAGTATTAGATGAATCCATAATAAAAATAATCATTAGCTGGAAAAAGAGCCTCACCTCAAAGGCAGCTTTCTTATTTATTTATTTACTATTTATTTATTTATTTATTTATATTCAAAAGGTTTTTTTAACATATAATTCCATTAATAACCTATTTGTATAATAATAAAGTTAAGATTGTGAAATAATGTATGCTACGATACAGGGCTGCACAATATTGGGCATCAGGTTGTTTTGTTGTTCTGCAATATTTATATTGCGATATTAAAAAAATACAGGTGTTTTTACCACATGTCTTCAGATAAAGATCCAACATGTAATGATATTTATTATTATTATTATTAATAATAATAATAATAATAATAGTATTAATAATAATAATAATCTGAGTAAAATATTGCAATATTGGGCAGATATAACCTGCCCCTGCTAGATGTCTGAAACGCCATATATTGTGCTGCCCTACGGTGGTATCATAAAACCATGATATTTTTTTATACGGTTAGGATACCAAACTGAGATGCTGGACCAAAAAAATATGAGTTTTTGACTAATATATACTGAGTTAACTCAAAAACGCTCTTTAATCAGTTACTTATTCATTTTTACTTTAACCTGCCTTTAAATTCGTAACAGTGCAAGCCACGTGCAGAAATATGCTCAGAAGGAGTGCGCTTTTCCTCCTTGCTCTCCATGTTTAAAACCCTAGCCTTATGTCAAGTTGTTCATCACCAGTTTTTACAATATGAAGGTGCTGTAGGCCTCGCTACAGATACAATGAAGCACACAAAACAGTCAGAATGTAACATTAACAGAGGGCTTTAAAATGGAGAGAAACAGTGTTGCAGAGATATGAAATCTTCCGTTTCGCTGCTACTCGGGAGGCTGGAGGCTTCCATTGTTTGTGAGAAATGAGCTATTCTCTCCTCCTCCTGCCTCCAGGCAAACGGGCGATGAAATACCAAATGCACTCATTCGAATGTGGAGCGGCAGTCCTTTCAGCATGCTAACGCTGACATATGATGCTGTAACTTCAAGCGAAGCAGAGTGCGTCATACGTTTCGAGCTAACTGCGAAACATGCAGTAGTGTGAGTGGAATGTGCAACTGTAGCCATCACCCGGCGTAACGACGTATGAAACAAATATGACGAGCTTAAGTGAAGGCACAATGTGCTCACAAGAGCAAAGCTTGATAAAGACAGATGTGGCAGAGTGTCAGACAGACAGAGAGAGAAAGAGAGAGAGAGAGAGAGAGAGAGAGAGAGAGAGAGAGAGAGAAAGGGACGGAGGAGGGTGGGGGTAGTGGGGGAGTGACACACACATAGCCTGAGGGATGGAAAGAAGGCCAGGCTGATGGGAGAGGGACAGAACTAATGGAGGCTGAGACGGTATACACTGTATCGACTGACTGGTGCCTCACAGTAAACCTGAGACATCTGCAGCCACAAACAGCTATCCCATATGGACGAAAGTATTGGGACACTTAAAAATTAAGACTTAACAGTTTATCCTGCCTTGGTGTTGTTGGAGTAACTGTTCCTACTGTCCAGAGAAGGATATCTTCTAGATTTTGGAGCATTGCTGTGAGGATTTGACTGCATTCAGTCAAAAGAGCATCACTGAGGTCAAGATGTTGGATGGTCACCACCCCACCTCAACCCTTAACTCCCCAACTCATCCCAAAAATACTAGATGGAGCACCATCCATCCTCTAGCCTGGTGCCAGTAGGATCATGTTTATCTGCTCTCGAGAGTCCTATTCTATTGGCAGTACTTCTCTATAGGGGCTAGACAAGCTGTATGTGTGATTTTGCATATCTGTGCCAGCAATGGGTGCAGCTTACAGTTGAATGCTTTCATTTGAAGACGTGTCCACAAATATTTGGACATATGGTGTATATCTCACAGCCACACAACACAAAGGGACTTAGAAACTAAAAACAGAGCCAATTGCACATTTGACACACACACACTAGAGATAAGGCAGTGAGAACATGCACCCAAAGCAGTGGGCAGCCACTTCAGCACACAAGGAGCAATTGGGGGTTGGGTGTCTTGCTCAAGGGCATCTTGGAGAAAGAGAAAGCACTGTTCCTTCACAACCCCACCCGACTTCCTGCCAGTACTGGAAATCAAACCAGCAACCTTTTAGTCCCAACCTTACTTCTCTAACCTTTAGGCTACAGCTACTGCTACTACTACTAAAGTAATTCACAGTGCTTTGATATGAAATGCTCTGTTCTAGAGAAACTTACAGAGTCAGAAATGTTCACAGTGGTGATAGAAACCAGACGTCTGGAAAGTTTAATGGCTCTAAAGGCCCCCTCATGGACCGTTAGTACACAAAAATGGTTATGAGAACATGGTCTGATGCCTGCAGCATTGTTTTATGACATATTTAACAGAAGCGTTTGACCTAAATTGTACTTTCTTTTTAGCGTTCGTGGCAGAGAGGTGGAGCAGCATGGTGGCACAGCAGCTAGTAAAGCAGAGCTTTAGGGGCCTGAGGTTGTGGGTTTGATTCTCCCACCAATGACTGTCTATGAGGGGTTTGGTGTGGTCATCAGCATGTCCATGTGGATTTCCTCCCACCTTTCAAAGACACTCATAGAAAGTCAACTGGGTTTGCTAAATTGCCCCTAGGTGCGTGTGGGGTACCTTGTGATGGAGTGGACAGGTTGTATACCTGCCTTGTGCCTAATGATTCCAGGTAGGCTATGGATCCACTGTGCACTCTGCAACCCTGCAACCATGAAGAAGCAGTAAGAAGATGGATAGGGAAGTACATGCAGAGTGCAATGACTCTGTCTATAGGGTCATCTGAGCAATCTGAGCATGATCGCTACTCACCATTCCTATGTACCTACACTCAAGTCATATCAAACTGCTCATTAATTATTGTAGATTAATCAAGAATGCAATGTCTTATGTTTTTGTCCCCAGGCAAGTATTTGATTTTAATTGAGTAATCATGATCACGCTGAACAATATGCTCAGGTTTAACTTCTATTATGTCTATTATGTTTTACTTTACCGTTCTTGTTAAATGTCAGAAAATCATACAGCTTTCAGGGTCTTAGATAGCAGCATAATTTCATGCACCAGACAAAGGTCAACATATAAAGGAATTCCCTTATTACATTTCCAGCCTCAATCTTTATATGGCAGGTTAACATGCTGTTTGGTTGAAGGTTGAGAAGTGCTTTTGCAATGTGGCAGTTCACACTTATGTTTACACTTTGCAGTCAGACTGAAAACTGATTGCTGTGTGGGATGAATATGCAAAGGTGTTGAACTGAGAATAGTTTTTTGGTTGCTGAATGCATCTTGGAGAGGCGGCTGCGTTTACACAGCCACTATAACATGTGGCTCCAATGCATCTCAGACCATTTACATTTACATTTACGGCATTTAGCAGACGCTCTTATCCAGAGCGACTTACAAAGTGCTTTGCTATTTACCCAAGAAGAGCCTTAGCTAGTTAGAATAGGCTAATAATTCAAAAGATACCTCTAAGCTTTAGACACTGCTAAACACAATACAATAAGGCGACCATAGAACTATTCGTCCAAGTACACCTCCTGAAGTGGCTTAGAGTGGTTGGTGTGGCGCAACAGATAGCACCACTACCTGCCACTGAATTACAACACCATGTGGGAGACCAGGGTGCGATTCCCGGTCTGGGTGACTATGCTGCGCTACACCAATAAGAGTCCTTGGGCAAGACTCCTAACACTACACTGGCCCTCCTCTGAATATGAATAACCTTGTATGTCGCTCTGGATAAGAGCGTCTGGCTAAATGCCATAAATGTAAATGTAAATGATCAGATTTATATATAGTTTAAATGAGTCCTGGGTGTGTTCACACTTGCATTTTTTTGAGGCTTGGCCTTATCCAGACACTTAAGACACATAAAATGACCAGGTGTAAACGGAGTCAATGTGTTTGAGATGCTGCTTTCTCACCTTTGGAACGTACAGCTTTATCCATAACTAAATCATTTATTATGATAATTAATGCCTTAATGATTAGTTATTAAAATGATTAACTAATTATATTGATGATTTGTTGTTATGTTTAAGGGTACTATTAAAATGCAAAGTACTATTTCTTTTATTCAGCAGAAGTTCATTAACAGAATATAAAAAATATATGGGTTCTGGCAATTGTATGTCAGCACAATGAAATGAAATATTTGAAATATTTCTAAATATTTCTATGTCTATAGTAATTATGTGATTCATCTGTGAATACAAAAAAAAGCTTTGGACTTCTCTTACTGATTGTCTTCATGAGGAGGATTATTTATAACACTGTTTTACAACTAACCCCTTCATGTGGAGGCTGGCAGCATGGCTAGCTCTTACTGTTAGTAATTAATAAGCTGGATAAGGTTACTGTGTTACAGCCACCAAACGGAGGTTCAAATGAATTCATTCTTATTTCTTTAACTTCACTGAGCAATCAAAACCATTTATGGTACCAAAACAATCTTCAGGGAGAATCTGGAGAAATAACTGTCCGATTGCTGTCAGAATCCGCAAATGGCAGCCCTATGGGAGTACGAGAGGATGACCACGAGCATGCTAAACTTGTAGCTGTTTAACTACACAAAACGTCCATGCAAGTCTGTGCATAACTAAGTGTCTAACTACTCAAAAATAATCTCAAGTACCCACAGAACTGACACTGACAGCTCAACTAGGAGCCATTCCCTGTGGTCTCCTAATCATAACACTCTCCTTTCCTCCACTGCTTTGTAATCTATTCCAGGTCCGACTGTGGAATCTGAACAATTCCTGCTGTGGAAAAGAACAGTAACCTAGGAAATGCTGCTCAATTAGAGTCAGGCTGAATCCAGTTCACCTCTTTTTGTTGCAAAACGCTTTTCAACAATAGACATTGTCACAGTGTTATCATGTGCCTCAGTAAAGCAGCCAGGAGTGACTTCAATTCGACATGCCCTCCGCCACCCTGAAAGAGGCTAAACAACAAGAGCACAGGAGTAAAACAGCAAGTGCCCTGGCAGCTTCAGTAGGATCTGTTTGGCTCTTGTGTGGAGGCAATAAGGCTGCAGCTGTGTGTAGAGCCCTCGGACTGAGATAAGGCCAGGGTCTCTCAGGACTAGAGAAGTGAGTGACAGGGCGAAGCATGGCCCTGTAAGTGAGAAGACGCTGCCTCGGAGCAGAACACCCTGCTTCAGAGGACATCTATGACCAGGGAGACTACAGGATGAAGAGAGACCACCTTGGAGAGGGTTGTGTTGAGGACATGGAGTCCACAAATAGTCCATACATAGCAAAAATAGTAGTTTCAGAGGTCCAGGGGTCAAAAGGGGTCAACAACGTATTAATCAATTGCTATGCATAATGGAATTTAGATGTAACAGATTGTTGTAGGGAGGGACATTTCAGTCAAAAACACGCATTTACAAGCACTCTCCAGGTGTGGATTTTAGAGAACTCCACTCCACTCCTGTTTCGGCATGCTGCTAACTGCACAGTGTAACTCTGATGAAGCAGGCAGGCCAACACCCGCGAGAAGCGAGTAACGCTTCAAGACATATTTGTAAAATCTTGGTAAAATCTTGTTAATATGACTCTACTGCCTCAATCCACACGCTTCTAGCAATTTCAGTGATGGTTCTGTATCTATTAGCTCGTTAAATGTGTGTCTTTCAGTGGTTGGTGAATTCCCAAAGGAGTGAGAAATAGAAAGCAGCGTAATGCTGCTTTAACTTGCCCACAGTCGTTGAAGTTAGAGCTGGGCGATAGGGAAAAAATATATTTTACAACATTTAAAGACTTAAATGTAACTTTTTACGATATTTATCACAAATTCACAGAAAAGAGTGCTGCTGGTGACATCCTGCATAACTGCAAACTTATCCTCTTTAGTTCAATGTGGAATTCAAATGTATCACAGATTTTAAGCCTAAACTTAAACTTGCCATGAACTAAAACGCCTTGCAAATGCAACGTTTGTCCTGAAAGGGTTCATAGGAATTGTGAGGACTTATAAGCCTAGCTCCACAAACCCTGTTTGTGAGCACACTGATGAATGTGTGGCTAACACACAGGAATTCCCACAGATTTTTTCATCTGGGTTCTTGGTGTCCCGTAGCAAAGCCCCGCTGACAGCGGCCCCTTCATTCGGGTGAGTAATGTGCGTCACCCACCTGCAGTCTGCGGAGCAGAAGGAGGGAATTAGGCCGCGAGATCTGACGGCCACAGCTGCACACACTCCTCACCCTCGCTACACTGCAGCAGTCAGCAGCTCTGGTGCCAGCCAGGTACGGGGAAGAGGTCACCCATGGCACATTTCCTCTGCTCTGCGCAGCACACTAAGGAGGCAGCTTTTGGGAGAAGAGCAGGGGAAAATAATAGCACTATTGGTGCACATCCATCACTTCTAAAGGCACTGGGAAAAATGGGCATTCCGCAGCCTTTTGTCAATGGGGGGAGGCTTTAAAACGCTGCTCACGTTGAGAAAGCAATCAAACGGTGTCTGCTGCAATCTTTAATGAGGCAGCCAGGCTGGTGACCTGAAAAGTACTGTCAGTGCGCTAGCGTCCATTGAGCAGAAACAGCCATGCCGCCAGGACCAGTGGGGGAAAAAAGAGCTTATCGGTGCTTTAAACTAAAAGAAGAACTGGACCAAGACGGGGACAAGTCAAAAAGTCAGAGAAGCATAAGGACAGTGGGTACAGATCTCCAATGCACCAGCAACAGAAATACATGTATTTTAAGGAATGCTTATTATCTTATTTGATGCTTTTCTAAAAAGGTTTTTTTACAATCCATATATGAACATTGTAGGTAGGGCTGTACAATATATCATTACAGCATCGCTACTTCAGCACTGCAATGTGGGCATGTGCAACAGTCACATAAAGGGCATGCAATGACTAGTCAGGCAAATTTAATTAAACGTGAAATTTTTTTGGGAAAAAGGTAGATTATATCTGTTCAATATCAAGACTTTTACTCCAATCTTCAATACAGAGTGCATTATTAATATTATGACATGTTGGATCACTGACTTCTTGTGAAATACGGCAGAAATTCCTGTATTTTGTAATATCGCAATGTACATTGCACTTTTTCCAATATCATACCTCAACCCTAATTGCACGTATCAGATCTACACACTATGCTAAAAAAAAGGGATTCCATTTAGAACTGTTAAGAGGTTAACCACTTTTTAACCTAAAAAACAAATACACCACTTCCCTTAAGGGGCTTTGTAAAAATGTAGTGGGAGAAAAGGTCATTTAATGATTACTGTCATCACTACGGTAATTTTTTTACTACTTCACATTAGCAGTGATTAGCAGTAGTAAGAACGTTGGTAGCAAAAGGAGCACATTTATCGCTTCACCACGATTAACAGCAGAGAACCCCCTCCTAAATGAACTTGAAATTGAATTGAATGACTTTCCCTAGAGTGACCCCAACATCAGAGAGGCTACCAAATCAGGGGTACTAAACAAGAGTTAGATCCAGAAGCATTAGATGAAGCACCAACATCATTCCAGAGAATCATTCACAGCTCCACTGCTCCACAGCTCAATGCTGGGGGGCTTTTTTCACCTCTCTAGCCCACGCCTGGCATTAGGCCAATTAGGTGCCAACTGGTTCATGTTTACCTGTTCCAGAGGGTCTTATTCTATTGGCAATATTTCTCTACATGGGCAATAGACAAGCTGTGCGTGTGCATTTGCACCTGTGTATCAGCATTGGGTGCAACTTACAGCAGCTGAATGCATTCATTATAAAGGGTGTCCACAAACATTTGGACAGATGGTGTAGATTGTCTTCCGTCATTTATGACCCCTCAGGATAAGGGTTAAAGAGAATAGCAGTGATGTATTATGAAGACAGTATCAAATATACAGCTTGTATCGCGCTCTGGGAGTATCTTTACTTGTCTAGTGAGCTCTGAGGGCGTTTCTACCGAGGCATGAGAAATGAATAAATATTTAATCCACACGGAGTGAGCACACTATGCTGCTGTTGACGTGTGTAATTGTGAGTAAAAGTCCCATTTTAGCTAAACCTCATCACCACAGTGCTCAGGCAAAAATGTCTGTGACAGCGAAAACAGAGCCACAGTCCTCCTGGACTCTTAAGTAGCCACTGAAATATTTCACAGCCTTTTGACCACGGTCTGCAAAGAAGCTTAGACATTCCTCCAAAGGCCTTGTTAATCAAACTACACCAGGTCAATGACCTGTGAAGCAGAAATCTTTCTTCAGCCTTGAAATGTAAGGCATTCGGTAGGGCTCCACCATGGGGCCTAACAGTCACGTTACAATATGTATATATTACAAAATAGTATTTATATATAGCACAAAACGGTCTAACATACTGAAAACACCTTATATATGATTATTGTTTATTACAATTCATTTTGAGATGTAATAATGGTATTTATTAGGAGAAGATTCCAGCTGCATTTTCTTTATTACTAAATTCAGGATGTTTTTTGTGGTTCAGCCATTATTGAACATAAAGCTTACACAGTGTGGCCTATTGAACACTTGGCTGACTGCTTGCTTGGAACAGACAATCTTGATCTTGGCTGACTCTGACTGTGCATACCTAATAAATATAAACAGTATATACAGTATGTAAACTATTTTAAATAAGATCATATTAGCCATTCATTTTTGCAACCCAAAACCATATGACATACTTAGTACACTGTTAAAAGTATAAGATCCTTGAGGAAGTTTTATTATTTCAAACTGTGGGGGAACCTATTAAGGTGCTTTAATGGAAAAATGGGTTCCTTAAAAGCTCCTCAAAGCACCTTAAAAGGTTCCCCCACAGTTTAAAACTGAAGAACCCCCCAAAAGTTTCTCAAGGATCTTATACATTTAACAGTGCACACTGCCATGCTGTGTTTAGCAGAGTCACTAGTGGTTTCTGTCCTTTACACTCGTACAACCATTCCATTAAAGAGTATTATTCACATATGGCTGTCTAGGAATATCATACATATGTAAAAGGGGGTTCAGAGGAATAAAGCAGACCTTGAGACTGCAGACAGAAATTTGCCTAAACCTTGTCTTTTAAGTTGAAGCATTTCATCTCGCAGCAAGGTGGAAGAAAGGCTTGGGCTAAACTGACAGTAAACAGAGTAAAAAGCAACGTCAGAAGACACCTATGACAAACCATCTTCAAAGAACATTTTTGGCCTGAGAGCCTGAAAAGGGTTACCATCATCTACTGTCTTAAAAGCAGAGGTTTCTAAATGAGTCTATGTAAAAAACATTATACAGAACATTTAAACTGTGAAACCATGCAAAGGCCCATCTACTGAAAGGTTCTTCAGGGATCCATAAGTGTTTCTTCCATGGCAGAGATGCCTATTCCTAGTCCTGCGGCTCCAGCACATCTGGCTCTAATATTCACATGCCACTGAAGGCCTTCATTGCCTGGATCAGATGTGTTAGATTAAGGTTGGAGCTAGACTTTACACTGCCAAATTTTACTCCAGGACCAGGATTGGGCCCCCGTGTTCTAAGACATACATCCTTCCAAAGAAGCCTTCCCTTTCTGACGTCTGTATTTTTTTAAGAGCAGACCACTAAATGTGGTAAAACTATGTGTCACCAGCCTTCTGCGCAGCCTTCTAGTGATAGAGCTCGGAGCAATGCAAATCTGCAAGAAGTCACAACACTGTCAAACTATGTCATGCTCGTCACTCCCCCGCGCTCGCTCCAGACTGGACGTTCCGGGATGTCATTCAACCAGTGTCCCCAGAGGTGCATGCCTCTCGTCCTCAAATCAAAGCAAGTGACACACAGTCCTACTGACCTCATTATCTTCATTCAGAGCTTCGCTCGGAAAATCACAGTAACACACCTCTCCAGAGGCTGAGTAAAGGTGCCAAAAGGGTTCTTTAGAGTGATTTGCAAATGGGATATGCAAGTGTGAAGAACATTTTTACAGCTTTCATCCATCTTACTGGTCAGTGTTGCTGTGGGTTTACAGCTAGGATCATTGGCAGTAACGTCTCCTGGACAGGGCACCAGTTCATCGGCGAGTACCACCCACACATTATTTTCAGCTAGGGGAATTTCACCTACCATGTGTTTTTGGGAGGTGGGAGGAAATTGGAGCGAGGATAGAATCCGCAACCCCGGGGCCCTGGGGCGGTGAGTACACACTACCTGCTGCACCACTGTGCTGTCCTTAAAAATCTCCTAGTGTTTTTTTAACCATAAATCAACCAAGCTGATAACTGGTTAGAAGCCTTTTTTAAGAGTGTTCAGTGGAATGAGGTCATTTTCTTCATTTAGGCTATTTTTTAGGGATGGGAAGTCCTCTATCCTTAGTGGCCCATGGTGCCTTTCACTTTAGGGCCTGCAGTCTAATGCCTGTTTGAGCTGTCAAATGCAGAAACTCACATCACCTGACTATACAGTATACTAAGGGGCACACACTGAACAATCAACGCTACATCTACTATTTCTGCTAAGCTAATCTTGTTGAATATAGATTTTAAAGGCTTTATCCTCTTTTGCTTGGTTTCATTGCCAGGTTGGAAATTGACTGGAATAAAACTGCCGTTCAGGTCTTGTGGCCTGAGCCTCCAGCTTGCACTGCTCTGCTGACTCTTCCATGCATCAGCAAAAAAGCCATTAGATTGCTACATCCTGCTGGCATCAGTCTCAGACTATTAGCGCATTAGTGCTCCAAACAACAGCTTCGCTCAGTTTTTTGTTTTTTTGGGGTCTTGTGTGGCTGCAATAAATTCCTCAGAAAAATATGGGGCTCGGTTTTATGATGCTAGATTCCTCAGTTAGCTAGTTGTCTTGCTACCCATTAGCAGACAGTGCAGTTCTGGTGGACAGTCTCAACCCGTGACCTATGTTCTCCAGTTAAGTGAGAAATTCTGTCCCAGAATCATATGGAGCCCAATTAAGGGTGAACATACTGGCTAAATTTGATTCCTGAGATAATAAACAGACTTTTGTTTTAGCGCAGGAAAAAGCAACAACACAAAGGGCAAAAAAAGAGTATGGCTGTAGGCTTACTTTTTGAGAAATAGCACTGGTATTAGATGCCAAAAAAACAGATTTAAAAAATTTGTCCAAAAAATGTATTGTTGAGTGAGAAACAGGGGATTCGTTCAGCAACACCACATCAACCACCAAGCAACAATCTAGTAACCCCTAAACAACCACCTGGGATACCATAGCAGCTGACAAGCAACACTCTAGCAACCACCTAGCAACACTATAGCAAGCACATAGCAACACCATAACAATCATCAGCCTAATACAAATCTATGGTAATTGTAGGCCTGCACTTTTTAAACAGAACCAATATAAATAAGCAAAATGTCTACATTAATAATTGCAATTATAAACATATCTTGACATTTACGGCATTTAGCAGACCCTCTTATCCAGAGCGACTTACAAGGTTACACGTATTAGGAGGAGGAGGGCCAATGTAGTGTTAGGAGTCTGGCCCAAGGACTCTTATTGGTGTAGCGCAGCACAGTCACCCAGACCGGGAATCGAACCCTGGTCTCCCACATGGTGTTATCTGTTGCGCCACACCAACCACCAACACTTGACCTACCCTCTGACTCCCCCAAGCCCCAAACCATCTTCTTCATCACGGTGTGCCCTTTTCTGACATCAGTATCACAATGGTAGAGAATCTAAATACTGGGGTATTGACGAATTTCCACAGCAGGAGCCCTACCTTACCCCATCTCTGCACATTAACCTCAGGATGATCATGTTTTTGTCAGCAATACCCTGATTCTGATTCATTATGTCCATATTGAAGCAGTGTCAATATGTTGGGAATAGACATGTTCTGCCTACGAAATATGGTAAAGCAGTATGGTGAGATTATCTTGGCTGCCTGCCCTGTGCTTTATTAGCAATCTGTACCTTTAACACACACACACACAGCTTTATTAACCTGAAGGAGCTTGGAGAACGAGGTGACAGTGCACTTGCTTAATAGATCCCCTGCTCCGAACACTGACATAAATGCCTAGAGGCTGGCAAGCTACAAGAGAGTATATCATCCAGACAACGACAAGATACAATGTCATACAAATGTTAGGAGTTGCCTGAGACTCACAAAGAGTGAGGGAGTCAGACAGATGGAAAAGTAGTGCGGTAAAAAGAGTGATGGCTTTGAAAAAGAACAGATTAAACACACTGGTGGGACAGAGACGGCCATGAGGTCTGTATATACCCACAGGGTTCTTTCCAAACACGCTGGGAAAATGAACAAACTGCCCACAGGTACAGCACAGGTTTGTCTGCATGCAAGCACTTACAGCATAACCAAAGCTTTGTTGCTGTTTTCAGCTTTCTGGGCCTGCTGATACATGTGTGGGCCCACCCGTATGTCACAAAACTCTCTCCAGAGTCACCAAACTTGTACCACAGATTAGCAGAACATGGAACGGGAAAGAACAAGAGCTCCTGAGGCTCTCACTGCTTGCTCACATGCAAGAGTCAAACAGTTCTCAGCTCATTTCAGATCAGAAGACAGATACAAAGAAACACCTCTGGGAATCACCTAATTACCACTGCTGCATAGAACCAAATCACATTTCTCACACCTCTTTACATCAGGGGTCTCAGTTGTCCAGCTGAGGGGCCACAACTGGCCTGGAGACAGCTTCATACATCCCTTGTTTATGAACATATGCTTAAATAGGGGCTACAATTTTTTTCTTTCATTTTCTGAATGTGGGTTTGGACAAAACAAGCTTGTATTACTCGAAACTGTGCAGCAACCACCTAGCAACTTTCTAGTAACCCATTAGCAACCACCTGGGATACCATAGCAGCTGACTAGCACCCTCGCCTCTCCACAAGTGGCCTTGAGGCAGCTTCCTACAGCCCTTGTTTAGAAAGTATGCATAAGTAGGGGCTACATTTGTATCATTTTCTAAATGTGGATGTTCTTGATCATGTAAGCACACAGTTCTCTTAAAATGAGAATTCCCTAAATGTATCTAAATTCCTGCAGATCTCAGTAGTTGATATGTAAACAAAGTCGTTCAGAGTGGTGCGTTTCAATACAGTTGGTCGACATTTTTTGGTAGGCCTCATGAAGTATCTGTTTAACATCTGTGAGGAACACTGTTACAACAGAGGCGGTTCTAGAGTTCATTATATAAGCGATGGGCCAATGGAGAACCAGGAGACCTCAAAGAAGCTTCTGAGTGTCTGGACAAATGGTTCCTCCTGATGAGGGAAAGAATCCTCTAGTAGATGCTTCTGTCCATCCATACACCTTCTTATCGCCTTCTTCTTTGTCAGGGTCATGATGGATACACAGTCTACCCAAAATCGCTGAGCAAAAAGCAGGAAAACTCCCTGGACAGGGCTCCAGTATTTTGCGTGGTTAGACGGACTTATATTATGTTATTTAAAGAACCATTTACGGGAAGTTTCCAGGGGTTCCACTATTGTGAAGAGCCAGGGAACTCTTCTCGGTCCTGTACAGAACTCTTTTTGCTCAGGAGTGGAGCAAACTTTTAGAGGCGTTAACTGGTCGGTCTGGTGCTTATCACCAGGATCGAGACAGTTCTAGTGTAGGAGGTGTATCCAGCATAGGCCATTTCGACCTAACTTTTTAATCCTTATCTTGTATTTACACCTTAAGCTTTTAATTTCGGTGGTATTTCCCTTTTAATAGGTCACATAAAAGGACTGTTTTCACAGCAAAACCTACATTAAGACACTCGCCACTACAATACTTCCTCTTAGAGGAGACCATCTGCCTTTGTGGCCTGCAAGAGCTTTTGAGAACATTTGAGACCCCTGCTTTACCTACATGGGGTCATAACAGGTCAAGATACTCACAAAGCACAAAGCCAAACCAGCAACCCAGATCACAGAAAGTCTTGACCTTGCCACTTGCACTTGTGAAGGCTGCACCTCTACAAAGGGCAGAGCATGACCAGGATGACCTGACCAGGTAAGTCCGGTCACTCCTAATTCCAAGAGATAAACGCACTGAGGAGTGTTCAGTCAGATTTCCACAGTGTCAGCATCACGCAGGCAGTGCCTCACAGTGCTCCACTGCTCATGGGCGCTCCAGGCGGAGTGGGCTCTGTGGACCTGGTCACTGCACCACAGCAGTGGTGGGGATGAACTGAGCTGAACTGAGAGGAGGCACAACAGCGTCAAGCCAAACTGTGAATAACTCGGCACTTACTTTCCAATGACCTCACACAGCTCGTAAACATCTTCAAAGAGCACGTCGTCGTCGGCCATGGTCCAGCAGCACGGGGGAATTCACTCCCCAAAAGACGCGTCCACAGCGGTAGCTAAATACCCACGGATTAGGGCCACTGTTGAAGGTAGTTTGCGGGCTGGGAGAGAGAGGCGGTCGCCGCCAGCAGTGGCTCTGAGCGCTCCCCTAAATTCCACCGAGCGAAAAACGTCTCGCTTTTCCCTCTTTTCCCCTCCCGCTTCAGTTGGAAAGCAAAGGGACGGAGGGAGAGAGAGGAGGAGGAGGGGGGGGGGGGCAGATAGTGAAGGATCAGCCCCGCTTCACTCTCTTCTGCCCCACCTTAAGCCGCTTCAGCACCAACAATCAGCGAGCTTGACGCGGCTCGAGCAACTCGCCACCTTCACACTTCTCCCGTTCGCCGTAAAAGTGCGCGAGAGCGGCTCCAAACTGCCGCAAACTCGCCTCTCCGAGCGGCTCCGGGAAGACCAGCGCGCGACGTTGAAGCGCGCGCAGCTCGTCGTGTTCAGGCGCTCCTGCGTTTTCCACACGCTCGCGCGTACCGTCAGACAGACAGACAGGCACGGGGGACTCGTGAGCTCAGCTCGGCTCGACTTCGGCTACGTCCGTCCCTCCTTCTCCCTCCTTCCCCCTCTCTCTCACTCACTCCCTCACTCCCTCCCTCACTCCCTCACACCCTCCCTCACTCCCGCCTGCCCGCCTCCCCTCAGTCCGCGCTGATCTACTTTCCCTCCGCTCGCTCCGTCGCTCCAGCGCTATTCCTGCTTCCAGAAAACCATCGGCTTCGTCCCAATTCGCGAACTCGCGCCCTAACCTCCTACGCTAGTGCGCGCGATGCTCACTGGGACGCTTGGCCAGGCGTAGAGCGCGGCGAAGAAAGTTTAGTCCGCGCGAGGCCGCAGACTTCCGCGAGCTGAGGGTTCTACGAGCTAGCTAAGCGTTCCAGGTCGAATTCCGCTCACTCGCTAAAACGCCCTAGTTAGAACGCGAGCGCGCGCATTGGAACTCAGCCCGGCTCCGCCCCCTCCAGGTTACGAAACTGGATTGTCGAACGCCATACTGGCTCTGGCCGGGACAGGCGGGTTCCGGATTTACCGCCCAGAAAACAAGACGACGCGGAGGCAAAACTGATGACAAAAAGAGCCACACGGAGCCGGTCTTCAAGAGTTAGTTCACAAACTTCCTTCTCACAGGCTGTCCAGAGTGTATTAAGTGCGTCACCACGAAGTGCACTATACCCTGCAGCGCGAGTCTAATGCTCAGTGGTTTATATGACAGCTAGCTGAAGGTCCTACCGCTTTAAAAGTTCACCTGAACTGATGCACATGGTTGCAATGGGCAATGCTGTTGCACTTTCATTCCTATGAACACGTTGCCTGATGTCTAATACGTTGTTTTTTTAATAGTATCATAAAGGTCTTGGCCATAGGTCAGTAAACACACACAAAAAGAAAAGATCTCTCTCTAGGAATTGCAGCACTTCCTTAAATTGTTCAAGTGCATTTTCCTTATATTTAATGGATTATCTATGAATTATTATAAAAATTGTATAAATATCCACTAGCTGTATAGCCTGCATATCCTTTTCCTCCCAGCCCTTTTCTCTGTATGGTGATGTACAGCTGTATGTTCAGCTCTGAGAAAACCTGATATGACATTTCTGAAATCTACATTGGCAGCCTTAAGTCAGACACCACCCCATGTTTTTCATTCCCAGCCAAAACTGCCATTAGCAAGACTATTAAGATATTACTAGACACCTAAATATTTTACTACTACCCTATCACTTACGCTGCGTTCCAGGGGTGTGTCATAAACTGGGAAATGTCTTTTGTACCACTTGTAAATTGCATTTGAAGAGCCAGTGAAGTGTCTATACGTGGGGAAACTTGAGATGCTGAAGACGTATATTGCGTTTGAATATTTTTTCCCCATGTATTCTCTGTACAACTGCGTCCACTGAGCCACGACACACGTTTGGTTCTCAAGCACATGGCTCTGTTTGTGTCTTTTTTGTCCTAGCCCCTCCTGTTCATTAGTGTTCCCACCTGTGCCTCCTCTGTAGCCACGCCCCCTCATTAGTTCCAGTTAGCCAGTGTTAGTCCCTGTATAAGTACCCCTTTGTTTCGTCATGTACATGATCATGTTGGTTCATATATTCATGTTGGTTCAAAGTGTTTTTGCTTTGCCTGTTTTGTTCTGCTTCTGTTTGTTTCACTTCCAAGTTCCACACACCGTGACTATATATATATATATATATATATATATATATATATATATATATATATATATATATATATATATATAAATACATAACATATATAAAATACTGAGAAAATGTCTCGTTACATAAGTGCCACTTATTAATGAATTATTCATTCATTAATTTAAGAGAGAAAGGCAAAAACAAGCTACACTCTCGACTTCAGATCTAAAAACATCCACAGGTGCATCTGTTCACCCTTCCACTGTGAGGAGACAACTCAACCCTGGGTCTGTCTGAAATGATGTGCAGGTGATCAAGAAGCCCATGTTGGGAAAGGAAAACAGACAAAAAAAGTTCTGTACAGAACTCTTTGATCATTTGATCAAATCAAAGGCAGTTGTCTGGGATTGGCTGGATGGTGAAAGGCAGAAAATGTTAACTCCTAAGACTGATCTCTGGAGCTTTTCCTCAAAAATGAACGACTATCTGTTTTGACTGGGAAAAGTTAATAATGGGTGCTCTTCGACTTTTGCACAGTGTTGCACACAACAGAATTGTGAAATGATTCACACACTGGGTTTCAAACTCATCAAGTGTGCTTTAGTTGACCTGTGATATCACAGACTATTAGCAGACTCATTACCACAGATGGGAAGAATGGCGATGAGCACACCCTGATGTAATTCTCTCATTAAAGATGTCGATGAACTCTACATGTTTTTGGTTTTTTTTTGGAGGAATGCCTGACAGCATCCTGTTGTATCACCATGTTAAAATGGGTCACTGGCTTCTCTGCTGAATTGACTGTGAAATCGCAGTATGTCTGTTTTGCCTGATTTGCTGTTTGCCTCAAAATAGCTGCATAACCTGCAGTCACAGGCGATTCATATTGCATGACTCTGACAGTCGCGAGCACATCCACCTGATTGTGTAATTAGTTCAACTTTAATTATTAAATGCTGCTGTTTAACTGGAGATGGGACTTTTCATTTATTCATTTTCTCTGGGATAGTTTGAGTTGGAGGGGACAAAAAAGAGGGCAAAAAGGATTTCTCAATCTTCAGATAAACAGCATCTGCAATTTCCCTAGAATAATTCAACTCTTGTAGTCTCTACCCTTGGTTGTGTATGTTGTCATTAAGAATGAATGAGGCCAAATTGCTTTCTATCTATCGAAATGTGTGATTCTGTGCACCATGAACTTTTTATGACTTTGTGAAAATGCCCTTAATTTATTAAGGGGTGAATCAAGATCCACAAAGTCACAACTGTCCACTAAAACCTTTGACACATGCTACTGTGGTCCATTGACTGCACTTTATATATTGCAGCCATTTCAAATCATTGATTCCTCTGGTACTCTTGAGCTAATTGGACTTTTACTCATGACTGGTACAGAATGAGCTCAGCAAGGGCGCCCAGCCTATTGTGGAATCTACCCGTTTAGAGCTAATCTGCAGCACCAAGGCTTTTCCTTCAGTACTGTAATCATCTGAAATAGCTAAAACTAGGAATACTAAACTTGAAAAAGGAGGATGTCTACCCAGAATCTCAAGATAAGCCATCTTATGACAGTGCCTGTTAGTGAAAGTAGGAGTATTTTTCATTCTTGGGTGCAAATCTGTTGCCTAAAGTCTTGAACCCATGGACATCACCACATGCTGAGTCATGCTTCCCTGGGATGCTTTGCCAGGCCTTTACTACAGTCACCTTCTGTTGCTGCTTGTTCATGGGCTTTTCTGCTTCAGTAAGTGAAAAGCCTGCTCAGTAGGGTTAAGGTCAGGCGTCTGACTCTGCCATTTGAGATGCTCTTTGCGGTTGCATTTGCGGCATGTTTCGGGTCATTATCCATCTGTATTGTGAAGCACCATCCTATCAGTCTTACAGCATTAGACTGGATCAGAGTAGAAAGTAGAGCTCTGTACACTTCAGAATCTATCCTGCTACTTCTATCAGCAGTCACATCATCAACAAAGACCACTGACACAGTTTCATTAGCTATAGATGCTCATGCCATAATAGTGCCTCCACCATGTTTGACAGATGATGTGATATTGCTTAAGAGATTTTGTTCCTACTCCACACTCATGGTTATCTTGTCTTCATCAGTCCAAATAATCTTTTAGACAGGTTCTAGTGTTACCAGTGGTTTGCATTTTGAAGTAAACCTCTGTATTTAAATCTTTGAAGGCATCTCTGGATTGTAGACTTTGACAATAATATGCCTACATCCTTGAGAGTGTTCTTGACTTGTCTAGATGTTGTGAAGGGGGTTTTCTTCACCACAGAAAGAATTCTGAATTATCTACTTTAGTCATCTCCCATGTTGCACACAAAGCACGTCAGTGCATTCCTTCGTTTTAAGAATGTAACAAATTGTTGTTTGGGCCACTGCTAAAGTTTCTGTTCTCTTTCTGATAGGGTTGTTTTGGTTTTTAGTCTATTAATGGTCTCTTTCACTTTCATCAACATCTTTTTGAACCACATATTAAGAGTTCCCTTGAACACCTACCAAATGTTCCAAATTCAACCCTGGGAATCAACTCCAGGCCTTTAGCCTCCTTAATTTGTCATGAAATAATAAAGAATGTGCCACATCTGGTAACTGTCCAATTACAGGGGCAGTGTAAACATGTCTGTATTTCCTAAACAGGCAGTGCAGTTGTTGTGATAAATATTTGGTGTGCATCATCAGGATTTGGATTCTCCCAGTGATGGGCCACTGGAATAGGTGTACCACTTGAGAGCCCCTGAAGTGACGCACATTATTGTATCTAAGAAAGGCTGACTGGCAGAATTTTTAATTAATTGAGACTGAAATGAAATTGGTGTTGTATTTGTTGAAAATGAGAAATCTTTTCTTCTAGGTCTCAGTAGCAGTATTAAAAGGGGTCATGTGCAGCCAAACAGATTAAATTTCCTCTCCTGATTAAGGCCCATATTCACAGAGGCAAGTGTGGATTCGCACAGGACTGCTGCTGGTCTAGAGGAAGCATGCTCAGCTGAGATAAGATATTTTTGCTGATTTTCTGCACCATTCTAATCCATTGTGCCTGTAGTCATGTAGCTCTTGGCTTCCAGTTGGATGAGGCAGCAGATTTAGTTCCATTTCTGGACTCTGTAATGAAACACACAAGGTGGGAGACTGCCAGCTTTAGGAAAGGCATATGAGTGAAATATGGGGGCCGTATGTATACTGGCATGCAGCTTTTTAAATAGTACATTCAGACATTCAACATTTACAGTGCATTTAATACTCTCATATAGTATAAACATGTGACTAAATAATGTATATATGGACAAAAGTATTGGGACACCTGCTCGTTCATTATTTCTTCTTCTTCTTCAAAAAAAGATTTTATCCTGCTTTTGTTGGAGTAACTGTCTCTACTCTCCAGGAAAGGCTTTCTACTAGATTCTGGGGCATTGCTGTGATGATTTAATTGCCTTCAGCAACAAGAGCATTAGTGAGTTCAAGATGTTGAACATCCTCAGCACCATCATTCCAGAGAACGTAGTTACACTGCTCCACACCTAAATGAGGGGGCGGCTTCATGCCCCTCTGTGCCCTCTAGACACACATGGCATAAGGCTTATCTGCTCCAGATAAGTATTCTGACCTTTTACTCAGTACTTATTTGAAGCACCTTTAGCAGTGATCACAGCCTCCAGTCTTCTTGGGTATGATGCCACAAAGTTTGCACACCAAGATTTGGACATTTTCTTCCCCATTGGATGGGGGACAGTGGGTGGGCAGCCATTTTCAGGTCTCTCCAGAGATGTTTGATTGAGTTGTAGTCAGGGCTCTGGCTGGGCCGCTCAAGGACATTGACAGAGTTGTCCCTAAGCCACTCCTGTGTTGTCTTGGCTGTGTACTAAGGGTCATTGTCTTGTTGAAAGAAGAACCTTTAGCCCAGTCTGAGGTTCTGATCTCTGTACTTTTTTGCTGACCTGTCTCCCTGCCGATTCACTGCCGGGTTTGTATTGTGCTGGTGATGAGTAGTGCCTGGTTTCCTCCAGATATGACACTTAGAATTGATGCCTAAAATGTCACTCTTGGTTTAATCAGAGAATCTTGTTTCTCACAGTCTGAGCCTCTTTTAGGTGCTTTCATGTGTTTTCTATAGAGCCAAGATTAATAGAGTGCTGCAGTTATGGTTGACCTTCTGGACGTTTCTCTACTTGATTATCTCTTTTACCAGTGCCCTACTTAGTTTGGTGGGGCGGCCAGCTATTGGAAGAGCCTTGGTTGTTCCAAACTTGTTCAATTTAAGAATAATGGAGGCCACTGTGCTCTTGGGAACTTTCAGTGCAGCCTTCTCCAGATCTGTGCCTTCGCAAAATCTTGGCTCTACAGGCAGCACTTTCCTCCTCATGGCTTGGTTTTTGCTCTGGTGTGCATTGCCAACTGTGAGACCTTATATAGATAGGTGTGTGTCCTTTCCAAATCATTCAAATCAACTAAATGTACCTCAGGTGGACTCCAATCGAGGTATAGAATCATTTTAAAGATGATCAAGAGAAATGGGAGGCCCACAGAGCTAAATTGCAAGTGTCGTAGCGAAGGGTCTAAATACTTATGCAAAATGTAGGGAGGACGTTCTGAGTGCACTGTATTATATGCTGTATGTACACAAGAGTAGTACTATAGTAGTAATCACACACTATAGTATACAATAAGCATGTGATGACGTATTGTAGCTGCCATATCAAACCCAAGTAGCTATTTTGCAGTAACTGATTACATGATTAAAACCTCTTTGAGGACTTTTCGAATGCTTTTGTCACAACATAAATCCTTGAGGACCACGATTTAAGAGTGCAGATACTCGACATCACAGTATGCAGTACATATATACATGTAGCAGTTGCATTCATCACTACATAAATAGCGTTTCACTGAAGCAAGAGATCAGGGAGTGAAGTTGTTAGTTACAGAACAGACAGGAGCTCAGCTTTCCTCCTCTGCATAGTGGGTGGCTTGTGCGAGGGGCCGTGGAGACCACTGGTGTGGACAAGAGATGGAGGAGATGTTTCAGGTGCCTGATGCCCTGCAGCCCAAAGCCAAGCATGACTGAGCTTCTGTATTCCTTTGATCTGCAGCTCCTGCCAGACTGAGCCTGCAGCTCTGTGGACACACGGCTGTGGCATCATGCACAGACCCAGCCTCCTCCACACTGCACTACAGGGGAATGAACATGGAGCGGTGTAGTTATACATGAAATTACAGGAGAAATGTAGAAAAGCAGAGTTAAGGAAAAAGGGAACAGGGTTTCTAGCTTGATACTGCTAAAACACAAGCTTAGCCAGGACAAGCAGATGATCAAGACAGCGATTCAATAGTTAACTTATATTTAACAAGGTGAAAATAAACAGGAAAAAAGAGCTTGATGTAGTCATTTTAATTTCACAGAATCGTCAGGCTTGTCGTATTAAATCTCAGAGATTCAAGTCAAATTTATTTGTATAGCTTTTTACAACTGTTGTTGTCACAAAGCAGCTTTACATAATTAGTAATTAGTAAAAGACAGAGACAAAAAAGAAATAACGTGAGACATATCAAAGACCCCCAGTGAGCAAGCCAACGGCAACAGTGGCAAGGAAAAACTCCCTCAGAGCTGGAGGGAGAAACCTTGGGAGGAACCAAGACTCACAAGGGGGACCCGAACCATCCTCCTCTGGTCAGAACTATTTATAAATGATTGATAAAAATGACCAAACCATCTATATTGTTGAACTGCTCTGATCATAATCATAATATACTAATCATGGTGTAGATAGTTAATAATGGTGATATTAATAGTGGTAGATAGTTAAGAGTCCAATTATCATTTATTTTGCAGTAACGCTCTTGTTGGTAATGTTGAAAATCCACAACAGCCAAGCTAGCACTCCTTTTGATTAGGCCTTCAATTGATCGCCAACATCATCTTCATGCCTCCAAATGGACAAATCCTTGTTGAGGTCAATGTAAAAGGTTTATTCAAGGCAATTTTGGACCATTTAAATTCTCCAATTTGGATGTTTTTAAATAATGTAAAACAAATAAAATCCAATACAAATATGTTTTAAGAATACCTGTCAAAGTCAACTGTCCATATGTAATCTACTTCGCCTAATGTCATATTCAAACCCCATATTTATGCTCTGAAAATGAGTATTTCAACAGGTCTAGCTGCAGTAGTCCTATTCAGTTTTTTTGTGATGTCAAAAAATAATACGTTTCCATACAGAATAAATGAGTGTCACATCACAATGACCATAAACCTACTTTCAGGTGGACAACACTGTTAGCCCTGCACTGATACATTATATGTCCAAATGCTTGTGGACACCCCGATCGACACCATGCCATATGCCAGACGTGGGCTAGACGGCTAATATCAAGTGGGTTCAAAATGGTCACGACCTTCATGTTTATGCTAACTAAATTAAAAAGAAAACTATATAATACAAGTAAATAACAGTTTGCAAAAGGGTTCACTTCACAAACTTTACAAGCTTCCCATTTTTGTTGTTATTGGATTGAGGAGTATTGCTTGACATTGGTGTGCTCTTGCAAGAAGATCTGTTATTCTCTTTTGCGTAGAGGCAATTTCGCTTACTGACTGACTGATTGACTCAATAACTGACTGCCTCTTGTTTGCCTAGAAGACATTTTCTCATACTGAATAAACTGTGCCACAAAGCTAACAAGTATGTGTGCAGCCGAGGGGAGGTGTAATCGTAGGTAAGCTGAGGTTGGGTCTCCTTGCTTGAAATATTATTGTAAAGAGAAGTAGTGTGAAGCTTACCTACTCAATATCGCTACCGCAGCATTAGCACCATGGCAGCCACCCACCTTGCACAGCATCACTGCTGCAGCTTTAGCAACACTACCATTGCGTTAGCATGGCTCCTATCCTATGTTGGCCAGTGGCCTCACCAGCATCGTTATTATGGCGGTAACATTGATTCCATGGCGTCCACCAGCCTTGATCGGCATCACTACTGCGTCAAATGCCGGCCTCTGCCTCACTGAGCATTGCAAATGTGACATTAGTCGAAAGCCATGTTGATGAAGGCAAGGCTCTGAGTCCTTTACCAGGCAGAGTTACTTGAAATGCAACATGAAACATGGTAGATGTCATTTTATACCACAGAATCTTTTTCAAAATAAAGTAAAAAAAAAAGCAATTGACAATTCTATGGAGCCAGTGGTGGTCTGGTAAAAGTAGGCTTGCCTGTTATTTCTTGTTTACCAAGGTTTCTTTTAAATAAAGGGATCTAGCAATGCTTAACTTTGTATAAGTATATCACCCGTGGCTCTTTCTATTGAATTTTTCAAACCAGCACTAAACACTTTTTCATTATTATTTTCTGTAGTTGAGAAATTGCAGCTTCTCTCTGAATTCCATTAGCTAGCCAGCACATCGGAGACTAATGCTTAAAGTGGAAATTCATTATCCAGTCATTTTGTTTCTTTCTCAGTTCTGTCTGGTTCTATCAGTCTAACACCCTCCTCCCACCCCTCTGCCCTCAAAGTCATTTTAATGCAATTAATCTACAGCACAGTTCCCACTTCTGTCTTTACTATCGTTGCATTTGAGTCCCTTTCAAGCGATCAGCCGCTTGGGTGAGAGTCATAGTGTGAGTCATGTCATCCAGTACAAATGCTATTCCCTCTTTTTATAGTAGATAACTCAATACTATATCACCAAAGGGGAATGCATTCTTGACTGTGAGTCTATCTTCAGCTGCATAGTTGAGACTAATTGTGTGTGTATGTGTGTGTGTGTGTGGGGGGGGGGTGCAGTAGGAAACACACAAAGAACATCTCCAATTATCCAATTAAAGGTTAATATTTGGCGACTTGCACAACGTTGCAACTGATGGATCTCCTCGTTTATGATTCCTGGTGATGTTATTAATTAATCCTGGTTAGCTGTGATTAGATCAATACACGCAGCAGCTGAAAGAATCATTTGAGTTGAGCTGGGAGATTCAGCAAGTACGGCAGCAGCCTAGGCCACATCCAGCCCATCTGTCTCAGCCCCTGGCACTACCTCCAGAGAGAGAGAGAGAGAGAGAGAGAGAGAGAGAGAGAGAGAGAGAGAGAGACCTTTTTAACCTTTGCAGTAATTTCTATTGAGGACAGTGTGTACCTGTACCTTCTTTCTTACTTTGAATGCAACAATGATAAGAGGTAATTGCACAGTAATGCTGAACAGGGGCCAACAGTTCATCTGATGCACAGCATTTCTAATGATCCACACCGCACACTGTCTTGTTATAGAAAATTATCCAGGAAGACTGCTATCATTACTGAAGCTCTGTATTGCAGAAAGTTAAAAAAAGGATTATTCATGGATTTCTTAAACACAAGTTGTACAAACATTTTGTTTTAGATATAAACAAAATTGCATATACAAAAAAGGGTCACAAATTCTATGATCAAGAATGTAATGTCGTGATAGTATATATTATCATTATATCTACAGTTATTGTTACTGAAATCGTATTATTTATCATTTCTTTATGTACGTTAGGTGGCTTGAGATGTGACCTTATTAAATATTAATTCTGAATATTAATGTTTACAATGTTATAATTTTTCTCAGTCACGTTCATTTTTTTTATATTTCACTGTAAAAACTTAAACACTGCAATGCTTTACTGATATTACCCTCAGATTGCAAACAATGTCAACTTATGGTGTCTCTAACACAGTGACACAACGGTAAAGACTAAAGATCAGACAGGCCTGATTTACCCCTAGTAATATAAGGAAGTTCAGAAGAAACAATTAATGAACAGCTGTCCCAATGGGTGGGACTTTCTACTACGTTTTGGATCATTGCTGTAAGGATATGATTGCATTTGGTGACAAGAGCACTAGAAACTCCCCAACTCATCCGCAGAAGTATTGGATGGAGCTCTATCCTCTATCATATTCCAGAAAACACACACTTCCACTTCTCCACAGCTCAATGCTGGGGGCTTATGCCTGGAATTAGGTATGGTTCCAATAGGTTCATGTTTATCTGCTCCAGAGAGTCTTATTCTATTGGCAGTACTTTCCAACGGCATTTGCAAATCTGTGTCAGCAATGGATGCAACGTAAAGCAGCTGACTGCATTCATTAGAAGGCGTGTCCACAAACATTTGAACATATGTATATATATCTCGCTGCTGTCCAATGAAAAACATGCATCTCCGTTTTTGTGTGTTCTTAGTTTTGCCTGTAGCTGCTCTGTACACTATGTAAGTAATTCTGGAAGGATAGACCAATAGAAATGCTGTAAATTACTTGGAATAGACTATTTTCTACTTTCAACTTCCATTGAAAGCGAAGAACGGTTTCGCCTACTCGCCTAATGTTTTTCATTGGACAGTGACGATATATCAATGAACTAATATGTACTCAATGAACTGACAAGTGATTCGAGTAAAATTACGAGGAAGCACCGTGCAAATACTTGATGGCAGGAGCCGCTGGGAAAGCCACTTTGTGTTTTACCGAAAAAGGTGACTGATGTGACTGGCAACTCGGTCTCAATCTCAGTAAAACCATCAACCGACCAACAAAACGTTTAAAAATGGTTTTATTTAGCACCAAAGCGGGTTCTGCTGTTGCTATGAGCCAAATAATCTTTTCCTGGTACTACAGAAAATCACAAAGAAGTTATTAAGACCTTGGGCTGCATGGAAACGTGCTGCAGATGTTTGTACCAGAGCTGTAGTAAAAGGTCAGCCCTCTGATAAAGGCACAGGCTAATTCTTGCTGTGTCTCTGGGTCGGCCGAGGGCTTTGGAGAAGAGGGATGCCATGACCTCATGCTAGCTTATCCTCTGTAATAAAACAGTCTCGCAGCAGATCAAGAGACTGCGGGATCCGTCTCTTTAAATAGACATCGACCCAACTCGCTGGTCTGAATCAAAATGTAGCCATATGAATGTTTAACCTTCCTTCTCTCTTTGATTTTCTCTTAGATTCAATATTTAAACAGGGTAGTGCGAGCAGTCCTCTCAATCACAGATGTTGACCAGCCTCAGATTCTAATGTGCTGACCTGCTGTGGGCATAGCTGATTCTTTTAGGTTTGAATAATGAAGACTTTGGCTACAAGTAAACAGGATGATAGCCACATGGCTCTTGTGAGGATTCCCAATGGTTTTTTTTGGCAGCTAAGGAACTCATCAGGAGCTGATATTTGAGATTTTCTCAATTGCTGTAGCACAAACCTTAAAATGCAAATGATTGTTACTGAAACTGTTACTGGAATGTGTGGAAAACTCCAGATTAACAGTGCATTCACGCAAAGTTCTCGCTTTTGTACATAATTCTATATATATATACACACACACACACACATATATATATATATATATATATATATATATATATATATATATATATATATATATATATATATACACACATATATTCTAACTTATGACAATTTTTTCCAATACTAAGCGTAGTTGTGGACTGACCAAGAGATGAATTTCAAAGCCTTGGTGATCAGAATAGAGGACATGATTGTTATTAAACTGTATTATTTTCAATAAGAACTTCTTTGACATAAATCTCTTTCAAAAAATGAAAATTAGGCTTAAATTAGGCAAGTACTTGGTAGTTGAGGTGGGTTTTATTCAGAGAAGGAACGTGCCTAGCTGATGACTCCGGTGAACTGTTTGCAGTGTAGTGGATGATTAGAATAGGAGTGAAGGGAATGGGCTTTTGTGCCCCATGAAAAGATATCACACCGGGTCCTACAACTGTAACACTACTGCCAAAATACTCAATTAATAAATTTTTAGGGCCCCTGTCAATCACAGGCCCTTAGAACTGTCATTAAACAACCACCACCTCCCATAAGGTTCTCCAGGGTAGAGCTGTTCCCCTTAAGAAAGGTAAAGGCTAGACAGGAAATGACTTATTGAAAATCATATTGGAAATAGGAAAATCAAGCTTAATCACCAATCGTTCCTAACATTTTTTTTTTTTTTTTTTGGAAAAGCTGTTTTTTATTTCTCCATAAGAATGTCTTTCTTATTTGTTTAATTTACGAAGCCAATGGGCTCCATCAGTTTAAGAGCAAAGCTCCAAGCAATTCTGCAGTAAACACATAATTAATCAGGAGGTAGACGTTTTCCTAGGTCTTTTCTTAAACAAATCTAATACAGTTCTGCCAGTGCCTTAGCCCAGCTAAGGGGACATTACCGGCATGCAGATGGAAATGATCGTGGATGACTCATGACCACATAGCTGCTGGATGCAATGGATGCTGCCTTTACAGTAGGGACCCCACAGCAGAAACATGTAGGGGTCTGCCGTGGGCATTGGGTGTATCAGGCCAGGTGGATGGGGTGACTGTATGGGCAGAAAATGAGTGAAGGAAATATACAGTAATGTTTTTGTGGCACTTTAACAATGTAAATTTCACAAAGTTTATATTTTACTGTACTGAAAGCCTTATTAAAGCCAGTATGCTAAAGAAAATGGGACACTGAACTGTCCAATGTGTCCAAATGGTTGTAAGTAAGTTGCAAGTAAATATTTGGGGTGCAGGCTACTGCTGTAATCAAATGGCTGTAGGACAATTTTGACAGTATTGTAATTGAGGTAAAGAAGCACTTCTAGTGGCTTACTAATCCATTTTTTCTCAAATCACGAATAAAATGGACTCCCTCCCCCTTTTGGTGGTGCAGTAACGACCTCTATTCTTTTGAGAAGGCTTTGCAGTAGATGTTGGAACCTTGTTGTAACCTACCTTGATGATTTGATCCAGCCACATGAGCACTAATGACTGTTCTGCCGCATTGAAAAGATATTAAATGATGCCTCATCACTCCAAAAAAGACTTCTTAGCAGTGTTTGTCTATATTATGCAAGCTGTGTGTGCACCACCGAATGCCTGTTTTAGTCCTTTTAACATGAGTTAGCATGAAGGAACTGACCTACTGCCATGCAGGGCTCTGTTTCCCCAAGATCTCTTGGCAGCGTGGGATGCTGAGAAACTCCTCAAGAGCTAATATCAAAGCAGCAGCAGGAGGGTTGGAGGGCCGAGCAGCATAAAGCCCTGTGTGCTCTTCATGTGGCGCTCGGCTGTCCCCACATCTCTAGCAGCCCCGAGCTGCTCAGAGTTCCCTATCACAGCAGAGCTGTTTGGACGGCCTCCCCACAGACATGTCCCTCAGCGGGAATCCAGCCTGACATATTCAAACATGCCTGACTGGCCATGGCAGCAACAGTAGGGCTTATGTAAGCAGCAGTCCTCATTACTCAAACACCTCAGCAAGGAGGAACATCAGCCCAGAGTAAGACTCGAGCAGTGGAGAATTTGTGTGTATCTGTCTGTATGCATATGTTTGTTGCTTTAGTGTACCCTGTGAAGAAATGTGATGTCTTGTTAAAGTTCAACTATGGGAAGATAAATGTACTGCAAATACAGAAAAGACCATCCAACCTGTAAAAAACAAGCAATGAAACAAGCTCCCCGAACAAAACATTTGTAACCTTGCATGTTTAAGGTGGTAGTAACTTCAGGCTCCTGCAGATACACAAGGATGATCAGGCTCCAAATGCCTGCAGGGTGTGCGATGGACTGAGAAGAGGTGGAACAGTGCAGTGAAGATCTTGTTCGAAAAGCAGATGGTAATAATTGGAGTGATTGCATTTGGAATTCTCGTCAGAATTGTGGATGAAAGACGAAACTGATGGACAGGGACCACCAGTGGCCTAAACCAATCAACTTTTAACTTGCTCTCATGTCTCTAGAGTGTTCTGGTAGAAATGCAGCATTCTTTCAGAAATTGGATGTGAAGGACCTGATTTGATTTATTCACAAGCAGAGAAACCCTGTCCATCAGATTTGTCTTTCGACCACAATTCTGACAAAAAAGCCCTGTAGACTGGGTTTTTGCCACTGCTGGTAGACCCGTATGACCATATGCTTCGATACACCTGCAGATTCAGCTACTTCCTTCACACTATGGACACTTGGCAATCATTAACGTCTGCTCTACAACCCATTTTCCACCCATCGAATGAAACATTCACTGCATTGTACCACTTCTTCTCAAGCTATGAATCCTGTTGCACCCCCCACAGGTATTCATAGCCTGATCATCCTCATGCAACACCATTTGTAGGAGCAAATGTCGCCTTAAAAACACAAGGTGACTAATTTGTTTTGTCTGAGTTTATATCGCTAAAAGGGAAAAGGCCAATTTACAGGAATATCTGGTGCAACAATGATAAGTAACCAGGTCCTTAAGTTGCCAATGTATTAGTTACTCCCTGTACTTACACTCATTATATCGAGTTGCTGACTGTAGCTCGTCTCTTGCTGCACAACATCTCAGCCTCTCAGGCATCAGCTTCTACTCTGTCCATCATAAAAAAAAGACAACCATAGGACCACCTCTGCAGAGATGACTTGGGTGGTGGCCTATTCTCAGCACAGCTGTGACATCAACATGGTAGGCACTGGGTTTTCATAACACCTCAATGTCAAAGTGTCAAAACCTTAGCAACGCTGGAACACTTGCTACATTCATAGCACCACAGCATGCACAATTATGTGAATATGGCTGCTGTGCTATGATTTGCCCATCACTACATACATGATTTACCTATACACTACATGTCCATATGTATGTAGACACCAACCCTTACAACATTGCTAAAATATGGATTAAATCTCATAACTTACTCTCATTCTTTTACCCCTCATCTCTCTCTCTCTCTCTCTCTCTCTCTCTCTCTCTCTTAAAAAGTTGTTGAAGCATTTTCTCTATTAAAGCTTCTGTGTCTGAGTTTGGTTGTATTCAAGGCTAAAAGTTCTCAAAACTACACTGAGATATTATCAGAAGACAAAACCTGGATTCCTCAAGTTTATTAGGCCTTTTAAACATTTATTTGTTCTTCCACCTAAAAATTCTATAAAAAAAGCTAGCATTTAAACTCGCAGATTATTGTTGTGATTAGTGGGATTAAATGTTTTAATAGACACCAACTGACACCACTAGTATATATAGTTTCATCCTAATTCACAGCTCTACATAGCTAGGAAGACTCTTGCATATTGCTGCAAAATATACCAAAAGTATAATATCTGCTCATGTTATGTTAGTATTGCAGATATTATGCAAGAATGGGCCCGTTTTATCATTTTATACATACATACAAAAACCCATACAGTTGCATTCAATTTTTTTCATTTGGATAAAATGCAGATGGCTGGATTCTACCTCTTATACACAAGTATCTAAACAAACAGATATTCTCCAGTCCCACAACATAATGCTAATGAACGGACGAACTTACTAAAGGGTGGCAGAGACGCAAAGTCATGGTCAGATGCTAAAGATATGTTTACATCCTCATTGGCGTTCTCCTCCTTATCCTAGCTATTAGCATATGTTTATTCGCGAGCCATATGGATTCCATAATCTTGATCTTTTAAGGTTATTCCGAAAGAAACAGCAGGGTATAGCACCACCTCTGAGCATGAATCAAACCAAATAGACATCACTGTCTGGAAAGTGTCAGCTGGAGGCGTGAATGCTGGTTGTGATACCTTGTCAAAGTGTGCTACCATAGTGTATATTTATAGGTAAAGCTGCCTTAATAAAACTGCAGGTAGGACATTTGGATAGGCTAAAGTCAGAATTTAAGAAAATGCTTCCAGCTGAAGTATAGCCAGGATATTTGGATAGCTGAAATCACAGTACCAGATAATAAAGATCAGATAATTAAAGTGATCAGAAATCGTGCTTTATTTTATTTTACTTAATCCTCAATGCCCACGTTTGTAATACTCAAGCAAATAATAACAGTTAGGATTCTATAATGCACCCAAGGGAAACAGAATTATTAAGGAAAACACATGAAAAATAAAAACTTGTCTGCGCATGCCCAGAGCCGTTAAGTAGCACATATCAATGAGCAGCAAGAGTTGACAGAATATTGTCCTCGAAAATTGGGACCCTCTACCCTTCGGATTGGCGGGATCCATTTAGATCTTAGTGTGTGCTAGGCGGGAAATTTAGGAAAACTCATGGATGGCTGTTGTTGTTTTAGAGTTGTGGGGCTGACAGATGCAGCAACACTGGATTGTGCCATTTGTTTTGGTTTGACCAGAAACAAAATGACCTGCTAATAGAAACTGATGGAAGTGAAAAGCCGGAAAAGGGTCCATTGCTGCCATTTATGGCAATGACAGATATACCATTCTCCCTATTACAAGTCAGTGGAGCATCAGCATGATTTTGAAGCTGTTATTTTCAGCTAAAATATGAATAAAATGTTGCTTAACTAAAAAAGTAGCAATGAAAATCATACATTACTTAATATTACAGCGATTCAATAATATCCCCAATCACAGTATACCCAACTCTTATGATGTAGCTTATACATAAATGTGTGTGGCAGTATGTGCGTTTGTGGATGGGATTTGCTGTCTGCAGCAATGACTTGTACCACATAGAGAGTAACAACATGGAGCAGATGCTTCTGTAGTGCTCCATGTTGGAGGGTTTTGTCACACGCTGAAGAATGCCCTCAGTGTGTGTCTCTTGCTGTAGCCCACTATCACTCAAGAAGACCATTAGCACAAGATTAAAACTCTCTCACTGCAGCGAATCACTCAAACAAGTGGAGCGCCGTGAAACACTGCATGCTCTTTACATGCTCAATTTCATTTGCCCTGGAGAACTTTTCTGGGGATTGTCAACTTGAAGGAGAGACGGTTTATTTGAAGCCATGTTTAACGGCCTGCTGCACCCAGTGGAAGGGAGGCAGCAGCAGCAGCAACAACAACGAAACGTGCCCATTTCCTTTATTTATTATACTCATTGCTCCAGGAAGCTTTTCAGGGTGAATGGCAGTGAGCAGAACAGCTGTAATTACATTGGAGATATTCCACCATCACTTGCATTGTAACCTTTGTAGCAGAGGAAAGCAAGGGCCAATCATGAGCTCTGGTTTCCTTTTAAATCGTTTTAGGAGATAGTTTAGAGCCTGCTTTGATTCACTGAATGTAAGAAATGTTTGCATGGGGTGAAAAAAATTTTGCTCTCTCAGTCAACAAGAATATCTCAGGTAGAAAGTCACCCGAGACTTTTTGGAGGTACAGCAGTAGTCAAACACTCCTACAACCTGCTCTACCAGGTAAGAGGCAGCACTGCGTCTAGGGTAGAGTGTTTCAACACCTTAACAGTACTTAACAGTACTGCTGACTCTGCTCTTACATACACAAAGAATGCGTTCCATACCCACTCATTTACTGTCATTTGTTTCAAGTAACTATTTCATTTTCATACAATTTTAAAACAGGGCCTGCAAGAGTAATTGGCTCACTCTTTGGTTTGTCACTGTGGATGAATTAAAGATTACAGATAGAGTACAGAGAGCTACAGAGCTCTATTTGTGATTGTGCCTTATTGATAAAATGTCGAAAAGTGCTTATATGGGTCTCTCCTGCTTTACTCGAGAAAGGGGGAAACTAATCCAGTCACATGGATGACTTACTACATGCAATTTAGCAAAGTGGGGAGAGCTTAATTGGATGTGCTGTAATTAGATACATGTATCACCATCACTGATGCTTTCAACCTTGGTAGAAACTGCCCCACCATATGCCCATGCATCACCCCACATGCAGGCAGATGAATGAATATAATAATGAATATACTGTACATGATACTGCCTGGCTATTATGTCATGGCAGGAATTGAATGAATTGCTTCAACCCAGACCCCCTTCAATCCAATTTGACATTTCTGCCTTCAAAATGGTGCGCCAACTTTGTTTTAGGAGTTCCAACAGATTCACAAAAATCACCACTGTTCAAAAGTTTCAATTCACTTGTCAGAAATTTAGAATCATTATTTAACGTTTTCAAATTCAGAATCACTACTGAAATGTTTGAAATCACTGTTCAAACGACTGGCATTTACATTTACATTTAAGGTATTTAGCAGACGCTCTTATCCAGAGCGACTTACAAAAGTGCTTTGCTATGGACGCTTGTCTTCTGTGGATTTTGAGGGATGGCGGGTCGAGCCGAGCCGTACTTGAAGCTCGAAGGGCTCTTGGTGCAGATCAGCTTTTGACCATTGCCATCAAGTACGGAGGAGCTGGTCTGTTCTTGGCTTTGTAGGCCAGTGTCAAGGTTTTGAATCTGATGCGGGCAGCAGCTACAGGAAGCCAGGAATCTGTGTAATGTTACACATACAAGGAATTTTACTTGTTAAGAGCAACACCAGTATGACACTTAAAAAGCACACAGACAGTTAACAAGTATTACAGTTAGAAAGAAAAGTACACTAAACAATAAATAGAATAAAAAATAATAAGTACAAAAAAGGACCCAAGTAATAAAGTAATAAAGACCCAAACATGAGCCTTCCTGTTAATTACACATATCTAATTGGGTCTCATGCAGGTAAATGGACGGACTGTCATTTTGGCTTTGTATTTACATGTGACCCCCTCTTCATTATTTCCAGTAAATACCTGGGTAAAAATGCATGTGTGAAAAGGGCTTATATAATAAGCCAGGGTTCTTCAATTCCCATCCTGGGGGTCCGGTCTCCAGCACAGTTTGATGTTTTCCCTGGCCAAGCACAGCTGATTCAACTTATCTGTTAATTGCCAGGTCTAGTAGATGTCTAGTAGACACTGGCCCTCCGGAACTGGACTTGAAGAACCCTGTTATACAGGTAATTGTTTTTGGAGCCATAGCATAAAATCACTGATGTCCAAAGGACATTTTGATCACAGACTATTCCAAATCCTGCAAAGCTTCCTGTTCTGCTTGGCATCCTTTTAGCTTGTCATGGCAATATGTGACTATGTTTAAGGGATGTGTATCTATAATAATACAAATGATCATGTTCTATGTGTTTATGTGTGTGTGTGTGTGTGGGTCTCAGCTCTAGTCTGCTAGCAGATTATCTTATTAAGGCCTTGATAGTGATTAGCAATGAACAATAAAGTGTCTTAGAGCATAAAGGAAATAGAAACATGTCACTTAAGGGTCTTCAATCTGGTTCTGGATGACAAGCGTCCAACACAAGTTGGCCATCTTGCTGCTTATACACACTTTAACTTGGCAATCAATGAGTTGATCCAGGAGTATTTGAGTGCACCAACTGGATTTCATGAACCCTAAAGTATTTCATGGCCTCCCCAGAGATAGAATAAGCACGACTGCAACAGGCCATGACTTCATCTGTCCCATTCAGCCCTAGAATGTGTGCTGCCTCCTTGTGGCCAAACCCGGCAAGACTTCAGTGTCAGCATGATCATGCTCATACAGCCAATTTGTCATCACTGTAGTTACAGGATAATAGCAGGGATTTGAATGGTTTAGTCGACTACCCTGATGTCTATGCAGGTGGAGAACTCCATGTAGGCCATGCCTTTTTTAAAGAAGCCATTTAGGTTTTTGAGTTTACAAAACCATCATTAAATATGTTGGCCTACGCAAGTGCAAGTTCATATGCAAATTACAAGGAATTAATCATATGTATGTTTCTTTCCCAGTCACACAGAGAATGTATCCTGTCTAACTCATCAAGCTAGATCCTAAATCCCAAAACAATGACTTGACACTGCAGACTTGCTGCAGGAGCACTGCGTTGTGTTCTCTCTATCTCTCTCTCTTTCTCTCTCTCTCTCTCGCTCTCTCTCCCTCTCGGAGGCTTTCTAGGCATTTCTTAGCGTTTATTCAGGCTGCTTTTCACAAGAGACAGCTGGTGCCAACATAATAAATAGCATGAAGGAGCTCAACAAAAGATTACACTTTCTCTGGATAGATGTACACTGTTCAAAGGGGGGCGGCTGAATACCACTGAGAGGAAATACCCAAAGTGTTTTGACAGATCGCATCAGCCTTGTTCTCTCTAAGCTGCCATGACTACCTACATGTTTTGTTTTAGAGAGAAATTCTTCTCCCTTTAAATCTTTACCCTTTCCCTTTTATTGGCTTTCAAAACACTAAATGCTTTAGCAGCCGAATATCAAATATGGCTTTACATCAGCCAAAGTGAGCTCTGGGCTCCGTAAATGCTGGTATTTGAACTATTCTTACAATGCCATGTCAAATCTCAGCTTTCTGCAGAGACAGCTTTCTGTTTTTATTCTACAAAGCCAAGCTAAATCTTCTCCCTCTGATACCACTGGTAGCACTGTTACCACTGGTAGGTTTGAGTCTTAAATCATTTTTTTTTATTTCCATGCATATTATTCATGTTCGCATATTGCTGAGCAGTTGATATACTGGGGGCAGTGGTGGCTCAGAGGATAGAGCACCAGGTTATTGACGACAGGATTGTGGGTTCTATAATCAGCCTTGGCAAGCTGCCACTGTTGGGCCTTTGAGCCTCCATGCTCCCCAGGCACCGAAGCAATGGCTGCCCACCGCTCCGGGCACTGTCAGTGTGTGTTCACTGCACTGATGGGTTTAAGATGGAGACCAAATTTAATCTCTGTCCAAGACAAATGATAAACATGGTTGTCTTGTCTTGCTAGACATACACTAGATGCCCAAAAGCATCCAGATACCCCTTTTAGCTGGGGAATTGAACTATTTTAACTTGCACCTAACACCCAGGTGCTCTCAAGCATCCACACCTGAGCCTCAATTGGTGCTGAATGATAAACATTGGCTAGAGGGGTATAAAGCTGCTGTGAGTTTGTGGAGCAATAACATTGCGTAGACTGTAATTAAAGACCTGGAATAGGGATCTCCACTCCCCAATGGCATCTCCATCATTCCCACTCCAGAAACTGGAGAATGCCACAGAGCAAAAGTCTTCTTAAACTGGTTTCATGAACATGACAATGAGTTTTAGTGTTCTTCAAAGGCCTTCCCAGTCTGAATCCCAGTGGAGCAGCTTTGGGATGTGGTAAAACGGGAGATTTTACCTCAGATTTGCAGCATGAAAGTGAAAAATCCAGGAAAATCAGCAGGAATTGTGTGATGCAATCATGACAACATGGAACAACAGCAAAGAAGTCAGGCTTGTTTAAGGCTTTAGCAAAGGGAGGCCCTACCAGTGCTGGACGATTTGTGCTGAAATCAATCTCACGATTAATTGAACATTTTACCTTGATTATCATTAAGGAGCGGTTACATACGCTGCTGGAGTTGCTCAGTTGGCTCTGTGTTTGCGTTTTCCCTGTTGATTTCATGTTGAAGACTGGACAAAGCCGAGTCATGTGACTACACACGACCATATATTTTACATATTAATGTTTTATATAAACACACACAAAGTATTAACAAAAAATCTAAATTATCATCATGGGCAAGATTGCGTCAATTAGAGGTTCTGAATGTCAGTTTCAAGGAATTTTCGGTTAATTGCCCTACGCCCTACCCAGGATTAGTGTACTGTTTCTAATGAAGTTCTCAGTGAGTGTACAGTGAATGCTGTGTAGAATATAGAGTACCTTGCTATAAAGTGTCAGTGACTTAGAAATTAGGCCTAATTTAAATGAATGACAGATTGTTCAAGGCTATTTAAAGCAAGATAGACTGGAAATGTCCAGAATTTAGCAGACAGCGACAACAGGAAACTTAATTTATCTTTAGTCCCCATCATTGATGTGCCATTAACGACAGTGATTTAACTGTAGGTGACTCTGAAAAGAGCGTCTGCCAATTTCCATAATTGTAAAATTACATTTCAGTGTCCTCATAGTGGATCTTCTAAACCATCTACACAGTCTCCATATGCCCTGCAGCATCAATCACGGTTCTCCATCACGGTTCTCCATCCCGATTTGTCACATCATTTAGAGAACTAGGCTTTTTCAGGAACATCACATCCCCACCAACCAAACCAGACTCTCCAGCTCCTTTGGGAGCACATGTCTACCATTGGCTCTCACAGGCCAGTGACAGCATGAGAAGCCGGTGTACTGGGTCGGTTAGATGCACTGGAGCTTGTCTCAGGACAGTCCACTTCGTGCCAGATGGTGTGTCTGCTCTGATGGACAGGCCTGGCACTCACTTACTTGCTGCTGTCCATTACTGTTTGGAAGCTCACTGGGTGTGTAGTGTATTCGCTATTTAGTGATCATGCTTGCAGCTCACTTATGATGAGAGGTAATGGTAATTTCCTGGGTCAGACAATCTAATACTGGACAGCAGACAAACCACACTGGAGAAACGGCACTTTCTGTTTGTTTGTTTTTTACACAGGCTTAAATGAGGCGTGTGGTTGTGAGTTACATCAACACAATTCTTGCACAGCTAGTCAGCTAGTCAACATAAAGAAATGTGTTGATGTGTCATGGCGTGCATGGCAAAACGAGCATAAACACAAGGGGTATGAAAAACAAGAGCAGCAACCAAAAAACAACAACAAACAGAACCAGAACGAAACAGAACCTGAACGTGACAACCAAAATAGCGAACACAACAAACCTGGGACTGGGAGGAGTCAGGAGCTTAGCAGGCCTTAAAGGAATACACGGGGGGAAAACAAAGAGGGAGCCTGGGCTATGGGGCATTCAAGTAGACACAGGCTAGAGCTGCGCTCTATAAACAAACGAGGGTAGCTGGGGAACCAGCCTCTAGACCAAATGGCTAGGCCGACCTAAACCTGAATAAGCAGTGTGCTGCTGCGAGCGTGGGTCACCTTGCTTGAACGTAGGTAGCCTGGAAACCTGGACAGGAAGCAAGCGAGCCTCGCTAGCCGCAAGAGTAGAAGGGAGACCTACTCCTGAACGTGAGTCAAGAACTGGAGCTGACCTGAACACGCCGGAAATGTGTGAGGAACCTCAGGGCGTCCTAGAGATTCCAGAAGAGTCAATTTTTGGCAGAAAATCAAGGGGTTGAAGCTCCTAAGTACTCCCAGTCCCAGGTGTAACACATGAACATTGAATTAACACAAATGATCGGGAAACGAGGAGGAAGTCCTTATTTGGGCCTGTGGGCGGCAGCTCGGGATCGCCCCGGGGGAGGGCGTGATGGCGAGAGCCTGACATGATGTAATACAATGTTTTCATTCGCAGGGTCGGGTGGGTTACTTTAAAATTATTTTCTGTTATAGATTACTGATTACCTGTTCATAAATGTAATTATGATGTAATCCAAAATATTACTCAATATTACTACAAAAAACACATGTAAAATCTCATATCTTGTGTTCTCATAAAACAAATCACATGTGTACTAAATAATATAGACCATTACTGCTGGAATAAAACCTTATCTCCAGAATGGGGACTTCACAGATAAAGTAAAATATATATATAAAAAATTGAAATTAATGTAAAAGAATCAAACTGAAAAGAAAAACATCTTAGATTTCCATATTCTCCATATACTCATCTAAAATGGTCTAAACTGGTTTATGCTGGGGTGGTGCTCGTCTGGTTTGCTGGAGTATGCTGCTTTTCCTAGCAGGGCAGTGTAAAGGGCAGCTGCCTTTTAGATTATGTTAGAAACTAAAAAAATGTCAAAATGCCGGATTTGAGAAGGTTTCATGTCAGCGAGGATACGTAAGATTTAGCTTACAAATCTGATCTAATCATGTGAGTTGTCACAGGTGTAAAGGTGAGTGAAGACACACACACCTCTGTCAGAAGAAGTGGTTCTTCTATGACATTGCTCAAAGAGCCACCTGAAGAACCTTTATTTTTGAGAGTGCAGTTGGGGGACAAACAGCAATCACTCAAAACATTAAAACCACCTGCATAATACTGTGTATGTCTCCCACGCACTGCTAAAACAACTCTGACCCATCAAGGCATGGACTCTACAAGACTCTACAAGCCAGCATTAACGATAGCAATAACAGTAGGTCTTCAGTGAGACCTGACCAAGCAAGCTAGCCTTCATGCCCTACATGCATTAATGAGCCTCGGGCGCTCATGGACCTGTTGCCTGTTTGCTGTATATGAACATTATATAAACAACACTTTGCTAATAATAAAACATTTATTATAGAAGTATGCTAGTTTAAAAGAGTGATGTTTTCTATTATTAAAAAAATATATACTGAAAAAAAACAGTTTTTTTTTTTTTAAGAAATTATGTTCTTCTATACATGTTGTAGCCTTTATATTTAATTTGTCTTATAGATTAACCACTTTTTGCTTGTAACTGAATTATTTTTGCATTAATGCTGGATGTTCACTGTTCAAAGATCCTAGAGGAACTTTTGGAGGTTCTTCAGTTCAAAACTATAAAGGAATTTCTTAAGGAACCTTTAAGGAACCGTTTTCTTCTAAAAACCTTTTCTTAAAAGTTCTGCAAAGCACCTTAAGAGGTTCCTCCAGTTTCAACCTCCAAAAGTTCCTCAAGGATACTTTTAACAGGACAGGAAGGTGTTTTTAGATTTAAAGAACCTAAAAACAAAAAAGTCCTAAAACAATTTTTGGACCGTGTGTCCATGTATCAAGCCGTCAGCAACCCTTCATCTTTAATCTGAGTATTGAGGATATTTTACAGTCCTGCATGTTCAGTGTACACAAGTGCTAGCTTTTTAACTGCAGGTGCCTCCTGCTTGAGTATTCACACACTGAAGCAGCTGTCAGGCCGAGGGCTAGTGAAGGTGTGTCCTGTGGCTGAAGGACCTGCGCCATGTCGCCGTGCCTGCCCAGGCCCTGGGAAGTTTGTGTGATGAGTCCAGTCGTGACAGCATGCAGTGCCTTGGGAAAACTCCCCCTTAACCTCCACTGGCAAAGAACTCTCAGCCCCTCTGCTCTCTGTGTGACGCAAGCAGTTAAGAAGCACTGTTGTCATTTCCCTCAGTTCAATTACGGAGCTCAGCTGAATAGGCAGTAATTTCATTCATTACCATGCTGCAAACTGAAATCAGCACAATGTGACATGGCCACGCGTTTCCAGGTGGAACGACTATTCCATTAGCATTTCATCAGTGCGAGGACATCTTTGAAATGGCAGTTTTGCTCCATCCTGTTCCACCGCATAGAAAGAAAATGGGCTAATGTTGCTGATTTGATTACCTTTCCTCTCTTCCACAGCGTGATGAAGTAAAACACCATCTCAAAAGAGGAGCAATTTACCAGCGGGAACACAACCTTCCGTCTAGATATGCATATAGAGTGCTCAATCTTATGTCAGTATGCAAATGCTCTTGCAGAGTAAAACCACATCCTCCAGCGTGCTAACAAGAAACGATCAGTTACGAGAAAAGGTAAGCTAATACGTACATCCATAAAGCCTTAACACTGAAAATAGCTGTCTCTTTATTTGCTCCTTTGCCAGTGGAAGACTTTTCCTTCTGTCTTTGCCTCCAAGCTCTGGGGATAGAAGTTGAGCAAAAACCCTGAGCGCTACTTGTCAGTGATTTTGTTATGACAAGAAGATGAAAAGCTCCAGAAGTATTAGAGGAAGGCAGTGTTTGAGATGTAGAAACCCTCAGTGGATGTCAAGCTTCGGATGTCATGATGCTGCGTGCACAGAAATCACATTTACTAGCTCCTAAGATTTAAAGCAGCACTATGTAACATTTCTACTTTAAAATAACAGTTAGTTGATCATCATAGATTATGCTGATGCTCCACGGGCCTGTAATAGGGAGAATAGCATCTCCATCATTCCCACTCCAGGCTTGCCACGCTGCTAACTGCACTATGTAACTTTGGAGAAGTAGGGAGGACAGCTCTTGTGAAAACTGCATTACCTGAGTCATATTTGTGTTAAATCCACATGCTTCTTTCACTTTTAATTATAATTCAGGATCGTTCAGCTTGTCCAGAAATGCATGTGTAGAGCATATCCTTTAGAGGTGCAGGAGCAAGAAATACAAATTCTCACATAAGGTTGCTTTAACTGTACAATGTCAAAACCCTATAGCACTAATTCATATGAGTTGTGTTGTATGCCCCCATCCCCCTGTTTACTGTTAACGCTTACTTCCTCTGTTTATTTGTACCCCTGGTCAAAATGTCTGTTAATGTGGAAGGTAAAATAAGTAGATGCACTAATCTCCAAAAGGCAAGTTAAAAATGAAACATTCTGTTCAACATTTTAAGTGTATTATTTCAGTTTGATACTGTTTTAGAGTGGAAAAAAGAAAAGCAGCACCATGGAAAGGTTTGGGTGCCCCAAAAGATTTGCGCTCTCACATAACATAACCTCTCTCTGACCTTGATTAGCTTGTTAGGGCTGTGGCTTATTCACAATAAACTATATGAAAGGACAGGTTTGAGTGCAAAAGACCTTCAGGGAAATTTAGCAGACTCTGGAATGGTGGTACGCTGTTCTACTGTGCAGCGACACCTGCACAGATATGACCTTCAAAGAAGAGTCATCAGGGAAATAAACTTTCTTTTCCGGCTCTTTTTGGTGCTATAAGCAAATTTCGGTTTGGGAAATAATTGTGCAGAATTTAATAAAAAGAATCCTTCTCCAACTGTTAAGAAGGAGGGGTGGATCAATCATGCTTTGGGCTTGTGTTGCAGCCAGTGGCATGACGAAAGGTTGAGGGAAGAATGGATTCAATGAAATACCTGCAAATTCTAGAAGCCAACATCACATTTGTGAAAAAGCTGAATATGAAAAGAGGAGGCTTCTACTGCAGCTAATGGACTACCTCAAGAGGTTCAACTGAAGGTTTTACCATGGCCCTTGTAGTCCCCTGATCTAAACATTAACATTTCAAGGTTTATAACTAGAAGATTTGTGCAAGCAAAAATCCCCTAGAAGACTTAACATGTACAAAAAATGATCTGTGATACTTGCCAAAGGGGTTGGCACCAAGCACTGACCAAGCAGGGTGTCCAAACTTTAGCTGTAGGCCCTTTTTTGCCCTTTTGAAACTGTAAAAGATACTAGACAAACACACATACATACCATGCAGCACCATGAACACAGTGACAGAATGGAGTGTGTGCTGTTTGTGGTACTCCAGCTGAATTGATGTGGATGGTGGAGAGGGGGGTCCTGTCTGTGTCAGTAAAGCTCCATTATCTTTTGCAGTGCTAGAGGAAAGAGCTGTGTGTGATAATAGCAGCTTAGTGCTGAGGCATGGAGCTTCCCTCTGCAGCCTCACTGATAAAGAAAGACCACGTCAGTAGAATCAGTGTGTTTAATAGGCAGAAACTGAGCCACTTACCAACTTTTTCAAATGAAGGAAATTGTGGGAGAAATATGCTCATGCTCAAAAGGCATTTATTCTGGGCACATACAGTACACACTGAAAATGCCCGAAGCAGTGCAACTCACTGGGTTGCCACCTTAGTCCGGTCTTCACTGTTTTAGATACTTTCCTTTAAGCTTCTTGCTTTGTCATTGTATGTGAAAGGAAGGAAACTGAATGACCATAAATCATAGATCAAGGGCTTTAGTGATTCAGCCATCCTGTTCTTTAGTGTTGAGAAGTACAGAAATAGGCCTGGCCGATATTATCAATAATCCATGATGCGTTAAGGCTGCATACTATCTGTAGTTTACATGCGTTCAGTGTTAACTGTTTAAAATGAATCTTGAATTAAAATAATATATAAAATAACTTGTGAGTTGCTGTTGAGGGGGAATCCTGCTGTTCCTTGTTTTTAAAAGGTGCACACTACTGGGGAAACTGCAGCAGTGAGCAGTGAAATTCCAAATCCGAAACCACATGCTCTACTTATTTAAAGAAGGACGTGTTTTCTGACATTTGCTAGCCATGCCTTCAGCTTACGAAGATTTTGGAGAAGACTGTAAGAGAGGGAGGAGAACTCTTTGACAACTTTGGGTTGGAGCTTGAGTGGATTCTGCTCTGTGGTAGAAAGCCAGCCCCCCCTCTCTGATAAGTGGAGCCAGGAATGATAGATGACAGTGGTTGTCGCAGACATTGGGCATTGGATTAGGGGGGAGGGGGCTCAGGCATGCTCCTCCACCCTACTACCTCCCTAAAGTAGAAATCTGCCCCAGGATTTTGTTCCAACTCTGCTGCAGCTTTGGGTGGCTTTGTGATTTGTGGTGGGAGCCAGTTCGCCCTCTGATAAGTGGAGCCAAAAATGATAGATGACAGGGTTAAAAGGGCATGCTCCCTCTCCCAAAGGGCATGTTCCTTCCCCCAAAATCTGTTCTTTCATAAGTCCACTTATAGGAACACGGGTCAACAAAGACAATAGGGAATTTACTCCAGTTAAGATGTTATTTACACCTTGCATTGATATGTCCGTCAATTGTATCTAGATATGCTTTGGCCAGATTCTGCTGACACTTTTCTCTAAAATGTGTCCTCAGTGTGACCATATGTACAGTTCAACATGTGCGTAATTTGTGTTTAACCTCCTTTAACCACCTGCAAAAATGTTTTCTCACCTGCTATCACCCATGTGTTCTACAGAAGTATTCTATTGTGGTTTATACGCTATCAAGTCTGAGAAAAGTCTTTTGCATCTGCAAAGCAGAAGGCCTTGAGGAGTCCAGAGAAGGTTTTGGATAAGGCAGAGGAATGTTTGGGTGGAAAATCTAATTTGTACATCTAGTTCCTTGAGAGATTACATAGAAGAATCTATTTTGGTTCCTTAAAGAGCCATGTTTGTTTTAGAGATGTGTAAAGAACCCTTTAAAGGTCTAAAGAACCTTTACTTGATGTAATGGTTTCTTACCTGTTTTGTTCTTTAAACATCACTATTTCTAGTTCCTCACACATCTCTATTTAAGAGTGTGCAAGGTGAAGGTTTGGTCATTTCTGTAGTTCACAGCGAGTCATACTGTGTCCTTAACCACATTCACAAGTGCCCACCTTATTGACTTCTAGCTATGGTGGCCTTGGAGCTCTAGTTTCTAACTATTAGAAATGTGAAATGTAGGTGGAGAATTGGACCTGGAGGTGGACCTGAATTGTCTATTTCTAACAACTATAGAAGCAAAACTTGGAAACCATACATGCCTGGGCTCTTCGTCTACATTTGGGGTAAGTGGAAAATTTGTGATTTTTTTTTTGGTCAAAACATTCCTTTTAATAAAAGTCCTGGGGCCAGTCTATCTTCTGAATGAGTTCTATCCGTATCCTAATTGGGATTTATGAACTGACTGTCAGCTCCTCAGAGATAGAGACAGAAAGTGTAAATAGTACAGAGAAGACAATTTCCATTTTCCTGTGAAATTACACGTGAGGGGATTCAGCAGTGCACTAACACTTGACACAAAGTAGTAGAAGACAGGAAGTCACAGTGAAACCAATGCACTTTTAATGAATTCCACTGGGCCTTGGCACAAGTGCTGTATTGTGGATATGGATCCCTAGCAGTTCAGACAAACAGAAAGAGTCTCAGGTCTCAAACTAATCAGATACACTCAGCCAGCCTTGCATTATTGAGCGAACAGGCAGTGGGGCTATTAAGGAGGTTAAAGATAATGCAGTATTCCTCTTAGAGCAGCTTACTGAACAGCCGCAAGCTGACTTCACTTGAGTCTGCAGTAATGTGCCTAAGGCAGACAGAGGCGAATAGTAACTGATATATATATATATATATATATATATATATATATATATACTTACTTACACATTGTAAATAAAAGCTTATATATTTTAATTTTCAAATGTTAATCATTATTAAGTCTATTTGTGCACAATGAATTTGTACTTGACATTTTTACTTCAATATTTACCATTTTTACTTAATTATATTTTTATTGTTCTAAGATATTTCACTGATGTTCTATAAGTCTATGAGTTAGACAAGAACCTGAGTTGCCTCCCTACAGAGAAATGATTGAATTTTCTGGTTGTTTTAAAGGAAAAATCCAGTGCTTAATGTGGGATGGGATTTGTCTTGCATAACAGCACTTCTTACAAGCTAACAGTCAAAGAAGCATGTGGACAGACACGGTAAAGTAATATAGTAAGATGATAAGTTAGATGTTTGACTTACACAACGTTATGCAGTTATCTCAAGCATTGTCCTGCCCACTTTACTGAAGTTACATAGTGCAGTTTGCAGCATGCAGAACCAGGAGTAGCAATAACAGAAATGCTGTTCTTCTTATTACAAGTCAGTGGGGGATCAACATGACTCTGAAACTATTATTGTAAGGTAAAAATATTACATAGTGTTTCTTTAAATAATGAGGGTCAGGCAGCTTCCTGTTTTATTTATTGAGGTGGAACATCAGTGTGTCACGGTATTAGTTAATTTAAGTTGCCTGAGGGAATTATTTTAGTTATTGCTAAAATACAGAGCGTTTTAATTGCTGTTGACCTAAGATGCAGCCACTTATCTCAGATAATACCTCAGATGTCAGAAATAACTGTGGTATAATAGATCATAATGTTTTGTCTCACCTGTGTACATAATTAAAAAGATTACATAATCACATAGTTAACTATTTTTATTTATTTTGCATCACAGATGCACAACATATTATGCTAAAAATAATTAATATATTAATAAATAAATAATCTCACCGAAGACAGTTTTATTAGATTAAACTATGTCTGTTACTTAAACAGATTATTTCTTCTTACAAATTGCTTCTTCAGATATTTAAATCTCCTTAAAATAAACACAACGCCCTGATCCTCTTCCCTGTAAGTGGCTTGGCAGTTGCAGTAAGCTGGAGTGCAGGAGTTGGAGACTGCTTTTGCTCAGCTGAGTGTGTTTGCTCAGTCACATTGCTGCAAAAGAGCTGTAGGCCAGCTTCTGAGTGGATCACTCAGCGATGTACTGCACACAAAACTGCTGAACTAACCTCCACCGATCTTCTGACCACTTGCCTTCAGGCGTAGGTGTGGGCCATGTGCACGAACGCTCAGCACCCAGCAGAACTCAGAACAAGAGATTTCTAATGTAGGAATCTCATTACATGCATTTCTTCCTGGGGGATATTAGAGATGTTTTGAATAAGGTAGGAGAGACACTAGAGAAGAACACTAACTGTGGGACTCCTGGTTGAAAATACAAGATAAAACCAATGTGAGCTTTTTCTTTTTTTGTTGCTGTGGAAACTCTGAAGAGGTTGAAACTCTTCATGGAAGCTCTCAAGAATTATTACACCAACAGGTTCCCTTCACTGGCCTTCTTTTAAAAGCGTCAATCAATATGAGCTTCATATCAAAATGGAGACATACTTGTCAAAACATACATGACAAAACTCAGTGGGAGGACATGAATATTATTTCTTGCGAGTCTTTGATTTACAATTCCATTCCTTGAGCGCCAGAACAAGGAGTTGAACATGGAGTACAAAGCATTATAAACACACACTGTAAAAATGCATTTTACATGAAAAACAGATCATTCCAATTCCACCATGACTTAACCTGAGCATTCCAATAAAATGCAGCACATATTCTATGTATATGCATACACTTACTATTCTGTGTTCTGTAACTGTATGGTCTTATCTATAGAGATCTACATGTATATTTATTTCATCAGTGAAATAGTATAAGTGTATTAATTAAGCTCACAGTATCAGTTAATGTGAAGCTTCGGCCATCCTTGTACATTTCAAGCAGTTTGTTTTCCTGCGCTGTAAGCTCAATGAAGGCGGTTTGAGACACGCTTGGTCTGGCAGAAGGGAGTCTGGCTCTACCGCACAGACTCTGGTTGCAAATTTAGCAACATGGCAGACAGCTTGGGCTTCATTTCTATAGAACAGAAGGGAATAGAACCATGGTATCCATTTTGTTACAGCCACTGGGAACTACTATGGCAGCATTTAGCTTTCTAAGCTAGCAGAATAAAGAAATGAGGCTGTACCAGCAGTCCAACAGAGCAGTAGACTGAGACCCAGTCTGAACACAGCAAATGACCTGTTATAAAATATTGAGCATTATGGGATGTATGGTCACTTTTTTTTCACTTTTTCCTTTTTTTTCTTCAAAATGTTTAAAAGTAAAGTGCGACTGATTGCAATGATCTCTTGAAAATATCTCCTGCAAAAATTGATATGTTCTTGTGTACACTCTATCCATCTACCCTTTCAAGGGCGTATCTAATAAACCTTACTTCAGCTAACAGGTCTACAACAGCTTTCCACCACTGTAAACTCTGCGAGCAATCTGCTTAAGCATCTAATCTTGCTAATGTGAAATTGACAGATAAAGACTTGCATTCTGGAGAAGAGAGAGCCCAAAATTCTCCTACACAGGCCAGATTCGACTGGCATTCAGAAACAGCTCTGTTGCTTCACATTTTATTCATACGGTTGGTTTCATGAATTAAGATTTGTCCCGGATTACACAGCATGCTGAATAAAGTTTCCCCATAAAAAGGACAAGGTAGTCCAGGACTAGGCCTTAATCCCAGTCTAGAAAACGTACCCAAAAAGGTTTTAATTTAGAGGAAGTTGTTTTCGAACTTTCGAGCTTATTTTGTAAGTTTTCAGAATCCGCTGTTCATCTTTTTAATCTGTGTAACTGGCTGTGTGTTTAGGAGTGACAGGCCCCTTAAATTATGTTTACACAGATTCATTCTGGAAGGACTGCTGGATTTCCTTGCTGTAAGGGTGATCCATGCAGCCTCTTTTTCCTGGACATGTCCTCTTTTCGGCAAGTAGAAAATGCGTCCGGTCAGAACTTCTAAATGGTGTGAAATGTATGAGATTAACAGTTCATTTAAGCCCCAATTCCTTGGCGCCATGATTGATTTATATGTATTTGCAGCTACATCCACCATTGGTGATACTGTTTCCCACCAGAGCTGATTGACCACAGCCTACAAATGCCTAAAAACCCAAATGTAAACAAACAAATCAGCTCTTGAGAAAAAAAAATGCTGTGTTCTCGTCTCGGTGGAACCAAATAGACCAGATATTCTGAAAGCATTAAGCTTTAAATCTATAATCAAATCTCAATCACACACAGTTATAGCCTGTCTGACACACCAGGACAACAGAAATTTACCTAGGCAATTGACTTTATTTTATTAATGTATTCTTTATTATTATTCTATTATTTAATTAATAAAACTGTGTTGTGAAAGTTGGAATGAAAGCAGATGTAAGTGAGTAAATGATTATACATGTAATGTTCATCAATGTGATTGAGCTTACAGAACAATGGTGTCCCCAGTGTCCCCAGTGTCCTCTTTTTTTGAAAACCTTTACTTATATAAATATGATGTATGTTTTTAGAGAGTCTATGACAGTCTAACCGTGCTGCATAGTGACATCATCGGAAAGGCCCAGCCTCTTGCAGTTTTGGTGCAGCAAACTTTTGTAATTTTTTTTAAACAAACTCAAATGCAACTGTGGGTAACCAACGACTGGGAAAGATAGATTGCTCTAGAAATCACTTTGAACATAGGCTGCATACGAATGGTCCTTCATTTTGGAACAGCCAGCTAGGACATAGTGGCTGAGAATTTTTTGCATACCTCAGCTAAAGTCTAGACTTTGGGATGCAGCTCCTGTTTGGTTGCACCTGTTTCAGTGTCCTCCCTGCCCCTGTTGTTTATTTTATGTGTACCCCTAGAGCAGGCCATAGGTGGGTCTCTTTTGGTTCTTTCCTTTCAAATAAAGGTTACCTTTTTTGCTGTGATCTTATCTCGTGTCTGTCTCCCTTTTAATGCTGCAGCCTCTAAACGGGCTGGGCGTAACAATTGGATCTAATGAGTGAACAGCATACTGAGCAGTCTTGGCTATAGCAGCGGGATGTCACACACGCTGTCGCTGTGGGTTCAGGCTGAAATTCATTCCGTACTTTCTGTAAAAGAGCTCACGCTTATGTTCATCATTATAGCTTCATTTTAAAGGAGGGCTAATCAGCTAAACTTGCCTGTGCCTGCCTGGGTATCGCATGCTGTAACGGAATTCTCTGGCGACTTCCTTTTTACACATAATGTATTATTATCATAGCGCTGAATATGATGGAGCAGCCGGCGGGGAATCAACTGCAGGGAGGGAAAAGCCTCATCTTTGATGTCTGACTTGGCAGTTTAACTCCCTACTGATAACTGGGTCTGCTCAGCAGCCCATCTGGCACAGGACTGGCATGGTAAAAAGACATCCGACAACAGTGCATGATTTTAAGGACATTAGAGCATCATCGTAATCATACAGAAACAGCTATTTGACCATCAAAAAAGGGTTCTGTAGAGTGTTTAACTCATCAAATCTAAGAACCTGTGCTAAAAGAGAAATCCTGTTGACTCAATAGACACAATCAGTTTATGGACAAAAGTTTTGAGACACATGCTTATTCATTGTATTAAAAACAGTTTCCTCTGCTTTTGTTGGAGTAACTGCTTCTACCGTCCAGGGTAAAGGACTTTGTACTAGATTTTGGAGCATTGTTGTGGGGATTTGATTACATTCAGACAAGACAAGAGCATTGGAGAGCATATTATGTTGGATGAGGACTACTCTCCAACTCATTCCAGAAGTACTGGATGAAGCACCACCATCATTCCAGAGAACACAGTTTCACTACTCCACAGCTCAATGCTGGGGGGTTTTATACCACTCTGGCCCACGCCTGCCATTAGGAGCCAATAGGTCCATTTTTATCTGTTTCAAAGAGCCCTGTTTTATTGGCAGTACATGTCTACAGGGACTAGACATTTCCACATCTGTGTCAGCAATGGGTGCAACATAAAGTAGCTGAATGCATTCATTAGGAGGGATGTCCACAAACATTTGGACAGGGCACAATGTGGTGTTTTTTTCCTAAGCACAAAGAAAAGTTTCTAAATGACTGTATGAAGTAAGTTAACGTATGCAACAGATATAGCAGATTATGTTAACAAAAGCACCCCCCCTCCAAAAGGTTCTTTAGGGAACCGCAATATCTGCCAGTGTCTGCTGCTGATACATAAATATTTATGAGATGTAAAAAAAATTGGGATCATCATTACTGGGAAAGGTAGAGATATTTGCAGACTAGCTCATCCCGCAGTCTGAGGTATCAGACATCCCACTGTGCACAAGCTAATCTCAAACCCCCCCATGTGTGAATATATATATATATATATATATATATATATATATATGGACTGCGATAATACTTGAGCAGCCTTCAAAGATGGCAAACAAAAAATAATTTAAAAAAATAATCGTACAACAGTCTGAGCTCTCCTACGCTTTTGTAGCTGAATGCAGTCAAATCGTCACAGCAATGCTCCAAGATCTAGTAGAAAGCCTTCATCCCTGGACAGTAGAGACAGTCACTCCAACAAATGCAAGAGAAACCCTTTTTTAATACCCTTGATTTCAGAGGAAACGAAGAATGAGCAGGTGTCCCAATACTTTTGTCACTTTCATCACTGTTATAAACAATGCAGCGAACAGCATTCATGTCCTTACTGCAACCTTTATGAGTCAGGGGTTCAGTTTAGTGTAGTCTGTAGTCTGAAGTGTGTTTTACATCCTCTCATTTTGAACCCTCTGCCACGGAGCTGCAGAGCTCAACTGAACTGATTTAGTCCAGGCTGTAAGTCTTGACCCCAGAGAAAGCTGATTGGTCTGTTTGTGCTCAGTAAATGCTTATACACAACATTTGTGATCAGATGTCTGGTCACATAGCAACAGAGTTTTCACATAGTTATTTCCCATAGCGTAAAAGGACAACATAGCATCCGCATAGGAACACCATGGGAACCTCCTGGTATACCCTAGCAACCACAAACAGTGTTCGTTCTTTTCTCTTTTATTCTGGATGTGATTGGGGATGCTTTTGCTAGTTTTTTAGCTGCATGTTAACCAAAGCTGGAGAGCCACCCCTAAAATGTTTATTGGGCCGTTAGAGTGGTTCTTCAGTTTAGTGAAGCATAATAGAGGAACTATGGACGGCTATCGGTATCTGCTGCCGATACATAAACATTGGCAGACACTACTGCAAACATATGTGCGTGTGACATCGGCACATATCTGCAGATTCAAGGCCATAATTTGGCCTTCACTTTTTCCTGAAATATATCACCCAATATATGGGTCAGGATAATGTGTAGTGTGCATCATTGACCAATTTGTTCTTGACTGAACTGCAGCAGAAATTGACCTTTAATGAATATTTTGGCTTCATGAAGCTCCAATTAGTCCTGGACCTTTCTTTCCATTATTACTGCTTGCATGAATTATCATGCTGCATTCTGTGTCACCCAGGTCAGAAGTTAATGGTTTTATTTACAGGTCATTTCATTAAAAAGCATTTTCATGATGGCGATGTGTAGTGGTCTGTGCTATAAGTCCAACATAGAGAGAGAGAGAGAGAGAGAGAGAGAGATAGACTAAAAAGAATAAACACGAGAGAGAACAGCCCTTTCTGAGAATGTGTTATCAATAATTGACTATAATAGATAATAGACATACACTAAATGGACAAAAGTATTGGGACACCTGCTCATTCGTTTTTTTTTTTTCTGAAATCAAGGGTATTATCCTGCTGTTGTTGGAGTAATTGTCTCTGCCATTCAGGAAAGAAGGCTTTCTACTGGATACTGGAATGTTGAAAAATGTTTGATCTATTATATTTAAATACTTTTAAACATCACCTCTCTAATGCAGCCTCAAAACCTAATCACTTGCTCTCATCTTCTGTTGTTCATTGAAGCACCTTTCCCAAGTAATGACTGTTTTGGTGACTGGTTTCCAACTATTTTCCCTTTTGCTCTGCTCCAAACATTCCTTCACTTAAGCAGAGAGTGTGTTCTTGTTTCTGAGGAATTTGCTAAGATAATTTTAAAAGGAGTAGTTTGGCAGAAATGTAACTGATGCTATTTTTTTTGTTTCTCTAAATGTTGTGGATCAGCCAAGACATGCCTGGTGTCCAAAACTGGCTTCTTTAGCTTTACACTGAAGACACAAAACAAATCTAGCTCATAAATAATTAAAGAAACTGCCTTTTTAAAAAATCACACACTTCAAAAAACTTTAGTAATCAAATTGGATACTCGGGGTGGAGGAGCTCCAAGTGGTTCAGCTGTCTAATGTGATATCACTATGGCCCCGGGTGTCACTAGTTCGAATCCCAAGCCATGCTGCTTTGCCATCAGCGGCCTGAGTCCAAGAGAGCACAATTATCCGTTGGCTGCCTGGCAGTGCAGCATTGGCAGCAGTTCTAAAAGAGGCAGTGGCTGGGAGCATTGCTAGTGCTGGGGGGAGCTGCGAACAGGTGGGTTAATGGGCAGTACAAAATTGGGAAAAACAGGAACAATTCAACAGATTTATAAAGAAATTGGATCACATTCTGCATCAGTTCTAACGTTCCATTCTGAGATCAAACCTGGGCACGTCGCTAATGTAAATTTAACCAACATTAAGCCCCGTAAACAATAGTATGAAGGCTTAAGTCGGGATTGCGCTGCCTTTCTTGAAGGTGGCAATGAAATGGATAAAACATTCAACTTTTGGAATGTCCTTCCCACAAATTAAACTGAAGAGTGGTCAAATATCCAACCACAACTCCTCCAGAAGCTTGTTCTTGGCTACCACAAGCATCTGCTCAAGGTGCAACTTGTTAAGGGACATTCATCCAAATTTTAGGTGTGCTGTATGCATATTTTTGACCCTATTTTTGACAGTTTTTTAAAAACTGTAGCTAAACAAAAGGTTTCACTAATGCTTTCCATTACTATACAGAACCTTTTTGCTTGGCGTGTATTTCAGCAAGATCACTACAAATACTATACACTATTACCCAGCACATCTCTGCCTCAAATTAACATGGAAACCTTCTTTCCAGCTCTTACTGTGTTTGAACAGTTCAGCCCCAGGCAGAGCCAGGGCAAAGGCTACAAAGTACCCCATTATAAGGGTTAATTGTAGCAGACAGAGGGGCTGGTCTTAACAGTTGCTAAAGGGGGCTAAAAATGGTGCAAGCACAGTTAATTGAGAACAGTTCTATGTTTTATTTGAACCAAGCAAGCTTTCCAGCATATGATTTTATTTCATAATGGAGCAGAGAAGCACAATGGATGCAAATGCAGCAGCCAGGCAGTCATTTCACAGACCAGTTTTTATCACTACCTCTAGCAGAGGGCTGAATGTGCCTTTACGTGTTGTGAAATATCACATTGTACACCTCTGTGACATGCTCTTTTCCCACATCTGACCTCGCTTACATGCTACACTGAGTAGCCTTTGTCTAGAATATTCAGTGTGCCAATACAGCCCATTGTAAATCTCCTCCAGGTTTGTCTCGCCTTCCTGGCATAAACAGAGCCAGAATCGTGATGTACGTCTCGAGAGGACTTTGCTATTCAGAGCTGTGCTTGACTGATAAAGCAGGACTTTCTGAAAGCTGGCGGCAGATACCCCCCCCACACATCTACGCCATGAATATTTCTCTCCTCCATCACCTGCCATACACCTCAATCGCTTTTCTGCCCCCAACATGTTACCCTTCTTTCTGTTTACCATAGAAACTCGCCCTGACCTCACATACACTACAGAACACTACAAAGTAGCCATATGCTGGTGTGGGTGACCAATTTAGTCCATTATTATTACAGAGGACTCCCTGTCTGTACATTAGCTGTGTACCGTTATCTCACCTAAACACTAGCTGCTATACTGATTCCTATACTGTACACTTGTTTATGTATGTGATCCTGCCTGGTCCTTCCTCAGCATACACTCCTAAACTCCCTGTTTTACTCTTCATTTACACACACAACACATCGCTGCTCTATATATTTATTCCATTTTACTGTTGGTATAGGAATGTAGTGACCTTAATCACACAGCCTTCATGCACACATTTGCACATACACATGTAAATATTTGTATATATGTACATTGTATTTATTGTCTTTGTACTTATTGTCTGCGCACCCTGTTTCGTGTTTTGTCTAATGTCCTTGCACTATTGTATCAGGTTCTACCTATTCTACCGCCTGTATTAGTATAATGACAATAAAGATGAATTGAATTAACTTGAATTATTTACTGAAAAAATGTCAATATAAATGAATACAGGCCCATCTTTGTAATTACTGACCAATATAAGCCTTTTTTGCATGGAAGCCCATTTTCTTTCATTACTACCAGCCGACTCTGGAGATATGACAGGGAATGGGAATATTGTAAAATCTTTGGCGTAGGCCCTGTTATCAGCCCAGGTTTCGCAACACTGGGACTCTTGCAGGTCCTGGCGAACTTAGAGGCAAGGGCTGGAGCGTGCTCCAGACTGAAGACCCACCCTTTTCGAGAGTACTTGAGCGAAGCGTAGAGTTTTATGGTCTCTATATTGTGTTTATTAGTGTCTAAGCTTACTGGTATCTTGCTAAAGATATTTTCTAAGGAAACAGTAAAGCACTTTTGTAAGTGGCTCTGTGATTGGCTGAAGAAAGGTGAGGCTGCATTAGAGTTTCCTGGTAGAACCTTTGCCGGGGCTTTCATTTCTCTGTTTGATGATTAAATTGTGACTTAAAATAATGACTTTTTTTGTTATTACAGTAAACAATGACAAGACAAGACAAGTATATTCACTGTTTGTGTTGGACACAGATGGAATTTGGCCTCTGACTTTGACACATCCGTGCAGTCGACACACAAATACACAGTAGTGATCAAACACACACAGTGACAGTGAGCACATGTGCCCAAAGAAGCCATTGCTGCAGCACCCAGGGAGCAGAGAGGGTGAAGGGTCTTGCTCAAGACAGCTTGCACTGGCAGTGGCAGCTTGCCGAGCCCGAGTCTCCAACCCACAACCCTGTCATCAATAGCCTGGTGCTCTACAATAAAGGATTATTCTAACATTTACAACACTCTTTTTTTTTATATCTTTTAAATATCTTTTTTTTGAGAAAATAGAGAGAATAGATTTAGAATAGATTTTAATTAACAAAACAAATAAATAATGAGAGAAGAATATATTTTGTCTTTCTTTTCAAAATACAGGTTCAGTTTCAGCTGATTTAGTTAACTAGTTTGGAGCTACATTTTGGGTGATACAAAAAAAATATCAGATTTTAGTGTTTCTCTTATTTACTTTATCAAATTAGAACTAATGCAAGTTGGCAAACTCTTGCATTTCTTTTTGTCTGAGCACTGAACAGTGGCAGCTGTATTAGCCATGGCACCGGGACCTCGTTCTCAAATTAAACACATTCATCAGCAAACATGACTGCATAAAGTCCTCGGACAAGCAGCACATTGTGTCCTCCTGTTCTATGACACACAGACTCTTCCACTCTTCATTTTGTCCTGCTCTTTTTTTTGTGGCGGGCCTCCCTCTCGTCCCATCGACCTGTTAGATCCACCACTACGCACTGTTTCTCATTTACAAGTAGTACCTGGAAAACAACACGTAACTCCAGTCAACAAAAGAGGTGAGAAATCTGATCTTAATAACTACAGACTAGGGGTGTAGAGGTGCATGAATGTCTACAAGACAAAAGTGCAAAAAAAATAAATACAAATAGCAGAAACTGCCCTTCTGATCTTATTATAAACACAACAGTCACTTTTTTATCGCCCAGTTCTGCCCCTTTGTTGTAATGCACTTGTCAATTTGTGACAAATGGCAGCCTTTGTCATTACGTTAAGCCTTTGTTTTGCATGTCTAGTTAAAAAGGAACCATGATCCAAAAGCAGATTCCCAGAGGAAAACCAGGCACAGGCATCATTTCACTTCTCAAAGCAAGAGTCTAGAATTGCTTTCAATTACATTCAGGGAAATCCTGCTGAAACTACTAGCCTCCACCACACTCCCTCACATTCCCTGTGCTGTTGCTGAGCCATATCACCGCTGTCCAAAGAAAAACATGCATCTCAAAAACAGCTTTAAAGCATATATACTGGTCCATTTATCCAGAATTATTTACACAGGGTACAGGGCAGCTACAGAGTTCAATGGAAAAGGACTACAAATGGACAGAAAATGGAGATACATGTTTTTTATTGGACAGCAGCATAATTCTATTACATTCTGAATAGAATATTATTTTGGGGACAAATGTGCTGTGTAGAGGCAGTTAGTACAGGTTTTGACTTGTAATATTTCTCTAAAAATATTATTGGTTATTGATATATTATAAAAATATTATTGATGATGAGCTTTAACTCATCAGAATTACAGGTGTAGATATCTGAAATTAAAATTCTTACTAGTAAAAATAATTGTTGATACCTTTAACCTCTTAACCTTAAGGCTTATTAAACACTAAGGTGTATTACTCAGTAATTACAGGGACTTCTGTAGAAATCGGTGGGGCTATTCTTTGGTAATAAAAGTTTGTAATAACACCTTTGGACCGCTGGCAGTCCATTGGCTTTTTAAGGGGTTAATCAGTCTTTATTTTAGTAAAATTATAATAATAGATAAGAAAGAGTAAGATGCCATGTAAATCTATGGGTCTCACATTGGACTAGTCAAAATTCCCTTAAGGATATGTGATCCTGGCAGTATGACTACTCTGAATATCTTTATAGTTCTGATATTATTACTAATACATTTCTGCTAGTAAATATTTAGCCAAAGCTTATGTCTGGTGGAATTTTAGGCTACAATAGCTCACCAGTTTTAAGAATGAAATTTTCCCATCCTCTGCCATTTGACCCATTATCAGGAGATCATGAGTTTGATGGTGCCCCTGGTGGTGCCATAGCAGGAAAGCCCTGTCACTCAACTATCAAATCAAGCAACCAAGTGCATTCAGTTGTCTAATAGTATTGTATTAGTGGAGGTTCAAAATGACAGTGCTTCACTTGACTCACATGCTAGCTTCTTAGCTTGGTAGTAATTAACATGTTTTATAAAAGGATACTTGGCTAACAACTGATACAAGATATTTTTCAATAAGGAATAAAATAATGTTTTTTTTATCCACTAAAATAAAATGTGTGCAAATTAGGTAAAAACATCTCATTTTCCCAAAATATACTTTTTAAGAATCTACAGATATGAATAATAAGAATACATTTATTTTGCCATTGATGTTAATATCCTGAAATATAGGCTACTGCATTATGAATTGCTTCTGTGACTTTTTTACCACAAACCAGGCAGTGAAGAAAGGTGTGTGTGTGTGTGTTCACAAGATGATGTGTGAGAGTCACACTGCTATAAAAGCACATGGATCAGTGTGATGAAACAGCCTCAAGCAAGGCTTATAGCAGAGCAGGCCAGCAGTGTCCAAGGCCTGCAGCATGACACACAGCTGATGACCAGCAGCGGAAGAGCAGAGCCTGTCATCTGTAAGCAGTTAAAAAAGCCTCCGTTTCTCTTTTGATATTTTCACTCCACTGCTTGATCTCTGTGTTTGATCTCTCAGTCTTTCCTGAGTGTTAAAGAAACACTGCATGCTAGGATGACACAGTGCTTTGGGCTTTCAGCAGTACAAGGGTTTCAGTGTGTGCTTTATATATATAAATATATATATATATAAATATATATATTACAGGAGGTTACACAAATATGACTCTAACGAGTGTTGTCCCGCCGTTGTGCCCGCTTCACCAAAGTTACACAGTACAGTTAGCAGTGTGCCGAGCCTGAAGCAGCAATGATAGAGATGCCTCTAGTCTCCCTATGACAGGATTTTTAAGCTGCTATTTTAATTTAAAAAACATTGTAAGCTTAGCCAACAGTAAGCTGCTGATCTGGCAGCTTGGAAGTCAAAGATATTTTCAGGAGTAGATAAATGGAGCTGGGACCGAGCCGAAACCTCCTATTACATTACACTAACAACCCATCCACATGCTGCATTTTTATTAAGATGTTATTGAAGACGCATGAGTAGGTGGTGCAAGTGCAATAAAAATTGATCGAACATCACCTCTTAAACGCATTTACGAGACACAACTCTAATTTTCTGCTCAAAGCTGTTATTGAAGATGCATGAATAGGTGCTGCCCGTGCAATAAATATTGACTGAACATCACCTCTTAAATATGTTCACAAGACACCTAACTCTAATTTTACTGCTGCTGTAACATGAGGGTGGCTGGAAACAGTTCGGCAACTCAGATTTGTGAGGCAAAGCCAAAGCTCAAGCTGAGTTAATCACGGAGTTAGTCGGCGATCAAGCTGAAGTTTTATAAATAGCATTATAGTCCTGTTTTCGCCATTATGGACCTCTGCTTGGCTTTATGTTTGCTTATTAATCAGGACTGGTTACTAGTATTTAGCATGTAGCACAGGCAGTGGTATTGCAACAGTTTCTATGGTTCATATATGAAAGTATGGTTTTGTATTCAATGTTTTTAAGATGTCCAAACCAACCTATTTGCATACGTGTTTCTGGCTCTTCCTCCTACAACAGTTCAGAACTGCTCTTTCTAGCCTAAATGAAGGGGTTTGACTGAGATACCAACAGTAGTAGTATTGAATATATATATATATATATATATATATATATATATATATATAATAGTATATATTATATTATTTAATTATTTATTATTATTATTTATATGACTTTAATTTCACTTCACCATCAGCCATTTATTCCCAAAAATCGTAGAGCAAAAATGTAATATTTTCGCTTGGCTTTGATCATTGTCATGACTGCGCACCATCTTTCTAGACTACACTTTCGTTCTTATTGTACTTCACAAGTGCACTTCTAATGGTGAGGCATTGTTTTTTTCAGCATTTAAATCTGAATCTGAGCAGATCTTTCAGCTTTCATATGCATCATCACAACTTGGGACCACATATTGAGAGTTTTCATGAACAGCTACCAAACACAAATTAAGAACTTGAAATCAACTCCAGACATGTTATAATGTAATGTTATATTGGTGGAAGAGGCCACACCTCTACATTAAACAGCTTATCAGTATGTTTTCCAATTCCATAACAGTCTGTGGAAATGGAGGGGCTGTGGGTAAAATGTCTAAATTCCTAGTGTAATATTTTGTTAAACTCCTTGAATTACAGCTGAAAGTCCACACTTCAGTCATGTCTTGACTTCCATCTTCTTCCAAATTCTCTAACAGATCAAATGCCTCAGCCACAGTATAGGCCATTATAATAAATTGCCTAGAGCCAGAACTTTTGTGTATTTTTGTCAGCGGGGTGCACTTGGTGAAGTTCACTCTCATCAATAGCAGGTAGTGAGGAGGAATTCTGAAAATGAAAATGTCAAGCATCCTCTTCTGTGAGCTGGACAGTGGATATTTCCACCAGTAAATTGTATGCCTAAATGTCAGACTATACCCAGTGTTGCATTTACTTTGTTTACAGCTGTGGGAGTAGCATTGGAGAAGAGAAGTAAAGAGCATGATGTTATCAGTTGTGTGAGGTGAACTCTGACATCCTGTGACATCCACTCCATCTCACCAAATCCCCCATGCCCCCCTGTGTTTAGAGAGGTTTGTTTTTGCTGTCTTCTAACCTAGCTGAGACTGAACAGAGCAAATCCTGTCTATAATATGAAATAAAATCAAGTGTTAACATAACCATCATGTTATCATTTTTGAAGTTTGAGTTCATGATAGTTTTGTGAATTGTATCATTGTATCACCACACCTTTCCAAGATCTACTGAATCAAACCGAGAATGACCAAACACACAAAAACTACCAAACTATATCAAGACTTACCAGGCCATATCAACAACTAACAGGCCATAATACCAAGACCTACCAGACCATATCAAGAACTGCTACACTATATTGAGACCTACCAGGCCATATCAACAACTATCAGGCCATATAAACAACTATCAGGCCAAATCAAGACCTACCAGGCCATACCAAGACCTACCAGGCCATACCAAGACCTACAAGGCCAGACCAAGAACTACGAATATAAAACACAGTTTCAGAAGCTTGTTCTTTAATAGTATTTACATTTGATCCATCCAGTTTTTCAAAAATATCTAACCATTTGTTGATGAAAATGGTTGTAAACATTTTATGATATTTTGTAACCTTAGAAAAAAAATGTTAAATTTAAAATCAGTTTGGTTATGGGGAAGCCAGAAAGGCCTTCAGTGCACAAGTTGTTGTGTACAAGAAATTAGAGAAGGCAACAAAACATCATTTTTATTGATTAACTAAAACATGTGTTTTTTGCAGCACATTGAGCAGAAAGTGAATGTAAACATAGCTACAGTGTGTAATATCTTGGATATGACTTCCCCTGATTTCACTGAAAAGCAGTAGGTAATTCTGCCTGTCATTTTCTCAGAGGAGGAGGGATAAAAACACAGATTTGGTCGGGGATCTCTGTGAAAGAGAATTATCCCATGTAAATTTTAACTTTTTCAAATAAGGCCTTTAAAGCAGCTTTCTGTGATTGTGCAAATTGTTTTGTCTTGCTCCTGGGCTCCCCCTACGATTAGGAAGTGTAATTTGCACTTTAAGCTCCTCCTAAAGAATACACATTTCAGGACAAGCTGGAAGATACAGAACTGTCACTGAAAGTGAAAGAAGCATGTCGACTGTAATGTTTCATGTTTCCGAATCAGTGGAAAATTAACATGATTTTGAAATAATTTTTTAAAGGTAAAACATTCTACATAATGTTGCTTTAATTGTTAAATCTAAACCCTAATGTTCTCTTTAAATTGATCAGTTTGTTTGACCTTACAGTCATGGTTTGCCCAAAACACATGTACAGGTGTCATAAGTGTGTCGTGGAAGTGTGAAACAGTCACAGTGTTTGAAACATAAAGGAGGAGAAAAAATGTTTCAGTGTGCTTTAACACAATTCAGCCCAACAGGTGTCTCCAAACAATTCCAGAAGAATCTTTTGTAACTAGTGCAACAGTGTTGAAGCTCCAGGTGCTCTTCAGGATGGGTTGATTCGGTGCAGTTCTCCTTCAGATCCTAACAATCTCTCACTTTACTGCTGGCAGAGAGTCAGAAAAAAAGAAGCAAAAAGAGAAGAGAAGAATAAGGAAGAAAAGACAATGGGGGTTGGTGGAAGAGAGGAGTGGAGAGAGAGAGAGAGGGAGAGAATAGGATAGAGCTGTTTCTATAGCAACCTAGGGGGCGCCTAGGCCAGGAACACAGTTCTGGCAGCCAGCCGGCACATAGAAAGTTGCTGTTCAGATTTAATTGCTGTGCATGCAATTCAGCTAAATCTCAGATAAGCCTCCGTGAATTATGGATGGTGTTTGTTTGGGAAAATAAGAGTTGCATAGGATATGAAACATCCCTGTGACCTCTGAGTGTTCTTTTTTATTGAACAAGAAATAAGTACCATGAACTCCATTACAACACTAAACACCTGACCTTACTTTGTTTTTTTTTGTTTGTTTTTTAAACAGAGATCAGCATGTCCCATTTTTTCCTGCTAGTCCCATTTAGTCCCATTTTCTTTGTATATATACTCTTTTATGTATATTTTGTAATACACATAAGGTTATACATTTGAGGTTTGATGTGTTGTTATGTCAATCAGACTGTTAGAGAAGTAATGTTTGTTTTGGTTAAAGTTTATTAAAGTAACATAATGCAACATTTTTACCTTAAAATTGAATTTATCTGTTGATGCTCCACTTGGTAGTGGTAGTGAGAATATCGTCTCCATCATTGCCGCACTGCCGCTAACTGCACTATGTAACTTTGGTGACACAGGCAGGACAAAACTGTACTGCCTCAGTGCACATGCTTCTTTCGCTTTCAGTGATTATTGTGTATCTTTCAGCTTGTCCAGAAATGCATGTAAAAAGTGTGTCCTTTAGTGGTGGATCAAAGCACAAATTACACTTTCCAACTGATGAGCCCATGAGCAAGAAATACCAGTTCTCACATAATAAAATAATCTGTCAATATGGACTTGTTTTTTTAAAGTGCAGCTGTCTTAGCATTGTAATTTTCCTATCATAAGTTTGAGTCCTGGTAAAGCTATAGCCATCCGTGGCTGGAAGTCCAAGCACACTTTCACATCAAACATATTACAGTAGTTTTTATAGCATTTGTATGATAGTCAAACTACATTTAGTACACTTTGTATGTCTCCTGACATGGTCTTTTATTCACATATGCACAAACTTCTCTTGAGACCAGGCCACCTATTATGCCTTTTCAAGGAATTTAGCTGCTGTCGATCAGTTTAATCTGTCTAATCTAATCTAATCTAATCTAATAATAGGATTTTATCCCAAAAATTCTATCAGCTGACAGAACTTTTGAATAATAAAGATTCTCTATGATTCTCTAAGAAAATCCTTTTAAGGCTACATTACATCTACATTAGCCTTTCATGACATATTACATATTACATACTACATAAGCATTTAGAATGGCTTGTATTCCACATCAAATGCTTGATACGGATTCAGTACTAAGTTTTTACTTGATCAAGTTGGAGTTTTGACTGATAGCTGAATAATAAGCATGTGTTTTGAAGGGTTAATGATGAAAACTTTAGCTGAAGTTGATGTGAGGACTGCACAGTACAGCACACAGCTCTTCCAACTTGGGAGAAAAAGTTGAAGTAGCCTTGATGCTGGCTGAGACATTTTCTTTACTTTACTCTTACACCCACACATATGCACAGAGGCACTTACCAAATATAGCGTATCAGGTCTAGCGGAGATAATGGAGGCCAGAGATTAAAATGAGCCACACTCTGGAAGGACTCTGCTCTGAAACAGCTTAGAATAATATTGCTTCTTCAATTTTTCACTTTCGCTTTAAGTGAAATGGCCGTTCATTCTCAGTTCAAAGCGTATGTCATGCACCAGCTAAACTTTTTTAATAGGATAGTCAAGAGGCATAATGGCTATAGCAAACTTTCCACTCTTGAAACTTTCTAAAGAAAATAAACTTTCTGAAAGGAAGTGCTGTGTGTCAGAATTGTCATGACCAGCTCAGGTGAGATGAACCACATCCAGAACAGTTATATACAGTGAAGCCACCCACTAACTATATTTTAATGGGGATTTCTGCTGTGCTGATGAAAATGCACTGGGAAATTTGTAACCTCTCAGGTGAATGATGTGTAAAGAGGAACTCATTGGCTTCCCAACCTAAAAATATCAATTAACCCTTAGCAGTTGTAGTTACCTATAAAATAACTGCCCAGTTATGTCCTTGTTCTGGAAGTCAAAGGAAAAATTAAAAGGGATTAAAAGGGAATTTTGGACACACCTTCTCATTCAATGCGTTTTCTGTATTTTCATGACTATTTACATTGTAGATTCTCACTGAAGGCATCAAAACTATGAATGAACACATGTGGAGTTATGTATTTAACAAAAAGGTGAAATAACTGAAAACATGTTTTATATTCTAGTGTCTTCAAAATAGCCACCTGCAATGGTTTTCCAACAGTCTTGAAGGGGTTCCCAGAGGTGTTTAGCACTTGTTGGCCCCTTTGCCTTCACTCTGCGGTCCAGCTCACCCCAAACCATCTCGTTCAGGTCCGGTGACAGTGGAGGCCAAGTCATCTGCCGCAGCACTCCATCACTCTCCTTCTTGGTCAAATAGTCCTAACACAGCCTGGAGGTGTCATTGGGGTCATTGTCATGTTGAAAAATAAATGATGGTCCAACTAAACGCAAACCAGATGGGATGGCATGTCGCTGCAGGATGCTGTGGTAGCCATTCTGGTTCAGTGTGCCTTCAATGTTGAATAAATCCCCAACAGTGTCACCAGCAAAACACCCCCACACCATCACAGCTCCTCCTCCATGCTTCACAGTGGGAACCAGGCATGTGGAACCCATCCGTTCACCTTTTCTGCGTCTCACAAAGACACGGCGGTTGGAACCAAAGATCTTAAATTTGGTCACATCAGACCAAAGCACAGATTTCCACTGTCAATTCCTTGTGTTTTTTGGCCCAAACAAATCTCTTCTGCTTGTTGCCTGTCCTTAGCAGTGGTTTCCTAGCAGCTATTTGACCATGAAGGCCTGATTTGCGCAGTCTCCTCTTAACAGTTGTTCCAGAGATGGGTCTGCTGCTAGACCTCTGTGTGGCATTCAACTGGTCTGTGATCTGAGCTGCTGTTAACTTGCGATTTCTGAGGCTGGTGACTTGGATGAACTTGTCCTGAGAAGCAGAGGTGACTCTTGGTCTTCCTTTCCTGGGTCGGTCCTTGTGTGTGCCAGTTTAGCTGTAGCGCATGATGGTTTTTGTGACTCCACTTGGGGACACATTTAAAAGTTTTTGCAATTTTCCGGACTGACTGACCTTCCTTTCTTAAACTAATGATGGCCACTCGTTTTTCTTTAGTTAGCTGATTGGTTTTTGTCATAATATGAATTTCAACAGGGCTGTTGGCTGTGTAGTAACCTGACTTCTGCACAACACAACTGATGGTCCCAACTCCATTGATAAAGCGAGAAATTCCACTAAATAACCCTGATAAGGCACACCTGAAAAACATTTCAAGTGACTCCCTCTTGAAGCTCATTGAGAGAATGCCAAGAGTGTGCAAAGCAGTAATCAGAGCAAAGGGTGGCTATTTTGAAGAAACTAGAATATAAAACATGTTTTCAGTTATTTTACCTTTTTTTGTTAAGTACATAACTCCACATTCATAGTTTTGATGTCTTCAGTGAGAATCTACAATGTAAATAGTCACGAAAATACAGAAAACGCATTGAATGAAAAGTTTTGTCCAAACTTTTGGCCTGTACTGTATATATATATATATATATATATATATATATATATATATATATATATATATATATATATATGTGTTTGTGACATTTTTGCAACATTTTACGAGGGCTACATTTTACCCGACTCAAATTCAGTCAAATTGGATTTAACCATTCAATAAAAAGAGTCAACTAGTCATTTAGTAAACTATTTCAGAATCAGTAAAAGAGACTACTTTAATTGCAGACATGGCTGCCGTATGTATTTGTGGAATATGGAGACAGATAGCATGTATGAATGTTCTGTTTAAACATTTAAAACCACTTCTTCAACAGGATCAGCCTACTTTTTTATTTCTCTTTAAACATAAAAACTCAAATAAAATGAACAAAAGAAATGAGTTTGAAATGAAAGTAATGAAGATTTATTTCTAAATGAAAAGAAAGAAGGTTGGCCTGACAGAAATTTGTGGCATCGCCCACTTTGAAATAATATATATTTTCCTTCTACAGACTTATTAAAAAATGAAAGCAAATGTACACAGACAGCTAGTAGGTCTAAAACAATAGATTGGCCTGGGCAGATGTGTGGTCATACTTTCCTGTGTTGCGAAGGACCCAACAGAAATATACGTAACATATATTTTGAGTTAGCCTGTAAAAAAAATTATGCCCAGATCATTGGAAAAAGGCCACCTATAGCAACTTACCCATTCCAAGTGGCTTGCCGTGTTTGATACTGAATGATGTGAATTCTTGCAGACAGAGCTTGCATTTAGGTTTGTTTCTCCTTCAAAAGTGCCTTAATGCTTTAAGATTTTCTGAAACATCGTTATTGCTAGCCTGATTTACAAGTCCAGTAACTTAATCCTCTCTGCCTCAGCTTCTCAGCTTCAGCTTGCCTCAACAGTAAACTACCAGTTGTCACACACATTTTCTTTTAGCAGGCAGATAGCCCAGCTAGAATATAAAGTCCCATTAATCATATTATTTATTTTTCATATTTTAAAACAAAAATACTTTCTTGACTTGTCGACTTTTGGCTAATTGGATTAAGAAGTAACCCCCACCATCAGTTATGGGATGAGGAAATTTCTTAAAACCTTGAACAGATTTCTGTCTCAACAATACAGCCAGCCATCATTGAGTTAGTGTCACAACAAAACCTTCATCTATGCATTTATCTTCAGCAGGGCTAACTAACGTGTAATAACTCCAACTAACTGGACTTTCCAAAAAGCATTCAGAACGCTGATGCAACAAGGAGAACCGAGCACATTACACAGATTTAAAAATCTTCACACTGGCTTCTGGATACATTTGAAAGTGTTTCTATTAGTCTATAAATTACTGAGTGGTCACTGAGCAGCATTTAGCGTTTAGCATTTAGCGCTCATGCTACACATAACTGGAATAGACTTCCAGAGGATCTCAGGTGTGCCCCTTACATCTGAATCATGTTACACAGGCTGGGGAATGTAGTGTTAAGAGTCTTAACATATTCAGAACATATTCAGTATCACATTTAATGTGACTTAAGAGACATACTGAGGCAGTGTGTGATCACAAATTCAAATCTCATTTAAACAGAACAAAAAGAACCAGGATGAATAAAAGGCAGCCAAAAGCAAACTGACCCATGAGAATGATTTATAGCAAAGAAAAGATGATAGAAACACCTAAGAAAGGAGGGGCAACAAAACTACACACAGGTGGAAACCCCTAATGCAAAGGTAAAGCTATATTAGGGGTTTCCACCTGTGTTTAGTTTTGGACAGTGGAGGAAGCTGGGGGTATGAGGAGATATTTTATTATGGCCTGAAGTTGATGAACAGTTACTGTTGTCTGTAGAGTTTTTTCCCCATCCGGAACAGCAACAGCCCTGTTTGGACTGGATTTGATTGGCATAGGGTGCTGGGGTAATTCTCTCTTTCACAGGGGCTCCTCAGTAATTCTATTACCGTCCAATACGGCTAATGTTTGTGTTTTTCTCCCCTGTACCTGTTTTTCACTGAACTCAGCTATGGATTGACAATATCAGTCCTGTCCTGATACAAATCACTGTGATTTTCCAGGCAGATGTCACAGAGCAGCTGCTACTCACTGTATTTTATCTCTGAGCATGCTTATCCATCAGACATCATTTGTTAGATAAGAAACACTTTCCAAACCACACAAGGACAATGAAATAGAACTGTTGAAATTCTGCATATTAGGATTCTGACCATGTGACCACATGATGCAACCACTGAGAAGATTTTCCTTCTCCTCCTCTCAGAAAATTACAGGCTGAATTACCCTCTTGTTTTAACTGATCTCATTGGTGATTTGGTTATTTTATTCCCACATCTCTGTGATTTTGTGTCGGACAAAAATGTGTTTGGTCGCTGCAACACACTGCATTTAGTCTCAGAGTGCATGTATAGATATAAGATCTATGCGAGACCTCATCTATAAGATGAGTTACTGACTCATGTATTTAGTTACTAACTCATTTACCTACTTTACTAGAAACTCACTCATCTGGCTGTAATATATTGAACAGTTACTATAATGGGGGCATTTCCCTAAATGTTCGTAAAGCTAAGTGCATTGTAACCTCTTACTTAAAAACATTCTTAAAATTACGAACGTTTTCTGAAATGGGAACATCAAAAATGATAGAGGCCACTATTTTTTTGTTAATCAGGGCTTGTTCTGTACAACAGGTTATATGGCATGTATATGTGTTATATAAATGTACTTGCTTGAGTTATGTAGATGTATGTATCATGGTGTAGGGGGTAGCATTACAGTTCAGTTCAGTTCTGAGCATAAATGTATTAGTTCCCTCTGTTTTAGGGTTTAATTTATTCCATTCATGTGAAATAAATCATGTAACTTGATTGAAGTACGGGATGTTATCTGTAAATGCACAATGGCAAAAATGACATTAGCAATGCTGGTTTACAATGCTTCTGGACTGAAGCAGGTTTCAGGTTTGATACATGATTGATAGGAATTGCAAAATGTATTTTTTCATACCAGTAATTTAAACACTTTTTGGTTATCCGTTTGCCTAATGATACTTTTCTAGCGTAATGATGATAATAATAATAATTACAACAATATTAAGTAAATCAGTGGTTTAGTATATGAATGGCAGTACCTTTCCAGTGCAGAGACAGAGGCAAAGTCAACGAAGAACTACCTCAAACACATTTGGGAAACACTTGCAAAACTGGTGCTGGTAAGGTTATGTAATTCTTGTTTTTTTGGTGGTAAATTACTGAATAATCATTATCAGGAAACGCACCCCTGTTTAGTAATATGCTGTGAATGCTTCATGTCCATGCATTTACTCTAAAGCGTTTCCAATGATTCCTTCATTCAGCCTCCCTTTAAAATCATCCACTGCTCCCATTTCAGATCAGCTGTGCTTAGAGTTTGAGTTCATGCATCATGTTGCGTTGAATAAGTATGATACGCCCCCTGGGGTTAAATGAACTATTATGTGCAGATTGGAATATGCTGTAGACTGATGGGGATGTTTCTATTATTAGACTGTGCTCATCCTTAGTCCTTACATGTTTAATGTAGAAATTAATGCATGCAAAGGCAGTGGTGGAAGGATACAAAGGAGTGGAAGTCATCAAAGAAGTGGAATTTCACAATAACTGAAGTAGCCAGCGCAGTATATACTTTATATCCCCCTTAGCAAATATTACTGCACTTTGTGTAAGTGTTAATTGGTGTCTCACAATGCTGTAGAGAACTTTTGGCCCAACCCTGCTTACAAGTGCCTTTAGGACAGTGACATTTGTAGGCCTTCAAGCATGAACTGCATGTTCTTGGCTATGCCTTAGCATTTCATTAGGGGTCTAGGTTGGAAGAGCAATATTTAACTGCAGGATACTCTTGCTGGAGCAATGGTCAGCATTCATGACTCATAAATGCTCATCTCAAGTTCTCCTAAAATATGTAGATGCTGCATCAGGACGTGAATGCCTTGTTACCTTTGAAGAAATGATAAATTCTGCCCTATTTTAGAGAATTAAAGAGAATGCCAGGGCATCTGTCTATTGGCTGAAGCTGTAGTGCAGTTGGGTCATGCAACAAGACAGTGGTCCAAAGCACACAGACAAGTCTACCACACAGTGGTTAGAAAATGAGAAATTGAAACCTTTGAATTGGTCTAGTCAAGGTCCTGACCTAAATCCTATTCAAATGTTTAAGGACCTGAAACACGCAGTTCATGCAGTTTTGCAAGGAAGAGTGAGCCAAAACACCACCACAGTGTTGTGAGACACTAATTAACAACTATAGAAAGTGTTTGGTTGAGGTGAGGTTTCTCACTTTTGATAAGATCTTTATCCTTTTAGCGCTGTTTCAGCATCCCAAAACTAAATACAGCAACAGTACACAAGCATTGTGAAGAACCACATTAACAGCCCATTTCTAAGCACAGGAACTGCTCAATTGTAATGGAGTGACAAATGGTGTAATATAGAAATTCTGTAGGCTGCCATTCTTAGAATTATTTGAATGGGTCTCTAATGATAATAATAAATAGGCTATTTGCTTATGATGAATAACTAAAAGACTATCTGGAGTAATTGGCAAGACGGAAAAGTAAGCTGAAGCGCTGTATGAAGAACTGGAACTTACAGAAGGAGCTTCCCAAATTCCTTAATGCTAGACTGAATTCCTCTACACTACTACAGTGTGAGATGAGGAAGGCGTAGAAGCGGGGATGTCTTCCCTAATGTGATGAAATTGAATATTGCGTGATGTGTCAAGCGGTGCAGTGCGACTTTCACCTGTCAGGTACACACACAGAGCGTCTGAGTGGACAGGGACGGACACCTGAGGACAAGTTGCTATTACACTCTGCATGACTCCATTCAGCACCTTCACAAGACTGCAGGACAGTCAGAGATGCTGTTTCATACTCTCACAGCATATAATATTACATTTACACACATATACACACACTATACACATACAGAAAATATACTAATAAATGAATATGTTAATACAGTTAATACAGTGTGTTGGATGTCCCTTAACCCATGCTGGGGCCAAAACTTTCTTTCTACATAGGGCACTAAGCTCCTGCACTCATATAGTACATACTATGTTTAACACAGAGCCCCATGTGCACATTTCCCTTTTATTTTCAATTTCAACTCACATATGGGGAGCTCCTTGAGATCCAGCCTGGGTTTAATGCCACTTAAAGCAACATGATGTAGCGATTCTACATTAAAATAGCCACCTCAGAATCATTTTGATGCTCCACTGACCTGCAATAGAGAGAAAGGCGTCTCTGTCATTGCCACTGGCCTGGAAAGCTGTCTACTGCACTGTGTTATCGTTTTTGGAGCTGCTTGAGACTTCTCGCAAGAACTGTGTGACTCTATGTAATCATATTTGTGTAAAATCCTGTAATATTACTCTACCCTGTCAACCCACATGCTTCTTTCCTTTCTGCTAAGAGCTACCAAGGCTCAGATTTTGCTGACAAGGTCTCAGATCAAATTCTTACCATGCCATCTGTGCCTCAGCAAAATCAAGATTCAGCAGACCATGCTACGTTTGTCAAGCCTTTAACTGTGCAGTTTTAGTGAGTCTGTGCCCAAGGCAGCCTTTCCATTCTTGGCTGACAGAAGCTAAACCCACCATGGCCTTCTGCTGTTGTAACCCATCCACCTCAAGGTTGGGCATGTTGTTCATTCTGAGATGCTTTTCTGCTCACCGCAATTGCACACAGTGGTTATTGGAGTTACTGTAGCCTTTCTGTCAGGTTTATTACACTATTCTGAGTAAACTCAGAACTCAGTAGTTCTAGAAATACTCAAACCAGTTCATCTGACATCAACAATCATGGCACACTCAAAATCGTTGAGATCACATTTTTCCCTATTCCCTGCTGGTACCTATCAGCATAATTTTATGTACAGCACTGCTGTCACATGATTGGCTAATTAGATAATGGATGAATAGGCTCAGTGAGTGTAAATATATAAATCTGTGTGTATGTACTGGCATACAATCATAATGAAATGTTTTTTTAATGCATGATAAAACTACAGATCTACACACATAGATAGATAGATGAATGTTGAATTAAATAGACTTTTCATCATCATAGTACAGATTGCACCTCTTGTTCAAATGGCCATTTTATTGTTCACTTCCTCCTTTCAAATTTGTGCAGCAGTAGATCATTCAGTGAGGCTGCAGAGATTCCCTTTAGTTACTGAGCTGTGACAGCATGGGACATCTTCTACTGAACCAGCGTGAAGCCACCAGCTGCCCCAAAATGCAGAGACATTTTGATCATCTGCCACACACTGTAACATGAACAGATGTGGGCAATGGATTACTTTTGTCTTCAAGTGAAGAATACATGCAAACACCTTGGATGCGTTATGGTACACAGACTAACTGTTCATGCCTTTTATTTATGTGTGCTGAAGACAATTCATTAAAACACACAAGAACTGAAAGTAAGCAGTGACTGTGTCAAATGACAAGGCTCTGTCCTTCAGTCTATTCTCTCTTTAATAATGTATATTCTTTTTAAAAAGATGATTAATTAAAGGGTTTCTTAGTAACAATAAGTTCTATGTGGAACCACGATAACTTGGACTCTCCTGCCTGTCCCCTACAGATTATAATCTGAGACTCCAATCAGGGAGGGCATGACCTCACGGAGGAGATCATGAATGTTGGAAGCCCATGCCACCTCAGGTGAGCTTGCTGCTGGTGGTAGTGTGTGCGTACTTTACTCTGCAGTGTTCAATTGGTCCTGCTGTACAAAGTCAACATGCATTCTTATGCACCTGTGGTGGTTGATGTTCAGTATTCACTGGCAGTGCAAGACAACATGTCTGTTGCTGTAGCATTCTTGCGGCAATGCTCAGAATGCAGCTTGTGCTTGTGGTGCATTGTGAAATGCATAGCAACACATTTCTGTACACAACTACGCCTGAAACCCAGTCTGCGTGACTCGAGGCGCCTGCGTTCTTGCGTGAAGTATATTTCGGCCGGGCACTTTGGGTGGGAGGCTTGTTCCAGTTTGTCAATATTTCATTTATGGTCATATTGACGTGTTCTGTCTGATACACAATGTCCTGTATGATTATATGGTTTTCTGGTTTTCAGATGGAAAAGCCTTAGCCTGAGTCCTCCACCACACAGCCTGAACAGGTTCTGTGCCCAATGGTCTGCCTCAGGATCCGAAGAGCTTCCTGAAAGGGAAGCCTTGGGCCAGTGCCGAACCCGCGGCTAAACCTGAGTCTCCACCAGTGCAGGAGAGTGCCCCTGCTGCTTCAGAGGTGCAGAAGGAGGTCATGGTGAAAGCAGAGGAGGTTCCTGCTGAGGAGACAACTCTGCAAGGTGATGTTGAGTACATATCAAGTATACCAGCTGTATCAAGATGGTCACACTCAGAACTCTGCACAAACACAACAATCATGTTATTTCACAGCGTTGTGGCTTTTTGTCAATTCCAAAATGCGTAGAACAGGATTTAAGGGCAGCAATATAGGAAATGTCCTGCCTGAATGTCTTTTATTAGAAGTTATAAGCTCCAAATGTCAATGTGCAGCTGCTATAGCACTTTTGCCTTTAGGAAAAAAGCTTTTTTGCAGTGGTATAAACAACCCCTACCAACCCACAAATAAAATGACCCTGTTAGGTTTTTGTGAACAGCCCAGGTCTGAAAACATGAATGTTAACAAGCAATTCAGATTTGGCTCCCCTTCCAACGTCACAGATGAACACATTGGAATGATTTCACCCACTATCTCATTATCTCCATCTGCAGCTTGAAAAGTACCTTAGTAAAAATGGTTCACAATTGTTTTTCTGACAAGTGCCAGACCCACTAGCATTATGCTAAAGCTAAGAGCAGAGCACAGGCAGTTGCTGTATTGACTAAAAAAATTGGTACATCACTCACAGACTCACACATCATAAGAGTTGAGTGCATAAGATTGATTTCTGCCGGCATTGTCCCAGCTACAGTCGACAAAACCCAAAGAAACCAGCTGTTGTTGGCTTTTTGCCCTGAATGGCACTGATTATGCATTCCCTCACTGGATTCCTGTAGATTTAAAACCCTGATGCTGGCCTACAAAGCCAAGAATGGACTAGCTCCTCCGTACTTGATGGCAATGGTTAAATACCAATCTGTACCAAGTGCCCTTTGAGGTTCAGATATGGCTCGGCTTGACCCGCCATCCTTTAAGATCCATGAAAGACAAGCATCCAGGCAAACAGTGATTGAAGACGCACCATTTCCAAGAGTATTTGGGCAAAGTGAAGTGCAGAGTATTGTGGTCCCCCTACTGACTTTTGGATTTAATAGCATCTAAGCTTAGACACATCTTTAAGCATTTAAGCTTAGAGCATCCTAGCCAGTAAAAATGAGTAAACAGTGAAGCACTTTTGTAAGTCGCTCTGGATAAGAGCGTCTGCTAAATGCCTTCAATGGAAATGGAAATGTTATGCGAGTCTCGTTAGTATTAGCATTAGCTTTCAGAGCTAATAATGTGGAGGATGGTAACACAGCAACTTGTTGCCTGCGTCATTTCAGCTTTGTGCTAGGCTTGGCACTGGTTTATACTCTTCTGTGGTTCGGGTCTGTTTACCGGTTTTCATTTTGCTTTGTTGAGTTTCAGGAACTCTCCTAAATTCTTCGGTCTTCGCTTAGCTTGATGCGATGATGGTTTGTATTCTTGGTTTGTGGTTGGTGTGGCGCAACAGATAACACCACTACCTGCGACTGAGCTACCACACCATGTGGGAGACTGGGGTTTGATTCCCGGTCTGGGTGGCTATGCTGTGCTACACCAATAAGAGCAAGATTCCTAACACTATATTGGCCCACCACTGTAATACGAGTAACCTTGTAAGTCGCTCTGGATAAGAGCGTCAGCTAAATGCCATAAATGTAATGTTTTTTTTTTGCCCATCGATTTTCTGCCTTGAGAATTTATTCCGCGGATTTCTTTCCCTTTCTTTGTAGTGTTCTCCCTAAAACAAAACACAGAGTAAAAATGACTCTCTATACGTATCACACAGGGCATAGATCAGGAACACTGCTATGAGAACTTTAATATACTGCCAGTGCAATGGCACAATATTCAGTTGTGTTGTTATTTTCAGCTTGCTTCGCTTCTTAAGAATGCATCCATAAGATGAGAAAAAGTTTCAGCGCTATATCTGCTGTGAAAACAGCAGCCGAGTATGATGAGTATCTTTGTTTCTCACATGGCTATTTTCTGGAGAGGTCTGTGGCAGTTTGAGCGGCGTAATAAATCTGATGTACCCTGAGGAGTTGTAATTTGTTGGCAGTAGTCCTGGATTCTGTCACTTTGAATACTGCTAAATTTGCAAAAAGTGTCTTAATTTTGAAATTGTGAGTCAGAAATGTTTAGTTTTTTGGTTCGTAGACTGTAAAGCTCTAAGTAAAGGTAAGGCTTAACGATGATCAGGACTGCGCTTATATGCAGAATTCAAATATTTATTTAATATGTATTTTGTCAGTTTACAGTAACTTTTTTTTCCTTAACTTTGTTTTTCTGTATTCTTTAGAGCTCTCAACTGATGTCTTGATGTAATATACTGGCTGAAAACAGTGAAAATGAGATTTTGAGAGATAATGCAAGTAACTTTCATTTCTAAACACTGAAAACCTGTCATCACCATCACTAGGTGTCATTATCGTCACAACAACATTGTGTGTTGGTAATGACACAAATCACTTTTTTTAGGAAGAAAATTACACTAGGTCATGGACTTTCAGTCAATGTTTTCTGTAACATGCACTTTCAATACTTATATTTAATTAAATTATTTATGTATATATTTTCATATTGCCTTGATGTTTTACACAGTAATGGTGCTGATTAAGTCCACTCTATGATCAGGAGGAGTACGACATAAATAAGTAAGAAAATAAAATCACAGGCTGTTGCGGCAATGGTGGTATATTTAATGAATTATTTAAGTATTTATTTATAAGCAAAATTTAGTATTTATATTAAATAAGTATTTCTAACATGGATTTAGCCTGGGCACACATAAAAAAAATCCTAATTGAAGAATCTCCCACTTATGAATCTTATAGAAGACAGGATAACAGCAGGAAACACAAATCACAGTGTTTAAATGATCATTTCTTTTAAATAAGAAATCAGGAGTGGGGGCACATAATTTTTTTTGACACTGTGTGACTTCTGCCTGTCACCTCCTTATCACTACTATTTACACCTATTATCAGTTCAAGACTCATTAGTGCTTGTGTATATTAACACTACCTTTCATCTGTTGTAAAGTGAATTTGATCAGGTCATCATTTCCATGTTCTGTTAGCTTCTCTTAAGCTTTTGTTATTTTTCATTTTTGACCCGTTTGTTGATATTTGACTTGGGCTTGCCAGTCTCAGACTCGCCTTTATTAAAAGTGTCTCCTGTACATACACCCTGCATCCCTCTGTCATTTGTTTACACCAGTGTTTTCCCCAAAATGACATTTCTTTTTGTTCTCCCTAAAATAAAACTCTCCATACTTTCCACACACTTCCACAGGGCATAGATCAAAACAGTTGCTAGGACCAACTTTAATATACCGCTAATGCAGTGGCACAGTATTCAGCTGTGTTATTATTTCCATCCCATCTTAGAATACATCCAGAAGACCAACTCTGAGAAAGTTCGAGCGCTAAATCGGCTGTGAAAACAGCAACAGTAAATGTTCTATTTCGGGCTCCGTCCAGCTGTCTGGTTCATACTGAGCTAATTTCATAGCACGCACGTTCTCCTCATATGACTGCTTTGAAATGCCAGAAGGGGAGGACCAGACGTGTGAGGCTTTTGGCAAGGCGGAATAATTAAATAAGGCCCGCGTGGTTACCTTTCTGAGGTAATTACAATATGTCCTGAATCAAAGGCTCCATCTGAAATGATCTGCGATCAGTGTTGCTTCCATATGTGGCCCATAAGGCCTAAAACAACGCCTCAGCCACTTACCCTGCTAAACATACAGCAGACAGCTGTGCTCATTTTCTGCAGCACCTCAGGTACGAACTCCACATCTGCAACTGTAAAGTGTTAGTATGACACCCAGCTGCTGGTTTGACCACTTGCTTAATGCGTTTGTTTTAAACAACACTGTTGTCATCATGCTTCTAATTATTATAAGTCACTGTAGGTTTTCCATATCCTAAAGGAATAGTCCAGTGTTTTTATAGTCTAACCTCTTGCATCTGCAACAAATGATTGGATATCATGACCAATATTTGATGTGGTCTCGTGGTCTACAATAATGATGTGGTCATATGCAGCTCTGACCATCTCCGAATGTGGTTTAAGGGATCGGGTTACAGTGCGGAGCATTGTACCCCATTTACACCCGTACTTTGTGCTGGCCACTTATGATCGGTTCACCCAGGACGGGGGTTAGACTCACACCTAAGGGGCAATAGTATAGCCAGTTTACCTACCACATGGTAGGTGTACGTTAGGTGTCTCACTTGCTGGTGTATGTTTCTTGTTAGCTGCTCCAGGTTGTTTAGGTTGGTCAGGCTGCATTTTGTTAAACGAAGCCACAAATGCTACCATCCTTATCCTGTTCTCTTGGGATGGTGCTGGTTGAGGAATGGACAATGTTAAGTTAATGCCACATTCATTCATCTTCTTATTGCTTTATCCTGGTCAGGGTCACAATGGGTCAGAGGTCTGCCTGGAATCATTAGGTGATATGCAGGAATACCCCTTGGACATGGCGGCAGTTCATCAAATGATACAGTACCACACACTATTCACTCACACCTGTTTAGCAGTTTTGCCAGTTCACCTATCATGCATGTTTAGGCAGGTGGAAGGAGACTACAGTGCCTGGTGGAAACCCACTTGCCAAAAAGCTGAATATTCTGTCTCGTTTGACCATAAAACCACATTTTAGCTGGGTCACTGATGTGTTTTTGTCAGTAATGCTAGCTTCCATCCCATTTAGACCAGTTGATCGCAGAGCAGAACTCTTGATATTGGTGACTGTTGCACTTTTGTCCAGTCTTAGTTACTGAACTCGTACTCCTTCATAATGATTGTTGGCCTCTTTGTGGCTCTCAAAAAGAAGGAATTAATGAACCCCCTTACCAACCCACACCCACACATACATCAATGATTATCCAATGACTGGCCTGAGGTGTTAAACAGGTCAGCCCTAATGCTGATTGGCAGCTGACAAATGCAATACTAAAACTTTTAAAACTACAAAACTTTTAAAAATAATTTAAGGAATAGATTGTTCAGTGAAGACACCCAGTTGACACAAAGGATGCTGTAGCTCCTCTATGAATATGTGTAACCATTATATAGCACTCATTAAGAAAGTACATCATTTACATACTTATTAGCAAAAAACATTCAAAGAAAATGGTTGAAAACGACATGAACAGCAATTGCTTAATCGTGTCAAAGTTCTGGGACACCTGCTCAGTCATTCACAGTGGTATTAAAAAGAGTGTATCCTGCTTTACTGGCCAGGGAAGGCTTTCTAATGGAGTTTCAATCATTGCAGTGATTTGGGATTTGATTGTATTAATCTACAAGATTGTTAGTGAGGTCAGGATCACCAACTCATCCCAAAAGTATTGAATGGAGCACCATTATTTCAGACATCACAGTTCCACTGCTCCACAGCTCAATGCTGGGGGCTTTATATGTTCTATTGGCAGTACTTCTCTACAGGGATTAGACTAGGTGTGTGTGTATGTGTGTGTGTGAGTGTGTGTGAATTTGCTCATCTGTGTCAGCAATGAGTACAATCTGAATGTAGCTGAATGCATTCTGAATGCAAGAGGTGTCCACAAACATTTGGACATATAGTTTATATAAAGATTATAATGAGCAGTTGTTGGCTAGTCTGTTAATAAAGAAGTGAGTGAAACACTTATAATGGAATTTAAGAAAATGAACAACTTTTTTTTAATCATCAGCAAAGATAAGATATTTCTAGGCTGAGTCCATTTTAACTTGAATAATGTAGATTCAAGCTATTATCTCACTATTTTGGCTGTAGTTGTACCCAATAGCTTAATAAAACAGAACTACTGAAGTTACAGAAGTACTGATCGTTTGGTCTGTGGGAAATATTTTGTATTTCATCTGTAATCAGTAACTGGTTATGTGTGTCCAGTGTGCAGTAACATTAGTCCAAAGCAGTTGGGAGGGAACCCGACTGCGTCATGTTGTATTAGGCTGATTTTATAGATGGCCCACAACCACCTATAGCTGCAGGGCTTACGATCAGGTTAAAGAGCCTCTGTCTGTGTGGCATAATGTAGCTTTCATTTCTTCACAGTTGATTTAGTAGTGCTCACTGGAATACCCAAGACCTTTTTTACCAAAGAATTACCAACAACATCATGTTTCACCTTCCGCTCCCTCCACTCCCACCTATCACCAAGCAAAAACCCTGAGCCAGCTCGGAAACTGTCAGTGATGCTGTGATGACTGTGAGTGTTTCTCTCAGAAATAGACCTGGGTGCACCATTCTGTGACACTCTTTGAAAAATGTTTTGGGCTGTATATTAAAGAAAATGTGGAGGAGAACCCGAAGCTCTGCGCCCACACACCTGCTATGACACTCTCTACACCTGCAGCAGCGGACAGGCCTGTCTGCCTCTGTTGTTGCTGTCGTTGATGTGTGGCAGTCTGTTATCACTTATGGAGAAATCAAATAACAAATGTCACTCGTGCCCGTGGTTGACAGACATTTGCATGGCTGCAGAGTGGAGGGGTGTTATTGCAATATAAAAAGAAGAGCTGAAAAATAATTACTTTTCTAGGAAGCAACAATCCAGACAACCGTCAGCTTAACCAGAACAAGTAATCAATAAGAGGACCAGTAAATGCAACCCTTTTAGAATGCAGAATTTACATTTAATTAAATAACAAAGACCACAAATAACATAAATGCCATAAATATAAATAAAACCACATTTATTCCCTTAACTCCTCAGTGATCATCAGGGATTATCAGTGACTCCTTGAATATGAAATAATTTTGTACTGGAACTTGTGGTGAGCTCAGAGCCACTGATATTGATATTTTGGCTGTTAATGACCTAAACATGTATGTAAAAGCAGTTTATACTGAGAGGCTCTGAATACACTCATTGTATTCATTGTATTGAGAAGCAGGCTTCTCAATTAAGAAGGCAAGACCAGAAGGTTGCTGGTTTGATCCCCAGGACCAGCATTCTGGGTTTTAAGAATGGAATATGGCTGGACCTTTAAGAAAGGTCCTGGACAACTTTTTCCTACAAAGAGTGGGAACTCTGATGACACATGCCCAGATTCCCATTTAACACCAATTGAATTGTGATCTGCTCTCAGTGTAGTTTTGCATGTCTAAGCTACTTTGTTTTCTATCACTGTCTAAAACAAACACAATGCTGCCCTCAGTGTTGGATGTACTGTAATGGTCACTGAGCAGAATTCCATCTTTGAATTGCCATTTGGATAAGAACGGGTGGATGACCTCTTAGTTGTCAGAGATAAACGGCAACATTTTTATGTGCCTAATTAATTAATCAGGTTATTGTTTTAGTTGAATTTAGGCTTTTCATTATTTCTTCAGTAAAAAAAGTGAGGAGAGCCACACCAATGACATTTTCAGGCATGTGTCAAACAGAAGACTCATTGTACAAAAAAATACCACAGCGGCATAACTATACCATTCAGTCATTCCCATTCACTAGCTCAACCCTCTCAAACTCATACAAACACACACATACACACACAAACAGAAACAGAAATAGAAATAGTCTCCTCATTCACTTACTCCCAACAGAAAAAGTGTGTCCGTAACCATGCACTAACATGCCTCCTTCAGGGCAGTCTTATTGACCGGCAGTACAGAACTACCCACAGTAGTCGGCCGGGTTTAGAGTCTAGAGCAGCGCCTTTATATTTTATATATAGAGTCGAATCCAATGCAACCAGAAAACACATTTGCAAGCAAATTTCACATTGGCTGTAAAATAAGAGAACCTGCCGCATTCCAAACGGTTTTGTTGAATTCCTTTGTGGATTTGATGTTGGTTCAAAAGTCAGAATTTACCCCTTTAGACCCTCCAGAACTCCAGAACACTCCTGTTTTCAGAGGTTGGGGTTTAGTGATCATTGTTTAAAACAAAATATGTACCATAAACAGAGCCAGAAAAAAAAAAAAGTTTAAAAATAACATTGATTAATAAAACAAAATGGTATTACACAGGTAAAAGCGATTTTTATATTAAATCATTTTCATAATTGGCACACCGATACTTTCTGTTGTTGGCTGCTGCCACTGTCGCTTGGGTGGTCAATAAAGGCCCGGACGCTTCAGTGTATTGCACAATATTTCTCTCCCTATGAAATGATGAAGCATCTGGTGCTGAGGTGGTGGTATGGGGCCCCAAATGAAAATCTGCTTAGGGCCCCATAAAAGGCTTACTGTTACAGTCCTCTGGTTTGAACTGTTCTCAGCACATGAATGTTTTTCAGTAGAAATAATATTATGTGTGCTGTCACAGCTTTTACAGTCTTTCAGGAGTGTTTGCTTTTTTTCCTGCACATCCTTCAAAGCCACAAGCTGGCATATCGACTGACTAAGAGTACAAATGGTTTGTTCATTCCACAGAAAACATAGATATTCACCCAAGATGCCATGCTAAATGACTGATGTAAGTTAGGGAACATGGCTTTAATTTGCAGTGCTAATATTACCACACCCCACCCCCACCCCCACCACTACCGCTTTAAAGGTAGAAATGAAATCTGGAAGATCAAGCTTTATAGATTCTCAGTTGAAAAAGCACAGTATCTACACTGTAAAATGTCAGGCTTTTTGGCTATTTGACAGCGTGACCTGTCTCCTTTAGAAGCTGCAAATGTGACTGCTGAGGTGACTGTGTAGAATTGGAAAAGGCCTTGCTGTGCCCCTCCACCCCTCCACCAACAAAGAAAATGACCAATGTTTAAAGTTCCATATGTCTTTCCATATTTGCACGTGTGTGTTAGATCATGTCCTTTCAATCTGATAACTGCACATTATTAATAGGGAAGGTAGAATAAAATGCACACACATATTAAGTTTTTATTAATAGATCATAGGTCATCTGCATCTACAAATACAGATGGAATTACAGAGATATTATATAGAGTGTGAAAAGGCAGAGGATGTGTTTCCATCAGCTGAGTTTTAACTCTCTTTGATTTGCTAGTTGGAGGAGAAGCTGCTTCTAATAGGCAGAGAGGCACTGGTGGAGAGGGAGGCTAGGTTGCTTCATGCATGCAACACCTAGCCAATGCTTCACATTTGGGGGAAACAGTATAATTATCCATCGGTGCACCACAACAACCTTTTTAAATGTGTAATTGGTGTAATGTATATATACTGTATTACTAAGGATATAAAGGTACATGTACTCATATTGAAACGTCACAGTTCCGTATTCACCAGGTTCACCAGTGCTAATCTCAGGTTATAGCACAAACCTTGATTGTATTATTGTGATAATGCCACAGTTCTGTTCACCATTTACTGTAAAACTATGTTGTTATACTGCAATACTCTAAAACAGCACCATCAGACTGTGCCCCACATTTATAATAGTCAAACAACAGCTCATTTCCCATTTCCCAATCATCAGGGTTACAAGCAACAACCAAAACATTAGGCAATGTTATAGGTCATATTAAGCCATGACTGCACACACTGCTATACACACTGCCAAGGATGTTAAATATTAAGAATTGACTTTTATTTGAGCTTGATTTGTTTTGTATTCTCCCGCTCTGTATTCCAGTTATCTGTTCTACCTTAAATGGTGCAGCAGATCACATTCCCTCTGATGTGAAGCATGGCAGTGGCTCAGTGATGCTCTGGGGCTGCTTTGCTTCCTCTGGCACTGCAAACCTGGAGCGTGTGCAGGGTAAGATGGATTAATCAAGTAAAAGGCACTTCAAAGGCACTTCAGTCATGGATTGAGGGAGGTGACAGCCTCCACTCCCCTCACCCCCAATTCTCTGCCAGTAGGTGGCAGTGTCTGTCTATGCAATTAAATTAATTCTGTTGGATTGAAAACCTAAACCTAATTTGCAATGGGGTTGAATAATTGTGCCTGTAACTGTATATTACATTAAATTATGTTTTTATTTTGGAAGACACACAATATATAATAATATATTAGTATACAAATTGTCACAGTTTTGTTATTCCCAGCCCTCCTCCAATCACATAAAGCCACCACAGCTGGGGGTGGGGGTGGGGGGTGCAGGCTGGAACACCCTTGCACCCTCTGAGCAACACCACTGGACAACTGAAAATGCTTTGAGTAAATGAATAGAATGCTAACCATCAATTATCTTATGTCATGCTGGCTAGCATAGCACAGAGTGACGGAGGAAAGGAGGACCCATCCATCCAATGGCTGTGTCGTCACATTTAAGCTCCACTTTAAAATGTAAGATAAAACAAAGTTAGCACATAGTGACTTCCTGTGATGTTGCAGATTGCTGTGTACCTTTTCTCTGTCTTTTTGGCTCCTAACACAATGTCTTTTCATATTCACATGTCATACACGTAGGCACTCAGCAAGACATATTCCTCTTAAATGTAACATACTTGGTGTGAAAAGGTGATTCTGTTTCTGTACTCCACCAGAAGGAAGGTTAATTGCCTCAGCAGTTCCAGCATCCTGCGTGACTGAGAGCCAGAGCTACAGGTCTGTGTGTTTCACACTCACTCTGAACCCGAGAGAGTGCAAGATAAAAGCCAGGGAGCTGTGTGACAATGCTCATCCATTTTCAACTGCCCTTACATAAAATAGAAAACTGGGAAGTAAAGTGACAAAAAGACAGCAAACGATTTAAGGAAGTTCTGGAAATATGACATTGCAGGTGCCATGCTATTTTACAAACTCCACTGTGACTCCAGCACTGATACATTTAATAAACCGGCTCCACAACATGCTGTTAAAGAAATTCTCAAGCATTTGCACATCTAATTTCTATCTGCTGCCTCTTCATTGAACTATCAAGTATTAAGACACTCACAAAGAGCCATTTATCCAAAATACATATCCAAAACACTCACTGGGCTGCAGCTGGATGCCATGAATAAATCTTTGAATATATGACTGGTTAACACAAATACAAAAGAACAAAAATACAATTACTCTCTAATATTTCAGGTCCTACCCTCCTAAAAATAAAGATACTACAAATGTTCTTTGAACAATTCCATAGAAGGCCCTCTTTTGAGTCCATAAAGAAATTAGTCTAAACAGAAAGCAAACCTCAGATATCAAACATGTTTTGCAGAGATACATAGAGCTTATTTAGCTTAACCACCAAATTCACACATTGAGGTCAGTGTAGCTGACCATCCTGCTACTGCTACAGAACTGTCCAGCTTCAGGAGTAAACCTCCAGGACTTTCAGCTCTTTCTTCAGTACTCTGAGTATTATTAATCTGTTGAAGATCTCAGTATGTTTCCTCTGTGGGTCTGCAGAAGACAGGTGTTTATGAGGGTTTTGCTAAACTTAGAATATTTGTCTTTGGTAAATTGTGGATGTGCTCCTTAATTTCAACCTCCAAACCTGAAATTAACCAGCCTTTTTTAAAATCATTTCATTCAAATTAAACTGGCTGATTTTGTTTCTTTTCATTTCTATGACTGGTGCACTCTGTGGACATCCCTTCTACTTTAAATTACATTAATTGCTGACACAGATGTGCAACTGCACACACACACACACACACACACACACACACACACAGCTTGTCTAGTCCCTGTATAGAAACATTGTAAATAGAACAGAACTCTCTGGAGCAGATAGACATGAACCTATTGACACCATGGCTACTGTAAGGTGTGGGCTAGAGGGGTATAAAGCCCCCAGCATTGAGCTGTGAAGCAGTGGAACTGTGTTCTCTGGAATGATGAGGATGGTGCTCCATCCAATACTTTTGGGATGAGTTGGGGATGACGTGGGGTGGTGATTATCCAACGTCCTGACCTCACTAATGCTCTTTTCGCTGAATGCAATTAAATCCTCACAGCAGTGTAATAGACCATGTGATAGAAAGCCTTTCCTAGACAGTAGAGACAGTTATTTGCAGGATAAACTCTTTCTTAACTCGTTCTTAAACATCCTTGATTTCAGAAGAAACAATAAATGAACAGGTGTCCCAATACTTTTGTCTAACGAGTGTATGTAAATGTTCTGTTGTTCTAATTGGGTGCTCTGTTTAAATTGTGGCTAATTCAAAGCCTAGTTCAGGCTGAAACACTTCATATAACATAAGCATGCTAAACTACTAGAACCAGAAATGTAAATGCACTTTTTTAAAACAAATCACAAACACAATGACTTTAAATAAGTTGAAAGTCCATATGGCTCCTTTAAATGAGGTAGAAGCAAACCAACAGACTGTTACCTACTGTTCCCATTCAAATGTTTGGTTCATTTTCTGTTGACTCACAACAAGTTTTCTGAAAATGAGATCTGTCATAAGTTGCACACCACTTTTTGACATCTGCTCTTCTTAGTCATTAGAGCAGACATAATTACATCCATCTCCTGAAATGTCCAGCCTAATGACTGAATTTTAAAGGAGAGGTCCTGACACATAAATCATGGTGAGTTATGAGGTTAATTCTCCTCTGCTGATGATGTTTGATGACGGAGGTGGACTTCACTGCCTGTTTAATCAGGGTCATGCGGCTCCTATCTCGCTAATGGACAGAGGAAGAGAGAGCTGAAGAATAAATAGACTTCCAAGGGACGAGATTCTAATGGGAATGCAGGTAGATTTAAAGAGACGAAGCATCTATTCGTTTTCATCAATTACAAAGCTTAGAGATGTCTTCCAGAATGTGAACTCATAGCTTCGGATGAATGTACAAGTAACTTAGTTTCTTAGTTTCTTCTTTGTGGGCTATTCCACAAAATAGTTGCATTGCTTTTTAAATTTGTTCATTATTTTAATCATATTACACCTCACTAATTATTATCATATTTTTGGACAATGAACATAAAAGCCTAGGTAAAAATAAGGGTATAAAATGAGTCCATCGAGTGATGCTAAGAACCATCTTCATTTAAAAAAGGTGTTAGTGTAAAGCAGTAGTTCCCAACTCACAAGAAAGGCTGCAAAGCAGGGGGTCCTTCAGGACCAGGGTTGGGAACTACTGGTGTAAACCTGTTTTTTTGTAATGTTTTAGTAAACCAAATGTGTTCTTCTATGCCAGGCATACTCAAACCGCTCCAAATGAGCCCCCCTTCCACTTAAAATCCGATCTGATCTTCATTTCGCATGCCCACAAATCAGATACTTGTCCAATCTAGGATGACATATCAAAGTGACTTGACATGACTCGATGTGTCCAAAAAAGAAAAAAAAGAAAAAACGGATGTTACATTAAGACCAAAATGTGAGCAAAGGCTATATGGACAAAAGTATTGGGACACCTTTTCCCCGTCTCATCCCCATCCCAAAAGTACTGGATGGAGCACCACCATTCAAAAGAATACAGTTCCACTACTCCACAGCTCAATACTGGGATGCTTTATACCCCTCTAGCCCACCCCTAGCATTAGGCATGGTTCCAGTGTTTATCCGAGTCTTATACTGTTGGCACTATTTCTCTACAGGGACAAGACAAGCTATTTTCTGTGCATTTAGGGTGTCCACAAGCATTTGGACAAATAGTGTATATTTGTAGCAACTCCTGTTTGAACCGAGTTAAAAGACATGGAACCTAGAGCTATTGTTGGTTAATGTGAAAAAATCTAATGTAGGTTTCTTAGGAAGGTGTCTTGTAGCCCTTCTAGACAATTCTAACAACTCCTGCATGCCTCACTTTTAAACAGCTTTGTTTACTCACACAGTTTATGCAATCTATATAGTTTGACACCTAGGCCTAAGAGAACCAGACTGATTGCTCAAATACATTAGAATAGCGAGCTTTCCAATTGGATTAGACTTGCTGAGAGGCTGCAGGTAATGAATCAGGGCTGCGGCAAAATGGGCTTCTCTGCAATGACGTCCAGCCCAAACCCAGCTGATGAGAAAACAATCCAATGTTGATCCTCTCAGAGGGATATTTAGCTCACAACTGCCATTGTCTGTCAGCCGGAGGAGGACAGAGAGTGATGATGTGTGGATCTTATGCTGCCATTGAGGTACAGAAGCTCAACCCCAAGGCCTTCCTCCTGCAACTTATAAAACCAATACACACAAGACAGATTAGGATACCAATTGCCCATGTCATGTGCAGTGGAAAGATTGTGGGAGCGCAGCAGTGGCCTGATCATATGAGACTGCAACCTTGGCCTAAAGTGTAAGAAAAATCGAATTCAGCACTTTTGGTCAGTATAGCAACCTTTCTTGGCATTTGTAGCCCTATAGCCCCTTAAATAAAAAAGTACCCTCCTTATTCACATCGAACCCATATGATCTAAAGTTGTTAATTTGCTTAATCTTAAACATGTCATTAAATATTTGACAGATTATTGCATATATTGCATATAGACGCCCCCTTGTGGAAAGCTTTCAGCCTGCTACATGTGTTAGTTAATCTTTTATCTAGTGATAAAATATGTATAATAGTTATATATGCTGAACATGATCATGAATGCATTAACTGCTCTGGTAGCAGAGTTTAATGACTTAGGGACACTTAAAGTCATTGAATGCATTGATGGTGAGATGTTAAGTTTTAACATGTTTCAACATTCACACTTTGCAAAAACAGTAGTGTTTACAACTGATTAAGGCCAGTGGGAAATTAAATAAGTTACAGGCATTTTTTATTATATACAGTAAAAAAAATATGATATATAGTATATACCCACTTTTATTTTGCTTTTAATTTTGGGCCTAATCAATTAAAAAAAAGTAATACTTTTATTCTTCAGTATCTTTTCTCATTTCTCAAGTACGTCCTGGGGTATGAGAACTGCGGCACAGTATGCCTTGGTTACAGAAATCAATGTCTCTCAGCAGTATCATAAAACAGTGGAGAAAAAAAATAATGAAACCAGCATTGATAAAAATCTCACTGGCCATTCACATAGACAAGCATCTGAAGCACTGATCAGCACACTGAATAATGCTGTACCTGAAACAGAGTGAGCCCAAGAGTCCAGGAGGATCGCATTATCTATCATGTGTGTCTCTGCTACAGTGATGTCAGTGCAGCCCCATGACTGATTCTCTGTCTTATAAGAGACTGATACAGTGTTTCTGCAGGACAAGCCTTTCTTCAGCGGGCAACCAATGCACCAATTTCCAGAATCCTGATTGTGGTGGGCCTCAAGTCGGCCAAAGTTGGAGGACTGTGGCAGTGTGTGTGTGGGTGGGTGGGAAATAAACTATTCTAAACTAGTCTTTTTTCATGCCAACATGTTGCCTACAGGTCACGTAGGATAACCATAGGATTGTTTTCTATTTAACTTATTTGTATTTATGGCATTTTTATGCTATGGCGGGAAGCAGTTTGACCAATATTTGCATGTAGATGCAGGTACATATAGACCAATAGTGGTGGCAAGAATGCAGGGGTTAAAGAGAAGTGTTTAAAACTGTAAAAATCTGTACTCAACATTCATGATGACTCTAGAAACACACACTGACATGAAATCAGTGCAATATCCCAGCCGAGCATGTTTTTTAGATTCCCAAAAAAGGACATGTCCTTAAAAAGGTGCCTCATGATGCATCAGTTAAGCACTGGATAGCCACTTAATGCATGACTCCAATGTGGGTTAGCGGTCTAGGTTGAACTTGCTTTATCAGTTGGTTCCTAACATTATTCTAATAAACCTGTTGCCAGTATTCAGTGTGGGTTCCTTTGAGGCTCAATGGTCAATGCACTTTTAATTTTAGGGCCCACTTAGGCTGGCTTACCTCACAGCAAGTATCTTATACTGTGATAAATGTTAAGGAGGTTTTGTCTGCAGGTTGCTGTGACAATAGGAAGGAGACTTGGTATTGGTATGTCCAAGTTAATTCTGCATTGGATATGATCCTAGAGAAAAGCAAAAAAGTAAATTTAGGTAGAAAGAAATTACAAAGCTAAAAGCAATGAAATTAAAATTGTAGCCAAAGGCGTCTGCTGTGGTTAGATTGTTCTGGCTGGGGTTTCCAAAAAATAAGCCAAAGTTTTATGCTTGTGTGTGTGTTAAGTAGGTACTAAAACCATGCAGCTACACTACTGAATATGTACATATGCAATTACTCATCTACCAGAGCTAGTGATTAGCCCTAATAGCCAATAAGTAACCTTTTTCCATGCCAATATAAAAAATGCATAAAATATTTTTTACTGCACTCTGTTCAGTCCTCCTGGTATAACACTGATTTGTGTTTATTTGGATGTAGGGCAGGGCATATAGACCAATTGTGGCTGCAAGAAGGCAGAGTTAATAGAGACCTGTATACAGCTGTAAAATGTGCACACAATGTGTTTTAAATAACTAAATGCTGTCTTGAAATCAGTGAGAAATCCTTGACATTTTACACAATTTACAAAATCCCAGCCAGAAACAAATGTAAGATCCCAAAAAGAGGACATGTATAGGAAAAAAGAAGATCTCTGCTCACCCTTTTTTACTGTGCAGGTAGCAGAGTATAACTGCCCGACCATTTAAGGTACTGAAGCTGACGGCAGCTTGTGTGCACAATTTAGTGTGTACGGATACGTGACATGGTATAAATGTAATATTGTGGTATCTAAAGAAATGTGCCTGTTAAACCAGACTAAGCACTGCCAACACTAGAACATTGCATGGGGTTTATGGTCTTTGCACCCTCTAAAAAATGCTTGTAATAAATCTAGCATGAAATATCACACACTGTGACATCATGTTAGCCTCCCCATCTATGCACTTTTAGACTCCCCACTCTACTGCAGAGGAAGAAATCCCAGCAAACATGACATTACAGGCAAGATTTGTTACAGGCTGGACCAGATTCATTCTTTTTGTCCTTTTGTCTGCTGTTATCAGCTCAACACGTTCCTCTATACATTTACAATTTTTTCAAATATATATATATCAGTGTAGACAGCGCCTGAGCCGAGTACTGTATGGAGCATCAGCAGATGGAACACAGGTACAGATCAGATCTTTCCAGAGCCACTGGTCAGTATGCTGATGCAAATCAATGAGGATTAGTGAAAATGTTAAGCGGGCTGTCTTTGAGCTGAAGGGAATGTGCTTGAATCTAATGTGTCTCACTAATTGGACCTAATTAGGCTGCATAAGCCATTGTTCCCTCAGCTACGCACCAGCCCTGGAAGCTGAATGCAGTGTATGTTGTAATGGATAGATGTGTTTTACCTGCTTGCACATTGCTGATGCTGTGTACAGTCATGTGTTTGACAAAGGCAGACAGGCAGGAAACACTCCATGTGTTAAGCAGAGAGGAATCCTCTCTATATATCTGTATCTGCAATGCAGAATTATTAGATAATGGGGAGGAAACTGAACACCAGTATTTCACCATCAGAACTATGCTCATTAGCAAAAACTAGTGGTTACTATTTTCGTTTATTCAGTTAAATATACTCTGCATTGCAGCTTGGATGTTTCCATGGCCCACCACTGGAGTGACTTTGAAACTGTACTTTCAGGCTGAATGCCACTTTTTCACTGCTGATAAAAAAAACTCTGAAGAATTTTCTTGGCCAACTAAGTTTCTACAGCCTGTGTGTATGTTGTGAATAGGGTTTTTTTTTTTTTTTTCATTACATGAAAAGGAATGAAAAGGAATGGAAAAGCTCTCTTCAGCTAGCTAATAGCACACTGCACCAAGAGGACACTGAGAGGACAACAACTCAGGAATAAATACCAAACATTACAATGTTCCTGTTGCAGTGCTCAACACAATGCTATGCTATACTGTACTATACAGCTTCTGTGAGCCATTTTAGTGACATAAACCAGCCAATCAGAGCTCTACAATTGTAGAGATCTACAATTAATCAATTCTACAGCACCTGTAACCCTTTCTTCCTGCTCTGCCTGTCTTTTCAGTTCTGGCTGCTTTCTCCTTAAGCTTTATTTTAAATACTTATTAATGAAATGGTTTTGTTGCTGAGTTTAGCCGTCTCTCTGTTCGTGCTGATAGGTGGAAAGTGAAAGTGGATTTTTTAAATTTGAAGTGGCCAAAATTCAAGTAAAATGTCTGGGAGTGCTGCTGTTGAGAAAAAGGATTATAGATTATCAAGGGCTGGTGGCAGGATCAATTTGATAATAAAATATCAAATAAATAAATAAAATAACCAAGGGGGCTCAACTAATTTATCTCCTAAATAGAAACCTATAATCTCAACAAAGCACTCCCCAGGCCAGTGATCACCACCAGCCGCATATACATATGTTACAAAATTTAAAAAACTGCCCATGTAGAATCAGTTTACAAACCGAACCAGCAATGCCTCAGCTATACACGTCTCACACATTGTCACTTCATAGAACTTTTTGTCACTTTATAAACGTTTTCTGATCTTGGTGGCTGTAAATGGGTCCAGTGAACATGACTACTCCTACAGCTACAGCCAAACTAGAGAGCTAATAATTAAGACATACACAATCCAATCACAGAACGTCAAGGTCAAATCAGAAGCTCTGTCCAGTAATCAGACGCTTGAAACCCAGTAAAATAAACACCTTACAACCTTTTCACGAATACATTTTTATCAGTTCAAGACACTTACTTGAATACTCTGTCAAGATGATCCCAGGATATTTCTAAAATGTTAAATTTCATGTAAGCAAAAATCCTGTTAGACTAATCTGCCTCCTTGTCTGACATACAGGTCCAGTCAGATCCATAAGTATTTGGACAGTGAATAATAAAAAGAAAATCCTCTGTGTACTACAGCAATGGATCTGAAATGTAGCAATCAATATGTGATTAAATGGTAGACTTTCAGGCTTTCCTTCAAAGAGTTTAGAAAAAAAATGTTTAGGAATTACAGACAATTTTTCAAAGTCCCTTTATGTTTACATTCTCAAAAGTAATTGGACAATTGACTGCTAAACTGTTCCATGGCTAGGTTGGCCTTCCCCATCATTATTCCATCACAAATAAGGACATGGAGATGGAGAAAGATCTGGAGTAGATGATAAGTGTTTATTTGTTGCTGTTCACATGAACTCTCAATATGCAGTTTAAAGAGGTACTGATGCAAGTGAAAGAGGTGGTCATTAGACTAAAAAAACAATCAAACCTATCAGAGAGAAAACAAACAAAAAGGTTTAGAAGTGGCCAAATCGTTTTCTAAAAGAAGGGATGCACTGGTGAGCTCAGCAACACTAACAGGCCTGGAAGACAACTAAAGACAAAAATGCTTTACACTGTGTAGTTAAGTCAAAGCATGTCCAATTCCAGAATATGAATCATAGGACAGATGAAAGCAGGATTAACTCAAGAACTGCAGCCATTTATACAGAACAAAAGGTAGGGCTCTTGATCTGAATCAATATCATATCATCTGTCAAACATGGTGGAGGCACTCTTATAACATGAGCATGTATAGCTATTTTTATTGATGATGTAAGTACTGATAAAAGTAGGAGGATGAATTCTGAAGTGTATAGTAAGGATACTTTCTGCTCAGATTCAGTCAAATGGTACCAAACTGGTAGGGCGGTGCTGAGCGGTATAGATGGCTCATGACCAGAATATGGAGCAGAAAGCAACCCAAGAGTTTCTTGAGGCACAGAAATTGAACATTCTTAGCTAGTCAATAGCCAGACTTTAGTCCATCACTGACTGCAAACTTTGCTTCCTAGTATTAAAAATAATCACTTTTTAATTTAGTTAATTTGTTAATTATGTTTGAGGCTGATACCATGGAGGGACTATGTAAAAATGTCTGCAATTGCTTACCTGAACAGTTAATGCAGTATTTTTGTTAAATTGCGTAAAGCAAAGCCTATGACTTAATAGCTTGTGTCATTGTCCACATACTTATGAATTTAACTGCAGATTTACAGCATTTCTTAACAGTCTCACTGCACTCTTTATTATAAAACAGGATTCCAATGTAAGCATATGTTTAGATCATGTATTTGGATTACAAACAAATATTAGTTATGGTGCCTGCTGTTGGTCATCTCTTTATGAATGTGTCAGCGCCACTGCCCCGCAGCATGCCTGTGGTTCTGGAGTGAGTCCTCTCCACAGGCCTTCCTCCAGTTTGCCTCATTATCAGCAACACTGTTCTCATTATTGGCCGCATTATCAGCACGTCACATTTGACCTCCTTTGTTGTGCCTCTTTTATTTAAATCACTCTGGGGACTCAGCATTTGAATAGACTTCATTAGGCAGACAAAAGGCACTTCTTTAGTGCATGTCACTGAAGCACATCTCGAGTGACGCACACTGAAGAATATCTGACAGTAGTCCAACAGGGAGCAGCTACAGGCTTTGAGCATTCCTATCTCGGAAGGGTGCAAAGCGGTGGGGCAGTGCAAGCCTCGCCCACGGACGATGACTAGCGTAAATACAGCCACGCTTTTGACTAGGCACAGATGGAGAAGAGAACTTGATGTGCAGTTGAACAGACTGAGGTAGGAGCACACTGAGAGGAACATAAGATATCTTTTCCAAGCATGAGAGGAGACACAAAAATAAGAGAGGAAATGTCTTTTTACCGTATGGCACTGAGTGGGATTAACCATGAACTGTTTTTGTTTTTGTTTTTATGAATTCCTGGACTCACCCATTAAAAATGCTTATTTGCTAACTAGCTTCCATATTTTTCATTCATAATCACATGATTATATATAATCTTTTGCATATCAGCCTTATACATTGCAAAAGTATGTTCTTTGAGGACTTTTTGGGGTGCTTTGAGGAACCTTCAAGAAAAGATTTTTAGAAGAAAAAGATGTTCCTTAAGAGTCTAATCAAGTCAAATCAAATGTATTTGAATAGTGCTTTTTACAACTGGGGTTGTCACAAAGCAGCTTTACAGAATCAGTAAAAAGTAGTAAGAGGACAAAATATCAACAGATGTTCCATCACAGTTTTAAATGAAAGAACCCCCAAAAGTTCCTTAAGGACCTTATACTTTTAACAGTGTATAAAGAGAGAGTGATGTTTAGAGAATGTTTAGAATTGGACTGGGCGCATTGCTGCTTTAACAGCTAAATATGATACCATACATCATATGTTTCAGCCATTAATACATTTTTTTGTTTGTTTATTACAGCTTTTATTCTTTTCAGGAGACTTACTTTTAGTTTTTCCACACCTCTGAAATTCAGTTGGAGCAGCAAAATGTTTAAATTAATTAAAGATCATATTGTTTTTTTCTGTTCTTTTTACTCACAGTTGAGTTGTCTTCTCACAGTGGAAGAATCGACTGAAGCAACTGTGGCTGTTTTGGGATCTGAAGCAAAAGTGTGAGAGTTTCTCTCTCTCTCGCTCTAAAATATTTACTAAAGCTTTAATTACTATTTGTCTGTTGGAAGAAGTTTTGCTGGGCTACCAGGTATTGCATGGTTGTTAGGAGTCCTGTTTTCTCTCAACTTTTAACTTTACTTTCAGAAACGGTTTTCACTTTTCTTTGACACTCCTTTCAGGCATTTGACTGAAAGTTAAAGAAATTAATGGCACTTTCATTACAGTACTTTGTAACATAAGAGAGTCAGATGAGATAATAATGCTTATTGGAATGAATCCAAAACCTGGATGTTCACAGGTGGCATGTGAACAGGCAGCATCTTGAAGTATGCTGTATACAAGTTTTAATTATTAGTATTAGTAGTATAGTATTAGTATTTCATTTAACCCCTCAGCCTTTTTGGTTACAATTGGTTAAAGTTGAAAAGTTGCATCAGTTAAACAAATACACTCAAGACCATTCTCGCCACATTGAAGTTGCATTTTGATTTTAAAAAATAAAAAGAAAGGATAAATGATAATCAGAATTATAAAGTAATGACTTTGCATTAGCATCTCAAAATATGAGAGTATCTTAAATTAATAACTTAGTATCTCAAATTACTGCAATTAATGCATTAGCATTTCAAAATATGAGATAGTATATCAAAATTATTACTGCATTCATTATTTTGCTAATGCAAAAAATTAGATAGTATCTCAAAATAATCAAAAATCAAGGAAAACAAAACAAAACAAACTAAACACAGAGATACAAACTAGGAAATAAACCAAACACTGAAACTAACAAAGATAACAAGCTGAAGCAGAACAAAAGAAGACAGACCAAACTACAAAACCACAGACTGTCATGAACACAAACCATGCACATGCACAAGACCAGACAAAGGAAGGCTGAAACAAAGAGGTACTTATACACAGGGACAACAAGGGACACCTGGGGCTAACAAGGGGGCGTAGCTAGAGAGCAGGCACAGGTGGGAACACTAATGAACAGGAGGTGCTTGAACTGACAAGACACAAATAGAGCCATGTGCTTGGAAAATGCCAGACATGACAGAACAGGGGCTGCCATGACAGACTACATTAGCATCTCAACATGAGATAGTATCTCAAAATAATGACTTTATTAGCATCTTAAAATATCGACCTAGTGTCTCAAAATAATGACTTAGTATCTCAAAATAATTACTGAATTAGTTATCTCCCAATAACGACTTCGCATTAGCATCTCAAAATTATAGTGTCTCAAAATAAGGACTTAGTAACTTAAATATCATCATTTTATAATGCAAATAGAAAAGAGTTAGGTGCTTGATTTGTTTTTATTGATAGAAATGGAATTCCATACAGAAGGAGCTTCCAACAAGTCTGCCTTGCCAGATCTGTCTCTTATCAAGTGTAAGCATTGTTATTGTGAAATGGAAAGGTGTAGGAGCTCCAACAGCTCAGCCACAAATCAGACACTCTCAAAAATAAAGGGTTCTTCCCTAAAGGGAGCACTTCCATATAAAAAACATCTTTGTTTCCATATAGAAAAGAGATGTGTGAGTATAAAGAACCTTTACATTTGTAAAGAAACTACATCAAGTTGTAATACCTTCATTCTTGCACATTAAGAGCACACAGGATCTCATGTGCTGAACTGCTTGGCTATAGCACTCTTCCAAGCTCCAAACTGTCAGCAAATGGGTTTTGTGAATTGGGCAGCCACAAGTATATGCAGTGCCAAGCATACACTGGAGTAGTGTAAAGCACACCAACTTTGGCCACCATCTAAGTGCCAGGTGGCCAGGTGGCCTTCCAGTAATGGGAAAATTAGATATTCTTGAGACTAATGTGCTTCCAACTTCATGCTAGTAAGTTGGGGAAAGGCCATTCTCTATTTCAGCAGGACAGTGCCCCAAGTACAACACGGCCGATAAAGACAATAGCGTGAAAGAACTGCCCTGGCCTGCACATAGCCCTGACCTCAAATCCCAATGTCATTCAGCCATTACAACGAACAGCCAACATTATTGCCCAGCCTCAATAATGCTCTTGTGGCTGAGCTGTGTTCTGCAAAGCTTTCCCAGAAGAGCTGTGGCTGTTACTGCGGCAAAAAGGGACCAAATCCATATTAATGCCTGTGGTTTTTGGAATGAGATGTTCAACAAGCACATATGGATGCACTGACGTGCACAGCGGCGTGCCGCATACACCTAAGCCCCTGCCAATTTTGTCTCACAACCAGTAGTGCTCTTTTTGATTGGTTCTAAATACATATGTCGCTGTGTAAAACTTTAAATGCTCCCTTGGTGGCCTGCACAGTTTAGTAATGTTTGTAAAATTGTTAACAATGCTTCTGGATCATGCACCCCGCTCTTTCAGTTTAAGCCACGATTTCTGTTTGTTATCAGTGGTAATAAAGACATGTCCTACTGAAACACCAACATTATAAAGGTAATGTAGTCTGACATCAATGTAAAGATAAAGTGCTTGGACAGTCGACGTTTATTATTAGAACTAATGAAGCTTATGCTTTTTTAGGTTAGTGTAGTTAAGGACAGTTTGGCCAGTGCTTTCATGGCACAGAATGAATAGCTTTACTATTCAGTTCTGACCATTACCAGGAAATAAAAGCTCAAAACTCTGATACTGGACTGGTTACATTGCCTGGGTAATACTATTAACAGCCACCATGTTGTCACAAAGAACTCTGTTTTCCTTCTGTTTGAATTACAGTTTTACAAGTTTTTGACTTGGTTAATGATCAAGTCACATATCTTCAGGGTTACTGAAACATGCACATTGTCACATTGCTCTCTCTTGCTGATCTCTTTTAACAAGGGTGCAAAAACAATTTTTCCTTTTTCACTTTCTGACATAATCTGAATATGGCAGTTGTTCTTTACATTGTTTCAAAATTCCAATGAATTTAAATGAATGGGTCATAAGAACTTTTTAAAGTGATTTTTACATTGCCTTCTACTTAGAACTAAGTTTTTTTCCTTCTCCTGTAAAGTTACCTGTGAAGGGAAGGTTTTTATGTGGTATTCACATTCCAAAAAAATTAAATATGAATATGAAGTTTGCTGTGTAAATGTGGTGCACGTTATTGTGTAAAATACTTCAATTAAATGAAGAGCTTGCAAAACTGACTTAAGAAACTGACTTGAGCCACAAGAGCATCCGCAGTGACAGTACGTGCTGCTGGTGAATAAATGAATGAATGAATGAATGAATGAATGAATGAATGAATCCATTCATAAATATCAGAATGAATAAATGGACAAATGAATGAATGAAAGAATAAACATAAGAATAAATAAATGAATGAACGTATTCAACATAGAACATAGTCCTTTATTTATTCATGCTTCATTCATTCATAAGTTCATTCATGTATAGGTTCATTCATGTATAGGTTCATTCATTTATTAATTCATAAGTTCATTCATTTGTTAATTTATTCATTTGTTCATTCATTCATTTGTTCATAAGTTCATTCATTTGTTCATTTATTCATTTGTTCATTCATTCATTTGTTCATAAATTCATTACATTTATTCATTCATTCATTTGTTCATTTATTCCTTTGTTCATAAGTTCATTCATTTGTTCATAAGTTCATTCATTTGTTCATTTATTCATTTGTTCATAAGTTCATTCATTCGTTCCTTTATTCCAACATTCATTAATACATTCTTTCATAAATGTATGAATGAATAAGTGAATAAGAGAATGCATGAATGTGTGGTTAAATAAATGAATAAATGAATGAATGAATGAATGAATGAATAAATGAATGAATGTGTGGTTAAATAAATAAATGAATGAATGAATGAATGCATTAATGAGTGTGTGGTTAAGTAAATGAATGAATGAATGAATGTGTGGTTAAATAAATGAATGAATGAATAAGTAAATGAATGAATGCATTAATGAATGTGTGGTTAAGTAAATGAATGAATGAATGAATGAATGAATGTGTGGTTAAATAAATGAATGAATGAATGAATGAATGAATGTGTGGTTAAATAAATGAATGAATGAATGAATGAATGAATGAATGAATGAATGTGTGGTTAAATAAATGAATGAATGAATAAGTAAATGAATGAATGAATGAATGCATTAATGAATGTGTGGTTAAGTAAATGAATGAATGAATGAATGAATGTGTGGTTAAATACATGAATGAATGAATGAATGAATGTGTGGTTAAATACATGAATGAATGAATGAATGAATGTGTGGTTAAATAAATGAATGAATGATTGAATGTGTGGTTAAATAAATAAATGAATGAATGAATGTGTGGTTAAATAAATGAATGAATACATGGGTTTAAATTTTGTAACATATGAAGATTAAGCTTTTGCCCGAGGCATCATCCAGTCTTGCTCCAGCCTACACTCAGGCTCTCCTTCAAGTGGTGAATCATGATGTCACTTCTCTCCCCTCCTCACTGATTTAAATCCCTCTGCCTGTGCTCTCCACCTCCACTGTTTCACACACACATGCACACACACAGCACCTCCTACTGTTCCCATCCTAAAACACCAACTGCTCCTCTCTCATTCTGCACCCCCCCCCACTCTGTCTTTATCTTCCCCTTCGCTCTTTCTGTCTCTAGCTCTCTCCATCTCTTTCTGTGTCCTTCCGTCTCTCCCCTTCAGAGATTTACTCCTTTCTTTTGATGAAATTTGTACAGCCTCTTCTCTTTCTTCACTCCCTCCAGTCAGCAGTGTCTTATCCCTAGCTGATCATATAACGCTTTGTATTTATTAATTTAATCTACCCGCCGCTGCCCATTTTCAGTATCTGTGCCTTCAAAGTGCCATTTGGTGATGTGTTATCCTACAGTCGCTTATCTCTCTACAGCAAAGACGCCGCGTTTGAACTTGCCTTGAGGTGGCTAGGAAACACAGTCCAGGCTGGGACTGCAGACTGATATGAACATGACGGATAAGCGCCAGAATCAGTGTGTGCTGGTAAAAATGGTTCTTCAAAGGTTCTTTAGGAAAGGCAATAGTTCTGTATAGGACAACAACAACGGATTATTCAGAATGGTGGAAAAACTTGCACCATAACGAGTCCTGCTATAGTGCTTTGAGTCAAATAACCATTTTCAGTACTGTATAGAACCTTTGTTGCATAGAGTGTAATGTCACTAGTCTCAGACAAGACACAGCTATTATGTATATATTACAGTGCATTGTTTTGGGCCTTGATCATTTGGAGCTCAGCCTAATGATAAATTACTCTTACTGTTGTTTTTTCCAGGGGTGATTTCTCTGTTTGCATCTGTAATTTAGCCTAAGACTGTGCTTATTCCATGTCTGGGGAAAATTGGCCTTTTAATGTTGAACACTTGTATCAGCTGGATGAAACAAACTGCTTAAAAACTCTTCTTATCTCAGCATTTATGGCTAAAGAAGATCCCCTGTAATTCTGTTGAACAGCTGTCAGTGTTACACTGGCATCCCCTTGTGGTCAGTATTAACTCTATGAGGCAAGTGCAGTGGGCCTCAGTCACTGATTCACATAGAACTTGTATTAAAACCGATGATCAATGTGACATTTGTGTGGGTGTTTGAACCAAAAACATCCATCCATCTTCTTATCTGCTTCTTTCTGGTCAGGGTCATGGTGGGTCCAGAACCTACCCGGAATCATTGGGTGCAAGGCAGGAATAGCCCCGGAGAAGGTGGCAGTCCTTCACAGCGTACCACACACAACCACTCACTCACACACCCAGGGGCAATTTAGCCTAACCAGTTCACCTACCATGTGTGTTTCTGGGAGGCAAGAGGAAACCGGGGTGAACATGGGAACAGCATGGCACACTTCTCACACACAATGACCCCTGGGGCTGTGACACACACTGTACACTTTTTCTTGCTCTTAATATTATCATATTCAATGAAAATGTAAGAAAAATACAGTAAGAGAATCAAAGGATGAAATCTGTTATAAAAAACAGAGATTAATTTCTATACTCCACACAGAACCTACTTAACCTTCTGCCTTCAATAGATATACCTTATTTTGGGGTCCAGGCCCAAAATATACATTTTTAGGAATCACCAGCCCTGTCTGTCCATCCCCACACCTCTACCAATGAACCAGCCCCATCTATCCATCCCCATACTGCTCCCAATGACCCAGCCCTGTCTATCAATCCCCACACCCCTCCCGATGACCTAACCCCATCTATCCATCCCCACACCCCTCCCAATGAACCAGCCCTGCCTGTCCATCCCCACAACTCTACCAATGAACTAGACCCATTTATCCATACCCACACCCCTCCCGATGACCCGACCCGTCTATCCTTACCATACCCCTCCCGATGACCCAGCCTCATCTATCCATCCCCACACCACTCCCGATGACCTGGCCCGTCTATCCTTACCATACCCCTCCCGATGACCCAGCCTCATCTATCCATCCCCACACCCCTCCCAATGAACCAGATCTGTCTATCAATTCCCACACCCCTCCCGATGACCTAACCCCATCTATCCATCCCCACACCCCTCCCAATGAACCAGCCCTGCCTGTCCATCCCCACAACTCTACCAATGAACTAGACCCATTTATCCATACCCACACCCCTCCCGATGACCCGACCCGTCTATCCTTACCATACCCCTCCCGATGACCCAGCCTCATCTATCCATCCCCACACCACTCCCGATGACCTGGCCCGTCTATCCTTACCATACCCCTCCCGATGACCCAGCCTCATCTATCCATCCCCACACCCCTCCCAATGAACCAGACCTGTCTATCAATTCCCACACCCCTCCTGATGCTACCCAGCCCCGTCTATCCATCCCCACACCACTCCCGATGACCCGGCCCGTCTATCCATCCCCACACGCCTCCCAATGAACCAGACCTGTCTATCAATTCCCACACCCCTCCTGATGCTACCCAGCCCCGTCTATCCATCCCCACACCACTCCCGATGACCCGGCCCGTCTATCCATCCCATACCCCGACCAATAAACCAGCCATGCTTTCACCTGAAGGAGTATTGTGTTAAATGATCAGTTGGCATATTGCAGAGGGTCAATGGGAATTGCTTTATTTTATATATAGATTTATTTATTTTCACTTATTTTCATTTATTTACTAATGTTCAAATAGTTTGCCATTAACAATAACATAAAAGTTACATTTACAATGTAAAAGATACCCCACTCTCCCCCACTGAGCCCATTCTAAACTGGACCCACTAGAATCTCACCCCAAGGAAACTGTAAAAGTTGGCAGCCCTGTAATAGTTGATGTTCACTAAACTACTCATTTAGGATGGAAAATGGCCTGTGTTCACAGATTACAGTCTGTACATGGAGTGAACAGAGACCCCCTCCCCACACACTTCCCCAAGACATAGGCCCTTTAATGATCACAGTAGGGTTCTTGTGTTACACAGCCTAGCCTTTTATTTTATGTTGATGAAGGAAGTGGGCTATTTGGGCTTGTGTTAGAACACTACTGAGTGATCCGATGGGGAGATTTTTAAGCTAAATGAATAGCTCTGCTATGCCAAAAGATGGAAAGAGCTTCACTGTTGGATCCCGAGATCTCATCTTACTCTGACGGAAGGTGCTGCATTAATCCCCCTCTTTCTTTAAGTGTGTGTGTGTGTGTGTGCCAGCCAAAGCAAAGGGCAGCAGTTCAGATGTGAAGGCTGTTCATACACTGATAACAAAAGAGCACCACACACACACGACAAAGCGGGAGGTAAATTTCACATTTTTATTACTGGCTGTGATGTGTTTGTACAAAGAGATCAAGTAACGCAATTACGAGAACACTGGACACTGCACACACACAGAATTTGACAGAGAAATGGGCTCTTGCTGTAGCACTACTAGTGCAAACAAGAAACAGGTTTAAACTAAGGTCAGGACGGAAAGCACAGGGGCTGCAGTAAAGGCCGGCACTAAGCATCATAACAGCACACACACATACGCACGCACGACTCACCAGGCCGATGGAGAGACATCAAGCACAACGTTAGGACATTAGGACAGCACTGACAGGGTCACTGCAGTGTTACTAAGTTCACAGTCCACCAGCTTTAAAAAACCAAACATAAAAACTAGCTAGAAAAGGTAGTTGAAGTTACACCCAGGTAACTGTTGGTCAGCTTTCTGTTAGAACGTTACAGTCAGCAGTCAGGCTTGGCTTACCCTCTGGTTCACATCCATCCTCTCTGGTTTGTCGGTGGCTACCTTAGGATCGAGGGACCTGCTTTTGTGCTTATAATGAACTAATGAATGAATAGTAAACTTCATTCTAGTGGATATGCTGTTGTATGAGATTCTGGACACTGGGGATGCAGTGGAGACTATGAAGGTGACATTTATTGTATGAGATCTAGTGCTGCTGGACAAAAATGCACATAAATATCTCCACTGCTGTTCAAAAGTTTGGAATCACATTATCGATCATAAAGCTAGTCTGTTGAAGCTGCGTGTAAAAGTGATTGTAATAGGTTGCTACTGCTCAGCTAAAGCTGTTTTAGATGTGTCGTGAATGATGAACAGATCTGTAGATGTAGGTTAAAATCTTTGTGAGAAATTATGTTGCATTTAATGCTGAAAGACATTAAAATAAATATCTAAAATGCCTCATATTTTAAAAAAGTGATAACCATATCACATAGGTACCATATTAAGAAATTGCCAAAATTAGACAATAACAGTATAACAGTTGGCATTAATAACTACTTGGTGATTAAAAAAGCAGTACAATGTGAGAAGTTGTGTGTTTTTGTGAAAAAATAGCATGGCTGTGATGAAGCAGTCGTATGTCATTTCACAATAACACACAACCTTGAGTGTTCTGCTGCTTTAATACAACAGTTCGAAAAAAAATGGAGTACATAATAGAGTAAATAAATAAACTGAGCCGTGAATGAACCATTTAGCCTAAATCGCAGCTATCCAATAAAAAACATGTATCTCCATTTTTGTCCGTTTTTAGTTTTCTCTATGGTTTGAACCCTGTAGTCGCTCTGTACACTGTATAAATAATTCTGGATTAATGAACCAATAGAAATGCTCAACATACTTGGCATGTACTCTTATTCTACATTAACCTTCCTTCAAAGTTAAGATAATTTTTGCCTTTTTTCTTAAAAATAAAGGTGCTTCAAATGGTGCTTTAAGATGCAGGAGTGTGAAGAAGCCATATTTAAAGGTTCTTCAGTTGGTTCTTAATGGAACCAAAAGTGATTCTTCTATGGCTTCACCCAAAGAGCTATTTGAAGCACCTTTATTGCTTCACCTTTATCTTATAAGAGCGTACACTGTATATAGCTTATAAAGTGTATCCTGTATATTATTGAAAAAAAAAACAACACTGTTATTCTTAAGTGATTCCACACTTATGAACGTTTGAGCTGTGATCCACAAACAACACACAGATGTGATCCTCACTGCAGGAAAATGTTGTGCAGAAGATCTAATCTGCAGGAAATGTATAAAGCAGCAAGTCCACTCACTAAAGTAGCCAGAGACTCATCCAGGAGCAGTGTGCTGGACAGGACAACCACAGAGGCACTTGAGAAATGAGGAACACTACTAAATATTTAAGGCACCACAGACAACACACAGACAACGCATCTTTGGAACAACACCACATTCCACACACATTGGGCTTACACATACAGTGCGTTCTTTTCTAATCTTGTGTTTCTTTTAAGGATTCATCACATTACTTGTATTCATTTGCTCACATAAAAAGAAAATAATAATCATGACGTAAGGAAAATCAAGTGTCGAATTCCCTTGGCTTAGTAATCAATGATGCTGTTAAAAAACACCCACAGTAAGAGAATCAAATGGTGAAATCTCTGATGACATCTGGGTCATAATGACAATACTACTACTTCCTGCTTTTGGCTAGAACCTAAAGTTCTAGGTTAACTGTAAAACAAAGCCTTGCTTCACAAATAGCTGTGACTTTTTTTGTTTGTTATCTAGGGTCTAGTAACATGTACACATGTAATGTCAATGTACGGACACTGTTGTACAGTTGTGAATGTGAGGGGTAGAAATTCTCAAAACCAGCCTTCGACCTTTCTGCAATGGGTTTATGAAGTAGAACTAATGAAGATAAAGACAGTTTTATGTTGAGATTATAACTAAGGCTCTCTTTACATTTATATATATATATATATATATATATATATATATATATATATATTCTTTTTTCCAATAAGTGATATGACTGTACATAAACAAATGAGCACTAACCTAACTGCTTGAAGTACAAATGGTGATAATGTCTTGCCAAAGGTAAATGAAATAAAAACATATGCATATGTCAAATATATGCCTGCTTATGATTAAGAACAAATAATCTTATCTGGAAAAAAAATCATTATACATTCAAATGCTTGCTTAAGATTTCTTTAGATCAGACGTGACACATGAGCCACCATCGTGCACAGCAGCTTAAAAAGATCTCAGTACTTCTTTTCCTTAGCTTTTCCAAGCATGGAATTTTAGAGAGTTAAATCCATCTGAATGGCCCACACTGGCCCACAGGAGAGGGGGCTAGCACATTATTGAGGTCAACCTCTCAAAATGTCTGGATGACATCTCCATAGCACTGTGGGACGGAATGGAGGAGATATCGTTAGAGATATCATTAGAGATATAGGATAAAGGAGAAGGGTTTGCAGCTTGTCTACGGTCATGGTCTATGATGTGATATAAAAACAATTCAGATTTTTTATCCTTGTTACAATTCTGAAAATCTTATTTCATTTCAGCAGCACCTAAAATCAGCAGAGGTAATCCATTCGACATGAGAATATGTGTAGTGATTTTTCTGGGACAACTGTCGTACAAACAATATTGGCAACACACAATAATGGAATGTCCTTGGTCACTGTGGCCCCGCAACACTGGGCCAACTATTCAGAATTACGTCTACTACTTAACACTGCCTCTGACTATGGGCTGTAGTGTATCCACTGATAAGGGCATTTTAAACACCACAATCAACCGAATCATTATTGGGAGAATTCTTCATTAAGACGTGATTGAGTGATAAGAACATGATTGAGTTTCAGATCTCGTCTCGGTGACTTGAGCTCGTGCCCAGTCTGTACCACAACCTTGGAAAGGTGACTGACTGGTGAAGGCAGTCTTAACCAAGGCCAGTTACAAAAGCTACACAGCGGGAGGAGCTCTAGCATCGGGGGAGGAGTCCCTTCTTACAGGCCACTACACCAGCTACTGTGGCGACTGTCAAGAAAGAGGACACGCCCACAAATTTCAGGAACCCTCCGACGGACGGCAAGTTTCTTTCCCAGAATGTGGTCTCAAACGGCAAAGCAGGGATGTCCTGGAAACAACATTGTTCAACAGTAGGTATTAATATAGTATAGAAGCTCACAAATAAACAAACAAACAAACAAATAAATACATACAGAAATGATCCCTACATACAAATAATGTTATAATAATATCAACAATACTATAACTGCATTACGTACCACTGATTCAGGCTCTGGTTGCCAGATCTGATTTGAATGGAGCTTCCCCATTGCACACAAAATCTGAAAGACAGCAGGACAGAGATGCACTCGATTAAAGAGTATATAAAGTCTACAGGCACTAGGAGTGTAACAATGTGCCTAGCTCCTCCCACCTTCAGCTCCAATCTGATTCATAATTTTTTCTTCTTTGAGACTTGTATGAATCGAATCCCCCAACTCCAATAATCTGGTCAGTTGTGGTGCTATCCACCTTAACGTATCAACATTGAATGAGATGCGACCATAAACTAATTCATACGAAGTGAGTCCAGTCTGACCTAGACTACTGCTGTAAACACTGATCATATGGTGGCTAGCTTTGCTAACCCAACATTCCATCAGGCTGCTTAACGTTATAGGTATGTAGAGCATAGCTAACTAGCGCTACACAACACACAATTGTGGGACACCATGTTCAAAGCAGTGAACCTGTGTCTATGGCTGACCCTCTAACTGAGCGTACTGTACTACTCATTTTGTTTATCATGTTTATTATTGCTGTGGTTGTAATCTATATCAATGGATCTGCTGCCGCACTGCTGCTGCAGGCTCTAACACTAAGTAAACAAAGATGGGCCTCCCCCTAATTGTTTAATGGGAAATAAGGTGGATAGGGGTCCCTTTTTCATTGGTGGAAGGCTGGGAACTTGTGCAGCGACAGGCTACAAAGTACACCTCAAGGTATGTACACACACGGTATAGGCTAAGGTGCTCTCTCACCTCTCTGGATGCTCTCTCTCCAGCCTGCACAGCTCCCTCCATGTAGCCGCTCCACTCTGTGGCAGTCTCAGTGCCTGCGAAGTACAGCCTACCCACAGGCTCCCTCAGAACTCTAAACAGAGATAGAGAGAGAGAAAGAGAGAGAAAGAGAGAGAGAGAGAGAATGCTACATTCACATACAAATCTGCTAACTCACATTATTTGTCATTTGGGATGCAGACTGTGCCACGGGAGAGATACACGTTTGTAAGTTAAGGGTAGATAAGGAAGAGCAACAACAGACAGTCATGAATGTGTACTCACTTGCCATACTGTGTAAGAATGCCAGGGGGAAAGTACATTGTGTAGCAGCCACCTGAGTATTCCTCCTCACACCAGTTCTTCTCTTCATAGTGCACCGGCTGAGAATAAAGTAATGAGTCACAAACGTCCCCAGGCTATATATATATCAGTTCTATAAAGTTATTATAAAGCAAGTTTAGAAACTCTTTCAAATGATGTTTTGCTTCTTTTCTGTAATTGCAGCAGTTTATGTACATTTAAGAAAACTTTCTATTTCTTTCCTGAATTTCTATAATTAGGGGAACAAATTTGGCCATAACCCTTATACATGCTACATTTTACATATTTTTTTACAATGTACACACACAAACACCATATGAGAGCACTTAATAGTTCTACAATTACAAAGAAACTGTAGTCTGTCTGTTTCTCTGCATACTTAGTTAGCCTCCTTTCACCCTGTTCTTTAATGATCAGGACCCCACAGGACCACCACAGAGCAGCTATTATTTGGCTGGTGGGTCATTCTCACCACTGCAGTGACACTGACATGGTGGTTGCGTGATAGTGAGTGTTGTGCTGGTACGAGTGTATCAGACACAGTAGAGCTGCTTTAGTGTTTAAACCCCTCAGTGTCACTGCTGGACTGAGAACGGTCCACCAACCAGAAACATCCAGCCAACAGCTTCCTGTGGGCAGCGTTCTGTGACCACTGAGTAGAGTTTAGATCAGACCCAAAAAACCTAGACCAACCCTACCCGAGCCCGTGCACATTCTGTCCGAGCCTGCCCTATAAACTGTCATTATGAGCCTGAGCCCGATTAAACCAGACACTTTTTGAATAATGTAAACCATTTTTTTTAAATAAACCAAGACAACATTGGATATTCTTTAATTTCAAGCTGTGGTAAATCTCGGCCCGACCCAGCCCGAGTACGGGTTGGGCATCGGGTTTGGGCTCGGGTTTGGGCAGAGGTATCTACACTCTACCACTGATGAAGGACTAAAGGATGAACAGCACAAACTGTGCAGCAACAGATGAGCTGTCTCTGGCTTTACATCTACAAGGTGGATTATCTAGGTAGAAGTGTCTAATAAAGTGGACGGTGTTTAAAAACTCCAGCAGCACTGCTGTGTCTGATCCACTCGTACCAGAGAAACACACACAAACATGCCACCTTCATGTCAGGGTCACTGCAGAGCTGAGAATGACCCACTACTCAAATAATACCTTCTGTGTGGTGATCAGTCCTGTGGGGTCTTGAACATTGAAGAACAGGGTGCTAACAAAGTATGCAGAGAAACAGATGGACTACAGTCTGGAATTGTAGAACTACAGAGTGCTCCTATATGGTAAGTGGAGCTTATATAATGGACAATGTGTGTAGAAAAAAGGAGGTGGTGTTAATGTTATATCAATATAACAAATTCTTCAAAAGTGGATGAATTATGTCACCAGTTCTGCCCTTTCAAACGTCATTAGAGAAACTACACTGGCTATGACTAACTTACAGATGTCAGTGACTCTTATGATGCATAGATTTAATTTGATTTTGAACTAATTCAGACATAACTGACATTTAACTCAACAGCTCAACTGAACGGCTTCTGCAACCAATCTCTTATACAGCATTTCTTTTTGGTCAAGTCCTTTGGTTGCGGTCAGTTGGTCAGCACTCTCATGCATAAATAGCTTAGAGAAGAACAGAAACTTACATGCAAAGCTTCTTCTGTGCCTAGGACACGTGCATAGATCTCACAGATCCTCTTCTTTCTTTGGGGGTAAAGAACATTCCTTATTCTTCAAGTAACATTTCCCTTCAGAGTCAAAAATGGCAGCAGATGTGAGAAACTTCAAAAGAAACACTTTGACAAATATTTACCTCTCCTCCTTGGTAAGTCCAGCCAGCCTTCTGCTTTTGCGTGCAAGGATGAAACTAGAACAAAACATTGAAAGGTCTTTTAATCAGCTGTCTCCAAGCAGAACGCCATTGCATTCATTTAGAAAACAAGTGCAGATGGGAATGCCACATGCTTAAACCATTTCGGCACAGTGTGTTGGAAGCATGGGCGGAAGCATGTGTTGGAAGCATGGGCGAAAGATAGACAGAAACCCCAACTCTAACAAAAGGAGTGGATTCAGTTTTGATGGTGGAGATAACCTCAGCCGCCAGAGTTGTATTAAGACACTGGAAATCACCCACATGTCCAACACTCCAAAAATAGAAAATCCTAATGAGTGAGACCACATCATATGAGGTTATGTTAGCTAGAATAAAAGGCAAAGGGCCTGTGGAACTGGGAATTTTGGACTATTTCATGGATCATCTCACTTCTAACTGAAATCATGATTTTGAGACTAGAACAAAGAGATGTTTGTATACCTTATTATCTCACCTTATTATTATTAAAGGATTGGGGTTTGTACAATTTGTATCTGTGTGTATATGTACCATATAAACTCTTGTTTGCTGTGTTCAAATAAAAAAATGAATTACAAAAAAGAAAACAAGTGTCTGATCAGTGTCCACAGTTTAATTTACCCCATAATTGCAGGCACTGAGCCATCAGGCTTAGTGTCATCCAGAGTCAGGCCGATAGGTGCGTCCTCTTCCTCAATAACCATGCTTCCGCAATAGCCTGGAACAAGAAAAAAAGTTTAAACACACACACAAACTGTATATAATATGAATTTGTGATTAAACCAAATGCTTCAAAGGTTGGACGAGTCCACTACTACACAGGCCTGATCACAAAGTAATTCATGATCTTAGACCACATCTTGTCGATATTGAGTGAACACAGCAAGGCAGCGGTGCACCAAGACTCTTTAACCTAGGCCTTTGTTTCAGGCTATGGGGGCAGCTGTGGTCTAAAGGCTAGAGAAGCAGTATTGGGACCGGAAGACTGTCAGTTTGATCCCCTGGGCCGGAAAGGAAATGGGGCAGGGGGAATGAAGGAGCAGTGCGTTCTCAACATTCTTCTCTCAACATTCATAGTACCTTTGCTCCCTGGCAGCTGAGGTGGCTGCCCACTTCTCCATGTATGTGTCTATTCACCGCCCTGTTTACTAGTGTGTGGTTGAATTCTGTTTGTAAAGTAGGTTTCTTAATGTCAACATTTGGTTAGAACTGAAGAAAACATCCTATATGGTCATGCTAATTTCTGCTAACTCCCCATATTGGATTCCAGCAATATGTTAGCACTAAGCTAACAGCAATGTAACTGTAACATACATTAACTGGCACATCTTGTGTGTAGCAGTTTTACAGTTTTCTAGACTTATTCAGAAAAGATCCCTGACATGGATCAGCCACCACTGTTTTCCAAAAACCGACCTGGTCCTAGTTAGACTACTGATCATACTCATGGTCAGTGACATAAGTAGGAATTCCTGAAGGCCCTGAGTCACGTTTTTTGACAAAACTGGTCTCACCAAATGGAAATTTAGAAAATCACAGAAAAATGTTTTTTGAATTTATGTTGGTGGTTGATATGTTATGCCTCACATGTTATGTTATGCCAGTGAAGTGCCACCCAATGGGAGAGTTCACTTAGATGCAGGTACCACCCCGGGTACCACTGAGATAGATATTTAAATTTAGCATTTCACAAATGTTACACTTTTGCTGGCAACAAAAAATATAATAAAAGTAAAACCTCCTACAGAGTGTAGAAACAAGAACAATTCTACTGAATAATTACAAAGTATTTTACAGATTTTATTTAGTTCCCAGAAATCACTTCTTATCAAGGCCTAACAGAACCTGAGGAATCCCCCAAGCCAAAAGAAGCAAAAAAAATGTTTTCATTCATATTTCCAATAATTTTAATAAACTGATTACCCTTCTTCCTCCAGAAGTTCTCCCTGTAGTAGACCATGCACTTAATGACAGAGCCCATGGGTACCCTGTGGATCAGTTGATTTCTTAGTGGGGGAAGTTCAGGGTTAAAGTGGATCTTCAGGTTCAGTCCTGGTGGTATGGCAAGGATCACATATTTGGCCTACAACAGGAAAGAGAACATCACTCACTGCATTGCTAAAAACTACATTTTAAATGACTGTGGTTTTTGTAAAATGCATGAATGAAAAAGGAAACAATACTACACTATAATGAACATTTATACAAAACAGATGTTGTATAAAATACCCACAGCTGGAATTCTAATCATACTAGCTTCAAGTGCAAAACTGTGTTCAGGAGCATTTGAAGTAATATCAGGAGAATTACAGTAGTCAGTAGTTTTCCAGAGATAACAGAATATTTTTTTTGAGATCTCAAGGAATCAAAATGGATTTTCCTTTATTACTTATATGGTGCTTTCTCCTCTTATCACTCCTGAAGAGATGTTGGCATCTGTAAGATAAATTGGCATCAGTTTGAAAAGAGGTGGTGACTCTTGCATGTATCAGAGGAGACATGTGTGAAGTCCTTTAGAGGACTGGTCCAGTCAGCAGCACTGGTGGAGCACTAAGTAAACTGTGTTTCCTGAGTGGACACTCTAGAGCGTCCAAGATTTCTGCTAAACATTGTTTTTTTTTAATTTACTTTCTGCAGAATACCCTCTTACAAATAAAATGAGCCACAAATGGTTATTTTAACAATACCATCGAGGAACAAATTTTTATAAAAGAGGTATAAATGTAAAAGGGTAAAGAACATTTGTTTAAGGATCTTTAAGCCTTTAAAAGGTTTTTCCCACTCTCACAAGTCACACATCTCTCTTTCCAAAAAGCGGTTCTTCTATGGTATCACTTAAAGAACCATGTATAGCAAATTTATTTGCAAGAGTGTAGGGTAAATTACCCAAGATTTACTGAATATGTCTGTAGTGAGATTTTGAGATGGATCTCCTTTGAGCCAATTACAAAAGCTATACAGCAGTGCCACCTACAGAATTGAACACGCTTTTGGTAACAGTCTTGTTGCAAGTCATCTGCAGCACTGAAACTAAAGCAGGTGAAGCGCAGTGGTGTGTATACTGTGGGAGACGTGAAAGAAGGATAATGAGAGCGTCCCAGTGTTTGCCCTCAGCTGGGCCAACAGGGCTAATGCGCTCTGCAGCAGCAGTGCATAATGAGCTTTAGCAGGAGAAAGAGGATGTGGTCAGGGCAGGGAGATGAGGAGCAGCTTAGTGATCACAATCCCACAAGCTTACATGACTACATGTACACTTACACTTACACACACACACACACACACACACACACACACACACTGTCTACAGAAAAGCCCTTTCCATGCCAACTGAAACTCTAGGTTTAGAATTCAGAACAGTCTAGAGAAGAAGAACATGGCTCATCATGGAATTGCCTTAAAGCTTCATGGCCCTATTCAGGGTCCTTACAGGAGAGTGAGCTAAAAGCTTACCTTGGAAGTTTTTTTTATGAGTGAAGGACTCCTTTATGACTTCTAGCTGTACAGAGGGTTACTTAAAGGTAATTTAACATGCAGAAGGATTTCTTACCTTGTAGGTTTCCTCATTGATGGTTTTGACCACTACCATGTCTCCGGTCTGGTCAATGCTGTAGACGGCGCTTTGCAGCTTCACCCGGTCTCCCAGCTCTCTGGCCATACACTCGCTGATCTGACTCGAGCCTCCGACAAACTTACGCTCCTGCCATAACAGAACAACATTATCATCACACTGCTGATTTAGCTCTGGTGTGTTGCGTGTTGTACTCATATTGCAACTGAAAATTGCCTCAGTATGACTACAGTACTATAGAATATTTAGAAAATACAATCCTTACACTTTACGGTTCTTTAGAGAACCAAATTGGCTCTTCATGCCATCACTCCAAAGAACCCCTTCTGGGCACCTTGTTTAAGAGTTGCTAGACAGATTAATGAACTGATAGATACAGCACTGTTCACCCTTCATTGAATTTCATTTACAGTCAAAACGGCCATTAAATACAAGTTCTTCATTTCTCAGGAGAGACTTCTGAGAAGATTAGATATAATATAATCCACTAGGACAGGGAAGAGGGAATGGATGTTTCTAAAACTGGAAGAAAAAAATGGAACTCCTAAAAACCACCCAAGACCAGACACACCACCAAAACCATGTCCATTAGATGAACAGCTCTTGGGTGGGGCACTTTCATTGGAAAATAGGATCAAGCGCCACTCTCGCTTCAGCACTGTGGGTCTGAAAAGATGTGGAGCTGATCAAGACAAGGGAAGGCCATTTTACCAGGTATCACTTTCTTTTTTTCGTCAACAGGTGGCACCATAAGGCAAAGACTTGAGAGGGAACATGTGCATTCTGCTCTGCTCTGCTCTCTAAACTGCAGACCACATTTCCTTCTGAATGGCTACAAGCTTAAATCTCAGACAGGACACAGGAGTAATCCAGTTAGTGAAAGATGGTGCTCTAATCAGCAGTAATCCTACGAATATGTTTCAATATGCCACTCTATGGAGGGGGGAGGGGTCATAATATGTGCGTCTCTCGAAAGATTGTACATTTTGAGCTTGTATTTAATGATTTGATTTTAATTATTTTAAATAATGAAGTAGCAAATATTTTGTGTATGTGTATAAATAACTATCATTAAGTACATTTAGTTGTAAAAAACATGCTTTTGCCAGATAATCATAAATGTGGTCACATGTTTTCGTGGGTGTGGTCATGCAGCATTTATATAATTTGAAATTTCTGATTTTAGCATTTATTAAAAATAATGGAGGAATTCCGGTAAGGGGCCTTAATCAGGGTCAATAAACCGAATAATCTTCTGAATAGGTGTCCTCCTAATAATTAAACTACACTAGATCCTCATTATATTGACAGCCAATCATATTTCTCTGTTCAGAAGTGGAAAAACATTTCTACTGAATGTGTTGATGTTACGTTCATCTGCCAGCAGGAGTGTCTTTGTATGTAAGCTGCAAAACAATGGCCTCATCTCCTGCCATCGCATACACCAACCGCTGACAGGGCAAAAACACACACGTGACCAATCACACAGCAAATCGCTTCAATCTTCAACACACACACACGCTCATCTCCTTCAGGAGGGGCCAGGCAGCAGGAAATCACTCTGAACCTCATAATAAAGTTCCCTAATTATCCCTGTGCGTCCCCCCTCCTCCTTCTGTATCCATGGCAGCCGAGCATTCAGCGCTGCACCAAAGCTCCCCTCCACCTCCCAAAAATCAGCCACTGCGAGTGCTATGATTAACTAAATTAGGGCTACAGAATGGAGAGTGGCACTGATTACAGGACTTCGGGACATGAAAGCCTGGTTGGGGTGGCCCTGGCTCAATTCCCATTGCTTCAGCGCACACCTGTCTTTTCTATGGAGCTATCCCTCTCCAACAATACTTACCCTGACACATGGTTACCTGGCTACACCTCCCTGTCTCTTTCTCTCACTGCTCACACTGTAAACACACAGATGCAGACACTGTGGAAAGGTCACACGCACACACCACTGTGCAAACGGCAGTGTCGACACGGTGGGGGTCATTCAGCTGTCAGCAAGCTGCTTTTGGACTGCACCCACTGTAATTCAGCTTACCTCTAAAAAAGCACATGATTCATCAGGTCTTGTGGCGCTAGGGCTTAATGTCATGCAACACCTTATGAGGAACTGACGTTACACAACTCTGCAGAAAACACTGCACAGTTCAAGGTTTTTCAGTCCACCTCTTTTGTGTGAATTCTGAAAATGTGTCTAGAAAAATCTAGTAAAAGTAAAAAAAAATTGGAAGTATATCGTTTCAGAACTGTTTGCTGCAGTGATGTTGGCAGAAGTTCAGTGGGTGGCACTAACGAACAGCACTTATTAAATGGGCCACTGCTCGCTCTGCCTAACGTCTCAGAACTGTTAGGGCTACAGCCCTGCATGTATAACTGACAGAGGGCTGTCAAAACCGCTCTACAGAGCGCTAATAAAGGTTAAGACCCCTCCAGCACATTCATTCATTAATATAGCATTAGCAAATAGCTTTAACAGATTATTTTGGAAACTGATAACTTGTGAGGAACTTGTGAACTTGAAACTCTGCCATGTTCTGGTTTTAACCACTAAAACAGGTCCCTTGACCCCCCAAATTATGTCCTGAGATTTCCTGGGCTAGCTTACCTGGCCACCATTGGTGGTGGAGAAGATCCTCATGGTGCCTCCACACTGCTTGACGTACCAGAGGAACCAAAGAGCCGACACCTCATGAGGCTCTGAGGTCACGTTCACGTTGACGAACAGAGTGGCAAAGCGGCGGGCAGAACTGAGTAAAAAAGATAATAATATTAATAAAGATGCATCAACAATCCATGTGTCACGAAAACACCTTCTCTTAAAAAAGCTTCTGTCTGAAGGAGATGTTGGTGCTCTGGAAAGGTATTCCATGTACCTGGTCCAGCAAACCTTGTTGAAGAACTCCTGCATGGTCATCTTATCCCACTCCTCAGCATGAGGGGCTCTCCATGGAGCTTCTTTGGGGATCTGCAGTACATAACCACAGTCAGCTACACTCCAAGGAAAATGGGTTCGATAGATAGTGCTGAAAAAGAGCTTTGCTTGCTATGCATAAAGGGTTCATATTTATGAGTGGACTATGAAGCACAATCAATAATAATCAGTGCCACCTAAATGTGAATCCCCAACTGGGACGAACTAAAAAGATGAACGATCAGTTATATCCCTGCCAGAGCAGCTTAGGCCTACCAGTGGGTTATTACTGCCTGCAGTGAATGGGGTTACATTGGACTTTACCTCCATGCCCATCTTGTCCATAGTCCTCCAGAGGTTGTTGTAGTCCATCAGAGCTAGAGGGTTCCACATCGGTGGGAAAGGCCCCTTGAATGGATATGATTTCCCCTAGGAACCACAAAACAGCCAGCATGAGAGAGTTTCTCGCACTTCTGCATGCCACCATAAAACCAAAATGACGGTGGTAATAATTGTCATTGGTAGACGTAACGTCTTTTTAATCACCATCATATCATCATAATTGGAATTACAATTACACTTTGGAGTGGAAACCTTTTCTGCCTGCCTAAAGCATACGTCACTGCATTTCACATGGCTCTCATTCAAATAAATGAGCAAAAGAACAAAGCGGGGCTTCTTTTCTCGCAGCCTTTACTGCCGCTCACAATTTGAGATCAGACATAATTAGATTCCAGGGTTTTTTAAAAGACGACACGGGATGCCATGCAATCTTGGCGCATAATTTACAAATTATTTTGACACTTTACAGGGGTCCCGGTATAATTATAGGTCCTCGAGAATTATAATTACTTGTGTAAGCGCAATAAAACAAATCCTATAATCACAATGAACTGAACACTAAAATAGCAATTATTTCTCTTTGGCACACAGCAGCAAAATGACACAGTCCGTCGGTTCACACACAGCATTTCATTTTCACAGTAGTGGAAACGCTTAGTCAGGATGATAACAGGCTCCATAGCTGGCCGATGGGGTAACAGTAAGCAGACATGACTTCATACCTGAATTGCTCTGTTGCTAAGGGGCTCTTAAATGAACGCAGTTATGGCTGATTGATTAATATTTGACTACATATTAAAAGATATGACATACACCAGAGGAGATAAGTTTCCCCTAATCTACGTTCCTCTCTAATATGCCTCTAATAATTGCGCAATTTGTTCGGTCTCATAATGGGGTCATTGATAAAAGGGCCTACTATGATCATCTGGACCTCAATCAAGGTTGCACGTACACCAGTAAACTGATCCCGTCCATTCTGCAGTAACTGTTCAAATTACACCTCCAACTGAGGTTTCAACACTGTCCTGGCTTTGACCTCCAAGGTTTTATCTAGAAGGGGACTTTCTTCATGCAGGTTCATGCAGCACTGAGCTCTGGAAAGCCTTGTCAGTTTCTCACCATATAAGGAGTGAACGGCACGGACTAAAAACAAGCTACTACATAAATGATTCTGCAACGATTTGGACAATGAGCTGCAGAAAAATGCTAGCTGGAGCTGTCAAAAGAAGCCATCACCAAGCAGATGAGAATGTGCAGTGGTATTGCTATAAAGGCCATGAGGCTTCTATAATATAGCAGTGTTATCAAGCAGTTTGGCTTAAGGTTTTACTGGACCACCAGTCACTAAGAGAGTGACTGCCCAACTGTGCTCAACACCCTTTGCTGAAATAGCACACACAAACAGTAGAAACCATTAGGCTAGAAACACTCTTTAAACAAGTACATGAACGCAAGCGCAAGCAAGCCACTCAGACATGGGTTTTGTGTGCGGGTACATTCTAAATTGTGTCACGATGCTACAGTGAGAATCAGGCCTGGTCAGGCCACCTGTGTGCTCTTTCTCTCTATCAACTGTCATAGCAGACCAGCAGTTTGACGAGTTTGACAAAGGCACCGCCTATTTTTGAAATGCCACCAATGCAGCATTGTCAGGCAGCCAACATGCTCGAAGGAAAGCGTCGGGCCCCAGCTCCATCGCACCAGGTTACAGACGCAATGAAGGAAGAAAGCGCCATCTACCCACTCGCAGAAAGCACAGCCAATTGTGCTCCCTCAGACTCTGGCTGCTGATGTGATGGCAGGGCTGCATGGCTCGGGATTGTAACTATACCACAGTAGCAGCGCAATAGGCCAATGAGCTACTCAGAGCCCCTCTCAGCGTTTTTTTTATTAATAACTGTCCCTATCTCAGTACGACTTTGGGCAGAATTTGGACCTGAAGTGTAAGCACGGAGTTCCTTGGAGGACTTGAAGGCTGCAATAGCAAACCAATTCACGGAGAACACATATTTAGCTGCTGTCCTTTACACAGGATCACTCGCTCAGGCAAGAAGGCCAGTGCTGTCACACTAAGAGTCCTGTATGACTGAAATTTAAATAAGGTAAGTTGTTGCAACAGCAATAATAGTGAAAAATAATAGAAAATGTGTTGACAAATGATTTTGGTGATTTGTGAGTATACGTAGTGGGTAACAACATTGCCCTCTCCATAGCAGACTGGGGTTTAATTGCTTACTTGGGCAAACACACTTCGCTACACTAATAAGACTCCATGGGCAAGACTCTTAACGCTAAATTCTCCAACCAGTGTAACATGATTCCGATATGAGTCGCTCTGGATAAGAGCGTCAGACAAATGTCATAAATAAATAAGTAATTTTTGTTTTCAAAGACAAATTGGTTCAAAATATACACATTTTCCTATCAAAATATCTACCATCTATACACTTACACTTAAGTACAGATCTACTATCTATAATCAAACACTTAGCAGGTTTGCACGGCAAATGGAAAATAAAGCACAGCCAGCAAGCCTCCACCTGCACCAAATTCCACAAAGGCAACGAAATTTCCTTCACCAGCACAATATCCCAGCATACAGATGCAATCCTTTTAGTCAGTTAAGGTGAATGATGGGTGTGTATGATGCGTGTGCATACATGAGAGGCTAGGCATTGCATTAGAGGACAGTGCACTGCTCGCCATCCAGCAACAGGTCTGTTCCCATGGTGACGGAAGTGGGGTGAATGCACAGACAGAACAGAAGACATGCGCTGCATCTCTCATCTCTTAGCCACGGCTAAAGCCTTGTCTCTGTGCTTCCTGCTGCAATCGCTCTCCACACACACACACACACAAACACACACACACACACAAAGGCAAACCTCCCCAAGATTCAACATCCTCGCACACACTAAAATTGAGACCACCTTTAATCTTCATCTACATTAATCACTGATGTGCTGAAGTTGCCTGACTGGGCACTTTGGTCAGGAGACTGACAGGGGAAACTGGGCCTGGCCTTTAGGATTAGAGATATAAGAAAGCTGATTAGCTCTGTCTGTTTGCTCGGATGCTCACCCTAATTACAAAGCGCTCTGCTCATTGTGAGGCCTTTTACAGGCTAATGGTGGCTTCACGCCAGCGCATGACTGCTGAGTAACCGAAGCACTACGATCATAAAACTTTCAACATGCTACAGCAGTTTAATTACACCGGTCAGAGCAACGAGGTGAAAGTCACGTTTCGCTAAACCACGCTGCAAGCATAGCTCTCGAAGATAACGAACTGCAATCAGCTCACATGTCATTTACACATCCAGTGAGTGCAATGATCAACCAGTCTAATGTGACTTGCGTTTTTTTGAACAACTCCCTTATACAGTAGAGTTTGGCCAACATCTTTTTTGAGCAGTATATGCGGTCGATAATACCAGTATCAAGGAAAAGCCCACAAATTCCTCATTCTTCTTCTGAACACTACTTGTTGGATTGTGGATAATGTACATAAAATGAGCAACTGCTTCTTATTTAAGGAAAAATATTCAAATATTTGCAATTATGGTTCACAAAAGCCAGGCCACAAACGCCAGGCCTCATTCATCAATATCTTCTTCAGAATGTCTTCTTCAGTCCCTACAAAACGTTTAACTCAGATTCATAATGTGTTTTTAAACTGCAGAATCGTTCACAGCTCTTCTCTTATAGTGATGAATCCCATTTTCCTTGTAAACTGAACAAACCCCAAATAGGAAAAAAACACTGATGAATGTCAGAGTCTTTGTGAATACTATATAAGTGGGTCTTAGGAAGGGTTGGAAGGAAGGCTGGTGAATGAGGCCCAATGTTCTAAACTGCAATTCTCACGCTTTACACAGTTTTCTAATGTAGGCCGCTTGACACTACATTTTAGAGCTTATCATAAACACACAGTTCTATCTGTTTATTATTCAGTTTATCTGTGCAAACTAAGCATTCTAAATATTTTAGTAAAAAAGAACTGAAGAGGGCAGAGGAAGCAGTCAACAGAAATAGGCATGACCTCAGAAAGCCATCATTTTTATAATACAGAAACTAACAGTACTTTAAAAACAATCTCCGTTTTTAATGTCTTTAATGACATACAGTCTAGTAATGGAACCACTTAAACTGATCATTTTAGAGGCTGAAATTCTAAGACAAGAACATCCATATCAATAATTCATAGATTTCTTCTTAAGAGACAATATTCTTAAGAAGCATGAAAAAAAATTAACAATATTCTTAAGAAGCATGAAAAAAAGCTGACCTAAGAAGAATTCACTTTTTTTTTTTTTTTTTTTTTTTTTTTTTTTTACATCAAGCTTCACACTGGTAAGGAATTTGATGCGTATAAATCCTTTTTTACAAACATACCCATGCTTGTCTACTTGGATCAGAAGATATTTAAAATTTATTTGTGTGGGGTTATATATAGTCAGTAAAATGAATAAAATGCAGATGTTGTGAAGTATGCATTTATAATTCTGCTTGTCTCATTTTTGCTGTCTGACGCTGCATTCCCAACTGAGGATGTCTGCGGCATCACCAGGGAGTGTTTAGATCATTTTAACTGGTAGAGAGTGTGTTCTGAATGTTGCTCGCTCGACCATTTAAGAATCATCTTATATATATAAAATTCAAGAAAGATAAATACAAAAAAAGCATCCAGAAAGTAAAAACCCTCTCCAGGATTTTATTCAAACAGCCTGGACGGCTTTAGTTAGCTCAGACCAGCTGCTGAGCTGTCTAGGCAACTGGAACAAAATCCTGGGGAGTGCATTTTACCTTCTGGACCTGATTTTGACCTCAATATTCCTAACTACCACAAAAATCACTGAATTTAACATCTTTATATCCAGCTAAGACATACAGCAGCGTTCCTCAGTTGTACAAGACATTACCACAGTACTGCACAGTCCACAGTGTAAGTGATTTTTTTTAACTGTATTTACTCATCAACAAGCTTTAATTCCCTATTAATGTGCTAGCTGTGGGCTTCGATCCAGTTTGGCACATTTCTGATGTGCTTTCTCTGTTCTGAGAACAGCATGCATTCTGTTGTCCACCAAATTAGTTTGCAGCCCTCTCCTGGCAGCTGACACTTCCTCCAACACACTTTGCAGATTTTCATTCATTTCAGTACACCAGCACCAACATCAAGTGTTTTTCTTTGAATAGAGCAGGCAACCCTCCATAATTAGCCAGACCTTGCACAAAAGGAGCTCCAACAAGAGGCTGCAGAGGTAAAATCCAGCATGAGGCCTACAGATAAGTTTATCTAGAACGAAGCAGGGGGTAAATTCTCAGCTGGTTTCATAACGGGTGAATCCTCCCTGATTTCTAAACGTGGTTATGAAATGGGTGAAGGGGAAACACCCCTGTTGCCAAACACAGGGCCAGACAGAGACAGAGAGAGGGGGCGTGTGAGCGAAAGAGAGAGAAAGCGGGAGGGGAGGGGACGGGGAGAGGGAGCCGGTTCTTTCAGGACTGATAGTGATTGTCTTTTGATGGGGAGTGCTGCTATGGTAACCTGCTGGGAAACTACGGCCAGCAGAAGAGGGCAGGAGAAGAAAAGAGAGTGGCCTCAGAGCAGTATAAACATACAGAGAACACACACACACACACACACACACAAAACGACAGCATGCACAGTTGTCTGCAACGAATCATGGGTCACCCGCAGGCCAAAAATGGCAACTGTCAATGCAAAAAGCACATATTTTCCATTCATTATTTCCCAGTATGTTCATATACTGTCCCCTTACAGACGTACGATCATGTGAATTAAGCACATGAGGCCACCCTATCCAATCTGCTACACGGAAATGACATGGAGGAGAACTCAAGCACCGAGCCTACTAAACAACTTGAGCAGCTGATATAATCACTAATTAATCATAATTAATTAATTAGTGATACTGATTTGATGGTCATATCGCCCAGCACTACCCTAAGTAGCACAATGATTCAGAAACTGTTATATTACTGTAGAAATGAGTTAATTAGGATTTTTGAGTTGGTTATGGAAATTTGGGTTAAATTCTTGGGTGGGAGAACAAAAAATGTGTATATGAATGCAGTGTCTTGAGGAAGTTTTTTTCCTGATAATATCTCAGTGTTGAACTATTAGCCTTAAACACGACAAAGCTCAGACACTGAAACTTTAATAGAGAAAATGCTTTAACAACTTTTTAGGTGATAAATGGATGATCAGTCATTGGGCTGGATTAAGTGAGCTAAGAGAGGAGCAGCTGTGTGTGTGTGTGTGTGTGTGTGTGAGAGAGAGAGAGAGAAACATGACATATGGGAGGGGTACGAGTATGAGAGTTAGTTTCAATCCATATTTCAGCATAAATAAAGTCTGAGCTCAACAGTAGTGATGCTGTGTTTACATGGCTAAATTAAAGAGCTAATACGTCAGTAGGCTCTGTAAAGAGAGGGACCTACAGGAGGAAGCTGGTGCCAAACTTGGAAGCATTATTAATCTGCGTTACAATAAACAGTAACTTAATCGTGTGTGACTTAAACTTAATAACGTGTTACCGCTGACCGCACTAGTAAAAATGTTGCATAGTGCTGCTTTAAACTGAAACTGGCCATCCGAGTAACATCTTGCATGGTAGTACAAATTCAAACTACTCAAATTTTATAAACTAAAGCAAATCATATCATGTTCTATGAAATGCTGATGTGTATGTGTTTTGAGCAAAAGTCCAGGCTCATATTTGGGCATGTGTTTACAGAGACTGGCAACAGTCTAAACCCAAGGTTTGTTAGCAACGTTAGCCTAGCATCTCACATTCTAAAAGAAGCACAGTTCAGACAAACATGTCTCTTATCACCTGGATCTGGACCTGGGGTAAGTGATAACTCAAGTTAATTTAATTATTGCCAAACTATCCCTTTAACTGCTTCAGACGTCTGGTTCCCATCACCACCACTGTGAACAATTCTGACAGGGTTTGTTGAACACAGCATTTCACCGCAAAACACTCCAAATGACTTTTAATCTTAACCAGAAATTCAGAAAAATCAGTGGAAATCCTTTGTAATTGTCTGCATGTGCTCGGCTGCATGGTCTGCAGTGCTGGCCCTCCGAAATAGGTCATGTCAATATAACACTACTCTGCGAGCTCTGCTGGAAAAGAAACCAGGCCAACTTTTTTTGTGCAAGGAATAATGCATGACTTTGTATCTCACAAAATACAGCAGTTTTCAGAAACAGTATCTTTAAATATATATCTTGTCTTCCCTGGTCACAGTTTCCAGTCACCGTTTTCATGCATCCTTTCATCATCTCTGTATTGTGTAGGGTGTTTTTTTTTTTTTTTTTTATTGCTGCAATTCTGCCTGTGGGAGTACTGCTGACAAAACACATGAGGGAGCAGCTGACGTGACATCAAGCAACGGCTCAGTCAGACCGCATAAAGCAGCAATACATAAACCCACCAGAGTGCCCTGCAACGTTTAAAAGAGGCCAATGTAATATTCTACCACTGTGCTCCATGGAGAGCTGGAAATCTGCACTGGATCTCTGACTCAGATGGTGGTGGAACTTCCTGAGCATGAACAATGCTTGAAGACAGTTAAACTAATGCCGTACAGAAAGGACACACTGCATCTTGAAGGAAGATCCCCTGCTGAAAGGACTCATGGCGGGTTAAGGATTTGCCTCAAAAAGCACATCAAATCAACATGCATAATTCACACCCTGAGTCACCCCTTTAAAAGTGCCTGCATTTACTCTTCCCCCTTAGTAATGGAACTTTTCATTGAGGACGATGATTTTTTTTTATGTAGGCAACATGCACATGAACATGCATCCCATCATGGGTGGGAAAACAGATGTATTGGAACATACCTCACACCTTCAGTTGTCTAATGTTGTTACTGTGTATAATGAACGTTTGTAATGTGGACTGTGAGTATTTATCACTGTATAAAAGAGTAATAATGCTGTCTTTATTGTTGGATGCACACATTCAGAGACTAACCGTGCATCCAACAATAAGGACAACATCATTGCTCTCTTGTATAGTGATACAAAAACACACAGCTCTAAAAAGCAGTTTACTATGCCTAACATGGACAGGAATTGGTTCCAGGGGCAGTCTTACTTAAAAGACCACCCCCCAATTCTAAAATAAAGAAGTTCACTTCCACAGTACAGACAGTTCATATATGCTATAAACAAAGCTGCAAAAACCATCTGTTCTGAAATCACCCACTCACACTGCAGTTCTCAGGAGTGTTCTGGCTCTGAGTGCATTCTTAATAGGGAACGATACAGGACAGCCACTCAGAACAGAGCTCATTGATCTTTTATCTATCATAAAGACAGAGTAACAGAAACACCCTGTTTAATTCGAAGCGATAAAGAACAAGCAAAGGTTGTAAAATGATTGTTTAACAATAATTTACAGTGTTTCCTCAAGGACGGCAGACCAAAGACCCCCATAAATTAGGCAAGATGACATAAGAGATGAAACACATTGATAATAGACTGCAAAACAAACTTTGTAAACTGTTTTTTTTTAAGATCCATTTCTACATATGGCGTCTTTCGCCTACTGTGAACTGGCAGTTTTCGTGCTGATAGATGCAAGCTGTACAGGGCTGGGTTAGTAACGTTAGCTAAGGTAACCTGGCCTTAGCTTTTTTTTTTTTTATGAAAAGACTGGCTGCCTTCCTCTGGGTCCATTTTAAGTCACATGTGGTCTACTGTGGCATTTGTAATTTAATTTAGCACCGTCAAAATGCTGTGTGGTTCGTTGTGCCGCACTGAGGAATTTAAAAATGCTTGAAGTCATGAAGAGCCTGTGTGCGTCGTTTCAAATTTAAAGCCTCTGCAGAGTTTTGTAATTGTAGGTTCATGACCTTGCATAACATTCTGAAGTAGCAGCGGCCACTTACCATTTTTGGAACATACAGCCATGCAAATATAAGATATGGGCTGTTTAATTCTCTGATTTAATTCTGCTGATATGGGCAGACATCCCAAAGTTATTTTTATTATTCATGTGGAAAAAAAACATGATTATTCACCCATGTTATTATAAGGTGAAAACATACCTGGAGACAACCTGTTAACATTTTGGTAGATGATGGCAGCAAAACCTCACGGGTCACGGGGACGATTTTGAATGGGCCCAGCAATGACACTTGCTGTACTGTATGTGGGCAGTGAGGCATGCTGGAAGAAGTCCCTGAGGGCCGTTTCTAGTAGCCTCCCTGACATCCTGCACCCTGAACACTCTACTGCATTCCCACCATGACCTTTCGCTCTGAGAGTTTGGGTGTGTGCTGCTCTGCTTTTCAGTGCACTTGAGTAGCTTAAAGCCTTCCAGCGAGTTTGGAATATATGTGCACGTGCAATGTGAACATGATAAATGGATGAGGGCACTATGCTAACCATTTCTAGGAATGAGGCTGTGATTTACAGCTCCATAAGCATGGCCAGAGCCGCAGAGGAGCTGAATCTACAGGGAAATCTAATAAGGCCGTGCAGAATGTGCGTGCTAAGGGCAGTGATGCGTCTGCTCAAATTGGATATGGGGAGGTGGGGCTGGGAAGAGGTGGGGGTGGGTTGCTGCTGTCTTGACTACCTCCCTTCTTGTTCACTCAGAACAGCAGAAACCATATTACAAAAACAAAACCTTTTCCTTCAGGCAGCGATTAAGATCTCCAGGCTCTAGCGCACCATAATGCTGAACAAGGCATGTGACAGAGAAAGCTCCAGCCCAGCTTCCACATCCTGTGCATTAAGGCATAAGCCTGCTGGAAAGGGAGACTCTGTTATCTGTTGCAAATGGCAAACGCTCCAAAGCCCTGATCTTAGGCAGCTGACTGAAGGATTCAAAGGGCTCTCTAAGGAACGTTCTCCAAGCAACGTTTGCTTTGCACATTTACGCTGCTAAGCTAGTACCTGCTTTCGCTTGCTTTCCAGCTTACCTTCACATAGTGGATCAGAGACTCCTCTTCGTTCACCTTGTAGGTTTGAACCCCGTACTGCTTGGCCAACCTTAGGATTCGGTTTTGAGTGGGTCCGATATAAGCTCCGCCCAGATCCACCCATTTGGTCTGTTTATTCTGAAGGGGTGTGAGGAGCAAATTTTCTGATTAATACTTCAACACATTCCTTCCTACACCATCATGGAATAACAGCAATTCATATTACGAAGTGTGCACTTAGTGCATTTGCCCACATTGCCCACATGGTCCATTTAAAATAAAAAAATCTAGTTATGACTGAAGGTCTAGGCTTTAGGTGGTCATTCACTGCAAAGGATAAGAATCCAAGCATTAAAAAATACTATGTATTTTTACTAAGTTAGTAATAGTAAATACATTGTTTCATCTTAACATTTCAAACATATTGCAGAAGTGTCAAATGTGATGCTTTGCATGTGATGTATGTGGTTAAGGAATACAGGCTCAGGTCTGGTATTATACTTTGTACAACAGGAACAACTCTTATATTATTGTGAACATCTTACCTGAACTGTGAAGGTTCTTCCACCAACCCGGTCTCTGGCCTCCAGCAGTACAGGATTTAAGCCACTCTCCACCAACAGCTTGGCTGCACTCAGTCCTGCAGTGGAACAAGACGCAGAATTTTGAGTTATGCTATTATTACAGCAGTAAACGTCTGCGTCACTTTGTAATCAGCCTACGGTGGACGCAGCAGTGGTGTACTTGATCAAATACTCTGTATTTCTGAATCTGTTTTTGTAATAAAACAAAAGCAGTGTTTTATTGTAGCAGTAGAACTAGTGCTGTGAAACGTATGCAATTAAGGTCAATCCAAAAAGGACTGCATTTTATTTTATATTTAAATTGTATAATATTATTATTTTGTCAAAGTAACTGTCAAAGTAACTGGTGGACTACTCAATTACTACCTTATCAGAAGCGACAGCGAGCTAAGAGAGCTGCTGGCAGGGAAAGCAAGGAAGTGTTAGACCACAGCACTGACTGGGGTTTCCTCTCTGTCTGAACACACACATGACCTTCCTGTTCCTGAAGGGGAAGCTGAACCTCGGTTTCTGTGAGAAAATGCATCAGGTCTGAGAGCCTGGGCTTCTGATAAGACATGTTTCACAGACTGAGGACTACAGATCTTATCGGAGGAGTAGAGAGTTTTGTCAGGCCCTACATTCATACATGCTGAAATTAACACTCTTTAAGTCAAGTCCAATCAAATCAAGAGGCTTTAATTGTCATTTCAGCTTCTGCACAAATGCACAGTGGAATGAAACTATGTTTTTTTTTTCTCAGAACAAAAGGTGCGACATGGAACAAAACGAACAATACAGTAGAGGACGGACTGCAGAAGGTGCAACATGCAGACGCAGAGGACAGCATTCAACTAGAAAGACAATACAATAAATACAGTAATTACGACTCATTACTGAGTAGAGGCATTGAGTGTAAGGTGCACAGATATTTAACAGGGAGGTAGTAAGAATAAGGTGCACAGAAATTTAACATGCTATGACAGTATATGCAGACAGCTTAGAACGCACATGAAACATAGTAGGCACTGAGGTGGTAAAGTGGCCACTGAGTTACAACACCATGTGGGAGACCAGAGTTCGATTCCCGGTCTGGGTGACTATGCTGCGCTACACCAATAATCAAGAGTCCTTGGGCCAGACTCCTAACACTACATTAGCCCACATCTGTAATACAAGTAACCTTGTAAGTCACTCTGGCTAAGAGCGCCTGCTAAATGCCATAAATGTAAATGTAAATCTAGAATATTTAAATAAGATTCCTTACGTTTTCCTTACGTTACCACTGACATTTGGACTTCAAAATGTCCTGAATTAACTGCGTAAACTGCAAGGTCTTGTATGTTGGACCACATTTCAATTCCTCATTCCCATAGCTGCATAACATACTGTATACAGCAGTGTCATGATAATAACTAAATAATGCGTCTGTTATGAATCATCAACATTCACCTTTTTTCAGTAGTTTGAAGCTACTAGAAGTGCAGTGGTCTAATTGTCTGAGCTGACCTTCTTCCTCTATTGTAGCCAACTTCTTTCACTGACATGGCCACAGAAATTTGGGACGTGACCGAAGAAACACACTTGCAAGACATTCAGCAAATTCAGCATTCAGCAAAGGAGTCAGTGACCAAACCACAGGAAGTGTATATGGAACAGCATCCAGACAAAGTAGGGCCACTTCCCCTACGCTCAACTGCTGGCCACGAGCCATACTATCATCACAAACACTTACACACACACACGCGTCTTGACCCATCAACAGCAGGTCAGTGGGTACAGCTCTTGGTATTGTCTGATATTAGCCTCACTGTAAACCCCTGCCTTGCAATTCTTTGAATTATCGGGACCCCTGCAAAAACAAAATAACAAAGAGTTGATCCAATTTTGTAGAGTAACTGTCTCTGCTGTCCAGGAAAGGCTTTCTACTAAATTCTGGAGAATTTCTGTGAGGATTTGATTGCAATCCTATTCCTATTCTATTGGCAATACTCCTCTACAGTCACTAGACAAGCTGTGTGGGTCCATTTGCACATCTGTGTCAGCAACGACTGCAACTTAAAGTAGCTGAATGCGTTTACTAAAAGGGGTGTCCATAAATATTTGGAAAAATAGTGTTTCGGCTGAGCAACACCTGTCCCATATTACAGTATTTTTTAAAATGCTAAATGTGAAATGTGAGACACCCCACAAATAATTAAAGCTAACTGCTGCCTCACTCCCACGGGTGGGACTTCACCTGTGAAAGGGTTAAGAGCATGTGGTTAGATTCAGGTTACGACTTTTATAAAGATGTTTAAGTTATTTTATTGTTCGGCTTTTGTGGATTTTGCCATTACTTCAATTTGTCTGTTGCATGACAATCTTTGCTCACTGCTCCTTTGTTTGACCACTCCCTTCCGGTCAAGGAGCAGAAATGGTTGTTTTCATTCCTGCTGAGGAAAGATGGTTGTTTTCAGTTAATTGCAGCTCAGTGAAAGTCCAGCTTTAACAGCTCTGGAACCTGAACTCTGAAAGTCAGCCTAGTTTTTAGTTTTTGTGCTTAATATAACTTGAAAAAACTTTCCTTACAACCTGAACTCAATGAATAAGATAATAAGCGGACATGTGCTGAAATATGATGAACATGTTAGCATTGTTGTGAGTGTGCTGAGCCTACTGGAAAGCAGGAGGAGATCACACGGGCTCAAACGCTCCCTTTGTTAGTATAAACCGTGTCAGGTGATTGGAAATTATGATTAGCTTGCAGGTAATTGAGGTTTGCACAGCTGCCGATTTATTCAGGTGCTTTCAATGGCTGGTATGAAGCGGCTTTTCCCACAGTACTCTGGACTTCCACTGCTCCAGCCTTAATCCAATACAACTTCAGCTTTTACGCATGTGCCTGCAGTTCAGGACCTAGTGTAGATGAATGCTGGAGCAGCATCATACATGATAGATCACTGCTGGTCTTTTCCCTTTGCTTTAATGGAACAGTCATGCAGAAATATGAGGGAAGCTAACAGTTCAGCAAAAAAACACATCTGGCCTTTGTCAAACAAAGCGCTGTGCTCATTTGCCAAGTCAAAAATTACACTAGACACGCACACCATTGCACACACACACACACACACACACACACACACGAAGATGCAAAGCCTGACCAATATAAAAATATGGCCAATACAAATACTGATTAAGGAGCCTAGAAATAGTTCAAATAACCAATCATTTATATTTACACTTTACATCTTCATGCTTACTTCAGTGCTTTACTGACTGCTGGGGTTTTCACTTATGTACTGTCACACTTCTTATACTTAAATAAAACAGCAGAGGCCTGCAATGAGGTTTGAGAATCGTTAGTGATATTTTAAGAAATATATTATTTGTTTAATTTTAATTTTATTGATTTATCTCGATAGTTCTTTTTGTTAGATATTCACATTAGTTTTTTTTTATTTAAACATTAAAAAGTTTCATTTCAGAAATTTCACAGATATTCTTGTTCTGTTAATACCACAGAAAACAATATACATTATATTAAATACATAAAATCATTAATTTTTGCCTTTTGTCATCCTTGGGGTGAAAATACATATTTTTATCAGTCAGGTTCAATTAAATCAACCATTCTCCTTAAAGAACCTAGAGTACATATCATAGATTTAGATAGACCCTGCCCTCGCATTTATAGACTCTTTCGCAGGTACGTTTGGGCTACCTGTAATGGTATGCCCAAAGCGATTTCCTTTTCTGTGACTTACACCATTTAAAGTGCAATGCAAAATTTCTGCATTTTTGGGATGTGTTGTATATTGTGGACATACTAATCAGTAGGCAGATTTGATGAATCTGTAAAATTCAAGCTGACTGCTGTGTCACTTTCAAAGCTGAGCATTCAGATCCCATGGGTGTGACCGTCCTTGTGAAAGGATTAAGATTAGTCACGACTTTTATTGTTCAGCTTCTGTGAATTTTCCAGAAGTCTGAATTACTGTCATACAGTTAAACGAGCGAACTCAGCTGTGTCCCTCAGTTGCACTGTTGTCTAAGCATTCAGTTCACATCCCAGGGATGTTGCAACCAAAGAAGTTGTCAGTAATCATCAGTGCGTTATCTGTGATCCCGCCATTGGTATGAGATAGAAAGAAAGAAACAGCATCTACCCAAAATCTACCCAAAAGTCCAGAATGTTTTTATTTTTGAACAGACAGTCCAGCAATTAATAAGCAGCCCCTCCTGATGTAGCTGCTACAGCCTATTAGTGTGAAAAGCAAGTTATCAAGTTTGATGTGTATCCATACACATACCCCACAACTGTCCAACAACGCCAACACACCGGCCTAGTCTGATCCACCATGATTTCATCCATTTAAATAAGAGAGAGATAGAGAAAGACACACACACACACACACACAAGGAGAAGGGGGCAGGGAAGAGACAGCCTAACTATCATTACCATAGTAATACTCCTAAATCCACTAGAATTCCCACAATTCCAAACAAATGCAAATTTTACTTGCTAAGGACTAACAGCTTTGGTTCCACATCATTATCAGCTATGCTGCTTTACCCTCTAAACCTGTGTGATCTGAGCCTCGGTTAGAGGGAACGGACTGTGCTGTAGTGTTGAGGGTGCTAGCTAACTTATCTACATATAGCTAGATAGTCCTGCTGACTACAAGTCCAAACACGGCAGAACCTCTCTGTTCTGTTCTAGCTCAGCAAAGACTAGCTTTGTGAGTGAGCTACAGATCCAAAACCATGGAGAGAAAAACCTTCAGCAGCAGCTGAGTCCTTCTCATCTAAACGTTTAGAAGTCAGCTTGTGCAGTTTTTGTCAGAATGAGCATTTAATACTTTCATCAAATTAAATGATAAATCTAATATTTATATTGTATTTGATCATTTTTCAGTTTTAAAATCACGCAGGTTGAGGTGGTACAGAAGCCACGTACAGGTAGAATAATTTGGACTACTTGCGTAATTCACTGAAGAGCTATATAGCCCCCTAGGCCATGCCTGATATTAGGAGGCATAGTGCCAATAGGTTCATGTTTATCTGCTCCAGAGAGTCCTATTCTATTGGCAATACTTCTCTACAGGGCCTAGACAAGCTGTATATGTGTGTATTTGCAGCTAGCTAAATGGCTTCATTATAAAGGGTGTCCACAGAACATTTGGACATACAGTGCATGTTAATTTTTTGAGTACTAACCTGCCAAACCTGCACTTGTAGTATTAGTATATAGTATGTATGTAGAACTGGGCTGCAGCCTATGCTAATCTTTGGATAATTTTGGTTTACTACAGGGAGCTTTAACCCAACGATCCTAACATGGGTTCGACTCTGACTCTGAAATGCATTCAGACAAACCGCAGGGGCAATTAGAGCCTGATCGTTTCTCCGACCAAGATAGAGTTCCTAATATGGGCATGGCGCGACACCAGTGCTCTATTGAGAGATAGGATACTTAAACTGCTTCTGCTAGATTCTAGATATAACTGTAACAAACAAAGCAGCGAAGCCAACAAACGCTACAACTGGTTAGGTCATGGTGGTCTTTTCATCCAACATAAGACGTAAAAGTAAACAGTCAGCCAGCGTCTGTGCAGAACAACAGCCTGTGTTTTATGAATATGTTCTTTGCCTTGCTCCATACTCCCGTCTCTCAGCAGGAGCCCACATCTGTGCAAACGCACAACGACCTTTCGCCATAAACACAGAGTCTCAAAGCTGGACTTCCACCAGCGTACATATTGGTTTAAGCATTTTTGCCATTGCAGTGCTGAATCCACTATTGGTCCTGATGAGATGTAGCCCAGTTTCCTTCATCTGCTGCAGTTACGCACAAGCTTTTCCTGCACTCTCCATTCGAGACAGGTTGACTTTGGTCTTTTGCTTATGCTGAAAGCTTTTACAGCAGCGATGCCTTTGATCCAAGACAGAAAGCCAAGGTCTTCTTCATAATGGCTCCATGATACAGAGAAACCAAATGATACTTCTTTCATCAAAGACTCTGGGATATATTTTATGTTGAGTGTATTTTGTTGTAGATTCATAGTTGCTGTAATAACGGTTCATACGCTGTACCCTCTTTGTGCAAAACCCGTCTCTCTATGAAGTTTCTAGAGAGGTATTTGGCTTCTGAAAGTGATGCGGCGAGATAAATGAGTGTTTGTCTACAGGCATGTACCTAGATATCCAGCTAGTATGCACTGTTTAGACTGGTCCCTTTTCAGCCAGTGAAAAGGCTACAGTACACACAGACAGTGTAGCTTTAGAGCTTATACTGGATTAATCTCTGCCACGGTGAATCAAGCCAATGGGATTGCCATAACCCCCGGGAAAAGGTTAGGGTTCCTTTGAAGAGTATTTGTGGTGATCAAAGAGCTGTTCTCACAGCATTGATTTCTCTCTCCCTCCCACCCTCTCCCTCTCACCCCAACTCACTCTCGCTCTTGCTCTCTCTCGCGCGCGCGGTACACCTGAGGCAGAAGCTGACCTAATTGCAGTGACTTTTATTCAATAATTGGAAGACAGGCAACCTTCCTGCTCTCAATGCAGGCAAACATCTCGTTGTGAAACTGCAACAGACAAGCAAACTGGAAAGAAGGAGAAAAAGCAGGCCAAAGGGTGGGAAAACAACACCACGCAACACACCATACACAGATGATTCCTCCAATTCGCATGTAATCGGTCAAAAACACTGAGGAGTGAGCCATTTATCAGCAGCTCTACTATTGAAGGCAAGACAAATGCAAAATCTTAAGGTCAAACTAAAATTCAAGCATTGCCTCTTTTCTCTTGATTGGTTCTAGCTCATTTTAACCTATTAATACACACATACTTCGCTGTGGTCACGCAAAAACCTTGCACCTCCAGAAGGGTAACTTTACAGAAGAAGAAACAAGCATTTTATCTTTAATGGAAGTGAAAGGTATTGTGTGAGAGTGACGATATTACTCCTAGTTACTATTCACAATCAAGTTATTAATCAATCGTCATCATTGAGAGATCATTGGGCCTCATTCAACAATTATTCTTCAGAAGAAATGTATTCTAAAAATCTTTTTTTCTTATTTGGGATTTGTTCAGTTTACGAGGACAAAGATCAGAGCGGTGAACAGTTCTGCAGTTTAGGGTGCCTTCATGTAACTGCCTTTGTCGGAATTATGGTAAACATGAGTTTTCAGGTTGAAATTACACCTAAAGGTGTAATTACTAGCTAGAAATTATAAAAATATTATTGATACCCGAGTTTCTAAGTTGACCGCCAGGTGACCGACAACCCTTCAAGATGGCGACAAAGACCGAATCAATAGTGGAGGAAAATAATTTTTTAATGTAATGCTACTCATAAATGTCTGTATCAGAATCAGTTCATATAAACATACTAGAATAATACTGGATATGGCTATCAGCCACAATTCCCAAATCAGTGTGTTCCTACTTTAAACTAATCAGAGGTTCTGTGGCATCTGTCCTCATTGTACTAAACTTAGTTCTCTGACATTAATAGCTTAAGCACAAGTGATCATGTCATATTTAAAAAGTGAAATTGACCTCTTTTTGTAACATTTCATCAAAATGACATGAACGTGTCTCAATAATCAACACAATATCCTGTTTCTCCTCAGATTCACCAGCCCTTTTCCACCACTCCCACCTATCACAGTGTGGAAACATTCAGCTAGCTCAGAGACCCTTCCTGATGCTGGGTTTCACTCAGAAATACAATAAGGAATGAAATTCTCTATGATCTGCTGCTCAGGCTAAACATCTTTCATATGAAAATATCAACACTTAGTACCACAGCCATGAATTCTTCATGAGATCAGGTTCACCCAGGTACAGGCAGATGGGAAGAATACACTGCACGAACTGCTGCAGCCTCACCGCTCTGTGAAAGTGCACCAGGGCAACAAATCTTGTTTTCCTTCCTTGGTTGGTGTCAGGGCAGAGTGGCTATTTGCTATAAAGTAAGTGTGCAGGGGCAGGCAGATGTTTCCGTGGCAACAGCAAATGGAAGATGCGGGCGCTGGGCGAGGACAAGCTTTAAGAATGGTCTGAACTGCCTCTCGCAAATTCAGCGAGAACAAAAGGTGACATAACAGGCATAACAGGCTTATCTTAGAATTCCAAACAGATGCAAACTCACACAGCCTCCTCTCAGCAAACACGTCTGTAGGTCATGCTTGCTGTGTCAGACATGTTTCCTACGGCATTCCTCTTTACACCAAAAGGAAAAACAAGAGCCACTTAAGACTTGATGTTATCGACTTAGTGTGAACAGAGGTGGACAAGGCTAACATGAAGCTAAAGTCACTACAGAGGTCACAGAGGCTCGTATTAGCAGCTTAGACCCAGACAGACTGGGAAGGCTTTGATGCTAGACATGTGCCGATATACACATTGTATATGTATTTCAGAACCATAAAGGCACAGGCCAGCCATGAACTGTAAGCTGCTGGTACCCCAATGACCATGCCTATAGTTTTACATTACTGAGAGACTGAGAGAATGCTTTCCAAGAAAGAAGCCCCAAGAATCTCCAAAATCCAATCTCCAACACCTTCAACCTGACTGAAGTTAGCAACTGAACCACATGGATAAAGAAAAGGCCTTCTGAAGGAAAGTATAACAGTCAGATGACACAAACATCATGTCCGTAATAAGTGTGTGTAAACATCCTACCACAACCGTACATATGGAATTCTTAAAAAATTGTTTTATGACCTATGGCAGTGACATCAATTGGTGGTAAAGTAGGGCGGGTGAAAAAGGACCAAGTATGCTCTCTGTAACATGAAACACGTAGGTTAGTATTCGGATTAGTACTGAATATACACTCAGTAAGGCCTACTTTCATACAATTTATAGCAACACTGGCAAAATACTGTCATACTGTGATGTGTGGGAGTGTGAAGAACCTTTCAAAAAGCAAAAAACATCCTCATCATAGAACCCTATGTGCAAGTCCAGAACCACTTAGGAACCTTTATGAAGGGTTTAGCTCAGATTCATGCATTACCACCTCAAAACACACCAGTTGTTACCAGCTCTACCTGGTAACAAAAGTCAGTCGATGGTCAATGTGCAGCTAAATTTGTCGTGGTATTTAAAGTCTAACCCAAACTTAATTGCTTTGATTGTTCTCTTACAATACCCAGATAGAATCCACTTTCTGAGTCGGGTGTGCCAATATCAGCCGTAATTGTAAAATCACATTACTGCAGCATGCCCCAAGGCACCAGACTGGACGTGACAGAGGTCACTTTTCAGCCTGCAGATCGCTTTTAAGAAAATTCCAGTTTAGGCTATATTCTATAATTCCGCACGTCCTGCACAACAGACGCATCACTTCAATCTTCGTTGAGAAGCTTATGCCTATATAGACCCTCCTGAGGTAGTTGGTACAGCCTGTAGTGTGTCAATTACACAGCAAAATGTGAAAGAGTGAACACACACTCGCATAGGTCATATTTTTACACACTCCTTTTCCTTCTCAGATGGGAACATGCTCCTGCATGCACTGTCACAGTAGGAAGCCATAAGACAAAGCCAACTGTGAGCACAAGGGGCAGTGCTCATGCTCCTTTTTTATAGGCATGGGTGTTGTAAAATGAAGGTAGAAATTAAAGCTATTAAAGCAGCACTGCATAGCATTTTTACTTTAAATTAGTAGGTCTGTGATCATTGTGATGCTCCGCTGACCTGTTAAAGAGAGAAGTAGTGTAGCTGTTGTAGACTCATTTCAGACTCAGCATGCTGCTAACTGGTGAAGGGGGCAGGATAACGCTCACAAGAACTGTGTAGTGCTCCGTAACCCCAGTCACATTTGTGAAACATCCAGTAATATTAATGCACCATGTCAGTCCACGAGCTTCTTTCACTTTCAGAGAGTTCTGTATCTCTTAGCACATCCAGAAAAACACCCTTTAGAGGCGGGTAAAGGCGCAAATCACACTTCCCTACTGTAGAGGGAGCCCAAGAGCAAGAAATGCCAAATTTCCATAGTGTAGCTTTAAGCAGAGGTGTAACAATAAACGACTATTTTTCTAGTATGAGACTAGAGCTCCGGACCTTGCTCTGATAGAGGTACTCTTAAGTGGCGTCAACTCATCAGTGCTCTTACGAAGTAAACAAGCTATTGTACGTGTTCACAGCATATACCCCTCTCCTGCCCTGCCCACTCTACTCCGATACACCTACAGGTGCCTAGTTTTGTTTGAGAGTAGCTGCTATGAAAGTTGCCAAATGAGAAACGCTTGGAAGAAAGGGATATATTAGTTATATGGATGCATGGATAGGGGAACTGGCCGTACCAGTGCCGATACAGTTCTGAACATAAAGAAAGAAATTGGGACTAAATCTATGTGGATGATCTTTACATGGACATAGAACATTCATTTCTACACCAATTTCTTTTATATGCTGTAAAATGACTACATGAAGTCCAGCTCAGACTCCGCTCTTCTGGAGTTCAACATATATATCCTCAAATATCAGTTAATGAAATATTATTCAAATCTAAACCTGCATCCAATGCCTCCGCCTGATCACTGACGTCCCTGATCTTTAAAAGAAGGCTATATGCATTTAAAACGTCTAGTTGTAACATAACAAAGCGGAAGGGAAACCAGCCACAGTGTTGAATCTAAAATCAACCCCCTTTTACCCTGTAGTGTGGGCCAGGCAGAAGGGGCATAAAAGACACCACAGATCACACACATCGTCTGTTATGGGAACAAACTGCACCAAACAAAACAGACAGGCTCTCCAGAAGGTTGACCGATCGCGAATCCTCCCAACACAGCTCCCTGACCTGCAGACCATCTGGACCAAGGCCAAGAAAAAAGTGAAGGACCTCTGCAATCCCAACAATGGACTCTTCTCTCTGGTCGGGGCAGTGATTTTGCTGCCGGAAGAGGCAGCAACGCACGAGAGAATGTGGAGGAGCGTATTCTGGCAGACTATTCAGGCCATCAACCAGGACAATCATTAGATGTACTTACACACATATTAGCTGCATAGGACATTTTACATTTATAAATAAAACATATTGCATATATTTGCCATTACCTCCTACTCAAACTGCACAGCATTGATTTTGCACATTTGGCACACTGCAGCTGATACTCTCTGCATGCCATATCTGTATCTCCAACACTGCACACCAACTGATCTCTTCTATTCTTAAAAATGATTCATGAGTGTGTATTTATTTTATTGCTTATCTGTATATATGATTATTCTGTGTTCTCGTTATTTTATTCATCCTGTCTTTTATCTTGTTTTTCATGTGATCAGACAGTCGTAAAAGCATTTCACTGCTAGCTGTACCATGTATGACTGTGTATGTGACAAATAAACTTTGATTTGATTTTTAAAAATCCAATAACTGCTCTAAGACACATGGCTTCCTCCATGTAGCGTCTGAACGCAGACTATCGATCAGCAAAGAGGATGCTTACAAGAGCTCTCTGTGTTCGTCTTTCAATCTGGTGACAGTGATTGCGCTTCCAGATACACAGACATACTGGCAACTGACTTTGGCAGCACAGTTGAAAAGCAATTACCGAGCCATAGAGGCAAATCAGTAAAAGGGCTCAGCCAGTCGACCAATCCCACAGACGGACGTTTCCCTGAGACAGAAACAGAGGAGTATTATCTGAAGTTGCATAACAAAACCCGTCAAGCTGGAGTCAGGCTCCTCTCTACTCCATTACGAGGGATAAAGGCAGAGTGAGAAATCTTGTTTATACAAGCTAGTAGCTCAACATACAACAGCACTATTTAGCACACCACTTTACAGCTATGTTTAAAGCGATGATCTGATTCACTTTTCTTGCAAAAAAAACACATCGTCTGTTATGGGAACAAACTGCACCAAACAAAACAGACAGGCTCTCCAGAAGGTTGACCGATCGCGAATCCTCCCAACACAGCTCCCTGACCTGCAGACCATCTGGACCAAGGCCAAGAAAAAAGTGAAGGACCTTTGCAATCCCAACAATGGACTTGCAAAAAAATGGACTTGATAATAAACACATATCCAAATGTATACTGCAAATGTGAATGGAGAAGGCACACGTTACATATGTTGATCCTGAAACACAAAAAATATGATTCCAAAATGAAGCTGTTAGAAGGTAGAAGCTGCTCTTTAATAGTCAAGCTTGTCATCCAGGTAAAAACAAAACAAAACAAAACAAAAACCTGTGCTGGTAAGCTAACGTGTTGAGCTGGTTGACCAAATGAAAACATATTCTATTCTCAAGAGCCAGCTTGATCTGGCCAGGACGCTTTTTTCAGCATGGTATTCAGTTTCATGTTGTTTTTTAAATAGCCATGTTACTACTAGAGCTGTGGATTGGCAAGAACCTGGCAGTAAAGTCACAATTAAATTTATTGCTATACTGTAAGCAAGATGATATTTCGCTATTTGTTTGGATCAAATATCTTGGAAAACTGTCGTGGAAAACACAAATAAAAAAACATCACCATATAGGCATAAAGGAACACTGGGATGTGAAGACGAGTACAACACTGCTATCTAGCAGTCAGGGTTTAAACACAACCCAAAATTGAACCAATGAATGCTAAATATAATGTCGCAATACTGATATATGATTTATCAATACTTTTACACCCCAAGTTACTACGGTGTAATACTGCAAAGTAGAGCTGGGAAATATGACAATATTTTATCGTATTGTGATACATTTTTTTTTATCGTAATAACAATATGTTTTTCTAAGCATATTGAGGATACTGTTAGTGAGTAGCTGCAGGTTTCATTACTAACAGTGTAATTAGACTGGTTTAATTAGATGTCGAATAAAAATCACTGTATTCAGTACGGGAGAGGATCTGAACAGCAGTTTTTTAAGAATCTGTCCCTACTGATGTTTTTAGTCTGTGATTACATGTATCATCATAAATATTGTGTATCGCCCAGCCCTACTGCAAAGTAATGTTTCAGTTTATGGTAGAAATGCTATGCTGAGATTAAGCGACAAGCTTGGTGAGTTACCCGAAACATGGTGGGCAAATTAGGTTAAAAAGGCAAAGATATATAGATATAGATATATAGAAAGATATATACACGTGGTTCAGCTCAGCAGGGCAAGGCAGCTGCACACTACTGATATAAGAGGCTATCTTATAGCAATTGACACAGATTGCAGCTGGCGGATTTGACAAACTAGCAGTCATTTCAGAGGTTAATGAATAAACACAGACTAGGAAGGTGTGTCAGCTTGGAGCCTTAGACTGGGACACAATAAAACAAATCTAATATAGATGATGAACACTCTAAAACGGAAAAAAATGAAGATATTAGCATAAAGACACATGTTTAGTCTCTACTTAGTTTTAGCTGCATCATAAAAAATGCCACAAATGTGACTCATTACACCCCCACTATATGTATATCTACCAAATGTTTGTGGACACCCCTTCTAATGAAGTTGCACCCTTTGCTGACATCGATGAGCCAATGCACATACTCACACAACTCGCACACCTGAACACAACTGATCTAGTCCCTGCAGAGAAGTACTGTCAACAGAGTAGGACACCCTGCCCAACGCCCGGCGTAGGCTAGAGGGGTATAAAGCCCACCAGCACTGAGCTGTGGATCAGCGGAACTGCTGAATGATGGTGCTTCATCCAATACTTTTGGGATAAGTTGAAGTTGTGATCACCCAACATCCTGACCTCACTAACGCTCTTGTCGCTGAATGCAAGCAAATTCTCACAGCAATGCACTAAAACCTAGTAGAAAGCCTTCCCCCCTGAATAGTGGAGAGTTACTCCAACAACAAAAGCAGGATAAACAATGAATGAGCAAGTGTCCCAATAATTTTGTCCATATAGTATCTATATAGCTTACTATATTGGCTCACTATATTAGCCTCGTAGCTCCAATGCAAAAAAACAACAACAACAAAAAAAACAAACAAGCCTTGGCTGACTGACCCCTTCTGGGATAAGTGGTAAATTTCGTAAAGCTGATCTCTGGCTGCATTCCTGTTTTCTGTGTTTCGGTTACTGTAAGTACCCTCATAAAACTGGCTTTTCACACAGGTGATGTTGACATCAACGCTGCGTGTACACTCCCAGTCCACAAAGATATGAAATAATGAATCCCTGATCCCTGATCCTACACTCGACACAAGAGCTAAACAACATAAATCACTGTATGACACTGTGCTCGCACTGAGAAATCCACAGCTGTGTCCAGCAAAGGCAAACATAAACAATGGTGTTGGGTCACTATGTTAACGTCAAAGAGTAAATATTCAGCCTTGTGGATTCCAACTGCTTGTCCCATCAGTGTCTTCAGTTTTTTTTTAGAGGACCTACAGTTACAGCAGCTACAGGTCTATAACCAGTCATATGACATGAATCCGTATCATTCCCATATTAAGCATTAGACTGATATCATCATTCCCTATGACAAGAAGCCTTTTATATCCTTAACCCCTACTTAAATGCAGCAACTGCATAATGAAATAATCCAGAGATCTATACGGACATTAATGGGTCTCTTTAAGAGAGCTTCTGTATAATCGTCCGTCTTCATTACCTTTCAGTGAGCTATACTTCAAATATTATATAATGATCTTATACAATACGGCACAGCGCCAGTGGGATTTTGCCAGTGATTATGAAAGTCAGTGCATGTAATAGAGAGCCCAGTTGCCTCATTACAACCTTGCTGAAGTAAGAGAGTGTGACAGAGGCCCTCACTCACACGCTACATGTCTGGCCTATCCGTCTCTGGGTGCCGGGCTTGTTTTTCCTGGCAGCTCTCCAGAGTTAGAATACCAGTGCTCTTTAGCAAGTGCAGGATACACACACCAGGAAACATTAGGGTCAAGAGTGAGGCTCCAGAATTAGACATGGAAATCCCAGCCATCAAGACGCATGCCGTGGGGGAGCGAACATATAGGAGGAACGTGCTGGCACTCTGAAAAACACTCAGGAACAACCTACCCACTTAAACAGTCTCTGAAAGCAGGGATGACTGCATTCTGGGTGGTATGATGTAAGGGCTTCACACTGCGAGTTCATCCAGGCTTTGCATGACAAAAATCATGTTAAATGTTCCTGGGATTTCATGGTAATTAAAGTTTAAAAAAAGCTCTGACCGGCAAACTCACCAAGAAAGTTCCTATACACTTCATATATCCTGTTATATCCTGCAGGACATGGGACCTGACATTACGGTAGCATACGAGAGCATGATACATACAAAATCATGTACTGGACTGCGCCATTTGCCTACAATTTTACAGCAAAAAAGGCAGTCTTGAAATACTATGAGTCACATTCAGTCGGACATGGGTTACAGTCTGGTCTAGAAGTATTTGGACAGCACCATATATTTAGCTATTTTGCCTCTCTACACCACAACAGTGAATTTGAAAAGAACCAGTCACGGTTTAAGTGTAGGACCCATGTAACATCCCAAAATGCTGAGGTTCCCCCTTTAAAGATTCTCTGCATTGCAGCGACCTTTAGGGACGGCTTGTTTGTTTTTTTTTTTACTAAGATTTTATTTTTTTGCTAATTTACACCTAACCTTAAAAATGATCTACTAACATTACACCGAAACCTTGACGTAACTTTTACCCTAACCTTTTCTACCCAATTTCCGCAAGAGGTTCCATCCATTAATTTCTTTTTTTTTTGAAGCTCCATAACAGAGAAAAGTGGCATAAACATAGCAGCGGTGACACAGGCCCATTTTCAACCTGCGTTCTTGTGTTCTTGTAGACTTGTGAAACGTCGAGTACTGCTCCAGTACCTGCTACTGTACAATCAGAAAGCCTGGATGTGCTCTTGTTCCGCCCGTGTTATCGAGGATGCATCAGGCTGTGACTTGTGTGGACTTGCCACAGCCAAATATCCCAGAATGCATTACGCACCATGTTTGTCTTGAAGTAAGAAAGCCTGAAAGCCTGTTACACAACGGCAGTGATGTGCTCGATCCCTCAAGCTCTTGTTAGTAGGAAGCAGGAATTTGTAGTGACGGTCATTCAGCACTCGCCTCTGAGTGCTTTGCCGGCCATTGCTTTCTGGTGCGTGAAGAAAGGTGAAGGAGACATGGAGGGGAGATTGTAGCTCAACGTTGACCAGCGTCCTGCTGCAGCTAGCTGAGCCAATGACCTGACCCTTTCTCCTTTTCTGTCTGGCAGCTCCCCCAAGGAGACTGTCACAGCAAGTCTGATAAATGGAGCAGTATTTGGCATCTCTGCTTGTTAAGTGGAGGAAAACGCCTGGGTGAAAATGAGCTGTCAGGGCTGTTTACCACCTCTGCCAAAGAGCAGCACCCAGTGGCTTTGCAGATCATAATTGGATTTACCAGGAGCTCATGGGTCATTAGTAAAGGATCCCTAAAGCAAAACACCATTTCTTTTCAGCCCTTTTTAGGAGATGTGATTAGAACAGAGGGCTCTATTTTCCAATAAAGGTCATTGGGGGGAGGAGGCCTTATAACTAGCACATGAATGCATATTGGTAGGAATCTGAAGGTGCAAGCGGTAAATAATTGTTTAAAATATTGTTTTAAATAACAAACAGTATTTTCAGATCCAATATTGCAATCTGTTATTGACTTACTCATGCATATTTTTTGTATAACAACCATTGACAAGGTTTACAGCTATTTGGCTAAGAAACAGTAGAGTAGCTGATCTGCTAGCTATCAAGGACTGCGATCTTGTCAAAAAAAAAATACACAAAGAAGCTACACCAATGCTACTGAATTTTTCTTTTTTTAATGTTATGAAAGGCAGAATAACTAACCAAGAATTGACATGTTTCTACATGTGCTCCCTTATCAGTTGGGGAGTGTAATTCCCGTTTACTCCACTGACGTAAATACTCACGCTGTGTACCCATGACGAGGATACACAGCGTGAAGGACAGCTTGGCAATACGCCAAAATGATAAGATCACAATAAAAGATGATATTTTCACGCTACATAATATGCATCACGAAACTGATGACACACAAAACACAGTTCTGTGTTGATGGATTTTAAAACCTGTTGTCAAAAGCTCTTAGTACAATAATATGCTTTCAAAATTTGCTGCAATCCACCTATTTAACCCCTTAAATCCTAAAGGCCTGCAAGTTTGCACACATTTTAGTTTCTCACTCTAATAACTACAGAAACCTCACAGACAAAAGCATACATGAATTTCAGGAAATAAGCCCATGTGGTTTTCAGCTATTCCACATGTTACACCAGTGTTTTACATTTTTACGGTTGGTTACGGTGTATAATTGGGTGGTAACCTCTCCGCTGACCTTTCCAAAATATCACAATTTTTAAATGCATTTCAGTCTATTTTTTTCTACGAGTCATAGGTCCTTATCACGTAAACCGCTAGGTTCTCTATTCAATTATTAGTGCAGAACCCATATCAACTATTTAGTTTAGCACGTTTTGTCTGCAATATTAAACAGGGGTCCCACAGGGGTCAGTTTTAAGGTTGGTGAAATTGATGCTAATGGTGACAGTAATTACATAAAGGGTTAATTAGGACTAAGTATGCTCTTTATAATGACATATTCCTCTGGTCAGTGTTGACTATTATCCACAATATGCTCAGAAAAACATTAATTTTAACATTTAAATCCCAACAACCACGATATATCGTCATGTTACTCATCTCTACAGTTTTGTAGGGGCAAGTCATTCTAATTCTACAGCACTGTTTGACTTCTCAGACCTCCACATGTTTCTTCTCAAATGCTTTAAAACAATGAAACTTTATATTGTTTAAAAGTAAAGAGATAAATCAACTGTTCCCACGTTCCCATGTTTGATCATCTAGTCTCTCACAATTCCATTACTGGATCCTAGCTACTGCCACTGTTGTTTCACAGAGAATTAAGCCTGTCCAGATTGAAGAGGCAAGAAAATGTGTTCTGACAGTTCGGAGAGTCTTCCCGACTCTTAAAACTGCACAGCAAAAACACTGTCATGCTTGTCATATCTGAGAGTCTTCCCGCATTAGGAGAATGGCCTGAGTATGAGCTACATGAACAAATGCTGTTAGTGCTTTTAAATAGATGACATCTACCAAATATGCCCTCATTCTAGGCCGATTATTAAGCACTAGAGTAAGCTGGATTAGTTCATCCTGGGTACAGCAGTTCTGTTCATGATTATCAGATCTCATGTATTCAGAACTATGATTCTGTTCATGGAACTGACCAAAGCACAACAACAGCAATGTTATGCAGCAATGCATGACACCCATCAGAACAGTTATGCTATATTTTAAAAAGAAAAGCCTTTAGTAAAAGTACAATGATTTATAAGAAGTATATAATAATGATAATATTAATAATAATCATTACAAAAAAATAATAAGCTCTGCAAAAATAATCAAGATATTGGGCATTTTGGGCTGACATTAAGGGTGTAAAATAAACATTTTCGATGTAAAAAATAACTGAACAAATCCCATACAGGAAATGTTTTCAAACAAAATTCATGTTCATTTTCAACATAACTTTCATATTATGATTTTGATATAATGACCATACAGACATTTTCATACTATGACTACAAATAAAATATAAAAAAAAAACATTTATGTCAACAAGCACATCACATTAAATATAAAGAGAAGTTATATGGCTTAACAGGATTTACACTAGACAATGAGGCAGAAAGCTGTATAGGGCAACATTATTGCGAATGCCATAGTACTACTGCTTACAACTATTATTATTTTGATATTTTTTATATGTGTAGTATGATTCATTACTGTGCAAATAAAAGCAAATCATACCTGTACAGCTTAATGAATGTCAGATCCACCCCCATCTCTTTTTTTAATTGATACAATTCCCAAATGCAGCAAGATACAATGTCACTCATGCGAAATTACAACTAGGTCTGGGTGATATGGTAAAAATACTTACACAACACAATACTCACAATACACAATATTTATCACGATACATGTAACCACAGACTAATTAGATGCTCTCCAGTACTGAGTACAGTGGTGTTTATGTAACATCTGCTGCTCTTCATCTAATTAAAAATCATCTACATGGTTTGTAAAGAAACCTGCAGTTGATCAGTGTTTATTTAGCACTAACGATCCTCTATGTGCTTAGAAAAGCATACTGTGGCTCACAAAAACAAAATTGATCACGATACGATAAAATATTGTCATATTGCCGAGCCCTAATCATAACCAAGAGCAGTAACTTGTTTTTCAAACTGCAGAACTAAAGAAGTACTGAACCCTCAACACTTTGTGCAACTCCACCAACGGCATACTCGTACAAAGCGCACCGTGATGTCATTTGTTTCTGATAACGATAACATATATCATATTGCCCAACCCCCAATGCAGAAGACAAGACCACAAGTGTAACTTTGCCCGAGCTGATTCTGTACATGTGAATGCTCACCAGATACATGGATCTAATCAGAGCAAAATGTGTAAAATGGTTCTAGACAATTTATCACTCCAGAAGAAACACTGACAAAACACTATCTGACACCTGATAAATCAAACTCCACAAAACCCATGTCCACCTGATAAGAGTAACTGTATCTGCACGGAGGAAAACAACTCGGCCCATAGTTTATCAGCAGGAGACTGGAACAGCGGGTAGAGAGCTGGTTTATTTCCAGGAGGTATCTTTGGAGTGCATATGTTTTACCGAGAACTCCCAGACCTCTGCAGAGATTTGTGAAGGCCTTTTTCATCTTGACTTTGATGCACTCTGTGGGAACTGGCTGTCAAGTTTAAACTGCAGGAATGGAATTTCCTCTTTCAGACAGCACGTGATGCAACCCAGCTAGAAATTTTGAGTTATTAGAACGTTAAATGAACGTTTATTTCCACAATTTAATACAGACTTCTCATATTTGGTAGGCACACTCCAAAAGTGATAGATGTTTTTTTTTATTTTTTTTTTTAGAAGTGTAAATTCAATACATCTTAAATTCTATGTTTAAAGAAAATGCTTAAATTCTTCAGTTTGACATTTTGACACATTCATTAAATATTAATCAGTGTGATTTTAGTGTAATTCTGTTTGAGTTAAAGTTTTTATTTTCTTGAGAAAGTTCATTTAGATTACATAATGTTAGTGTTTGTCTAACTGGGAATGTCGTGTAAGAACACTATATTCTGACTGTTAATAGAATAAATTAATAGTTTTACAATAATTAATAAACCAATTATTACATCACTCATTTTCAGACCGTTCCCAGAACATTATTTCTGTAACCTTGTAAAAACATTGCTGAACATTTCTATGAACTTTCTCTGCTAGCTGAGAAGCATTCAAAATGGCCCTCTGGACAGACGGCTTGAAAGAACCACATTTGAATGTCTTTAAAAAAGGTTTTCAAATCTTCTTAAAAGAAATACTGTAGTGCAGTGGTGCCCAACCCTCCTCCCGGAGAGTCATCTTCCTCAGATTTCAACTCCAACCCTAATCTTACACACCCTATTCAACCAATCAGTAATTAGTTGGATTAGGTGGGGTGGATTAGGGTTGGATCCAAAGTCTGCATGAAAGTTGCTCTCAACAGGAGCAGGGTTGGAGATCACTGCTCTACTGTTTTTCAAGCTAATCTCCTTTCTTGCTAGAGTCTGCATGAGCTAATACATTTACTAAACTTCAGAAACAACCTTTAAAAATAGAATAGCGTGACTAATCCCCCAGTCCAGACAGTACCTCGTTCAGAAAGCCTCCGAAACTTTAAATTCTCTCCAAAAGGTGAGATTTAAAGAACTGGGTTGGGGAAGTGAGGCTGAAACTGAACAAAATACAACAAAACTGCACTACAGTGCAGACCTCCCACCTCAACACACAGCATCTGCCACTGTGTTAGCCCCTGTGAACAAGCTACAGATAAAATACTGTAAACTGTCATCCAGAACGCTCATGTTTTTCTTTACTATTGTAGTGAGCTTTTTGACTACGTATTGGAAAAGTACCTGAAACTAATCCATGGTAATGGACTGTATGCTACAAATCCAGCAGCCAGAGCTTGCAGCACTATTTCACATCCAACTCTACTGCATCTACTCCCAACACACAAGAATAAATGGAAAAATGGAGGACAGGGTTTACAGGGTTGTGTTGAATACAATGCAGCTCCTGGTTCCCATCACCACCACTGTCAAGAAATCACAGCTTCTCTACAATGAACCATTTCAAAGCAAACCAAACAGAAAGACATTGTTTTACATCTCCGTCGTTGAATTATGCACATATTGTGACACTCTTTAAAAGAGCTGGGGAAAAAAATCTGTTGTAAAGAAAGTCAATGCTAATAAGCACTTATTGTGTGTAGAAATACTCTCCAGGCTGAGCTGAACACTGGAGGTATGCAGAAAATGTTTTCTTGGTGGAAATGCTTCATGGAGGTTACCCACAAATCTGAAAATAGCCACCATGTGCACATCTTACTCTGCATATAGAGACAGAACTGTAGCCCAGATATTGAAATATGCTCCAAACACAGCATTAATGCATCTTAAATCATACACGTAACTGCACACATAACTACTTGACTCATCGGACATGGACTTACTGTAAGTTTACACAGATCCACTGTACACACCCTGTTTAAATTGTGGTTAATGAATGATACACCCTTATCTGTCTTTTTCTGAAGCCATGACCTTCTGCCTGTCGTCTAGTAAGCTGCAGCTACAGCAGTCAAGAGCAGAGCTGCATAAAGTATCAAATCTTTGAAGTACTGCAGTCTGCCAGGCAATTCAACACTGTCAGCTTCCTATATTTTATTAAAATAAGCTTAGAAAAGTTCTGTATTAATAATCAATAGAAAGACTGAATAGTAATATATTAATTATACTGTAATCCAACACATCCAAAGTGTTCAGATAATAACTAGTGTTTTTAATTGCTGCAGTATCATGTGATGTTGAGCACTGGGATGCTACCCTTTATATAGAGTTATATCTTCATATCAAATAACAGCCCTATAAGGTATAGTGGAGGTGGGTAATACTGAAAAAATCCTTTTTAGGACACTTATATGGAAATTGCAATAATGGAACGTCTTCAGATAAACGTTTATGAAATGTGGAATACGGGAGTTAACTTTCATTAGATTAGCATTAAGGATCCCTTTCTGTTTGATTACAAATGCTGTATGTGATGCACTGTATATCTCCAAAAGAGTAACTTTACAGGAGAAGGAAAAAAACCCTTAACGTTCAATGGAAGTCAATGTAAGAAGATTTTTTTCCAAGTCATTTTGAAGCATCTCTATGGCGATACATGGTTTTTGCAAGGCTGGGGTGACCTGTCGACATAACGAACATCATCAATTAAGAAGATTTCTCTGGAGAGCAAGCTGAGGCTAAAAAAAACTACAAAATAATCACCCCTGGGCGACCCAACAATGTGGTGCTCTTTGCAAAGTGGAGACGCCTCAGCAGCACAGTGGTACAGTTACACACAAGCACTTGAAGCATCCCTTAGTGCTTTGTCAAGACGGCAGCGTAACATAACCATACTTGCTGTGCCTTCATCGTCCCATGTTAAAAGTTATTTCTGCAGCGCTGCTGTTACGTTACGCAAAGTTGCACAATACGTTATCTAATTCTGTGATTCGGCCGTTTCATATTTCTCTGTTTACTTTAATAGCCGTGTCCCAGTGAGAGAACAGCTTGAGCTAACAGTACAGCCTGTTGCTGCAGTCTGTGAATCCTCTGAATTATTGTCCTTGCACTACAGTGATGCAAAAATACATTTGCCTGTGATTACCTATAACATATGCAGTAATAATCCCAGTGATCAAATAATCCCAAGTATTTCAGTTAAAATGTTGATTCACTATTTCTGATAAAGGGTTGTTATGGACAGATTACCTGTTTTAACAGAAGATGAAAATATTCATTTAAATATTCTTTTTGTTTTCATTATTACGGTTAAATTTTAATCAAGCACACAAACACACCAACCCCTTTAGAATAACTGGTAGTCATTATATTAATCAATTAATTGAATAAAATAAATGTTCGCTTAATGGCCATTGATCTGGTGCCGGTTTGATTCCTATTTCATATATGCATCATTTGCGTTTGTCCTGCTGAGGTGAAACTGACAAGAACAGAATCAGTTCATTCTTTATGTTCTATATAAACAATGTTTTTTATGTTTCACACACTGCACTGCACTACATCCAGTTAAACAGGCCTCTGTAGTAATGATGCATGCAGTTAATCAGAAAAGTGTACAGTCACATACGTTGGCAAGATAATGATCACCATACTGCCCAACCCCATAGTGCAGTGGACTGTAAAGTTGAGTAATAGGAGTTGCTCAGCTGTTGACTGCTCATGCACTTGAGTTATCAAGCACAAGCACATCAGGTCAAGTGTCTGCACATCCGACGTGTGAAACATGTAGCGAACACTGCTGCCTGCAATGACCATGCGTTCCGCAAATGCCACAAATCAGGTAGAGGGCAAAGATCTGGTTTACAGATGGATTACTAATTACTCATTTAAATGCATGCACACACACAGCTGTGCAATCTATATGTACACACACACACACACACACACACATATATATATATATATATATATATATATATATATATATATATACACACACAGGTGTACAAAATCAAGCCGCAAAGAATGAGTGGTTCTTAAGAGCTCAGTGAGTTCCAGCGTGGTGCACAAGTCAGTTCATGAATTTTCTTCCTTCCTAGATATTTGACGATCAACTGTAAGTGGTATTACTGAAAAGTGTAACCCTTTAGGAACCACAGCAACTCAGTCACAAAGTGACAGAGCACATAAAGTTACAATCTGAGGCGCAGGTGCATAGTGCATAAAAGTCACCAATGCTCTGCTGACTCAATAACTAAGGATACTGTTACAGCTGCAAAGGGGGGGTCAACTTTATATGAATGCCTCTGGATTTAGAATGGGATATCATAAAAATAAACTCTTGTAGGTGTAATGTGTAGATGTCCAAATACTTTTGTCCATATAGTACACAAACAATTTATATATATATTAGATAGATAGACAGATATATTAGATAGATAGACAGAAATAGATAGATAGATAGAAATATAGATAGAAAGATAGATAGATAGATAGATACATAGATAGATAGATAGATAGATAAATATAGATAGAAAGATAGATAGATAGATAGATAGATACATAGATAGATAGATAGATAGATAGATAGATACATAGATAGATAGATAGATAGATAGATACATAGATAGATAGATAGATAGATAGATAGATACATAGATAGATAGATAGATAGATAGATAGATAGATAGGCGGATAGATAGACAGATAGATAGCGATTGATGGACGGCGATTGATTGATAGATATACTGATATTTATCAAAAGAGCAATGCATGCAAGATGGTCAATGAATCGCACAGAACTAGAAGAGGAAGTCTCCCAAACAAGAACTGAAAGACTCTTAGCTGGCAACAAAGTGTTTCAAGCTGGCACAGGTGTGTACCTGAGGATTGTTAAGTACTGACCATGCAGGGTGCCCAAACTTTTGCCTCAGGCCCTTTTCCTTTTTTAGTATTTTGTAAACTGTAAATAACGGAAACTAAAAAGTAATATTTCTTAAAATCTGAAAATACTGACACACACACATATATATAATATACATATATTATATATTATATATGTGTGTGTGTGTGTGTGTGTGTCAGTATTTTCATATTTTAAGAAATATTACTTTTTAGTTTCCATTATTATAAATATATACACACGTATACACACACACACACACACGGTGTGCATATGAGAGAGAGCGCGCTCACACCTGTTACACTTATTTCAACAGGCTGCTCCATCAAACCCTAACAATCAAATCATTCAGTTAAGTGCTCTCTGTCAGCACACACACACACACACACACACACACACACACACACACATCTGTTCGTGCGGTTGTAGGTCGTGTTCTGCAGGAGGACTCCCCCGCCCGCCTGCATTACCTACATGAAAACTGAGCGAGCGCGTGAAGAGGAAGAGGAAGCGCAGGTGATCCAGCAGCTCGCATAAACTTCACCTGGACACGTGAACCTCTCAAGCAAGTCACAGTGAGAGAGTGTGTTCTGCACACACACACACACACACACACACACACACATACATACTTACACACACCTGCGCGACTGTAATTTAGCGCGTATAAAGCCTAGTTAGCCTACAAGGTGCTAAAGTCGCGCGCGCATCGCCTCTCTCAGCCTGCAGGAGCTCTGCAGCCCTGCGCCTCCAGAGCACAGCAGCAGGAACATGAAGTTTCCCGAAGAAAGCAGGTGAAGTTGTGAGGAGTGGTTAGTGGCACTGACCTGAGATGCCTCCCCCGATCACAATCACGTCGTACGTGTTGGCTGCCATACTGCCGGTACTGCTACTTCTGCTGCTGCCGCCGCCGCTGTTGTTGCTGCTGCTGAGGACCAGCGTCGCTCGCGCCTCGTTAAAGACGAGGAGGGACAACAGACATACACGCAGACCACGCCCACTGATAAACACCGGCTACACCCAGCGATGAAGCCCACCCCTATCGCTACGGCACACATGCTCACATTTATGCGGAATATCATGATGGTACACATACATCCACGAACACGCAAATGCACCACATGTAGGCAGAGTTACATTCATTATTCGTACATTTGAATCATTGCAAAGGTGAATATATATATATATATATATATATATATATATATATATATATATATACACTTCATATATAACTAAAAATATAGTTTACATATAACTAAAATATATATACTTTATATACAACTAAAAATATATAATTAATCTTAAATTACAATATGTCTCATAACTGTCCTGTAAATACAGTATATTTGTAAAAAAAATAATAATAATAATTTGGACCATTTCTACTTGCCCCTTCAACATGATTTTTTTTATGTCAAACAGTGAAAATTTGTGAAAATTAAGGTTCTTGTCCCTCGTGACTGGACAGCAACGCTATATATGTATGCATGTATGTATTTAATGTATTTTATTTCTGCAAATACATGAATGCACTGGATATTGTTAAGTACAGAACTTTTTATAGTTCATCTATTTATATATTTATATAGTTTATAATAATAATAATAATAATAATAATAGATCATTTATTTATTATCTCACCACACGTGTTAATGCAGAATTTCACACACTGTAACGAAAGCTTGATGTTGAGTCACAGCTCGGAGTGAAGCGCTCTGTAGAAATGGGAGAGTGCAGCGCGCCCTCTTGTGGACGGATTTTCGGGGCTGTAGTTGATGCTGGGCATCGGTAGGGGCGCTCACGGACCCTCTGGAACTGCTGTTTCTTTTGTAACTGTGGCTCCCAGCTCTGGTCCTGTAGTAGCCTGCTGTAGTCTGTAGTCTGTTCGCTTTATACATTAAAAAAATTGACATCTTACCTAAATACACTTCATCAAAATCACATAATCAGGCATTATTTAACTTCTGAAGTTGAAGTGGATGTGTTAGAGCTGTAAACACAGCCACAGGTACCCCACAACCAGACTGGACTGTGAGTACTGGAGTGTACCTCTGCAATATCATTATACCCAATTCTAAATACTGCAATGTAAAATATAGATCTTGGTGGCATGTCTTATTGCTAATGCTTAAATCCTAGTTCTATTAATAAGCCACTGCTGCTAAGATAACTGAAAACACACTTAAGGCACTTAAGGTACCACAGTTACACAACACAATGAAAGATCCGAGAGGAAATGTGAGCAGGTTTGAGTGTTTAACACCACCTGTCCAGATGGCGCTGTGCGTCTGAAAATGCAGCCCAGCTTCCATAATGGACATACTGCAGATAATCCAAATCCAGAGTTGATCTCATTTAGGTGAGTAAGCTACTAATACTCTACACTAGCACCTTTCTGCTGCCCTCTCTTAGACCTGGAGACGAGAGAGAAAGAGAGAGACTGACAGACAGACAGACAGAAGTCCCTCGCCCAGATACAAGGATAAGAATAGCAGTATGCAGCTTGGTCCCCTGAGGTCCCTCCTCTTCTGAGCCACGTCCACATACCTTCACTGAGGTGTCTGTTTTGACCTCTCTGTGCTCACCACTGCTCAATATAAAGACAACAGTGCTGCGGAAACCTTCCCATTAAAAGCTGATATCAAATTCAGACTCTGATCCCAGCACTGGAAGGTTCATTTGGTCATTTTCCAGTACACCCAGTAGAGTGGGCTGTTGTTACACTATTTGCAAGAACTTTTGTATCAAAATCAGGACCTGAAAGGCAGCCTGGGCTATTTCTGGTTATAAGCAATATTAGGACTGGCTCAGGGCCCCATGTGTGAATACAGTTGTATGCATTTTCTGAACATGGTAGAGCATAGTTTTATTTATTTGTTCTTCCCAGGCCATACTTTGATGTGTTTCCCCTGTTTTATAAATTCAGTAAATAATCTATAGTCATTTTGAATGAACACATGCAATGTAGTGTCCCAGCCAACATGCTCATGTGGGGCTCACATGGGTGGAACGTGGGCTAGGTGGGTTCCAGTTTGGCATGGACTCTGAGTGGGTTTGTACAAGGGTTTTTACTGGGACCCAGTTGGGCTTCCCAAATGGGCTCATCATTACATTATCTGGGACCCATATGCAGTGTACAACCCAGACAGGGCCCCAAGTCTAACCCCTCCTAGTCCCATCACTGGCTTTGGTATGCATCCAAATGGGGGGCCAACGTGGGCCCCGGGAAAAAACCTTCTGGTGCCCAGTTGGGCTACCTATACAAGCCCCACATGTACATGTTAGCCATGGTGTTCTTATTTTAAGTTAGATCAACAAAACACAGGGATTTGACCAAAGGTGTGTAAACTTTAAAATCACTATAAATGAAAAATATGAGGAATATGTTTAAGGCATAGAAAATCCTGAAGGTTCCTCCCCTGGGGTGTTTTGCAGGCTTTTACTGGACCTGTCTTTAATTGCTGTTATTGTACTGTCTTCAGTAAGTGAAAATCATCCCCAACTGGGTTGAGGTCAGATGACTGACTGGGCCATTTAAGAACATTGCAATTGTTTGCCTGTAGGAGGTTTTTGGTTGCTTCTGTGATATATCTATAGTCATTATACAAGTTGGCCGTGAAGCACCGCCCTTTCGAAGTAGAAATTAGAGCTCTATACACATTATATTTCATCCTTCTACTTCTATCAGCAGCCACATCTTTAATAAACACTAGTGACCCAGTTCCATTGTCAGCCTTGCCTTGCCCATGCCATAACAGTGCCTCCACCATGTTTGACAGATGATGTGGTGTGCTTTAGATCATCAGCCCTTTTGTTCCATCTTCCATACTCTTCTCTTTCCATCATTCTGGTAGAAGGTTCTCTTGGCAGAATCTTGTTCCAGAAAGTCTAATCTGGCATTCATGCTCTTGAGTGTTGCCAGTGGTTTGCATCTTGGTGTAAATCCTCTGTATATACATGAATGAGGGCTCCTCTTGACTGTAGACGTGCAGACAGTGATGCAAATGTCTTCTTCTTATGTAATTTTGATTAGATTAAATGTTTCTGCTACTAATGATGCCTCCTTTGCATGCATTGACATGTCTTTGGACTGCATATCGAGAATTATCAATTGCAAATTCAGCACTTGTAATCAGCTCTAGACCTTTTATTTTCATTTTCAATTTGTCCCCAACAAGGTATCAGGCCACACCTGAACATAAAACTGATAATCAGTCAATTGTCCGATTACTTTTGAGCCTTTAATCTATTTTTTTGTGTTGTTAAACCCCTCAGAATTTAAGATGGAAGGGGGTACATAAGCTGAAAGGGTTGGGTACATCCCACCCAGTGTTAAAATGGGCTACTCGATTCCCCTGGAATAAAAAAAAAACAGTAAGAAAGAAAGTTACATTACTTGTGGTATTATCTCATAAATGTATTTTACACAGATTTACACTGTATTCTGTTCAGAGAGTCTTATGGCGAGGTTTGTTTTTTCAAAGAGAGCAACATTATTTGGAATTATAGCAACAAACCCAAAAAGCAGAGGATGGGCATTAGGTAAGTTATGATTTTATCCAATAAAAAAACAAAGCAAAACGGGACACAAAACAAACATGACAAACGTCCGGACGGATAGACGGACTGACAATAAATATAAGGGATTATATATACACAGAGACTGACAAGGTACACCTATGGAAGACAAGAAGATGGTAGGCCTACAAATAAGGCACAGGTGGGAACACTAATGACAAGGTGAGGCTAGGGCGTAGAGAAGGAAAGGGAGGAAACACAAACAAAGCCATGGAAAGAACCAAGGCAAACTGACAGAAGGAGAACCAAGAGAAACAGAGCAGAAGAGCCCAAACAGAACCAAAGCGTACCACATATATTCATCAGTTTTTTATACCTGTGGACGAGAGTAAGCTTTTTAGTCTGCGAGTGTTTTTGTGTTGCTGCTGGACAGCTAAAATACAACCAGATTTCCTTACAATTATCAGCAGCCAGCAAGAGTTTTCTCCCAATGTGATTACACTCATATGTACTCATCTCATAAATACTGTATTTCTGACCCAACTTAAAAGCAGCAAAATATGAGAAGCAGTACGGTGCTCCTCTGACTTTGTCAACTACTAAACACAATCCTTCAGAAAAGATTTGGAATATGAACATATCCCTAAAGAAAGAGACCTTAGATACTGTTGGGAGTGAAGAATGCTGTGAGTACAGTATACTGTTGAGGTTAATCTTAGAGGAATAGAGAAATTTGTTGGCCTGGCCCAAACCCCATACTATACAGTATTTTGTCCTGTGCACATTTTGTTTTCTCCTGAATGATGGATTTTGTATTCCTCTGAATTATGAGGACATTAAAAAAGCTACATTATTATTGCTACAGGCATGCTATAAGCAGGTCCGCACTCCTGCACACCAAACCATGCATTATTGAGAGCTGTTTAAAGTATAGGTATTGATGGTGGAGGTGGGAAATGCTCAGATGTGGTTTTACAACCCTTAAGAAAACCCTGTTATTTTGCCTTAGCATTAATCAAGCTGTTTTTCCTTTAATAGTGGACCTGGATAATCTGCACTGAATGGCTGAATTATAGATAAGATAAAAACTAAAAATCTAATAACTAATAACTAGTTAATAACTCTAATAACTAATAACTAATAATCAGTAAATATCTGTATTTAAATTTTAAGTATATAAACTGTGTGAAGATGTGCAATTAATCACATGTGCGATTTTAACCAATGCAACAGTGGGGGGATGAGATGTGTCCAGGGGAATAAGATGTGTCACGACACCCGAACTATAGCCGCCGTACTACCTACTACCTTACATAGAGAGTTTCATTATATGTGTGTTGCTGCAGAATTTTCCCCTGTGTCTCTGTTTGTAATCACTTTAGAGTGGATAGTTTTACCACTTAGTGTTGCTATCCCCTCTATGCAATGAGATACGAAGGGATCCCAGTCAAACCCAGTGAGCTAGGATTAGATTTAGCCAACAGTCGCACCGCTTCCACAAGCACTGCATCCCCAGCAGCGCTTGTCTGGTGGCCCTTACCTGAGCTAAGGTTAGTCTTTAGCTTGGCACCCGCTTACTTGCCTGGCTTTAGCTTACTGGCTCACCAAGCTGGACCTCCTTATCTGCAGACACTGACATGGGCAAAGCCGTAGTTACAAGGTCTGGTTGGTGTGTAACCATCAGTGTAGTAAAAATTTGATATTGCATGTAATTTATTAAATGGCACACTTTTATTGTGGGAAATGTCACATAATACACAGTAGGTATGTATTAGTAGATGATGAGCAAAATAACCACTGTTTATTCACACACACACACACACACAGCCATTTCTGTTCCAGTTGTCTCAGTAAGGAAAACGGCAGCTGATATTAGCTTGTCTTTAATAAAGCATGAAGACAGAAGCCATTTTCCTCTCTTTATACATGTTTGGAGCTTTGCCTATTATCTTACTGAGAATTTGAAGGATATTGCAGTCGGCGCTGGCTCGAGCGGCCACAACAGGTTTTCTACAGGCCTATTTCTTGGCACAGAGCGCAGCCACTGATTTGTATGTGTACAATATCTCTGTAATTTACATTGCGTATTTCGGACTTGGCGGAGCTCACCTCAGTGCATTTGGTAATGACAGTTTTGGAACACGGAAATGGGAATCAGCTGTGTAGGCATGGTCCAAAAGTGAGCTGAAACGAAGGGTGACCTCTGGGTGCTTTTATTGTGGCCATATTCTGTTGAGTACTCCAGTCATTTAGGCTTGAGTTATTGCTGTGTTTGACAGGTAGAAAGACACACAGGAAGGCATAAAGAATGTTCCTGTGTCGTCCCTGGAGAGCTAACAGAACTGCGCTACATCGCGCTATAGCGCTCAACAGATACATCACAGGAGAAATGTCCTCAGGCAGCCATAAAATCCACACAGATCTCAACTGACAGCCATCATCTGGAGTGTCGGTCATGCTGTCAAATTAGCCATTAAGTTAATTATAGCCCCAACTCAAAGTCACATCATATCGAAGGGCCTGCGTGTGCAACTAGACAGCTAGCACAGCACAGACAGTCAGCCGGTAGGAAAAGAAACCCATTTATTAGGTTCACATGTGGGGCCCAAAGAACTGTCAGTTTTGTTCTTGATTACAGACGTGTCCAGCAAAGAGCACTGCACAATTTCACCAGGGCTAGACTTTCAGCAGAGCAGGACGAATAGGATTTCTTAGAAGGAAGTTAGCTCTTATCGTAGGCTAACATAGTTCTGATGCAGTGCAGAATTCACAGGGCTTTGTCATTTCTTACAGGCAAACGTATCTCTCAACACTTGACGTGATGAACTCTGATGTACATTTGATGGCTTAATGTGAGGGTCTTTACTGTCACATTACTGTCATGTTACATTTGACCAGAAGCTCCACAGGAAAAGAAGGGATGCCCTAATATAAGAATTGTGGGCCGATGTTGATATTTTAATGCGCACATCTGCTGAAGCTTAATATACACATCTGCTTGGCCAACTCCTGGCAGATGTCTGACTGTTGTGATGACTGGAACCACTCAAGCGTTTGACCCACTACATTTTCAAATTACTGGGGTGATGCCCCACCACTTATTGAGTTCAGGCCTCTTAACTCAATCAAAGGCTGCGTCCCAAATGCGTACTACACTCTAATACTTAAGATATTATAAGATATATAGTTATACTATATACTAATCTTAATCGTGCAGGTTAGTAGATAAAATATTAACATACTAACCCCTTTTCCAAGAAAAGGAAGTGATAAAGTGTTGCTATGCCAACATTCATTACTGCAAGTTCTACAGCCGCTGCTGCACTTGTGTCATTATCCGCCATCTTTTTTTTTTTTGCTTTTGTAAACTGTTACAGATGCGAGGAGCTCCTCCCTTTTGGTTCTGCCTTGCCTTGTGGAATAACAGTTTCCATCTTGACCAAACTTAAAAACTAACCGGTTCTGAGTACATATTGTGGATATTTGAGTAAACTCAACGTAATAACTAATATCTATTTAGTAATTAGTGTGCAATTGAGACTCACCTGAAGTCTCTGTTTCTGCTGCCGGTTGGACACAATAGACAAGCAGGACTAGTCAAAATCTCGGTTTCAGCTGGAAGGACCTATCAAAATCTCCCTTTCTGCAAAAGACTTGACACCTCTGCTCCCTGACCACATCCAACTGAAAGATTGGTCCTGGTCCTGTAATTCCTGGTCCTGATGTGGTACAAATACTTTGTTACCTTACCTAAGTAGAAATTTTGGGTTATTGGAGTATTTACTGGAGTAAATATTTTTCAGCCGACTTTTTACTTCTACTCCTTACATTTTCACACAATTATCTGTACTTTCTACTCGTTACTATAGCCTCATTACTCCCATTTCATTTCCCTTTGTTTACATTCCAGCTTGTCATTGTTGCCACAAGCTGCCGCAAAAACAAAAAACCCTATCAAGATAATTCTCGACAATCGGAAAGTGTGAATTTGATTGTGGTTGGATGAAAAGTGTAAACATTTACCATTCTGACACCCTATTAGTTTTGTAAGTGATCCATTGCATCTGCACATGTCACGTCACACTCCAGCAAGGACACAGCAGACGTATCTTTCAACAGTATAGATGGTTTGGTAACTTTTATCAATCATGTTTAAATAGTTCTGACCAGAGGAGGATGGTTCGGGTCCCCCTTGTGAGTCTTGTTTGCTCCCAAGGTTTCTTCCTCCAGCTCTGAGGGAGTTTTTCCTCGCCACTTTCGCCGTTGGCTGCTCACTGGGGGTCTTTGATTTTTTCATGTCTTTTTATGTTATATATTGTTCTATTTTTCTGTCTTTTACTAATTACTGATTATGTAAAGATGTGTTGTGACAACAACAGTTATAAAAAGCGCTATACAAATAAATTTGACTTGACTTGACTTGACTTGACGTATGTAACCTAGTATGAAGATGTCCGTGGCAGAGACTCAAGAGAATTCGAGTGAAATGTCCCAACTAAGCCCCACATTTACATTTCAGTAAAGGTTATTGATAACATGCCTCTGAAGTTTGGCTTGTACTTCATGCACCATTACAATACTTATAGACAACTACTCATCATATTTTTCGCTCCATGTTAATGCTAAGTAGTGCACATAGATGCTCCTTTAATATATTTGATATTACTAAAATGCATAATGCAGCTAAAACAGGTAGCCTAGTGCATCCCAACATTTTCCAACATTAACATTTTAATAGATTATACTCATTATGGCTTTTTAAATAAGGTTTGGTGGGGTAGTGCACTATAGGCCCCTGTGGTGCGTCCTAAGCTTTTAGCATTTGTTTTCTTTACATTACTGGATGTAGACAAGTGACAGTCAAACTCAGCGACAGGACCAGTGAAAATCTCCTTTTCAGCTGGGAAGGGGGTAAACTTACTGGCCGAACCAATTAAAATCTCTCTTTCAGTTGGCAGAACAAATCAAAATCTCCCTTTTAGCTGGGGGTGGCAATAACAGGCAGACTATCAAACTCAGAGGCAGGACCAATCACAATCTCTGTTTCAGCTGAGCTCAGTGGCAGTGGTTCAGCTTTTGTGTTCAGTGAGAGAAATCGCTCAAACTCACTAATCAAGAAAGAACTTTTGCTGCTGTGCCACTATGCTTGGTCACTGTTTCGGCAACCTTGCTTGGATAGCATTTGATGAGCTATCTGATCAGAACCATCAGAAAACACTAATAGGTCATGCTATCAATATCAACCTATGACAGATGCTATTTGTAGTGCTGTTGGTTTCAGGTCCTGTCCACACCAGGCATTAACAAGCGTCTTGGGTGATCCGTTCACAAGGGGCTGCCAGAACGCATAACGTTTACATCTGGCATTTTAAATGCATCTCCAGTGACCACTTGTGATTGGATTTCCACTGGAGGAGGAGCTCTAATTGTTCTGAGACCGGAACCTCCAGCAAATCCTTGCTTGTGTTCCAGCGTGGGCTATTTTAAACTGTTTGATCGTGTGGTCTGCAAGTGAACTTATGACTGAATAGGACAGGAGATGCAGAAGAACAGCAGCTATGTTCATCTCTACTTTGATAGCCACAAGACCCCACAGATTTAGGTGGGAATGCAAATGGTGGCTTGCAAATTATTTAATGTGATGTCTGCACATTTGATATACCCTGGGTAATTACTGTATATTTTGCCCAGCATGTTGGGTCACTAGTTGGTGGCTCGTTAATTAGCTGATTAGCTGGATCAGGTGTGTTGGGAGTAGGGTGTCCTCTGGGACCAGGGTTGGCAACCACGGCCCTAAAGGGAAAATAGGTAGCTTTGTAAGACTGGAAATTGTCTGCTATCCAAGTAAAGCAAGCTAGCACAGCTGGGGCGCCAGCACAACAAGATGCCGCACCTCCATTTGGGCTAAAAAAACGAATGACACAGTTGATATAGGTGGGACTTTGTTACTGTTGAGGACACAAGAAGATTCCTTAGCGTTCACACTACAAATGTTATATATCAGGCCTTGTCTGAAGGTGGTTTGAGTGATTGGATTACAACACGCCTCATTGTGTACCATGATATGTCCAAATATTTGTGGACATCCCTTCTAAAGAATGCATTCTGCGACTTTTCACTCCTATAGTTTGTTTGCTCTGGTCTGAATCAGTTAAAGAGTTTATAAGTTTGAAGCATCCAAACACACCAAAATGCATCACAACAAATTCACAAAAGAATTCTCTTCACGGATTGGTCAGACCTGTCTGAGGCAGAAGCAAGAAAGTAAAAACAGGAAGAAGGTCATGAGTTCCAGACTAGTGCATATTTCTTTACTGTATTTAACATGAAGCAACGGCAGATATGGCATTAGTTCATAGCTGTAGTAATTATCTGAGCAACATAGCAGGTTAAATGCAAATGTGGAGTACACCTGATGCTCAGCTCGCGTTCTCAACACAAACAAACTGCTTCAGAGTTCGTCTGGAACTGGACTGAGACCACCTCCTCTAAAGGGTCTCAGTGCAGTTGTTTTCTACTGTTTTCACACCTGCCCAAGCAAATCGCACCAAGGGGGAAAACCAACCAATTCGAGTCCAATTTCACCAGGCTAAAAAGTGCAGATGTGCCATTTGCCATAAGTTGCACCCATTGCTGATGCAGATGTGAAAATACAGATGTCAAAAGTACCTGTTGAACAGGACTCTCTGGAGCAGATAAACATGAACCTATTGGCACCACGCCTAATGCCAGGTGTGAGCTGGCACGGGTATAAAGGCCCCTAGCATTGAGCTGTGGAGCAGTAAAAGAGTGTGTTCTCTGGACTGATGGTTGGGGCTTCCTCCAATACTTTTGGGATGTGTTTGGGAGTTGGGGATCAAGTGGGGTGGTGATCGTCTAACATCTTAACCGCACTAATGTTCCTGTCACTGAACAGTACACACATTTACTCCAACAAAAGCAGGATAAACTCTTTTCAATACCCTGGATTTCAGTAGAAACAATGAATGAGCAGGTGACCCAATACTATTGTCTAGAGCTGTCTAGCCCCTGTAGCAGACCACTCTCTGGAGCAGATGAATATGAACCTATTGGCACCAGCACCTAATGCTAGGTGTGGGCTAGAGAGGTATAAAGGCAACCCGCAATGAGCTATGGAGCGGGTGTCTCAATACTTTTGTCACCACCTCTACCTCTGTTCTGACTCAGCCATGGTGCCTCTAGTACACTTTGGATTTAAAACAAAGACCAAGACATTGTGCCCCACCATGGAGTGTGGTTGTACCGTTAACAATCATCGCAGCAAATTTTGGAGACCATGTTGCTTCAGTGAGGACTGTCCTGCAACGCAGCTACAACAATCACAACAATGACAAACATGACTTTAATACCATTTATTACCAGAACTGAAGATTGAACATCTAGGCCAAAAAAAAAAGAAAAAAGAAAAAAAGCCAGAACACTTCTTGAAGTTTCTTAGGGCAGTCAAGACACGGCCCATAGTTTTCTTATAGTCTGAGCATCTACGGTATGGTGTCCAGCAGCTGAAACAGCGACGTCACCCCGGCATCTCCTCAACTCGCGAGCCATTCCCAAGAGCTCTCACGCTTTCTTTGGACCTTCTCCAGCCTGGAGAATGGACACGGCACCTCAGAGGTTCTCTCATGATTGCGCTGTGGTTTGCCAGCATCCATAATTTTCCACATTTGGTGATCAAAGCGATGGAATGCATTCGAAACTAATCAACTGGCGCAGACCAGGCCCAGGTGCAACACATGAATGAATGTTTCTTTTCTTTGGGATGCTGACATTTTATGTTGCTGGCATGACGTCCACCCACTCCGGCGCTGCTAATGAATCGTGAAATAGCTTCTCTAATATAGACAGCAATAAAATACATAGAAAAATGGAACAGTTTAAAGTCTTGGCGAGGTTCTCTCCGCGAACCCATTCAGTTGCATTCCTCGCAGCTGCATGCGAGGATGTAGCGGTAGGTAGCAGTTATTCGGGTCCCGCCAGAGCAGCGCAGGCGCACCGCTTTCAGTTTGGAGGTGTGCGGACGGCAGCAAAAGCATGTGCTTTTAAACGGCTGCTTGAGGACGGAGCTGAAAGAGATGAGGGGGTCCGATCGGGATGTGTGGCTGCAGTGACCCTCGCAGCGAGCCAGGAGGACCATCTGTGGAGCAGAGGAGAGAGCCTTATTACAGGATCATAAGCTATAAGCTTTACATGCTATAAAACCCACAGCATAAAATTTTACTCTGCGTGCCCAGGAGAGAGGACCCACATAAAAAAACCTGAACTGGTTAACACTTTACAAATGTTCATCCAAAAGAGCCCATGCTCTCATTTGTCTCCTGCTTTACTGTCAGCCCTGAGGCCCACCTGGAAAGTTGTTGTGGTTTTATTTACGAAAAGTCAAGATCGAGAGAGGGAGTGGCCAGGCAGAGACAAGGCTGAGACCATATTAAGGTTTTTATCATCATATCAAAAATAAAAACAAGAAAATGGATCAAATTAAATGAAATTGTTATTCATTATGCTTTCAGTGTCATTCATTAGACATAATATATACTAATACAAAATATTATATTTCATCATGTATTTTGTAAATATAACATTAAACATTAGGAGTTACGAGTCAAGACCAAGTCTGAGTCAAGACCAAGACCGAGACACACTAAATATGAGTCAAGACCAAGACTTTTAGTAGTCCAGTTTGAGTCAAGACCAAGACACACTAATTTTGAGTCCAGATCAAGACCTTTAGTAGTTTACTCCAAGTCAAGACCAAGACTTTTAGTATTCTAGTCTGAGTGAAGACCAAGACTTCTAGTAGTCTAGTTTGATTCAAAACCAAGACTTTTAGTATTCTAGTCTGAGTCAAGACCAAGGGCAGGACACACTAAAACTGAGCCCAGACCAAGACTTTTAGTAGTCTAGTCCAAGTCAAGATCGAGACAGAGACTTTTAGTAGTCCAGTCTCACTCTAAACCAAGACTTTTAGTAGTCCAGTCTGACTCAAGGCCGAGACTTTTAGTAGTTCAGTCTGACTCAAGACCAAGACTTTTAGTAGTTCAGTCTGACTCAAGACCAAGACTTTTAGTAGTTCAGTCTGACTCAAGGCCGAGACTTTTAGTAGTTCAATCTGACTCAAGGCCGATACTTTTAGTAGTCCAGTCTGACTCAAAACCAAGACTTAGTAGTTCAGTCTGACTCTAAACCAAGACTTTTAGTAGTCCAGTCCGACTCAAAACCAAGACTTAGTAGTTATGTCTGAGTCAAGATCGAGACTGTGGGTGGCCAAGGCAGAGACAAGGCTAAGACCACATTGAGGTTTTTATCATCATACCAAAAGAAATCTACATTATCATATATTTATTATGCTTTCATTGTCATTAATTACACATAATATATACTAATACAAAATATTATATTTCATCACATATTTTAAATATTACGTAGCTTAAAATCATCATTAAATAATATCAATATTACAGTGACTAAGGCAGTGTAACTTTTGGAAGCAATGATAGTGATTATTCTGTGTCCCTTTGCTAATACTTAATCATTCCGTCTATTTTCATTATTGTCATGCCTCCGTATTCTCCCGTGTCCGCCTGTCAGGTCCAATCACTACAGCTCCTATAATCCTCCCAAGATCTCTGACAGCACGGCCACAGGTCACCAGCCCACCAGCCCACCCATCAGAGACAGCTATCCAGCTCTTCGTCAACAGACTACTAACTACACACACCTGCTTACAATCTAATCTGGACTATATGAACCTGTTAGCTTTTCACTCTTGTTGCGAAGTATTGCCAATTCAGTATCGCCAATTCTGTCTGCATACCGAGCAAGACGCATTGGACTCAACAACAGTTTCCGAGTGCACCACACCCCAAGGCCAAGACAAGACGGATTCCAAGTGAGGTTGAGGCTGAGACGAGACTGAGATGGCTGAAATCATAACATCCGTAATGAGCCATAACTGTTGCAGATGCCACATTTAATGTTTGATTATTATTTTTGTCTCCAAGATGTTACGTTTGGCAAACAAACAGTAATTGTGCTTTTTACATAGAGTCCTCTGTAGAAGTCCTGTACCTATTATATACTTTGGAAATAAACAAAACAGAGATGCCCAAACCTTTAGACGCAACTGCATGTAAATGGGTTTATTTAAATTTACACTGAAGGCATTTAGCAGATGCTCTTCTCCAGAGCGACTTACAAAAGTGCTTCACTTAGCTAGTTTGTATCAGCTAGAATCCAAAAGATACCTCTAAGCTTAGACACTACTAAATACAAAAGTCAGTATGGAGACCACAGTACTCTGCGCTACACTTCGCCTAAGTACTCTCGGAAGAGGTAGGTCTTCAGTCTGCGTTTGAAGACCGTTCGGACACCTAGAGGAAGTTGGATCCACCACTTCGGTGGCAAGACAGAGAAAGCCTGGACGCTTGTCCTTCGTCGATCTTTAAGGATAGACTTGAATCTGGAAGGGCTCTTGGTGCGGATCGGCTTTTGGCCTTTGCCATCAAGTTAGGAGGGGCTGGTCCATTCTTGGCTTTGTAGGCCAGCGTTAGGGTTTTGAATCTGATGCGGGCAGCATCTACAGGAAGCCAGTGAAGCAGTGAACGCAGCAGAGGAGATACATGACTGAACTTAGAAACAATGAAGACAACCCAAACGCTGCGTTCTGGATCAACGTGATGTCGAAAACCCTGATGATTTTTTTTTTTTGTAGATTACTTTCATACACATACACAGTTTGGGATGGATATCAAACGGTACTGTTTTCTACATTACCCTGTCAATAATTTGACAACAGCATCATTTTGAAACTCCTTTATATGCGCCCTTTAAACCTATTTGGTGTTTGGTGCTTTATATGACCAACATGACATTTCCTTTTCACAGCTTTTACATGATCTCTGAGCACGTGTGAGGAATCCAGGTTTTGACTACAGTAACAGCATCTCAGTGTGGGGCGGACTTGTTGAGTCTACACAGTGGCCTGGAATGGGGCAGAGTGAGCGCTGTGTGCCACTGCTCGTTCGAACCTTCCCTCAGGACCGGGGTAAGATAAGCTACTACAGAGGGTACACAGCCACGAACAAAGCATGGGTCTGTACTCTCTGAGTGACCTTGCACCTGCGCCGAGACGGGAGTGTGGCTGATCTTTCCCAGACCCCTGTGCTGAAGCTATACCACCTACTGGCTTTGACACACATACACACACACTCACACACAGACACACTCACTCACAGTCTCAGATTCACCTCAGGTGCCATTTGAAAGACATAGTTTGGTGACATTGATTTGTGGGCAGTAATTTAAAAATAGTAGAATTGCAAAGGCTTACATTCATCACAGTTCATTTAGGAGGGTCAGTGACCCACCTGGGCTGTGTTATTAGGCCTCCAGCGCCACGGTCGATAACAATCAAACCACCCACAGCAGCTCTCTGACGGCAGCTGTCCTTCATGGGAACTCTCTTGTGATTAAAGGTTAATGAGTGATGTGGCGGCGTATTAAAACCGACTAGTCAGCTTGACGCAGATAGACGGACGCAAACATGACTCAGTTGACCAGTCTAGCGATTCTGAAAAAAAAGGTGACTAGCACTGGGCCACGGGCCACACATTCCTGCCACGCTCCGTAAACGGACTCCCGTGTCATGGTGTCTGTCAGCTGTCTGGTGTCAGCCGAGTGTCACCCCCACCGCCGGGGAAAGGGGGGGGGGGGGTGCGGGGACAATAGCTTGCTTGAAGCCAAGAGCCTCCGGCAGAGCGCTGTGAGAACTCAAACTCGAGCCAACGTTTATTAAGGGCCTTGGAGTACAAGTGCTGGTTTAGGATCAAGTTCCTGCCGTCCGTTGAGCTACGTTCATTATGATGCGCAATGACAAGAACAGGTCCTACATCAGTCCTCCAGAGCTTTGATAACATAGGCCCCAGGGAACACTACAGAGAACAGCTGTTAGGAGTATGAAAGGTGTGATGATGTTATTATGCATCACTTCACTCTTCAGCAGTGAACATTAACATGATGGAAAAAAGTACTTGAGCCCTTTACTCAGCTGAAGTAAAAATAATGCTGAAATAACAGTGATTAAACTGGCCAACACCTTGTTACTGTGTCAGTGCTTATACAGTAGGTGTACCCTGCTTCTGCTTTCTGCAAAAAAACAACACATTGAACTTGAAATTATGCATAATAAACGCCCACTTATTAATCAGTGCACTAGGGCATGCAGTATGGTAGCTATTTTTTTGTCTATTTAACTCTTATTGACTCTTGTTTTGGAACATTTAAAGAATCGGTGGATATATCATGTGTTCTGTCCTATCATTTGCTCATTTTTGGGTGCTAAATTTAGTATAGTAATGACCCCTGCACACACTGGCTGTCTATAAGAGAGGGCAGAGTAAGAAGTGGCTTTTCTCAGTGGTGGAGAGATTATCATGGCCACCCCAGAGCCCAGTATAAACAGGTCATATATGTTCAACTTTATAAGCTTGTAAATCACGAGCATGAGCTGGTCAATCAGTGCACAGCAATGTGTACCACAGACATGTTTGTAATTTGCTATTAAAGTTGCTTTTGTTTTTGTTGCTTATGTTAGCCCAGCTACGATCATTTCTGCAATTTCATTAGCAGCAAAATAACAGTGATGCATTTTGGCATTTTACAGTAGCTCTCAAAGTTAACCGCAGACAATTGAAGCACATAATAGACATTTAAAGGAGCTGTATACGATTTCCCTCATAGTTCGCTAGCTGTTCGGTCTGTTTGTGTGCTAGAAAAAAGTCTGGTGTTCGTACTCAACCCTGGCTCAGACTGGGAAACACAACACTGTTCCAGCAACAGGGGGCCTTCGGGGAAGTGGAGGGGCATGAGCGAAGGCGTGTATACATTGGTTAGGCACTTGGACAGTGGAGAGTCCTCCAAATGTTAGAAAGCGATAAATATGGATAAGATAACGCTTTATTGATCCTGAAAGAAATTGCAGTATCCCGAAGTAGTATGAGTATGCAGTATGAGGACGAGGATGTTTTCTGTTCCTACTCAACGGGTGGGCAACATTGACTTATTTTTTACAGAAATAGCTCAGTATTGTTTTTCCCAGTTTGCGAATTTTTGTCATAATCACAACTGGCTTGCTTAGCAGCAGCATTGGTGGCTACAGTTTGCTAATCCACAACGTACATGACTTTGGCAGGCAAAGCTTCTGAAGGAGCACTGAAGGGAAAGGTGTGTTTGTTTTGCTGTTGAGTTCCAATCTCAGCAGTCATTCTCAGGATCATATACAGCGCCTTTAAGTAAGATCTTCCTTACACATATTCCTTGCCCAGATAACTGTAGAGAGGACAGAATATGGTCCGGTGTGCCCAGAAAGAACCTTTTTTGTGGTACGTGGTGTTACATCGCTGTTTTACGCAGGCCTGTCCGTCAAAGACATCTGTATGAAATAACAGCTGCTGAAAGTTTGAGAGCTGGTTGAGTGGTGGAAGGGTTTGTTTAAGTGAAGGGGGGGGGGTTGCTCAGTATGACACAGAATCAAGCAGAGAATCCGAACAGCCTGGAGAATCACAATCCTTTTGTGGAAGAGAAATACGGCAAAGCAGGGACTTCCCTTTTCACAGTTTTTTTCACAGGACGGTACATACTATAACTATAGGAAACTATAGGAATTCATAAGCAATGCCTGATTGCTATTAACAGGCCCAAAGTATGCCAAGAAAGGCTGCAGCTGTCCAGTGTTGGTAAACCTGTGCCCACTGCAGTCTCAGCTTTCTGTTCTGCTGTGGTCCTCTGCTGTGGTCTCATCCACCTCAAGATGTGTCGATGTGTTTTGCTTTCTGAGATGCTTTTCTGCTCACCGCAAGTTTACAGAGTGGTTATCCCAGTAACTTTAGCCTTTCTGTCAGCTCAAACCATTGACCTCTCTCTAATCAACAAGGCCTGTTGAAGGTTATGTCTGCTGCTCACTGGATGTTTTTACTAGAGAACCATCCTGAGTCAACTCTAGAAACTGGAGGGAGGAAATCCCAGGAGATCAGCAAATATTCAAATATTTAAACCAGACCATCTGGCAACAACTATCATGTGATGTTAAAAATCACAGAGATCACATTTTTCCCCTTTCTGATGGTTGATGTGAACACACCTGATGCTGCTATTCTGTATGTGTATGATTTGAGGCACTGCACTGCTATTGACCAGGATTTCCTGATAAATCGCTCACTGAGTGAGTATGGAAAATTTGAATCTAGGTACTTTATCCAAGCACAAAAAGTCCCATTTTTGTTTACTATTATTTTGAAAGGAATGTGCAGTGAAATGAATGGGACTGTGCTGTATAAAAAATACAGCAAGGAACTAAATGGGCCAATACAAACACTCATAAATAAGTACTGTACATGTTCTCCAAGGAACCTCTGCATACAGCAGCTAAAGAGATGTGCTCTGTTAGTGCACTACTGAATGCAGCTGACAGATATGGGGGCCGTGGGAGGTACTTTTGAGGCGTGTGGCTAGTTCACAATGGAGATGGACGTGAAAAAGAGCCAGGTGACAACAGCTGGGCAGCAGATGTAGGTTCTCTTGCACCCTTTTTTTCCTCTCTGTATTTATAGCAAGAGTGATTGCGCAGGTGGATCCTATGCAGCACTGCTGAAATTTGCAGTGGAAGCCACAGTCATCCCCATAGCTGATGTGGTGAGTAATAGGCCACTTTAGAGCTGTGACTAAATCAAGCTTGAGCTGTAGCCTGTGGTACTGTACACTCTATAGAGGTTTAATGATTCAACAAAACGAACTATTTTATTCAACACAATACAGTGGTCTCGGTTTGCAAGCAGCTGAAAACTGGCTGGGACTGAAACATGCCTTGCATTAAAGGGCTCATTTCACAACCTTTCTTATTATATTCCTTAGAAATATATAGGCTGGTTTTCTTACAGTGCCTTTAGAATTAATATATGTAAAGGAGCTCTGTTCTAATTGGCTGTTCCAGACTGTTCTAAAAGCAGTCTGGGACAAAACACTCAGCCTAAATGGGCGGGGAGGGATCAAATGCTTTGGGAATGGACTGTTTTAAAATGTCAGCAATGTTTAGTTCACATTGAGTTTTTGAAAATTGTGAAACATCCATGAAGACAGATTTAGTAATCACTGTTTTAAAGATATCAATATATAATGTAATATTTAATATATAATAATTTTTTTATATTTAAGACAAAAGCTGTGCCAATAAAGTATCCCAATATAACCTTATAGCCACACGCTAACCTTTTTCTTGCTGGATACAAAAGGAAAATGTAATAACGTATCAACCAGAGGCCGATTCTGTCTGCCCAATATCATTCATTTGACTCCAATCTTGGATACACAGAGAGCATTATTCATATCATGAAATGTTGATTCAATGACCTTGTGGTTAAAAAGTTTTTAAAAATCATCACAATGTATATCGCAGAACAACTAAATATATCGGCTAGCCCTACAGCACGCTATGGTGTGATGCAACATGATCCAGTACACAGTAGCACACAGAAACCGCAGATTTGATATGCTTGTCTAATTCAGTCAGTTGATTTCACCATAGTCAACAGGGACTTCCATGTGCTTTAATAGGGCTTTAATAACAGCCTACTTCTTTTCTGGGGCCTGTTATTGTTTCTGTAAGAGTCTTGTGGTTAAAAAGACCACAACAACAATTCACTGAAAGGATGCTTTAGGGTACCAACAGTGAGGCAAGTGTATGGCACTGGTCATTAACTCATTAGCTCCTGGAGGTGTTTTTCCATACTTTAGATTCAGCCCTAATCGACCCTATCTGATCCATCTAATTACCGCACTTAGAAGTGACTGGTTAGCTTAATGAGGTGTGGTAGATTTGGGTTTAAGGTGAAACCTGCAAGAAGGTAGATCTTCAGGAGGTCGCTGCAAATACATAACCCTTTCTGGCATATTTATAAGCCAGTGACCCTGGAAGTCAAATCATAAACCTTTTGAGGGATTGTAAAAAACACCCTATGCTGTAGGGTCTGGTACTTGATATGAACTGTTCTGGCCATAAACCACCCCATCGCCTACGGTTCACAGAAGGCAAACCCCCTCTGAGTCCATGCCCCACCTAAATGAGGGATAAGCGAGAGCCGTTTAGAGTTGTAACTGTCACCATTAGTTTCAGCATGAACCTCAAGTGGTCCCATGGGCCCAGTTGCCCTGTGTGGATGCCTGAGCGAGGGAGCAAGCCTTTTATAACCCAGCACAGACATCTACCTGTCCTCAATGCACTGCATGCCACTTTAGCTCATAATTGAAACAGATACGGCCACCGCTCAGCATGTGTAATCCTCAAGGAACGGAATGGAACTATTTAGTGATATCATAGGCTCCTGCCAGCCCCCATCCCCCCCGTCAGTTTATAGGACGCTGGAAAAAGTCTGCCTTTGTGAATCTCTTGTATCTGCTGACAAGTCTCAGCTGGGCTTGTAAGAGATGGAGTCTGGGACAAGCAGAGGAGCAGCTGTGATGCTAAAGCTACAGCTTAGACCATTCCTCATGTTCCTGAGACCACAGGTGAACCAGAGCCTACTTGCCTGGCTTAGTTAGTCTGGCTGAGCAAGGCTGCCGCACGCTGTTGTTTGGATGACAAAAGAAATGATTCAGCCACAGCTCTATGCAGTGCTCTGGAGCCGTGCCATCGTGCAGACATTTTATGCACCCTGTGGGGGCTTATTTCTGGCTAGGCTCTGGGCCCCACAAGCTGCCTGTATGCAGCGTTCCCTGCCAAGGTGTCAAAGTAACCAAGGTAGAGTTCACGAGAAAAGAGCACAGGGGCATGCAGACCATGCTATCTGATTTAATAAACAAAATTGCCTCGATTCCTCAGCCTTGCAGCCACACATTCTAATTAGGAGAAGATCCTCTGGGTTGATATTAGAATATAAAACCCTTCTGTGTGTCTGGAGATTCGCTGTGTTTCCTTAAACATCTTGTTAGCAGGAACAGTGTGGGTGTAGGGAGCATATTGCCTTACAGCAGGGTCTGACTTGCAGGACCATTACTGGAACTCAATAAGCAACAGGGGAGCTGTAGATTAACCTGATCTTGATCAGCATGTGCTTTTCAGTTGGACACTAATAGGCAAAATGCAGTACCGTGAAAGACCACAGGGTCACCTCTGCACTGGCATGAATGCCAGACCAGATTAGTCCCAAATGGGGCTTACTAAAATGGTCTCCCTTATCAACTTTTTCCCCACGTGGTCACGTTGGGCATATCTGAAGGGTCTCCTCGTGCAGCCAGAAGCTTGTTCGTACCTTGGAATTGCACTTGTAGATGGGATGCGTGATGGTCTCGACGAAGTGGTGCCTCATACACCTGTCTGGGTCAGTGTCTCCAAGGTGTCCGCTCTCAGCCTTGCAGGTAACTCCACGCAGAATGTTCAGCAGCGGACACGTGACCAGCAGCAGCACAATCCCTGGCTGGCTGAGTGGGCCTGCGTTCCCCATACTGGACCTCTGGCTTGATTGCAAAAGTGAGCAAGCTTCCTGGCAGACAAATGGAGGGAAATGGTGCCTATCCTACTACAGAGGAAAACGCACAGCTTTCTGCCCAGATTCTGGTACCACACTGCTAAACTGGAGTGTGTAGTTAGCTCGTCCGTCAGGCGCCGCCATCTCCTGCAGTTTCTGCCTGGGTGGTTCTTTCTGAAATGAAAAGAAGGAGGGTTAGTTTACTGTGATGCAAAGTACAGAAAAAGCTCGTCCAGGAGTGTCCAGCTGAGAATAGAATATCGGGTAATGTTTTGTCTATTAGGCCTAGTTAGCGGTTTGGAGTCTTGGGGCTGTTTAAGTTATTACAGGAGCCATTGGTCAGGTGAAGCTAGGTACGGGAGTGTGCACGTCTGAGAAGCTGCAGGCGATATGATGGCCTGGGACAAAGCATCTGCCATTCGCTTAAGGTGACTGTATCTTCAGCCAGGAACAAGTGGGCTGAGTTGTGTGAGGCATGCTGGCAGCAGTTCAGCTGTTATTCTAACAATCCTAAAAAAAAAAGTTGATGTTTTTATTACACAAAGGAGAAACTTAATCCATTAATAAACAGCCTGGAGCGAATCATTTCACCAGGAATGAATTTTTCATTAGAAGAAATAGGTCTCCAAACAAGTTCTCTCATGACAAGTCAACTGCAAACCCTGAGCACACACACACATATATATATATATATATATATGCTTTGCTTTTTTTTCATGGTCCATGCACTTTTATTGTCCTCTTGACAGTAGTATCCGTCTGAAGGGAACGGTTCCTGCACGGCAGTTAAACTCACAGAGCCACAACTGCTAATAAGCCTCGTGGAGCACTGGGTAGAAGGTTCTTTCCCCGAGCCCTGAAGGGAACAGAAACCTAGAGCTCGGATCAGGCTCTTTTGTGGAGCGGAAATTATCATTCATGAAAAAAACCAATGCACTGCATTATGTCAAAAAAAAAATTCTACTGCACTTTATCCCCCTCCCTTCATTTTTATCCCTGGGTGTTTCACAGAGACCCCTAATTTGTCCCAAAATCGCAAACACATCAAGTTAATTTAACAACGTACCTCAATGTTATTCTTTCTGAAGGAAATCATTTAACTTCAGCATTCCTTTGTGCAAGAAATTGAAGTATCAATTTGCCTGTTAAAATAAATACTCTCTGAAATGTTTAACGGCTCCAGAGGGCTTGTGTTTGCAGGGTTTACACAGCCAGACATCGCCCGGTCTGCTTTTAACCTGGATGCACCAGACCAGATGCACCACACTCTCCTCCCCATCATTTGTTTAATATCAACATATCAAGCATACCGGGCATGATAGCGGCTATCATCGCCATCCTCATCGCGCTCAGACATGACTGTTGACATTCAGAAGTGCGAGAAAAGGGCTGCTTTGTTCAAGGCCTGATCCATGGCCATAATAACCAGGCTGAACAATGCGGCGAGAGACATCCCTGTTTACAAGGTGACTACAGATTCCAATAGAGTTCGGAAAAACAAGAGAATGACCTCATGGTACAGTCACGCACAGCCGCCTGATCAGCTAAATCTGGGGGCTTCCAGCGTTGGAGAGTTGTGAGTGTGTGTGTGTGTGGGGAGGAGGGGGTAGTGAGGGGGTTGGGGGGGGGGGGTGTTATGGATGCTCCAACACATCCACTCACCCCTGCAGGGAGCTGCCCTGGGGCAGGGAAGCAGTTAGGTAGGGCACCACTGCAGCCTCCACACCTGCTGAGATCCACAGATTTATAGAGCCCAGTGTGTCCACAAACAGCAGCTGGAACTTCCGATCCCCTCCATCTGACACAACAACAGCAGCACAGCAGCATGCCTCCACCCTGTCCGCCTCCATCCTGTCCACCTCCACCCTTTCTCTCTCCAGCACAACTATGTCCCTCTCTGGATTTTGCTAGAATCTTTGTTTTTTTTCCGGATATTGTAAACTATCAGAGGTGGGTTTTAGCCTTGCTGGACTTGTTGTCTGGCTTGGCAACTGGGCGGCTCACGGTCATAATGTACTCAACCGTTTCCTTTAATTAGCTCTCCCATTAGAACTACAGCCAGAGCCAAAAGCTCTCTTTCTCTCTCTCTCTCCCGATAAATAAATTCAATTTTATCTGAGATATTTATCTCAGGAGTGCAGAGGTGTGGGTGGAAATAAAAAGAAAGCACAACCCAAATATTTTTCGCACTTTATCACGCTAATGGCCTTGCTGGCAGTACATTTGACTGTAAAAACTGATTAATTGAATGTACATTTTCGAGTTAATCTCCAGTTAAAAACAACACAATAGGATCCTTTATTTGCCGTGGTCCTTTTTTTAACAACAACCTAGTCAAGTGTCTCATTGCGAAACACGTGCTAAGCTAACCGTTCCAAGAGACGTAAAAGCAATAAACATTCAAAAAATAAGGGCAGGAGCCAGGGGTGAGTGAGACACTCCAGAAGTGGTGTGTGTGTGTGTGTGGTGCTCCCAGGCAAAGCCCAGTCACCCAGAGACTTGCCGAGACCTCTAAGGCTTCTGGCCAGGCATGATGCCAGCAAACGGACCTCCAGACTGAACTGCCCCGAGGCACAGCCCTGTAAAAAAAAAAACCCCAAAAACATGGCATGGCTCTTTTCCTGATCGAGCTGGTGCAGGTCTGGTGAGAGGCCTGGGCGTCTGCGCCATTGGAACTGCAAAATTCCTGACATTCACACGCGGCCACAGGTTGGGAGCCATACAGCATAACTCTTCGGCCTCAATCTGACCATTAAAAACCGCAGAGTCTATTTCATTCTGGGAACCAAAAAAAGGCCTTTTTGACCTTAGCCAAGTCTGGACATCATCACGTGTGATACAGAGGTTGTTTGTGGAGGGTTTTTCCTCCACCCGCGCACACACATACTTTTTGAAGGAACTCCGGGGAGCTCAGGTAGTCTCTTGATATTGGAGATTGTCATCCTGTCTCTGGCTCTCATCGCTGCTCTCCTTCTTGCATAAGCTAAAGCGCAGACTGTCATTTTGAGACGGATTTTCAGACTGAAATGTGCCTGGAGATATGAGAGAGGTTGGATGAGGTAGAAAGGGAGAGACTGTGGAATCCACATTATTAGCTAGGCTTGCCGCGACATTGTCGTTTACAAGTCATTTATTTTGGTCTGGAGCAGATTTTCCAGGTAATCCAGGACAAAGTCTCAAAGTTGCCTCCAGACCTGCCTAGGTGGATTTAATCATTCTAGACATTCTAGGGAGTCTTTTCTTCAGGCCGGGAACTGTTGATATGACTGTCGATTGCAGGCTGGAATAAATAGCTGCGGATGAAACTGCTGACGCTCTTCAGAACTGGAATGCTTTTGATGCTCTCCAATGCTAATGTTACTCTTTTCCTCTGATTACCGAGACTGCGATTCGGTCAATTCTTTAGAAAGTAAAGTAAACCCTTAAACATCATCCGCAGTTGCTTTGCGGGTTGGCCCTGTCTTCGGTGTCAGACTCATGCCTCCTCTAATGTCCACGCATTACGTCATTGTTTGGTGCTCACTTAGTGCCCCATTGTTTCACCAGCTTTTAATAAACCAAAGGGCAGATTCCTACAGGGGCCAAAAGAGCCCCCCTCGCTCTTCTCCTGGACCCCGTCTGCACCCAAGCAGCATGCCAGCCCTGAGCAGGGGCACTGCCACCTCGCTTTGATGCCACCAGCCCGCGCCTCCCTTACTCCACGGCTAAGCCCTGCACTAAATATATCCCCCGCGATAAAGATAAGACAAACAGTGCGGATTTGAGCGTGGCCTACGACCAATGGCAGCGGAGCCTGCGAGCCCTGCGTTAAGCTAATGTTAGCGTTGTAATTTAGCCTTCTTAGAACAGCTCACGTTCTAAGAAGACAATAAAAAGTATAAAGGGCCCTGGGTATGCTGCAGAGCCCCGATGCACGTGTTGGGGGAACTTATTAGGATGTCCTCTTAAACCTCCTCCCCCTGTTCTGAGCTGACTCACTCTTTGACTATTCTCTTTACTTTGTGGATGCAGTATTTTTTTAAAAGCTGCCCAAGATGTTCCTTTCTATGGTCTTCTCAAGAAAAAGAAGATACATTCAAAAGAAGGTGACTGTGGGAAACCTAACCCCACCAGACAGCACGCTGGTGGGAGGTATTATCTCAAAATGTGCGAGGGAAAGCTCCCCATGCACCTCATTCTCCTCTTCCATAACAAACAATCCGAGGACTCATTTGGTGGCGTGATCCAATGACTGAAGCAGCGGGTTCAGTGTGGAATTAAGCCATGAATGCTCAGTCAGTGAATGCACCGTCTCGGCAGGCGACCCACCACAGAAGACACTGCGCCTCTCATCAGACGCGCATACCATGAACCTGCCCTAGCCTCGGTGCCTTCAGCCAGATTCTAATGACTCACAATGTGCAAAATTGTCATGTCAAAGCCTGACCATGGTGTGGATAGGTGTTGAGCAATGGTGCGTTATCGAAACCACAAAGAACAACAGGGCTTTTCTTCTGTTCACTAAACGCAGGACGAACGTGAGAGCACTACCTGATTCCAACCGCAGTCATTTATCATACGTCAACCCAGTTTTTGCCAAAAGTAAGATGTGATATGTTTCATTCATCTGGAATCAAGAACATTCAATGCTCTCCTGTTTCCAATGGAACACTGATCGGAAATCAAGCTTCGGAGGCAGCATTGCAATAACAAACGCATACAACTTTTCAGGTAATCAGAACAACATGTTACACAACAGATCCATTCAGAGCCAGTCTGAAGAAATTAGCTATTTGCCATCACAGCAGCCAATGGCTGGATCTAGACTATGATCTGAAGCCTTAAGACCAGCAGTTTACAGCGATTTACCTGACAGATCAAGCAGAAGTCCAGGGTCACCTTTAGATCCAGACAGTGAGCTTACCTTCTCTCCAGCTCCTTCCAGCTCTCAATATCCAGCCCCAGCTGCACCTCACTGGACTGAAGTGAAATTGCTTTTAAACCCCCTTCTCTCCCTCGTTCTCTCTCTCTCTCTCTCTCTCGCTCTCTCTCTCTCTCCCACCTCTCACGCACACTGATTGTGTGAGCTCTGATTCCCTTTCTCTCTCTCTCTCTCTCTCTCTCTCTCTCTTATTTCTCTGCTCCCCCTCCCCTCCTCCGCTGCTGACACTCACACCCCTCGTTTTCTTTTCTCTCTTTTTTTTATAGGGGAATCAGAAGGAAAAAGGAAAGGACAGATGATGCACGTCTCAGGATGGTTGTCAGATGTGGAACGTGACACAGCAGTCATATATCACTTCAAGAACACACACACACACACGCTCTCTCTCTCTCTCCCTCTCGCACACACACACACACCCTCCAGCTGACACACCGACACGCTCTCGCAAAGCAAATGGGGATTCCAGCCTCGGAATGGTTGTAGAATCAGAGAGCAGAGCAAAAGCCCGGCCCTCTTTTACGAGCTCCGGGTTATAAAACTGTTAGCAGAATTAGTTTATTTAAAAACAACTGCTCCCTCAGCCTTATAACCGCAGCGCCTGCAGTCCCCCAGCATACAGTAGGGTCGCCGAGAGGTTTTAGGAGGTGCTTGTCAATTTAACACAGCCCACGTCAGAGCAGAAAACTTCTGCTTCTCGGCGTAACGCAAAACAAGTGGGGCATCGAGTGCATTTAATTAGCAGCAGGATTTGAAGTACACTGAAGGTCTACTGCCTCTGGCATAACAATGAATTGCTATGTCGGTCGGCTTGCTTTTTTGTAAAGAGCAAGAACCGCATTCTTTAACAGCAGGAGGTTTTTCAAGGTTCTTTAGGTAAGGTAGGAGTTCTAAAGAGAACCATTTCAATGCTTCAGGGCTTCTCTGCAGTTTGCAAAATGTTTGTTGTTCTTGTTTTTTTGTTGATTTTGTCCCTTTTTTCTCCCAATTTGGTACTGCCAATGAACCCACCCCTAACTCGCAACTCCCCCTAGCACTAGCAATGCTCAAACAACTAGGAGGGTAAGGACTTCATCCATGTCTCCACCGATACATGCAAAGGCAGCCACCGCCTCTTTTCAAACTGCCACTAATGTGACATGGCCTGGTTTCCAACACGCTTGGCCACACCAGCCAACAGAAGCCTGCGCCGACAGACAGAAGCCAGGGCCGGGGAGAGAGTGCCAGCTACCCATCCGAAGAGAGCACAGCCAATTGTGCTCTCCTGGACTCCGGCTGCTGATGACAAAATGGCATGGCTCTGTATTCCAACTCACAACCCCCCGGGATCAGAGTGGCAGCACATTAGACTTCTGAGCCAATTGGAGCCCCAGAAATGGTTCTGATGGTTGCTACAGTGAGGCCATAGGAGAACCCCTAAGCTCTAATGATAACAAGATTTGAATGTGAAGAAACTTCAGGTAATGTGGGCTAAAGTACATTGCATGGACAAAAGTAGTGGGACACCTGTTCATTCATTGTTTCTACCAAAATCAAGGGTTTTAAAGAAAGGTCTATGCTGCTTATGTTGGAGTAACTGTCTCTACCGTCCAGAGAAGGCTTTCTACTAGATTTTAGAGCATTGCTGTAAGGATTTTATTGCATTCAGCGACAAGAGCGTTAGTGAAGTCAGTACGTTGGGTGATCACCACCCCACCTCATCAGCAACTCCCCAGCTCATTCCAAAAGTACTGGATGGAGCTTCATCATCATTCCAGAGAAGACAGTTCCACTGCTCCACAGCTCAATGCTGGGGGCCTTTGTACCCCTCAAGCCCAATAGGTTCATGTTTATCTGCTTCAGAGAGTCCTATTCTATTGGCAGTACTTCTCTGTTCTTCACATTCACTTGTCTCGTTTACACATATGGAGATCTAAAGAAGCATCATTTGACAGGTTCTTTAAGGGATTCATTGTGGTTATTCTATGGCATTGCACAACACACTTATTTGGTGCCTTTATTCTACTTTTTGTTGGTACAACATGGGACCCTTTTTGCTAAAATTGCAACATAATGTCTGACCAGAGAAAACAAGACCCACCACCCTCTAAACACTAAGAAACAACAAAAGAAAGAACGAAAAAATTGAGATTTTTGTCTAACCAGTAACTGTCTGTGGAATGTCTTCTCTTGAATGACAAAACGACACTTATAATTACGATTTCACGAAATGGCATAATTGCTGTTTTTTGCTGTATCTCAGACAGAGACAGCATTTGGTGGGATTTTTGTTTTTTTCAGCTATGATTTTGTCTACATGTTTTCCATGCAAATACCTCCAGCAATTTAGAATGTCAGTCGTGGTGGGGAAAGCAGAGGGGGGGCATATTAAATTACCACAAATATTGGCACCAGAGGGGAGTGTGTAATCTTCAGATTGAGGTGTGGACTCAATCCAAGAGTGTACTGAAACCCTGTAAGACAGAAATATCTGATAATCAGATTCTTCCCACTTCAGAGGCTTGCTTTTTTCAGGCATTCTTTCAGCAGTTTTCATTCAGCTTTGCGAAGGAGGAAAACTAAACTATGAAAGGCTGACTATTGCATGTTGGAGCCCAAAAAGGTTTAAATATAGACTTGTTAGGGATATGCAAGGATAATGTTCTGCAAAGCAAAAATGCTGTGTAGCCCAAGCTTAAATAATCAATGATTGTTCAAAAACTGGTTTCCAAAAATTTGAAACCTCAGGGGAAATTACGGGCGAGCTGGCCTAACTAAGTAGGGCTTAAGGGGTCAAAAGTGTATGAAACACAATTACCTGCAGGGGCTTCTTTGGACCTCACATTGAACCCTCACCTTCCCTCTTCAAAGATACACTACCAGCACTCTTCATTCAGACTATACAATTACATGACTGGGACTGATTTTCACTGGGCCAGATTCATTAAGCTCTCCGCCAGAGCACCAGTAAAGGTACTGTGAGGTAGAGTGAAATGTACGTCAGTGATTCATAAGCCAAACTATCACGCAAAAAAAATTAATAATCTAAATTATTCTGATGGAAAACATGCTGGTAGGAACTTGGCATGATTTTGATGACCTTTTATTATTCAATAGCAGAGGTCTTCATATCTGGACCTTGGTAAAGGTGCACGTATTTGTCACTGTACAGTGTGTACTGTACAGCGAAATGGGTCCGCCGCATTTAACCCATCTGTGGTAGGGAACACACACACTCACACACACACACACACACACACACACACACACACCCAGAGCGGTGGGCAGCCAACTCCAGCGCCCGGGGAGCAGAGAGGGTAAAGGGCCTTGCTCAAGGGCCCAACAGTGGCAGCTTGCCAAGCCCGGGAATCGAACCCACAACCCTGTTATCGATAACCCGGCACTCTAACCGCTGAGCCACCACTGCCCACCACTGCCCACTTTTCCTGGACTCCTGTAATCCTTGGTAGGTATGACGCTACATGGACAATCAATTACATCAGATGGTCCCTTAACCCCTTAAAAAGCCTATGACCTGTCAGCACGCTGAAAGTGTTATTACAAACTTCTTTTTACCAAAGAATAGCCCCACCAGTTTATACAGAAGTGCCTGTAGCTACTGAATGACACATTTTGGTATGTAATAAGCCTTGGAGTGTAAAGGGGTTAATTACAAAATCCAGGAACTGAAAAATGGTCTAGATTTGATGACCTCTGCAATAGAATTTAAACATATTTGGTGTCACAGTCTCACATAAACTCAGCTGCTTAACCAGTGTATTAAAAGACTATATATATTTTTAATAGATCGAGCATCATTTGTAACAACTGCAGTTAAAAGCACTCTGGTTGAATATATATGAAACCACACTGATATTATTTCTTTATAATTTTTTTTTATAGATTTTACTTTTGTTTGTTTGTTTTTTTTCGACAGTGTGGCTCTGATTCTGAGATTTTCAGCATCCTAACAAGTGAAGCTTATTATCAGACTTTGACTGCCTATTACTGTGCTGTGGTAAAAAAAACAACAACAAAAAAACAACAACAATGGCCCACTCAGAAATGCCACATTTGGCATACTGTATCACCAGAGTTTTATGAGTCTGGCCCATTGCATCTCATAGTATTTGATGAGATTAAGCCATTAAATGGGTAAAATACTCACAAAACTAATAACCACACTTCCATTGTTCCATGACACCGTCCGCTTTCAAGGAGAATGGGGTTGAAATAATACTTCAACAGCTACTCACTCAGTCACTCAGCATAACTGTAAAATGGTTTTTGCAGAGCTTTCCTCACAAAGTTGTCTTTCTCAAGCGAAGCCCTCTCCTGTTCGCCTCTTCCATTCTGTAGAAACATGTAGGGGTGAGCATCTGGAGTTTTTGGACTGAGCTGCACCATATACTGCAACTTTCCCATGGATATAAATATTGATTCTCACCTTTTACATCCACGATCTGGAGCTGTCGAAGTTCAAGCTGCCTTCAATGGTCCATATCTATTTCTGTAGGTTGTCCAATTCTGTGGTTTCAGGTGCAGGAGACTGAAGAACACACCGAACATTACACTGCTACTAGAACCGCATTACGAATGTGGAGCAGTTTTGAAAAGAGAGAGAGACAGAGAGAGGGAGAGATAGAGAGAGAAAGAAGAGGAAGAGAAAAGAACTGGCGAGGCTGCCTCAGGTTAAAGCAGGTGGGTGACCATGTCAGGCTCTAAGACTGTTCAGCCATACATCTTGCTCCCCCAGAGCCCCTTGCTCTGCCTTTGATGAAAGAGTTAAACCCATCCGCACCCTGGCCGTCCATCAGGTTGAAGCTGGCTTTCATGTTCCCTTAACCCACAACAGAAGGGGGCCTTTGAGGCTTTAGCCTAGCCAGCCTCCCAGGTGAAGAACAGCAAAGGCAAATTGAGACTGATGGGCTCAAGACACATTCAGTCTTCATTCTCAGTGATCAGTTTCAAGTCCCGTTTCAAGCTACATGTAAAAAAGGAAAGGTCTCATAATTTGGGGTGATTTATAAGCAAACAGTGAACGAAGGGGGGAGGGGGGGCAGCCTCAGCACCTTCCAGAATGACCTCCATGGGGAATGCCAAGCTGCATGAAAGTAGTCCCACCGCTCTAATTTACAGCCAGTATAGAATAACATCTTTTCATTTCACCATCTAAAATAATGTACAGGGTGCTTCCAGCCAAAGACAACTGCTCATTGATTGCTGTACCAGGTATGGAGCGAGAGGGCCAGGAAACATTTCTGAACAAGCGCTCCTACCATTTTACTGAGAAAACAAATGCATGCGCGAACACAAATTCACACCGTATTAAGCTGTAGATGAAGTGGCCTCAATTATAGCAGCTCAGTGAAACACAGAAGGTCTGCAGAAGGTGTGAGGAGGGCAAAAGACCATAAGCAAACTGATAAAAGACAAGGGTAGAAAGGCTTCATTCAATACTGTGCCAGTACAATTTCCCAGAAAACGTCAAAAGTATCTCTGTCTAGCAATCGCTTTTCCAGTGCTGCATAGCTCTGAGGTCAGGAATATGATTCATTAAGGATTTTTTTAATAAAACAAAAAATCCATTATATTTCCAATAGTTGGAGGACTTAATGTCTTGAAACCATCCATTCCTAGTGGCCCGTTGAAGATTGGCCTTAGCTGTAGTTCCTTGCCTATTACAGACAGGATATCAGATTATTGAGGACATTTATTGACTATTAAATCTTTCATCAAAAAGGCAGAACTTTTAGGATAAATGTTTTGGGCAGTTGTTAAAAAGGCATATACGCACATATGGGCACAGTCTTTCCTTGAGCCACAATACTGATGAACTATTTTAGTTCCCTAATAAACCATGTTTGGAAACGAGCTTTCTAAAGGCTTTAAGAACCTTTACTAGTTTTTAATTTATGTATTCTTCCTTCAAGCAACCTTCCATTATATGAAAGTTCTTTACATTTAGTAAAGATTATACACACTCTAAACTCATCTTATTTCATCTACAAACAATATTTTCTAAAGAACCTGCCATTATTTAGAGAACCACCAGATTCTGCAAAAGCACTGCATAAAGATCCAATTTTGGAATTTATGTTTTGTAAGTGTATAGATTACATGTCTTCTAAGGTCTTAGCAGAAGGAGCTCTATATAGTACTAAAAATGACTTCATGAGTTCTAACGATAGCAGAACACTATGGTGCTATAAAGAATTATTTTTATATTTAATTTTTAAATAGATTCTCCAAAGAACCACTCACAACAGCATTTCCAAGGTAGAGAACATGGCAAAAGAACCCCTGAAGAGGTGTTTTTAAGGGCGTGTTTAAGTAAAAGGTATAGGCAAATGTAGAAGGAATTTTGTGAGTGGCCAATAAGTATACCAGAGCAGAAGACATCTTGAAATGATTTTAGAATCTTTATATCAGGAACAATCTGTAAAACTGTTACGGTTCCTATGGGGGAAAATGATTACTGGCCTTTTTATCATTCGACCACCATACTCCAGCTTCATGGCTTGGGCAAACATACATTCCAATGTACAGATGTCCACATATCAGTAATGCAGCTAAGAATTGACCGCTTGATTGGCTATTATTTGAGTCTGCACATTTATTATCCTTTCCTGTGTGGAACCTTTATGAGGTTTAAAAGACTGAGCTAAACAGCAATTAAAGCAAAGCCGGGCATTAAAAACATCATAGCAGAAACAAGTCCCTGGACGTAAAACCATGCGAAATGAAATAAATATTGTGTATCGTAAAGAAAACAGTTTCAATCCTCTCAGGTAATGCAGATGAGATTTAGAAACTCTAACCTCGAGCAACTTGAAGATCTGAGTTTTAGACTGTTTATGTTCAGGAAATCAAACGACTTAGGGAAGATCTGTTTGAGCAGTAAGCATACAACGGCCAGTGGCAGCTCAGTGCCATGAATGTGGTCAGGCTGTAGAACAACTGAAACCTTCTGATGAAAAGGTAACACTAGTTCATCTAATGCCAGTTTACTGCTGCGGGATCCGTGCATCCCTTAGCGTCCTCACTCTATTGTTCTGGAAAGGGGAATTCCACCAGTTTTCAAATTAAATTAAATTAAATGAAACTAAATAAATACTTTAGATGTAAAAAGCCATTCAGAGTGGTTTGATGTGAAATGCTCTGCTTTGAGAAACGTAGGAGTCAGAAATGTCTACAGCAGTATTGATAGCAACCAGACATCCCAAATGTTTAATGCCTCCAAATTCAACATTACAGGAAGCTGTTGAATGAAATGATTATGGATTGTATTCCTGATACCTGAGACATAGTTATTAAATAAAATGTTGGCCTATTTTTTGTAAAGTGCATCTGGATGGGAAAGAAACATACAGGACATTGTGAGACAATATAACACCTAAAACACAAAAAAAACTTTTTTTTTATAATAAACATTACATATAAACCTTGTGTAGGTTCTGGGTCTGTAACGGTACACATAAGACACAATTTAGTTCAAACACCTAAGTTTGCTTTCATTGAATTTTCATTTAATTCATGCCTCCAGAGTTCACTGGTAGAAATAGTAGTTCTAAAATATATAATATTGCAGCTATGTTTGAGCATTTAGTCATAGATGACAACAGCAAGGTGATAAATTCATATGTCGAATTATGCAAACTAGAAGCTAAGGATAATCTAATAGTAGTCCATCGACTTGAGCATTGTAAGCACAATGTTAGCTGATGATAACTAGGGTTATGAAATTGGCTGCCGTTGACATTTTATGTAGATTAAGTTGTTTCAAGACATGTTGACCAGCGATTCCCAGTTCACTTCTATTTAAAATTCGCAGAATGTTTTCCACCACGAAGGGCATGGTTTTTCCTCCAATGATGCGATGCGCTCATTGTCTATACGTGAGCCCTGTACCGCGATGGTTCAGCCCCAATACGTATATTGTCACACTCCTAGTAAGTTTACTGGTTGTTTTGGATTGTAAATAAAATGGCTATATTTGCATTGCATTTATTGCATTGTGGAAACAAACCCTGCATGTGAAAATAGGTATGCACGTTTTAAAAATGTGCATGCCACAAAGCAATGGTTCTCTGAAATCGATGAATCTTTCTAGACAGCTAAATGTGACGTGATTATTGCGATCTGACAAAAGAAAAGTGTGGACTGGCATGCCTTGAAAACATCCACATCTTTGTACACTCACCAAAACCCTTTTCCCACTATTAAGAACACTGCCAAATTTGGAAAGGGCCTCCTTTGCTCTCAAAACAGCTTCAGTTCATCATGGCATGGATCCCACAAGATGTTAAAAACGTTCCTCTGAGATTCTAGTTCTATCACATCCCAAAGGTGTTCTATTGGATTTAGAACCGGTGACTGGGAAGGACACTAAGGAATGTTGCACTCAGTGTCCAGTTTGTGATGTAAGGTAGACAACAGAAGATACGTCAATTGTGGCCATGAAGGGATGTACATGCAGTGCACTGCACTGCAGCCTCAGCTTTCTATTCTTGGCTGACAGAAGTGGAACTCGACATGGTTGATAATGATTGTTGTTGTAGCCCATCCATCTCAAATTTTGATGTGTTGTGCATTCTTAGATGCTTTTGTGGCTATTCTCTGTTGACCTCCCTTAACTACAAGGCATTTCTTCTTATTCTATCAACTGCTGCTCACTGGCCGTTTTTTCTTGTACCTCTCTGAGTAAACTCTAGATGTTGTTTTAAAGAGGCCGTTTAAAGGGTTAAATATACACTAGGCAATCTGCGACATTGGTTTAATAGAAGAAAAGGGAGTGTAAAAGCTTAGAATGAAGGTTCTGTGAATACTTAGAATGATGTAATGTGCTCCACCTGTCTGGTCTGAGGATCAGGCCTTGATTACTAGTGCTCTGATTGCAGCACATTCAACCTTCAGTCATGCCATTTACAATCAAACGAGGTGCCAGATTAAAGTGTATTGTTTTGAGCAAGAAATGGAGTGCCAGTCATTCTGATCAAGATGATTTCACAGCCTCAAGGCTGGAGAGTGGCATGCTTTTCTGGGAAAATTTCCTTTCTTAGGGCTTTGCCATGTCATCTCATTATACAAGGTGTTTTTTCTGTGCTTTGCAGCAAACTGTGAGCCTATATATGAAACATGTTTTGGTTTAACTGCTCATATCTTTTACAGCGTCCTGTTTGGCCCTTAGGTCTAAAAGGCATGTTCAAGAGGGTTCTCATTCCAGCGTGGGTTTGATTTATGTGCGAGTCAATTAAAAGCTACATAACAGAACAAACGGCACAAATTTAATGCAACAGATGTATGAATTTATTTGAGACTTTTTTTCTGTTTGTGAAAATACATGCAGCAGGCGTGTTCTTTTAAGTCCATGTTGGTGTCTTTGAGAGAGAGAGAGGTGATCTCCATACCTCTCAGCTGATATCACTGTTGCCAACACTGCCAAAGACATCATCCAGTAACAGAGAGTACTTGACGGCCATCACTGCAGGGCCTACGGCTTCGCCGTTCCAGTCTATATCAAACTGCAAATAACAGCAGGACAAAGTTTAAGCAGTTCAGCATTGTGCATGGACTGGGATTGACAGAACATTAATCCTTGCTTGTGTTTCTGCCACAAATAATACTCATCAATTCATTAAAGGAGCACTTCAACGGCTTTTCACTTAATCTCTTCTGCATCTGTAGCATACAGTCGTTTGCCAAGGACAAGAAGTTAGATGCGTTTTCTTGTACTTAGTGGAACAGAAAACCCTCTAACTCAAAACACACTTATAATAGAAAACAACTGGGCCGGTGATGAAAGTGAAGCACCTGTCTATATTAAAATAAAGCAATAAGTCATGAAAGACCACACCTTACTTTTTTAAACCTTTTTTTGCCTAGGTAAAGGATGATCAAAAAGAAAAACCTGTTTAATAATAAATGTATTATTTCTAAAAATGTTTGTCTATTAGGACTAGGCTATTTATGTACTTTATTATTTATTATTATTATTATTATTTATTAATATTATTATTTATGGAACTTTTGCTTTTCCATACCTGTATCCACATTGCAGTCACTTCAATATGGATTTTGTAACATTTCATAATGCAGAAACTTTTCGCAGAAGCTTTTTCTTATTATACTACTAACACAATTGTAATACCAAGAGCCATCTGATTTATTAAATATGTGTATTAAGCTAAGGGTGCCATATATTTGTTGCTATTTGCACATATTCTTTACTGTGTATGTTTTGCAGTTTTACAGTGAACCCTTCAGGAAATACTTTAGTCCTAGGCTCTAGCAGTTAGTTCAGCACTGGTGTAATTTTGGAGGTGAGGGGGGCACATCCACCTAATTGACATATAAAGTATTAGATAGCTGTTTACAACACCAGCCTGGTCCTACCTCAGCATACACTCCTGAACTCCCTGTTTTACTCTTCATTTACACACACAACACATGGCTGCTCTACATATTTATTCCATTTTACTGTTAGTATAGGAACTTAGTTACCTTAGTCACCAGGCATTATGCACACATTTGCACATGTACATGCACATATTTGTATATTTTTGTATTTATTGTCTTTGTACTTACTGTCTGTGCACTCTATCTCGCGTTTTTGGTCTACTGTCCTTGCACTATTGTATCATGTTTTACCTATTCTGCAATAACAGACTTAGCCTAACAGTGTTTTATTTTACTGTACAGGATTGTATAATGACAATAAAGTTTAATTGAATTGAGATGACATGAAAATATGGTCTTGATCACCTAATTGCTATATAATTGCTGGTCCCCCTCACTTTCAGACCAAATCTGCACCCCGGATGTTTATCATTTCGGGCATTTACTGATGCCTGTCTAATGATCTGTCAATATGCTTAATGGCCATTGTGAGCAACATACAGTAGCAGCACATTTTTGAAGAATTTACTGTAGTAAGGTGGTCATGGGCATGTATATAGATAGCATTTCATCACGGCTTTGACCGTGACTCAATCAATCAGATTTAAGGACTGGAACTATGGTTTTAAGTCAGTGAGTTTTCTGTTTGGCTCTGTTTGCTCTGCATCAACATGACTGTCTGTGGCAATCGACCATATGCAGTCAGTCGGTCAACCGAGCTTAACTTAAAACATGCTTTAAATACAGCTGGAGTATTACATACAGATAATATAAGTTGGCAGTGATACTTATTCTGATCTTATTATTGATTCTACTGTAGGATCGTAAGAAGTCACACAGAGAAACGACAGTAATTCAAACTATTGAGAGATGTGAGATTGTGGCTTATTAAGCCTAAATACAACATAGGAAAAAAGGCAGATTATTGAAAGACATCTAAATGCATCAGGTCAGTTTTCTTCAAAGATGCACTTGAGCAGCCTGACATGAAGACGACGAAGATGATGTCACTCTTCTTCTGCGTTTCCCAAGAGCTCTTTGATAAAGGCAGAGTATTCCACCATTGTGTGGCCTTCTAGTTTAGGCATAGGCACCGTAACACAAAAAGGCTGGAAATCAGTAACAGTCATAGTCAGAAAGCAGCACAAAAGCGACATAAGAGTATGCACAGCAAAGCAAAGCAAAGCAAAGCAAAGCAAATAGAATACCCGGGTTCACAGCAATGCACTACAGCAATAAGTATTCTGATGTATGGCCTGTATTTCTGATTAAGACAAAACAAGTAAATGATCAAAAGCCCCATCTGGTGGTGAAAGCATGTCCTATACTCTCTCTATCCTCCTCTCATTGCGGGAAACCTGAGGCAGATGGTTCTGCTTAGGCTGTTATGTGGCATGGCACGCTAAATTAAAGCGCTGCAAGAAAAGGTCTACATTTGAGCAGATTTTGAGTGTTTTTTTTTTTTCAAGGCTGATTTAAATGAGGTGAGGCTTGGAGGTGCTTGAATACTCTGCAGCAGGGTGCGGGCCAAGGCCTGGAACTCTGCCACCTGGCCCACTCTTCCAAACACACTATATGTTTCTCAGCTCTTTGCATGTGTGTGGCTGTGTCTGCTAATGATGGCAGACAAAGGCTACAAAGAGGCACTGGATGGGGATAACACAATGCATTAATTAAAGACTTACTTTCTTGTTTATAGACTCCTCTTAATCCTAGCTTCTCAGGTTTCTTAGGAAGGTAATGTTTGATGATGACGAACATGTTGACTCACCTTCAAGGCATCATCTGGTACAAGTGGTTGGGAAGGATTCTCTCTCCAGTTAATCCCAGAGAGGAAGGCGTTGTAATCAATATTCTCAGACTCGTTTGCAAATCTAGACATCGAAAGGACAAACAGTCAATTGAATCTGGTATATCAGAGAATTAAAGAACTTATCTGAAGTTTAAACAAAACAATAAATATCAGAACTTACTTCTGCAGAAGGGCTCTAAGAAGGTCATCAGCCAGTGGCAAACGGAAGGCTTTACAGATGATCCTAGCTTCTTCAGTGGAAAGATGTCCAGTTCTTTAACATAATAAAGGGGTAAGACACAAGAACACAAGCATGAGATAGACATGGGTATAAAGATTCTAAGAAATTATTATACAGCTAAGTCTACAATTATGTTTCCTCTACTCTTTTAACCACACTTCCTGCCTATTGTCACTGAGCCTGATATACCCCTTTCTTTGCACCCACTGTTGCCACAGTTGTACACATACTACTACTACTACTGCCAGTAGACAAGTATTGCCAATAGTACAAGACTGGAGCAGATCAACATGAATCTATTGGCACCATGCCTAATGCCAGGTATGGACTTGAGGGTATGAAGCCCACCAGCATTGAGCTGTGGAGCAGAGGAACTGTGTTCTCTGGAATGATGGTGCTCCATCCAGTACTTTCAGGATGAGATGGGAAGTTGGGCATGGGGTGGGATGGTGATAATCCAACATCCTGACCTCACTAATACTCTTGACAGAAATAACTTTAAATGAGCAGGTGTCCCAATACTTTTGTCCATATAGTGAATGTGCACACTCAGATGTGCAGACAGCCAATCAAAGTGCAACTGACAACATCCTGATAGCATTCCATTTTGCATACATCTGTGGGCAGAGCATCTGAGGCAGAGACTATTTTTTATGGTAAGAAGTGGCCACAGACACACCAACTTTATTACTTGCTTTTGGACATCAAGAAAAATCTGAAAATAACTCGGTTTTCCAGAAAGCCACACAACCGGTGCATGCAGATTGACCCATTGGTGTTCTCGGTCATCTATTTTCCTTCTCTGCTACATGCCCCAAGTCTGGAGGGATCATCTGGTTCCAATGCTTCACTTGAACCGCTGGAACTAATCGCAGCTCCTCAATCTGGAGCCGCAGGGGCTGCAGACTGATGGCTGCTCAAACTCAGACTGAGTGTTTGTGTTCAACCTGAATGCCTGGGTAACTTTGAGAATACCTGTGCTCGTGCCTTTCAGAAGACAGAAACAGCTGTGAAGTTGAAAATACACATTCATCTAACACAGAATGATGCTGCAAATACTCTGATTCTCTAGTGACTGTACTGCATGTTTCTACTGCTATTGAAAAGCTCATAACTAAGTTTCCTACACCATTTGAAAATGTTGGCTTCTTTTTTCAAGTTTATATATGATACATTAGCAGATGTTAATTAATGACTTTTTGTTTCATTCTCCCGTTAAGTTACTCCTACTAGGGTTTCCTAGCATATCAACAGTGACTATATTTGCCCATGAAATCTGTTTAAAAAAAAGACAATCCATCCTAAATGTGGTCAGGCTTGACCACGGCAAACACCCAGGCAAAGCCAAGCACATCTCCTTACTATTAGTGTTAACAAAACAGGTGTGTGACAAGACACAGACTTCAACACATAGACTCTACCTGTCCCGATCCTCATGGGTGAAAGCTCGGAGCAGATCTGAGAAGCTCTCAAAGTGTTTCTTCCTCAGGTGGTCTTGAGCCACGGCCAGCATGAAGCCTACATTCGGTCCAGGCTGTTCCTGTACCGAGTAGGTACGGCCTAACATCATGATCTCATGCTCCGACAGCTGACAATCCGTATCTGCCAACAGAGACCTGCAGAGACACACAACCACTCAGCTGCTCAATCATACTTAGCAGCCTCTGACATGTAGTCCAGTGAGAATGTGCTGTGTTTTCACTTGGGTGGAGGGGATTACGAGGGATCGTAAAGGGTAAATGAGAGATGTTTCTTGATGTTGGGAATCCAGCATATCCATTCCCCTACTGCGTGTCTATCTGCATACAATCAGTCCATCACACGCGTTCTTTCTTTGCGTCTTACCTGAAGGACTCGTAAGGAACGAGACCTGTGTTGCCTGGGTCACTCAGTGCTAGGAACTGTTTGATCTCCTTCTGCTTCTCTTCACGGATGGACTTTAACTTGCTCAGAATGGTGCCAATGTTGGCCCTGGGGAACTAGGCAAGAATAATGACTAAAACACATCTGTGAATGACAGTAATTAAAAGGCATTTTACAGCTGCACGATTCATTGGCAAAGGCTATTGGAAATTGGATCGCTTCATTTTAAGCTATGTAAAACTGTAAACAAAATATTAGGGTGTTGTAATAGGCCTTAGGTTCATGAGAAGAGAAGTAAAGAGAAGAAAATAGAAGAGAAGAAAAGTGAGGACAAGAGAAGATTAGCGTAGGGAAGAGAAGTATTGAGAAAAGAAGAGGGGAATAGAGCAGAGCAGAGAAGAGAAGAAAAAAGTAGTGTAGAGAAGAAAAGAAAGTAAGGATGAAAAGAGACTAGAAGAACAGAAAGGAGTGCAGAAGATAGGAGAAAAATGTGAGGAGAAGAGAATAAAATAGAAGAGAAGAATAAAAAAGAAAACCAAAGAGTCTGACATAGACACAAGGACCAAATTCAGAGACAAAGACTTACCTCTTCGGCATGCTGCTCCATATAGTTGAAAGCATACTCATCAGCATCCACTAGCTGGAAGGGCTGGTTGTTAATACTAAGTCTGGCTCCCACATACAAGTCCTGAGCCATGTAGTACTCAGACATCTCACTCTTGAAGAGCTCCTGCCCTGGCTTCTTCACCCGGCTTCGCTCCAAAAACTTGCCACCAATCACCCCTATGGTTGGAATGTAAGCAGTTGAAGCAGAGTTGTTTCTGCTTTATGGATTTTACAGTGATCTAGAGAAGGCCATCAAGATTAAGTGGCACACCTGAATTTCTTTGGGTGGGTTCAAACACTGCTATAGTGTCATCGCTGAGGTAGAAGGAAATGATGAAGGTGCGGTCCTTGTCAATGGCGTTATCTGTCAGCATTTTCCCCAAAAATCGAAGCACATTGCTCTCCAGACCCTGTCTGTGATACAAAGAGGAGGAGATAAAATATATACATACATTATTTTTACTAATCTCTACCTGCTGCACTGTTAGCTGGTAGCATGGTTTCTTAGTACAGACAGACATTTTCCTATACTTAAAAAAAGCACAGACAAATTGCTAGCTCTGCCCATTTATCTTCTACCTTCAGTGACTTAAAATCAACTAGCTTTCTGTTCTTTCACAAAAATTAAGTATTGTTTGTGGCAATCTACCATATGCTAGAGATTAACTAGAGTAATAAAGAAAGTATGGGGCATAAGGGCCTATAAAGGTTAGGAGATATGTAACAGTGCTACTATGCCCTCTGATTATTTATTAAAAAGAATCAACTTGTCCCCCATCCAGTACTTCAGCACTCATTCAGTGTAGAAAGACACAGGCAAAAGAGACAGGAAACTTAAGCCTATGACAGGTCTATCGTGCTGTCAGGGAAAGGCTGGTTTAGCTTTAATATTTATAGTGATAAAAAGTGGAACAGTGTGCTCAGCATGTTCCTACGGGAACAAACTGAACATTTAGCCTCTGGTTACCTGTCTTTCTCCATCAGCTTTCTGAAATCTTTTTGTGGGGGCTTGGGCAGCAGACCCTGGCAGGAGCAGAGCGAGTCCTCTTCGGATCCAAAACCAGTGTAAGGAGGCATCTGCCTGGCTGCTTTAGGGGGCGCGGGGGCCTTGTATTGCACAGGGGCGAAGTCCTCTACAAAGCCACATAGGGGCAAAAAAAAACAACACAGATAAATATAGACATAAATAAAGACAAAACACCCAGTGAACTGTAGTTCTCTACAGGGAAATGCCTAGTTGATAAGATATGGTCAGAGGGGAGACTGACCAGACTGATTCGAGCTGACAGAAAGGCTACAGTAACAATCGATCTGTACAATTGTTGTGAGCAGAAAAGCATCTCAGAATTTTCTATATGTCAGACCTTGACATGCTGGATCCACAAACTGATCCACAAACAACAAAAGACAACATCAGGTTCCACTTCTGTAAGCCAAGAACACAAAGCTGAGGCTGCAGTGGGCACAGGTTACCATAACTGACAGTTGCAGACTGAAAGAAATATAGCCTGGTCTCATGAATCTTGATTTCTGCTGAGGCACACAGATGGTAGGTTCAGAATTTGGTGCCAACAGCATGAACACTTGCAACATGAAAGCGCTTCTGGGAAATCTGCAGGAATTGCATGACGCAATCATGCCAAAATCGACCAGAGTCTTAAGAGAATGTTACCAACATCTTGTGGAATTCATGACATGAAGAAATGAGTTTGGTTTGGGAGCAGGAGGAGAGATCCTAGTCAGTATTAGTATAGTATTTCTAGTGCTTGGTGAGTATACATGTAAGAAGAATATAAGGCCAAGCCTAAGCTTAACATCAATAAAAAAAATAAATAAATAAACGCTTTTCTCCTTACAGTTTTACAAAATTAAACATGTAGCATTTTGCTAGTGCTGACATTGTAAGTTAACCTACGTGTTCCTGCATAAGAAGGTGCAGTAGCGGAGCTATGGGACTGCGTTCTCTGGAGTGATTGAGCAAAACTGATTGCTTTGGGATGTGCTGGAGTGGCGTTTGAGATCCAGAAGTAATCATCCTACATACCTGACCGCACAACTTTTCCTGTGGCTGAACGCAATCAAAATATTCTCAGAAATGTCCCGACATCTAGGGTAAACCCTTCCAGAGTCTAGCCCCAGGCTAAACACTGTAAATCCAGCAAAGGCAGGACAAACTCCCTATTAAAACCCTTCCCAGCAAACGTACAGCCATTCAATGATGCTGGAATCACGTACATGACCGCTGTTGAATCTTTATACTTTATTATGGTTGGAAATGTAAGTTGAAAAGCTACTAAAATGTAGTCAATGAACAGAGTCACTGCAACAATGTAGCACTTATTATGGGGTCTCAAACCCTTGGTCTCTTGATGGCAGGCCAAAATATTAGATTACTGCATTACTTTAGAACAACTGACATCTTAAAAAATTCTGTATTGTGGTTCAAACAACTAAATGTGTTTTTCCGTTACATTAACATAGCTAATGTTCAGTTGACGTCAAATTTGGTCATGATACTTAGCTTGCAAAGTTGAAACAAACCTTTTGTCCTACAGCATATTAACTTTAGCACAAATTTGAATCATTTAAGCTGCCCAAGAGTATTGCAATGGCCATTGTGTTTGGCCCATGGCTGTCATTAGTCGCAGGCAATAACTGAAGGCGAATGCAGTAGCTAGAGATAGATCGATGGATAGATGGATGTATTCAACTGAAGAGTTAAAAGGTTTTAAAGGGGAAATAAAGAAAAAACGGCTCTTCATAGACATCACTCTAAAGAACCCTTTTAGAAAACCAAACACACAGGAATACGCACAGGAAAACATGAAAAGGCGAGGACTCTGTTAGTTTTATCAACCCAAGCACATGCAGCCTGTAACCCCTTCACCCCAGGAAGCAAACAGGTTCTCCATCAGCAGTGCGTGTCACCCTGACTCCATTAGACTCATCTGTAACTAATGCAATCAGCTCTTCAGTCAGCATAGCATTGCAGCCGGCAGATGCACGCGCACCCGTATTGTGTTACTGTAAGCACAGAGTTCATTCGCCTTCCATGTCCAGCCTTTTGAAGGTAAAGAATCCGGGCAGGCCATTGCTCATCTGCTGTCTTCCGACAGGGGAGGTTGGAGTTGTAAGTCAGTTATGCTCTTTTGGTCTCCGGTGTCATTCAGACACCTGGTAATCTCAAAGAGCTGTGATGGGGATCCTCAGGAATTAGTGTATAATGGGCAGCGCTTTAGGTTTCTGAGATTTACGAGCCTTTAAGACATTTTTTTTTTTATTTGGAAGGCCACACAGGAGCAGAAAGGATGTGTTTTTTTAAACAGAGGAAGTTAACAGTATATCATTAGTGACAGACTAAGAGAAGGCAACAGTGAAAGTAATGCAAAACAAAGAATTAAATGCGTTCCGTTCCTTGTGATCATTAACGAATAAAGCTGATGTAAACTCAATACTGACATCATGTGGACAAATTCAGATAAAACATACACATACTTCACCCATTGTACACTGTTTAAAGGATAAGATCCTTGAGGAACTTTTAGAGGTTCATCATTTTAAAACTGTGGAGTTGAAGAGGTTTTTAGAAGAAAAAGGTTCCTTGAAGGTTCCTCAAAGCACCTTAAAAGGTTCCACCACAGTTTCAAACTGAAGAGCCTCCAAAAGCTCCTCAAGGATCTTATCCTTTTAACAGTGTAGTTAGTTACTGGACACAGATCGTAACTAAAGAGCGTAATCCTGAATGCTTATACATTACATTCCATGCATACAGATTATCTTCTGGTCCTCTAGGAATCAATTACGCATTCAATCTAGTCTCCGGTGTAGTTTAGAATGTGTTTGGTGCAGTGTGTCGTTACCAATGTCGTATTTGGAACGATAGTACTCTTTGGTGAAGTTGTCACAGTCACAGATCATCACTCTCCGGCCCCAGACATTGATGACCCCTCCTATTGTCAGGTCACAGTCCTTGTAAAACTCCTCCTGCACAGCTCCTGTCTGAGACATGCAGACATTCAATGACAATGGGCCTAACTGAGTCACTCGAACCAAGCCAGTTCATAGCTAACAATTTCGAAACATTTGGATGTATGGATTTTTTTCTTTTTTCATTGCATTAATTTACATAACATTTATTCCTTTATAGTTTTGGCAATGTTGCTTTAAAATTTTCCATAACATTGGTGTTTGTCTAACTGGAAATGTTGCGTGAGAAACATTTTCCAACAATGTTGTGCAAATCATTATTACGTCACAGGTTTTCAGAAGGTTCCTGGAACGTTATTTCTGTAATGTTATAGGCTTCCTGGAACTGTTTAAAAATGCTTATTATGATGGCACACAAAGCAAATCTGGCAGTATTTTGTATTGCTCTCTTTACTCACTTTGAGGCTGTCCAAAATGTAGCGAGCCCCTTGTCCCATTGGCCCAAACACGTTGAGAACGGTGCGGTCTGTAATTTCTCCAGGCTGGCGTTTGGGAGCAGGAGCATGCTGTTTGGGAGAACCAAAAGACATATAACAGCATTTGGGCTTGAAAGGCAGGCCAGACAGGAATGATAATTGCGTATTGAATGACAAGTCCAATTTGCAACCGGGATTGTAATTATTTTCGCACTGGGGGATTCACACCAACATTTCAGATGACATTTAGTGAAAGGAAAAGAATGTCTGTTTTGACAGCATGACACCAGAAAATAGAAAAAAAATCATCATCATAAATATCTGACAGAAATAACACAATTCTAACCAATGTTGTTTCCTAATGAATCTAAACTGAAAATCAACCAGAGAGCAAACTTGCTTTGGGGGGAGTCAGGCTCTCATTCAGCCCTGTCACTCCAGATGAACGCATGGCATAGGTGATGGAAAAGCTTATCCAAGCAGAGGAAATGACGAAAGGCTAGCATTTCATGGTGGCAGGAGTATTCTTCTCATGTTCCCTAGGAAGAAAGTGCTGAGTATACTGCCTATTTCACTCAGTATTTTTATCTACAAGCATCGCAGCTTTTTACGCACCTTGGGAAGTTTACTCCTATTCAGAAATTTAGGGGCGGTGTCACGACCAGAGTTTGGGTACACAACTTCTCGGATTTCAATGGTATCATCAGCCAAAAAGTAATGCAGGATCAGCTCTCTGGGGTCTCCAAACATGTTCTGGGTATCATCCCAGTAGCAATAAAAGCGCAGGACGTCACGGTTGTGCTCCAGGAACTGCTTTAAAGTATCTTGCCTCTCATACGGACGTAGTGGCTTCATGCTGTCCTCCAGCTGTGAGGGTAAAACACAGAGCTTTGAGGAAGCTGCACTATTTTGATTCAGGGACAAATCTGTTTTACAGACACAGGCCACTGGATTACCTCCTGACGAAGTGTTGTGTAAGGATCTGCCGGTGTCGCAGCTGAGGGATTGACACGTACCCCCATCTTCCTCAGAAAGCTGCGTGTGAAAGGATCACAATCTGTAATCGTAAAGGTCCTGGAGTAGAGCACTATCTCCTGGTTGATATTAAAGTGGTGTATATTGTAAAACTGGTCATCATTGGGAGCTGGGAGAGGAATGCGATGGCGACGGATGAGCGTTCCTACACAAAGAGACATAAGAGTTTAACTACAAGTGTATTCCCATATTAGTGTGTTATAAATGTGTTATGCTACTGACTAGCACTTGAAGGTTTTACCTTGTGGGATGCCACTGTTTTTGAGCTCTGGCTCCACAACCTGTATGGTGTCATTTTCCAAGTAGAAGTAAATCTTGCATTTTCTGACCCTGTACTTTTCCTCTCTGCTCTGAGTAACAGCTTCTTGGAAGTACGCATCAAAGCAAAGAACCTGAAATGAAGCAACAAGCGTGGATGTCTATACACTTGTACACTATGGCTTGCTCTGTAATAAAAATATTAGTTTTCTTTTAATAACAAACCTGCTTGTCAAAGGCTACCCATGAAGGGGCATCACTGCCCTCTCCTTTTGGAAACACAGAGTACTGAGGCCTTGCCTTCTGGCCTAGAAGCAGTTCTCCTCCAATGCCTGGCTTCTTTGCACCCATCATCATTGGGAGTCCATTTGAGTAATCAAAATGTTGAGACTTGTGAAACTTTTCTTTTCCCAGCTAGAGAAAAGAACAGGTTTTGGATTTGTCTAGACAGTTATGAATTATGCAAAATGACTGTTAATACTGTATTGTAAATAGCTAAGTAAAAGAAAATCTGCCAAAAGGCATAAAGTTAAAGATGACACACATTTTGAATATTTTAAGTAAGTTAACTTTTTTATTACCATCTTTAACAGTTTCAAAACATATATATAGTGTATATCTATATAATCTATATAATTATAGTGTCAATTATTTATCCAAATTTTTGTAACTGAGTGTCCTGCTATCCCTTTCTGCTGTTACACTGTGAATTTCCCCACTGCGGGACTAATAAAGGACTATCTTATCTTATCTTATCTTAAAAACAAAAAAAAGTAAAAGGCCTCTTCCATGGAGGTCATGGAGGACATATTTGTGCAGGTGTTGCTGCACAGTAGAACAGTGCCTCACTGTTGCACTGTACTGTGCTACCTTCTTACAGCCTTCTCCTGGAGCCTGAGGAGTCTTTCAAATTTGCATCACCTGTCCTTTCCTAAGGATTACTGTGATCGAACCATAGCCCTAACAAGCCAATGAAGATCTGAGACATTGGAAGAAGCAATCTGGACGCTTAAATGTCTTGGAGTGCCCTATGTTTACATTGTGTTCTGTTCCTTTTTTCTATTTCTTGTAGCACACAAAAATAATACAAACATCAACAAGTTGAAAAGAAAATATCATCTCATATCTACTCACTTACCTATTCATAGCAACAGAAATTGTTAACCCCAAAGGCCCAAAACCTCATGTCCTCATCCTTAAATACCCTAACTGGCATACTGTTTCACAGCAGTTCCTGAATACTCTACATGCTTTATACTGTATAGCAGATAGAGTAACAGGCCAGGTCTAGGGTTCGAGGGGTAAAGGAGAGTTGGCTACCTACAGTAGGTCTGTAGCTAGTTAGCTAGATAGCTAGCTCATATTTGAATAACAGTATCGTTACTGCAGTTCAGCAATCACTCAAGCAGAAGTATCTGCCTTGAAAAACACCAGACTGGTGAACTGGTCAACAGTGGCACCTCTTAGTAGGTCCAGCATCTAGATAGCTAGCACTAGCCATATAGCTAGCAGCATAGGGACTGGGGTTTCTTAGGCTCTCTTTTCTAAGACGGTAACGGTAGACCAACATAACCAACAACACTCCAATTAATTATAAACTTATATATAAATTAGCCATGAACACTAGCTAATATGTTATTAAGAACTTTTAACATTAGCTAGCTACGTTAGCTACATGTCCAACTCAAAGGTTAATAAACCGTGGTGTTGAGTAAGTAGCTGGCTGGCTAGCGCAAGCTAGTTACCTCACACCTCTGTTTATCTAGCTAACGGTTACAACACAAAGTTAAACAGTAAACAAAGCGTTAATTAGTACAAATTAATTCATTAATTAATGAGTAATGATATCCATTCTAACTGTGAATCACTGTAGCACTAATGTGCTCTTACGTTTCTGTTGAGTGAATTTCCAGGGAGCAGAGGTAGGGCCATGTTTATGGACTAACGCTAATAAAATCCTTCAGCTCCTCAGCGAGCTGCCGAGACCCCCGAGCTCCGGCTGCCGTTGCTATGGAGACAGTGTGTTTGCAACTTGAGTTGCTCGGCAACAGAGGTCACGTGCGGCCCAGGGTCCGTGTTCGGAGGAAGAGCACAGATCTAGGATCAGATTGCTCCCTCGTTCATGATGACCTTCCGAACAGCGGCTGATCCTAGATCAGCGCTCCTAACGAAGCTCTATGAATATGGGCCCTGAGCTTCTAGCTTGATCGCTGAAAGACATGTCTGAAGGCTTAGTTTGATTCTTATTGCCCTACATTTTGCTGTCCACTGCAAACATCAAACTATTAATATCATTAACATTAAATATTTATTGGACAATTAAAAATGCTGTTTTAGCTTGTTTAGGATAAGCTGTGAAATGCAACATTAGAAAAGTATTACTGCTCATCTTTGTGATTTCTAAACACATTGTTTTCTTTTGGGAATCCAGCCCCTGCTCCTTTCTTTCAGGATCAGGGGACCAGATTCACATAAGCTTTCATAAGATCTTTTGTGCTTAATTTCTTTTTTTAAGAAAGTCTTCATCATTTCCTCTAAATGTTCAAGTCTCAGTTGTTTTCTTCTGAAATCAGTGGGTTGCCAGGTAGCCTTTTCATATCATGTTGCAGTTTTCATCTTTGTACTTTCTTTTACATTTACAAAATATTCAAAAAAAAAGCTCTTACAGGTCACACTTGTGCAGGTGTTGCTGCACAGTAGAACAGTGCACCACTGTGTGTTGCTACATTCAAGCTTGCCATAAATGAGTTTATTTCTGCATGCAAGTTTAACCATTAACATAATGTATTACATTTACCTTTTTAAATCGCTTGTGAATCTAGCCACGACAGAAATTAAACAAATCTGGGCTGCAGTCACATTAGCTGAGGACGTTAAAGCTAAAGATTTGAATGTTTTTCTGTAGTTTTTTCAGCAACTTTTCCCATTCTTCTATTTATGAAAGATGAAGAAAAAAAACCACCCGTGTTCCAGCTTGTGGTGTTCTTACTGAACTCAATGACAAGTCTTTATCTTTATTATGACTGCAGCGTAAAACTGACACTGCTGAAATGACAGCGTTGACAGGTCTGTTTTCCTTGGCGACTTTAAATGAGAAAACCTTTAAATCCACCAGGAGATGCATAAATAACGCCTCATTTAATAGTAGTTCGTCCTTTATGTTGGCATACATCCATTTCTTATGTCCAGTGAAGTATTGGCACCATACAGTACATGAATAAAACACATTAAAACTTAAGTAAATCTACAAAAAGCAATTTGTGAAAGAACAAATGAAGAAAAAAAAGCATACACATGAAATAAAACCATGCACTGTGAAAAAGGCTAAATAAATGACAAATTCAGTACTTCACAGCTTAATACAGGACTATTTCCTGCACATGCTCACATGTGACAAAAAATAAAACAGACCCGGTACCCCAGATTTGTAGCTTCTCAACAACGCTGACCAATATAGAAAATAAACATGTTTTAGCATTCCAGTTATTAACTTGCCAAAGTAGTGTCACTTTTCTTAAAGTGGTGTAATAACCTGTTCAGACAAAGACAGAGAGAGAGAGCGAGAGAGAGGCACAGCTCCATATTACCAGGCACTGCCTCAACCCACTAGTGCAAACTTTGTCTTAAAACCACCTGGTTCTTGGTGTTGTGCCCTTGTGATACAGCAACTGAATAGAAACACTGAGGGTAATGCCTCTGGATAGGCAGAGTTCATCTATACAGTAGATGTAGATCCATCTGTGATTTAGGATGCCAGACCCAGCAGAAATCCTCCAACGAATCCACTTGAAACAACAATGTTCCTCTTCACAAATTCTGTGGACTGTATAGTAAGACAAGATAAAAGCAATTATAAATATTTGATTTCAAGAGTATTAGTGATGTCAGAAAATGATTTTAGATTATTAGTTCCAGATCACAAACGCCACTCCAAGTTACCCCAGTGGGCATTTTCTGGTACTCAATCACTCCACAGTCCAATGCTGACATTAGGCTAATGTGTGGCTGCTCCAGAGCATTCTGTTGGTTGGTAATAATGGATGTATGCAAATTTCTGGACATTAAGTGTACACTTGGCTCCTACAGAACACTGTGGAAAACGTACCTCTTCGATAAATGAGTTCAGCTCAGGAGCAGCGGTGTTAGCTTTTTTCTTCAGGTGCTTTTTCGCCTTATTAACATCCTTCTTTACTTTCTTCCAGTCAACCTCTACATACCCGCTGTGATTGGCAATCTGAAATTAAGCAGTCATAATAAGATTCTCACACATATGAAGATACAAGGCCTCCATTAATATCTCTGCAATGTTTGAATAGTGTGGCATTGGCTTTACTTGTAACAACAGGAATCCTCCACCAACTGCAGTTGCTGCAATTTTCCCAACCTTCTGAAAGAGATACCCAGCACACCTAAGATACAGACAAACACAAGCACAAACACAAACACACGTGGGATGTATTACTGCAGCAGTTTGCATTTGTATGACTCCATCCAGGACTGTCTTAGCAGTTACGTCTATTGTTTAAGATCTTTCTATGTTTTCATACAGTATAAGAACCTACAACGTTGACTGAAAAGTGCGGCTACAGCCTAAAAACTGCTACAAAAGCAGACATAGTGAGAAGAAGAAGTATGCCTACAGAGAACCACAAGGCAAATCAAATGATCTGCGTGTGTGTCTGAAGCGGCACAGACAACCATCCATCCATCCATATTTACCAGCCTGTCATGCCACCCATCATAAGCTGCGTCGCAACGGAGTACTTCTCAGCAATGGGTCCTGTATTGCTCCCAAAGACCCGACTCCACCACTGATGCCGTCTGGCGTAGTCTGTGATGTCCACCACCTCGTACAATTCATCCTCGCTCTCTGCCTCTGCATACGGATCAAACAATAACAATTTCAGGCAAACCCTGAGTAACCGATCAGTGCATCATAAACAATGCAAAAGACCATTTCACATGTAGCATTATCCAGTTAAATCTGTGCAAAATGGAGGAAACACTGAATCAAACTAAGCGTTCAAGAAAATTCAGTAAAGAAGAACTAGAAGTTTCCTACCATGAAAATATGATCACTGTGGCGTGACAGTCGGAAAATGGTTACTTTCCTTATGTAGACACTAACTGTACTTTAAGGACAACCTCTAAAGCTGTTAAACATTAGACATTAAACCAAGTAATTCATTCAATAGTAAACTGATTATTTTAGAGACCAACAGGGCCGAAAGTTTTCTTTTGGTCAAATTCATCTGGAGGTTGTTTTGGAGGGGAATGAGGGGTGGTTAAAATGTGTGAAAAATCATGAGTGTTAAAGGATAAAGGATAAAGGATAAAGGTGCACGTATTCGTCACTGTACAGTGTGGACTGTACAGCGAAATGTGTCCTCCGCATTTAACCCATCTGGTAGTGAACACACACTCACACACACACATGTGTTAGGGGCAGTGAGTACACACACACACCCAGAGCGGTGGGCAGCCAACTCCAGCGCCCGGGGAGCAGAGAGGGTAAAGGGCCTTGCTCAAGGGCCCAACAGTGGCAGCTTGCCGAGCCCGGGAATCGAACCCACAACCCTGTTATCAATATCCCGGCGCTCTAACCGCTGAGCCACCACTGCCCCACCACTGAGTGTTGTGTGAGAGCATGAGGTTGGGGCTATTGTTCTTAGTTAGTTTGGTTTTTTCTTGAGAGAAAGGTTTTAAAATAATCACTTATTTATGTTTCTTAAGTATGAAGTTAAGACAAAAAGCATATCTAGAACCAATTGCTTTCTCAGGCCACTTTTGTGAAAACAGCCCCTGAAAACTAGGTGTGGCAGTGAAGACAAGGAGACACCTTTAGCACCACACATCACTATGCACTGAACACTTTTCCATAATGAGGCAAAACACACACACACACACATATATATATATATATATATTCGTCATGTATCTCGATTTTACTGAAGTGACACCCAGCTCCAGCAATTCCATGATATTAAGGTTACACAACACATTTCACACTTGCAGATTTGCGTGTACTCTAACGCTCCTGACGCAGATTATAAAGGGAAAAACTCTGAAATATAAATACAATTAGAAGACGTGGTCAAAATGTGCTTATTTGCTGTAGTTTTAAACCGCTGTGCTGATGTTTATCATTTAGCGAGCTGGCTGGATGCTAGCTAGCTATCTAGCTAACGCCGGGTTGACCACACAGTAACCAGACAAAAGAGCGGACTGTTCGATGACACGCTTCATGCAGACCACCGCGACCACGTATAAACACCCCCTACATTATGACTGAAATAAAACAAAGCTAGGTGCCATCTTGAGAGATTTAGTGAGATATTTAGGTTAGCTGTTTACCTTCTCCTCGATCCGCCATTTTGCGAGGCTACAGCAGCGTTGCGCATGCGCAGCTCCCTCTACTTTCACACTAGAGTGCTAGGCCGTTACTAGACGCACATTCGCCACGAAAGCCAGTCAAATAACAATGCAAATAACAGTTATTACAAAATGCGATGAATTGGGATATAAATATATGATTTCAAAATATTTTAAATGGAATTCGCTTGTAATATCTTAAATACCCTTTTACTGGTTTTTTTGAAAATGTAGTTTGCTTGAAATTATTGTTTCTTTTTTTCTAAAGACAAATAACAACGTATTTTGAATACATATAAAATACTTTATTTTCCAGAAAATGTATTTAAAACATGTAAAAAGTAAACGTAAATGTTTTAAATTTCTTCTGTACTATCCCACAATAATACATTCACATAGTCTACATATTTCCCCTGTACATTCAGACACCGCTCTGGATGGAGCATCACAGAAACCTCAAAATGCAAAGAAAACGCCTCAGACAGAAACACAGAGGACAGCTGAGACATTTCAACAGATAAATAGTTGTAATGCAGCTCTTATGACGCATACATAACAAATCAAATAACCTTTCTATTGTTTTCACCATTTATAGATGGAATATAGAGAAATACGTAGATAGCCTCTAGATCGTAACCAAAAATACCCTACAGACTGAGGCCCAGATCACTGTGATCTGAAACGCTACACGGCCCAGTTGTGGTTGCTTGTGTTGATGTTTGTGGTCTGCAATTTTCCGATTTTGAGTGGGATTGAGGTCAGGACTGGGACATTGTAGGACATTGACCTCTTTGCTTTGAGCCACACCAATGTTGCTTTGACCTAGTGCTTGGGATCGTTGACCTGCTGGAAGGGAAACCTTTTACCGAGCTCGATTAGCAGACTAATGCAGCTTGACGTGTAGATTCAACACATGTATGTGCATCAATACATTTTATACGGGTTTAAAATGATTATTTTTCTGTGGTTTCATTTGGGAAACATGTGATAAACAGGTATTATATAGCGATATATGTTAAATCCATGCTTTTACAATGGGAAAAAATGCTATGACCACATTAAGAAGTGTATCATTTGTCATTTTAATATGAAATATCTATTATTCTTGGATGCTGGGCTGTCAGAAAATCAAAATGGCATAGTTTAAAGTGATTTCCTGCAGTGCTTAAGAGACTCTTCATCTGCCTTGAGCACAGAGGAGGTATCTGCTTGGATGCTGATTTGCATCTCAAAAAATGATCAAAAATAATAGGGAAAGAAGAATTGATCACAAAACATTGTGGGCATGTCTTTTCTTCGGGGAGGATCTCTCAACTTGACTTGCAAAGGCCTGGAATGTCAAAATCTAGTTTTACCTCAACAATTGATATTATTTTCCTTACTATCTCTATTGAGATACTTAAAAGTTCATAGGGATTACTGGCCTTTTTGTGGCTTTCCACTTCTAGGTCTTGCTCTGATACTTACTTACTAAGGCTTTGCAGCTTCCACTGTCGGTCCAATAATGTTCAATGAATAAAGCGTAACTCTATGAGGTTATTTGTAGCCTTTATGCATTTGTGTGACTTTATCTCGTAAATATGGGAGTTACTGTAATGGTTAACTGGCCAAACATAATGGAGTTATGTAATAACTAAAGGTTTGGGAGAAGGGCCACGCCCAAACCTCCTCCTCCTCCTCCTTCTCTCCTCTCGTTACTACTTACACTATAAAATCACTTCTATTCTTCTCAAGATGAAACTTTGCACCTCACCACAGCCCCTTCTCTCTCTTGCCTCAGCCAAGCGAACGAAGTTCACACTTTGCAGACTATGCTTTCGCTCAGTCCTTGTAGGATGTTAATGTTTATCATAAAATGTTAAAATGTGACAGATAAGCATTAATAGTATTTATTGAGGCCCAACAAAGAGTTCTGTGTATTAAAGAGAGGAACTAAACAGCAGAACAGTTATGCCGGAGCACCTCTGTAGACTCAACATCAATTGGTAGGAGTATATTGTTTTCTCCTGGGACTCCAAATTTCTTTTAAAATCTTCAAAATAATGCTGCTTTTTAAAACCTTTTCTTTTTTTTTGGTCTAAAGAACCTTCAATTGATGTGAATTTAGAGGTTTAGAGGTTCTTCATACTCACACATAGGGTTTTAAAAGACTTCTATAGAAGTTAAAGTATCAAATTAGGCTTTTTACTCCAGTAAAAGTGTAAAAGTACTGGTTTCAAAACTACTTAAAGTAGAAAAGTAAAAGTAATGTAAAGAAAACAAAGGCCAAAAGCTTAGGCCGCACCAGGGGCCGCACCAGGGGCCTAGTGCACTGCCCCACCTCCCCCCCAAAAATATATTTTTTAAAAAGCCATAATGAGTATAATCGATTAAAATGTTAATGTTAAAAAATGTTGGGCTGCACTAGGGTGGCTGTTTCAGTTGCATATCTGCCCATTGAAAATGCATTTTAGTAATATTAAATATATAAAAGAGCATTTATGTGCATTAACGTGTTTATGGAGAAGAAAATATGATGAGTAGTTGTCTATAAGTATTGTAATGGTGTAAAAAGCCAAACCTCAGAAGCATCTTATCAATAACCTTTACTGGAATGTAAATGTGGGGCTTAGATGAGACATTTTACTTGTGTTCTCTTGAGTCTCTGCCACGGACATCTTCATACTAGGCTACATATGTTTGCTGTGTCCTTGCTGGAGTGTGATGTGACATGTCCAAGTGAAACCACTTCCGGAGTTTCCGGATGGCGCGACTGATCTGGATAGGGTTTATTTTTTGTGTAAACAAAGGGAAATGAAATGGGAGTTACAAGGTTATTTTTAAAGTAAAAAAGTCAGCTGAAAAATAATTACTCCAGTAAAGTATAGATAACCAACATTTCTACTTAAGTAAGGTAACAAAGTATTTGTCCTTCGTTACTTGACACCTCTGATGGCGTCCCTCAAGGAACCATTTGAGGCACCAGTATTTGTAAGTGTGTAGTTGCACTATAAAATGTAAAGTCTGAAGCTCCAACTGGCAGTTGTAGATGTATGCCAACATAAATATTTGTTTCTTTGCTGGTGTCTAATATTCTACCTAATTGTTCTGAGAACACATGGAGCTTCAGTCTGACTGCATCATCTGTCAGCTTTGTGTACAGAATCATTTTCAGGTCGATGATGGGCGCTAAGTTAACTGTCTCTAGATGATATTGATTTCGAGGTTGATTTCCAGGGTAGGGGCTTGCAGGTGAGCACGAACTGTGGAGTAATGAGATGGAAATGTCCATAAACACAGATGGCAGTTGTGTGTTCATCCTAAAGACATGGTATTAGGCAGTGCTGAGTCACCCAAATCAATCTCATAACTGTTGCCTGCCAGTGATTATAGCATTTGCTATCACGAAGCCTCATCTGCCATTGATTCCCTATTGTTTGGTCTGCCATTTACTGTTTTTTGCTTTTCCTTTCATTCAATACAGCCTCCCTCACTGTGCATTGCATTGACTCCGAAGTGCTGTAAAACTTCCATTTTTATACAAGATAAAAACCAACTATTATTGTAAGTCTCCTAACTTATCTTAAGGGAGGTTTCAGTAACATATTCCTGCGTTTCCTCAGTTTATTCTGGCCCAGAATTGAGACAACCATCATGTCTGCAACCAATTAAACCAGAAGGGTGTTGGCCATGGAGTAAAATGATGAATATACTGGCCTCTATATAATAAATATGTTATATTAATGTTCCAGTCAAAGTCTGGTCATAATTTACTACAAGGGTGCAGCTGATTGCTTGACTAGCCATAGTCCCTACCTCATTTTTTAAATTCTAATCCTATTTTACTTTTTTTTATTGAGGATCTCATTTTCGGACCAGAACCTCATTTCTCCATTTTTGCCATTTATCAGGTTTTGACATCATGCGAATCTGGCTGTTGTTCTTTATATTGCATAATTTTTGTCATGAATTTCATGATTAAGGGGCCGATAGAAATGCCCCAAAATGACAAAATGACTCTTTGTACATTTACTTCCATTGAAAGTTGGAAGTTTTTTTTCCTTCTCCTGTAAAGACATTAATGATATATATAGGCAAACTGTTCTTCACATTATCTAACAAAAAACACATGAACTGAAGAAATGTCTAAAAAATAATTTGTAAAAGCTAACGTTTTTGTGGGAAACATGGTAGGACACCCTTTGCCCTAAAAGCTGGTATTTTCACCTTCGGCTTAAATAACCTCAGTTGTACATTCCCCATAAACATCTACCAGTCCCTGACATAGACTGGGAGAAAGTGTAGAATTCTTTCAGCTGGGTGACGTTTGAGGGGTTGCGTGAACAGATTGTTTCAATCACTCCACAACATCTCAATAGGTTTAAGATCCGTGCTTGGCCATTCTTGAACATGTGAACATGTGAACTTAAACATTCCAGAATTTCTTTCTTCTGAACCATTCCTTGGTGGATTTACTGTAATGTTATGGGTCATTGTCATGTTGCATGGTCCAAATTGCTTCACCCTCAGTTTTTGGGCACATGGTCTTAAAATTTCCTCATGTTTACACATATATCTACCACACATGTTCTACCTGTCCCACTGCATCAACACTTTACCTTGACGTCCAATCATTACAATCGTTTCTCTTCTCAATTGTTGTCTTCTAATCCACTTCGTCCCGGTCAGGGTCACAGCTGGAAGGGAGCCTACATTGAATCACCTGGCCAGGGTGCCAGTCCATCACAGGGTACAACATACCTATTCACACGGGGCAATTTAGCATTGTCAGTTCACCTACCATGTGTTTTTTGGGTCAGAGGACCCTTGCAAGAACACACCAAACTCCTTACATGACTGTAGCATTTGTTCACAGATTTGAATAAAAATATATAGACTATAAAATAGCATTTACATCGTTGTTACAGAATAAATATTTACAGTGCATTTAATGTACAGTGTGCAGTATGTTGAGTATTACTGAATGCTAGAAATAAGCGAATTCCTGTATCTCCACCCTGACGGTGAAGGTTTGCAAATGCATGCTTTCCTGGATTCAGTGGTGAAATACAACAAAGAAATTATAAAATATTTATATTGGCTAAATGGCACCCTAATCTCAGTTCGCTCTTCTATTGAATTCTGTATTGAGCCTAAACTGTCTGCAGACCTTTTCTAAAGATAAAATATGTGGGAAAACACTACTTTAACATGTAATTGAAAACATTTTCTGATGCATGTCAGTGTTAACATTTGACTTGGAATTCGAGTGTAAAAAAATTCACATCCTCAGAAAACACCTTTGCACATTATGTTCAGTAACGTAACAAAAAACGTTGAACACAGCATGTGTGGAAGTAATGCTATAGTTTGTATTAAACAGAAATTGTCTCAAATGTACAGACAAGCTTTACATTAGAGTCTGTTGCCTGTAGAGGACTTGTTCACTTATTTACACATAGAAAA